>NC_137979.1:27283135-28483135 GCF_963924665.1 Micromys minutus | reverse complement strand
TCTCTTCTTTCTCTTTCCCTTGAGAGTTTCTAATGGTGACAACAATAACGAAATGGTTAATTTTGTTCACTAATTAATGCTATTATTAATCGAATTAATTCATGTCTGTTAATTAAAGTTTTTGTTTATCCTGTGTCATGCAGAGTTGGAAACACCGAACTTATTTTATTGTGTTCACAATAACCATACTAAGTATGTATAATTATTATTCCCTTTTATGAATGGTAGAGTATTAAGTGTGTATGATTATTATTCCCTTTTATGAATGGTAGAGTATTAACTATGTATGATTATTATTTCCTTTTATGAATGGTAGAATTGAAGCAGAGAGAGAGATTTAGCCCAGAGCCTCACAAATGCTAAACATGTATTCTACCATTGAACTTTATTGCCAACCTGTCCCAGAAAACTTGACTAAATTGTTGAGAGTCTGGCAGTGCGCTATCTGTCAAATGTATTTCCACAAGCTTGAGAGAAGTAAGAACTGGAATTTCTGCTGCCTCTTGCTGTAAAGTCCCAAGCCAGAGGGAACTCACTGGAAGATTTGTCCTGGAATCTCAACCAGATTACTTACACTCTGTAACTGCTTAGACTGCCGTTCCCTTGGGCCTCTTTGTGTTTTCCTTGTGAAAGTTTCATGCATTGCACCTTGGCTTCTTGAACTCAGACTTCTGATCTTCTTGTCACTATTTCGAAAACCTTAGCTTATGACTATGTCCTACCTTGCCTTGGTTGATGAGGTGCTGAGACTTAAACCCAGGACGTTGTATAGGCAAGCCTTGAGCTATTTCCCACATTTATGTGTGTATGTATGTATTAATGAATATATGTATGCATGTGTATATCATGTACATTGGTATATGTATGGAGGACAGAGGTTAAGGTTGGGTATCTTCCTTAATTGATCTCTACTTTTTGGTTTTTGTCTTTTGAGTCAGGGACTCTCTACATAGCTTGGCTGTCCTAGAAGTCACCATGTAAACTGGGCTGGCCTGGAACTCGAAGAGATTCACCTGCCTCTGCTTCCCAAGTGTTGGACTTAAAGATATGCGTCACCAAGCCCAGCTTTTTAAAATTAATTAACAAACTGATTACTTAATTATTCCTGCAGGTTAAAATTAATTAACCAACTGATTACTTAATTATTCCTGCAGGTGCTAGACTTTTTATTGTGTTTTAAAGACCCGAAGCCAGGTGCCCGTGCTCACGCAGAGGGCACTTTATGTAATTTTACCCACAATGCCCTGGTTGCTTCTCACCTAAAAATGATTTCAAAGCATCTATAAGCCAAGATATTCTTGTTTTCTTTAAGCTGCTTTGTGTCTGGTCTTGTCATTTAGTACCAAAGAGTTTTCTTTCCCACGAGGCTGTGGTCACCTGAGAGGACTACTGTCTTACTCAGCTCTGCGTCCAGAGCCTGGCCGTAATGGGCATAGCTGACATTCAGTGAGTACTTGCCTATCAGTTCAGTCATTCCATAGACATTTTCCACAATGTGCTAGAAGCTGGGGTGGGTGTGGGAAGTGGGACTCAAACTGAGTGCATTAGTGCTGTTCACCTCCAATAGGGGAGAGAAGCCGCTGGGAAGTGAGTAGGAGAGAAAACTCCAGGCAAAAGCAGGCTCTCATTCTCAGAAACTTCAGTCACCTGTGTCTGACCCCTGGGTGTTTCTGGGTGCTTGCATGTCCCATGTGTTTTCAGGGCTGACTGGGGTTCTAGGAATGTTTAGAATGTGCCTCAGTGGGATGGACATGACACAGTTACAACTGTCATAGGCATCATGTGTTTTTTAGGAGATGTCTCTGTGAAACTTAAAGTCTCAAGAGTATATCCTGGGGCTGGAGAGGTGGCTCAGCAATTTAGAGCACTTGAGTGCTCTTCCAGAGGACTTGGGTTTGATTTTCAGCACCCACATGGCAACTCACAACTGTCTGTAACTGTAGTATCAGGAGAATCTTTTGGCCTCTGTGGGTACTACATGTATGTGGGTCATAGATGTACATGTAGACAAACTCCCATAGACATAAAACTAAAATAAAATTATATATATAAGTATGTGTGTGTATGTATGTACATACATATATACATATATCCACATATATACATATATATATACACACACACATATATACATATATATATTATATATACTGTCAGATGATGGATTTTGCATGCCTTTAATCCCAGCACTAGGAAGGCAGAGACAGAGAGGCAGGTGGGTCTCTGTGAGCTTGAGGGCAGCTTGGTCTACAGAATGAGTTCCAGGACAGCCAAGACTACACAGAGAAAACCATACTCGAGAAACATTAACAATAATAATAATAATCATCATCATCATCATCATCATCATCATCTTGTGGTGCGAGCATTTCCTATTTCCTTTCACCTGACTATAATAGGCTCTGTCATGTTCTCTTCTGGCATGTCGTAGAGCTGTATCATTTGGCTCCACCAACATTGCCTGTACTTTGTACAGAACATCTGTTGTTTCTGTCTATCCTATAGTTCTCTCTCTCTCTCTCTCTCTCTCTCTCTCTCTCTCTCTCTCTCTCTCTGTCTCTCTCTCTCTCTCTTTTTTCTGGCGAAAGAATCCTACATTCCCTTTGGGAATTTCCTTCCTGTCATGCTGTGTTCTTATTGTGGGAAAGTGACTCTGAGTCTTTTGCCACAGGGCAGGGACCCAATCATCCCTAAGATAGTCAAAATATTGTACTTCTTGGTGAAAGAAGTGGCCCAAGGGAGTTGTTTTGTTGTTTGTGGTCTCACTATGTAGCCTTGGCTAGCCTTGAAATTATAGACACCTTCCTGCCTCTGCCTTCCTAGTGTTAGGATTTAAAACCAAGGGGATTCTCAGGGTACAGGGCCCATGCTAACTTACTCCATGTTGTTCATTTGGAGTCTATACACTGTTACACCAGATCTAGAAGTTTTCATTTGCTTTTGGCTTACTAAATCTGGATGATACAGCTTTGGATCATTTATAGCCATTCTTCTTAGCCCTCCTTTCCTCCAGTGCTGGTCTAGCATCCTTTTGTTATATGAAAACAAACTTCAAAACACTAAGATGCAAACTTTTCCAAATATGAGCTCTGTAGAGCTTCTCTCTCTGTGTGTGTGTGTGTGTGTGTGTGTGTGGGTGTTAGTCTCTATGTTCCTGGCTGTCCTGGAACTCAATTTGTAGACCATGTTGGCCTCGAACTCTCAGAGACCTGATCACCTCTACCTCCCAAGCACCATGACTGCCCAGCTCTGTGAAGCTCCTTATGACAATAGTTCACAAGTCTCCAGTTTTGATTCAGTGGTCCACATAAAGCAGTGGCTCACAACTTTTTCTAATGCTGTGACCCTTTATTATAGCTCCTCATGTTGTGGTGACTCTCTCCCCATCATAAAATTATACTTGTGGCTACTTCATAACTGTAAGTTTGCTTCTATTATGTATCATAATATAAATACTTGTGGAGATAGAGGGTTGTCAAAGGGTTGTGACCTGATGTCATAAAGTCTCAAATGCTTTTGATTTACTCTCTCTCTTTCTCTCTCATGTGTTTGTTTGTGTGTGTGTGTGTGTATGAGTGTGTCACAGTGAGTGTATAGTGATCAGAGAACAGCTACTGAGAGTTGCATTTCTCCCTATACCATGTATGTCCTAGGGATTGACCTCGGGTTCACACAGTTGGTTCACAGGCCTCTAGCCACTGAGCTGTCTTGCTGGCACCTCAGATGCCCTCATTTCTGTATTTATAATACCCATGCTTTGTGTCAGGAGAACTTATGAAAAGGAGATATAGATAGGTAACCATTTACATGTTTGATAGATAGATCAGACATCTGACCCCTGCTCAGAAGTTTCTGAGCAGTGTGTAAGGGAAAAGCAGTTTATGTAGGAAAAGCTCATAAACTAAGCAAGCTGAAATACTGCATAAAACTGGAACTTTGAGAAAAAGGCTTTTGTTATTAGTAAGCATAAAAACCATATTAGGGTTGACCAGATGACTCAGTGTGTAAAGGCACTGCTGCTGAACCTAATGACTTGGGTTTGATCCCTAGAACTCAAACTGGAGAGAAGGAACCTATTCCTAAATGTCCACCACTAACCACCACACATAGACCATTAAATTATACATACATAATAAATTAATATTTTAAAACCATATCAATAAAAGGAATACTTTCTTACCAAGTATGAGGCCTGAAATTCAACCCTCAGTACAAAAAAGGAGAAAAAAAAAGTCATCCTAATATCAGAAAACGGTTGGATTCCTTTCCAGTGTGTATATGGTATCAATGGTAATATTCAGTATATTGGAGTACATAACTCTAATGGCAGTGTGGGAAGCATCTAAGAGTCTTCATTTATCAGCCTACCCTTGTTCTTACTGTGGATATATACAACTTTAAAGCAAAGTCCAATAGATAAAGGATCATTCCCAGGGCCTGGGACCTGAGTACAATATATATGTCTACACAAAAACATGCACTCACACACTCAGAAATGACAGAGATGGGCATATAATTCAGTGGTAGAGTGCTTGCCTAGTGTGCACAAGTCTTTAGGTTTGATCCTCAGCACTGCAAAAAACAAAACAAAACAAAAATCAAACAAATTCATGAATTTTTCACACCCCCTCAACCCTGGGATCAAAGCCAGGACATTGTACATGCCAGCTAAGTAATCTGATCTCTACAACACATTTCATTTCTGAGACCCTGAATTTTTATGGTGTGATAAATATATGACCTTTCCCCTGTTTTAATTTGAATTGTCACTTTTTCCACCCTTTTTTTCTTTTTGAGACAAGGACTCAAATAACACAAGCTGTCCTCAAGTCAACATAGTTTTTTGTTTGCTTTCTTTTTGGTTTTTGAGACAGGGTTTCTCTGTGCAGCCCTGACTGTGCTGGAACTCACTGTGTAGACCAGGCTGGCCTTGTACTCTGATAACCACCTGCTGTTTTCCTAGTGCTGGGATTAAAGGCAGCACCAAGCATACTTTGGAACTCCTGATCCTCCTTTGGCCTCCATCTCCAGAATCCTGGGATTACAGCCATGCACTACTGTACCAGGCCATTTCAACCAACATCAAAAGATGTCTTATTCAATATTGCTACTTAGTTAAAAACAATAGCTGGGTGTGGTGGCACGGGCTTTTAATCTCAGCACTTGGGAGACAGAGACAGGTGGAGTGAGTTCCAAGACAGCTAGAACTACAAGAAAAACCCTGTCTCAGAAACCAAATCAAACAAACAAAACCACCACCAACAGTAACAAAATCCTAAAGCAAACATGGTGGCGGCATGCTTGTCATCTTAGCATTGGGAACAAGGGAGGCAGGGGGACCAGAAATTTGAGGTTGGGCTGGGATGTATTTCATTTGGTAGGGTGCTGTCTAGCATGGATAAAGCTTTGAGTTTTGATCCAAAGCACTTGGGCAGTGGAGGTAGGAAGGAGGATCAGAAGGTCAAGGATTTTCTCATGGTCATCCTTGAGTTTACAACAGACTCAAAGCCATCCTGAGCAACAAGAGACTGTCTTAAACAAACAAACAAAGCCCAAAGATAGTTTCAGGTGTTAAAACCCTTGGCTTTTCCCTGGTTTGAATGCCAGCTGTTTCTGTTTCATAACCCGTGGGGCACAATGCTGGTAAGAATTCACATAGCTTTTTGTTTTTTAGTCTTAGCAGATGTCAGGCAAAGAAAAGCCATGACAAAAATCACCAATTGGTCTTGAAGATACATTCCAACAAAACCTCTCAGTCCACAAACATGCTGCCCAGCCTCTCCCATCGTCACAGATGTCCCAGACAATCCCAGCTGTAAGACACTGATCAGGCATGCCTGCCAGTGGGGTAGTGTCAGAGCAGTGGAATAAATATTTACCCCTTACACATAGGCAAGAAAAGCTAACTGTGTCAAACATTTTCCATGGGTTAGGCACAGTGCTAAGCTAAGCATTTTACATGCTGTTTGATTTATTCCTCCTGTAAATGTCTAAGGGGGTTAATGTCAACTCCATTTCTTCAGTGGTACTTCAGATGGATCTCAGAGCCTTCTGCATGGCAAGCAAGCATTTCACCAATGAGCTGTGGATATGGTCTTGAACTGACCCTATTTCCCAGATGGAGAGACTTGTGCTCAGTATAGTTATTTTAATGGTACGAAGTAAGGTGGTCACTGACAGTGGCTGATGGAGCTCGGACTACCAAGTCAACAGTGTGTTTTGTTCTGGGGTTGTTTGTTTGTTTAGAAACAGGTTTCTCTGTGTAGTCCTTGATGTCCTGGAACTCACAGAGATGCTCCTGTCTCTGCCTCCCAAGTGCTGGGATCAAAGGCGTGCTCCACCACTGTGAAGTCAATGTTTTAAATGGCTGCCATCCCTCTTTTCTATCCACTCCTGAGTTTCTTCAAGGCTGGGTTCTTTTAGGCAGCTGCTTTAACTTATTTATGGCTTGGTGCAGAAGCTTATCTGATACTTGAGACTGCAAGCTTTCCAGGTCAGGACTTTCTCAGACTGAATTTCATTCTCTTATCCTTTGGTACCTTGACCCAACATTCATTTATTCTTGTGGTTTGAAATGGAAGAATTTGTTCCTTCTACATGCAGAATATTTTTAAAAGATTGCATCCCTCCAGTATTCCCCACCTGTGTGCCTTCCCAACCTCTCCATCCTTTCTTTTCTCCAATTTCTGGAATCAAACCTATGACTTTGAGCATAAGGCTGGTGTTTTAAAAACATGTTCATGACTTGTATCCCATCCTAGAGAACATAGAGCTTAAGAAGTAATTTTAGGGGCTGGAGATGTGGTTCAGTGGTTAAGAGCACTGGCTGCTCTTCCTGAGGACCCAAGTTCAATTTGCAGCACCCACATGGCAGCTTGCAACTTTCTGTAACTCCAGTTCCAGAGCATGCCACACCCTCACATAGACACACATGCAGACTAAACACCATTGCACAAAAAGAAAAATAAATAAGCCATTAAGAGAATGAACAACAAAGCCAGGCTTAGTGGTGCACGCCTTCGATCTCAGCACTTGGGAGGCAGAGGCAGGTGGATCTCTTTGAGTTTGAGACCAGCCTGGTCTACAGAGTGAGTTCCAGGACAGCCAGGACTACATAGTGAGATCCAGTCTTGAAAACAACAAACCAAAACAAACCACAAAACCACCAGCCCCAACCCAAAACAACTCTGTACATGTTCAGCTTTATTCCTAGCCTTCGAAATTGCTTCTAACATTTGCATATCCATCTAAAACCCATTCTGAGTGAAGAGGGGCAGCCGCAGTGCTATCCCCCTACATCAGCCTCCCAAGTGCTAGGATCAGTAGGCATGAGCCACCACATCTCATGCTAATAAGTATTTGTTGAATTGAGGTCACCATGACTCGTTCCTTTACCGGGTTACAATACCAAAGAGTTCCACTGGATAGATACTCATGCTTTTCAGGGCACCTGATGACACACTGACAAGCTATCTTTTCCATATACAGATATATGTATGACAACAACAACAGATATGACACATACCTGGGCATCTCTGACACATGCCAGACATGTACATAATTATGCATGTCTTTGGTCGATAGTAGTTGAGGACACAATGTGACAGGGAGTGTACTTTTGATTCATTTATCTTAGGTTCAGATTCTAGCTCTGCCCTTATCTGCCAGCTGTATAGTTTGCAGTATATGAAGCAAGCTCTTAGTACCTTGGCTACTTGTAAGTGGACATGGAATGTTGGTAGAGCTTTGTCACTTTGGGAATAAGTTTTCTATCAAGGTCAAAACATTGGTATGAATTGTTTTTCTCCCAACAATTTGTAGATTCAAAGGAAATCTAGTTGAGATATGAAAAGTACTTTCAAGTAAGATGACATTTAACTTGAATTTTTGTAGGGCATTAGTGAATTAGAGAAGGCTTAGGAATTTGATCTATACCCTGGCAACAGCGTATTAATAGTTAATACTGTAGTAATAGGTCAAGATGGTAGGAACTTTTTTTTTTTTTTTTGTTTGGTTTGAGAGTCTAAGTTCAATTTTCAGCCCTAAGCAATTTGAAACAGCTTGTGCAGGGAAATGGGGAAGAGTAGATCTACCTGTCATAGCTAAGGTGGAGGTTAAATATGAGAGTGGATTAGTGGCAGACAAAATATAAAATCACCAGATGGGAGCCAGCTATGGGGGTGCACATCTGTAATTTAGTACATTGAGGATTGGGGCAGGAGGAATGGCCACAAGTTTGAAGTTAGCCTGCCTAGGATATGTAACGAGTTCAAGGTCAGCCTGAGGTATTTTACAAAGATCCTGTATCCAAAATAAATAAATAAATAAATAAACAATCTGGAGAAAATATGGGTCCAAGGCATCTGAGCTGGTTCATAACTGCCTATAACTCCAGCCACAGGGTGTTCTGAAGTCTCTGGCCTCTGCAGGGATCCTTACTCACATGCACATACCCACCATCACACCCCCACCAACACCCACCAACACATTCCCCCACATCCACCTGTCCACACCTGTGACCACCCAATTAAAGACTACAAAGAACAACCCTTAGGAGACAGAGGCTGGAGCATCTTGGAAAGTTTGGGGCCAGCCTCCTAAACATAATGAGCTCCGGGACATTGGGGGTACACAAAGAGACCTCTACTCAAAAACAGATAAATAATAAATACATATATACCAATCAATTAAACAGCCCCCCCCAGATAATTTTATAAGCAGCATCCACACAACATCCTTACAAAAACAAGACTATCCTAAATACAATCAAGCCTTTAGATTTTAACTAATTTCCAGGAAACTTGAGCCTTTGAAGCAAATGTGAATGATATCACGAGGATATGATTAAGTCCAGAAGGTGGAAAAATTCTACACAACATTCCCTTCTTTCCTCCCTCTCTCCTTTCCTCCCTGCTTGTCTGTCTTTCTGAAACAGGTTCCCATTTTAGCTCAAACTGTCCTTGAATTTGAAGCAATCCTCCTGCCTCAGTCTCCTGAGTGCTGGGATTATGGGTTTGAGCTATAGCTCCTGGTATTATGATCTTTGGCAAGTAAATGTTAAAAAAACAGTGAAAAAGAAAAAAGAAAAAGAAAAGACAAACTAAGAAGGCACAAGTATCAGGAAACTTTTTGTAAATGAAAACAAGAAGAGAGTGAAGGGTTTATTAATCAAGCATCAAGTGTGAATCATATTCAGATCCCAATTCAGATAAATGAACTGTAAAAGATATTTTGGAAATGATTGAGCTAAGTGACCATGGATCAAATATTAAAAGCTATTAAAATTTTAGACTCATTGTATAAAGATGTAACAAAGCCAGGCAGTGGTGGCACATGTTTTTAATCCCAGCACTTGGGAGGCTGGGTCAGGTCTCTGAGTTCAAGGACAGCCAGGGCTACACAGACCAACCCTGTCTTGAAAAAACAGATAATGTTGTGAGATGCCTGGGATCCCATAATAATAACATACATGGGATGCAAAAGAACTTGTTTCATGTAAACAAAAAAGGGTTGCAAATAGGCAAAGTTGGATGACAGGCACAGGGATTACTATTCTATACTAATTCTAGACTGATTCGAGTCTCTTTCTAGTCCTATATATGAAACAAGTAGGAGGCAGAGAACATGTGTGTGTATGTGTGTCCTAGTGTTTGAACTTAGATTTTCCATATGATGAGCACGAGTGCTCTACTACTATAGCCCTGGGCTATGGAAAAAATTCTTATGGTGACAATCTCTTGCTGAAACGGACCAAAATTAGAGCTATTTTAGGTGCTAGGTGGAGAAAGGGGGGAAAGGAAAATAGAAAGAAAAGTTTTTTTTTTTTTTTGAGGGGTGTCGAAAAGGCAAGGAGGAATAGTCTCAAGGAGGAGGAAGCAGTGTCGGCGATGTCAAATATCATAGATTACAGGGAGAAAAGGATTAAATGTCTTCACTAGATAGAGCAACCAGGGTCAATGTGCTCAGGTTTCAGTGGCAGTGAGAGATTGGTAAATTACACAAAAGGATGGGCTGTGAAGGGGAAGAAAGATGGGGAGTGTTCTTCCCATCCTCAAGGAGAAACCATTGCATGTGGTTTATGCTGAAAGGTATTTGAGAGTGGTTGAGGGTGCTGGAGAGATGGCTCCATGGGTTAAGAATGCTAGCTGAATGTCTATGGGTCCTGAGTTCAACTCCCAGCAGTCACATGGTGGCTTTTAACCATCTGTAATGAGATCTAGTTCCCTCTTCTGGCCTGCAGGTATACATGCAGGCAGAACAGTGTATATTATTTATTATATATGTGTATACATCATAACTAAAGCTTTTAAAAAAAAAAGAGAGAGTGCATGAGGGTAGAGGCAGAAAGAGGAAGCAATGACTCTGTGCAAGGCTCTGAGTTACACCCTACTGAAGCAGAGGGCATGCTTTTCTGATCCTGGCCAATTGACTCCCTTAGTTTACTGAAATCTTGAACTCTTCAAATTAAATTTTAAAAAATTTTTCTCTTCAGTAAAGTTTTACTCATAAAACTCCCAGGACAGATTTATTACAGCTGTTCTGTTGGTTAGAGAGCCACCATTGTAGTGCCAGGGTAATTTAGGGCCTTAGGTGTGTTAGGCAACTGTTGTACATCTGAACTCTCCCCAGGCTAGAGATTTTCCCTTCCTTTCTCTTCTTTGTCATTGTTGACACTTGGTCTTATAATGTAACCCAGATCAGACTGGAACTCAATCTTCCTGCCTCAGCCTCCCAAGTGGCAAGATTACAGTCATGTGCTACCACCCAGCCAATCCCTGATTCTGTATATGTATGTGAATGTGTCTGGAAGCTAGTATATATGGATACTAGATGCTAAACATGCCCACCAGGTGTTTTCTTTTATGGCTCCCCTCCCCCCTTTATTTTTAGATAGGATTTCTGTACATAGCCCTGGCTGTCCTAGAACTCACTCTGTAGACCAAGCTGGCCTTGAACTCAGAGGTCTACCTGTCTCCTCCTCCTCTCAAGGTATTAGCCACCATGCCTGTCAGCTCTCTACAAAACTACGTATTTTTAGTATGTGGGTGTATGATGTGTGTACGTAGGCATGAATATTGCAATGCAGAGATCAGAGAACTTTGTGGAATCAGGAACTTAACCTGAGTCCTTGGTACTGAACTCAGAGCAGCAGGTTTTTCAAGGCAAGACCTTTTTCCCACTGAGTCATCTTGGTAACCCTTCACTTTATTTTTTGAGACAAAGTCTCTTAAGACTAGAATTGGCTCTGTTTGGCTGGACTGGCTGCTTGTGAGTTCCTGGCATCCTCTCCTCTCCTCCTCCTCCCCAGTGTGGGGATTATAGGTGCATACCATGTGGGTGCTGAGGATCCAAACAAATGACCTCCTGCACATGTGGCAGGCACTTTATTGGCTGAGTCATCTCCATAGCCCCAGCATATTGTTTTCTTAAACGACTTTAGGCATGAACTGCTGATTCTCCTGCATCCACAGCACACAAGAGAATGCTGGGAAGGTACAGCCATGGGCCACCACACTAGGAAAACACACACACACACTTTGTGTCTGTGTGTGTGTTTCTAAGTATGTATATTAGTTTGTTTTTTTGAGACAGGGTCTCCCCATGTAGTCCAGGCAGTTCTGAAACTTGTCTTGTAGTTCAGGCTGGCCTCCAACTTAAAAGAAGTCCTCCTGCTTCTGCCCTCCTGAGTACTGAAACTAAAATTGTGCATCACCATACCCTCTAAAAGAGTTTTCTGGTTTTTGCTTTTTAAGATTTATTTTAGGTATATGAGTACACTGTAGCTGTCTTCAGACACACCAGAAGAGGGCATCAGATCCCATTACAGATGGTTGTGAGCCACCATGTGGTTGCTGGGAATTGAACTCAGGACCGTTGGAAGAGAAATCAGTGCTCTTAATTGCTGAACCATCTCTCCAGCCTAAGTTTTCTGTTTTTAAAAAAGATTTTATTTTAACCAGAGAGAGAGAGCGCGAGAATTTAAAAAAAAAAAATCGCTTTTAAACTCAGAATAAGATTTACCTCTTTTCTACACAGGATATTTTAGTTTGCTGCTTTTAAAAAAATTATTATTTTGACTTTTATTTTATTTATTTTTTAGACTGGGTGTCACTGTGTATCCCTGACTAACCCGGAATGTATTAGGTAGACCAGGCTGGCTGGCCTAGAACTCAGATCTACCTACCTCTGCTTCCCGATTACTGGGTTTAAAGGGGTGCCACACCATGCCTGGCCATGTTTGCTTCTTTTATACCTAAAAATGATTTTTACTCAGTCTACAAAGCCCTTTGAAGTTCCCTTTCTTCTATCATAAATATACAGGATGGCTTATACACAAGTCTAACTACCGTTCCCAAACAATTTAACCATCAGAACCGCACAAACGCAGGTACATAATGATTATGCTGCCAAGTTTATCCCTGGATCCCACGAGGAGTCCAAGTGAGATGTGTA
Organism: Micromys minutus; assembly: GCF_963924665.1. Classification (NCBI taxonomy): domain Eukaryota; kingdom Metazoa; phylum Chordata; class Mammalia; order Rodentia; family Muridae; genus Micromys; species Micromys minutus. Next base: position 28,470,682 of record NC_137979.1, on the reverse strand, counting down.
GGAATGAGATGTTCTACACTTTGGAGCAAAGTTTTCCTTTGGCAGTTTTAGTGGGAGGCTGATGTTCTGGAGGTGGGAAGAGGGAAGAAGACTGCAATGAGCTCTTCTCCCCAGGATTTCCGGGCTGAATAGCACGCACCTGACGGCCGCGTGGTAATGGCGAGTTGAGGGTGGGACTGGACCAAGCCTAACTAACACTCAGGGCAACCCGGGCCACTCCGCCCAGCCGAAGTATTCGCGCGCTCCCGAGGTCGCGCGCCGGCGCGCGCAGGCAGTCGTGTCTCGCGCAGGGTCGGGCCTGTCAGGCAAGTAGTCTCGCGAGATCTGAGGCTGAGATGTCTGTCGGGAGGAGGGGAGTGGTGTCGGGAAGGGGGGGGGACCTGGGCAGCGGCCGAGCTCTGTGGCTTCAGGGCTTGGGAAGGAGAGAGGGAGGGTGGCGAACAGAGTGAGTCGGTGCCGCCGCCCGCTTGAGGAGAGAGGAGGGGTCCCGCTCGCCTTGCGCCCTTCGCGGGCCGAGAGCGCGGAGCAGTCGCGAACCTCCCAGGCCCCTCGGCCCCAAGGGACCCCGCCCCGCGGCCCGCCGGCCCGCGGCCTCTCTTCTCTTTGTGAGCGCCCCCTTCCCAGGGGTGGTGGTGGTGGCGGAGGGGTGCGCGTGGGCCCGCCCGCCAAGGGGCCGCGGCGGGGGACCGACAGGGCCTCGGCTGTGAGGACCGGAGGCGGCCGAGGCCCGGGCCGGTTCCCCCGAGGCGGCGGCGGCGGCGACTCCCGGCACTTCCCCCGCGCCATCTTAACTGAGCCCGAGCGTTAAGGGCGCCTCCTCGACCCCGGTCGTCCCCTCGTCCCCCCCCTCCCTCCCCCCCGGCCCCTTGTCGCAGAGCTTGGGCTGGGTGGCTGGGGGGGGGGGCGGCGGTCTGTCGCCGGGCCCCCTCCTCCTCACTCCTCGCTCTCCAGCGCTGCGGCCACCGGAGCGCTCCAGGGGTCTGCACCCGTCTGCTCTGCCCCAGACCTGCCGGCGAAGGGGTAAGGGCACCTCTGCTTTGGGAAAGGAAGACATGGAGGGGGCGGGGAAATTCTGCCCACTCAGGCTCTTCTCTGGGTGAAAGAAGAGCTCTGGGGGTAGAGTGGGGGAGGGAGACAGGGAGGGTCTGTGAATCTGTGGGTGGGGTGAAGAAACTGGTGAGCTGGGCGCCCTCCTGTTTTGAGGGGCCAGAGCAATTGCATTCCTTTTTTCCAAGGGTCACCGGAAGAGGTGGTGGAAGGGGATGTTTCTAAGAAGGTGTGGCTCTAGTAGGGAGATTTGAGTTGACGTGCACCCCGACTTAAAGGCGCGAGGTCCCTTTCTGGTCTTTCTCCTCATCCTGCTTCTCCTCCTTTGTAGCATCTGTATTCTTGGGAATGGAGAATGCTCTGGGTAACCAACTGGGTGGTTTCCACTCCTCCCCAAGGAAATCTGTACCTTACTAATGTAAGGGGTGATGGAAGCATCTCTTCCCCCTCCCCCATATCTTGTAATCTACTGCAGTGCTGCAGGAGTCCAAGTCAGTTTCTTGGTACAAATATCCATGTATACACTGAAGTGGGGGTGGAGGGCAGGAGAGGCAAGCAATGGCGCTTCCCTTGGAGAGGTTAGTTTTTTTCCTCTTTGGTTTTAAATCGATTACAGTACTGTTTGGATTCTTCCCCTGAGATAAGTCCATGGGAAGCATGTCAGCTCTTCTTGTTACTATTGAGATATGGCCTCATGTTAGAACAGTTTTCTGTTTTGAGAGAGAGGATTCTTGGATGGACTGTTGAAGGGTCCGGTAGTTTTTGTTAGGATTTAATAAAATCTCTCCCATTCTTTCCCTTTACCCCCTTTGGCTTTTGTAGTTATTTGAGAATTATTAGAAATTATTGCATTCAACTCGGATAATCAGACGTTTAACCCTGGCTTGAGACTTTTTAAGGTTAATACTATTTTGCATAACATTGATAAAGAACATTTCTGAAAATTATTGTGTTACAAACTTTCATGTAGCAAATGTTCCTTCTTGAGGAAATGTAAGGTAATGCACCCAGTTATCCTATGATCTGTATTCTGTATTCATTTTTTTTCTTTTTTACTTCATGTCATACTTATTTTAAAAGAAATCATCTTGTCTGGGTTGTAGTAAACAGAATCTTGATGTACAATCCTCCCTGTTTTATAGGTAGGGTCTCTGTATTAATACTGCCTTGAACTCAGCCATTCTGCCTCTTGCCCTCTTTTGTGCTGGGATTACAGGTGTAAGCCTCCACACCTGGGTCCATTTTTTAAAATTGTTTAGATTTACTAGTGAGGTGCTTTTGAAATATTCTATATGTGAATATTAGCAGTATTAAGGATTGCTAAACTATGCTAATGAATTATCTTGATATTTTATTAACATCACATTTAGTGTCTAAGCTTTTCTTAATGAGTTATTTTTAAGTTATGAATACAAGGATTAAAGATCTAGCAGTACTGCTAGGTACTGACTTAAGTTCTTTCTCTTGTAGCACACCCAGGCTGGTGTAACTGTGGCTGAGATGGCTTTAAACTCCTGATAACTCTGTCTTCAGTCTTCCAAGTGCCAGAATTACAGGCGTGTGCTTTCATATTCAGTTTAAACTTTTTTTTTTTTTGAAACAGCATCTCACTATACTGTGTATACAGTGGTGAGTGAGCTCCCTGGCTGGCCTGCAACTTGGTATGTAGGCCAGGTTGGCCTCATTCACAAGAGATCTTCTTGTATCTGCCTCCTGTGTGCTGGGATTAAAGGTGTGAGCCACCATGCCTGTCCTCAATTCTTTTATTTATTTCATGATATTTGTGAAAACTGTATTATGTTTTTCTCAAAAATTGAAAAAAAATTGCCTTATTTATTGTTTTAATATTCATCTCAGTTCATTTAATATAAATAGCACCATTCATTTGAATCTTCGTCTTTCTCTTTTTTTGAAGATGGTGTTGGGAAACAAGATCTCATGTAGTCCGGATTCTCTTCAAATGTTGTGTAGCTAAGGCTAGCTCTGAACTGAACCTTCTACCTCACCTGTGCCACTGTGTGCCAAGAATTTGTTTTTGTTGAGGCAGGTTCTTACTATGCAGTCCTAGCTGGCCTTAAACTTGTGGCCGTCCTTCTGCCTCAGCCTTCTGAGTACTGAAGTACTGTGCCCAGCTTCATTTGAACCTTTACTTCATGATATAAATGATGTTGTCCTGTTTGCAGAATATGTAGCCTTCTCCTCATAAAGGAAAAATTATGCTGTAATACCTAATTTTCTGCTTTATGGTTTATTGTTGATAATGGATTCATATCATATTAGCAAATATGACTCCAATGCACAGTAAAGAGTGACTGTTTTTATTTTGGAAAGATGCAAGAAGAGTGGATTTATCAATAGCTACAAAATTTAAGGATATACACAGGGTATAGGTTAATTGCTTTACTGATTCATATTAGAACTAAGGCATCTTTATAGCTGGTAGGAGCTTTTCCCTAAAAATGGCAAAAGTATGTTGGTGATCAGTTAAATAAATTCATTATTAAGGAAAAAACTGCCTGAGGGTTATTTTATGACCCCTGATGGCACTGTCAGACAATACTGAGAGCTGTTAGCCTGAGTTGATTCCAGATTAGTGTGGTGCTTATGTTTCTAAATAGTTCACCCACAAAATGGAGTGTACATCACTTCCTGTTCTTTCACAACTGGCTCTTTCTTTGGATTCCCTTTTAATGACTTAATTTTTGGCATTCTGATTTGTTAATTTGGTTATTATTCTCATGTTTTGTAAGTAGTGGAATTTCTAAGAATCAACTGGTTTAGAGGCTTTTAATAATCAAAGTACTTTTTTAATTGCTTTTTTATTGTTTTAAGAATCTCACTGTGAATACTGTCTGGCCTGAAACTCGGTAGGTAGACCAGGGTATCCTGAATTTGCTTCAGAGGCTTGCTTTTGACTCTTGAACTGGGATTACAGGCATGCTCCCTTAGGAGTGGTCATTTAAAAAAAAATGTGTCTGTGTTTGTGAGAGGGAGTGGGAGTGCTACAGGAGGATGTGTCCTGCTTTATCACTGTCTGTCTTATTCCTTTAAAACCAGGGTATCTTGGCTGAATCTGGGGGTAGGCTGATGGACAACAAGACCATTCTTTCTCTGCCTTCCAGTGCTGGGGAGGAGCTCACAGGCATAGCTAGGTTTTTATATGGATTCTGGAAAGTTAAACTCAGACCCTCGTGCTTGTTCAGTAGCTGTTGTTACCCACTGAGCCATCTCCCTTGCACCAAGACTATCTTAATAGTATGAAAATATTGCTTCCGTTATAAATAAGTAATCTTATCACCGAGTTACATTCTTGCTGTTTGAAAAGTTTAAAGGAGATACAGTAGTATACAGAACCAAATATGTGTAAAAATTAAATAGAAAGTAATTGCTATATATTTTATAATACAGATTTCTGGAGAGTTTTGGTTATGATAATTATTTGTATGCTAATACAAAATAAGTATATCTTAGGGCTAGGGATATAAGTCAGTGATAAGCTTAAGGTCCTAGGTATAGTCTCCAAAATTGTATAAACTGGGTATGGTAGAATATGCTTATAATTCTGTCTGTGGCCTGTAATTCCATCATGAAGATGGAGGCAGGAAGATCCAGAAGTTAAAGACCATCTTAACTACAGATTAAGTTTGAAGCCAGACTGGGCTATACAAGACCCTGCCCTAAATAGCTGTATATCAAGTCATATTTAGTCTCATGTTATAATGCTTGCTATTTTACAAATAACAAACATACTAATTGGGATACTTAAATTTGGTGTTCACTAGAGTACACACACTCTCACCATCTATCTCCTCTTTGCTTACCACTAAGTACCAATACCAATAAGTATTTGGTTTAATACTTATTAAACCAAATATTGTATGTCAGCTGTTGACATTTGAACTAGAATTGAGATTATTTTCTTCATGTCATTTAGAAATGTTTATGTATTAAAACTACTTTATTTCTCATTCATATCTCTTTGGTTATCAGTAGTCTATTATAACAACAAGCTTTACTTTTTCTAACTTAACTGTTTAGAAATTAGAGCTTTTTGGAGAAGGGCTGCTGTTCAGTTCAGAATCATATATAAATGAATCACTTAAAACGTTTGTATAATCAAATTCTACATAAAATTGGGATTGTCCCATTAAATAGAGTGCCAACATATGTTCATCTACCTTTTAGGTTTCTGAACTTGTTCATGGCTGGATTTTTAAAAAATATATTCAAGATTTCCTGTTATGAAATGTAAGTGAGAAGATAAAAAACTATATTTTATTTTATTTTATTGGTGGGTTAAAGTATTGAAGTTTTAGTGATAAAATTTGATGTTTAGTTTGTTAATGGTGTCTCACTGCTTTAAAAAAAAAATGAATTCTAGCTACTAGAAACACTTCCATTTGAGATGTTTCTGTCATCTGGTAACAAGTATTTGTTTTTGGATCAGTTTCTTCCATTTGTGGTAGAGTCGGATTTTTGTTGTTCTGTTTAAATAGTGACAAAATTAAGTGGTCAATAAAAGGTGTAAGACTTTCTTAAAATGAAAACTTTGTTTATAAGTAAGATTATATATTACTAAATACCTTGCTTAGTAGACATGCTAATCTGTCAAACATGCCAGTTTACTACTAAGGAGCCTGAGGTAACAGGATCTCTTGAGTTCCAGGCCAGTCTGGGCAACCTAAGGAAACTTCATCTTAAAACAAGCATCAGCTATGCGGTAGGTATTTATTTATCAAGTCAGGGTTCAGGTCACCAGGCTGGCCATGAACTTGGCTGTATAGCTGAGGATGACTGAATTTCTGGTCTTCCTGTTTCACCTCTTAGAGCTGGAATCATAGGCATATTCCCCTACTTTTTTTTTTCTTTCTTCTTTTTGTGGTGCTGGGGATTGAACCCAGGACTCTGCATTAGTAGCACTTCTCCAGCTTTTCTATGCTGTCCAGAATGGACTTCCTAGGTGTTGGGATTATAGGTGTGCATCATCATATCTAACAGTTTCCTGGCTTATTTTTAAGCAAAAAGGACCACTTTTTTTCTTTTTATAAGTGTCTATCATCTATCTGCCTTGGTGTTTTGCCTTGCATGTATGTTTATGTGAGGGTGTTGAATCTTGGACTTACAGTTGTGAGCTGCCATGTGGTTGCTGGGAATTGAACTCAGGACCTTTGGAAGAGCAGCCAGTGCTCTTAACCACTGAGCCATATCTCCAGCCCCCTGATAAGTTTTTAAAAACTTGTTTTAAGATTATTTCATTAACATCAATTAAATGTATGAGTACCTTGTCTGCACTTACATATTTCTATGTACCATGTGTATGTATACCTGGTTCCCAGAAACCAGAAGAGGTCAGCATATGCCCTGGATCTAGCTTATTGGTTATGAGCTACCATGTGGGTGCTGGGAACTGAACCAATATCATTTTCAAGAGCAGCAAGTGATCTTGACTGCTGAGTCATATCTAGTCCCTGTTAAAATTTTTGATCAAATAATTAATTGTAAGCAGGTGAATTACATTTAGAAAAATATGCTTAGTTCAGTTTCTGAGGAATAATTATTAGTTAATGGAATGGGAACAGAGTCAGCATAATAAAACTGGCATATTTTAAATTTGAACCTCAAAAAATTATTACATTTGTTTCTTTATTTGAGTGAAGATGCCATCATCTGTATGGAGGTAAGAGGACAAGTTGTAGGAGGTGGTTCTCTCATTTAGCCATGTGGGCCCTGAAGATTGAGTTTGTGCTGTTAAGCTTGGCAACAAAAACCTTTACCCATCTCTCTGGCCTAATTACTATATTTTAATGATAGCAGTTATAAACTACATACCTTCCTTAGCTTAAAGAATTTTTTTCTTTAATCACAATTGTGGGGTGCATAAGAAGACAGAGAGAGTCTATTCTTACCCTCCCTTTATGTATGTCCTGAGGATTAACTTATGCCATCAGGGTTCACAGGAAGCATTTTTTACATGCTGAACTGTCTTACCTGTTTTAATTAACTTTTTTTTTCCTGTGAAGATAGTACTTACTGAGTTGCGGGCTTCAAATAGGATGATCTTTTTTATTTGCTTAATATACCCGATACATAGCGAATACTCAGCAGATTGTTGACTTTATATTAGTTGATTAATACATATTTATGAGCAAACATAGTAGAGTGTTTAATATTTAAGAGTGAGTTACAGGGGGTTATTTATAAAATGTCTACTAAAAGTGTGAGGCTTTTAAAATTTTTTTGTATTAGTTTTTATTTTTTTGCAGTACTGAGAGTTGAACTTAGGATCTGCAGTATGGTAGGCAAGTACCATATCACTGAGCAGTTATCCCAGTACTTTACCGTTTTTTGTTTGTTTGTTTTTGTTTTTATAGACTAATTTATTTTAAGCATGTTGCTTTCTTTAGACTGTTGCTTTTTTCAGGCGTACCAGAAGGGGGCATCAGATCCTATTACAGATGATTGTGAACTCCATTGTAGGTGTTGGTAACCAAACCTGATTTCTGTATAAGAGCTGCCATCTCTCTAGTCTCTCCTAGCCTTTTTTTAAACTTTATTTTGAGTTGAGGCAGTCTCCTTAAGTTGCCCAGTTCACCTTGAACTTTGTGTTCTCTTGTCTCAGACTCCTGTTTTATACTTTTTAAGTTCAGTTTATATTTTTTGTTTATAATTTATTTATTTTAAATTTATTTTGTGTTTATGTTTATGCATATGTGGAGGTTAGAGGACAACTTGTGGGAGTTGCCAACCCTTCTGCCTTGTGGGTTTTGGGGATTGAATTTAGGTAGTCAGGCTCAGTAGAATGTGCCTTTAGCTGCTAGCCATCAATGGTTTATACTTTTTGGCATCTTATATACATGCATATCATTGTGCTGCTTTGGGTTGGACCCAGAACCTCGTACATGTTAGGAAAGTATTTCTACTACTGAATTACATCTGTAGTTCTTTGGCTGACATAGTTTTTGAGAAATGGTTAGAAAATCAGAGTAGCTTACTGTTGTGTTTAGAATAGACTAGTATGAATTATTTAATGCTAATGTGTGTGGGATGGGTTGGGGAGAATAGTGTCTAAAAATGGATTCCTGGGCCTTGTAACACTCTTGTACTGAAATACCTGTTGGTACACCCCACTTGCCTGATTGGAGTTTTTAAATCTGTGAGTTTTTTTTTCTTTTTTTCTTTTTTTCTTTCCTTTGCTCAATGTAAAGTCTATGCTAAGGAATGAAATTTTATTTTTTCCTCTTTAGAACTTTTTTTCTTATTTAGGAAGAATTTGGTATAAAACTTCTTAGTAGAGTTCTCCATGCCTGATGTTGAAGGCATCCAAGAATACTGATGTGTAACACTTTAAAATTAAATTTTATTAGATTTATTTATTATGTTTGAGTGTTTTACATGCATGCATGCATTGTCTGTCTGTCTGTCTGTATGTATGTATGTATATATGTGTGCTTGGTGCCCTTAGAGGTCAGCTGAGAAAGTCAGGACTTCTAGAACTGGAGTCATGGGTTCTGGATGGTGTAAGCCACCAGGTTGGTGCTGGGAGTCCAACCTGGATCTTCTGGAAGAGTAGCAAGTGCTTTAAACTGCTGGGCTAGCTCTTCAGCACTATGACCATGGCAACTCTTTTAAAATTTTCTTTTTAATTTTTTAAAAATATTTATTCATTTTATGGATATGAGTATACTGTAGCTTTCTTCAGACACACCAGACGAAGGCATTAGATCTCATTACAGATGGTTGTGAGCCACCATGTGGTTGCTGGGAATTGAACTCAGGACCTCTGGAAGAGCAGTCAATGCTCTTAACCTCTGAGCCATCTCTCCAGCCCTTTAAACTCAAATGGCCTTTGCAAAGGAAAAGCTCCAGTGGTTCCACTGGGGCTCGAACCCAGAACCTTTTGTGTGTAAAGTAGATGTGATAACTTAACCGCTATACTATGGAACCATGTGACCATGACAACTCTTATAAAGGAAAACATTTAATTGGGGTTGGCTTACAGTTTCAGAGGTTTTGTTCATTATCATGGTGGGAAGCATGGTTTCATGTAGGCAGATGTGGTGCTGTTGGATCTGGGACTTTACATCTTGATCCGAAGGCAGCAGGAGATTGTGTGGCATACTGGGCTTGGCTTGAGCGTAGGAGACTTTATAGCCTGCCCTCACACTGACACACCTCCTCCAACAAGGCCACACTTACTCCATCAAGGTCACACTTTGTAATAGTGTCACTTCTTATGGCCAAGCATTCAAACTCATGAATCTGTGGGGCCATGCCTATTTTGTTAATATTATTATTCGAGACAGGGTTTCTCTGTGTAGCCCTGGTTGTCTAGGAACTCACTCAGTAGACCAGAATTGGCTTCAGACTCAGAGATTCACCTGCTTGTATGTCTGCCTCTCAAGGGCTAGGATTAAAGGCATGTGCCACCATTGACCCTAAAAAATACTTTATATTCATGTGTATATCCCAGAGTGTATGCATATGCTACATATGGCATATGTGCGTGTGGTACCCTCAGAGGCCAAAAAATAGTGTCAGATCTTTTTTGGAATTGGAGTTAACATAGTTGTGAGCCACTCAGTGTGGATGCTAGGAATCAAATCCAGGTATTTTAGGAGTGTAGCCAGTACTCTTTTAACTGCTGAGTCATCTTTTCAGCTCAGCTAAGCTTTTTATTTAGTCTTACATAGTCTTTGTAGATGTGTCCTTACCTTGAAATACATTAACAAGAGTATGTTAATTTGGCAAGTTAGTGTATATGTGTGTATGTATATAATTTTTTTGTGTGTATGGGTATTTTGCTTGCATGTTGCCTTGGTACCTACAGAGGTTAGAAAAGGGTCTCTCAAACCACCTGGAACTGGAGTTGCAGATGTAAGCTGTCATGTGGTAATTGAAGCCAGCTCTTCTGCAATAAAAACTAATGCTGTTAATTGCTAAGCCATCACTTTAGCCCATATTTTGTTTTCTTGAAACATGGTGTCATTTTGTAGCCCAGGCTGGCCTGGAACTCACTGTATAGTCCAGACTGATACTGAACTTGTCCTATCTCAGCCTCCCAGGTGCTGGGAACCTGTCTGAGCCATCATGCTTGAATAATTTAGACTCTTAAGAGATTATTGTGTGCTGTTAAGATACTGTCCTTGTTCTGGATGAGTTTTCTTGTTTTTAAAATCTTCCTTTTTTTTTTTTTTTTTTTTTTCAAGTTAGATAGCTATTCATGGGACACTAAGGTCTTTTCGTGCTTGTCAGTTATTCTAAGCCATTACTTTCTAGGTTGTGACTAATGTGAACTCAATTTATAATAAGTACAGTACCAATTAAACGATGAGAAATGTCATAGTGTGGTACGTTAGTAAGGGGTAAGATTATTAAGGGAAATATTGTTTGCCATAACATTTCTGGACACGTTAATATCTTTTTATTTTGAATTCTATTCTTGCTGAATTGAAAAGAGCAGTTTCCATAGTAGGCAAGAGCTCTTCTAGAGCCCTTTATGTCTAATATAATGTCTCTGAAGAGTGCTTGTGTGGCTTTTTTTTTTTCCTTAAAAAAAAAAAAAAAAACTCTACCTTTAAGTTTGTATTGATTTCATTGTCTACTCTATTTGCTCACATTGGCATATTTACCTTTACTTGGTCTTAAAATTTGGTGTGTTAAGGTCTTTACCAAAGAGATCCTGGAAAGGGCTAATACTTTTAAAGAGTTTTGCAAATAATTGCAGAGAGAGATATTTATATTAGGAATGTTTGTTACATCATACGTGTAAGTGTATTTATATTTTCTTGAACACTGTAGAATTAGTAGGGAAAACTTTTGGGGTTGCTAGGAATGGAACTTGTGGCCTTGTTTTTAGTGAGTTTGCATACTGCTACTGAAATACATTCCTCTCTCCCTGTCACCCAGAAGGAAAACCTTATTTTTGAGATAGGATTTCATGTATCTTAGGTTAGCCTCAAGTTATGTAGCTGAGTACTGGGGTTGACACCATGCCACCATCTCTGGTATGTGGGATTGGTCATCATCAGTCCAGGGTTTGTACATACTAGGCAGTCACTACCAACCAGGGTACATTTCTGGTTCCTTTTTTTTTTTTAATATTTATTTATTTTATATATGAATGTATGAGTACACTGGAGCTGTCTTCAGACACACCAGAAAAGGGCATCAGTTGCCATTACAGATGGTTGTAAGCCATTATGTGGTTGCTGGGAATTGAACTTAGGACCTCTGGAAGAGCAGTCAGTGCTCTTCACCACTGAGCCATCTCTCCAGCCCCTGGTTCCTTATTTTTTATTTACTCTTATTTTCAATTATGACAAGGTTCTGCTATGTTGTTCAAGATGGTCATGACCTCCTGGGCCCAAGTGGTCCTCTTGCTTCAGTTTTCAAGTAATTGTAACTTGCAGGTTTGCAACACTGTGAAACTTATTTGGAGCATATTAAGAAAATAACACTTATTTTTGTTTGAGAATAGATTTAATATTCAAGTATTATGGTATGTAATTTCATAAAATTAATGTGACTAGTGTGCTAAGTATTAAACAGATTATAGAATGCTTCTGTGTATTACTATAGATCTTGTATTTTGATTGCTTTTAATTCCTTTATAGAAAAAGTTTAATTCTTTTTTGTTTGTTGAGGTGGCTCAGCTCTTCCAGAGGTCCTGAGTTAAATTCCCAGCAACCATATAGTAGCTCACAACCATCTGTTATGGGATCTGATGCCCTCTTCTGGTATGTCTGAAGACAGCTACAGTGTATTCATATACATAAAGTAAATATATAAATCTTAAAAAAAAAAAAAAAGACAGCTTTGGGGCTAGAGAGATGGCTAAACAGTTAAGAGCACTCATTAGTTGTTCCATAGGCCTTGGCTTCAATTCCCAGCACCATATGGTGGTTTAGAGCTATCTATAACTTCAGTTAGAGGGGATCTGACAACCTCTTCTGTTCTCCATGGGTTATCAGCCATGAATGTGGTGCATATACATACATGGCAAGCAGAATATGTATTTATACACATTAAATAAGTCTGGGGCACTTTCGACTCTCTGCTGACCCTGTCTTTAAGGTGGTAGCCATGAACTTGGTATGTAAACTAGGCTGGTGTTTCGTTCCTGATCCTCTTAAGTGCTCAGATTACAAGCATATGCTATAATTTTGGCCTTCTCGTTTGTGTTTGGCTTGGTTTCTACCAATTTACTCCTATTAAAACCAAGAAAGAGATTTTCAGGACAAGTAGAGAGAACATCCTTACTAAATAAGGTCAAGTTTTTTTTTTTGTTTGTTTGTTTGTTTTAGATTTAAAAATTCACGATCAGATTTTCTCTCGGAATTTAGTACTCATTTTTGACTTTATTTAGTTAGCACTGTAAGATTTGAGTATTTTTGAAGGCTTTTCCCTCATTCCATTTCTCTTTTGGGGAGCGAGGTCTCATTCTGTATTTCAGACTAGTCTGAAACTCATGATATAGACTAGATTGGGCTCAAACTCACTTCAGTCTATTAACAGCCTCTCTGGGCAGTGTTGTACAAATGAGCTACCATGACTAGCTTCTTTTGCTCCTTTGAATTATAAACTAATTGTTTTTTTTACTTATAATTCTGTTTTGGACTTTTTTGGTTTTGGTGTTAGATAAGTACATAAAATATATCCAATACTGAGAGTGTAAAATTTAATGTAAAGCTTTCCAGTTTTCATTCTAAATGCCTATTCTAACTGAATAAAATGAAGTCCATTGCATGTATAGATTTTGAGTCTGGTTAGTTCTAGTGTGTAATTTTTTTATTTGCAAGTTAAAAAATAAACTCTTTCTGGACCCCTTCCTCATGGCTCTCATTCATCCACCTTCTGAACTGATCTATATCCCCGTATCTATCTCCTCACTTTGGTTGGCAGACATCCCGCTCTAGTCGTTATGCTTAGCCATTGGGTGACCAGCATTTATTGACAAGGCAGAGAATAAATGGTAAGAATTGTTTACACAAATTTGAGACAGGAGATTCTTAGTATAAACATTATAATATTGTGCCTGGATTGAAACAAGATGTTAGGGCAAAGAAATCAGCCTTTGAATAACACAAAGGTAAACTTTACACAGCGCAGAGAAACATTATACCTATAATGGTCTTTTTATTTATTTATTTTATGTATGAGTACGCTGTTGCTGTATTCAGGCAGACCAGAAGAGGGCATCAGATCTCATTCCAGATGGTTGTGAGCCACTATGTGGTTGCTGGGAATTGAACTCAGGACCTTTGGAAGAGCGGTCAGTGCTCTTAACCACTGAGCCATCTCTTCAGTCCTGAAGTTTCATACATTAGAAACTTTGGGATTGGTTTTGATTCTTTAATTTCTCTCCTCATCTATATATTGTAACATTCTTAAGAGACTATGTTTTACTTCCGTGAAGGTTTATTCTAGGAGTGGAAGATTTGAGGATAATGGTGCAAATGGTATACTTGCTGAGCAAGGTTTATAGTCAGGTGAGAACGTTGACTGATTGGTGAGGAAGGTGCTGACATCAAAGTTACAGAATTGTAATAAAGGTTGTTGGTGTTGGATACAATCTATTTCTGGGCCAATCTGTACTTGTTGGTAGTCACTTTTCAATTCTTTTCTATTTTACATGTTTTTATATGCATTGCTATGGCATAGTGAAAATTTATTGCCATGATTGATCTTCATTCATTCTTTTTTTTCTTCCTTTCTCTTTTTAAATTTTATTTATTTAATGTATGAGTGCTCTGCTGCTTATATATCAGCAGGCCAGAAGAGGGCATCAGATCCCATTACAGATGGTTGCTGGGAATTGAACTTAGGTTCTCTGGAAGAGCAGCCAGTGCTCTTAACTGCTGAGCCATCTCTCCAGCCCTCCTCTCTTTTCAAGATATGGTTTCTCTGTGTTACAGCTCTGGATATTCTGGAACAAACTCTGTAGGCCAGGCTGGCCTCAAACTCAAGAGATCTTACTATCTGCTTCCCAAGTGCTAGAAAGGTGTGCACCACCATGCCCATAATGGATGATATTCTTATTGCTTTGTGAACTTGAGGAAATCATTTAATCTCTCTCTCTTTTTTTTTCATTTAATCTCTGTGGGCCTCAGCTTTATCATCTGTATAAATTAGAACTGATAATACTTCTAAGTATTGGTCTAAGAGGATTAGATTGATTATATAGACTTGAGAATAGTACTTGGCATATTGTGTTAGTATAGTATTGTCTTGATTCTGCATTACTCAGAAGGGTTTATGAGATGGCTTAGCAGTTAAGAGCCACTATGCTCTTCCAGAGGACCAGAGTTCAATTCTTTGCATCCACATGCCATTCACAATAACTCCAGTACCAGGTATCAGGCACATTCGTGGTACACAGGCATACATGCAGGCAAAACATCCATGTACATAATACAGAAAATAAATTTTTTTAACGTTTTTGTTTCTCCTAGTTCTGATCCTCTTATTCATTGCTCTGATTTATCTCCTACAGTCCTGTCCTCTTTTCTTGCTGTGCTGGGGATTGAACACAGCCCCTCAAACATACGGATAGTTGCTCTGCCACTGAGCTATTGCTCTTCTGTGTACTCAGACTTACAGCGTTATAGTAAAATACATAAATGAAGATTTACAAGTTAATCTACCACTTAAAATTATACACTTCTTTATTTAAGCAGGGAAGAAAGGCTATACAAATTTATATGTGAAAGTTTCTAACATTCTAGTACCTTTTGTCTTTTCCACTTCAGTAACCATCTCTTCTACCTCTGTTCTCACTTCTTTACCTTAGGCTATTTATAAATTATCTTGCTTGGTTAAAATTATTATTGTGAGTGTATATATACATTTGTATTTTTATGAATGCATGTGCTTATGTGTGTGTGCACACATGCTACAGTGTGCAAGAGGAGATTAAAGGACAGGTTTAGTAGTTAGTTCTTTCCTTCTACTGTGAATTCTGGGGATCAGAAAAAGGACAGGCTTGTGTGGCAATTACCCTCTGAGTCATCTTGCTGGGTCCATTTTGTTTAGTTTTTTTAAGGTTATTTGTGATTGCCCTTCCATATTTTTTGCATTAAAAAACATAACTACCCAATGCACCACTCTTATAATACCTTCTCTGCAAGTAATATGGTATCATCCTTTTGTGCTCCTTTGCACTTACTTTTAAATACTCTGTCCCTAGTGTTCTAATTATTCTGTACGTGTTCTTTGGGAGTGAGCTTAGTTATCATGTGTTCCTAATGTAGTGCCTCACAGAGGTCATGTAGTTCTAACAGTTTAGTAGAATCTCTTTGAATTTTCAAAGTTAGTTCTTTGAAGCTTTGGATAGCAACTAGCAGTCATAGAGAAACTTGACTGTAAACTAGGAGGACTATTTATAAAATTACAAGAAGCACAAAGTTCAGCTCCATGAGCCTATGTAAATCTTAGGCTATCCCATTATGTTAGCTTGCAGGAGAGTCAGAGACTTAGAACCAGAAAGGATCATAGAAGCCATGTTTTAATGTGTTAATCAGGTGAATTACGTTTATGAGAAGCCTGTTGTCTATGTTAAATTTAAATTTTTTTCTGCATGCTTTTTAAAAAAAATTTTAATCTCTGTGTAGGAAAAGTAGAGATAGATAAGAGATAGATACACAAATCAGTGTAAGCATGTACTTTGACACAAGTGAAGGTCAGAGGACTTTTGGGAGTTTGGTCACAACCATCTGTAATTGGATCTAGTGTCCTCTTCTGGCATGTCAAGGACCGTGTGCTCATATACATAAAATAAATAAATCTTTAAAAAAAAATCTTTCAAATAAATTGTGGACTATTGTGATTGTGTGTGGGGGTGTAAATTTTAAATTTGCTACTTTTTAAATTATGTGTATATATGTGTGAGGTGGTGGATGTGTGTATGCAACTCTGTATGCACAAACTAGAAGAGGGTATCAGGTCTCCAAAGATAAAATTAAGGCAGTTGTAAATTGCCTAATGTGGGTGCTAGGAATCAGTGCAGGTCCTCTGGAAAAAACAGTAACATGTGGTTAACTGATGAGCAATCTCTCCAGCACTTTGTTTTGTTTATTAAGAATATACCTGGGGGTAAGGAGGGCTGGAGAGATGGCTCAGTGGTTAAGAACACTGGCTGTTCTCTCAGAGGATCTAGGTTCAGTTCCCATCATCCACAGCCCAGCTTTGCAACTGTGGCATGTAGGCAAAGCACCAGTATATGCAAAATAAAAATAAATTATTTTTAAAAAAGAATTATTAAAAAAAAGTAGCCATAGCTAATCTGGAACACACAAGAGATCTGCCTGCCACTGCTTCCTAAGTGTTGGGATTAAAGGTGTGTGCTATCACATCTGATGGGTTATCACTTATTCTTTTAATAGTCTGTTAATTGTCTTTTCTGCTCGATTTGTCACAGTTGGGTAATTTAAGCAGTAGAAAGGCTCCCAAGTTTTAAGAGGTGCAGCTAAAATTCAAATGAACTGTGTTGTAGAAGGCATTGCTTTTAAAGTGCCACAGGTGATTGTGATGAGCTAATGCAATAGAAGACTGCACTGTTTTAACACTCTAGAACTGATACAATTTTGTAGATAATGACTACAGATGATCTTTTAATTATTTGTAGCAACTCTTACATTTTCTTTTTTTCCCCCCTCTTATTTTCCTAGTTTATGCCAGCGTGGCTTCATTCATACAGATGAACCAAGCATTTGGATAGCAGTATAAAATTAGAATCAGACAGCTGACTGCTCAGCAGGATGCCATCAACTAACAGAGCAGGCAGTCTAAAGGACCCCGAAATTGCAGAGCTCTTCTTCAAAGAAGATCCGGAAAAGCTCTTCACAGATCTCAGAGAAATCGGCCATGGGAGCTTTGGAGCAGTATATTTTGTGAGTTAAAGACTTGATGTCAGTGATGTTGGAGTAAAAAATGGTAAAGAGATGAGAAATTTGCTGAGTTGCAAAACAAACTTGCTCGTACACTGCTTTTTACACTGTATATGTCAGCTATGCTTTATGAAGGCAATAGCTTTTTGCAGTTGACATCAGTTGGATGTCCTCTAATTCAATTTTATTTCAAAGCTACCTAGAGATACTGCCATCTAGGCCCAGTCCTATATTAAAAAATGCCTTCCACTTTGAGATGCCAATTGTGAAAGCTCTAGGCTGTGCTTGCATTAACTATGGAATTGAGATTCTCCAACCATTTTCTTTTGTGTAAAGATTTTATTTTAAATAATACAGAGAAAAGATCCATAGGCTGAGGTCTAGAATCCTGCTTGGTACTAGAGCTTCTGACTACAGGGAATTATGGTCAGTTTCTTGGCCATGTAGTGGTGTTCTCATCTTCCTCACAGATTCCAATTTTTTTGAGGTTGTTATTAATTACATAATTACATAAAATGATTTTAAGTTATTGGCTGTTGATGATTACCTTAACCTTCAGTTACTTTCCTTCCTTTCAAGGTGAGAGTTGGGTGCATAATGCTAATTACAATTCTCTGCCATGGGATTGGTTTCCCTGAGAACCATCTTTCCCTCCGATCCTGTGATTATCTAGGTACTTTCCTCAAAAGACCTCAGATGTGGTTGAAAGAGGTTCACTATTAACATAATAAGCTCTTTCATCATCCCATCAGTGTAGCCGTTCTGGAG
The DNA here is from genome assembly GCF_963924665.1 of Micromys minutus. Taxonomy (NCBI): domain Eukaryota; kingdom Metazoa; phylum Chordata; class Mammalia; order Rodentia; family Muridae; genus Micromys; species Micromys minutus. The sequence goes on along the minus strand of NC_137979.1, from coordinate 28,452,983 downwards.
ATTGCTTGCAACAAAGTACAAAATTCCAAATATTTTACCAAGATAAGAGCTTAGGGAAATAAAAATACATCACCCTGAATATATCTTTTGGCAAGATTTGTGTTATTTACTCTGTAGACACTGGAATAACTCTGAAATGCAATCTTCCTTGGAAAACTGTCTTCATAAAATCTACTCAGTAGATTTTTCCCTCTTAAGGATCCATGCTCATCTCTCCACTCCTTAAAATTCCTAGTGTTGTAGGCACTATATAACCAGTAAGCCATCTCCTCAGCCCTTATTGGTACTTTGTTATTGAAACAGGTTTTCTTTGTGTAGCCCTGGTTACCCTGGAAATTAAGTATAGATTAGGCTGGGCTTGAACTGCTTGCTTTTGTCTCTCAGATGCTAAGATTAAAAGCACATACCACCATGCCTGGCTTCTTTACATATTTTTTTCTCAAAGGAAGCATTTTTCTTTTTGACTTGTCAAAATTGCTGTTATTGTATGCCTCTTATATTTTCATATTGTTATTATGTCAATTAATGATTGTTTGAACAGTTAGGACTTAGACAACCATGACAAACCATCAAGATGCTACTAAGTCACATATGGGTAAGTAGGGTATGCATCACAAATACACTAGACAGACAGTGGTGCATGTCCTAGCTAGATGGAAAATACTACTATGAATGGCATATAATTTCACATTTTTAAAACAAGATTTATTTATATGACTACACTGTAGCTGTCTTTATACAATCAGAAGAGGGCATCAGATCCCATTACAGATGGTTGTGAGCCATTATGAGGTTGCTGGGAATTGTACTCAGGTCCTCTGGAAGAGCAGTCAGTGCTTTTTAACCACTGAGCCATCTCTCCAGCCCCACAATTTCGCATTTTTAGAAAAGTTCAGGTTAGAAGGTCCAAGGTTCAGAGCTTATACTTTAGTTCAAAGTACTTAACCAGTTCATACCTACCCTAAGAATGGAATTGCAAATATCCATGAGAATTCTATATTTAACATTTTGAGGAATAATCTAACTGCTAGCACAATAGCTACTGTATCCTTTCCTACCATCAGTAAAGACTTTTAGCTTCTTCACCTTTGTGGTAATACTTTTTTTTTTTTTTGGTAGTAATGCCTTTTATTTTGGTATTTTGATTATATTCTTTTTCACCACTGTGGAGTAGTTTTAATTTCAGTTTTTAAATAACCAACCGTTGATGTTAAACATATCTTGTTGATTAGACAGAACTTTTCTTTGTAGTCCTGACTTTCCTGGATCTCACTGTATGAATCAGGATGGGTTCAAACCAGTTCCTACCTGTTTTTGTTGTTGTTATTGTTATAGTTGTATATAGGGCAGGCACTTTTAATCTCAGGAGTCAGAGGCTAGTGAAATCTCTGAATCTGGGTCAGCTTGATTTACATAGAGAGTTCCAGGCCAGCCTGGAATTCTCAATTTTTTTTTTTAAATTTTTAAAAATTTTGTATGTATGCCACCCATATGAAGGCACTTTCAGAGGCCAGAAGAGGGCATTGAACTTTCTGAAGCAGAGTTAATAAGTGGTTGTGCAATGTCCAGTGTGAGTACTGGGACTCAAACTCAAGACCTCTAGAAGAGCAGGAAATGGTTTTAATCACTGAGCCATTTTTCTAGCCCTAATCTCTGGTATATAGCTTTGTATTTTAAGTCGAATTCTATGTAGAATATATAAAGAACTCTTAGAACTCAACCATAAAGATACATGGTTTAGAAAATGAATATTAGAAATATTTTATTAAGTATAATCATAAAAGGCCATATATGGTTCCTTTTAAATGAAGTATCCAGATAGGTAAATCTCCTGGCATAGGAAAGGTATATTGTTGCTTAGAGAAGGTAAAATAGGAGAATGATAGGTAAAAATGGTACAGGGTTAAGACAACCATGGTTATCAATGCCTCAGTATCTAGGAAACTGAGGTAGGGACATTTCAAGTATGAGTCCAGTATAGGATATGTTAGCGAATTTAAGGCTAGCGTGGCGTACATATTTTTAAAGACTATTAAAACAATAAAAAATATACCCCAAGCCTTATAGATATGATTTGTTGAAGACTTTTCTAATTTTTGTTTTCTAAGTTTTTTTTTTTTTTTTTTTTTGAAACAGTAGGGATGATTTAGAAGTAAACTTTTGGTCTTCAAGTTTATATGTGGTGGCATATGCCTTTGATCCTAGTACTCAGGAGGCAGAGGTAGAGGCAGATAAGTCTGAGTTTGAGGATAATCAGGTCTACATAGCCAACTATAGACAAGGCTACATAGAGAAACTTTGTCTCAAAACAACTAAGACAGTATCAAGTTCTGAGTTTATATTTCATCTTGATCATTCCTTTCATCCTTTCATGATATATATAAAATTCAGGCTAAAAAATACTTTTTTACATTTATATAATTTGTTGAGGAAGGGCCTTTGAAGTCAGAGGACAACTTGTAGAAGTCTGTTTTTTCTTTCCATTATTGGGTATTAGGGATTGAATCCAGGTTACCATGCTTGGTGGCAAATGACTTACCCACTGAACCATATCTATCTACATCCCCATTTGTTATAAAATTTAGTTTTAGAGTCTTCCTGCTTATATTTATAAGTTAAATTGGTGTATAACTTTAATTGGTTTTGGTTGTAGGCTCATATTGCATTCTTATGAGACAGTTTTTCTTCCCTTTTTCTCACCCCCTAGGACAGGGTTTTTCTGTGTAGGTCTTGCAGTCCTAAAGTAGGCCTGCTGTGTAGACCAGGCTGGCCTTGAATTTAGAGATCTACCTGCCTCTGCCTAAGTGTTAGGATTAAAGATGTGCGCCACCACTGCTGTGATCACCATCACTTCTTGGCTTTCTTTTCTTTTATATACGGAAAGATGACCCCCTCTCCACTTTGCAACTCTGCTCCCTCCACGTGTGTGTTCAGATACAGGTATATGTGTAAAGAACCATAGAACTACTTCAGGAGCAGTCTACCTTGTGGTGTTTAATCACTTTTATTTTCTCAGTATGGATGTGTTGCCAGCATGCATTTACATACACCATGTACCTGTAAAGACCATAAGTATGGATCTCATAGAACTGGAGTTACAGGTGGTTGTTAGCTGCCATTATAGGTGCTGGGAATTGGACTGGTTCCTCTACAAAAGCTGTCAGCAGCACTTTACCATAGTGCTGTCGAGCCCACGTTTTGTTTTTATTTTGTTTTTAAAGTAGAGTCTTTTTAAAAAATATTTACTCTGTGTGTGTGTGTGTGTGTGTGTGTGTGTGTGTGTGTGTGTGTGAGAGAGAGAGAGAGAGAGAGAGAGAGAGAGAGAGAGAGAGCGCATGAGAGAGAACACACAAGTGCAAGCGTGTACATGAAGTCCAGCCCCAAGCACTCTTAACCATCAAACCATTTCTCTAGCCCCCCAACCCTGTTTGTTATCTTACAGTTACTTCTGTATGTGACAAGAGTAGCTGACAGTTAACAAATTTGTAATAAAATTTTTTATTAACTGTAGTTCTGAGTTGTTATTAGATCCTTAGACTCCTGTTCAAATTTTTGGACTTACATCTTCCCTATTTTTTTTGCAGCTGAAGATAATTTTGATCTTTTTTGAACTAGTTAATAAGCATGTTTGTTTTTAAAGGAATAATGTCTCAGATTCAATCTGTTGGTTTCTGTTTCATAATGGTTCTTTCTTTGTTTTTCCTTTTAAGGCACGAGATGTGCGTACTAATGAAGTGGTGGCCATCAAGAAAATGTCTTATAGTGGAAAGCAGTCTACTGAGGTAGGTTAATTATGTACATGTTAGCATGTTAGGAAAACATACTGGCTAGTGTATTTTTTGTTTGAGACTGGGCTACTTTTTGTGTAGCTCTGGCTATCTGGAACTTGCTCTGTAGACCAGGATGGCCTTGAACTCATAGAGATCAACCTGCCTCTGCCTTCCAAGTGCTAGGATTAAAGGTGTGCATAACCATTGTTTGGCAAAACATAGTATTTTTAATAAGGGAGAAAAGTAAGGTTTAAAATAGATATATGTAAAAGCATAAAAAATCATAACTGTACCAGTGGATTTTCCTCTTTTATTTATTCATTAATTTTTAAAGATCTTTAGAATTGCCATACTAAATTTCCGGTTTCTTTATGCTGTTTTCATGCATACACGATTTGTGGTTGTTTCCTCTCCTTCTCATCTTGTTCTGGTTGGTTTTACCCTTCCAGTCCATTTCTACTTACTATTTCTCCTTCAAATTCCTCACCCTCTTTTTTATAGCCTCTTTGTTTTCCCTGACTTAAATTTCTTAATTTCTACCCATACTCACATCAGTGAATCTATTTTACAAATGAGTGAGACCCTTAGTTATACTCCTTAGAGCAGTAAACAGGTTAAGTGGCACACCAAAAGCCTCCTAACTTGTATCTTGTGTTTCGAGTGTTTTATGTTGTGGTTTAATGAATTATTATGTTTATTTTGGTATCTAGATACTAAAGCAAATTAAGATGTATATGATAGTAAATTAATAGGACATAACCTTTTAAAATAATTTAGAAAGTGTTTCAGTCTTTTAAATTTTATGCAAAGGTAATACATTTGGAATAATTTTAAAAGGCAAAAGGAGAACTAGATGCTTTAGTTGCCAGTATCTTATTTCTAGATTATGTTTGGTCTGTGTAATTATGAAGTCATAAAATAACTCTACTCTGAAATCCAGGATTCTGAGAGTCTGTTTAATTTTAATTAAAAAAATTTTTTTAAAGTGTAGAATAGAATAGGGCATGGGGAGGGCAGTTAAGAGGGTAGTAGGGGGCATAGAAAAGCAGAGAGAGAGAGAGAGGAAAGGAGAGAACTGAGCACATGGAAAGAGCAGGGAAGGGAATGGGAAGAGGAGGGACAAAGGGCAAAGAGGGTAAGAGATCAAGAGCGAGAGTCTTTAATTTTAAACACAGTTTTTAGTTGTGGTAAAATACTTATAAGAAAATTTGCCATCTTAAACCATCTTCAAGTAGATGGCTCAGTGGTGTTAAGTACTTGCATTTTGTGTAACCATTACCTTCACCCATCTCAAGTCTTCTTTTCATCTTGGGACAGTGGAAAGTATACCCATGGTATGGAATGGGGATTTGGCTTTAGAGATAAAGCAGTTGACATCTAGTCACATGATAATGTGGTGAGGTCAGTCCTCAGTACCACCAAACAATAGTACTTCTTTTTGTCAAACACCCAGTCCTGGCGTCATTGAGTGGTCTACTGGATGTACTTTGAAGCATATTCAGCCTTTGGCACTGTGACACATTGTTATCTATAAGTTCATGCTGGAGAACTGTGCAGTTGAGATTTTAAAAATCCCCAAAACACCCTTGCCCCCTTGCTCTCTGCTCTTGTTTCTGCTTCCCCTCTCTCCCCATTCCCCATACCCCCACTCTCCAGGCACACCTGGCCAGCCTTTAATCCCTCCTCCCCTTCTGCCTTTTTCTCAACCCCCCTCCCCATGTCCTGAATAAACTCTATTCTATACTATTAAAAAATTTGCAAAAAAATTTTTTAATTAAATTTTAAGTTTTGAATTAGACTATATTTCATACCTATCTTCAGCTAAGTGTTGCCCCATGAAGCCTGTAGGGCTGCAGATTGCATAAACCTGGAATTAGTCTCACTCAGTATTTGTTCTTCTGTTCTTAGAGTATTTTATATCACACAATATTCTCATTGTTCATACATAGGATAGCATGCATCCAAAATTCTCTTCCCTTTTAAGAGACTGAGAAATATTCGCTTGTGTTTATATGTGTTACATCTATCTCTGCATATGCTCACACCTTACATTTAAATTTAAACCTCTTACAGATAGACTTGGGTTCTTCTAGTCTTTTGCCTATTGTCAAGAAATCTGCACAGATATTTCTTACAGTCTGCTTTAATTTCTTTTGGTTATATACCCAGAATTGGATTTGCTGAATTTGTTCCCTGTTTTTAATCTGTTTTGTGGTAAATCTTGGTTTGGTGATTATTACACTGAGGGTATGGTAATACTATATCATGTCATCATTTTGATATCTAAAAACTGACATTGTTTTCAAGTATAATTTCATTTACTATTGTATTAAAAATAATTTAGACCTAATAGATTAACTTATTTCATAATTGTTGAAGTCTATTGATCAGTTAGTTATATCTTGAACAATTATTTCATTATTTCATTATTACTATCTTTAGTTAAGTAATATCAAAGATAGATATTTTAAACCTAGTATAAAATAATTCTTAATTTTCCTGTTATACTTTTTTTGCTCTTAACTATAAAATATAGCCCATCAGTGGTAAAGCTTAAAAAACTTTAATATAAGCAATTATGTTTAGGAACTGGAAAGATTTCTCAGTGTGCAAAAGTACTTTCTAATGAAGTGTGAGATCTGAATTTGAGTTCCCTGGACCCACATAAAAGTTAGGTTCCAGTCTGTAATCTCTGTGCTCCTATAATTAGATGGGAGGTGGAGACAGAGTCCCCAGAATTCTGGTATATGCAACAAAGAATAACAAAAAGAAAAAAAAAAGGCCCTGTCTTCCAAAACATTCTACAAACACATCCGCCATGGCATGTATATGCCTGCATTCATACATGGGTATGTACATACACATACACACAAAAGAGTTTTGTTAAGGATGTGGACTAAATGTTACTTGTATTTCATGAAATTTGTGCAGGAGGGATCAGAGTATGTCAGAAAAAATGTAATTATATTTCTTTTTTTTGTGACCTTTTTTATACATAATTTTTCTATTAGCACTGTATTTTATGTGTATGGATATTTTGCTGCTTGTATTTCTGTGTTGTGTATATTTCCCAATTGCCCAAGGAGGCCAAAAGAGGGCAGGGAACAATTGATTGCTGCTGGAGGAAGGATTGTCAGTTTTCTTTAAGGATGTGGTTCCTGGTAGGTCCTCTCTCAGTAGGGCAGGTCCTACACTCAAAAATATTTGGGCAGCACAAGTTGGACTGGATGAGGGTTTTTTTGTTTGTTTGTTTTGGAGACAGAATTTTTCTGTGTAGCCCTGTCTATCCTGGAATTTACTCTGTAGACAGGGCTGGCCTTTGGCTGTGAACTCAAGAGTTCTGTCTGATCATGCCTCTAATTCTAATATTAAAGGTATGTGGCACCACTGCCTAGATGGATGGGTTTTAAAGCAAGAAAGGCAAGGAACACAAATTGGATGGGTAGGGTGATAGGGTGAATGTCGGAGATGTTCAGTGTGGGGGGATGAATATGATCAACATTTTTATGAAATGTTCAAGAAATTAATAAAATTAATTTTAAAGTAATCATATTTAAAGAAAATAGAAATGTTGGACTTATCAATGTGCTTGATATGATTTAAGATCTATTTTTATTTTATTTACATGAGTGTTTGCCTCTATGTATCTGTACCTTGTGTGTTGCGGGCCAGAAAAGGGTGGAGCTCCTGAAACCAGTTATAGACAGTTAGAGCTGCCATGTGTGTACTAAGGTTTGAACTCAGTTTTTCTGGAAGAGCAACAAGTGCTTTTTAATTTCAGAGAGCCTTTGGTTATAAAACTTACAGGATGCACTGATTATGTCTATTATTAAACTGAAATTTGTTCTTTAATATTTTGTATCTTATATAATTAAGTAGCAAGCTGAGTACACAATTTAAACTATATTTTAGCATTTCATGAATAGATCATAAAGTTGTATGTTCTAAATCTTTTTTTACAGTAATTAGTTTTTTCTTATGTATTGTGATCAGCTGTTCATAATTCTTCCTCCTGTTCCTTTTTTTTTTCTCCCTCTACATAGAAATGGCAGGATATTATTAAGGAAGTCAAGTTTCTACAAAGAATAAAACATCCCAACAGTATAGAATACAAAGGCTGCTATTTACGTGAACACACAGCATGGGTTGGTATTTATTCTCTTCTTGGTGTAACTTAGTTGTTTTTGGTTTAGCATAACTTAACTCACAATGTCTCAGATTAGTTATGTGAAGACATGTACATACACCTGGAGATGCTGATTCATCCTGGGAGAGAAAGATAGTATTCCCACAACTCTTACATATAAAAGAACTTTTCTCCAGAGTTTATTCATACTTTCAAGAATACCAACTGAACATCTTTTTTTAATATATATTTTATTTATATGAGTACACTGTAGCTGTCTTCAGACATAATAGAAGAGGGCATCAGATCTTATTAGAGATGGTTGTGAGCTACCATGTGGTTGCTGGGGATTGAACTCAGGACCTCTGGAAGAGCAGTCAGTGCTCTTCACTGCTGAGCCATCTCTCCAGTCCCCAACTGAACATCTTAAGAGTAGTAGTACCATTATTTGAGAATGGAAGTGAACATATCTTTGACATAGATGTGTGTTAGTAGATTTAAGTACCAAGATCCTGGTGAAGTTTTGAAACATCTTGTTGAAATTTGAGATGACAGGATTCCTTGACTTAAAAGGAGAGAATTATGATTTGTATTATAAGAAATAGATTAATTATAGATGTAATTATATAATTATAAATCTATTTATATAGAAAAGTGTGTATATATAATACACAGCTAATATAATTGGTTTCATTGGCTTAAATTTTTTTGCATAGTGATCTTGCTTTGTGTCCTAGGCTATCTTGGAATTCACATGCTAGCCTTAGATTTTATGCCTTGGTATCCTAAGTACTGGGATTAATGGCATGTTTCATCATGCCTCATTCGCTTAATTTTGTGTATAAGTTTAACAAATTACTCAGTAAACAACCTACTGTAAAAAGTAGATGATAGCTTAAGTTTGTTTTCCTTTAGACTGAGACTATCTTCTTGACCTCATCTGTTTCTCTAAGAGATAAGTATTTAGAATATATTTTAATGTATTTATAATTTTTCTTCCTATGCAGCTTGTAATGGAATATTGTTTAGGATCTGCTTCAGATTTACTAGAAGGTAACCTACCCTTATTATCATTATTATAAAATATTAACAATATTTGACATTATAACATTATATAACACAGTATAACATTATATAACACATTATAACATTATATATCATTACAATATTCTCATAATATTAATATGTTTTACTTTGAAGCCAGGCTGTGGTGGCATACACCTTTAATACCAACACTTGGGAGGTAGAGGCAGATCTTTTGAGTTTGAGGCCTACCTGTTCTACAGAGCAAGTTCCAGGACAGCCAGGGTTGCACATAAACCCTGCCTCAAAAATAAATAAGTAAATAAATAAAAATAAAATCTAAGACAGGGTTCTAGGGCCACACAGAGAAACCCTGTCTCAAAAACACTAAATGAGAGAAAGAATGAAAAAGAAAGGATGGATGGATGGATGGATGGATGGATAAAAATAAGTTTTGAGACAGGATCTCTCTATGTTACCTTGGATGTCCTGAAACTATGTAATCCTGGCTGGCCTTGAGCACACAGAACAACACCTGCTTCTCTATCCTGCCTGATATGATTAAAAGTATGTGCCATTATTTGTGGCTTTATTTATTATTTATTAAAGTATTAGAAAAAATAATTAAGTTTATTTCAACATTATTAATATTAACTAAATATGAAATTTTGCAGAAATATAAAATCCCTAGCCTTTTTCATTTTTTTCATGAAATTTGGTATGCTTAAAAGATAATTTTTTTCTGATTGAACTTTTATATGCACTTTTTCTGAATTCTTTGTCATTCAGTTTGATCTGTTCTGTTAATAAAAAGTAAAAATAAAAGGGGATTATCTTGTTCTTTTACAGTTATTAGTTGTTCAATATTGTTAAGCTTAGAGGAACATTTGGCTGGTCAGTACATGTTAACACTTGTCATAAATGTATACTAGTTACAAGTTAATGGCCTTGTTTTATCACCATGGCAATTGTCTGTTGCTAAATGTCTGATGCTTTTTAAAATTAACCCCTGTATGGGCTGGAAAGATAGCTCAATGATAAACAAGTGCTGTACAAGTATTAGGACCTCAGTTTGAATCCTCAGAACTTAAGTTAGGCATGGTAGCATGTTTCAGTAATTCCAGTTTTCCACAAGCAAATAGAAGTAGAGACAGGAGGCTTGTGAACTAGCTAGCCTGGCATATATACAATAGCAAATTCCAAAGAGACTTCCTCACACAAGGTAGGAGGTGTAAGGGTCAGTGTTGTTCTTTGACCACACATAGACTTGAGCACACACATACACACACACACATACTATACACATAAATACCAATGTGTCAATTTGTATATTCATATATTTTTTAAAAAATAGGGTTTTTTAAAATTTTATTTTGTATGAATATATTCTCTGTGCATGCATATATGTGCATGTACACCACAGTGTGAAAGTTGGGGTACAACTTGAAGGAGTTGGTTCTCGTCTTTCTTTTCACGGCATTCAACACTTATTCTCAAGCTTGTAATTTATCTACTAGCCCATCTCTGTATATTTTTAAAACAAAAGTATTATCTATAATTACTTTCAAATAAATTTCTACTTTCAGTTCATAAAAAGCCATTACAAGAAGTGGAAATAGCAGCAATTACACATGGTGCTCTACAGGGATTAGCTTATTTACATTCTCATACCATGATCCATAGGTAAGTGACTCAAAAACTTACATTGACAAGCAAATTGATTGTTGAATTTATCACCTTTACAGAATTGAATGTATCTGATATTTTGTTTACTTTAGCAAAATAGAATTATATAATCTCACACTATTTAGACTGTTCTTGTATTAGAAAGAATGCAATATACACTTGATCTGTTTAGAATAATCGTTAACTTTTGCTGTGTGTGTTGCTGTTTCCTAAAGCATATGTATTTTATGGAACTTAACTGTAGAATTACCTAATTTGCAAACTGGAAGAGATCCTCAGGATTATGAGGTCTGTCTTTCTTGTACAATTGATGCTCTGACTTGTGCCTATAATTTCTTTAAGGTTACAAAGCCAAATGATTAGAGCTTGAATTTAATGGATCCTTTTTTTCTTGATAACTGATAATGGCAGATTTGTTTCACTGATTCCATGACATGAACCAAAGCCCTTTTAATTCTGAACATAAACCCCTAATCATCCTTTATAAAATTATATTACCATTAGAGTTAAACCATTCTATAATCCAGTGTTAGTTTTGTCTCTTTCACATAGATACTACCATTTCAAAAATGGTGTGTGTGATTCAGGCAGTAGATATTAAATTAGGCAGTCATTTTGAGTTAACAGATTGTCATTATTTTTAGATGAGGGCAAATGAAATCAAAGAGAAGTCCTTGTAGTAACAAGTGAGGGAGTGGCCAAATTAGAATTATTTTGAATAATTGGAATTAAAATGTGTTTTCTTATCTCCAAATTACCTCCTATGCTGAAGGCTTGGAATCCCCAGAACTACACACAGACCCTCAATCACAGGGACAAAGTACTTTTCCATTATAAAGACAAATAAAAGTGTATTATATTCAGTATTTCATGAATAAGAATCCATAAGTCTTGTAAATGCTTTTTTTTTTTTGAGTTTTATAAATTAGAGGGCTGATGAGATAGCCCAGTGGTTGCTCCTCCAGAGGTCCTGAGTTCAGTAGCCAGCAACCACATGGTGGCTCACAACCATCTATAAAGGGATCTGTTGCCCTCTTCTGGCTTGCGAATATATATACAGACAGAGCACTCCTACATTTAGAATAAATAGATAAGTAAATTTATTTATATATAAAAATGTAAGTAGGTGTTCTAGTACCAACATATACTCCCATTGTGAATATGTCCATATAGCTTATCTTAGTTTGGATAGTGTGTTTGCTTTTCCTGAAAGGTAAATTTGAATTTGAACTTGGGGGCCATTGATAGTATATTATCCTTGTACTTTAGTTTTCATGTTTAATTGCAAACTGTGAAAATTTGAGAAATGGGGTGAGTCATCTTTTTATTATAAACCTAGTTTGGAAGGGGAAACATAGAAATCTTATGAGTTCAAAGCCATTGTCCATCGTCATAATCAAGGTCAAAGATGTGCAGTGTAATACGGTTGACTGATTTTTTTTATTGCTTTGTTAACTGTTAATTGTTAGCATGTTTATACTTAAATTCTATTAATGTTCCTTAAACCAGAGATATCAAAGCAGGAAATATTCTTCTGACAGAACCAGGCCAAGTGAAACTTGCTGACTTTGGATCTGCTTCCATGGCCTCCCCTGCCAATTCTTTTGTGGGAACACCATATTGGTAAGAATAATCTTATCTGGTATTTTTGGTGATTATACTTTCTAAGGTGTTGTTTTCCTGAAAATATACTATCATTTTGGATACCTTTCACTTTGTTTTATACTTAATTTTAAATATAGATTTGTAGGTTTGCCCTTACAGCTGCTTTTTTGTCTTTTTTTTATTCATCTTTTTATCCTTTTTAACTTTACTTTCCTATCATTCTATGTATTGTGTATAAGGACAGGAGAGAAATTGCTAATATTCATATAGAGGAAATAGACATGCCATATAAACAATAACAGTTGTACTTTTAAAAGTAAAATTTGAAGTTTGTGTTTTGTGAATGTAAGTCACATGTATTGGTGTGACTTTGTAGACGAGAGGAGGACATCAAATCTCTTGAAGCTGGAGTTGGAGGTCTTATAGAGATGAGCCTTGTTGTGGGTGTTAGGAACCAAACCGAGGTCCTCTAGAAGATCAGCAAGTGCTTATCACTGCTTTGTCATATTTGCTGCAACAGCACTGCTCTTTTCTGGAGATGGTTTCTCATGCTGCTTTGACTGACTGTAAACTTCCTGTAGATTTGACAGGCATCTCTGATCCTCCTACTTCTGTTTTATGAAAACACATTTACTTTGTATCAGTTATTACATAGACTGGTAGTTGAATTTTCAATTTTCTACTTGTGAATTTCAGATATACATAAAAATAGAAGTATGATGACATCTTTCTTCCCAGTTACCCAGTAACCTTGCATAGGGCTAGTTTTGTCTTCCATACTCTTTCCTTTCTACCCCAGCTTTATTGAAATTCTAGCTATTGTCTGCTCTGGCCTAGGAATAATTTTATATGTATCTGGAAATAATAATTTGTAGGAAATCCTATTTTAGATAAGCTTCCAAGTACCATCTTGTTATATTCTCAAAATAGTACTTTTGATCTATTGTATCCTTTTTCTTATCTGTGTTTAATCTCCCATATTTTAAGAAGGAAAACTTCTTACCATGGTAACATTGCTCTGGAATGTGGAATGTAAAGTCTCAAAAGCATACTAGAGAGAAATTTTGTGACTGTCCATTTTCTAAAAGAAACATTAAAGGGTCAGGATTCAATTTTATGGATAAGCCTTGTGTCCTCCTTTGCATTTCAGGTTTAAAAAAAAAAAAAAAAAAAAGGACAGTGTTTGTTGCCCATGGTAAAATTCAGTTTTAGAGCAAGTATTAGAATTTTGTAATAGAACCTTGCTCTGGAATGGTCCCTTTGGAATGATTTTACTTGATCAGAACAGATGGTGAGAATGGTTCTCATGTTTTCCAAGCACTGATAAATACATACCTAATTTCTAATTTGTTTCTCGTTGTAAAAATTTTTATGTTTATAAAATACTGCCTGGGGATCAAATCAATGTTGTTTATGTTGATGGAACTTAAATTCTCAAACTTTTAAGTTGATTGAATATTTATTGTATGTTTTAGGATGGCCCCAGAAGTAATTTTAGCCATGGATGAAGGACAATATGATGGCAAAGTCGATGTATGGTCTCTTGGAATAACATGTATTGAATTAGGTAAGCACTGGCTTTTTATTACTAGGGATTAACTTTTTTTGAAACAGGGCCTCACTGTGTAGCCTTAGCAAGCCTACAACTTGCTCTGCAGGCCAGACTGGCCTCAAATTCATAAAGGTTCACCTGCTACTGCCTTCTGAAAGCTAAGATTAAAAATGTATACCACCATACCTAGCTGAATTAATTTTTGATTCAGTGTTTTATTTCAGCTAATATATTAAATTAGATTTTTATCTTAGATCCCAATTTTTAAAAATTTATTGTATGTGTATGGGTATTTTTTGTCTGCGTGTCTGTCTAAGTATGTGTATGCCTAGTGTCTAGGGAGACCAGAAGAGAGGGTATTGGAGCCCCTGGAGCTATAGTTGCAGATGGTTTTGAACCTCCATTTGAATTCTGAGAATTGAATTCAGATCTTCTGGAACAGCAACCAGTTTTCTTATTCACTGAGCTATCCTAATCCCTAATTTAAGGGGAAAAAATAAATGGTTTAAAGCTTTTGCTTTGTCTGCTAATTTTTCTATAAATATGGCATGTATTAGGTTAAATACATTTGTTGTTAAATTAGGTCTAAAATAAGTTTTCACTGTGGTCTTATATTTCAGCAACTGATATTTTTAATTAATGTTTGTTTTAACACTTAGAATACACCTAATTCATATTTATTATTCATAGGAAGTTTCTTAGTCATGAATTATTTACAAGTATATGTTAATTTTTTAAAAGATTTATTTATTTAATGTGAGTACACTGTTGTTGTCTTCAGACACACCAAAAGAGAGCATCTGATCCCATTATAGATAATTGTGAGCCACCATGTGGTTGAACTCAGAACCTTTGGAAGAACAATTGGTGCTCTTAACTACTGAGCCATTTCTCCAGGCCACAAGTTACTTTCAAGTTTAGAAGTTAGATGTTCATTTTTGCCTTAACTCCTGTTACTGTAGAGGATGAGGCATGAGGATTGCACGTTGAAGGTCTGCTTGACAAGATACTCAATTCAAAGTAGCCTGGGAAATTTAGTAAGACCTGCAAGAACAAAAAAACAAAACAAAAGGCTTACATTTAATCCCAGCACCTGAGAGGCAGAGGCAGGTGGATCTTTTGGGGTTGAAGGCCAACCTGGTCTACAGAGCAATAGGAGGATAGCACAGCTATTCAGAGAGACCTTATCTCAAAACCCACAAAAACAGAAAGGTCTTTCTACAGTTTTCTATTAAAGTTTAAGTTGTTTTCAAAATATGTTCTTAAAAAGTTGATCAACATTCAAGTATCCTTATATGTTCACATTTTAACAGAAAGTTTTTCTTTTTTATAGCCGAGAGGAAGCCTCCTTTATTTAATATGAATGCAATGAGTGCCTTATATCACATAGCCCAAAATGAATCCCCTACACTACAGTCTAATGAATGGTGAGTATTCCCACAAAATATGATTAATGTTTTAGAAAATTTGTAATATTGATATTATAATAGTTCATTATCAAAATGACTTAATTTTATATAAGTAAAAGAATGGTTAGTTTTCCTTTCAGTTTCAGGAACACAGATAAGCCTCATATTTTAATAGCATTTTTAAGCATTAGTAGTTTGTAACTAAAATACACAGATTGTTGTAACTTGCATTTGTTCAAATAATAGATTATTATATAATTTAAAACCTTGGGAACATTTTAGCTAAATATGTTAGTCATATTGCTCTAATTTTTTTTCTGGTATATTATTGATTTGATAAAACTTCATATGGAGAAGAGATTAACAATTTTGAATTAGGATTGTTATGAATTTAAAAAATTGTGTGTTACTTTTCTCATTGCTGTATCAATTTACCTGACAAAAACAACTTAAAGAAGAGTTTGAATGTACAGTCCATCATCATGGGGAAGGCATGATAGTAGGAACTTGAGGCACCTTGGTTACACTATGTCTTGAGGGAGGAATTGAAAAGAGATGGATGCTGTAGCACCACTTGGCTTATCTCATTCATTTTGGGACTCCAGCCCATGGGATGTGCTATCTACATTCAGCGTCTGACTTCCTCAGTTTATACTTTCTGGGAGCATCATCATAGACCCACTAAGAGGCATATTTCCAGAGTGATTTGAAATCATGTCCAGTTGATAGGATTATAATTATTCTGTCCCTTCTCAGAATTATACTTCTTCCTCCTAAAGCTGCATTTTCATTCCATAATGCAAAATTTATTAGTCCGTCTCTAAAAGTTCCCATAGTCTTAACAGTTCCAACAAATCTCATTGTTTATAATAATCTTAACATTTTGGATGCAGGAGGATTGCTGCAAGTTCAAAGCCAGCCTAGACTATATTGTGAAACCCTATCTTAAAAACCAACAAAAATGTGTTGTTCTTTTTGAGTATTGAAGATAAACATTGGTTAAGTAATTTCGATTATCACTGAGCTCCCATGAATAATGCTATAATGATACAATTACAGACTTTTAATATTTAAAAGTATCTATCAGTTTTCTAAGTTTAGTGGAAATCTTACTCTTTTGGTCGGGGCAGCAAATACTCCGGTATTTAAAAATGTTCTTCTCCCCTGGTCTACAGAGTGAGTTCCAGGACTGTACAGAGAAACTTTGATTTGAAAAAGTCCCCCCCCCCCCCCGCCGCCAAAATTTTCTTTTATGTAGAGAATAAAAGTTTTTTTCTAAAAACCTGCTCTATAGAAAACAATACAAAGTGTGCAAATAAGAAGAGACTTAAAGATGGGGAAGAAGCTGGGAAACCGTGTTAGAATGGAGAGGAACTCTTGCTTTCTTTCTCTTGACTCAGTATTGGTAACTGTTAGTAGGTAAAGATTTAGGGACAGGGTATTTTGTTTTCTATTTTGAATTCTAACCCAATATTCACCCTGCCAATGCACTGTACCCCCAGCCTAGGGTTTTTAAGTGATCTGTACAAGTCAATTTTTGGATAATGGTAAAGAATATTTGGCTGCTTTAGATAACTTTGCATGCAATTATATAATTTTGCTTCAGATGAAATTATCATTTCTTCTCCATTCTTCCTCCTGTGAGTAGACATTGCCTTTTTGGATGTGTTTTTAAAGGAAATAGCAATATGTTCACTTGATACTTTCTTTACAATAGGTCTGATTATTTTCGAAACTTTGTAGATTCTTGCCTCCAGAAAATCCCTCAAGATCGCCCTACATCAGAGGAACTTTTAAAGGTCAGTCTGTAAAACATTGTTTTTAGCCTTAAACAATTATTTTAAGATGCTTTTGTTTTTTTGTTTTTTTCTTGTCAATCAGGATTAACTATGTTAAGAGTTTGCTAAAATGCTAAATTTGGAGCCAGTAAGATCACTTAGTAGGTGAGGGTACTTGATGTCAAACCTCACAATCTGCATTGAATCACTGAAATCCATATGATAGAAAGCAAAAACTGACTTCAGTGTGCATAAAATGTAAGAGAGACTTTGTAATTATAAAATAACAATTTAAAGCGTTATTGCTTAGTACCAGCACTCAAATAGGATTACATGTTAAACATGTATTACAATCATTCAACTATTTTTTTCCAAACCATTGCATGCTAACTTTTGGTTGTTGTTGTTGGTTTGTTTGTTTTTGAGACTGTCCTGGAAATTACTCATACCAGACCTTTGTTGTTGTTTTAAAAACAAAAATCCCAGCCGTTTGATTTTACCAAATGAATACTCAAGAAGCCAGAGGCTGTAGTGAAAGCCTGCTAGCTCCAAAAGAAAGAGAAAAAGCACCCAGCTGTTCTTCTTCCTCAACCTATATTCCAAAAGGAAAAAGCTTTCCCCTTCTCCATGCTTCAACTCAATATTCCTCCTTTCTACTTCCTATGTTCACTCCTTGTCAACTGGTTGGTTGCTCTGTCTCTTGACCTAGAGTTGAGTTTACTTAACCCTGTTTACAGAAAGCTCTTGGGTTAAAGATTTTGTATGCTATGGCTGAATCACACCACAAGATTTTTCCAGGTCACAGTTTTGGGGTTCACAGTATGATCTAATATCATGACCTTGAACTCACTGACATTACTCTGCCTCCTGAATTAGACATTAACCTCCTGTTAGACATGTGAACCACCACACCCAGCTAAAAGTGCTAGTATTTTTATTTTATCTCTTGACAACTTTTATCTGAGTATTGAACTCAGAGGTTTAAATACATTAGGGGGGCATTTTTTCAATTGAGCCACCTTATCCCAACCCTGGTCTACCTTAGATGCTGTGTTTTGTTTTAAAGATTTCTCAGGTATCTCCTCCCTACCCCCCACCTCCCCCACCTGTGTGTGTGTGTGTGTGTGTGTGTGAGAGAGAGAGAGAGAGAGAGAGAGAGAGAGACAGAGACAGAGAGACAGAGACAGAGACAGAAACAGAGACTGGGGTGCATGAGCATATATACAAGTCAGAAGACAACTTTTGAGAGTCAGTTCTCTCCTTCTTTCATATAGGTTCTAAAGATAGAACTCTGGTCTCTTAAGGCTTAGTGGCCTTTATTCACTAAGTTATCTTGTCAATCCAAACCTATACAATGTTTCTAATATTTCATTACTAGAGTTTGGATTCCAGCATCCATCTATAACACCCTAGAATTGCCTGTAAATGGAGGAAGATCAGTACTACCTGAAGTGCTGTCTCGGAAGAATAGGCTCCTCCCTCCCTCTTTCTCCTTCTCTCTCTCTTACACACACACACACACACACACACACACACACACACAACATTTACAATATTAAAATTTTAAATATAGATTCTGTTCTTAGCTGGCTATTCTCAAGTGTTTCATTTTAGTGTTACTCATTTAATTAACCCCATGCTGGCCTTGAGCTCACAAAGATTGTCCTGTCTCTGCTTCTCCAGTGTTGGGATTGAAAATGTGCACTACCACAGTCTGGCTTAATATAGTTCTTAAAGGTTTTTGTTGTTGTTGTTGTTTGATTGTTGAGATGGAATCTCATGTATCCCAGGTGGCCTTGAACTTTGCTTTGTAGTTGAGAACGGTCTCTAAACCACTCATTTTCCTGCTTCTATATCCCAAGTACTGTGTGCTCTACTGGGATTTGATAAAAGATTTTCTGAATCTTAGACAAATACCAACTGAACTGCATCCCCAGCTCTTTTAAAATCTCTTATGTGCGTAAGAAATGACTCAGTGATCAAAAGCAATGACTGTTCTTCCAGAAGACCCAAGTTTGAATTCTAGCACCCACAGTTGTTTCTACTTCCACTCCTGGGGCATATGACACTTTCTTCTGGCCTCGGAGGGTACTTCATGCACATGCTGCACAAAACATATGTAGGCAAAATACATTGTCAGTAAATACCGATTAAAAAAATAATTAAAAGCATCGTAACTAGGCAGTAGTGAGTATTTGAAAAATATCTGGACATACATCCTACATACATTGAATAAAATATTTTCCAATCACAATATATAGAAAAACAGTAACTGCTTTTGTAGTTCCAGGGGAGAAGTTCACATGTGGTCTCAGAAATAAAGCCTTCACCAAATGAAACACTCAAACTATCAACAACACACTATCACTATTTATTTTAATAGTCTGCCCATGACTGTTTTATACCTGTATTTCAGCTGTAGGAGTATCACAAGTTCAAAACCAGCATTGGCGGAAATTACTCTTTTCTAGGTATCAAAAATCATAGATGTAATAAAATTGGATCGCTGTAGATTGTATAAATTTATATCATATCTATGTTATGAAAAGGAATATATTTGAACTAATTAGGGGAGAAAATGACCTTTTATTTTCTGTCCTTCTAGCACATGTTTGTTCTTCGAGAACGTCCTGAAACAGTGTTAATAGATCTTATTCAAAGGACAAAGGATGCAGTAAGAGAGTTGGACAATCTGCAATATCGAAAGATGAAGAAACTCCTTTTCCAGGAGGCACATAATGGACCAGCAGTAGAAGCACAGGAAGAAGAGGAGGTATATACTCAAAGTGAAACAGATTTTGAGTTTAATTTTATTGGTTTCTTACAGTACTTGCCTAGCCAAGAATACCTTTTATGTTACCGGTTCGAATCTGCTTGGCTCTTATCATTGATTTTCTAAAATTCTATTTACAAACAAAAGTCTTTAATTTTGTTATTATATACTTTATTTCCAGAACCTTTATATTGTGCAAGAAAGGCTACCAGAAGTCTTTTACTAAAGAAACACAAACAGTTTTCTACTTTGATCTATAATTGAGAAAAGATTTTGATAAAAGAATTTAATCTATCGCTTTTTTTCTTAGGAGCAAGACCATGGTGTTGGCCGGACAGGAACGGTGAATAGTGTTGGAAGCAATCAGTCTATCCCCAGTATGTCTATCAGTGCCAGCAGCCAAAGCAGCAGTGTTAATAGTCTTCCAGATGCATCGGATGACAAGAGTGAGCTAGACATGATGGAGGGAGACCATACAGTAATGTCTAACAGTTCTGTCATCCACTTAAAACCTGTGAGTGTTTTCAGTTCTCTTGGGGAGAAAAAAAAGCCAAAGACTCAACGTTGACCCATTATTTTCTTTGACTGATTAATTAAAGGGATTTTTTCTTTGAAGTTTAAGAACTTTGGAATTTGGGTGTAGTGGTACACACCTGAATCTCTGCACTTGGAAGGATTGGGATTTCAAGGGTTTCCACAGCTATACAGTGAATTTGAGGCCTGCTTGGGCCACATATGACCCTGTTTACTATCACCATCCCATTAACTCCATAGAAAGAAAAACAACCAGTTTGAGTATGCTCAGTGGTTAAAGTCATTTGTTGCTTTGCCAGAGGATATGAATTTCTGTCTTCATATACATAACAAGCAGCTATGTCACTCACAGGTTGTCTCACACTGCTGTATAATTCCAGATGAAAGGGATAGAATGCCCTCTTCTAAACTCCATGGACAGCTGCATTCAAAATGTACAGATAATTATGTGTGCACACGAGCGGTTAAGCTCCTGTATCCTCCTCCCCCACTAAAAAAATTATTATATAGAATCCTATGTCCCCCTCCCCCCACAAAAGAAAAACCTTTAGATTACTTTTTGTTTTCCATAGCAGTAGTCTTAAGTGTTAACCTGTTTACTAAATTTTGGAAATTACTGTTTTGAAATATAAAGAGACTTGAACCTATCTTAGAACAAAAATACAGAAATACCATATAACCAATTATTAGACTATTGAAAAACAGGAAAAATATGTACATGAAGATTATGAGCTGTTGTAATTAGAAAATGAGTTGATATAATGAGCCAGAAGCAACTTTTATAGTATCCCTTGTTTTAAAAAAAAAATTACTTATTTTATGTGTATTAGTACACAAGCTGTCTTCAGACACACCAGAAGAGGTCATCAGATCTCATTATAGATGGTTCTAAGCCACCATGTGGTTGCTGGGTTTGAACTCAGGATCTTAAGGCCAGTGCTCTTAACCACTGAGCCATCTCTCCAGCCCCCTGTAGTATCTACTTTTATATTTAAAACAATACATTTGAAATTTTAGGGTTTAGTAAAAGTAACCATTTGCTACCTTCTCTGCAAAAAAATTTTTGTGTGTAGCATATGTGTTCATGGTTATACATATACAGTTCACATGTTGAACAGTTTTCTTTGATTATTTTTTCTACCTTCATTTGAATCAGGGTATCAGTTGAACCAGGAGCTTAACTTAACTTGCCAGTTGGCTCTAGGGATCCCATGTCTCCATCATCTGAGGGCTAGAATTACAGACAGGCTGTACCATGTCCTTCTGGCATTTCCCTGTGCACTAGGGGTTCAGACTCTAATCTTTAAGCTTTTATGACAATTGCTATATCCACTGATCTGTCTCCCTGATCCTCCTTTGCAATTTTGAGTATAAATATTTTAATTTTCTCAAGAAGACGGTTTTGTAGAAGACACTTTAGAATAGCATACAGTGACATTGAGTTCAATTTAAAGCAGGCTGGTAATCTTGGATTCAGTTCTCAACAGTAGAATTAAAATGAAGACTGTTCTTAAATTTATAGCAGTCCTCCTACCTCTGCATCTAAGAATAATCTTTTGATTTTACAACTTGTAGTACTACCTAGAAGTTATTAAACATGATTACTAAAAGATGGAAACAACCATGGATAAAGAAATTATAGTTTATATATCTGCCTTAGTTAAGGGTTTATTGCTGTGAAGATACACATGACCAAGGCAATTCTTTAAAAGGATGACATTTCATTGAGGCTGCCTTTCAGTTCAGATATTATGTCCATTTTATCATGGTGGGGATCATGGCAGCTTGCAAGCTGGAGAGGTAGTTGAGAGTTCTGTATCCTGATTGGCAGGTAAGTAGGAAGAGTGAGTAACATTGGCCCTGGCTTGAGTTTATAAAACCCTAAAACCTACTCCTGGTGACTGATACACCTACTCTAAGAAGACCACACCTCCCATTAGAGCCACTTCCTATGAGCCTATGGGAGTCATATTCATTTAAACCACTGCATACATCTAATGGAATAAAGTTATGTAATAGAATCTGCAATGTATATATAATCCTATATATAGGATTCTAAATATCCTATTTAGAGGGATAAAGCAGGAGCTATAAATTCCAGGCCAGTTTTAGGTATATAGTGAAACTCCCCCCCCCCCCCCCCCCCAAAAAAAAGTCAGAGACACAAATGGATGAATATTTTATAAAGAAATGTAAACCAAATGTTTGCATAGCAGGAGCTGTAGGGATAAATGCTAAATCAGAAGTTACCACGGTCTGAGTAGATAATAGAATGGAGGATGCTGCTAATCGATAAAAAGAGCAACAGTTTGAGGTGTGGTAAAGTGCTGATAGTTTTATGATTTTGAAAATGAAGCAGTTGCCAATTAAAATAGCCAAAGGGATAAAAATGTTGTTGTTTTTTTTTTTTTTTTTAAGGTAAGGCTTTAGCTTGTCTGGAACTCATTGTGTATACCCAACTTGCCTCAAACTCAAGAAATCTGTCTGCATCTGCTTCCCAAGTTCTAGGATTAAAAGTATACACTACCATGCTCAGCCTTAATATATTTTACAGAAAAATAAACCTATTATGGGTGATGGTTAAACCATAATTTCATTGTTTATATAAAATTCCACTTAATTTTTTTCTTTTCTTTTGAGATGTGGTCTTAGACTAGTCAGGGTAGGCTTCACAGCATGACAGTGCTGTCTCAGTTTTTGGATGCTGTAACAGTTACAGTAGTTTCCCTTCGTTTCTACAGCTTTTTCATTATTTCCTTTTATAAATGGCAGAAGTATAAGCATGATCTAAAGCATAGCATAGTCGAACATATCTATAATCAAAGAAGAGAAAATACAAAACAACAAAACAGTATTATCTTGTACTGCTTATAAAACTTGAGTGTTTAATTTTTTATTGCCATTTGAAACATTCACAACATGTCCTATTTTGCTTTTAAGTTACATTAAAGCCTTTCAGTTTTGTTTTTATTTTTGAATATGTGTGTATATGTGGGTATATGTATTTATAAGAGTACAGGTGCTCCAGCAAGCCAGAGTTGTCAGATTCCCTAAAGCTGGAGAAAAAGGTACTTGTGAGCCACCTGATGTGGGTGCTAGCATCAAACTTGGGTCCTCTGCTAAAAAATACATGCTACTAACCACCGAGTCATCTCTCCAAGTTAAGCTTTTTGGATTTGCATAGAATACAATTTTTTTTATATCACCATTTGAAACATTCATTACACGTTGTCCTATTTTGCTTTTAACTTATTAAGGCTTTTTGGATTTGTTTTTATTATTTTTAAATATTACTATTAATGCGGGGGAGGGGTGGGTATATTTTCTATGTTAAATTTAAACTATTTCATGTACTCTGAAAATAATTTCAGCTAACTCTACTTGTGTTGAAAGAATCAATAGTATTTCTAGTATCTATTTCTGCTTTGTTAAATTGTGGGGCTTTTTTTTAAAGATTGCTTATTAAAATTGTTTTTACTTTTTTTCTTTGAATGCTTAAATAAATTGTTCATCATACATAATATTTTCTCTTTCTCTGTTTTTTAAGGAGGAGGAAAATTACCAAGAAGAAGGAGATCCTAGAACAAGAGCATCAGATCCACAGTCTCCACCTCAAGTGTCTCGTCACAAATCACATTATCGTAACAGAGAACACTTTGCAACTATACGGACAGCATCACTGGTATGTATTGCCCTGTTCCAGAAGTAGTATTTTTGTTACATTGGTAGCTTAGAAGTTAAAAGCACAGACTACTCTTCCCAAGGACCTGTGTTCAATTCCTAGCACCCATCTCACAACCATCTGTAATTCAAGTTCCTGTGGATCAAATACCCTTTTCTGGCTTCTATAGGTGACAGGCTTAACATGTACTATACAGATGTTCATAAGGTAGGAGTACACCTGTAGACATAAAATAATAAAATCTTAAAAAAAATGAAAAGCTAGGAAAGAATGATATTCTTAAACACAGTTATTTCATTTATTTAAAGTAGATTTTATTTATTTTATGTATATGAGTGCACTGTCACTGTCTTGACACACCAAAAGAGGGGATCAAATCACATTACAGATAGTTCCTATGTGGTTGCTGGGAATTGAACTTGGGACCTCTGGAAGAGCAGCTAGTGAGTGTTCTTAACCTCTGAGTCATCTTTCCAGTTCTATTTCAAGGAGATTTCATTCTGAAACTGTATACTTTTACACACATAAATATAGCTACATTCTTGTATTTTGTACAATGACTCAGTCTACCTTCTGCCTGTGTATAGTAAGTTACAATAGAGCTTATAATTTTTTTAATTATATGCTTCTTAACTTTGTTAACCCTTGCACCAAATAAACTGTCGAATTTCTGTCATCTCAGAAAGATTTGTTTATACTCATGGTTTTGTAAAAGACCTTGCCATCAAGCCTGACAATTTGAGTTTCATCCTGGAAGCCATGTGTTTTCTACCCTGCCCAAACATGCTACGGCATGTACTCCCTATGTAAATGTTTAAAAAAAAATTTTTTTTTTTTAAATTTTAAAATCACATATGCTTATCTTTATCTTTTTTTCTTTATGGTCAGTGAGGTTTTTTGTTTTGTTTTGTTTCGGACCTGCCCAAGAAGTATTTGTCTACTTAAAGGTAGACCAGGCTGGAGAGATGTTACAATAGTTAAGACTGTATACTGACCTCAGTTTGGTTCCCAACAACCCTGTCAAGCAGCTCACAAGTGACTAACTCTAGGCTCCTTGTAACTTGTACTATCATATACGTACTCCCTCCCCTCATACATAATTTTAAGAAGCTTAAATAGTGACTGCAGAGAATGCTCTAGTGTTAACACTTGCTGCCTTTCCAGAGGACCCAGATTTGGTTCCTAGCACCCATTGGTCTTTACCTTCAGTTCTAGAGGATTGAACACCCCTTCTAACCTCTCAGGGGCACTCCATACTATGGAACACAGAGACATACATGTAGGCAAAACACTCTCGTACACATAAATTACTCTTAATTAAATCTTGAAAAGTTCATTCTAAAACAATTTGTCATACAGAAAATGTTTGTTTTCATTTTATATTTACCCCAAATGATCATTCTGGTTTTCTTTTGTTTTTGAAGCAAGATCTAACAAGCTTCAGGAATCCACCTACCTTTGCCTCTCTAGCATTCAGATTATAAGACTATATTACATTGCCAGGCTTTTTATACAGGGTTTCTGGAATTTAATTCTAGTTCTCTTGCTTGCTTGGTATCCCTTTTCCTTTAGCTTTTAAATGCAAAATGATGGTGGAGAGGGTCAAGAATTTTTTTTTTTCTGTGCTGTGAATCAATTGTTTTTGTTAAAAAGACATTTTGGAACTGGAGAGATGGTTCAACATTTAAGAGTCTTTTTCCAGAGGACCAGAATTCAATTCCCAACAACGACGAAGCAGCCACATGGCAGCTCACAACCATAGCTCTAGTCTAGTTTGATTTAGGTCATTTCCCTTGGTTTGGTTTTTGTTGGTTAGGTTTTTAGATGTGATTTAGTCTCTTACTCAGGCTGGTCTTGCACTCTTTAGCTTGAGTGATCTTTCACTTCATAGTTATTTCAAGTAGTTGAGGCTTTAAGCATGTACTTTTGTGTACAGGTGTTTCTGTGCACAAATTTTTGTTGGTTTCTCTTTTCCTCTTTTTTTTTTTTTTAACCAAGTTTTCAGCACAAGAGTTTCTCTTTGTAGCCCTAGCTACCCTGGAACTCACTCTATAAACCAGGGTGGCCTCAAAATCTTGCCTTAGGCTCCTGAGTGCTGGCATTATAGGTGTGCACTCCCATGGCAGCCTCTTTGTTTTCTTTCTTGATCCACTTAGCCTAGCCTTGTGCCATATCATACTGTTTTGGTTAGTGTAATACTCAGCTTCCTGCTTTATTTTCCTCAATTTCTTGTACTCTAGATACTTTATATTTTCATATGCATTTAGAATCAGTCTATTTCTTTAAAATATCTGCTGGAAAATTTAATTTTAAACTGTTAATTACCTCCTTAAGTATTAGTAATATATTCTAAATGCTTTATCATTATTATTTTGTTTAGTAGAGACACAGCCTTGTGACATAAAAGACTTGTTTGGCCTTTCACTCATTCTGTGTAATACTACCAATCTATACTTGAACTCTTGGCAATTTCTTTTCTTAGACAGCCAAATGCTAAGCTTTCTAAATGCTTGTGAAAGAAAATTGTTTTGCCTTCTTGTCTTTTTTCCTCCTCAATTGTCTGTGTAGGTGACAAGACAGATGCAAGAGCATGAGCAGGACTCTGAGCTTAGAGAACAGATGTCTGGTTACAAGCGGATGAGGCGACAGCATCAGAAGCAGCTGATGACTCTGGAAAATAAACTGAAGGCAGAGATGGACGAACACCGGCTCAGATTAGATAAAGATCTTGAAACTCAGCGTAACAATTTCGCTGCAGAAATGGAAAAACTTATTAAGAAACACCAAGCTTCTATGGAAAAAGAGGTTGGACCAATTCAATATTGTGAATTTCTTTTAGCCTGTGTCCATCTTTAAGTTGTTCAGATTAACATTTTGGTGTTTAAAGTATCTAGCCCTAGGAACTAAGTAAATTGATCCAGGAAAGAGAAGCATTTGTGTAAACTTGTATAAACCTTTCTGTTAAAAAACAAACAAAAAAAAAGATTTCTATTTGCTTTCTTATTCATTTTATGAATGAATCTGTGCTGCTTTGGGGGTTTCAAGGTGGGTTCAGGACCAGGTTTCTCTGTGTAGCAGCATTGGTTGTACTGGTCACACTTTGTAGACCTGGCTGACCTCAACATAACAGAGATCCTCCTGCCTCTACCTTCTAACTTCAGCTGCAGGGGAACCAACAGCTTCTTCTGGCCTCCTAGAGTACCCCCACACGTGTGTGATATGCACAGATTATATGTAAACATTTTTTTTAGGAAATATATAATCTTATCAACATTCATCTACTGGATTTTCCTCCACTGTCCAAGTTAAACAACATTAGGAAATATTAGGAAAATGACACCATAATTATTAATACTTAATTTTTGATAACTTTTTTTAATGAAACAATATGCAGATATTCAGAGTCCCGTTAGGTGATGAAAAAATGGGTATTAGCTTGAGAAGGGTTAGATACTGACATGTAGGAAAGCAACTCCTTAAATAGGATTTACATTATGATTAAAAGTTAAAAATTGACTCAAGGCTCAGTGGTGGTGGTGGTGGTGGTGGTGCACACTTAATCCCAGTATACTGGAGGCAGAGGTAGGCAGATCTCTGGGATTCGAGGTCAGCCTGGTCTACAGAGTGATTTCCAAGACAGCCAGGACTACACAGAGAAACCTATCTTGAAAAAACAGACAAAAAGTCAGTAATTAAAATTGGTTAAGCCAGGTATCATTGTACATAACTATAGCTGCTGTATTTTTGGGAGACTAAGACAGGATTGAAAGTTGAAGGAAAGCTAGTTGGAACAAGTTTACAAATGGCCTAAGCAAGTCACCCAGTAAGGCTTTTTTTTTTTTTTTTTTTTTTTTTTTAGAAAAAGGTCTGGACTTCAGTGAAGATGGTAGGGAGCTTCTCTAGGCTCAAGATTTTATTCCAACAGTGTAGAAGAAATAGAAAGGTTAAAAATGTGCATTCTACAAAGCAGTAACTTTTCAGCAAAATGTTAAAACTACTTTATCTGAATTGGTGAATTCTTGGTTCAGTGAAAGTTTCAGAAAATGTGGAGAGTGATTAAGGAAGACACCCAGAATCAAGCTTTGGCCTCCACTTGTGCATACTCAAGCAATACATACACCCCCCCAACTGTGTGTGCCAAATATGAATTTAATATTCACTTTCATATGACTTATAGGTAAGGATCTAATTTGATGATGATTGAATCTAATTTAATGTATAAATTAACTCAGATAAAAAGACTTAATTTATAGGGACCAAGAAATGGCTTAGCAGTTAAGAGCTTATACCCCAGGATCCTAAGTTCAATATCTAGTACCCACACCAGGTGACTCACATAACCTGTAATTCTACCACCAAGAGGATTTGATTCTTCTGGTCTTTGCAGGCAGCACATAACTATATATAAACATATAATGTACACTTAACACACATATAATGAAAACTTTAAAATTATTAGGTTATGTTTGAAGGTAAATATGTACTTGATTTTCGTTTACTGAACGGAATATGTTTTCTTACTAAATAAAACAGCGAAAACATCTTGATCCAATAAACACATTTAAAAAAATTAATTCCACCCCGTTGATTGATAAAGGTAATATGGTTAGGTTGTTTTTTTGATGTTCTGGGCATTGTTTTTGTTTGTTTTTTTCTTATTTTAAAGTATCCTTAGTGATACTGATTAAACTTATGCTTTAAATTTATCTACTTAACTAACTTGATTTTTTTTTTTTTTTTTTTTTTTTTTAAATTCTATATAGGCTAAAGTGATGGCCAACGAGGAGAAAAAATTTCAGCAACACATTCAGGCTCAACAAAAGAAAGAACTAAATAGCTTTTTGGAGTCTCAAAAAAGAGAATATAAACTTCGAAAAGAGCAGCTTAAGGAGGTACTTTTTTTTTTTTAACAAAAAAAAATTTTTATTTTTCTGCTATTAGTTATGTTTAATGGTTCTGTACTCAATAGCAATAGCTTAAAGATTTATTTGTGTCCACAAAATACATATCTGCTTGCATGAAGGCATTGACTATATATTACTTATTTATAATTTACTTAGTTTTCTACTTGAATAGGTGCTCAAGGAATTATTTTCTTGATCCAGGTATGATATTGTACACCTGTAATCTGGTACTATGTACCCAGACTATATAGTAGTAGCCTATCTCAAAAACCATGTAGAAAAAAATACTTGCAGATTTTGTGCTTTTTGTTTTTATATTTTCTCATGTTTCATAAAATAAAGCTGTAAAGAACTAATTCTGGGCTGGAAAAGGAGCTCAGCCATTAAGAGCAGTAACTGCTCTTCCAGAGTTCCTAAGTTCAATTCCCAGCAACCACATGGTGGCTCACAACCATCTGTAATGGGAGCTGATGCCCTCTTCTGGTGTGTCTGAAGAGAGTGACAGTGTAGTCACATAGAATAAATAAATCTTTTTAAAAAAAAATTGTTTCTTGAATGATTTAATGACAGGGAAATTTTTATTGTTTTTTGAAGACTATTACACCTGAGAAAGATGACTGATTGATATTCTGTAGTGTTGATGCTCATTGGATTAAAAACATACCAGTATTATTAGCATCTTAGAGTTCATTGTTTTGAGTAATAGTATTAGTAGATTTTTGTTTGCTTGTTTTGCTTTGTTTTTGTTTTTTTAGTTTTTGCCTAATATGAATGGTAGTTCCATTTAAGAAACTTTGAGAGCCAGGCAGTAGTAGCGCACACCCTTATTTCCAGTACTAAAGCCATAGGCAGATGGATCTCTGTGAATTCAAGGCCCACCTGGTCTACAGATTGAGTTCTAGGATAGCCAGCTCTATACAGAGAGATCCTGTCTACAGAAGAAAACAAAAGAATTTTTGAGAATCTTGAAAAACAAAGTAGTTAAATGATGCTTAACTGTAGTTTCTCCAAAATTCCAATTAAATTTTTTTTTTCCTACTTGACAAAATGCCTATCTCTTCTTGGAAAGTTTTTGTTGTCATCATCATCTTTTTTGGGCTTTTTTTGCTCTTTATTTTTTATCTTATTTTATTTTTTTGATTTTTATTTGTATTTTCAAGACAGGATATTTCTGTGTAACAGAGCCCTAGCTGTCCTGGACTCATTTTGTAGATCAAACTGGCCTAGAACTCTGAGATCTGTCTGCCTCTGCTTCCCAAGGTTTGGAAGTAAAGACATGTACCACACCTGGTTTTTTAAGGGTGTTTTGTTTAGTGACTAGTCATTCTATGCTTTGAAGCCAGGAACCATGAAAGTTCAGCTGCAAAACTAGAGCTATTTATGTATTTTGATGTACATAGGGAACATGTTACTTACCTCTACTAAGCTTGTTAGAAAAACAAAACACAATTAAGTGCTTTTAAGTTTACCATGTAATGGATGGGGGATGTATCTTTCAGCATGATCAAGGCCTTAATTCCCTTCACTGCAAACAATAAATAAATTATCATAGCCAGTTATGGGGTTTCACACTTGCATAATTCTACCATCAAGGAGGCTAAAGCAGGGGGATTTTGAATTCAAGACCAGCTTGGGCTACATAAGCAATAATAAAACTCAAAATTACTAGTTAAATGGACTTCGTGACATCATATGTTAGTTAATTTTTTTATGTAACTGAGTTTTTTGTTGTTGTTGTTTTGTTTCCAGGAGCTGAATGAAAACCAGAGCACACCTAAAAAAGAAAAACAGGAATGGCTTTCAAAGCAGAAGGAGAATATTCAACATTTTCAGGCAGAAGAAGAAGCTAATCTTCTTCGACGTCAAAGGCAGTATCTAGAACTAGAATGTCGTCGCTTCAAAAGAAGAATGTTACTTGGTCGACATAACTTGGAACAGGACCTTGTCAGGGAGGTGCGTACATTTAAATGATGTGCTCAAAATAAATAAGTCTTTTAATGTTGGAAATTAAAACTTTTTTTTCTTGTTTGTTTGTTTTCAACAAAGCCTTACTTTGTAGGTCTTTCTGGCCTAAAACTCACTATTAAGTCAAGCTAATCTTTAACTCAGTCTCCTAATTGTTATTTTTTTCATTGATGAATCTCTTCTGAAGGTTGAAAATCATGCTGGTCACGGTGGGCCATGCCTTTAACTGGAGCACTCAGGAGACGAGCCTAGTGGAGGTTGATTTGGTCTACATAGCAAGTTCAAGTTCCAGGACAGCATGGGCTATATAGAGAAAATATATAGAAAATTTGTCTTGAGAAGTCAAAAGAAAAAGAAAATTTCTCCCAAATTTCTGTTTTTTTATGTGCATTCTCTGTATTCTATTGTATACATGTTCACATGACCTCTCTCCCTGTGGAGAGAATATGATAGAAACCTGTGAATACCAGTTCTTCTTTCTCTAGAAGTGCTCTGCTGGAGCTGGAGAGATGGTTCAACAGTTAAGAGCACTGGCTGTTCTTTCAGAGGGCCGGGGGTTCAATTCTCAACACCTTTAATGGCAGCTCACAGCTGTCTTTTGATCCAATTCCGGGGCATCTGGCACCTTAAGGCATATATGCATGCAAAATACCAATGCACATAAAATAAAAATAAATACATCTTTTAAAGTACTCTGTTTTTTCCCTCTTATGTACAAATGAAGACACAAATGCATAGTAACTTATGTACCAACACCTTGGAGGTCAGTGTGTCTTCTCCCTCATTAGAATTGACTTTTTGTGAAATCACAGACTGTTCAGTTCTTCAAATGCCCATTGTCTACTCTATAGCGGGCATTCAGTAAGTAACTCATTAATAATATATGAATGACAAAAATACCTAGTTTTGAATATAAGAAAATAAATTGGGCAACTCTTATATTTCTTTTCTAGAATGGGTACCATGGGGGTATGTATTACCATTTAACACTTCTTATTTGTTTTTTCTTTTGTTTTTTTAAGACAGGGTTTTTCTGTGTAGGCCTGGTTGCTTTGGAACTCATTCTGAAATCCAGGATGGCCTCAGAGATCCATCTGCCTCTGCCTTTCAAGCCATTTAATACTTTTAATAATTATGTTGATTATTACTTTGGTGAATGTTGTTAAAGGTCTTTTATGCTTTTATGTATTTATATTTATTTTTGGGGGACACATGCATATACAGAAATAAGACTGCTTACAGGAGTTAGTTATATGCTTCTACCTTATGGGTCCTAGAGACTAAATTTCAGGCTTGACAAAGCAGAGACTTCTATTCTTTAAGACTTTTTTTTAAAATTGGATATATTTTATTTACATTTCAAATACTATCCCCTTTCCCAGTTTTCCCTCAATACTCCCTAGCCTATCCCCCCTTCCACTGCTTCTGTGAAGGTGTTCACCCACCCACTCGCCACCCCTCCTTCCTCCCCACCTTGACATTTCCCCTATATTGGGGCATCCAGGCTTGACAAAACCAAGGGTTTCTCCTCCCATTGATGCCCAACAAGCTCATCCATCCTCTGCTACATATGCTGCTGGAGCCATGAGTCCATCCATGTGTGCTCTTAGGATAGTGGTTTAGTCCCTGGGAGCTCTGGTTGGTTGGTCCTTTAAGACAACTTGCCAGCCTTAACAGCCAGCCAGTTTTTCTTTTAAGGTGGTGAAACCTGAGTACTGACCTTAAAGCTTGTGCCACCAAGCCCAGTCTTGCCTTAAGAAAAAAAGAATCTTCTTTGTCAAGAATGTCTGTCAACATAGGTAAATTTGGGGCTGGAGAGATGGCTCAGCGGTTAAGAGCACTGACTGCTCTTCCAAAGGTCCTGAGTTCAATTCCCAGCAACCACATAGTGGCTCAAAAACATCTGTAATTGGGTCAGATGCCCTCTTCTGGTCTGTCTGAAAACAGAGTCAGTGTACTCACAGAAAATAAGTAAATCTAGAAAAGAAAAAAAATAGGTAAATTTATTTAAAGGATTGGAATGAAATAAGCTGCACTTAGTATAATGCTGTATATTCACTGAAGAAATGTAGAGACTGGAGAGATGACTCAGCTTATAAAAGTATAGACTGCTTTTGTAGGGATGAGTTCATTTCTCAGCATTCAAATGGGGGATGTGTGGGAGGCTTAAAAATATCTGCCTATATCTCCAGCTCCTAGGTGATCTGATGCTTCTGGACTCAGGGGCCTGCACCTAAGTGTCCATACAACACAGAGATACATATCTGTGTCACTCAAGATAACTTTATAAAAAATAAGGACATTTGAACTTAGCCAAGATGACACAGCACTTGGGAAGTAGAAGCAGGTAGATCTTTGAGTTCCGTGGCTATCAGAGACCCATCTCCCCCCACCCCCAAAAAAAAGGTTTAGATTTAAATTTAAAAATAATATTGATAAGAAAAAAATTAATGTCCAGTCTTAGGTGTAAGCTTAGTTGTTATTGGACATTGTTAGTACCATTCTTGAGCAGATGATTGAACTATACCTTTCTGTTGTTGTTTTTCAAGATGGAGTTTCTCCATGTAGCCCTAGATGCCTTGGAACTCACTCTGTAGACCAGGCTGGCCTCAAACTCAAGAGATCTGCCTGCTTCTCATTTCTGAGTGCTGGGGTCAGTCAAAGGCATGTGATATCACCACCTTGCTGAACTATAACTTTTAAAAATATGCACAGAGTACCTGAACAGGTTGCAGGACATGCACACGTGCATGTTTGTGTGTGTGTGTGTGTGTGTGTGTGTGTGTGTGTGTGTAATTGTATGTATACCATATGTGTGCAGTGACTGGAGGAAAGAAAAGGGTGTCACATGCCTCCTCCTCCATGGAGGGGCTGTGTGCCACTATGCAGATGCTGGGAACTGAACCTAAGTCCTTTACATGATCAATAAGTGCATTTAATCACTGAATCTATCCAGCTCCCCTTTCTTTCTGGACAAAATTAAAATTTTTTTTTTAACTTTTGGTTTTTTTGAGACAGGGTTTTATGCATCTATCCTGGAACTTGCTCTGTAGGCCAGGCTGGCTCAAACTCAGAAATCCATCCATCCATCTACTTGTGCTTCTGAGAGCTTGGATTAAAGGCTTATGCCACCGTGGCCTGGCTTGGACAAAAACATTTTAAGAGAATAATTTAAAATATTTTTTTATTTTATTATATTTTAGTTTTAGACAGTTGTCTCATAATACAGCCCTGACCTAGAACTTGATATGTAGACAAGGCTAGACTTGACCTTATATTTCAAACCACTTCTGCCTTCCTAATTTTGTTATTACAGGTGTGAGCTACCATGGCCAGCAAGAATAACATTTCCTAGATACTATCTTGTGCTATATATTATTATAAGAAGTTTTAATTCAGAACTTATCTCTTCCTTATTAAATTTATAGAATAGGACTTGCGGGAGACAGCATTCTTCTTGTGTTCAAATAATACTTGTACACACTTAGTACATGAGAACTTAGTGGTTACTATGTAACCATTGAAGCACTGGCTTAATTACATCCACATTTTAATGTTTTTGTTTTGTTTAATTTAATGTCTTCCCCCCCACCTCTGTCTTTTGGATTATATTTTAGGAGTTAAACAAAAGGCAGACTCAGAAGGACTTGGAACATGCAATGTTACTGCGACAGCATGAATCAATGCAAGAACTGGAGTTTCGCCACCTCAACACTATTCAGAAGATGCGCTGTGAGTTAATCAGACTGCAGCATCAAACTGAACTCACTAACCAGCTGGAATACAATAAGAGAAGGGAACGGGAACTAAGGCGAAAACATGTCATGGAAGTTCGACAACAACCTAAAAGTTTGAAGGTACCGTTAGTGTAAACTTCACAGAGCCATGTGTCTCATCACTGAGAGATTGAGTTGACTTAGTCCTTTTCATTTTTGGCATGCTTACTTGGGGTCCTGGGTGGGCTGCCTATTGCTTCATCATTTGTTTGTGTACTTGGTATCAAAGAAAAAGAATCACCAGAAAATTTAACTGCGGAAATTCTTTTAAAATGTATTTCTGTACTGTATGTATGTGAGTGCCTTGTTTGCATGTATGCCTGTATACCTGAAGAGAACATCAGATAATGAGCTGCCATGCGTGTGCTGGGAATTGAACTTGGGACCTGTGGAAGAGCAGCCAATGTTCTTAACCTCTGAGCCACCTCTGTAGCCCTGGGAATTCTTAATCAGTATTTTAAAACTATGCACAGTGTCTAATGCTAACATTGTAGTCTACAGGTCAACATGGTAACCTTTTAAGTTTCCTTTTGTTCTAAGTAACTCAGCCTGGGACTCTTAATTTCCTGAAGAAAGATGTAAATTTTCATTTAATTATACTTTTACCATGACACTGAATTGAACCTAGTGATTGGAGCAAGGCAGGTGCTTAAGGTTTATTTTTTTATTTAATGTATATGAGTACACTATAGCTGCCTTCAGACACACCAAAAGAGGAAGTCATCCGACCCCGTTACAGATGGTTGTGAGCCACCATGTGGTTGCTGGGAATTGAACTCAGGACCTCTAGACAGTCAGTATACTTAACCACTGAACCATCTCTCCAGCTTTTATAGTCTCACTTTTATGCTAAACTAATGTACCTTACAGAAATATATCTGCCTTTAATGTTGTTTTTCAAGATATGGTTTCCTGGCAATCTGAAACTTGCTCTGTGGTCTTGAACTCAGAGATCCTCCTTCCTCTACCTCCTTATTGCTGGGATCAAAATTGTACACTTTCACATTTATCTTAATAAAAAAATGAATAAAACCATTTTAAAGGCAAAGTCTTACAATATTTCTGTCTCAAAAATATTTGTTGAGTTTGTTTGTTTACTCCAAGGAGGTTGTTCCTGCCTTGCACCTTAGCTTTTATTAGACCATTGAAAGAATAGTTAACTGACTTTAAAGATTTTCTTCAGATGTTAAACAATAAGGTAAAACCATTACTGCAGATGGCATGTGCATCCTGTAATTACAGCATTTGAATAGGCTAAAGCACAAGGAATTCAAGAACAACTTGGTCAATTCAAAACCTTGTTTCAAAATCTTTTTTAAAAAAAGAGTTGGTGAATTAATGGTAGTTGTCATGATGCCCCAGGTTTGGACTTCAGAATTGTAAGACAAAGGGAATGAACTGTTGCTGAGTATGATTCTAACATACTCTATTAAAGAAAATATAGTTGTAAATAATTATTTACTATTGCATACTTCAAGATTAATATGAAGTTTTGTACATAGATATCACAGAAATTAGGATCTATTCTAGACTGTGGTTAGAGTTGAAATTCTCAGGAGAAGAAAAGAAACTGGAGTGACATATTCTAAATGACCAAAGAAACCTGTTTTATTTTCTGCCTCAAATATCTGGTGAAACTTTAGCCTGTCAATGTTTATAACTACCATATTGAATTTCTGAGATGAAATTTAGGTTTGTATCATGAATATTTGCTAGATGCAAAATTTACATGCAATCTTATATGACTTTGTGATTTTCTTCTCCATTTTCTTCCTGACTTTATTTATATATAGATGTTAGTGTACACTATGCCAAATGCTATATGTTGAGACATATACTCACATCTCTCCCCCTCCTCCCCCCTTTCTTTCCAGTCTAAAGAACTCCAAATAAAAAAGCAGTTTCAGGATACCTGCAAAATTCAAACCAGACAGTACAAAGCATTAAGGAATCACCTACTGGAGACTACACCAAAGAGTGAGCACAAAGCTGTTCTGAAAAGACTCAAGGAGGAGCAGACTCGGAAGTTAGCCATCTTGGCTGAGCAGTATGATCATAGCATTAATGAAATGCTCTCCACACAAGCTGTGAGTTTGCTTTGTTTAGGCAAAACAATTTTACTACTGTTTCTTACTACCACACAAATGAAATCCTGGCAATTGAAAAATAAATTGGGAATGATGGCTCTTCAATAGCCCAGAAAAAAATTTGTGCTCATCCATAGACTTACTATTCTTAGCCTTGTTTGGGAAAAGCATAGTGTATATAGAATTTCACTGATACATTTAGACATGTTAGACATAATTAGATCTATGTCTACGCACAGGTGTGGATTCTACAGCTTATCAAGATCAAATGAGTAAGCAGGGAGGTGGTAGCACATGCTTTAAATCCCAGCACTGAAGAGGCAAAGGCAAGCATATTTCTCAGTTTGAAGCCAGCCTGGGCTATGGATTGATTTTTTTCAGGACAGCCAAGGCTATACAGAAAAAGAAACTTTGTCTCAAAAAATCAGGGGTGTGGGGGAAATCAGATGAATAAACTGTAAGCAAAATATAGTTTTCTGAATAGGAATCTAAATGGGTACCTTGGAGGGCACAGATGAAACTCTGTGCAAGTGTTTTCTTAATGGGCAGAATAGTAAATATTTTAGACTTTTCAGACCAGGAGGTAAAATTCTCAGGATATTGTGTAGGTACTTCTGCTACAAATGTAACCACATCAGAATATAAAACCCAGTTTTAGATACTGGACTGAACAAAGATAAACAAGCAGCTTGTGTGCTGTACTTGTTGACTCTGTCCTGCAATTATTTCCACTAGGGGAGGAGAGATTGAACACTTTGTTAAACAATAATAGTGTAGGTTTCTCTACAAAAAAGCAGTTATCCAGCCATCTTCAGAACAGCTTATGATAGAATCTTTTGTCATATGATATTGGTTATTATCTTTCTCTTTTAGGCATGTTTATGTCAGGCTACAAGAAAGACATTATATAGTTGATAAAAATGTAGTCTGTTTCCTCTCATTCTTTTCTGTAAGTCATGAATGGGTAGTTCACAGTAGAATGTATCAGTTTCTCTTCTCTCTCTCAGCTGCGTTTGGATGAAGCACAGGAAGCAGAATGCCAGGTTTTGAAGATGCAGCTTCAGCAGGAACTGGAGCTGTTGAATGCATATCAGAGCAAAATCAAGATGCAGGCTGAGGCCCAACATGATCGAGAGCTTCGAGAGCTGGAACAGAGGGTCTCTCTTCGTAGAGCACTCTTAGAACAAAAGGTATAGATAACAGGAGGAATAGAACTGTTCTAGTATTTGTTTTTATCAAAAGAGCTAAATATACATATATGCCCATAAGCTTGGGAGTGGGTCAGGGTATATTTTCTTTCATTGTATAGGTATGATTGTGTGTGTGTGTGTGTGTGTGTGTGTGTGTGTGTGTGTGTGTGTGTGTGTGTACATGTATATATAATCCCAGGTTCACAGCTTTCATTTTAATTTTTTTGATCTGAGGATTGAGCCTAAGACCTCCCACTTGGAAGACAAGAACTCTACTAATACCAGCAGGACTTGTATTAGATTTCTTTCATAATAATGCTTTTTAATTCTTGTTTAGTAAGTTTGTTGTTGTTGTTGTTTCCCAAGAATTCAATAATGAACTTTTAATTTTTATTTATTTTTTGTTTTGTTTTAAAGACAGGCTCTCACTATAGAGCTCTAGCTATCCTGGAATTCACTGTTTAGAGTGGCCTCAAATTCACTGAGATTCTCCTGCTTCTGCTTCCTAGGTCCTGGGATTAAAGTCATATGTCACTGTGCTCAATAATGAACTTTTTAACTAATGAAGTTTAAAACTCAGAGGAACATAGTTAATGGGTAGATTGTGAGCCACTGGAAGACTAAGGTTTGGGACTAGCTCGATAGAACAGGCTAGCCTCTGGAGGTAAAGAGGAGCTGCTGCAACAACTCAATGATCTGAAGGTGGAACTTCTTCATATACCAAAGTTTACATGCACTGCTGTGTTCAAGCACTCCAAGAATTGAGTTGTCAATAAATCATCATTCTTGTCCTCACCATCATTAAGTGGACTTAGAAAACTACAGAAAATGCTGTGGGGACAAAACCTTGGACCTGTGGCCCAAGAAGAAAAATGAGCCATGTACCACTGACTTACTCAGCACAAGGAGAAGCGCCCATACCTGCCATGCAATTACTTTATCAAGGAGTCAAACAGTAAAACACAAACAAATGACCTGGATATGGTGGCACAAAGCTATAATCTCAGCCCTTGGTGTGTGGAAACAGGAGGATAGGAGTTCAAGATTGTCTTTGCCTATATTACTTTGAGACCAGCCTTGGCTATATGAAACCGTGTGTCAATGCAACAAGAAAGAATATAAAGCCATGTGAAGACTATTGAATTATGAGAGGAGGAATGCTAGCTCCATTTTCTTATTTTTTATTTATTTTTTATTTTTTGACAGTGACAGGGTTTCTTTGTGTAAACAAAGAAAAGGAGCCCACCAGCGGTATACAACTTTAATCCCAGCACTGAACAGTCAGAGGCAGGCAGATCTCTGTGAGTTCAAGACCAGCATATTTTATCAAGCTAGTTTCAGGACAGCTAGAGCTACATAAGAAGACCAGTCTTAAAAAACACAAAATATTATTATTTATTATTATTATTACTATATCCATAAAATTGCTGTTGTTTATCTTGAGTAGTTATTGCTTTAGCTTCTTAATCTGAAACATAAAATGATCTTTTTGCTCCCTTTTCCTATCTTGACAGATTGAAGAAGAGATGTTGGCTTTGCAGAATGAACGCACAGAACGAATACGTAGCCTGCTTGAGCGTCAAGCCAGAGAAATTGAAGCTTTTGACTCTGAAAGCATGAGATTAGGTTTCAGTAACATGGTCCTTTCTAATCTCTCCCCTGAGGCATTCAGCCACAGCTACCCAGGAGCTTCTAGTTGGTCTCACAATCCTACTGGGGGTCCAGGACCTCACTGGGGTCATCCTATGGGTGGCACACCACAAGCTTGGGGTCATCCGATGCAAGGTGGACCCCAACCATGGGGTCATCCCTCAGGGCCAATGCAAGGGGTACCACGAGGTAGCAGTATGGGAGTCCGCAATAGCCCCCAGGCTCTGAGGCGGACAGCTTCTGGGGGACGGACGGAACAGGGCATGAGCAGAAGCACGAGTGTCACTTCACAAATATCCAATGGGTCACACATGTCTTACACATAATAATTGAAAGTGGCAATTCTGCTGGAGCTGTCTGCCAAAAGAAACTGCCTACAGACATCATCACAGCAGCCTCCTCACTTGGGTACTACCGTGTGGAAGCTGTGCATATGGTATATTTTATTCGTCTTTGTAAAGCGTTATGTTTTGTGTTTACTAATTGGGATGTCATAGTATTTGGCTGCCGGGGTTTTTGTGGTTGGCTTTTTGTTTCTTTTGTTTTTAACTTTTGGAAAAATTTTAAAGTGGAAATAGATAAATATTTCATGTATGTGGCAAAAAAAATATTGGCTTAATAGAAGGGGTATTATCTGAACAATATAAAAATAAAATGAAGCAAACTAATCTGGATCATCACTTTAGGTTATCCATAGCCTAAGAAATTTGTTGGAAGATTTAAAGCCTTCCTTCATATTTTAAATTCTGTGAGTCACTGACAGCAGGCAGCATCCATGCTGAAACACGTTCTTACTGAAATATACCTCCACTCCTCACCAGTGTGCTTTCTTTATTTATGAATTGATCTGATTTCTCAACCTCATTTGGGCTAAAACAATGTAAGACCATTAACATTAAAAGATTTCAGTGGTAGAAAACCATTTAGTTCTTGGTAAGTGCTTCAGAAATTTGTCAGATTTTGTAGATTGTATCATCATAAGATGGAGTTGCTTAAGGAGATCATAAGCTGTGTGGCTATTGCATTATTAACAAGCTTGTGGGCTTTCAGAGGGAAAACCTAGAGGGCCAAAGGGGCCTCTGAAAGTTCCTGTGATAGGTAGGAATGTTCTGCAGGGAGAAGGAGGTGAAACCTGTATAGACTGACATTTTGTTTTTTTGTACAGTATCTCATCTGACCCAAACTATAAGATCCCCAACAGTACCTTTGCTTTGTTTGTACAAAAATGAAGACATATAGCCAACACAAAGCAAATGCCAGAGGTATTGAATGATGCCATATTTGTGAACTGCCATCTATTAGAATATTCATCACACTACATAGACATAATTTTATTATCCCCCTTTTAGCTTATGGGATTTCCTGTTTACACGTAGCAATAGTCGATTATTTAAATACTTAGTTGCCACCAGGAGTCACTGAGCCAATGACTACCAGCTGCTGACTAATCTTCACACTGTAGTTATTGCTTCATTTTCAGGTCCTCTATGATTAATTGCTATTTTTGTTGCTGTAGTACATTACGGATTCTTAATACATTGAGACTTAGTGACCCTCTGGGTCCATGTTATATCACATAGTAGCAAATTCCCTTTCAGAAGTCTCTAGCTTTAGTGCTCAAATACTACTGAGAAAGAAACTAAATAGTTTGGTGAGTGAAAGAAAAAAAAATTGAAAATATTATGTAGTGGTCAGGGACCACTAACATTTGGAGAGTATGTTTTGTTTGTTCTTCAATGAAGGATCAGTCCAGTGTTCTGCATCGGCGTTAGTTACTATCCCATTGCTTGTGTGGAGCTTGAGTTGGTCATAGACCTGGGCCAATGCCCTTTAGAGACCAGGTTTGGCTTTTTGGTTTTTTTGTTTTTTTGTTTTTTTAAATAAGTTATTGTCCTGCTCCCTCAGTTGTATAAAAGAGCTCTTGCTACTAACTCTGGGTCCTGCTTTTCATTTAGGTAGACGGTAAGCATTTTCTTAATCATAATTAGAACAAACTAGTGACCAAATTCTCATCTGCTACTATGGAAGTTTTTGGTTTTCTTAACCACATTTTATGTCTTGTCCAGGTATGTCAGTCAAGTGTCCCTGCCTTGACGATTTCTGACACTAATTAAAGGAAAAATTAGTTCAGGATGTGGTAGCAAATGCCTATAATCCCAGCATTTAGGAGGCAGGAGTAGGAATCTCAGGTTCAAGGCTGCCTTCAGGTGACTCAAAAAAGGAAGAACAAGAAAGATATATGCTGTAATACAGGTCTTTTGAAAATCGAATAGAAAGAGAATAGTATCTACACACTTCTAGCAGAGTTTTAGACACTCCCCATTTGTTTTTAGGTAACATACTTGTTATAGTTAATGAAAAGGGCTTTTCTTTTAGGTGTTTTTTTCCTTTTTTCCATTCAAAATACTATTGAGTGTCAAACAAATTGAAAATTCTGTTTGGAGGACATAAGGGAAAGCTTTGGAGTTTCATAGGCTTTTCAGAGTTATAAAATAATATCCTTAAAAACCATTCTGCAACTATCTGCTACCAGAGGGTTAGATTGAGAAAGCAGATCAGATGTGTGTATGACATCTCTTCGAACTCCAAACAATCACCAGAAACACATTTTATCATCCATTGTGAGCATCACTTGCTCAAATTTAGTGTGTCCATTTTGATCATAATTACTAGTGTGATTGAATACTGACTGTCCTGTCCAATAAGGCTTTCTGCCTCATCTAATCATGTGGCACCCTGTTTTTCCATGTAGGTCATCATACCTGGATTACACCATCAGTTTAGTTAAAACGCATGTAGTTTGCACAGTGATTAGAATGAATAGGTTGTGTTTCTAACCTGTAATAACTCTAGAGGAATCATGTACACTGTAGGAATTGTCACAGTAAAAACTGGTAGCAGGAAAATTTGAAAGGGTGTGAAATGCTCTGAAATCGGGACAAGTACTTCATGGGGGAAAATAAAAAACAAAAAATGTCAACATTTGACCAGACTAACACTACCTCCTCCCCAATTATTGATATTCACTCATTACATGTGTGTTTAGGAAAATGAAAGCATGGAGAACTCGTGTAGCACACCAGAAGTTGTGGATCTATATCTGGTATCCAGAACCTACAGGGAAACGTTTCTTGTTCTCCCATTTTGGGTCAGCATTTTAAAAATGCAAAGCCTCGTATGTTGAGACATTTTATTCCTAATTAGATTCCCTGCCCTTTGCACATAACTTTTCTTTTAAGCTTAGTTCTAACCCTAAATTTTGACATCAGAAAGTGTTTGCACTGTATAAACAATGTTAGCTGAAAGCATGTTTATTTTAAGAGCTCCTGCTCTTCTGCACATTTCCATATCTAGAGTCCTGAATTCGAAGTCACCCCACAGGTGAAACACAGCCTGAAGTCAA
Source organism: Micromys minutus (assembly GCF_963924665.1). Classification (NCBI taxonomy): domain Eukaryota; kingdom Metazoa; phylum Chordata; class Mammalia; order Rodentia; family Muridae; genus Micromys; species Micromys minutus. The sequence goes on along the minus strand of NC_137979.1, from coordinate 28,410,070 downwards.
GGCCTTGCTAGAAAATGGAGCTTTGTACATAGTCATTGTCTGTCTGGACATCAAGTAAACATAACACTAAAGAAACTGTTCTGGAGATCCCATCCTGCTTCTAACAATTTCTCTGTACATCCTTTTCAAAAATTGAGAATTTTCAGATCATAAGGCAGAATTCAGTAATTTTGTGCTTCTGTAAATGTCTAGCATTTTAAGCATAAATACATTGTTTTGGACACTGGAATAATATGATTTATTTTCACCTGTAAAAATGACTTCATTGTACTTGAACACCTTTGCATTTCTCCATTTGTGCCATTTACAAGTGGAAATAAATTGTATTATACCATGATCTACTGGCGTTTTAAAACTGTTACATGTGCATTTTTGGGTATAGCTATTTTCATTTGTATGTATATATTGTATATACATATGAGTGTCTATATGTGTGTATAGATGGATGGATATAACTCATTCTAAACATGTCTGCCAGGGCTCAAGTTTTATTGTTCCCACTCCCTGCCCCATGTTACAGCAAGACTGTGTGTGGTTTTAAAGAGTGAGTACTCTGGGTTGATACTTATGGAAGGTGATAAATAGATGCACTCTTTTTCCCCCTTAGCACTTGTATGAATGAGGAGAAGGTTAAGTAAAATATGAAACCATAAGTTACAACGCAGTAAAATTGTGCTCGGGAAGGAGCCAGTTGTTTGAGTTTGTTTTACAATGCAGTTAAAGATACAAGCTGCAGAGAAAATGAACTCTGCAAAGAACACTGGTAGTAGTAGTTCTGCAAAGGTTAAGAGAGCCCCTGAGTCAGTCTTCACAGAATTTTTGGGTTTCTTAGTGTTGGTGCTGTGAACCTCATTTGCTTTTTACTCTTAATACTAATAGTTACCTGTTTTCTTGAGGGTCAAAGTGCCAAGAAAGGAATTACAACTAAAACATATCTAAGGTTCTCCTCAGTTGTAAAATGAGCAGGAGGTGATCACTGGGAGAGAAAGCATGCTGGTTTGAAGGGCTGTCTCCTTTTATCTTCTTGCTAACAGTGAGTTCTTTATGCACCTTCTACCCCTTCTGAGCCACTGCTGTTCAAGCAGAGATTTGGTCTAACACAACATGCCTTTCTTAGTTTTGCTTCTTTTCTCTTGAGACATGTATGTATCTTTTCTGATCAAGTGATTAATGTTTAGCCAAGGCTGGCCTCAAATTCCTAGCAGTCTTTCTGTAAACCTCTCAAGTACTGGGATTACAGGCATGAACTACCATGCCTGTAGCCACAGCAACCCATTCTTTTGGAGGTTTTCTAGTTCTGCATTAGTTTCATGTTCAGAATGTGAAGTGTCCTAATGTGTATTAAATTCAGAAAATAATATATTTAAGGTATACTAAGTATTAATCTGCTATAATGATGAAAGAAATTCTCACTTCTTAAATAGATTCTTCTCTTAATGAGCATTGGGCTGTCATCATTGAGCTGCTTATCAAAAAAAAAACAGATCATTATTGAATATAAATACATTGTTTTATTTTGTCCCTAATTACAGAAGTCTCCCTTCCATGGTTTTAGCATTCGTTGCCTTTTTAAGAAGGCACTCACCCTGAGTTGTTAAAAACTGGAAGTTTCCCACCCTCAGATTCCTTTAAGGATGAAGAGTGTGCTGTACACTCAGCATATGTGCCTCTTGTATGCAAGGACTACTGATTGAAGTCTGTTTTGCTGTGTCTGGTTATGTTGTCTGCACTTTTATGAAATCACTACAGTAGATCTACGTTGGAAATAACTTAATTTGTAAAGAAATTTTTATTAAACACTGTAGAAAAAGTGAAGCTGAGAACTCTTTTGTGCATTTATATTTCCTACTGAATTCTGGTAGCCCATTTTTAAAGTTGTATTGACTTTTTTTCCTCTTTGATTATATTTAGATTTCCAAACAAGTGCTGGCCTTCAGATCATAAGTATAAGAAATATACATCATATCTACCTATTGCAGGCTTCAGAAACCTGCACTGCCCATCCATGCAAAAATAAGTATCTTAGGAAATAGAAGCAGCAAGCAAAAACTGGGGAGCCATGTACTATGTCACCACATCTGTTAACTGTTTCCAGCAATCCAAACTGGTTGTGTGTGTGTGTGTGTGTGTGTGTGTGTGTGTGTGTGTGTTGGTTTTGTTTTGCTTTGCTTTTAAATATACAAGGGGTTCTTCTGTAATACAGGAAAAGGTTAATCCTCTCCAGCAGAATGCCCACTGGATATAATAATATTAACATCTGTAAGTAGTTGGATGTGTAGAGAGATGAGAAGGTAAGACTTCTCAATGAATGAAAAAGGGTGTCTTGATGATCAAGAATCCCTGCCCCCCAAAGTACGGGTAATTCAACCTGCACAGTTTCCTTTTACTCGTAGTTTAACAATTATGAGTGAAAAATCATGTAATTTATCTGTAAATATGTAGCTAACAAATTGACCTAGTTTCTGTACTTTTTTGGTTTTGTACTAAAGTTTATAGGTCTGTGCCAGCTAGAGAGGAGTTGCTCTCATTGCTGCTTGTGCTTCTAGCATCTAACCCTGAAACCATCCTAGGTGACATTTTAGAATTAACGCTTAAGTGTTGTTAAATGGGGCAATGGAGCTTAATCATTGGTCAGGTTTGGAATCTTTTGAAGCTAAGTAATTTTATTTACTATGATTACATGTCGTCAGTCATGAGTGAGTTGTAGGGAGTCTCCCTCCCCCAGTGGCCATTGTTTACAGAGTGTTGTCTATAAAGTGCAAGTGTTAATGTTTATGTAAATTATGCAGGTGATAACTATGGTTTGGGACTGTTTATGGGCTCTTTTAACTGAATTTTCAAATGAATTGAACTATGCTTATTGCTGGCACATTGATCCCATTTCTGGAACATTTTCTAATTCCAGAATTCCGTATGTTCCTTAGACATTACCCCCATTTAACCTCCCTTCCTCTGATATGCCTTGTAGCTAAGATTTAAAGACTGTTGAACATAGATGAGGGGAATGCATTTCTTAAAAATTCATGAGCCCTCAACTGTATGCTTTCAGTACTGTGTTACATGTTTCTATGGCAATTTTGAAGTCAGTGGTTTAGAAATGAGATACCAATGTTAATGACAAGTATGTACTCTTTGCTTTTGCATGGCTTGGCTTAGTATCCAAGGTATATTAGAGCCACTTGAAAGCATGAAGACCAGTTATATGGAAACAGGTTTCTCTCGGTGGCACATTTTGCTTTTTCTTAGCCCTCAAATACATTGCCTCGGCATGAACATTATTGTTAATATAAATTACACATGGTCATCAAGCGAATTATAAAATTTTGAAAAGATGCAGCTGCCCAATATTTACAGTTTTGGTTGGTATCTATCTCAAAAAACAGTGTAGGTATTGGAACCCTTCTAGTCCTCCTTGGGGTCAGACAGGTCTATCAGTTATCGAGGCACTGGCTACCCCTGGGGTGTTGGCACACTGTTGTCTTTGCTGCGTGTCCATTCCACATGTGCTGTTGACCGTCCTTGCACTTCATACTCTCAAGAAACCATCACCCTATTTTTTTTTTTTTGTCTTTTATTCCACATTAAATGGGAATTGTGCCTATTTCGATTGCCCCTCCAGTTAAATACACATGTCATCCAAGCCAGAGACAAAATGGAAAAACTTTTTTTTTCAAGTTCACTTGGCCAGTAATTTATCTAACAAACTGTTTTACCACATTATCTTGACACTTGATAGTAGAGCCTATTAGGAGTCACAATGGTTTCATAGAGTAAAACCCAATTGAGGAGGGATGTGTGGGGTTTCCATCAGGAAATAACTTTGTTCTTGGTTTACTCATTATGATCCTTCTCTGCTAGTTTAGAATAGGTTAATTTTTTTAATTTTTTTAGGGAAATTTTTACAAAAATAATGGTCTGATGTAAATACCATTTTAAAGTACAGTGCACATAACTCCCTAGGCTGTTCCAACCTATTTGTAAATGCTTTAGAGTTTTTAAATTAACACTTCTGTTGCTAAATACTATTTATGTAAGTCTGAAAAGGTTTTTAACCCATATAAAACATTTAAATAATGCAGGTTATTATGAGCAAGTTAGCTTTGAGAACCCCTCCTTTTAGTATATGAAAAAGCCTAATGCGCATTAATGAGGTTGGAGAGACTATGAGAAATATGTATAGTGTATATTTTAAACAGCTTTGCTTGTATTGTGAAGATTTAAGAACAAACTTGAGATTTTTAAAGTTAACTATTAACACATTTTAACATAAGTTATCCCACTGGGTTTAAAAGCATCTTGAATGTATAACCCTTCTGTAACCCAGGCTGGTTTTTGCTTTTACTGAACCATCCAAACATTATTTATATTTTTAGTTTTATGTACTCATTTCTTTTGGTTTTCCTCAAACAGCATGTTGCTGTTGTTGGGGTAGTTTTGTTTTTTTTTTGGTTTTTTTTTTTTTTTTTTTTTTTTTTTTTTTGGTTTGGTTTGGTTTGGTTTGATTTTTTTTTTTTTTTTTTTTTTTTTTTTTTTGCACATGTAGAAATTTTTTAAAAGAAGGAAATTAATAACATGATTTTTCTCTATATTTTCTTTAGTCTTTCTACTAACCTCTTAAAAGCCATGGCATTCCATTTGCTTTATTTGTGCAAATGCCAGGGTTGGTTTTTATTTTTATTTTTGCTATTTACCTAAAAAGAGAGAGAGACAATGCTTCAGTCAATTGCTTTTTTTATTTAAAATTTAAAGAAAAAAAAGGAAAAAAAAAAAAAAGCTGTAACCTTATCATTTCTGAGTAGACCATTGAGAGAAATGCACACCTGTCAGCCCAGGACCAGCTTTGGTGGCTAAAGGGAATATCAACCACGAAAGATGTTCTGTACAAAATGTGGTATATGTTATCTGCAGTCTGTTTAGTTATTCCCACAAGTTAGGTCCAGATAAATGAGGGTTATCAGCTAACTGATAAGTTATCATTGAGGTTCGTCAATGAATTTGTACATTTCTAGTTCCCTTTGGTGAAGGGGAAAAAATGATGATTTTGCAAGACCTAGATTTTGGCTTGGTTTCTCGCCTCCTTTTTTGGCAGCCTTCATCTTTTCTTAAAGCCCTTGAGCCTGTAGGGTTTTCATAGTGGACAAAGGACTTGTGTGGTCTTTAAAACTGGGATAGTTTTTGGGGAAAGGGCAAGAGATTACCATATTGAACATATAGTATCCTAATACTTTTAACAGTGGATAATTCTGAGTAAACCTGGTCCTTTCAATGACTAAACAGATGCCCACAGTGGAGGCTTACCAAAGGTTGCAATGAGGAAGAAGCCTCTCCCTCACTGTCAGCACCAGCTGGTAAAGGTGACTGTGCAGATGTGCATTTTCCTTTTGGTAGAAATGGTCCACAGCACTAACTGGTAAGGCTTATTGTACAGTATTGTCAGTATTCTTCTGGTTCAGCATACCTTATAGTTCGTATATAACCTGTATTAATTGTATAGATTGTGCATTTAAAGCTGTTATCAAGTTGTCAGAACCTTAAGAACGAAAACAGGTCATATGTAATATTTTGTTTGTAAGTATCCTTTGTATCATAGCAAAGGAAATGTTTAAAAGATCAACTGTAATAAAAGTAATTTTAGTACACAGAGTGTCTACTTATTTTTACTTCTTAGATTTATTTCCTTTTATGTTTATTAATACTTTGCCTGCATGTGTGTTTGTGCACTATATGCATCCCTGGTACCAGAAGAATTTAGAAGAGGGCATCAGATCCTCAGGAACAGGAGTTACAGACTGCTGATGAACCATGATGTATGTGCTGGGAATCGAACCTGGGTCTTGTGAAAGAAGAGAAAGTGCTTTTCTCTATATTGGTTTGGCTGGTCTTGAACTCAGAGCTCCACCTACCTCTGCCTACCAGGTGCTGAGATTAAAGCCGTGTGCCACCATGCTAGGCACAGTAGGTGCTATTAACCACTGGCCCGTTTTTCCAGCCCTCTGCTCGGTATCCTTCGTAATTTTTTTTCATAAAGATATTTTGGTTTACTGGTCAGTAGGGGAACATGCCATTAATCCTCACACTCAGGAGGCAAAGGCAGGTAGATCTCTTGAGTTTGAGGCCAGCCTGGTCTACAGAGTGAGTTCTATTTCAGCTCACTGAAATATAATTGATCTTCCGGTACTGAGCTAGATGTGTGTGCCTCTACTCCCAGCTCACCGTGGAGGATTTAACTGTGGTAGTGGTACTAGGGCTTGATCCCAGTGTCTTTAGTATGCTAATCAAGTGTTCTGCCGCTAAGCTCTATCCCCACTCTTCTTTAACCTGTTTCTAAGCATTGGCATCACACTTTGTGTGTTGTGGATGCGTGTGCATGCATGCCAAGTCAGAGAACAGCATCCCAGGGATCAGACTTCAGGTTGTCAGGTTCCGCAAGCATTTTTACCTGCTGAGTCATCTTACCAGTTCTCTCTTTGCTTTGTCTTTTTTTTGGGGGGGGTGGGGTGGAGGGTGGTCTCATCATGTAGACCAGACTGTAACTGTAACTGGCCTGTAACTCTTAAGTTGCCTCTGCCTCTGGTCAGGTTAAAGGTCTGTGCTACCACACGTGGCCTCTTTAGCTTGTCTCTGTACAAGGATTAAACTGTAGCAAGTGAAAGGAGAAAGAGATATCTGGTCTTAAGGAAATCTAATCTTCTCAAACGGGACACCAGTGATGTGTATATAAAGAAAAAGATGATGTCCCGGGTCTCGGCACCAGTGTTAGGAAAAAGATGAAGAGTGGGGGGGTATGACCCATGGAGATAGGTGAGGCCTGGGGGAAAAGGGGATGCCTCTGGGGGACCCATATTGGGAGTCCCCCCCGAGGGACCAGCCACACAATGGTATAGTATAGAATAGAGTTTATTCAGGGCATGGGGGGAGTTAAGAGGGTAGTAGGGGCAGAGAGGAGTAGAGAAGCAGAGGCAGGCTGTGAGCACTTGTGGGTGTGGGGAGAGGAGAGCGAGAGAGGAGGAGGCAAGCAGACCCTTTTATAGTGTCAGGTAACTGAGGCAAGGAGTGGGTTTACAGAATCCTGGCAGCATGGTCTTTGTTGAGTTTCCCCAGCTAACCTTACATTTTCCATTATCATGCCTCAGCCTCCTAAATTGCTGGGTTTTTAGGTGTGCGCCATGAGGGAGGCCTGACTTAAGTATCAATCTTTAGTGTGTTTTAGATTACCTATGATATTAACTAGAGAACAACCGGAAACATGGCACATTTTTACTACTTGAATGGTGGTATGTGCCATTTGACTTTAATGTGTCTGTGAAATTATGTGGTAGACAAACTGAATTTGCTTTGCTTCCACTGTTGAGTTTATAGCAGGAAAGATTTTCTTTTCCACCCTTCCCCTACCCCCTCTTCCTAACAGATTGCAAGAATATAAACAAACGTTACAGATGTTACAGATGTTAGCTAGCTACCACTCAGGGATGCTCCAGAACAGCAGTCTTCTGTTTATGGACTGGCTACTAATAATGGCATTTCCCAGATACTCGTTTTTGGTGAACAGAGGGAGTCAAGGCCCCTGAGGATGCTATCAGCTGTGTGTGTAGGCTACACACTCTCTCTGGAGAGGCCTTTTTTCTTTCTTTTTTCTTTTTTTAAAGGTGAATGTATGTCTCCCCTCCCAACAGCTCCAAAGAGACAGAAAGTTATGCTAGTTTTTTTTTTTTTGGGGGGGGTAGGGTTTGTGGGGAAGTTGGGTGTTTATATGCCTGGGCACTACATGTGTGCCTGGTACCTTCAGAGAGCAGAGGAGAGTATTAGGTCCTCTGAAACTAGAGTTAGAGATGGTTGTGGTTGCTGGGAATCAAACTCAAATCCTGTGGAAGAGCAACCAGTGCTCTTAACCTCTGAGCCAACCTTCCAGCTCCATAATTTCTGCATTTGATACCATGTTTTACAAAGTCTAAGATAGGCATGTTCCATTACCATTCCAGACAGGAACTTGTCAAGGAAAAGCAATTTATTTACAGTGTAACTAGAGCTGGCTGGTTGGGATTGTAACAGTGGGAGTGTTGGCCTGGCAATCCTGATACCTTAGATTTAAATTCCAGTGCAAAAGAATTTTAAAAAGAGTTTAAAGTCAGCCTGGTCTACACAGCAAGTGCTAGAACATCCAGGGATACACAGAGAAACCCTGTATCAAGGAAAAGACAAAAAGAAAAATGTGTTGGGGAGGGTGGCTTGGAACTCAGTCAGTCAAGAAGACCTGAATTTAATCTCCCAAGGAGAAAAGCTTTTGCTGCTCCATGGAGTCTGCCTTTCACTCCAGAGGGTGTACTTCCCATTTTGCTCCCTATCAATCTGCTGAAAATAGTCCTTGATTACTTGTTTTATTAAAAATAAAAAAGCTGGTGCCGGAGAGCTGGCTCAGCGGATAAGAGCACTGACTGCTCTTCCAGAGGTCCTGAGTTCAAATCCCAGAAACCACATGGCGGCTCACAACCATCTGGAATGAGATCCGATGTTTCTTCTGGTGTGTCTGAAGATAGCGACAGTGTACTCATATACATTAAATAAATAATATTAAAAAAATTAGCCAGCCATAATCCAAGTGTGAGGGAAGGGGAGACAGATTCCTGGAGCTCACTGGCCAGTTAGTCTGGTCTACTTGACAAGCTTCAGGTCAGTGAAAGGCTTGTCTCAAACAGGGGGGAAGGGGGTGAAAACTGAGGCTATGCAGAGATTGGCAGAATTTCTGCACAGTAAACAAGGCTTTGAGCTCCAGTCCATAATCCAAGTGTGATAGTGCATAACTATAATTCTATCACTAAGGAAGAGGCAACAGAAGAGTTAGAATTTCAAGCCCCAACAACTATATAGTTTGAGGCTAGCCTAGGCTATATGAGACCCTGTCTCAAAAGAAAAAAGAAAAAGAAAAAAAGAAAAGAACGGGAACACCTGAGGTCCTCTGGCCACCAATCCACCAATCACAATGCATGCACATCCACATGCACACATACAAAAGAACACTGGTTTAGGTTCAGGTTTTAACCCCATCAATAATTGTGAGATCTTAAAAGTTACACCCTGTTGAGCATGATGGCATATGCCTTTAATCCCAGCACTCAGGAGGCAGAGGCAGACATTTCTTGAGTTTGAAGTCAGCCTTGTCTACAAAGCAAGTTTTAGGATGGCCAGGGCAGTTACACATAGAGACCCTGTCTTGGAAAACACAAGTTACATCTCAGGGTGGGGGGAATAGATAGGGAGGGTTAGGACAAGGCTCAGTGGGTAAAGTAGAGTTCAGTTCCCACATGAAAGCTAAGTGTTCTGCAACCCCAGCAGTTGGTGAGCGGGTAAGGAAGGCAGGAGGGGCCTAACAGTCTAGCCAGTCAGGGAGTTTCAGGTTCAATGAATGACCCCATCTCAAAGATAAGGGAATGTGAAGACACCCAATGGAGACCTCTGGCCTCCTGGTGGACACACTGGGGCATGTGCCCACACATGTGCATACACCATACACACAAAATAATAAAATTCACATCTCAGACCTTCAATCTATTGGAAATACAATTTGGCTAAAAAGCATTGTAACGCATCCTAATTGTTAGGTCCTTTCAGTGTGTCTGGTTTGAAAGTAGAAACAGCTTCATTAGAGGTCTTCGGGTTTGTTGTTGTTGCTGTTGTAGTTTGTTTGAACATTTACTTACTTGTTATGTATACAGTGTTCTGCCTTCAGGCCAGAAGAGGGTGCCAGATCCCACTACAGATGGTTGTGAGCCAACATGTGATTTCTGGGACTTGAACTCAGGACCTCTGGAAAAGCAGTTAAGTGTTCTCTCCAGCCCAGAGGTGTCTGGTTTCTGGCTGAGGAATCTGTGCTGGAGAATGTCCTCTACCTGCTTTCACTACCTATCAGACTTTACATTCTAAAGCTCATGCATAATTTCAGCCTTTTCCTGAAACTAATAATTAGTAATAGTCGACTAATAAAATACCTCTTAGGGTCACTGAATGAATTTTTGAGGAAGTGGGCCTTTGAAACAGTTTTGCTATGTAGTAGGGTAGCCTCAAACATTAAATGCTTCCTGCCTCAGCAACCCGAGATTACAGGTATGTACCACCACATCTGGCTTTGTCCATAGTCACACAAGAATTAGCTAGAACCTCTATGTTCAAGTGATTATGTAAGTCCTGCAACACACGCATTACACACTGGAACTCATCTAAGAAGATACCATTGATGATCAGAGAATTTTAAGCCTGCTGAGATATTATTAGCCCAGAGCAGGAGGCCTGGTGGCTGATTAAACAGCTGCTCCTGGTGAGAAGGAGGGAACAGCCAGTGCCTGCAGGAGGCTCTGTGGGCCTCTTAGCAGGTAAGCTGTCAGAGCACAAGCACTTAGAGGGCAAGAGCACACAATTGATCCTAAAGACTGAAGAACAGACAGCAGGGCTGAGTGTAAATGGTGCACACCCTTAATCCCAGCACTTAGGAGGCAGAGGCAGCTTCCTCAAGTCCAGCCTGGTCCACATAGTAAGAACCTGTTTGAAAACACTAAGAACATTCCAGTGTTGCAGGAAATGGCAATTTACTCAGAGGCAAAGGATTAGGAGGGAATTAAAAAACAACAACTATAGCTTAGCAGTTATCACCTTATTACAGAAAAAGACAAGATGTGTATATGAGCATGCGTGTGTGCTAGTTTATCCCCCTTCCCTCTCCACTCTCCCTCCTTTTTCCCTTTCCCTCTCCCCTCTTCTCTCACCTCCCTCACTTGGATTTTTGGGACGGGACCTCACTAAGTAGCTCAGACTGGCCTCAAAAACCTTTTCCTGTCTCATTCTCTAAGGTGCCAGGCTTGGTGGCACAGGCCTGTAATCCCAGAATGTGGGGAAGTGGAGACAGGAAAGGCAGCAGTTCAAGGTCACTGTCTGCTAGACAGCTGGTCTGGGGTATGTGAAACTTTGTAGACCTTCATTAGCAGAAGAGGTGGCATGGTGGTCAGAAAGCATGAACCAGTCTTGAAGAGGTTCTGGGTTCCATTCCCAGCACCTGACCCAGAGGATCCAATGTCTCTCACTTTCACTTTCTCAAAGCATCTGCACATAGGTAAGTAAAGATAATACAAATTGATCTTTTAAAAATATTTACTTATTTTATGTATGTGAGTACACTGTCTTCAGACACACCAGAAGAGGGCATCTGATTCCATTTACAGTTGGTTGGGAGTCACCAGGCAGTAGCTGGGAATTGAACTCAGGACCTCTGGAAGAGCAGTCAGTGCTCTTAACCGCTGAGCCATCTCTCCAGCTTCCATAAAAGTTAAATCTTAAAACAACACCTTCAATTGGATCTAGGCCCTTCTCATGTCTTAGTTGTGTGTTTCCTCATACATGCCAAAGAGCAGTCTAGCTTGAATATCTTCAATGAAAACATGGGACTCGCTAGTTTGGAGGCATTCATTCTGGTTTTAGGCACATAGACTCCTTGGGTCTACCCTCTCAAACCTTCCTCAAAGCAAACCATGATAACTCATAAAATGTTCTGACCTCATCTTCTGGCCTTGCAAAATCTTGTAAACGTTGTGATCATGTGACCCCATGTGGTCTGCTTGCTCACATATTTCTGACTAACAAAGGCTCGGTGGTTCAGATGGAAGATGAGCACAGAGCACTGTGTGATGCTGGTGGCTTTGAGGTTACACATGAAGCCAAGACAGCACTTCCTGTCTAAGATCTCTTTTTAAACAGCCTTTGGGTCTTAGAAAGGATGTCTTTACACAAAACAAATGTCTTCTTGAGAGAGTATTTTGGTGTTTTCTTTCTTATACTGCTGTCTCCAGCCACTTCTCTAGAAACATAGATATATAAGTACTAAGTCTCTATGAGATCATAAAGCTGTACACAGCTTAGTACAGTGTGTGTGCATGTGTGTCCCTGTACACATGTGTCAAGGTATGTGTTTGTACATGTGTTTGTGCATTTATGTATGTGTACATGCACACATATATGTGGTATGTTTGTGTGTGTACACATGTGTACAGGTATATACATATGTGTATAGTTGTGTATATGTGGGTGTATATACATGTGTATAGTTGAGTGTGCCCACATGTACTCATGTGTGCAGTTGTGTGTACATTTGTGTCTTGTATGTGCATGCATGCATATGTGGTGTATATGTGTGTATACATGTGTGTATACATGTGTTCAGTGTATGTAAGTGCATACATGTATGTGGATGTGTATATGTGTGTGATTGTGTGCATGTACACATGTGTACAGGTATATGTGTGTTTGTGCATTTGGGTGTGCATGTATGTATACAGGTATATGTGTACACATATATATGCATGTACACATGTGCAGATGTGTGTGCACATGTGCAGGAATAGATGTGTATAGGTGTATGTGTGCACATGTGTGTACATGTACATGTGTGCAGGTATGTGTGTGGATATTGCAGGTAAGTATGTATATGTGTGTGCATGTGTGTGTACAAATGTGTGCAAGTATACATGGAGCCAATGTGGTGGATGTCAAGTGTCTTCTTCCATTGTTCTCCGTCTTATTTTTTTAACTGATTTATTTATTTTTATTTTATGAGCATTGGTTGGTGTTTTACTTACATGCATGTCCCTGTGAGTGTATTAAATCCCCTGGAACTGGACTTATAGACAGTTGTGAGCTGCCATGTGGTTGCTGGGAATTGAACCCTTGTCCTCTGGAAGAGCTGCCAATGCTTTTAACTACTGAGCCATCTCTCCAGCCCCATCTCATTGACCCAGGGTCTCACTGAACCTGCAGTTGCTTATCAGGTAGACTAGCTGCCCATCAAGCTCTAGGACCCACCTCCCATTCCCCACCCTCAGGATGTGTGAGGTTAGAGGCAGATGACATCTTCTTTTTGGCTGGGTGCTGGCGACCCAAACTTGCTTGTTTGTCTCAGAACCCACTGAGCCACCTCCCTAGCTTTTAGCATATTGATATCAGCAGTAAGAACTTAGCAGAAATCAAAGAGGGTGAGGTCAGCCTTGTCTATATAGTGAGTTGCAGGCCAGCTGATGTTCTGAGATGCCATCTCAAAAAATAATAAGTCCTTCCCTGAAATACCCTGTGTAAAAAGCAGGAATGTGGGGGGGGGGGCTGGAGAGATGGCCCAGTGATTAAAAGCACTGACTGCTCTTTCAGAGGTCCAAGGTTCAATTCCCAGCAACCACATGGTGGCTCACAACCATCTGTAATGAGATCTGATGCCCTCTTCTAGTGTGTCTGAAGACAGCTACAGTGTACTCATATACATAAAATTAAAAAAAAAAAAAAAAAAAAAAAAAGCAAGGGATGGGAATGGGACTTGGGGCCCAAAGAACCTGAACAAGAGTTGCTCGGCCATTCCTCTGAGGACTGCAAGGCCTATGTTAAGGTAGAGGGTGGAGCTCCGTGGTGAAGTTCCGTCTGATCTGTGCAAGGCTCTGGGTTTAACCACCAGCTCCACAAAAAGAATAAAAAATTTACTATAAAGTCTTTATACTCCCTTCACTAGCAAGCTTGCTTAAAAAAAAAAAAAAAGAAAGAAAGAAAGAAAGAAAGAAAAAAAGAAAGGAAAACCAAGCCAGGCTTTCTCACAAACGTGCTCTCTTGAAGAAATGGGTCGTGTGGTAGCTGAGCTAGAAAAATTGCCTAGATTTTTGCCATTAGAGACACTTTAAGTCTTAGGGTTGAACTACTACCAGGCTGTTTCCCATCTTACCATTATTTCTGAGGGATCCAATAACATACAGGGAACAGCAGGACCCTAATTAACTGAAATCCCTACAGCCCCAGATGTGGGGGTAGGAGTGGGTGACCATATGCCAGCCATCCGCCAACCAAGCCTTCCACCGTGGCTGTGGTTCACCAGCGACAGAGGAGCTTCCTCTTTAGAGTTCAGTTCCTTTTCATTTCTCTTGCTCAGAAATGATGAAAGGGTGCCACAAGAGGGTGTGGGGGAGGGGCCAGAAGTGGAGAAGAGGGGAAAAAAAACTTCTTTCACAATAGGATATGGGCCTTAGATGATTGAATGTTGTCTGGATTACATCTTGGAGTTACTTCCTCATTTCTTAATCTAAAAGAAGAAGATTAGAAGGCTCGGTGGGAGAGCACAGGCCTTTCATTCCAGTATCTGGTGGATCTCCATACTTGAGAGCAGCCTGGTCTACACAGTGAGTTCTGGACCAAGCAGAAAACAAAAGAAAAGTCCAAACAAACAAACAAGCAAACAAACCGAAGACTATGTAGGACAAGGCTATCCAAACCTGGAACTGAAGCCCAAGTATTCCTTGTGTGCTATTCTTGTCCTTGGGCTATGAGAGCCTCTTTCAAACCGCCTCGCTGCTTTTTTTTTTTTTTTTAAGATTTATTAATTTATTATATGTAAGTACACTGTAGCTGTCCTCAGACGGACCGGAAGAGGGCATCAGATCTCATTACAGATGGTTGTGAGCCACCATGTGGTTGCTGGGAATTGAACTCAGGACCTCTGGAAAAGTAGTCAGTACTCTTAACCACTGAGTCACTGTAAGTACACTGTAGCTGTCTTCAGACACACCAGAAGAGAGCATCTGATATCATTACAGATGGTTGTGAGCCTGCCTTGCTGCTTTAAGTCCCACTGATAAACTAAAAAAAAAAAAAGATGGATGGCCAGCCCAGAGTAATAGAGTGTTTACCTAGCACGGCCTAAGCACCATGAATAAGTAAAAATCAAAATTTCAGGGTAGATTTTGAATCTTAACAACACAGGATCCAGATGTCCAGCTCTCAAAATGATTTGTAAAGGCTTAGTCCACTCTGAGCCATGTAAACTACCCTGTGAGCTCACTGTTCTGTCTTCGCCATTGTTCCTCCTAAAACCAAATGGCCACTCAGTGGCTGAGTAAACAGGTTCAGAAAACAGCTTCAGCTCTTTGAATAATTGAGCAGACCAAGCTGTAATGTGAGACACCCAGACATACTTGTGCTGCCTTCATGGAGCTCTTGGGGGTTTTTCTCTCCTCTGCTCCCAGATCTCTTGCCTGGCTGTGGAAAGGGAGAAGCTGGTACCAGAAGAAAACTGATGAGAGACTCTATTATGAGGGTTGTTACTCTTGTCACTGACTGTAAGGAAGCCCACATTTCAGGAGGAACACCTCTGGCTGCTGCTCTCTGGAGGAATCTCCTGGAATCAGAACTGAAGGGGTGGGTGTATCTGGCCTAACCTGGCTACCACAACCATGATCTAACAGAATTTACACCCTGGGCAATAGCACCTCCTACTCCTCAGATACTTGTAGGAGATGGATTGAACCAGCCAAGAGCCTGGAACTTTCACCCACCGTGAGAGGCAGGGACAGACACAGTCTAGTTAGCGCTTTCTGGCCTCCACCTACCATCTCCTGCTTCTGCTGGCTTCTCAGACTGGGGAGAGCTAGGCATCTGTGACAGCCTGCTTCCCCAGCGCTGATATGCGAGTCAGAGCAGAACCACAGCCCGCAGAGCACATGAGGGAAATGGGACACAGACACAAACATCCTGTCCTTTCTGTATCAAATGGCTCCAGCTTGAGACTCAGAGTCACCAAGATGATTATTTATGTGGGACAGAACCACCCATCAACTCTCATAAGTTCATCCTGCCTGGACTCCCAGCTAGGAGAGGCAGGATTTCTCTCCAGTCTGTGCACTTCACCAGGACTGTTGTTACTCTGCCTGTGACTGAAGACAGCAGACAGTGACCAGGGGCTGAGCCGGATGAGCAATGCTTTCTTCTTAAGGTACTGAGATCAGGGTGGAAGTTCTTTCTCCAGTTTAAGAGAGGCCCAGAGGCCCCCCCCCCCGTGATACCTTGTGGGGGTCTTTCTCACAGGTCCAGAGGCTTTCTGGCAAGCCTCACCTGGTGTAAGAACGCTTCCAGTTGAAGATCTCCTCCAGATTGGAAGAAGGGGAAACCTCTCGCTTCTGCAGACCTCCCCAGCGACGCCGGCCCCCTAAAAATGAAGTCCGGCGCCTGCTCAGCCCTTTCATTTTCTCTTCCATTCGGAAGAATTCGGTCAGGGCCCTGAAGGACTCCAAGATGACCTCGTGGCTCCATGCTGGCAGGGGCTCAGGGCGCAGGAAACCACAGTGGCCTCCATGGCTGCTGAGCAGCAGGAAGAAGTATGGGTTGGTGTGGAAGAGTTCGGCAGGCAGAGTGCGGTCGGGTGGTCCACACACCGGGTCGTCAGCACTGCAGATGCACAGCACGGGCACCGCAGCCTCATCCACATCCCGAAGTGGGTCGTTGAGATCCCAGTAGGTATCCCAGCTGATGGGGAAACTCTTGGTGTGGCAGAACAGGGTCTCCTCAAACTCTCGAAGGGAGCCACTCCTGAAGAGCTTGCCAGTGTCTACTGTGTCCTCTAGGGCGGAGGTATACCTGACCACAGGTGAAAAAGACAACGGGATAGAGAAACCAGAAGGTTAGGTGACAGGCAAAGTCATAGCGGAGGCGGCACCCAGGCCAGAGTCCTAGCCACAGAGAGGTTGAGCTTTTGAAATATAGATAACAGAGGTCTGGTGCTGGCACATGTCTTTGATCCCAGCTCTCAAGAGGCAGAGAACCGGTGGATCTCTGTGAGTTCCAATGACAGTCAATGAGTCTCAGTCTCTCAGTCAGAGCCCCACCTCACCCCACCCGCACACACAAGCAAACAACACAGCCCCTTTTAAAGATGTAGTTCATGTGTGTGAGTGTTTTGTTTGCATGTATATGTGTGCCATGCACCCATGCAAATCAGGAGCTCCCCTGGAGCTGGAGTTACAGATGGTTGTGAGCCATCATGTGGATGCTGGGAGTTGAACCAGAGTCCTCTGCAAAAAGCAATGGTGCTCTTAACCACTGGGCCATCTTTCTAGTCTCCCAAGCCACCTTCATATTGTGGCCATCATTTACAATCAGAAGATTTGATATAATGCATATGTTTGGCTTCTCTGTAGGGATGATCACATCTTCTCTGCCACTCTTACTATTTGTCCCAGGGATAACATTTGACTTTGCAGCTGTTGACTAGGGCTAGCTCTCCCTGTAACCTCAAAATTTGACCCTTTGCAAGGAACTCACGGCCTGCCTCCTCTGAGGCTTATCCTGATAGAACTCACTGTTTCGGACAATCCAAACTAGGAGGCGGCATGTCTCCCTTTCCCATGAGCAATCGCCATTTTATTCCATTCATTGCCTTTGTGGTTTTCGGCTGATGTGCATGCCTGGTGGTGTGACCTTGGTTGGGGACAGTGACACCTGGAGCATGTACTCCTAGCAAGTGCTTGGTGGCAGAGAAAACAACTAGGACTATAACCAATCTATTGGATGGGCCTGCAAAGTACTGCACTGGGAAAAAGACCTCTTAGCTCCCTGGAGAGAGCTAGAAGGGTCACAAGGAGCCGGGGGGGGGGGGGCAGCTCAGTTCTTTAGGTAGATTAATCAACCCTGTTAGTTGACTTTAGATCAGTGCTTGAGTTTCCACCCCAAACTTCTACGGGAAGTGTGGTTTCTAAAGGCCCTGGCTCCTTCTCCATTTCCCTTACCCAACTTTCTGGCTTGAGCCCATGGTGAGCACTGAAGGTGGTCATTTTGGAGTGGAAATGGTGGCAGTTAAGTTAAACTAGAGTACCCTGTCCCTGTCCCAAACCTCTGGGTTGCCATGGCAGCACCTCTCATTCAGCCTCAGAGTTTGACCTTTTCAAAATAGAAGGAGGCAAAATGGCAAAGAAAAAAAGGAAGAGTTCTAATTGTCAGGTCAGAGTCCTGTGTTTTCATGCAACGTGCACAGACACCTGCCGAGGTGCTGTTATAATTCCACTCGACTGAAGGAGGAGTGAGCCTTACAGGGGCTGGCTGATTCCCTGTAAATTCAGGATTTGACCCGAGCCAGGCCTGACCCCATGTCCTGGGTTTTCCTATTTGTTGCCAGAATGCCTCTGACCTCATTTTTGCCATCTCTTAGGAAAGACCGGAAATGTCATTCAAGTGGTTTCTGTGGAACAGTCTTGCCTGGTGTTAAAATTGTTCTCTCTGGAGATCTAAGACTTTACTGGTTTTTGGTTTTTGTTTGTTTGTTTGTTTTTTAGTAGATATGTGTGGTGCCTGATGCCTGTAATCTCAGCATTTAGGAGGCTAAGGCTAAGGATCTGGAGTTCAAGGGCACACACCCTCAGCTGTAGTCTGAATTTTATGGGACCTGGACTCAGAAAGAACACACACACACACACACACACACATACACACACACGTGAATAAGTGTTGCTGGCTCACCTAGAAATATGTAAACCATCTGTCAGTTTAAAGAGTTTTAATAAATCAAATGCTGCCACATTTCTCATTCCTGCTACCTCCTGGCTCAGAGTCTGGAAGTAAACATTCTGGACAGATAATCAGCTGCAATTACTTCCAGAGCCCTGTTTGCCGACCTATCTGGCTATGGACTAAGTGGTAAATGTCAGGTGCAGGCCTCTACTGACCACTGGTTGCTAGGACACCTAAGACTGAGATGAACTGAATGGGCCCTGATGGAGGCCCTGGGGCTATCTATGGCTTTGAAACTCACTTTCCTAGCTCTATGTCAATTATAGGGTTTGAACAGCTTTGGAAACCTTGTGAGAATTTTGCCCTAACCTACCCACAATGGTCTGTTTTCATACCAGGCAGAGCTCTAGACTTCTATTCCCGTTACCCACCTGCTGAGAGCGATTTTCTGGTACAGCAAGAACCCACGCTCATAGGGCCAAGGCAAGCCAGCCTCGAACCACTCGCGACAGCGTAGTACTGGCGAGATGCAGGCGGCACCGGTTACATAGCTGGAGGAGCCGCACTCTCCCAAGTAGGAGAGCAGCAACGCGGACCCTGAACCCTCGCTCACGGCGAACAGTGGGGCCGCCGGGTGTCGAAAGCGAATGTAAGTCACCGCCTCCTTGAGGTCGGACGGGTCCCCGAAAGGCTGCAGTCGAGGGCTGACTAGCGGGCAACCGTGGTGGCCGCGGCGATGGAAGATGACCGGGTAGTAGCCATGCTCCAGGGCGAGCAGGCAGAGCCCCAGTACATTGCGGGTGAGGCGTCCCCATGCATTGGGGATTACCAACAGCACTGGAGGAAGGCTCCCAGGGTTGGTGACCCGGCGGCCCCTGGCACAAGGTCCTATGACCCAATCCAGAGCCACCAACCCATCATCTGCCAGCTGCAGGTACTCACGGGCTAGCTCAGGCCCGGGCCCGACGGGCAGGATGAAGTGGCAGAAGGTCTGCAGGTGGGGCCCCGACAGCCAGGAGCGCGGGCTGGGTTCCAGCGCCGCCGAGCGTCGCAGAGCGCGCAGCAGGCACTGGGCCAGAGCCGACGGCTTGCAAAGGAGGCTGCAGCCCCCGGGGAGCGATTCGCGCTGGTCGCTGAATTGATCCGCGGGGCCTCCGCTTACCACCTCCTGCTCCTCGTGGTCCGAGACCGAGGTTTGCGCTCGGACAGCGCGCTTCCAGGGGCGCAGGAGGAGCAGGGAGAGCGCTGCCAGCAGCAGCGCGAGGACAGCCGCCCACGGAGGCATGGCCTGGCCGGACAGTTCCCGGCGGGAGGCACTGGGCGATGGGGAGCGGAGCTATTCCCTCTCTGGGCTCCCCGCTCTGCCCGGGGCTCCGCCCGGCCGCTCGCGGTTGTCAAGAGTCCTCCCAAGCGGGAGGGCGCGCGCGCTCCGGATTGGTCGCGGCCAGGAGGAGACAGCCAGTTCGGGTCGAGCTCCCCCCGCCCTCCCACTCCCGCCCCCAGCCCTTTGTACAGAGATTGCAACAAGCAGGAGCAGAGGGTGAAAAAGAGCGGGGCTACAAAGGGGGAGAGGGGAGGTGAGGGCCAACCAGAGAGCGCGGAATAAGGAGGAGTGCTAGGAAAGGATTGGGGGTGGGGTGGGGGTGAGGCTGGAGGCCTGGGTGAATATGAGGCGCTTGCTTCTACCCCTGCTCTCTATGAAGTCTGGCTGCCAGGGGAGACCCTGGGTCACTGCACCCTCAGGATCCGCTATTGATGGGGGGGGGGGGGAAGCAAGAAGGGAGCAAAGCGCTGTTCCCTCTCTGGCTTCACTTTTCCCACTTGCGGCTGTATTTGCAGCTAGTGACTTATATCGCTTTCCTTCGCCTGGCTCCGCAGCCCAGTCAGGACCCATAACTGTTCTATAACGCAGCAGGGTTGGCACTCTGCACCTGGCCAGAGGGCTGGCTGAAGCATCTGACGCTGACCACGAGTTCGAGGGAGGTGGCTGTCGTTTCTCTGTGGCGAGCACTAGCCGGTAGACACTTGTGACCTCCTCAGCCCACCCCCCAAGGACGCTCTCCAAGAACTTGGCATCTCTACTCCTCATTAGAAAGGGTTGTGGGAGAGGAAAGAGCCTCGGGGTTTGGCAGAATAAGATGAGGGAGAGAGGGTTAAGGGGTGCTTAGCCCCGCGGTGGGGCTTTGGCAGAGAGGTTCACTGTGATTCTTTCGGTCAGATCAACATCTGGTCACTCCTGCAGGAGTAGACAGGGGAGATGCCTGAAGTAGCTTTTTAAAAAAATGTATTTCCAACCTAAAAAGATTTATTTAGGGGTGTGTGTGAGTGTGTGTGTGTGTGTGTGTCTAGGTCAGAGGACAACCTGTGGGAATCAGGCCTCTCCTTCAACCACTTAGGTTCACAGACTAAACTCTGGTCCTCAGAATGGCGGCCAGCACTGAGCCACCACTGAAGGCCGGTTTCAAACTTTTGTGTTGAGCGTCAGTCCTTAGCCGGGTTCTCGTTTCCATTGTGGCGTTC
Organism: Micromys minutus; assembly: GCF_963924665.1. NCBI lineage: Eukaryota > Metazoa > Chordata > Mammalia > Rodentia > Muridae > Micromys > Micromys minutus. Next base: position 28,389,265 of record NC_137979.1, on the reverse strand, counting down.
CGTTGCAGGGGAGCACTGAGCACTGTAGCTCCTCGGACCAGTGTCCGCTGGCTCACCTGTTAGGAGAAACTGAAAGAATGAGAGCAGGAATCAGGAGAGCTCCGGCTTCTCCGGGCTTCTGGGCCTGAGGTAAGAGGTGCCTAAGACCCCTCCCCCCAAGACAGCTCAGGACTTATTATTATCGAAAGCAGGAATGGGGCAGCGTGAAGGCGAAGCGCTAAAGCCAAAACCCTCTCTCTGGGACAGCTAGGATTTCATAATTCAGTGTTTGCCAGAAGAGCACACATGTCGCCTGGGTCACCCGGTCCTTAAGGATCTCACTTCCCGCCCTTTGCAGGGTTCCCGGACTCCACTCAGGCGATACAGTTGGGCTCGGATGGTCGCGCAAACGCATCTCGGCCGGGGGAGGTGGTCCGGGCGGCTTGGAAACCAGATCTTTGGCGACTAACTTTTCCGGCTTTGGGCTCAGGACGCGTGCGCGGGCCTGGCAGTGGGCGGGACGAGGTAGGCGGGGGCGGGACGAGGTAGGCGGGGGCGGGGCGGGGGCGGGCCTGGCGGTAGGCGGGGCGGGGCATGAGGCCGGGCGAAGAGGGGGCAGGACTCTGCGCGAGCCGCGGTCTACGTGGGCGCGCGAACGGCGCGGGGTCGCGGGCGCGCGCGAGTGGCGCTGCGGCTTGCTAGTTGGCGGGACTGCTGGCCCAGCTGAAATGGTTCCTCCTCCTTCTCCTCCACCTCCGTCCCGGTTGCTTCTGGTAGCCCTGGTGGGGCTCCTGAGTCCTTGCGAGGTAAGGCGACTGGCTCCTGGTAAGGTCTTGGCCAGGGGATTTCAAAGCGTTTTGCTTCAACTTTGTCCTGGAAAGAGTGGCGCGCGCGAGGGGATTCGGAGGCCCCTCCATTCGTCTGCGCCTCTACTTCTGGAACCGAAAGGGAGGGGCCCTCGCAGAGGCCAACGCCCAGCTCCTCTCTTTGGACCCACAGGTGTTGGCTGAGCCTGCGGAGGAGGCTGGAACCCGTTGCCCCGAAGGCCTGTGGCCTCTGCCTCCACAGGTAGGAACCCTGTAGGGCCGAGGATGAGAAGGGTATGAACCATGAACGGCCCCGCTGCGCCTTCGGTGGTCGCCCGATTGGGACATCTGTTGGTTTCTCCTGCCCTCAGTCTCCAGCGTCTACATCTGAGCCCAGGGCTTGGGGCTGGTTGTCCTCTCTTCTCCACACCCAACACGAAGTCCCCAGCTGCTCTCTTCTTTCCCCATGTGTAGGTGTTACCAAGAGTGACTTACACACAGGTGAGACAAGGACAGGTAAGTAGAACAAGGGACTCATCTTGGGATCCTTTCCTGGAGGCAGAATGTTCCTCTCTCTCTCTCTCTTGGCTCTCAGCTCCATTCCTACCACTTTTGTGCGTCCACTTGCCGGTCCCAGGACAGGCGGTCGTGCGGGGTCAGATGATCTGTTGAGTAGCTAGATGTGGCAAGTAACTCCTGATGGAACTCTGAAGGTAGCAAAAGCAACCCACACCCCAATGCTGGTGTGATTGGGATTCTCTTGTCTTCCAAGGCTCTGATTTTTTGCAAGAGATTTCTGTCCGTTCATCTTTGAGAAGTGAATGGTGTTTGGATCGAAAAACGCTTTATCATGAGCAGTGTGCGCTTTAATGTGTTGTAAACTGAGTTCAGTTTTTATAAATGCTCTTAAAATTGTTTAGATTTATTTTATGGGTATGAATTTTGCCTGTGGGTTTTTTGTTGTTGTTGTTTGTTTTTATTTAGTTTTGTTGTTTGGTTCTTTGAGACAGCATTTCTTTGTGTAGCACTGGCTGTCTTAGAACTCACCCTGTAGACCAGGCTGGCCGTGAACTCACAGACATCCACTTGCCTTTGCTTCCTGAGTACTGGGATTGAAGCCTGTGCCACTGCCTAGGGCCTGTGTGTTTGTATGTTCAGAAGAGGTGGTCAGATTCTTTGAATTGTCAATTCGAGTACTGGGAATTGAATCCAGATCCTCTGGAAGAGCAGCAAAAGCTCTTAACCACTGAGCTGTATCTCCAGGCCCCTCCACCCCTAACCCCCTTTTTGATGCAGGGTCTCATGTAGCTCAAACTGGCTTCATACTTGTTATATAGCCAAGAATGATCTTAAAGCTCTGATCCCTCTGCCTATTAAAGGGCTAGGATTATAGCAGGCATGCTGTCAGACTTGGCTGCCTCTTTGTTGCACATAATCCCCTTCTTAAGTTATTTCATTGTTCAGAATCCATAGGACTTTATGATTTATGTTTAGAATCTACCTGTTGTGGCTGAATTCCCGTCTGACTTGTCAAGATGTAAATTATCTTCATCTGATTTCTTAATTAGTTTCTCTCCATCACGATGGGCTCTCACCACACACGTGAATTCAGGCTCATTTCCTCCGAGATGCCTACTTTCTTTTCTCTGGTTTACTTTCTGTTTCTGACCAATCTGGACCTGAAACCCACAGCCTCACACCCTGTAGCTATCTGTCTTCAACAGTGTTCAAAGCTCATTGCAGAAGTCACAGCACCCCTTTTCCTCATAACTGGATTGCCTTTATCCCATCCTCTTACAGTTAGCTAAGCTAGCTGGACATGGTGGCACAGGGTTTTGTGCTCTGAGCTCCTCGGGGGCGTTGAGACAGGAGGAATGAACGTGAGCTCAAGGCTGGCCTGAACAATGCTGTGAGACTGACTCTATTTTAAAACTTGAGAAAAAAAAGTGAGAAGACAGTTGAGGTATAACTTGCTGGTAGAGTATTTGTCTGGGTTCAGATCCCTAGAACCTCCACCTCCACCCCCCACCTCCCTAACACACACAGCAGTTTGAGTTGTATCTGTTTTTTACTTGCCTGAATTTCTCTCCCTCTACTCCACGGTCTTTAGAGGTAGGCTCTCATAGCCTAAGCTGAGGTATTCATTGTGTACCTGGATCTAGCCTTGAACTTTCAATCTTATATTATGTTCCACGTGGCTGGGATTCCAGGTGTCCACTATCACACCTAGCTTTCCCTGCGTTCCTTATCCATCCCCTAAGGCCCAGGAGTTCTCTTTTGGTATCTTTTATAGCAGTTTGTACAAGCGAACTCAGAGAGCTATGACTGACGAGATTGTGTTTGGATACTCCTGGGAGAATGCATGGATTAGATCAAGAAATCAAAGACTTGGTCTTCATACGAGGGGTAGAGTCTAGAGTTGGGACCTGTAGAGCCATTAATGCACTGTCAGAAATACAGCTGGAGCCTGGTCATTGAGTGGTAAGAGGGCCCTGATGTTCCTTCCCAACACCGTGTGTGGGCAAGGGAGCATGTTTGGCGTCAGATGGGGTTAGCTATGTGGTCTTGCCCAGAGGTATATCTCTCTCTCTGTGTGTGTGTGTGTGCATGTGCACATGCATTTGATAGAGAAGAGAGGTGAATTAGAAAGGAGTATACTTAAATCCTCAAGACCCTTTGCCTTTATCCTAGACGTGGACAGGCACTTTCTGATAATCCCTTTATCCTGGAGCCTAGGATAGGGGAAATTGTGATTCTCTGGGAGGGTGCTGGGCCTGGCTTGATATCTCTGCCTTTCCTCCAGGCTGAGGGCATCACCTTCTTCTTCCACCCCTGTGCCCACCTCTGGCTGAAGCTCCAGCTTGCTGTCTTGGCCCACGTGTATGTGGCTGAGCCCACACTCATTCCTGACTTCAGTCTCACTTGGGACAGGGTAAGTGGTTAGTGAAAGATGAAGAAAGAAAAAAGCTGGGCTCGGTGGCTACCATCTTTTTTTTTTTTTTTTTTTTTTTTTTTTTTTTTTTTTTAGTGGAGAGGTTTAATAGAATGGGGTTGGGGCGAGAAAAAAAATTTTTTTAAAAGATTTATTTATTTATTACATATGAGTACACTGTAGCTGTCATCAGACACACCAGAAGAGGGCATCAGATCTCATCACAGATCGTTGTGAGCCACCATATGGTTGCTGGGAATTAAACTCGGGACCTCTGGAAGAGCAGTTGGTGCTCTTAACCGCTGAGCCATCTCTCCAGCGTGGTGGCTACCATCTTTAATCTCAGTATTCTAGAGGCAGAAGCCAGCAGAGCTCTGTGAGTTTGAGGCTAGCCTGGTCTACATATTGAATAGCCAGGGCTATGTAGTGAGAACCTGTCTCATCCCCTTTCCCCACCCCAAAACAGGATGTTGTGCTATAGAAGGGCGAGGCACTAAGGGCAGAGAAAGGAAAACTCAGGGTCTTCTTCATCCTAGCTCAGCTCGTTCTCCGTTCCCTTCTTTCACAGCCCTTAGTGCTGACAGCATGGGGGACTGCACTGGAGATGGCATGGATAGAACCAGCCTGGGTTGCCCACTGGCTGAAGAGGCGGCGGCGGCGGCGCAAGCTGAGAAAGAGTGTGTGGTTTCTCTCTGACAATCTTTTTGGGCCCACTCCCACGATGCCAGGCCCCAGAAGAGGGAAGTTATGTGGGAGACGGTGTTTACAGGTGAGGAGCGCTGGGACCAGGTTTGTGGAGAATGATGGAGTTAACAGAGAGTAGGGACTGATTTCTCTTCTCCTTAGGCCCCGACTCTAGCCTTTGCTCTGCGGAGCTGGCGACCTCCTGGTATAGAGGTGACATCTAGAGGACCTAAGAGGTCCTCGCTCAGTGTTGTCAAGAGAAGGGGTCTCCGCGCTGCCCTTGGTCTACAATCCACTCCCTCAGGCCTGAGGGTTTCCTTGGCCTCTTCACAGAGCCTCAAGGCCCAGCAGCCGACTTTGGGAACCTCATCTGTGGCCCCAGACTCCTTGATGACTGGGGGACCCGGAGGCAATGGTAGGTTCAGGACAGAGGCTCAGATGCCCAATAGGCAAGGCAACCCTGGAGGTTGTGCTTGTCCGGATCAGATTTCCCCAGCTCCTCGAGCTGCAGTGCCTCCTCGGGTAGCCAGAGGGCCCACTCCACGTACTGAAGAGGCAGCTTGGGCTGCCATGGCCCTAACCTTCCTGCTAGTCCTACTCACCTTGGCCACGCTTTGCACGCGACTGCACCGGAACTTCCGCAGGAGCGAGAGTATCTACTGGGGGCCCACGGCAGACAGCCAGGACACCGTAGCTGGTGAGAACCCCGCCCCCTCAACCCCCACCAGGTAAACCCAGTCCCTGGAATTCATCGCCCTTGACCTCTCACCCTCCCACAGCCATCCTGAAACGGAGACTGCCCTTGCCCTCGCGCCGGACCAAGCGGTCTCGAAGACGGCCCCTGCTCCCACCCACACCGGATAGTGGCCCTGACTCGGAGAGCTCAGACTGACCGGCTCCACCCCTTTGCGACTGCTGCCACGTGGGCCGTCCGCGGGCGCCCCCTGGTGGCAGGCGGAGAGGCCCTGGAGGCTTCACTTGGTTTCTTGGGAGTCTAGCCTCCCAGATACAAATTCTTGTTTCTAATTAAATTATTTTAGTAGAATTCCGAGTTTGGCGAGTGTATCTTGCCCTCAGTTTTACACTCCTTTCAGGTCACTAGCCCTTGGGGAGTTAGAGCGGAGCTGGCCCCAGGCAGCCAGTGTCCCAGGACTGTTAGAATCACATCAGGCCGGGTTTCAAATGAAGTGGCTTGACAGTGCTCACTTTTTTGCGTGTCTCCCCTGCCTAACACACACTCCTGACTCTTCACCCCCAATCTCTGTAGCCCCAAGACAACCCTAAACTTGATGTTCTGCCTCAGCCTGCAGAACAGGGGACTGTGACACGTTAAGTAGTAGGGACAATGACCTGAACCAAGAACTGAATACTGGGCTGAGCCCCACCTCTAACCTCTAGACATCAGAAGTGGCACATGGTCACTTATTTATTTTTGATACAAATGTACATGACACACGTTCTGACAGCTACCCACCACCACAGGCTAGGAAGGTGGTTGGGAGGGAATAGCTGGTGGGTGCTGTCAGGGCCTTGCCAGCCTTCCCAGCTGCAGCCAGATCCCCAGGCCTTCAGGGGTGGGTCACTGTAGGTGCAGGTAGTGATGTGGGTGCTGGCCTTGCAGAGGCTAGGGGAGGGGCTCAGTTCCACAGCCACCAGCTGAGTTGGGGACCCTGGGGAGCCAGCCCCAGGCGCAGGTGCTCTGTCCTCTGCCTGGCCAGCACACTTCCCACAGGAGACCGGGGAGAGATGGAGGGAAGTGGTTTTTCTTTAAGTTTATAGGATAGAGATACAAGTAGGGGCAGCAACTGGACCACAGCTGGTGACCCTGACAGTCCCCTCCCCAGGTGGGGGAGAGGGAAGCTGACTTCCAATGCTGGTCCCACTGCTCTGGTCTCCTGCCCCTCAGCTCCAGGTGGGCCAGGTCTCTGGAACGGCACTGCCGCTCACATACTTAGTTGTAGGAACGCAGGGACACTCAGTTACCACAAAGTTAAAATTAAGGGGTAGGGGAGAGGAGAGACTTTCCAGTGTTTGCTGCTGGGGACCCTGGCACACAAGTTGGGGCCTGTGCTCTAGGCAGGGGCCATTTGGCATGAAAGAGCAGCAAGGGCGGGGGGCCTGCTGGCTACAGGGCAGAGACATCCAGAGATAATGTACAAAGGAGAGGGATGCCTCTGCTCGGCCCCCCTAGGGCTAAACTGGCTCATGGGGTTAGGTTGCAGTAGGCGGAGCTGCCCCATTTGGAGTGTCCCTGTCCCACCCTTTGCTGAGGGTGCCCTGGAAGGCAGGTGAAGAGCTGGGAGGGATTCCTTGAGGCTCCTGCATATCAGCAGGGCAGGGAAGCTATGTACAGAGGGAAGGGCATGGAATGTGGGGGACAGAAGCTCCTGTTACCTCACATTCCCATCCTTGGGGCTTGAGGGGGTGGGCACCAGGGCACCTGGATGCCAGAGGAGAATGGTGGCACTAAGGGCACTTGTGCCAGTGGCTCTGTTGGGGGTGGGTTAGTGTCTGGAGTGGCCCAGCTCCCATGGCCAGTGAGGTCCCAGGGTGTGGGTAAGGGCAGGGAAAGTGGTCACTGTTTCTTCTCTCGGGTGGTGATGGTGACCAGCTGCTTGGCAGCCTTGGCGATGTCATAGGCGCACTGGATCACCTGCTGAGTCAGCAGCTGGAAGTCCACGGGAGCGCCGGGTTCTGGAGGCACTGTCTTCCGGCATTCACTCTGCAGCCGGTAGGCGCTGGCGTTGAGCAGCCGCAGTGAACTGCGCACAGGCTCCAGGGCTGGCCTCTGGAGGGAGGAATGAGGAGATGATGAGCCCTGGACTTTAAGCCAGGTTTCTGACTGGCTCCACCCAGGCAGTAGTCTGCTTATCTGCCCCACCCCAAAGCCCTCCCACTGTTTCTCGGTGGCCCCAGTACCTTTGGGAAGAGAGAGGCCATCTCAGTCACAGCCAAATGGATCTTTTCTGAACAGGGCACAAAGCTGTCAGGGGAAGGGAAGAGTTGAATGAGGGATTAGTCAGAGGACCCTAACTAGCAGAACCCTTCACCCAGTGCTCACAAGTTAACAAGAACCTGTGCCCACCCTACCTGTCATGTTTGAACTCCTGGGCTGCCCGCAACAGTTCCTGAATGTTTTTGGTGACCTGCTCTGTCTTTAGGATGACATCTTCAGTGCTGGGGAGCCCGGGGTCTAGGTCTCCATCTAAGCTCTCCAGCTCAGGGTGCAGCTCATCCTCCTTGCCCAGCTCTAGGAATCGCTTCCCTTCAAGCCTAACCCAGGAGGGAGAGGAAAGGAGCCATTCCAGCCACTGATGGCTTGCTTGCACCTCTAGGTGCTGGCAGGGCTGGGTAGAGAGCCACAGGTATCTCACCCAAGCAGAGGGTCTCCACTCTGTGTGTTCTCATAGTCACTGTCTGCACCACTGCCATGGCGTGAAAGCTTGCTCTGGAGAGGATAGGGAAGGGTGATGGGTGAGCACACATTCCTGGACCTGTATAGCCCACACACTGTCTCTGGGCACTGGGATGGAAATTACCGCATGGCGACTTCCTTCTTGGGAGCTTGACAGCAGTGGGGAGGAGGGAGTGAAGGGCACAGAAGAGGCAGAAACTCCCTTCCGGATCTGAAAACCAGGGTAGGGCTAGAGTCAGTTTCCACCTGTAGTTGAGTGACTGTCCCAGCGCAGCTTGACAGCTACTGGGGCTGGTGACTCACTGGTGCAGGGTTCACCCTCCACCCCCAGGTTCTGCTTACCCGGTAAAGGCCAGCAGGGACGTGCATTGAATAGACGGCATCATCTTCGAGCTCCTAAGGGAGGCGAAACAGTGTCACAGTAAGTTTTGAGTTGGTGTGACCCTCCTTTTCCCAACCAAGGCTGACAGGCTACTACTCACTGTGCTGTGGAAAGGCTGGAGCCGTGTGCTGAGCTCATCACCAGGTGCACCTCCAAAGGGCTTCAGGGCAGAGCCTGGCTCATACATAGAGAAGGCCTGGCGGTCCCTGCGATGGGTACTTCCACCAGGCCCCATGAGTGTGTGTTCTGCCCGTTCACTGGGAAGTGAGGGTGCAGGCACTGGTCCTGGTGGCTGCCGGAGCTGCAGGTTCTCTGCCTGCAGTTTGTGGATCTGAGTGTACACAATGGTGTCCACCTCTGGGTCAAGGTGGGTCCCACCTTTGGAGAGGGTGGTCCTACTCCCAGAGCCTTGGATGCTTTTCTGCCACTCCCCCCAGGCACAGCGCTCACCTCCCTCTGCAGCCTCCGAAGCTCGTCACTCAGACTGCTGTTGACCTTCATGAGCTGCTGCACTTTGGCCTCGGAGGTAGCCAGAGCCTTCTTCAGCTCCAGGTATTCCTGCAGCGTCACAGCCCCATCTGACAGATCTGAGGAGTCCATGCTCTGCAGGAACAGAAACCAGTCAGTCTCAGGGGCAGAGGCTGACCAGAGCTAGGCTATGTAAACATGGAGATGGGTCTAGAGAGGCCAGAAGGAACAGAGGAGACTACGGGAGGGAACAGCAGGGTCAGTGTTCGGACCCTGGCACGATTGTTCCGCGTGGCGCCTGCACTGGGCAAGGGCTCCTGGTCTGTGTCTTCGTCAGAAGCCACACTATCGTAGTCATGCTGGTCGTCCAGGTCACTTTGGCTCCGTGCAGACAGCTCGAGGTTGTCTAAAGACAAAAGACCTGTCTCTTGGGGCTTGCTCAGCCACACACATCATTTATCAAGATCCCAGGCAAAGGTGACCGCAGGGCCTGCTTGTGCTCCCACCTGTGGGGCTGCTCAGACTCTTGCCCTGCTGCCTCCGTTTGGCCTCGCTGAGAATGTCAATGATCAAGGTGGCAAACTCTCGGGCGTTAAAACGGGCCAATTTCTGTCGTCCCTGCAAGGCAGAAAGGGGCAAGACCCAAATGAGGGACCACTTCTGGTTGGCTCAGGGGCCGGAACAGGACAACAAAGCAGGGCCCGGCCATCCCATTTATTCATAGCTAAAACACCCAGCCTAACATCAGCAGTGTGGCAGCCTAGGTCAGCAAAGGCTTAAGGCACCCAGGGGAGCCTTTAGGAGGCTGAAATACCAATCAGTACTAGAGAATAGCTTCGTCCCATTCCTAGTCAGATCAGGAGAGCCTGCCTGAGTGCCAGCTTGTCTCTGGCTAAGGAACAGCAGGGCTCTCAAGAGAGGAAACCACCCAGGCCTCCTGCCTATCCCTCCTCACCTGATTCCGAGTGGCTGAGTATTCAGGGTTGACTGGCAGGAAGGGCACAGCACTACGTTCCGTCACCAGGGTGCTGTGATTTTGGGTAGCTAGCCACACTGTGGGGGAAGGGCAGGGGGCAGCATTACCCACTGTAATGCACCCTCAGAGAAGAGGTAGAGAAGAAGCACTGAGCAGAGCCCCCCAGGCCCCCTCTATTCAGACTGGGCCATGTGGCAGGAAGCTGGGCCAGGCCTGGTGAGGCCCGCCCACTGACAACACAAGGCAGGGCCCACCAGGCCAGACTCAGAGTGTGGGTTGGAATCTGGCTGTGGCCTGGGAGGAGTGATGTAGGGGTGGAGCATGGCTGAGGAGACAGCCAGAGCAAGATGAGCTCCAGTGCCTGGTGGGTAGGGAGGTAGCTGGCTGCTTGACAGCTCTGCACTGCCCAGAGGGATATGTGGGGTGTGTGTGGGGGTGTGACAGGGATTCACCGCCCTTTCCCTAGTTCACTGGGTCGCTGCCCTTTGTGGCAGGTCCTTTACCACTCACCAGCATCATTTTCTCTGCGATCCACCTCGTCATACACATCCATGGCCAGTTCCTCAAAAAGCCGGTTGCTAAGCTAGAGGTAGAGAGGGGAGACCCAGTGTCTGTCAGGATGTTGTGTGATGTGGGGAAGTCTCAAGACTCCTGTGTCACCCAGCCTGTCTTAGAACTGAGGGGTGGGTAAGGTTTTATGTGCAAGGAAGAGAGTTCAGGTCATTTCATCCTCTCAGAGATGAGGCTCTGGACACATTACTTGGAGGGCAGAACCAGGATCAAGACAAGGGCATAGGGAGGTGACTGGAGGGAGGAGGCTGGCAAGGATGAAGAGGGCTGCTCTAAAGTCTTAGCTTGTTGAGGCAGACTCACTGCTTGTAGCTTCTTCTTGGCAGCTTTGGCCAATTCAGACAGATCCAAGCTGTGGACAAAGAAGGGAGAAGGAGAGAGGCCAGACATGAGGGATAGCCTGGCACTTGCTGGCTACATCCCAAGCATGCAGGGAGCTCAGGGAGATGAGACCCCCAAGGTCACACACCAAGCCTCCCCCACCCAAACTTCACAGCCTGCAGCCAACAGGTGTGGGTACCTCTGAGACATGCACTTTTGCCGAGATCTAATCCAGGAAGGCAGCAAAGGGAAGAACAGGATAGAGCAGCAATTACCCAGGAGCAGGCAGCTCTTGCCTTCACATGTCAAGCTCAGACACATCTCCACACACACCCAAAACAGAACATGCAAGAATATTTGTCTCGCCAGCTTTGCTCCTCTGTCCACTGTCAGTCACATGGAGCCATAACATTTTCTACTTCCTCAGATCCTAGCCATGCCTCCTACTTCTGCCCTTGTTTCCTCTGGTCCGGGCTTTTTGACTTCTAGGCTTGTCTTTAAAATTCTTATCTTATCCAGTGGCAGAGTGGCAACACACCCCCTATGCCCTCTGCCTTAAAACAGTTCAATAGTAATGGGTACATAGACTATAGTTCTGCCATACTTTTTCACAATGCTTTCTTTAAACAATGCTAAGTACTTTGTATTTGTTGTATTAATTATTCTCAATATTCCCAAAGGGGTAAGTCCTAGCACCCCCATGTTGAGATGAGATGACCAAGGCTCAGGTAACCTGCTTCAAGTCATACAGTCAGGTAGTAACACCACCACATATCCATTACAGTCACGCTCCGAACTCCGTCAGGACGTTCAGGCCCTTGCTGAGGTTCCCCACAAGGTTCATTCTCACCTGGCTCTTTCTAGTCTCATTCCCTCACATTATGCTGTGGTACACGTTGCTTGGAGTTCCTACCTCTGTACCCTAGCACCTCTTGCTGCTGTCCTGTCTGTTTCATTGTAGCTCAGGGTAAGGTGGTGTCTGCATTACCTCGGTGTCTCCAGAGCAGCAGCTGGCTCTGAGAAGGTGCTAAGTTACAACCACTGACTCTATGTCCCTGTATGTGTATGTTGTTGACTATGCTCACACACACACACACACACACACACACACACACACACACACCTAGGCAGATCAGACTAGAGAAACAGAATTGAGTCTTGGGGTCTTGAAACAGGAGAGTTCTGGGTTTAGGAATCTAAGCTGCACAGTCTGACCATCCAATCAATCTACATAGGCTGTGATGGAAAACCTCTCCTAATGCCAGGTGGCACTGCCTGGCATGAAGGTGTAGTCCTCTGAGGACCACTAGGTGGCACCAACTCATTCTTGTCCTGTAAGCACTGAGTAAGTGGCAGGGGATATTTTCCACTGCTGAGTTTTCTTGGGGCCTCTATGATTAGAGGCAAAAATTTACCATTACTCCCCTGCCACTGCACACTGGAGGTCTGGACAGTATTTCCAAAGCCAACAAGTTCCCTGTAGTTATCTTCTCCCTACAGAGGGAATTACTTCATCTAAAGGCTACACGGCAGGTCGAACACAATGGTCCAACCCTGTTAGGCCTATCCTTGTACCTAAACCCACCAGATACTTAATAATCACAAGGTTCACATGCACTGTTTGTATGTTGAACTGACTTTTCTTGCCTGCCTTGGAGTCTACAGTAGTAGGGGGACTAGGCTACAAATTCCTGTGTTGCTGGTCAATACAAGTATAGGGTGGAAGGGCAGGCCTCTAAAGTTTGGAAAGAGGTAGGGCTCTAGGTCAAGTAACCTTGTATCTAATAGCTGGAAAGGGGTATCAGGTGGGCACTCACCTGTCAGCCATCTGTGGGATGATGTAATGCCCATTCTTGTGATCTGAACAAAAATAAAAATGCCAAGTCACTGATGGCAGGTGGCGCCAGCATCCAGGAGTCCACTTTACCACCATGAGCAGAGGTTGACATTTGAAAGTGTCAGAAAATGGATGGAGGTCAGCAGGATACCCCAAGAGCACTGGAAGCTGGCTGGAAGTCAGGCCCACCCCCACTCCTTGGCCCCAACATCTGGCAGCAACCCAGAGCCTGCAGCAATTTCACAGGAGCCAGTTGCCTAGCAACACAGTTCCCCAGCTGGCTTTGTCACTATGGCACCTGCTGCTGGGTGTGTCTGGGTCCCACCTGCCTGGCCTAGTCAGGCCCAGCTCACTCTCTGCTCACCAGGCTTTCGTCCACAGAGGTAGAAGGCCAGCCGGTCAGTGAGCTCATACTGGCACTCAACGAGCCTTTCTGCCAGCTCATGGTGTCCCGCCTGCCTGTGGGGAGGGGCACGGCTCAGCCACACAGCAGCAGTCACTCCCCTCCACCTAAGCCTCCTCCTTTAGCCAATTCTAACCTGGCATAGTCGATGGGTGTGCGGCCATTGACATCAGGGGAACCTGGGTCAGCCCCATATACTACCAGCAGCTCAGCTTGCAATGTCTGCCCTGCCTTGGCAGCCACATGTAGAGGTGTAGTGCCCTTTTCTGGGTGAAAGAAGTTGGCCTGGGCACCCAGGGAAAGCAGGCGCAGACATGTCTCCAAGTTGCCTGTTCGCACACTTGAGTGCAGTTGCTACGAGGAGCAGAGTGTGCAATAAATGAGTGATACATGTGTACCCAAGGACCCCACACATCACCCAACACCAGGCAGGCCAAAGGGCTTCCCACTAGAGGATAATGCCAATTAATAACAGCTGCTGCCAGTCACTATCCTCCTCGTGTTCTCCTCAGAACAGGTATTAGCTAGAGGTAGGTCCTGTTATTACTTTCCCATTTTACTGAGGAGGAAATGAAGGATCCCAGGGTTTCCTAGCTTCAAGTGGAAGATGGGAGGCGTTGTGTATCCACTTGGGGGCATCTTAGCTATCGGCAGCATGACAGAGCCCCAGAGTATCTGCATTTACTATTTTCCCTGGCCCTATGCTGCCTCTGGGACCTCAGGGTGCCATGGGTGTGGAAAGGGGCCCCTCACACCTTGCTGAGGTCTTTGGCGGTGACCCCATCATCATCACGGCAGGGAAGCTTGTGCACAAACGCCAGCATCTGGTACTTGGCCCTGATGAACTCTGACTTGATGGGGCTGCGTGGAGCACGAAGGAAGCAATGGGAGCAAGAAGCTTAGGGAAGAGACCTTTCAGGACCCTGTCCCAGGGCACACGGCCTGCCCACCACCCCTGCAGCCCCACTCACTGGACTTTGTCTTGGGGGTTGGCTTTGCGCCGGCCACTTTGCACTTGTGCAGGGTCCAGCAGGGAATGCTCCCAGATGGAGTTGGCCCCGTTGCTGGCAAGCGTATGCACCATCTGTGGGAAAGAGATGCCAAGCAAGAGTGTCCAGTGCGTGCTGGGCACTGGCGGAGATACTCCCAAAGTGCCTCCTACAGCTGGTAACACCACTGAGGGTCCTCAGTGTACCTGTATCCAGCCAAGCCACCCAGTCACATGTCCTGTTTAGTACTTCATGTGGGCTTACCTTGGTGGGTTTGCCATGGTTCAGAATGTTTAAGCAACTTGCTCAATACACCGTCCAACATATGAGTCCAAGCTAAAGAGTAGACACTATAGGGACAGGGGCTGGGTGGAAAGACTCAGGATTATATTCTGTTTCTGTGGCTGCTGTCCCTGGGAGCTGCATATTGTGAACAGGTGTGTTTGTGTGTGCGTGTAGGCTGAGAGTGGGGGCTTGGGGAACCTGGGTGCTGCACGCTGGCAAGAACAGTCCTTGGTTCAGTCCCCTACCTGTAGCAGAGTAGGAGGCCAGGCGCTGTGGCGAAGGTGCTTGACAATGGAGATATGTCGTCCCAGGCTCCGGTGCACACTGCAGCACTCGTCACAAACCAGCACACCTCTGCTGATTGATGCCCAGCCAGGATCTGGGGGAGCAGAGGCAGGATGTCAGCAGGAGCCAGGTACATGCTTAGTGCTTCAGGTACATTTACTTAGTCTCCCTAGGAGCCTAGAAGCTGGCCACTAGCCCTTTCCTGTAACTCCTTATACCTCTGGGAAGGCAGGGTCCCCAGGGCTCCTAATCGGGCACAGCTTCCTACCCTACAGCCACTGTGATGAGTTGTACAGCCTCTCCTCAGGGATTAAGATTGCTACCCAGCCATTCCACAGGGAGGTAGGAGCCCTGATGCCACATGTTACCCAGTCCTGGGCATGCTCCTGTTAGACCCCGTCTGACAGACTGCTTCCTACCCCTGCTCTGACACAGCTGAGAGGCGCCAGTCCCATGCCACCATCACTGTGGGTTTGCGGCCTTCAGGACAATGGGACTAACCTAGTACTCAGGATTTACTGGCCAAGTATTCTGTCTATGATTTCTTTCAGAAGTGCTATCTTGTTCTACACATAAGGACTAAAATGGCTCAGAGAGGTCAAAGGGCTTGTCCAAGGTCACACAGCTAATAAGGAGTGCTGCCGGAATGCAGAGCCAGACACCTCAATGCCAGAGACAAAGCCAAGCCTAAACTTGCTGCCCACTGCTTCCCACTTGAGTTTCAGGACTAGTCTGGGGAGCCATTCTCCAGTCCTTGGGCTGAAATGAACTTGGGAAACAGGAATGGGGGCTAACAGGTAGAAACTCCTGGGTCCTCAAGGGTAGTAGAGATGCCACCACACCAAGCTCCTCTGGAAAAGGGGAGGAGAAAACTGCACTCGGCTCAAGACTACAGAAAGGAAAGGTCATGGGGGAGAAAGCGGCCATTGTGTGCTGTCCAGAGTGGGGGCAGGGAGTCGCTCTTCCAGGACACTGTGCTCTGCCCAGGCCCCCACCCAGGCTCAGGAAGCCTTGTTCTGGGGGATGGGGCTGGCTCTCTGCCTTGCTTTACTAGAATTCAGGATGCTCAGCAGTGGAGACTCTTAGGGGCTGGAGTAATCTCTCCCAAACATAGGGCAATTCTCAGGCCCTTGGAACCAATGTCACCATCAAAGTTCCCGGAGTCATGAGCAGACGAGTCAGAGCTCAACTTCTGCCCATGTGGGGGTGTTCCCCAATACAGTACGGAAACAGGAAGTGAAAGCTGTCTTTGGATTCCGTCTTCTTCTGGAATCTCATAAGAGAAGGCAACGAGGGATATACAGAGTGGTCACCATACACCTTTCCAGGAGCTGACTTTTAACAACTGGGGAAGGGACCAGCCACCTCTGCCAAGAGGGGGAGCCCTAGAGTACTTTTGTGTCCGTTTTTACCCAAACAATGAGAACCACGCCCCCCAGGGCACGGAAAACTCCCTTCCCCCCACTCCCAAACACCACTGGGTCAGGGGGTCTGCCTGCCAGTCACCTCCAGCAGCCCAGGCAGGAAGCGGGAAATGATGCAGCCTAAATTCCTCTTGTTGAAGAGGTAGGGTTTCCTGTGAGTGGGGAGCCGCCCAGGCCAGGATCAGAATGGGGCAGTACTGAGGCCTCCACCCCAGGCATGTAGCCCTGTGGAGAAGGCAGGCCTACAGGACTCAGCTGACATCCAGGGCTAGTGGTTCCAGGACCTCAAGCTGCTAACGAATTCCTGGCACCTTATACTTGCTTGAGAAGGGTCCTTTCCCCTGCTGTGACCTCCAACAGGAAGGGAGGGCAGGGGACACTGTTGGTCTTGGTCACACTGGTGCCAGCTCAGTTCTGGATGACACAGATAGGAGTCTGTGTCTAACAATTCTACCTGCATTCTAGGTCCAAATGACCTTGGCCAGCCAACAGAGTTCCAAACCCCACCTCTGCCAATTCTGAAGCAGAAGACCAGGATGGGTTTCTAAGAAGCTCCTTGCAAACTTGGGCAGAAGGGTAAGAAATGTGAGGCTTAGAGAAGGCAGTGTCTTCACCTAGCTGCTCCATAGGCAGGTGAAGGCCAGTGTGTGTGGCCAGGTTATCAGAGGGGACATCAGGATAAGGTAACTGGTGGCAACAATAGGAAAGCCCTGAAATAAATTCATGCCACCACCAAAAGCCACCAATCTTCAAAGGGCCAGAGGTCTGCATATAAAGCCCAGGCTCAGGCCTCTCACCCACTAAGCTAAGGCCAAACCACTGGAAAATGAGAGAAAACACTTGGTGTGCTGAAAGCAGACAAGAGGAATCCAAGGGGATGAAGGTTACCAATGGGGGTGTGGTCAGAGGTGGAAGCGGTGGAGAGCCATAGAAATGTTATTTACATTGAGTAAGGTGGTGGCCACATAGTCTGAAACCCACAGGATAGCCAGACATGATAGGGCACGCCATTAGTCACAGCACTCAGGAGGCAGAGGCAGGTGAATCTCTAGCCTGGTCTATATAGTGAGATCCTATCTCAAAATTGGAAAAAAAAAAAAAAAAAAAAAAAAGGTACAGGTACAGCCAAGTGAGTGTCTTTCTGTCTAAGTTATATAAGTACAAGAAGCAAGAGTCACCAGGCAGTGCTGATGCACACCTTTAATCCCAGCACTCAGGAGGCAGAGGCAGGTGGATCTGGGAGTTCAAGGCCAGCCTGGTCTACAAAGTGAATTTCAAGATAGCCAGGGCCGCTACCCAAAAGAGACCTTGTCTCAAACTGGCTTACCCCCTCATTTCCCCCCCAAAAAAGCAAAAGACCACCATTTGTCCTTGTAAGAAGAAATGTGAGTGTGCATCACCCTGAAGCACAGTCCCCAGCTCTGGTCACTTATAGGCTGGGTATCTGGAGGTAATCCAGGATCACAAGGTAAAGCTGATAGAAAGGCTGTGGTTGGGGGTTGGGAAGGGAACACTTGAGAGCCAGGTCAGAGTTCTTAGGACCAAGGCAATGAGGCAGAGTGGGCAGAGGCAAAGAAAGGGGACAATCAACATTCCAGTGTGTCCTGACTCCTGCTCTCTCCTGGATTCCCAAGGCAGGCAGGGGTACAGCACGGTAAGGTGGCACAAGCTGCCACAGCAGGCACATTCTGTCCAGATACCTTGCAACATAGTCACACCTGTCTCTGAGCTCAGGCTGAGTCTCACCTCTTACCTCTATCATACTCCAAGTTAATAAACTACAAAACCCGCCATGACCCCACCCTATGATCTCAATACATAGCTCTGGCTGGCCTGGGGATCTGCCTGCCTCTGCCTCTGAAGTGCTGGGTTTAAAGGCACATGCTACCACACCAGGCAATAGCAGAATTCTATCAGTGACTCTGACTTTGGGCTATACTGGGATATATGACTATATGGACTACACTTTGTTATATATCATATATGTGGAATGAGAATGCCAGGCATGCTTATGCTCTCTTGTCTGGGATGCTATAGGCCCAGATCAAGAATGGCACTGTCTGCCAGACCCAGTGTGGTATAGGGCCGTCCTGACAAACACCAACACTTGTACCTGGTGAGTGGTTGCCAATCACAACACACTAGGTGCTAAGGTGGGATAACGAGGAAGACTGTGGCTGTTCAGCTTAGTCATTTGCATTCTACATCAGAGGAAGGAAAGAGTCCTGAGGCAGGCAGGCCCCAGTCACATGAGGATGGGGGCTATGAGCTCAGTGGCCTAACATCTAACACACCCTGTTCCTCCCTTCATTGACTGGGTGTCCAGAGGCTCCAGCCAGACAGTCACAGACAAGAAAAAGGTAGTTGCTCTATCCTACAGGCCTCTGCTACACAACCAAGAATGTAGACTGGGAAATGCAAGGGTCCTCAAAAATTCCTTCCTATGGTACCTGAGGCCCTGAGTGAGCAAAGCTTCACAGGGTAAGCTAGAAACAAAGGCACTACCCGAACCCAGGACCCCCCCCCCCCCGTTGGGGGCCTGGTAGGCTCCCTAGGCTTATCCCTCAAAGGTGTGCAACAGCCTGGATAGACACATAGCTCATCCATTCAAGGCCGACCCATGGCCAGGGAAAGGGAGCCATCATTTCTAGCTTCCTAGGAATATGGACATCCGTTTGTAAATGAATCTTCTAGGACCCCCCCAAAAAAAACCGTGCTATATCCTAAGGAGGTCTCAGGGTCAGTCACCTACAAGGTACCCCATGCTCACGGACCTGCCAGCTACCCACAACTCCCATACTCTAGTTAGACCACACGAACTACAGGACTCACAGTGAGATCTTGGGATTTTTAAGGGGTGACTACAACCTTACAGGCCCACAAATCAGCACTCCACACTCTCAGCTAATCACATCTACAGCACCCTGAGTCCATAAGCCCCCCCCCCAGCCTGTATAGAGAGACTTTCTTTTATAGGGGACAGGCAAAGGCCAGTAGTTTCCTGCCTCCAGCCAGCTGCTAAGTCCCATCACCCGCTGTGTCCTCCCACATAAGGGACCAGCCTGGTGAGTTGCTGCCCTCCATTCACTTCCTCAGCAAGCCCAAGCTCACTCTGCTGGCTAGTAGGAGGAAGCAGTGTATAAGTCCAGCCAGCTCAGCAGTCAGCTGGACACGGGGATCCTAAGCACCCCTCACCACTTTCTTCTATCCAATGAGCTAGAGACCAGAAGGGATCAGTGTTTAGACTGAGCCAATACCTAGCACACCTTCTCCAACAGGCCTACCCGGAACAGGAAAAGCTGAGTCTAGATGTTCCCAGACACCAGGAGGCCTGGAGATGCTTCCGGGGAAGATGCCCATGCTTAGATTGTTCCTGAACACCGGGTCCTCCAAGAAGCCCCAGCCTTAGGAAGCAGGGGCTGGAGTCCCAGAGTAGCCACCCGTATCCAGGCCCCTTGCCCTCCACCGCTCCGGCGGGCACGCGGACCGTGTGAGCAGCAGGTGCAAGACGCGGGGGTGGCAGGGATGACACAAACCATACTAGCGCCCACCTCCCACAGCTTGCCGGCCTCCGCCACGGCCCTCCTGCCACACCAGGCTGGCGCTTCCGTCTGGATGCCGAGATGGAGGTGGGAGGCGGTCCCCTCCTGTCCACCGGCTTCAACGCACAGCGCCCCCCGCAGCCGGCCCTCCCGCCAAGGACGCCGCTCCGCAGTGGCCCCCGCCCCGCCCTCCGGCCCCGCACAGCACTCCCGCCAGGCCTCGGCGCCCGCCCGGCGGCGGCGGCCTGCTGCGCGGTCCCGCCCCCGGCCTGGTCCCGCCGCTTACCCGGGGCGCTGCAGTCTGCACACACCTCCGCTCGCGGCCCCTTCCGGGACATCCTCAGCGGCGACGCGGCCGCAGCCCTTTGGGCCAGCGTGGGGGGCGCGGGCGGCGGGCCCGGGCGGCGGCGGCGGCCCTGCGGCCCGGCCCGGCTCCCGCAAGGCCCCGGCGAGGCTCCGCGCGCGCGGCCAACCGTCCGCCCCCGGGGCTGGCCCGGAACCCGCCGTGCCCGCCCGCCCGCTCGCCCTCGGGCGCCCTCCGCCCCGCGCCACCCCGCGCCGCCCCGCCGCCGCTCGCCGCTCTCCCCGCCCCCTGCGCGGCCCAGGCCGCTCCTGCAGGAAGCAGCGAAAGCCCTGCCCACCGGGGGAGGGGCGGCCCGCACCCCGCCCCGGCGCTCCGCTCCGCTCTGTGGCCGAGCCTCTCGGAGAAAGGAAGCCTGCGCGCAGGCGGGAGTGGACGGGGGTTCTTAAAGGAGCCGCGGCCCGCGCCAGCAGGGTCTGCAATCGAGACACCCGCTAGCACTTTGACCTTCACTTTCCGATTGGGGAGTGGTCCAGGGGACGCTCGGTCCAGTAGCCGCGAGACGGACGTGGTGGGGGATCGGGGTGGACAGGAAGCATCCCCAGGCACAATGCTTCTAGCGGTCAGAGGCTGGGTTGGGGTGAGGTGTGTGTTCTGCTTCCCTCTGTGTCCAAGTCAGCGTCCAGGTGGGTCTGTGGCCATATCCCTGAGAAGTACTCTCACTACCACCAATAATGGACGGCCAAGTGCCCGAGAGGTCACTTAAGTGTGACTCCCTCCCGGAGGGACTAAAAAATATCGTTCTTGTTTCAAATAGGAAGGCAAAGAATCTGGGTGGTTATTAAGAGTGACCACTGTGTTGTGTGCACCAGCACTAACTTGCTATCTGTTTCTTGTGCATCAACGATGTGCCTGGGCCGCCCGACCGGTGTATATGTATCCTGAGCATATGTTTATAATAACACACAGTGGGCAATTTTTTGCAAGGATCTTATTTTCTTGGACTTCTCATGGAGAGAGTGGGGGCAAGAAGCTGAAGTGCATGCTGTACGTGGGTGCACCCCGCACTGAGCATGCTCCCCCATACACGTGTGACCCGTTTGTGCCCAGCCCCCACCCCTTCAAGCCGCAAAAGGGCTGTCAAAGTACTCAGCTTATGGAGAGGGCAAAAAACACAATACCAGGTCGGGGGTGGGGAACCCCCCCCCCCCCGTGCGTAGGGAAAGAGGCAGGTCAGTGGAGACACAGTTAAGGGAGAGTTCCCTGGATGTCAGGGATTCCTGCTCAGTAATAAAGCGGAGGTTTGGGGGGAGTCATTGGATAGGGGTGCCTGAGTGGGCTACTTCTCCCAGCAATCCACAGCAGCAGTGACTTGTGGGTGGGCAGGCTCCTTCCCTAGGGGAGACAAGTAATGCTTATGAGTCACACCACCCAAAATACACGCAACGTTCCATCGCCTTTTGCTGCAACCCAGATTGACAAGTTTGTTTGAAATTGCGATCCACAGGATATATTTATAATCTCACCTTTAAAAAAAATCTTGCACCCCCCCCCCCAGTCAGTCAGCAGCTCAGCAGGTGGGGCTTCTGCCAGCAAAGGGTGATGGTTATGCCACCCCAACTGCACTCATGCCCAAAGGTATGTAGGCTTGGTGGCCCCAGCATTGAAGGTGGGAAGCAGTCTGGCAGCTGAAACTGGGCGCGCAGCCCGGGAGCAGTGGCCGCCCGTTCACCCCGGATCGACCCCCAGCTATGGAATTTCATTTATTAAATGTCGAGGCAGCTGCTGGCAGCCCCTTCGCTTGGCTGCCTTTGTTTCTTCGCTGTGTGGGCGCGTCTCGAGCACGTGGCAGCCAGGGCGTTCAGACCAAAAGGAAAGCGACCTGGGCTTAGTGTCGGTAGCCGGCCATCTGGCAAAAGGGCAACCTAGCTGCCCAAAGAATAGTTCCTCCAAATGCATGCTGGCCTCTCCTTTCTTGGAATACAGGGTGTGCAGGGGAAGAATGATTCACGTCCCCCCACCCTGGCTGCCCTATCTCCCTATTGGCTCAGGGACTGCCTGGGAGGGGCCCTGGCTCTGACACTGTCCAAACTTTGTTGCAGAACCCCCAATCTCATCACAGCCAAGCTTTAGTGCTTGAAGATCGGGGTAGAGGGGTTTCTGGGTTTCTCGAAGAAGATGTCACCATCTCAGGAAACATAACAGCTCAAGTGAAATCACACATAAGTCTCTGAAAACGATTTAATGAGGAATTGTACAGGCATCCTCGCGACCTCTCCTAGTTGTCCCTCCTTCAACCTAGCCCCCTCCTCAACTCGGGCTGCAATCACGACACTCTGCTGACCCCTGGTGGTGAAGGTGGGCTGCGGCCCTGGGCTGCAGAGACGCCTGGCGGCTCCGCCCAGGCTGCAGAAAGGGGCGAGGCAGTTTACTCCTCCCTCAGTCCTCACAGCCTGGCACCGCTGGGTGTGCAGGAAGCAGGGGAGAAGACCACACAAAGAAATCCGAGACGGGCACAAGGAGTTTGCAAGCTTTTGCTGTCACCTCCCACACAAGCACTCTCTAGATTGTTGTTCTAAGTCGGGCTAGCGAGGAATTCCTTGAGGTGGGCTCAAGGAAGGAGGCATGTTCCCACCACCTGTCTCAGCCTGACTGAAGGAGAGAGGCCCCATTTCCAGGCAGTTCATACCCTTAGCTCATCCCAGGAGGTAATATCCACTCCCATTTTAGAGGTGAGTGGACCGAGAAACTTGGAAGTATAATCAATTTGCTTAAGATCAAGCAATTGTTACGGTATTTAAACACAACTCTCTTGACATTTTCTCTCCCAAGGCATCTTGGTCCTTTTAACATTTGCAGGTGGCCGCCACCGAGGCCAATTTGACTTTTACCACACTTTCTCCAAGGGATCTTTGTGAAAGCGCTTGTCTGCTCTGATCATTCAGGGAAGAGGCAATCTGGAGTCAGTCATTTCCCTTAGACAGGGACCCACATGGGATGGAGGTGGGGAATTGCCACCTGCTGCTGTCTTTGCTCAACCTCATCTTGGCTCTTGCTGAGCAATGAGGGGGAAAGACTGTCTTCTTCGTCTCATTAGACATTCGCTTTTCCAATGTGATGGGGTTTAATTTTCTGAGAGAGCAAAGATTTGAGAAATAATTCGAGTGTCAGATTCCATGCTTCAATGACCCTTGGTACTGATGCCCTGCATCTCTCTTAGGGGTCACTCTTTAGTCACTATCTTCTAGGAATTCAGATGTCTCCTTACCCTCACTGGGACTCAAGCTCACTTCTGCAGGCCACAGTCCCCCGCCCCAATCCTTCAGGCCAGACCTCAAAGGCTTCCCCATTTCCTTGCAAAAGGCAAAATGCCAAAGGGTAGAGGCGCGCCCCAACCCACCTGGCATCCAAGAAAGGCCTCTGTCTTGACCGGGTCTGACTCTCTGTCCGCCCCCCCCAACCCCCAAGGAAATCAGTCCCAGACCATCTCTGGTCATCCGAAACGCTCGGTTCTATCAGGCGGACTACAAGCCCCATGATGCTGCGGGGCAGAAGCCCAGCTCCGAGCACCCGGGTCCCCTCCTCTATTTCCCGCAGCCGCTAGTCCCTCACCGGCCGCTCGGGCTGAGGGCCGGGCTATGCGGCTTAGGGGAGCTGGAGGGTACGGGCGCGCGTCCCTGCGGCGACGGCGGCGTCCCCGGGGCCGGCGCCCCGTGCGCCCCCGCTCCAGCTGCGGGTCCCTGCTCCCTCCGCCGAGCGGCGTCTTTGTGTGCGGGGGTGTGGGAGGGGAGGCGCGAGGCCGCGTGCTGCCGAGTGCCCGCTCCCTCCCAGGGCGGGTGGGGGCTGCTCCGCGCCTCCCGCCGCCGCCTCCTGAGGACGCCCGCCGCCCGCACCACGCCGGGCGCGCCGCCCCCGCCCGCCGCCGCCGCTCGCACATGCCCGAGCCGCAGCCCCGCGAGCAGACAGCGCCCGCTGTCCGCCCCGCGGCCCCGGGCCCCGGCTCCCGCGCCGTCCCTCCCCGCGGGCCGGGTGCCGCGGCCCCGGCATGAGGAGCGGGCGATGATCCCAGCCAACGCCTCCGCCAGGAAGGGGCCCGAGGGCAAGTACCCGCTGCACTACCTCGTGTGGCACAACCGCCACCGGGAGCTGGAGAAGGAGGTCCGCGCCGGCCAGGTAGGAGCGCCGTCGGAGACCATGGCCCCGCACGCCCGCGCGGCGTGGGGAGGGGGCGCGGCGCCGCCTGTCCCGCCTCCCCAGCTAGTTTGCAGCGCTTCTTTGTTTGCAGCCGCGGCTTTTGTGCTTGTTGACCTAAAGAGGGTGATGGCAGCGGCCCACGCCTGCTTTTCTGGTTCCAGGACCGGTGGCCCACACGTGTTCCGGGCCCTCCGAGACTGGTGTGGAGGGACCCTGTGTTCTTCTCCGTGGGGGCTTAAAGGAACTACAGGGAGGGGTTGCCGGTTCTGTCTGTGCTCCATGTGGTGGGAGAGTCCACCCCACCAGATCTAGCTAGGCTCGACATCCCCGCGTGAATGTACAGAGATGGGAAAGGCCTGCGTGGGGAGGGGGCCCACACAAGATCGGGGAACAAGCTGTGTGGCACCCTCAGGCATTCCAGCCCCACCCAGTGCCCTCTCACTTCCTGGTGAACCAGGTCTCTGTTTGTTTAGAGTGGACAGAACCCATGGGTGCTTCAATCCCAGCCCTGGCTCCGGAGCCAGGAGTGAAGACCCTACTGGGAAGCACCGAAGGGCCTTGTCCAGGTGCTGAAAGGCGCTCTCCGGCCTTTTGGTGCTAGGGCCTACCTTCTCACCGTGGAGGAAGCTAGGGGCCACAGGAAGGACTTGGTGTCCTGCCCAGAACAGGGGTTCCCTGCTTTCTGCCAATCAGAGAGACCTGTGGGTCAGACAGCTTTGGGTTGGGCAGTGACTTCAAAGAAGCCTGTGAGCCAGAAGTAGTGCATGCCTGTAGTCTCAGCACCGGGGAGGCAGAGGCAGGAGGATTGTCACAAGTGTAAGGTCAGCTGGTGTACTTTATGTTCAGAGCAGCCAAGGCTAGATAGGGTTCGGGTATCTGAAAACCAAACCAGGCGGAAAGCCGGAGAATGGTTTCTTGGCCATTCTTCAGGACAAAGGTGGGCGCAAGTCACTAATAGTTCTCAATTCTCTTCTTGCCACCCTGACAACTGACAAAGCAGTAATGGTGCCAACATCACCCCCCAACCTCACAGGGGAAACAGTGGGCAGAGCTAGGCCCAGGCTACCTTGGATTGCTTAAAGATTCACATTTGCAGGCTTGATTACTACAGTCTGAGGCTTAGGGACCATGGGTTCACTTCCTCCATCATGAAAGCTCGGTATGAAGACCTGTCTAATTCCCAAGGGACAGGGCCAAGGCTGGACATCAGACTGTGAAGGGGAGAGGGTTGGACCATCTGACATTCACTCTGAACTTCCAGACCAGTGCAGCATTCAGCTATGCATTGTATCCCATTAAATAATAAAACAACCTGGGCCTGCATGCCTCTGGGCTGGTCTAGGGGTTCACTTCCTTCCTGCCTCTGCTTCCACAAGGTCTCCCCAAGTTAGTTTTTCTGTCATAAAGGCTTTGTAAAGAAGGTCAGAGAGCCTGGGAAAGCAAATACAAGGTACCAGTGCCTGCCCTGGAGGAGATTTGGTTCTGGGATTACAGTGTGCGGAACACAGGACATAAAGATCCAGTCCTGCTTTCTCTGGCTGTTCACTTTCCTTGCCTGAGGAAGTCCCCAAAGATCTAGGGATTGTTAGAAGGCTAGAAACTGAATCCTCAGAATGTCTCAGCTCTACTCCCTTATCCAAAAGGATGTGGGTGGTCCTCCTAAAACTAGAGAGGAGAGGAATGTATCAGAGAAGGGCTTTTTTTCATCAAGGCCTCTGCTGACAGACTTCAAGTCAGCCATCTTGCTGAAGAGGTTGGGCTGGGGAGCTGCTGCAGGTCATGACGCCCAGGGCTGCTCCGATGTTCCTCTCAAGCTCTGGCTGCCATGGTAGTTAGGTGCCATGTTCACCTTATTCTAGCCCTGGTGAGTTAAGGTCATATTGAAATGGACACCAGCCTGCCTGTTCTTGATCCAAGCCAGGAGAATATAGGGCACCAGTGACATTAACTCTTGTTCATCCATGGGGAGTCCAAGCAAAGTATTCTCCTTCCCTCCTGAGTACCAGGAAGCAGCAAGCCTTGATGGGAGAGTCCCTGGTTGTACCTTAACCCCAGGGCTGACACAGAGTGACACTTGTATTCAAATGTGCACCGTCTCATCTTTGGAGCATTATGATGTCCTCTCAGGGGACAAACCTGGGAGTGAGTCACCTGAGGTCATTATAATACTCCTGTAGACTCTTAGCATCCCAGATGGTGTGTGGGGGTCCCTGACCTCAAGAGCTCTTGGCACAGGCTACTGTAGAAACCTGCCAGGCTTTCCTCAAGCACTTGGCAGCTGGGTCTTCTTGGTTCTTGCTTGGCATAGCTGCCTTTGCTTTGCTCCAACAAAGGCCTGCAGAGGCCTCCCGCGGGCAGGCCTGGCAATGCCTGCTGACTGAGTAGGGTTGGACAGAGAGCTTTCAGAGTGGCTCAGCTACCGGGGGCTTTTCTGGGAGTGGTAAGCAGTTAAGAGGTGCCGGGCAAGGTAGAGCCTTGCCGGAGCCTGGCGCCCTGCCAGGCAGGAGAGTTGGTGTTAGGAGCGGTTTATGTCACTTCCCCTTAGCCTGGCATGGCCCAGGTTCTGGAGTCATGAGTTCTCTCGGGGTGAGGTGGCAGGGATGGCCATGGGAATAGGACTGTTCTCCTTACAGCAAGGATTCTGAAGGGGATCCTACTGTGGCTTTGGGAGCCGTTGGTTTTGTTTGTTTTTTCTAGGGCTGCCACTGCCATGGCCTTCTTCTGGCTTTCTCCACTCATCTTTCTCACTTAGAGCTCAGGAGATGGGATTGTGGGGCCCTGCTAAAAGTACCAGTTATGGGAGCTGGGGAGATGGCTCCATGGCTAAGAGAACTGGCTGCTTTTCCAGAGGATTTAGGTTCAATCCCCAGCACCTATTTGGCAGCTCACAACTGCCTGTAACTCAAGTTCCAAGGGATCCAACACACTCACATAGACAAACATGCAAACAAAACACCTGGGACATAAAAAAAAAGTACCAGTTATAATGGGAACCTTGGGGGAACACCTAGTACCTGCTCGCACTACAGAAGGTAGTCCTGTGTGGGAGCTAACACCATAGTAAGCTAGGAAGGTCTGCAGAGAGCCACAAACCCCAAAAACACACAAACATCCAGTTCAATGAGTTCTGGGATGAAAGAAAGGTCACAGAGGGTTGGGAGGGTGGAGAGTCAGCTCTCCCCTACCATAACCCTCCCCCTCTCCCACCCCACCCCCAGCGTGGACACAGTCTTCACTGTACTCCATGCACGCTGAGGAAATACCCTCAACTCTCCTCACCCTTGAGAAAGGTATGCCTGTCCCTTTGCCCCATGTTAGGTGGCAGCTCTCAGAAGCAATGACTAAATCAAACTCCAGCCATTTTTCCTAGGGTTGGGAAGGAGGGGTGGGTGGGCGGCAGGGGAGAGAGAGAAGACCAAGTGGCCAAGGCTCTTTGCAGACTTACTGTATATTTGGCAAGTGTTTTTAAGGCTTTACTTGACAAATGGTTTCTGTCCATGCTGGAAGAGTTTGAAAAACACCCCGCTAGTATGTGTGGGTGTTTAGACTGAGTGAGCCATTACCAGGCACACATTACACAAGTGAACTCAATGCAGGGCTAGAGAGCAGCTAGGCACACCTGTGCCTGTGCAGGTAAGTGTGCATAGGCTCAGGTGTGCATGTAGGACTAGCATGCTTTCTTTTGGAACCTGTGCACACCGGTGTGCATGTGCACAGGGGTGCTGCTCACAGGTGGAGGCAGGAAAGCTTCTGCCCAGGGAGTCCTAGCCCTTATACCCAAAGACTTCTGCTTTGATTCCCTCTGAGCCTGCTGGGTCCAGGAGGCTCCACTCTCTCTGTGGGAAGTGCGGGTGTTGGGTTTCATGGAAACCTTTTCATTGCAGCAATTAAACAGCTGCGAGCTTTTGCAGAAGAAATTAATGAACTCTCCCACCTGGGCCCAGGGCAAAGTGCCGCTGTACTGTAGGCTCTGCTCTGCATAGGAAGGGAGTGCGGCGTTAGGGTCTGGGTGGGTGCATGGGGGTCCACTTGGGCGCTGGAATCAGTGCTGCCTAGGGGCAGATTTTGGGAACAGTCTGAGGAGTTGGGGTGGGAAAGGCATCCACCTTCCTTGCAGGAGGTCTAATCTGCAGAGCTGAGAACTGGGGCCCACATGGGCCCTGGGGCCCAGCAGCGTGCCTGCTAGTTCCCTGGGGCCTTGTTAGCTGCGCTAGCAGGGGCATCTAGGGAAGGGTGGAGGATGTCCAAGTAGCTTACCTGCAATCCTGGGGGAAGTACCTGCTGGATTAAAATTTATTCACCATTTTGAAAAAAAAATTACTACTAGCTGGAGAGATGGCTCAGTGCTTAAGAGGACTTGCTGTTCTTACAAAGGACCTGGGTTCAGTTTAAAAAAACAAAAAGCAGCAAGCAAGCAAACAAACAAACAAACACAAAAACACCACCTGGTAACTCACAACTATCTATAAGCGGTTCTGGGGACCCAGTGCCCTTTTCTGGCTGTCTTCACAGGTACCAAGCATACACATATACAGAATACACGTAGGAAAAAAAATCCAGACACATAAAAAAAGTACAAAACAAAGAAAAAGAAAATTTTAGCTGGACAGTGGTGGTGAGTTCAAGGCCAACCTGATCTACAGAGTAAGTTCTAGGACAGCCAGGGCCACACAGAGAAACCTAGTCTCAAAAACCAAAAACAAAAAAGAAAAATTTTCTACACTTATCTATAGGTATGTGCGCATACATGTAAGTGCTTGCCACAACAGAGATGTTGATCAAGTCCTGAGCCTGTCTGTGTTTTGAAACTGTGTTTTAATGTATGTTTATCCCTGTGCATTTGTACAAGAGCTAGCTCACCTGGCCTTGAAATTGTCTTTTAAAAAGATTTATTTTTATTTGCGTGTGTCTGTGTTTCTGTGAGGGCAAGCTCTGGGATGCGAAGACACATCAGATCTTGGAGCTGGAGTTACAGGCATGTGTGTGCTACCTGACCTGGATGTCCGCTTTCATGGCAGAGTAGCCACACATTAATTAACCTCTGGGCTGTCTTGCACCCAAATGTCTTACTTTTGACAAGTGAATTCATTTCCATGGTTTTAAATATTTAGTTGTTTATAGGAGTCTTTTTAAGTTAAAATACATATTTTATTTTAAAATTGTGTGTCTGCGTGTGGGTATGTGCCGTGAGTGAAGGTGTCTGAGGAGGCTGGAACAAGGCATGGGACCCTCGGGGTGGAGGGACAGCAGCTCTGAGCGCTCAGTCTGGGCGCTGCCTCCAGAGCAGCGTAGGCCGGGAGCTCTGGGTTCTTTCCCCTGCTCTTGGGCGTCTACTGAGCCCGCTTCCCTCTTCCATTACTCATCTCATGTATTCACTGAGCTCACCTCTGTAATTATGAATACTTCCAGAAGTATATCTCTTGGTTTATCACTTTCATGCTTTTAAAATTATGATTACTTTCTCCTGACCCGCAATGTAGTCACCTTACTCTTGTTTGACAAATGTGCACTGGCCACCAGTGACATGCCAGGATCCGGCCGGCTGTGCAGAGCCTGGGTGAGGAACACCAAGAGTAAACAAGCCTGGGGTGCTGCAGAGATTGAAACCGGATAAGGGGAAGCAGAGAGATAAGCAGCAACTGTCACTTCAGGTTGGTTGTCAGGGCAGACTAAGCTAAGGATGTGACATTTGGTGGCAACCAGAAGTGAGAGAGAAAGGTTCTATAGATATCGGTTTGTTTGTGTTGCTATGGCAGAATTTCTGATGGCTTAGGGATGTGACCCTGTGGTACAGCACTTGCCTAGCAGACAGCAAGTCATACCCTGACTTTGATCCCCCACACCACCAAAAAAGCCAAAACCAAAAACCAAAATCAAAAACAAACACCCCCCCCCCAAAAAAACATAACCCTTTAGTATAACTGAAGACTTCACAAGGAAAAGGGGTTGTTGTAGGTCACAGTAGCTCATAATTCTGGGAGCTGGAAAGGTCAAAGGGGGTGTTCAAGTAGCACACAGGCAGAATCTGCCCGGACCACCTGCTATGTCACCGTGTAGTGAATAAATCAGGGCATACTGTAGAACGCAGGGGTGGGATGGGGCAAAGCCAGGAAGCTGAACTCATGTAATGACCAATTCTTGTGGGGCCTGATTCAGTCCCCTGAGACCTGACCTGCTCTTGTGAGCCTTTCCTTTCCAGGGTGGTGGCCATGCCCGAATCATCATCCCAATGGGTCCCAGCTCTCAGGGATCTGCTGCCTTTCTATCCTACTGTATGAGGAAGGACTGGGGTTCCAGCACAGAAACCTTTGGGGGACAAATCATAATATTGGGGTATCCAAGGGATCATTTCTTTTTTTAAAAAAGATTTATTTATTTATTATATATAAGTACACTGTAGCTGTCTTCAGACACACCAGAAGATCTCATTACAGATGGTTGTGAGCATCTAATTTTCATTGTAATTGTCAGAATTTGAACTCAGGACCTCTGGAAGAGCAGTCAGTGCTCTTAACTGATGAGCCATCTCTCCAGCCCCAAGGGATCATTTCTAAGATGACAAAGAAGGCTGGTAATAGGAGTGTGGGAGGGTGGGAGTGTGGGAGTGTGGGTGAGGTAAATGAGTTTCAGAAGTCCAGGGCCAGGGTTCTGCACTGACACATAAAAACCCAGTGGAGAGATTTGTGCTAAAGTGTACCAAGCCCTGAGTTCCTTTCATTTCATTTATCTTTTTATGTATATGAGTGTTTTGCCTATCAGTACGTATGTAGATCACATCTATGCCCGGCACCCCTAGAGGTCAGAGGAGAGCATCAGATCCCACTGGAACTGGAGTTACTGATTATTCTGAGACACCATTGGGTGCTGGGAACTGAATGCAACTCCTCTACAAGAGCAACTCATGCTTCTAACCACTGAGCCACCTCTCTGCTTTCCCTGAGTTCAGTTTAGCTTGGTCGTGTGGAGGCACGAGGGAGGTGATGTGAGCAGTAAGGGGGTGACGGAGGTGCCTTGTGAAAGATGGGTGGCTGGGAGCATCCTGGTAGCTAGAACGGTGGGAACTGAGGGAAATCTAGTCTACTCTGAAGGTTGAGCCTGCAGGTCATGCTAACGGTTAGTTAAATAAGGAGGGTGAAGGAAAGAGAGGACATCAAAATGTTAGTAAAGGAAGGTTCTAGAGGTGGGATATAGCTCAGAGTGAGCATGTAATTTTCATGCCCAAAGCATAGTAATAAAATTAAGGGGGTGGGGGGAGAAGGGGACACAGGTTTTTATTTCTAAAAGTTCAATTCCCCCCCTCTGTCTCTCTGTCTCTCTGTCTCTCTGTCTGTCTCTCTCTCTCTGTCTCTCTCTCATTCTGTGGAGAGGGGGCATACGTATACCACTGTACATGTGAGAATGTGTTGAGGTCAGAGGACAATAAGTCAGTTCTCTCCTTTCAGTGTGTAGATCTCTGAGACCAACCTTGAGTGACTGGCTTTGATGACATGTACCTTTACCTGCAGAGCCGTCTTGCCCCCAGCCTGTGCTGTTTGTTTTAACCTGAAAATGCAGTGAAGTGAGGCGCTGTCCACTGTGAGAGGAGCCAGGGGCAGCTGTGCAGGAATGAAGCAAGCCAGGGAAGGTGAAGAAGATGCTTCTGAAGTGAGCACAGGGCGGTGAGCAAAGATCCAGGTCACAGGAGGCCAGGGGCTCTGACTGAGAACTTAGGTATCTTCCCATCTTTTCCTGAGGGTTTCCTGAGGCTGCCTTGCTGCCCCCACCAAGTTCCCACCACTGCCTGCAGAGGTAGTCTCCTGGTGCATAGCATCCCATTGTCTATTAGGGTTGGTTTCACAGTGGACTAGTTTGTCTCCAGTGTCTAGTCCCAAGTGGCTACTGGGATATGTGTGAGAATGGGGTCTGGAGCTCACCGACACATAAGACAACTGGGCAGTAAGCTACTTACCCATCATGGGAACCCCAAACATTTCTATTCAGGCACCACTGGGGCCTTCACTTCCTCCAAGGAAGAACTCTACCTTACCTGGATGGAGGGGTGGGCTGTGGAGACAAGACACAACTGCATTCTGGCTGATCGCAGCTCTGGACCCAGTGGAAGGGGCACCAGAGTTGTGCCCCATAACCTTGTCCTTTGCTGGGGAGTTGACTGTCACCAAGTCCAGCACACTTCCTGCTGATGAGCTTGGGGTGACCTGCCTTGCTGCTCCGGCCCCTGACTGTGGATACTGGTTTCCTCTGTTACACTAAAGTCAGGAGTGATCCTCAGCCACCGTCCATCTTCTGAAGATGTGTTGAGATTTCATCTGCTGACATCTCTTTATTCCTGTGGGTTTTAAATGTTTCACCGACATTCTTATACTTGCAAATGTAACATTTTTGGCGTTCTCTACTCCTTTGTGTGGATCTGTGTCTCCATCTGGTATCATTTTCTTCCCACCTGACCGTTTTCCACACGTCCTCTGGCTCCACACTCCATTCTCTTAGCTGTGGCTCACCACAGTCTTCATTTCCCCTCCATTTTGGAAGAGCATTTTCACTTGGTGTAGAGCTTTACATGGAGTTTCCCCTGTGCTGGCACTGTAAGCCGGCACTGCTGCCTTTGGCTTGTATGCCTTCCACTGAGAAGCAAGAGAGAAGCACTTTCTGTTTGCTCCACTGATCCAGGCCTCCTCTTAGTGCTGTTAAGTGCACCTTCCCAGCGTCTGACTGATGGTTAGGGCCTGGCATCAGCTGATTATGGGAACATTGTGTTTCTTGGTCCTGTAGGTTATCACTGTAAACATTTCTGCAACAAATTGCTCCAAAAAAAATGAGTGAGTAAAGATGAAAGTTACAGTTGAGTGTAGGGGTGCATCCCTTGATCCCAGCACTTGGGAGACAGAGGCAGGTGGAGTTCTGTGCACTCAAGCCAGCCCTGGTCTACAGAGAAAGTTCCAGGATTATCAGGACTACATAGTGAGACCCTGGCTTGAAAAACAAAAATAAAAAAAACCCCAAATTCCAAGACAAAAAAGCCTAAAATTTACTCTCAGAATTCTCAAGCGTCAGCAAGAAGCACCCTCTTCCATGTCTAGAGAAGACCCTGTCCCTGCCTGCTCCAACTTCTGGTAGCACCAGGGACCCATTGCCTTATGGTTGCATAGTCTTTGTCTCTATTTCTGTGTGTTCTATAAAACATTAGTCATTGGATTCTGGAGCTGTGATGGTAATTTATGGTGATGTCACCTGGAGGTCCTTGACATGGGTCTACAGGCATCAAGCTGAGTGTGGTAGCACATGTTTATAATCCCAGCACTTTGAGGCTGAGGTGAGAGGATTGGGATCCATGAGTAGCCTCAGCTACATCCTGAGTTCAAGGCCAGCTAAGGCCGTGTCTCAACTCCCCCCTTCTACAGTAACAACAACCAACTGAGGAGCGGGCAGAGAAGAACGGCCTCAGTGCCAGCTCAGGTTTCCTATCTCAAGCTCACTCAGAAAACAACTAAAGAAAACTCCAAAAATCTCAAACTTGACCATGTTGCACTACCATCTTTAATTTCTGAGTGTATACTGAATGCTCTTTCCTCTTGATTACAGACCATATTTTCCATGACATATGTAGTGATTTTTGAAGGGTGGCTGTTCCCCCCCCCCCCCGATTTATTTATTTATTTATTTAATGAATGTGAGTACACTGTAGCTGTCTTCAGACACACCAGAAGAGGGCATCAGATCCCATTACAGATGGTGTGAGCCACCATGTGGTTGCTGGGATTTGAACTCAGGACCTCTAGAAGAGCAGTGAGTGCTCTTAACCGCTGAGCCATCTCTCCAGCCTGGGGGCTGTTTTTTTTAATGATGTTGAGTTGGGATCTAATAAAGGCACTAATATAGGTTTAAACATGATAGTTAAGAGAAAGAGAGGCGCTCCACAGAAAGTAAGACATGCACCAGAGAGCATGTGTGGTTGGTTTTGGAGACAGTCTCCTTACATAACTCAAGCTATTTGCACGGTTACCTTTGCCTCCTGCCTATTGGGTCCGAGCTGCCATATTCAATCTAGCAAGGTTTGACTGGATGTTGGACTCTCAAATACATATTAAATGCCTAAATGTTGTCTTCCTTTTAAAAGCAGTGTTTCTCAACCTTCCTAATGCTGCAACACTTTAAGACACAGTTCCTCATGTTGTGGGACTCCAAACCATACAATTATTTTGTTGCTATTTCATAACTGTAACTTTCCTACTGTTATGAATCATGAGGTAAATATCTGATATGCAGGATATCTGATATGCAACCCCAAAAAGAGTCTCAACCTCCTGGCTGAGTGAGAACCACTGCTTTAAAGATTAGGCCTCCTTTTCACAAATTATTTGCCAATGAGTGTGAGCCTTTGGAAGCTAACTCTTAATTTGTTTGAGTGACTCCAGGTTAGCCTTTTCTCTGGAGTTTACTAAAGAGATGGGGAATCCAGACTCCTCTTAGCCAACCCGAGCACAGCCCTCAGCGAGCTTTGTCCTCGTCTCTGTTTTGTTGAATCTTGTAGTTTTACTGTGCACATGTGAGGATTGGTAGAATCAGTGAAGATTTCCTCTCCCTCTCGCTTCCCCTCCCCCAGCCTTCCTCCCCCTTTCCTCAAAGCCCATGTGCTTTTCCAGGACTTTGCATCCTACTGCCTGGCCTTCTTTGGATTCCTGTCTGTTTCCAAAAGTCTGCTGACCATCCCTATCTCTGAGTAACAATCTCGGGTGTTCCTGGGAAGCCACTGGCTCGGGGTCCCAGTCAGAGACACCTGTGGTCAATTGTCTAAAAACAATTACTTCACATATTTTGAAGTGCTAGTGACCCTGTCCACATTCAGTATAGTTTTTGTTACATCATCTTGGTTGGGAGAGAAGCCCTCGAATTAGGTGTTGGAAAGGCATTAGCAAGCATATGGTCAACTCACTGGATTTAACTCAAGTTCAGACTCTTGAGATATGTTTAAATATTTATGTTTAGCACATATGCTTTTTACAACACAATATAGTTGAACGTAGTGGAATGTCATCCTGAAATCATAGGAACACTGATGCATGAGCCCGAAGGCATCTGAAGCTGTGCTGCTATGAACACATTCTTTCAGCACTACCAGTGTTGAAAGAGGGGGAGGTGTTGCTCACTATGTAGTGCAGGCTAGCCTTGAACTCATGGTCACCCTGCTTCAGCCTTCCCAGTGCTGGAATTATGGGGGTGTGTACTACCTGTTGTGTAGGCGTTGTCCTAGCTGTTTGCCTACTGGTACTCAGTGGTCATCCCAACATTGTTAACTGGTGGTGCTTCTTGGCAGTGTGGTCTGAGACCACCAGAGAGGTTTGGCCATAGGCATTCTCCTTGGCTAACAGCTCCTTTGGATGGACCAACACTCCGTCTCTGCCCTTCTTCCCACAGGAGGTCCAAGATACCAGGTAGAAAACTAACTCTACCTGGGGGCCTGGTAGACAGGAAGGAAAGTGGCCGGTTTCCCCTCCCAGTGTCCTTTCATCTTTGTCTCCTCTGCCCCTTCTCCATTCACCCAGCATAGCATCATGCTGGTCTCTCCCATGGCCTTGTGAGCCCGACCAAGTGAGAGAGACCTGCAGCCAGCTTAGGTCTACGTCAGGCTCTTCCAAAGTAACTGGAGCTCCATCTCAACTTCTTCCGCAGGTGGACATTGAACAGCTGGATCCCCGTGGCCGGACTCCTCTGCACCTGGCCACCACACTGGGACACCTGGAATGTGCCCGTGTGCTCTTGGCACATGGTGCAGATGTGGGCAGGGAGAATCGCAGTGGTTGGACAGGTGAGCATCCTTGTTTACCTTAGCCCTGCACCCAGTATAGTCAGCTCACCCGAAGTGTGCTGGAGTCCCACCCTGTGATCTCACTTCCCAGTGCTTCAGGAGGCTGTGAGCACCAGGGACCTTGAGCTGGTGCAGCTGGTGCTGCGGTACAGGGATTACCAGCGGGTGGTGAAGCGGCTGGCCGGCATTCCCATGCTCCTGGAGAAGCTTCGAAAGGTGAGACTGGCTCTCCACCTACCTGCTTTGGCTGTGTCCTGAGTCGAGTGCCAGCTTAGCCCCTTCTCTGTCCTCCTCCAGGCCCAGGATTTCTATGTGGAGATGAAATGGGAGTTCACAAGCTGGGGTAAGAGGGGCTGAACTTGACCCAGGGACTCTTGAGTTCGCTGTGCCCTCCTGGAGTGAGGTTCTGTGCTCTTCTTGGGGTTCCTTCTCACCTAGCCTCGGTGCCAGCTTCCAGCCAGGTCTTTCCAGGTTGCCCTGGATTCTATCATGACTCCGTTATGATTTTTTCTGCTCTGTGATGGTTTGCTTATTTAGTGCCTGATGTTGGTATAAGGTAAAGTCCATCTGGCGGGGGCCTTGCCTTGCCCAGTGTCGTATCTCCAATGCCTGGAACAGTACCTGGCATGGGACTGGCGGTCAGTAACTACTTGTTGAAAGCTTAGATGAGATGGAGTGGTAGCATGAATGCACAGTGGGTACTGGAGACAGCGTGTGTGAGCCATCCCTCTGCCCAGCTCAGATTGCTCAAATCTCCATTTGGGGTGGTGGTGAAGAAAGAGCCCCTCCCTTGTGAGTTCCCTAGATCTTTTCTGGCTGCACCATCAGCTCTGACTCCTGTGCTCTGAGCTGGCCCAGGAAACTGAAGTCCTTTCTGACCTTCACTTCTACCCAGTGCCTCTGGTATCCAAGATTTGCCCTAGCGACACCTACAAAGTGTGGAAGAGTGGGCAGAACCTGAGGGTAGACACCACACTTCTGGGCTTTGACCATATGACCTGGCAGAGGGGGAACCGCAGCTTCGTCTTCAGGGGTCAAGGTCAGTCAGTCAGTCGGTAGGGCAGGGTGGGAGACAGCGGACAGCCCTGGACCACTCTGACCCCCGTGCTGTTCCCTGATGGCAGACACAAGTGCTGTGGTCATGGAGATTGACCATGACCGCCGTGTGGTGTACATGGAGACTCTGGCGCTGGCCGGGCAGGATCGGGAGCTGCTCCTGGCTGCTGCCCAGCCCTCGGAGGAACAGGTGCTGAGCAGGCTCACTGCGCCTGTTGTCACCACACAGCTTGACACCAAGAACATCTCCTTTGAGAGGTGAGCAGGTGTAGCCTGGCCAGCCAGAAGCCAGCCCGAGGGCCGCTCCTTCACCGGGACCACTCTATCTCCCCAGGAACAAGACTGGCATTCTGGGCTGGCGCAGTGAGAAGACAGAGATGGTGAACGGTTACGAGGCCAAGGTGAGCTCCGGCACCTTGCTGAGCAGAGGGCTGTCAACCCACTTTCCTCAGCCTTGGGGGTGCAGAGGCGACACAGCACGAAGGAAAGGCATGAGACCTACAGTCCCCTCAGGAGACGGCCATTTGCAGAGTCCTTAGGGTATTCACATCCGACGCTCTGTTCCGACATGCTGTAGGGGTTCAGGGAAATCTATGTCACCCCATTTACTCCTCACAGCAGGCAGCTGCGCTCACCCCCACGTTACAGATGTGTACTGAGCCCTCTCCACAGTACTCCACTTAACCTTAAGCACTCGGCCACGCTGGGGTTGCCGGCTGTTACCCTGGCCCACAGATGAGTCCACGAAACATGGAGTGGCTCGCTGACCTGGTACGGAGGCACTTGCAGGTGAATTGTACGTAGCAGAGCTAGGGACCATGTCTTGGCCACCTGACCTCAAGGCCAGGCCGCTAAACTGTCACCGAGGAACTGCACCTGCCCAGTGAGTGATGAATGAGACGGAGCTGACACAGGCTTTCAGGCTCTGGGCATGTCTCCTCTCTGGTCAGTATGCTCAGAGAAGAGGCCTCAGGTGTCTCTGTTATTGCCCGAATCTCACTTTTTAAACTAATTGTCTTTCCAACTAGAATGTGACTCTCAGTGGGGCAGGGACTGTGTTGGGTTGTTCAGCTTGTGTAGTCCTGATGCCTGCCTCAATGGCTGGCGTCTAACGTCTCCAAAACATCTGCTTCCTGGGCTGGGGCTGCAGTGTAGTGGCAGGACACTTGCCTAGGGTACCAGAGGCCCTGAGTTCAATCCCAAGCATCACTGAAAAGTTTGTTGAATGACTAAGTAAATGGATGAGTAGTTTACCAGATTTACTTGCCAACATGCCTAAAGATGGGCAAAGGTCCCTCTAAGACTTTTTAATGGTGGAAGTTTTTTTTTTTTAAGGATTTATTTACTATATATAAGTACACTGTAGCTGTTTTCAGACACACCAGAAGAGGGCATCTGATCTTATTATAGATGGTTTGGGAGCCACCATGTGGTTGCCGGGATTTGAACTCAGGACCTCTGGAAGAGCCGTCAGTGAGCCATCTATCCAGCCTGATGGTGGGAGTGTTTAGAATTTAGTGTGGGCACTAGAGCTGTCTCCAAGCCTCGTGTCTCTGTCCTTAGGTATACGGGGCCTCCAATGTGGAGCTCATCACCCGGACACGAACAGAGCATCTTTCAGAACAACACAAAGGCAAGGTCAAAGGTAATGAGCTTGAGGCAAATGGGGAGAGATTCAGTAGGATGGAAGGGACACCTCTCATCTAGGTGTCCCCAACAGCATCTCCAACATCCCAGTGCCAGGATGGCTCAGCCAGACAAATAGATTTCAATTCAAATAGCTATATAACATACTGCAAAGAAGATCCTGGGGCTCGTTTGGGCTCAGTGATTGATTACTAATGTCTGTATTGCATTTAGGAGAGAAATGTCATGCATACCATTCAGAGGCTAATCTAGTCATCTGTCTCAAAACCCAAATAGAAAAGGGAGCCTTGCCACTGAGTCTAAGTGCTTGTTTATTTCACACATATCCACTGGGCACCGTTAACCTGTCTCAAGTGGACAAGTAATTCCTACCCATAGAAGAACAAAATGAAGTCATTACTGTAGAAATACCTAATGGGAAGTGTACTGGCTGGTTTTGTGTCAACTTGACACAAGCTGGAGTTATCACAGAGAAAGGAGCCTCAGTTGAGGAAATGCCTCCTTGAGATCCAGCTGTAAAGCATTTTCTCAACTAGTGATCAAGGGAGGAGTGCCCATCCCATTGTGGGTGGTGCCATCCCTGGGCTGCTATACCTGGGTTCTGCAAGAAAGCAGGCTGAGCAAGCCAGGGGAAGCAAGCCAGTACAACATCCCTCCATGGCCTCTGCATCAGCTCCTGCTTCCTGACCTGCTTGGGTTCCAGTTCTGACTTCCTTTGGTAATTAATAAATATCGATATGGAAGTGTAAGCTGAATCAACCCTTTCCTCCCCAACCTGCTTCTTGGTTATGATGTTTTGTGCAGGAACAGAAACCCTAAGACAAGAAGCATTCACATACACTCCCAAAGAGAAGGGGAGGGGTGCTTTGCTGTCCACAGTCACCAACCTACAGAGGGGCATGTTGGGAAGTTTCTTCTGATCTTAAATGCTTTTATTGATTGATTGATTGTGACAAGTCTCAAATTCTCACTATGTAACCCTGGTCTCAAATTTTTCATGTCCCCAGGCTGGCCTTAAACTCATAGACACCCATCCCCCTTCCTGCCTC
Source organism: Micromys minutus (assembly GCF_963924665.1). Classification (NCBI taxonomy): domain Eukaryota; kingdom Metazoa; phylum Chordata; class Mammalia; order Rodentia; family Muridae; genus Micromys; species Micromys minutus. The sequence goes on along the minus strand of NC_137979.1, from coordinate 28,349,917 downwards.
AAAGTGCTACCCACAATGCCTGGCTTAGGTGACCTTTCATTTTCCTAAGCTTGCAGTGGTCCTGAGCCTGGTTCTCCAGAGTCCTCATTTTTAGATGAAAGTGGCTAAGAATGTAGACTTCTACCTACACCCAACCCTAGACACCCCCGTATTGGGGCTGTAGTCTCTCCTGAGACCCCACATTCTTTCTAGGTTGTAAGACACCTCTGCAGTCTTTCCTGGGAATTGCCGAGCAGCACGGGGGACCCCAAAATGGGGTGAGTGAGTACCAGGGGTTTTATTGTCTTGAAGGTTGGGGATATGGCTTAGGAGGTTTGGCTGGCACCCTGCTTACCATGACCTATGTGGAGAAAGTCATGTCAGCCCTATGCTGGGAGGGGGAAGAGATGTGTCACCAACCCCTGACTTTGATTCAGGGACTAAGGACTCCCTCTTATGTGGCATAGACCCTGATCACTCAGACTCTGAGCCAAGCCAACCCCCCAGCTATCACTGCGGAAGAATACTTCAACCCCAACTTTGAGCTTGGCAACCGAGACATGGGCCGTCCCATGGAACTGACCACCAAGACACAGAAGTGAGGCCCCCTGCTCTTTCTGGGGAGGGGTGGGCAGGGAAGGGGTCCGAGAGGTGTTAGGAGGCCATGGCTTCCTACAGCTTTCCCTTACCCCTTGGGATCTGGGGGACCAGGTTCAAGGCCAAGCTGTGGCTGTGTGAGGAGCACCCCCTGTCCCTGTGTGAGCAGGTGGCTCCGATCATTGACCTCATGGCTGTCAGCAACGCTCTTTTTGCCAAGCTCCGGGACTTCATCACATTGCGCCTGCCTCCTGGCTTCCCAGTCAAGATTGGTAAGCCACCCACCATACTCTCAGCCACTTGGAGAGGATGAGGTTTAGAGGCAATCTGGGCCTAAGGTATGAGGAGCTGGACGAGAGTGGTTAATAGCTTCCTTATCCTCAGAAATTCCGATTTTTCACATCCTCAACGCCCGCATCACCTTCGGGAACCTCAATGGCTGCGATGAGCCCGTGCCCTCCGTTCGAGGTAGCCCCAGCAGCGAGACGCCCTCCCCTGGCAGTGACTCTTCCAGCGTCAGCAGCTCCAGCTCTACCAGTGAGACTCTCCACTCCCCACAGAGTCCTACCCTTCCCAAGCTCGGCTCCATTTCCCCTCCTGACACCAAGGGGTGAGCCCAGCCCACACCTGACCCCTGGCCCACGCCTCCAGCCTCCTGCCGTGCCTGTGAGATCTCCCCTGCATTGTTCGAGGCCCCACGTGGCTACAGCGTGCTGGGCGGCCAGCGAGAGGCTGCGACTCGTGATGAAGACGATGACCTGCTGCAGTTTGCCATCCAGCAGAGCCTGCTTGAGGCGGGCAGTGAGTATGACCAGGTGTGTTCCCGATGCCACTCCAAACTACAGTGAGTGCCGGCAAGTCCAGCTAACAGGCTTTTCCCTTCAGGTCACCATCTGGGAGGCGCTAACCAACAGCAAGCCAGGCACCCACCCCATGTCCTATGAAGGCCGCCGACAGGACAGGTCAGTGCCCACGAGGCCAAAGAGAACTTAGAGGTGCCTGCTCCCTCTCCTACCCCAGACCCACACGCACAGATACCCTCACTAAGTCATCACACTGCACAGTGACACTGGAACCCTACTAGGCCCAGAGAACCCTCAGTGCCTTCAATAGGGCTCTATCTGGTATCAAGAACCTGTTATCAAGATGGCTTCTGCCAACCCCCTTTCCTGGCACAGGGTGGGTGGCCAGTGCTCCAGGCATGTGCAGAGATCAGGGACCTAGCCCCCTGGACCTTCAGACCCTCAACAACAGACAGGTTGGCGGGACCTGGGATCTACCACCACTGGGTGGGGCCAGGTCAGCCCAGCGAGACTCATGGCTTCCCCTAGAGGGTGGCAAGCCTGCCCAGCCCTGGGACCTCCACGATGTCTCCTGCCCCCGCTTACGAGCAGGTGTCCCAGGTGTGCCGGGAGCGGGGAGCGCTCGACAAATCCTCCCCGCCCCCAGGAGCGCCCCACCCACGCCGCAGCGCCAGCCCATGCCCCCGGCTCCAGTGCCCAGCCCTCGGCCCAGCCCAGGTCCCGGCTCCAGCAACCACGTGTTCCGGAGCTACGACGAACAGCTGCGGCTGGCAATGGAGCTGTCAGCTCAGGAGCAGGAGGAGAGGCGGCGGCGAGCGCGCCAGGAGGAGGAAGAGTTGGAGCGGATCCTGCGGCTCTCGTTGACCGAACAGTAGCGCCTCCTGCTGGGACCCTCTCCCACTCCACGCAGGACCTGGGTCTGCGCACCTGCCGAGCGGCTGCTGGAGCCTGGAGCCATCGCATTGGGGGTGTAGCAGCGCATCAGGCTTGATATGCCAGGGGTTTGATAGAAGCGTGGAGTTAATTTCCAGGCCAGAGCCCTAGAGGCATGGCTGGCCTCCCTGCTTTGTTGTACGGTAACCCCTAATCCGCTCCTCTGGGCTCAGATCTGTCCAAGGGCGGAGGCAGGTGGTGTTGAAAAGGAAACGAATCCTTGAGAGGAGCACTGTCCCCGTCCCTTGCTCCTTATGGCTGGTCCTCTTTCTTGCTCACTGACCCCTCTCCAGGACACTGTCCCTGAAGCCTTCGCATCTCAGCTCTTCACCCCTGGGAGGCAGCTGATCACCCTGCGTGCTGTGTCGCTGCTTTGTCCCAGACACAAACCAGCACGTCAAGGGCCCAGCCCCTCCCCACCCCCGCATTTCAGCGTCAAGTGCACTTAGCGGGGTGCCCAGCTCCCCCAGTTCCCACACCTGTCCTGTGTCTCAGGGTGGTCCTAACTTCTCCTTAGGCAGCCAGGAATTGGAATCCCCATGCCCGCAGCACGTTTTTCTTGTGATCAGGGAGTGTGTCTAAGGTGGCCCTAGTTTGGGCAAGGCCTGGTTCCCTCATGGTGCCTTGGGGAATGGGGGCAGCATATTGGCTTGGAGGCAAGCACCAGATCCAACACAGAGCGTTGCTGAGGGCCCTGGTACCACTATCACTACCCACCCCTTCCTGCCAGCTGCTGCTAGCCCTCTGTGCTTGTGCACCCCTCTTGCCCCCATTCAGGGGCTGGTAACACCCTTTATCCAATGGTGCTAACCCCGGCTCTCCCTGTTCCACCCTACCTAAAGAAGCACAGGCCCCTTGGAGCAGGGGCCACACCCTTGTCCTGGGCTGCCTTCTGGCTGGCTTCTCTCTGCCAGGGGCTCAGAAGGGGCACAAAAGTGGGTCAAGAAAAGAGCAACAAAGCAAAATTGTTCTTCCTCTTCCCTTCCCTGATGCCAGGGGCACCAGACTGATTCAGAGGCACAAATAAAAGAGGTTTCAAACCAGATGCGTTTCTACTTAACTTTATTGGGGAGAAGTGCCCACGGGGGTGGGTGTGAGGGTGGGTGTCTTGGGAACCTCAGTGCAAAGATGGATAATCTGGGGTAAAAAGCTACCTGGTGGGTCCTCAGTCCAGCTTGCATTTGCTAGGTTTCCTCAGGCTTCCAAAAAGGGACTGGGGTGCTGCCCCCCCCCTCGTTTGGACAAGGCCTGGTTTCCTCATGGTGCCTTGGGTAATGGGGCAGCATATTGGCCCTCTGTGTAGGAGGCACAGACTTGTACTTAGTAAAATATTTCAGTAGTTATGCCTCAGTGTTTTTAAAAGATTCAGCAGAGTGCTGAAGGCTCTGTGTGTGTGTGTGTGTGTGTGTGTGTGTCGCGCGCGCGTTTTGAACCTGCTTTCCTGTGCCAGTTCTCCTGAGATTTCTCTGGGGTCTGTTTGTGTCCAAGAAACTGCCCTTTCTAGAGGTGGGGGGATGGGAAGAGCCCACTCTCATTGACTGATGGTTGAAGTCAGTGGGGTAAGCTCTTTTCCGGTAACAGAAACGAGGTGCTGCTTATTAGGAGAAATTTTGGAAATTTCCTGAGATTCTGGGGAAATCTGTTGAATCACCATTCTTGTGAGGTCAGACCTACTAAGCCCCTTGGTATTCCCAGGCATCACGCTAATACTAAACACTTCCCCTGCCCAGGGTAAGGGACAGAGAGGGACACCGCCTCTCCATGAAGCACCACTGCTAAGGCCACATTATCCCAGCTCCCCCAGGCTTGCAAAGTCCGGGGACCTAGTAGGGAGCTCAGTCCCTGCTACTTAGGATCCGTGTGTTCAGGCCTCCGGTGGGAGATGGAGTTTCTTTTCTGATCTCCCCACTAATTTCAACCCCAGGAGGCAGGGTGCAGGTTCCAGCCGGTGCTGCCGTCGGTGCGCCCTGCCCCATTGGGTCTGCAGTGTGCAGAGCTTTGCAGCGCAGATGCAGTGCTAGTCCGTGCCGTCCGCCAGCTCACACAGCACGTTTTCCAACGCAGTGATGCGCTCCTCTTGGGCTTGCACCCGCTCTCGGAGGGCCTTGATCTCCTCCAGCAGTGTCTCCAGGGTGTGCTGCTGCTGAAGACAAAGAAGACCATGGCAGAGAGCAGGAGGCAGGGGATATAGAGTCAGGGTGGCTCGGTCAGATCTTAGTAAAGCTTACCGACAAGGGGGCTTCGCTGGCTGACTGGCTGCGCCGAGGACTGGCTGGCGGGCGCACATCTAAGATGTTACGTTTGGTGACCCGGAGCTCACGGTGTTTGGGGGGAACGTAGCCTTCCTTCAGCGAAATGAGCACAGGTTCTGCATCCTGGCCCGAAAGCCACTCATCAGCTTCCAGGGCTGGCTCAGGGCCAGGCGTGTCCGGGTAGAGGTCATCCTGGAACAGGTCTGACTGAGGGAGTGGGGGACAGGAGGGCTTGTGTGAGCTGGGCGCTGGATGTCTGGGTTTTGATGCTTTTCCACCAACGCCCTCCTTCCTCACCTTTCGAGGTACAGTCATGACGATGGGTTCACACTTTCGTTCGTGTAGCTTGTAGAATCTATGAGGGAGGAGAATTCCACATCCCTGCTGACTCCCCATCCTTTTTAAAATCCCCACGTCTGTGACTAAGGTGTTGAAAGTCAACACTCCCAGTAAGTACCATTTGCACATGATCAGTTTTGGGTTAAAGCACCTCTGTTGGGATGTTAGGCTAGTGGGACAGCACTGGGACTGTCCCTGAAAAAGACTAGTATGGCTTTCCTAAAGAACAGCACAATCGGGAAGGTCTGGAGCTGACATGAGGAACAGAGGCAGGGGACAGGAGGAACAAAAGTGCTGACCTGGCGATTTCACATTTGCTGACATCTAGTCCCCGCTTGGGCATGAAACCCATGCCCCGTTGCGGTTCTTTGCTGCTAAATGTGTTCAGATAATGCACGAAAGGTGGTTCTTCCGTAATTTCAAAGTACCGAATGCTACTGTCACCCTGCAAAACCAGCCAATTTAGACAGAAACAAAACCAGACAGCACGCTCACATCTTCATCTGGCCCTGGTTCTTCCAGCCCAACCTCCAGCACCTTGCCACACAAGTAGACGATGCTGGAATCAGGGTCGTAGAATGGTAGTAACACTCCATTGCTTGTGTCCATCTCTTGCAGGGCCACTGGCTCTTCGAAGTTGTTCTGCCGAGCACAGGAAGAGTGACCAGCCCTGCTCACCCTCCCGGGTTACTTCAGAATTTGCTTTATAGCCACCCCTGGTGAGAGCTACAGGCTCTTCTAGACGCATCTTTCCCTTTCCCTCGCACAGGTACACTCTGTGCGGTTGCATGCAGTCACAGCAAACCACCCCCAGGGACTAGGCATCACCAGGAGGGGGCGCCAGCGCGAGCTCCTTCAGGCGACGCAGCAAAACAGGGCAGTGTTGGGTGTGAGGTGGCAGCAACCTTCAGCCCTGTCGGAATGGGCATACCCTGCGGGCGTGGGGCGTCTGGCCCCTCGCCCGTGATGCCAGCCCCCGGGGCACACACCCCAAGCCTCCAGCTGTGTTACCGGGTCCCACAGGCCTAGCTCTCGCTGGCTCATACGGGTGAATCCCGTGGTGAAGATATGACCCAGCCGCGTGAAGACAGCCCGCATAGGCCTCATCCCCTCGTGGGCTGCAAACCTCTCCTGGGGGGGGGGAGGGGAGAAGGGAGGAGCATCACCCTGCTGCCTGCCTTCGGGAGATGGAAAGCTGAGCAACCTTGCCAACCTGAGTGTGGGATGGGGGTGGGGAAAAGGAGTCCTGAGAACGCAGCTTCTCAGAGGTCAGTGGCAGGACCCTGGCCTGGAGAACATCAGGGCTGAGAGAGAGAACAGGAGGCCTGGAACTCTCTCAACAGGTTCCAGTCCCTAGGCACTCTCAAAGTGATCACTGGGGCAGGTGATGTGTGCAGGCATCCTGGGGTTGCAGTGTTGTTCTACCCACAATGGAGCCCTGTGCTCCACTTGGGCCACTTGGGCCGGACCACCACTCAGGAGGATGCTCCTGCTTGACCCTGCAAAGCGAGCCAATGCGCCCGCCTTGGCCTGGCCTACCGGGTCCCAGAGTGCGAGTTGCCGCTCACTCATCCTGCTGAAGCCGGTGCTGAGCAGCTTCCCGTCTGCGGTGAAGACGGCCCGCAGCGGGCGGGCGCCCTCGTGAGGCCGGGCTCGCTCCTGCTCGCAGGGTTAGTGGGTTAGAGTGCCCGCCCACCCGCCCTCCGGTTCCCAGCCGCGCCACGCCTGTGCTCCAAGCCGACATGCAGGCACACCCCAGGTTAAAAGGAGGCTGGCCTCGGCAGGTCCATTCCCAGAACACCCATCTGGGAAAAACAACGCTTGAGGGTTGTTTCATCCCCACCCAGTGGGTCATTGGTGGGAAGGGGGGGGGGGTCAAGTCTCGGTGGTCAGACCCCAGACCCTGGAAGATGGCGTAGGATATCTGAGAGGAGAGGGTCCTGGAGCTCAGGTTTCATGCAGGTTCTGGTTGGAGAATGGAGTTTCCAGTCTCTCCCCTCCTCAATCTCAAAGCAAGGAGCCCTCCTCAGAGCTCTTAGATGTATGGGAGGGGAGCGAACCGGAGCAGGCAGAGGGTTGCAGTCTGGGAGCTTACTCAGGGTAGGGATTGAGGCTGTAGAGCCTGCAAGGGGCGAGGGGGAGGGGGCGGTCATGACTAATCTCTGGAGTAGGGATAAAACAGGTAAAAGCTGGGCTCTGATGACTGGGTATCAGGTGCTAACAGCTAGTGCTGAACAAGGGGTGCTAGGGAGTAGCCAGCCCGGCCAGACACTCACCGCAACCACTTGGCTCTTCCGGGGGTCAATGATACGCAAGGTCTTGTCCTTGCAGGTGGTGGCTAGCAGGCTACCATTGCTGTTCCAACACACGCTGTGGATGACGTCAGGGTGTATGTCGTCCAGGCTCAGCAGTACCTCCCCAGTGCCCACATTCCAGATGATGATCACATTATCACCACCTGTGCAGAGTGACCAGGCGCATCATCCGAGCCCCGCCTTCCTCACCCCCACCCTCATCTATAGTAGCAACCTTCCTTAGTCCCACCCCAGACCTGCACTGAGCAGAACATTCCTGGCAGTAGGATGCCAAGACAGGATGCCCACACGCTTGGAGTGGCCCTCGAGTGTGATGACAGGTTCTGTGATGTTTCGCACAGGGGTGTAGTCTGGAATCTGCCACACCTAGGTAGGAAGAAAGGCAACAAGTAGGTGCGATACAGAGATGGCTCCGCCCACTTAGTGCTATTGGTCCTTTTGAGTGCTACGGATGGATTACAGAACAAAGCATAGTGGTACCAGCAGCAGCAGTTCAGAACCAGGCAGTATTGTGAGTTCTCCAATGACTGCCTCCCTCACTCTGTCAAGAAAACTTCAGAGTGCTGTACCCCTGCTCTTAGGGCCCCAAGTTGCCCATGGTTATAATTAGTTCTAGGCAGTGCATTCTGGGAGGACTCGGGTATGTATTTAACTAAAAATAATCCGAGACCTGGGCAAGACAGGGCAGAGCTCTGAGCCTCTGTCCCTTCTATCACCTTCCCCAGCACAGGTGAGGCACCTCCCTCCCCTGCCCAGCCTGGCAGCATCCACTGGGCTCCTACCATGACAGTGGTGTCATCTGAGGCACTGGCGATGACGTTGTCATTGTGTGGACACCAGTCAATGTCCAGCACGGGGCCAGTGTGCCCAGTGACCAGTGGGTAGTTCTTATCCACTCGTCCTGTCTGGAGGGTCAGAGAGGGAGATGTGGGACCATTGTCATACATTTGTGTGTGTGCACGGGCGTGCTGGGAATAGAACCCAGGGTCCGGCACTTGCTAAGTAAATGGTCAACTGAGCTGCATCCCAGGTCCTTGCTCTCCTGTATGTGGTTTTGGAGTGGGCAGTAGATTTGTTGACCTCGATTCTGTATTATTAGTTTTCTTTTTGCAGACTTAGTCTCTAACCCCACCCCAACCTCCACTCCTTGAACTTGGCTGGAGATGCACAGAGAGAAATCATTTGTATTAGGGATCTGATTCAGAGAGGCAGGATGACTTGACAAAGGGCCCACAGAAAGACATGGAAGCCAGACTTGAATTAAAGTCCTGTGCTCTTCAAAAGACATTTAGAGAAGGATGTTTTTTTCAAACATAAAGTCTCATTATGTTTGTTAGCCTAGGCTAATCTTGACTTGTGCTGGGCTTACAGGCATGTACCATACAGCCTATGAGGAGAATATACTTGGGCCTGTTCCCCAACTTGCAGTAACTCTGGTAAGCCCCTGTGTGATCCTGAATGCAGTGGCTTAGGCCCTAGGACAGACCTCTCCCTTGGTTTTACCTCGGAGCCACAGGCAGCAGTTAGTCTTGGTTCTGAATAGCCCTTACCTGGGGCTGGCCCTCACTTTTCTTTGTGTCTTCATGAGTAAACTATGGGAGCTATGAAGACTCTGCAGGCGTTGGCACTGGCCCAGAGCATGCAGTCTGGGAGAGAGGGTGGCTAAATGGCATTGAAATGGCAGTCATACTGGGGAGGAGGTGGCTCTGGCTGAAATGTGAGCCCTCGGGATGGTGTCTGCATTGTCCAGTGTGAGTCATAGGCTATTGTCAGGCCTCTTTCCGACCCTGCCATGTGTGAGGCCTTCTTTAGCAAGGTATAGGGCTCAGTATCTAGGTCAAGGTTATGCTTTGGGGTATCTGTCTTAGGGTACAGATGGCTAAGTGTCTGCAAAGGCTGCAGTTAGTGCCTGGCTCTTTTCCTTCTGTGCAGGGGAGGGAGGCTCTGGCATTTGTAGTTTTTCTCTTTTTAGTTTCATCCTGCTCCCAGGATCAGAGTCTGAACTCTCCTCTCTCTCTCTCTCTCTCTCTCTCTCTCTCTCTCTCTCTGGCGCTAGGGAAAGAGAAGGTCAGAGGCGGCTGCATCCCAACCATCTCCAACTCCCATCTTGGTTTCTGCTAGGAACATGGTGCTTCGTGGCCTAGAGGGTTGGCACAGGTCACCCTGATATCGCTGTTCCCCACCATTCTTTGTGGGTTTGGCAAAGACAGGGTGCCCAATCCACACAGACTGCCCTTCTGACCTAGGCCTGAACTTTAGTGAGAAAAGGCTAGTGTGGGGTATCCCAGAGACCCCCAGCCAGTTCCCTCCCACTTGCTTCCTTCCCAGAATCCCTCACCTTGGCCAGAGGCAGTACAATGAAGGCACCTCCACCTCCAGCCTCCACAATAATGGCTAGAAATTTGGGGTTGACAGCACAGAAGGCACTGTCCCATGTGACCTTGGATACCCGGATGTCCTCATAGGCCTGGTCGGCCTTTGCTGCCTGACCAAACACATGGCGGAACTTGCTTTGCCGAACCACACGCCGGCTCATGGCTGGGGCAAAGATAGGGGGTATCAAAGCCCAGAGGCACGTTGGTCCTTAGTCCTGTGAACTGTGGGAGGGAGGAGCGAGTGAGTAGGGTTATCTGGCAAGGATCTTTAAAGTGACCAAGGCCAGAGGCAGGTTTTTGGCACCTGTCTCATGCTGTTTAACCCGAGGGACAAGGATGGGAGTCTCACCACTTCTTAGACACACAGGCTGGGAGGAATAATGGAAACTGACACAGGGCTGAAACTTCCTGCAAGACTGAATGTTTAGGGAAGCAATATCAGTGGGTCCCCTCATGCTGCTAGTCATGGGTGAGCACCTCTTTGCAAGTCTTCATCCCTTCTCAAGGCACCTCACTCAACACATTCTCTTTTAGTCACTGGACCGTAGCTAGCTTCGGGGCTAGGTAGGACTGCAGCCCTCAAGATCCCTTCACATTGCTGGCCGAGTTCAAGCAGATGTGTCTTTTTCTACGGATTCGCCAAGAGCAAAGGTCCTCCTGTTAACCCTGTTCCCTACTGTTCTTAGCAGAATCCTCCCGTGGTGTGGGGCTATGTAGGAGTAGGTAGTGTAAGGAGGCTCTTCCTTCCGTCCATTTCACCATGCACCGGTTTCTCGGGGAGCCCTGGCTATGGTCATCTGCACAAACAGCATACTTTAGTCCAGCTTCTTGGGTGCAATGTCTATACTGGCTAGTAGGTTCTCTTGAGGGTGGGAGCCCTCGATCCCACCTGCACCGACCAGTTGTGCAACCAGGGAGAAGGTGGGGTCCTCTTTCTGGTGCTACAGCCTCAGCTTCTGGAGCTAGGAGCTTAGCTATGCTACTCTTCTCAAGGAAGCACAGCAGGTTCTCCTAATGGCCAGCTGCGTCCCCCCCCCCCCCCCAGCCCGGGCATCCTTGTGCCCTTCAAACCACTTCTGCAGCCCCAGGCCTGAAGGCCGGCCTACTCGCCCCCTCCTCCAGCCTCCCGCCCCGCAGTGCGTTCGTGTGAGACTAGGTGTCTCCTCGCCAGCCGCCGTCCGGCCAAATATAGACACCAAGTCCGCCCTGCCGGACTGAATTTAGCGGCGGGGGAGGGGGGTGCAGACCTCTGCCCCCTCCAGAGAACCCGCCTGCGCCGTTGGCTGCGGTGGCGGAGGCGGGGAGGGGGGATACCTGGTCCTAAGCCGGGCGGAGGTGCTCACGCTGGGACTCCTCTGCGGAGCGGGCCGGAGTACGCGGAGGGACGAGGGAGGAGGTGTCGGTGCGTCCGGGTCCAGCGTGCTGCGGGCTCCGCTGCAGTCCCAGCTGCTGCTGCCATCAACCTGAGGGGGCGGGGCCGGGCGGGGGCAGGGCCAGGCCGGAGCGGCCACGCCCCGTCCAGCGCGGGAAAGTCCAGCGTCTCAACTCGGCGGTAAAACGGGACAAGTAAGTGTGCGTACGCCTGCGGGGTGTTCGTGCCTCCCCTTCGTCCGCCCCTCGCATCCAGGTTCCGGAGGCCCAGGCGCTCGGTCCAAAGCGGGACACGGACACTGGGAGCCACCGCGCGAGATCAGGTGCCTGCGCGCCGCATTCCTGCCGCAATCGCGCAGCTAATTTGGTCGCTCCCAGCGGGCGGGGTTGTCCCCAACAGCCACGACCTGCCGGGGAGAGGCCCCGGAAGATACTCTGCGGGGGAATCGTCTCAGTCGCTTGATGAGGGTCTAGGCTGGCTCAGGGCAACTACTGTGAGGCTACGGCAGTTATTGTTAGCGATGGCGATAGTTTGAGAACTCAAAACACTGGCATCCCTATTAGAAGGTTCTGTGAGCGCGGCTTAAGCCGGTAGCTCAGAGAAAAGTGAGCTCCCAGTACCAGGTTCAAGAGGAAGATGTTGGCACAGATATTTGGCCACATTTTAGAGGTCAGAGAGACCAACTCTGAAGATGTTTAGCCCTCTGGGCTTTCTTTGAAATAATCCCTCTATTTTAGGGCAGAATCCATCACCCCCAAGACCCACAGTCTGAGTGGTTGTTCAAGGTTAAGAATATAAAATACAGCAGTTCCTTGAGTTGCTGTTTACCCAATGCTTGCCCATGAGTTCTTTCTTCTGTCCCATCTTGGGTTCTGGAGGGTAGTATAGGACCGGTTTTAGGCAGCACAGTGTACAGTTTTCCAGAGACCAGTATGGGGTGTGTGTGTGTTGAAAGAGAGCACGCGCATGAGCACAAGGGTGTTGGTTTCTCATGAAGGGTTTGGTATTCAGTGGATTGTAGAGGAACAGAACCAGAGTTGTTGGTGCTACACAGAGAATTTGAGGCATCTATGTGTGCAGAGCCACAAGAATGGATGGAGTCTTTTACCTTAAGATTCCAGGTACATGGTTAGCTCGAACTGTTCTGGAGGCACATTTTGGTTACCCAAGTTCAGTTCTCAGAACCCACACAGCAGCTTACAACCATCTATAACTCCAGTTCTTGGGGATCCGATATCCTCTCCTAGCTTCCACAGGTACCAGACATACATGCGGTGCACCATCAAACACGGCAGGGAAAATATCCATACACATAAAGTTAAAACAAAACATCAGTCAGGCAAAGAAGCCACTGGGCTTGGGTTCTCCCATAGAACTATCAGTGGGTTCTGAACTGCAATCCATGAGGCTAACAGAAGTTTCATTTCACAAACATTTTCTGAAAGAGACCTGACAACCGAGACATGATTTGGTCCACTTGCTTCGGCTACAAAGCCAAGACTGGACGTATTTAGTTGGTCAGGAGCTCAAGCACTCCTTAGATATTTTGTGAGGTGATCATACCTTCACCATCATGTTCAGTCAGAACAGCAGTGAGTCACTCACCTAACCTGGCTAATTCAGAAAGTAGTAGGCAGGCGTTTTCTTTGAAAACATCAGAAAATTTGTTTGACAATTGGGAGACTAATAGAGCTCCCCCAGATAGTACTGTATTTGGACTTACTGTACTGTATTTGGATAGTGCTATATTTGGACTTTGTAGCTTTTTTTATGTGCATTGGTGTTTTGCCTGCATGCATGCATGTGTGTGTGTGTACCGGACCTTGGAGTTACAGTCAGTTATGAGCTGCCATGTGGGTGCTAGGATTTGAACCTGGTCTTCTGGAAGAGTAGCCAGTGCTCTTAACCACTGAGCCATCTCCCCAGCCTAGTAGATTTCACTGTGCTGAAAACTTGTTTGTTCTGTCCTAATGTCTGGTGAGGTCACTCACCCAAAAAATCCAGTCACTGCTAGAACAGGTCACCGCAGATGTCCCACACCAGTCACTCTGCACCACAGCTGGCAGAAGGATTTAGCTTATTCATTCTAACATTCAGGTGACAGCTTCTGTGAGTGACTCTTTGACCAGCCAAGTCCCCAGCCTGATCACCTGATCTGAATCTCATTGTCTACAACTTTTGGTAACCCCTTTTCCTATGGTAGTCTTTTGTGAAAGGTAGGTTATATACATAAACAAATGCACACGTGTATATATTTATTTCCCCACACTAAAGTTCTTCAGTGTTAGTCAGTCTGTTGTCCGTGCTGTTTTCTAACCCCCACCTTCCCCAGCACCCCCTCTTTTGTTACACTTGAAACAAACATTTTGTCTTCAAAATAAAAATTTATTCAATCTGTAACAAGAACATTGAATCTGCACGTCTGCGCACAAGTTCACATTTAAAAACAGCGGAGCACATCAGTAAGAATAAAAACAACTATGATACAAGTGGGACATCCCAACCACCAGGATTAAGGAAGGAGATGAGACCACTCTTTATATTCTGCTTTAAATGCCTCAAAAAGGTCCCAGAGATTCCAGGGAGCACCTGCTATTGGTAAGATGAGAATAGCCCGAACAAAGTAACAGTCAGTGCAAGTCTTTTGGACTTGCTAAGGTTTCAAGCAAGTCTTACAAAACAAAGTTTAGAAGGGAGGGGGAGGGAAAGGCACCTTTAGCTATGCCAAGCAAATCATAATCAAATAAACAAAACTCATCAATTCCCAGTGGGCTTACTGACTAGGAAACATGTCAGTTCCTCGGCTTTGCATTTGGGGTATTTGCTCTCTGTAGGCAGGATGCTGCCACTAGCATCAATGTGAAGACAAATGGCAGCACCAGCCCTATTCCTGGGGTGGGGGGGTGGGGCTCTACAAGCAGATAAGGGGTGATTCCAGTTTAGAAATCCTGTCCTAGATCTCTGGGGCACTGAGATGAGGCTGGTTCTCTTCATAGCAGAAGCTAGGCCTAGTCACCTCGGCTTCAGGCTGGAGCAGTACAGAAGCACCTTGCAGTAGCTCTCCATGGCATCAAGAGGTCCCAAAGCCCTGGGAAAGGAGCGTGCAGCTTCCTGCTTTGGTGGCTGGCCTTTTCCTAATATGGGTGCCAGATGAGTTGAGGCGACACGTACACTTATGTCCAATACATGCTTGATCTTTAGTTTGGAAGGGATAACGACGTCTATGATCTTTTAAGTTGGATTGGTGCTGAAACAACGGAATGTCACCTTGTCTACTGTTAAAAAGCAAAAACCAAACAACCATACTACCCATTCACCATCACGACCATCACTATGGAGACACAGCAGCACGGAGAAAGACTGCAGGACACAGGTGGAGATCAGATGCACATCTGACCCACTCAGGGGGAGGACTCTGGGCAGCCATGGCTTCAGTGCCGGAGGCCACCACAATGATGCGCATTTTAATACTCACAAAGGAAACAAAGTATCCACAGATAGTTTGAAAAAGCCAAGAAAAATGGCTTTTCTTTAAAATGCCCTTAAAACTTTTTGCATAATGCTTTCTTAGAAAATAAAAACCCAACTCCCACAGAACATCTTTACAGAGAGAACCTCAGGTGCAGAGCCCTCCCGTGAGCCAGCGTCAGAGGCCTCTCCGAGGAAGCATCTGGGCTCAGGAGCAGGAGGCCTTGGAGCCTGGGCTGTGTCCCCAGGCTGTCCCTGGAGCTCTTGGTAGTTCCCAGAATGAGAAGGAAATAGCAGTAGAGACAAAGGTACAGAGCAGGAAAACACTAAAGATGCTGAGGGGTTGGGGGGGGCGTGCAGAACAGGAAGGAATGTGTTAAAAAGAACGAAGGGCAACCAGACTGAGATGAAATGCTCCTACTGTGCTGTGTCCACACCACCTACTGCTGCTGTTTCCAAAAATAAAAGCCTGGAGTCCTCTCCCTATAGTCAGGCTGTAGCTCCAACCCTGCCTGCTCCTGGGGTTGTCAGCTCCCCTAAGTGCCCACACGTGTGCTTACACACTTTGAGACACACTGACAGGACTACTGTGGTCTGAAAAGCAGTAAAGAGAGACAGCGGCTTTGAGCAGGAGGTGCACTGTGCAGGAGGTTAAGCACTAGTCAGAGGTCAGAGGTCACGGGTTTTCCTGCTTAGCAGTTGGTCAGGCAGGTCCAGTCTTGCCATGAAGAGAAAAAAGGGAGATGATCTGAAATTATCAAATGCTAAAGTAATGTCTTCAACAGCTTATTATGCACCTGCCTTAGTCATAAGCATGACTTAGGAACAACCCAAGGGTTGGGGTTTGGAGGGCTGGCAAGACCCTTTGGCATAGCTAAATTACAGACCCTGTGTGGAAGATACCTAGGCAGGTGAGTAAGATGATAAGAAATACAATTAAGAAGGAAGACAGCAGATGTTTTTTCATTCTTGAAAACAAAAACAGGTATTGTCTGTGCGTCTGTCCATCCCTCTGCCCTCCCCTCCCCCCAGTGCCCAAATTGGGCATTTTTTCAGTCTCTGCTGTGAGAGATCCAATGAGGACATCTATACTGGGAGATGAGAGAGCAGTGCCCATTGCTGATAATGTGTAGCACATGGATGTCACTGTTTTTGAGACAGGGTCTCACTCTGTAGCTGAAGTTGGCATCCAGCTCATAGTGATCCTCCTGCCTCAGCCTCCCAAGTGCTAGAATTACAGATGTGAGCCACTACACCCAGCCTTTATTACTATTTTTTGGTGATGCACTCTCTCAACCTTGACGTAAACACTCCTTACCCTATCATAAGTTCTCGTCCTCCCGTCATACTGGTAGACAGGACTCTTTAGTAGATGGGTCCTGGAATCCACCATCTTGCCTCCCAAGCCTCCCTCACACTGATACATACCACCTAATGAGACAACACACACACCCGGGACTCACAAAGCTGTGGCATTTAAAGAGACTACCGAAAGACTGCACAGGGATATAGAACTTCTACACCATGTTTTCAGCAGGTGGTCGCTAACTGCTTCCCAGCAGTAATGTCAGAACCAACTACGGCTTTGTATGGCAAGTGGACTCCCAGATCTGGAGCACTTGAGAATGGCTGCAGTCCTACTTTTCCTGTATCCTACCACTTGCTCCCTCCAAATTCTGTCTCTAATGATAATCTGTATGTCTGTCTTTTCCCAATTAGGGTTATGATGAATTAAAAAACCCAAGTCCCTGGCTCCTACCCAGATAATCCTCAGCAATGTGGACATCAACAAAAGCAAGCAGGAAACAAATATGAAGACCTCATCAGTTTTGCTGAGCTGTGGTGGGTTATCTCCAGATGTTTTCTGTACTATTCTCAGGGGCATATTTGCAGCAAGTAGGCCAGTGTTAAAGAGGCAGGACATCAACAAAGCGATGGTATCCTAAAAGGAACCCGTGCCCTTGGCTGAGCCCCCAGCCCGTCAGCCTCACACTAGGAGCTTCTACTTTGTGCAGTGAAGACACCTATCTGGCTGTGCTTTAATTACTGGCAAACAGTGATCTGGGACTTCAGCCTCAAACAGAAGCCAGTGTTCAGTGTGATCTAGCGGGAGCCTGCAGGGGTTTCTCAAGAGGAAGTACTTAATTTGGCAGGAGCTGGCAATGACAAGTTTTCTTTTAAAACAAATAAAGATTCTACCAAAAACTACCAGTTTATTTCTGGTGTCTCTCTTTTCCAGTTGCAACTCTACTCCTTAACAAGAATAAATCAAAAGACCCACAATATCAGTCATGAAACATTAAAACGTGATAGTATGTACATAAATACTGTCTATATCAACTATAGAGAAAAGACAAACCTGGGAAAAATTAGGGGAAAAACTTCGGTCAAGTGTTAACAGGGATAACACAGAAAACTTTGTGTTCAATAGGTTCTATGTATGTAATGTAACAATTAAAATATAATTTGTGAAGTTAAAAAAGGGGCAGAATGGGGAAACAGCAAGAGAGAAGAAATCAATTGGAAAACCACAACTATTAAACTCAGAAGGCCCACAGAATATTCAAGTAACAGAGGGTTAACACCCCACAGTATGTATTCATTTTACAAGAACACACTGACTCTGCTGTTTTTCAAGCCTGTTTCCAGGTCTTTAGTTGAGAGGCGGTGGCAGAGCTGTCATCCACAGGTGGGGACCCAGCAGGAGGGGCCAGGACGCACCCGTGTGGATTCCACTGGCCCCACAGCAACTCAGGGGCTGCATTTCCACCTCTGACCCCACCTCTCCTAATGCATTTCTCTATAGATGACCTTGAATTTTGCTTAGGGTTCTCTTTGATTTTCAGATTGTTTTCTTGGGGAAAATTATTTGCTTCGTAGGTTTCTATCAGTAGGCTGATTACCACTCTCTTTCCTGTAATGATCGATACGTTTTGGAGTATCAGAAGGAATGGGAGTCTCAACTGCCTCTTAAAGCAAAGCGGAGCCTGCAACTTCTTAAACTCCAAAGAGGGCTGGAGAAGGAGGCTGAGAGCAGTGACTTCCCTCTGCCCTTCAGCGAACAGGTTTTCCTCAGGCCTGGGTGAGCATTTCCAGTTCCCAGCTTCAGAACCGCCTACCCCATGTTTCCTTCCCTCAGCCAAACAGGCACATCTTTTCTCAGAGGGCAAAGTGAGAAGACATAGGTGGCAGTTGATTGAAAAAACAGCAATTTGCCTTTGATAAAGGTGCTCTTTAAAATTTTTTTTTGAGGTTTGAATTTTTAGAAAATAAAAAATGATATAATGATCTTGCCATCCAAATCAGTACACATACATACACATGTACACGCACACACACACACATACATGCATGCACACACATGAAAAAACCCAAACCCTGCATGAGCCAGGAATAGTAAAATGACCAAAAATATTATAAAATTAACCAAATAAAGTGCATGTTCCTTACATATTACACCACCCCTTTAACAAACATTTTCTTAGAAAATCATGTATGTGGGCTCAGGATCACATGGTGTTATAGAAGGGGTTGGTTGTCCGTTTTTTATCATTTGCTCTTTTCAGTCTCCTAAGGGGATGAGTTCTGCCATGTTGCTGACGGGGTGCCACAGCCAGCCCTGGAGAGGGGCCTGTATACTGCAGACCCTGTGTCTGTAGTAAAGGAAGGCCTCCTTTAGAACTAGTCAATTCTGGTTTTGCCTTGGGGGGCAAACACTGCTGACTGTAACCAAACTCTTTGGCATACTGCACACGGGGCCTCTCAACTGGCTTGCTCTGTACAATACACTCTGCTGTTTTGAGTTGTTCTACAAAATACTTGGTGGGCTGTGGGGTCTGGTGGGCACCTGAGCTTTCTGAGGGCTCATGGGCCATCAAGGCATGCATGCCTGAGTCTGTTCTGAGGAAGGGCTGAAGCAATTTGAGATGAGGGGATTCTGAGGAGACAAGCTCTCTATCCGGTAAGTAGTCTTTACAAAGGTCCAGGTAATTCAACTTGGCAAGAGAAGCCGAGCGCCTCATTTGTGATGTTTTGGAGAACCCTGCCTGGAAGATCACACGAGACTCAATGTCTTTAGCATGCTCCTTCACCACACCAGGGCTGCGGCTGAGATCTCTTATATTTTCACTACTAGAGCTATGTGGGATTCGACAGGCTTCGGGTGATAGATCCAGTTTTTTCTGTAACACGCCAACACTGTCACTAACTTTGTTAATTAAACTCAGGTCTTCATTAGTTAACGGGGAGGAGGTGTGTGCCGTTCTACTACCACTGGAAAGGAAGCCCCCCTGGCTGTCCTCCCAGCTAACCTGCTCTGGAGACAGTTCGCTGTCTGTGGTACTGCTTTGCTCTGTGCAGCCTTCCAGGTGAACCACGGGATGGGGATGCAAACAATCTGAGCTGACAGATGCTCCCTGGGTACTGCAGCTGACAAAAGGTGCTGCCATCTTGAAGGGTGTAGATGAACTGTCCCCTTTGTCTTGAGGGCTACTTAACACAGGGGTTGGGTCAGTGGGTCTGTCACACTCAGAGGAAGAATGAGGCAGAGGTAGTACTTGGGGAGGCAGAGAAACCTGGCTGGGGTCCAGAGTCCTGTTCAGATTTTCATCCAGAGCACAAAACATAGTAATAGACTTCTCCATCTTCACCTTCCTCAGTCCTTGTTTCTCACAGTCTTTGCTGGGTGTTGTCTCACCTCCTGGCTCAGTGTGATCAAGTGACGAAGTAACTGTTGGTGTATACTCAATGATTTCTATTTTCTTGGGGAGGGGTAGAAGAATGGCCTGGTTTGAAACCACAGTCCTCTGCTTCTTTAGGTCTCCTTCCTGTTTCTTACTTCTATTATCCGACCCTGGGCAGTCCTGAGGAGCTGGCGAGTGATGGTGCTCCGGCAGCTCAGGGGCTGAAGCAGTGGGATGCTGCTCACAGTGGGATAGTGATCCGGCTTCAGCACCACTGCATTTCCCTTTACCCTTGCTTGGCTCGGCTTCTTTGAGGAAAAACGAATGTTCCGGGGTGGTTTCATCACTTTTCCATTTTGGCATTAGGTCTGCCACAGAAGAATCATTCTTAGAGTTTTTGCGATTGGATAATGTGGGACCTGCAGAGGCTGTACCATGGTTCTCTTGCTCTTGTCGCAAGCGCTCTTCAAACTCCAGGGTGGCGCGCCTCACAGACCCAGGGCACCATTTGGCACCAGGGTGCATCCCTGGGCCCCAGTCATGTTCCCCCTCAACTGGTTCCTCTTCTTCCAAATCTACTGTGGATGAGTGTGTGGTCGGACAGCCTTCTTCTGGGGCATACTTCCCCAAGTCTCTGGCAAGTTCTGGTTGGACACTACAGAAACTCTCGTCCTGCTCCAGATGTCCAAGTTTGTTCTCAGGGGCTTGTGCTCTCTCCAGGGGCAGCTCGTGGATGGTGGTCTTCTTTGGTGTATGGCATGGGTTAGAGAGGATGTCTCCTTTTAACTGAACCTGCCCAACTCCTTGACTAATAGACTCAATTTCAGTGACAATTTCTTTGACTGAAATTGCATTTTCTGAGTGAGATTGCATGATGATGTCTGGGCTGACAAGTTCTGAGACTGCCTATAAAGAGAAAATAGTGAGATGGTTATCGAAAGTTGTGGCTTCACTGAAAGTGCTAGTAACTCACTTAGTAACCCTGTGATCCAAGAAAAACTGTCTATGAGAACTTAAGTTATGGTGCCAAGTGCATAGGTTCACTGTGCTGTCAGACCATGGGAACAAAACAGGATTTATCATCAAAGCAGGAGGCAGAAAATGTATTATAAGGTATATGACTGTTTACTAAATTTTGTTCTGTTTACCCATGTAAGGTTTTAATTCAGGACTCTGTTTATGTGCAAATAGCTATGGGGGCTTTTATAATTCATATTTTCATAGTACTATTAGCTTCTAGGACTTAGACCATAAAGAAATAAATGAAACCATTTCCTAGTTAGCTTATTAACTTCTAATATGGTAGTAACTTACTCAGGTGGTGATCACAGGTCTTTCAAATGCTTGGTGGCCAGTTCAATATACCCAGTTTAAGACAGGACAAGATGGCTGTGGCTGCCATCTGATGTACAATTTGAAGATTTGCTGCCATTTTCTCTCTCAATAGCTTTCAACAGATCACCTACATTACTGTTCCTCCTGGTTGGGAGAATGTGCTTTGTATCTGACCTCACAATCTTTAAATTTCTTTCTTTCTCTCTTTCTTTCAAGATTTTTAACTCTTATGTGTAGTGTATGAATGTTTTGCCTACATGTATATGTGTACCATATGCATGCCCAGTGCCTACAAAGGTCAGGAGAATGCACCCCACCCTGGAAACAGAATTATGAATAGTTATGTGCTAGGAATCAAACCTAGGTCTCCTGCAAGAACAGGTACTTTTCCTTCCTCTCTTCCTTCCCTCTGCCCCCAGGGTTTCTCTGTGTAGCCCTGGCTATTTTGGAACTCATAGGCAGATCAGGCTTTCCCTCTTAAGTACTGGGATTAAAGGTGTGAGCCACCCCTGCTGGCTCCAGCCCTTCCTTTTCTGAGACAGGAGAACAAACTCATTACATAGACCAGGTCTTGAACTCAGATATGCCTGTCTCTGTCTCTCTAGTACTGAGATTAAAAGCAGGTACCCCACACCTGGCAACAATCCCTAAATTTCATGTGGCTCCTTCTGGGAAAGGAAGACTTGGCCTAGCCAGCCATTTCCCTCAGTAGCCTTAGAACCCTTCTTCTCAAAGGAATCCTTCTGCTCCTTTACAAGGTAGATATCTTACTCCTGTCCAAGGTAACAATTCCCATGAATTTAGGACAAGACTCCCCCAGCCCTAACCGCCCCTGCTCAAAGCAGGTTTCACTGCAAAAAAAAAAAAAAAAATCAAAATGTATACATGGTCCTTTTTGAAGTCAGTACATTATGACAGTCAGTCTCCTTTGCTAACATTTTATGTATGTGAGACTTAAAAATACAATATTTACTTAGGAATTGTGCTGGTTTTTATCCTTTAAAAGAGTCTTAGTTGGTATAAACTAACAAGGCCAGTCTTGCCTTTGGGGAGAAGCTGCCAGGACATCAAGCAAAGGTGATCTTGGCAGAACTGGTGAGCTGGTATGTGCACGGGCCATGAAAGGAGTGCTCATATGACCAAGGACTCAGTGGGAGGCTATTTCTGTCAATGCCACTACACGGGCTGCTTTATAAAGAGAGCTTAAACCTTCTGACTTCCCACAGAAACACAACAAACAAAAGAGAAGTAGAAGCAAACGTTGTCTTGGAGTATTTGTGAAGAAACAACAGATGAAGGCAGAATAGAAGGAAATGACCAGATCTCAAGTATCTAACCAAGGCTGGTGATAAAGTTCACTTGGTAAAGCGCTTCTCTGCTATGTACAGGACCATGTGTTAAACCCCTAGTACTGCAAAATAAATGTCCCATAATGAGGTCCATTAAGATCATTAGGGAAAGTTTTATATGTTAGGGTAAACTTGAGATTTTGTCTCAAAAAAGACAAACAAAGCAACTTTTTTGGATCATCTATGGTATTTCCTCTTACTACTGAAATGATTCATAAGAAATCATACATTATCACGAATGGTGGCACACACCTTTAATCCCAGCACTTGGGTGACAGAGGCAGGCGTATCTCTGAGTTTGAGGCCAGCCTCTCACTACTGAGTGAATTGCAGAAAGGCCAAGGCTACACGGAGAAACTTGTCTTGAAAAACAAAACAAAACAGAACAGATCAAAACATATGCCACTTAGGCATCTTAGGATACTGGCTTCTCACAAATTTATCCTACCAAACTACCTTTTGATTCTTGAGTTCCATAGGACTGGAGAGAACTTCACTGATAATTACTAATAGCATCACTAAGCTCAGCATGGACATCTTGCTACTCCAGCAACTATTTACCTGTGTCTAGCTTGTGAACTTTGAGACAAAATGTTTCCCAAACCAACCTGTCCTCTCTGATGCCATCTCATGCAGGTGGCACTGTGACACCTCATCATTGCTGAGCTTTGACCTGAGTCCCAGCATCCACAGAACGAGCTCTGGCTAGTTCTCTCTTCTGGTATCTCCTTTCAGAAATGCTTCCAACAGGGGATAGAGAGATGGCTCAGAGGTTAAGGGCACTTGCTGCTTTTGTGGATGACCTGAGTTTGACTCCCAGCACCTACATAGTGGCTCACAACCATCTCTAATTCCAGTTCCAGGGAAGCTGAAGGCCTCTCCTGACTTCTGTGCGCACCAGGCACACATGTGGTGCACATTTATACATGCAGACAAAATATTTATACACATAAAATAAATCTAAAATGACACCAAAGCCTGAAAAGATAAAGTCCTTAAAAAGCGCCATGTTTTAAAGGAAGGTCTCAGCTGGATTTTTTTACTATTTACTAGGGAAATCTTTACTAACATCAAGAATGAATCAAAGGGCTGCAGAAAAGGCTTAGTGGTTAGGAGCGTGTATAGAAGAAGAGAGCTCAGTCCGCAGCACCCATGGTGGGCAGCTTATAAGCCCTTGTAACTCAAGGTCTGGGGGAATCTTACTAGGTTAACCTCTCTAGGAACCTTGTGAACTGCCAACTCAATTAAAGAAAAGATAATTAAAGAAAAGATAGGGCCAGGGGTAAAGCTCAGTGGTATAGACTGGCTTAGCATGGGCGAGTGTCCCCAACCCCTCCCAAAGACATTAACACAGCAAAATCTTCAGTCATTTCTTTGGTGAGAATTTCATTAAATAGAAAACCATATAGCAGTTTTACCTTTGACTGGTCCTCATCCACAGAAGATTCTTCAGATGCATGGGGAGTATTACTCAAAGAGCTGCTTCTCTGGTCATCGGCTGTCATTTCTGAAGGTGACACTTCGAGCATAGACAGGCGACAACCCTCACTCCTTCCTCCACTTAATTCTTCTATCCTTGAGTGAGAAAAAGACCGAGATCGAGTTTCTTGAGAAAGCTCTACAAATTTCTCTAGGGCACTAAAAAAATCAATACGATCTGTACTAAAATCAGAGATGGCAGCTTGGCAACTGGCTTGGGGGCTTGGTGACTCCAGATCAGGTGACATGGGGAGGTCTTTCAGTCTCGATGTCAACTCTTCCATTGGTAGTAAGTGGACATTCATGTCTGCTTTCAGTGCGTCTGTCTCCAAATCTTCCACTGCTAAGTCTGGGAACTTGTTGGCAATGTCGGGGGCCTGTCCAGGTTGGAGTAAGGCTTTAGACGCATGGCAGTTGTCAAGAGGGAACTTTGATTCACTGAGACAACACCCTGACGAGCATCCGTTGATGTCATTTAAGTTTAATTCATCTTCAATCTGTCCAGCATGAAACTCTTGTGAAGAAAACTCCAAGCAGATGACTCTTTCTTTGGTTCGTAGTCCTTTCTGATTTACATCTTGTGGGACCACATGTTCCACAAAGACGGGAGGCATGGCTGCAAGGTTCTCCACAGTCTTCACCTCAGCAATCTGGTCTGCTGAGGTGGTCATCTCCTTCTTGTTGAGCTCAAGCCCAGGTTTACAGATGGGTTCGTGGTGGTCTGAGAGGTCGCTATCTGAATGAGATCTCCAGAGTTTGTTATGTCGCTGTTTGCTGTGGATAACACAAACAGGTTAGTGAGAACAGTCAACATCCTTCTAGGACCCCACATCCAGAGAAACCTTATCTCCTGCAAATCCTTGTTCCTATTCATTAGTCCAAGACAAAAAGTACTGCAAAAGATGCACAACTTACAGGAATAAAACTCAACACAAACAGCAATAGATGGTTGGGATCTGAATTTTTTTGAGACAGGTTTTCACAACAGAGTCCTGGCTGACTTGGAACCCACTATATAAACCAGCTGGCCTCAAACTAATAGAGATTTCCCTGCCTTTGCCTCCAGAGGGCTGAGATCTGACTTTTTTTCTGAAATCAGATTAATAGGAGCTAAAATGTTATTAATAGTCACTACTGATAATCAAGTTCTTTCGTGGCACTGGTAAGTGTGAGCTGTGGACTTTAAACATTTACCATTTGTGCCATACTGTGGCACACAGTATAAGTATAAGATAAGAGGACAACTTGGGAGAGTTGGTCCTCTCACTCCATTGCCTGAGTCCTAGGGATTGATCCCAAGTTGTCAGGCTTAGTGGCAAGCACCTGGCCTGTTGGGCTATCTCACACCCCTGTAGACTTTCTTTTAAGAGTCAAGTGTAGCAATAGCTTTCCAAATTTAATCTTTAAATAATCAGTTCTTCCTGTAAGAAGTTTTCTTGACACACACACACACACACACACACACACACACACACACACACACACACACGCACGCACACACAGACTGGGATTCAGTTCCTAGTAACTACATGGGACGTGGAAGATGACTTGAAGAAACAGTGTCTTCCTCACATAAGAACTGAGACTGTGACAGCACACAGACCTGCATAAGTTCAAACCAGAAGAAATCTCTCAGCACAGAGAAAGGGACACGAAGTCCCACCCCTACCAAGAAGCTATTTGCAACGGATATTTGCAGGGAAAGGGAAACCAGTTTTCGCCACCAGGGTGACACTGGATATATCAACTATACTCTAGAACAGGCCCCAACACAACATGGGTGCTGTTTTTGGGGTGCTTTTTTGTTTTTTATTTGTTTTACTGGTTTTTGTTTGTTTTGACCTATGCTATCCCCCCCCCATAGGGAAAGAATAGGGAGGTGGGGAAGACTTGGGAGTTGTGGGAGGGGAAGGAATACAATTAAAATATATAGTATGCAAATTTAAAAAATTAAAATATTAAAAATCTTTTAAAAAGTTTAACAATTCAACCAGAAACAAAACAAAACAAACCCCCAATCTAAACATATAAGTCATTCAAAGAGCAATAATTTTTCAGAGGTTCATTATTAGAATGAAAGCTTATATAGTAACTCTTGTTGCTGGAGCTCAAGTGGGGGAAACTGGTGATCAGGATTCTTCTTATTTTTATTTGATGTCAGTAGAGGCCAGAAGAGGAGTCAGATCTCTAGAGGCTACCCAAGTATGGGTGCGGATACCAAATGTGGGTTGCTGAGCCTTCTTTCCAGCTCCAGGGTATTCGGTCTTTTGTGTGTGTGTTTGAAACAGGATCTATGTGGCTTTTTCTCACTATGTAGAACAGGCTGGCCTTGAATTCACAGAACTCCACCTGCCTCTGCCTCCTGACTACTGGGACTAAAGACATATACCACCATGTCTGGCTAAGGTGATCATTCAGTTAGAAAATAAAGGTGGCCTAGTAAGTCTGGATTGAATGTGCCGTTACAGAATGAAGAGGAGAATAAAGGACAGGCCTTTCCCACCAACCCCAGAAACCACTACATAGTCATCCTTTGGTTATTTCATGATGTGACGTCTGATGATGAAATTCACTTCAAGCTACATGCTTATAGAAAACACAATTCTCAAAGCTCCAGTCAAAATGTCTCAGCTGCCTGTACAGTTGGTCAGAATCACCTGCCCAGGGATTAGATCTTAAATATGATGCTTGACAGTCCCCATGACTTAATAGCAGACAAAGAACAACCTAACTTCTGGGTGGAAAGGGAAACTCAGCCTCAAACAATTTGCCCTGGGCTCGGGGCCACATGTGGGCTCTGCTGAGTCATGTGCCTACAATGATGTGACCCTGTTTTTTCTCAACTCCACACCTGCTCTCAGCTCCCTCTGGTGTCTGCTGCTTGGGTGTGGTGCTCTGACTCAGGCCTTCGCAGCAGAGGGTGCTTTCCCTCCAAGGGAACAGGTCAAATCTGTTTATTAAGACAAGCTATAATCAGTTAGCTGGCTGTACTGTGGAGTTTTTACCCTTTCAAGCTGCATGACCTCCAGCCACCCCTAGGAGGAGACAACATAACACACTGCACATCTCAAGTGAGAGGCAAGCTGACTGCTGTGGGTAAGCGTGGTCTAAACTGTGTTATTACCAAGGCTGGTTCGCTTCCTATGGAAGTTTCTTTACTTAGCTCGGGAGGCCTTTGTTTCCAGGCCTAAATGCCACCTGTTTTCTAATTTCCACACTGTGAATTATTGTGGGGTTGTTCAAATGGGTCTTCTCACTTAGCACTGTAAGATAATTCCTGTGGTGCATGTGACTGAAGAGACAGCTCAGAGTGTAGCAGTTCTTAGCCATCTGATGGTATAAAACAGCAGCTGATTTGACTAGCCAACAAACAAACGAGAACTTTCCATTATCTCAAGAATTCCTCAAAGTATAGTTTAAAAAAAAAAAAGCTTGCAAATTGCTTATCAGTCAGGGCTGGGGAGATAGCTCAGTGGTTAAGAGTGATTGTTTTTTCAGGGGACTCAGGTTCAATTCTTAGCATCCACATGGTGGTTCACAACCATCTATAACTCCAGTTCCAGAGAATCAAATGCCCTCTTTTGACCTCCATGGGTACCAAGCATGCATATGATGCACATACATACATATAGGCTAACATACATAAAATGAATAAATCTAGTACATTAAAATATTGCCAGTCAAGAGGAAATATGAAATGGAAGTTATGCTAGTGTAAACAGTGAATGTTTCAGAAGAAGTAGCTAATATCACACACAGCCTGCTTCTCAGCAAGGACTTCCTTCTGTTCTTGGAGTTTGATGATCATCAGGAAATACTTCATATGGGCTTGGGAATACAACTGACACCTACTTATAAAAGAGTAAGAAAAGGAAACTCTAACCCAGAGACTGGCTCCAACATCACCGCTAAAGCACCACATGTCCCCACTGACCTGCACCCTCCTCCCTCCTGAGCTCTGTGCTTATCATCTGTGCCTTTCTCTTCCTTAAAATGTTACGGCAGGGATTTAAAAAAAAATCAATCAATTATTTTTTAAGATTGAATCTTAAAAACATTGTCCTGGCTATCACGGCTATCACTGTGAAGACCAAGCTGGCTCTGAGCTCACAGATATCTGCTTTCCTCTCTCTGCTGAGATTAGGGGCATGCATGCTCACCACACACCTGACCTTAAAACATTATATTGACTAAAATGTTATTTTCATAAAGTGAAATGAATGTGTCACAATTAGTTTGTCCATATGGTTGGCTACTGTAAATATTGCCAGGAACATTCTTATGGCTGCTGAAACTTTAGTCTCTCAGAGGTGTCATGCAATAGAGTGTAATACATGGGTCATGGCCGACTGTGCACCACTGGTTTGCTGGTAACACTAGATTGCTTTTCAGCGAGGCTCTGTTTGGTGTATTCTAATGCTCTGACACTGATGGGACTTGGTACACAACATTAGGTCACATCTATTATTTTAAACGGGTTAACCTCTAATCCAGCTGGCCCCCAACTCTCATTCTAGGCAGGCAAGTAAATAAACAAGCTGCCAAAAAGGAACATCAGAGTTGGCCTGTGGCCTAGATGATGCAACCATGCCTTAGATCTCCCCTCCCTTGAGTGGCCTCTGACCTGAATTTGGAATCATGTAAACACAGGCACACATATGACTGGGCCACTCTGCGTAACAGTTTAGTTTTCTTATTTATTAGATGAGCAGAAAAGAAACGTGATTGGTAAGATATATAAGACATTCCATTCTCTTCCTTCTGCTTTCTTGCTACATGTTAGGTAATAGCATCAACTCTTAAGAAATGTTTACAGAAGAAAACATTGCTAGAAATGTAGGGCTAGGAAAATAAGACCGGGTGTGGTTACCTTCTAGGGTATCAGGAAAAGCAGTGGGCATTTCTGTGAGTTGTGCACAGTCCTGGATATTTTCAATTATTTTACCAGAAAGTTATTAAAAAAAACCTTCTATGCCATAACTAGCCTTGGCTGTCATGGGCCAGAAATCTATGTCCTTTCATTTCAGGCTCCTTGCTGCTTGGCTGACAGCTATGTCTAAATAGACTGCTCGCCACCAGAAAACCAGGATAGGAAGAAAACCCTGCCACCGTTGGCTCTCATAACCAAAGTGGACATGTCTGAGGACATGGAACACAAATTCTTCCTAGCTGTCACTTAGTTTTCCTTCTGCCCCTGGAACCTAATACCATAGACACATGGCTCAGCTTGCAAATGATCTGCTTGAAACTTGAACCTGTCTGACAGAGCATAAATCTGGTTTGGTGTATTCTAATGCTCTGACACTGATGGGACTTGGTACACAACATTAGATCACATCTATTATTTTAAATCCTTGTGGTAGCAGGAAGAGCTTCATAACTTGCTCTTCCTGCTACCACTCCACAATTATAAATACAGAAAAAATATGTCATGAAAAACAGCAATAGTTTAATTATACCATCCTTTTTAGGTCTTTGAGTGGAAGACCAACCTTTTCTGATATTTTAAATGATGTAAGATGTTCTTTGCATTTCCAAGGGTTGACATGTGACTGGGGCCCTCGTGCTCTCACTAAGACTGTAATCAATTCAGATGTTACTATAGGAATGTGTAACTCAGAGGTCACTGCACCAATCAGCTCCTTCCAATAGACTTCTGGCACAGCCAGTTAAGTATCTAGCACTGCTCTGGGTAACTACAGTTATAGGATGCTGGGATCACAATTCTAACTCTTTGAGAATCACCATGTGTTTCCTATGATATGAAAAGAAGATCCAGGAAAAAAATACTATTAAGGAACAACCAAACTTTGGAAGTTGTCTCTGTCTAACTGCCTTTCAGGGAGGTTGCCCCACATCTGTAGAACTCTACACAGGTGACACCAGTTAAGTGTGTGTGTGATGGTGGGGGAAGGCTGATGCCAATGGAGAAGGATAAAGAACATATATGAATGCATGCTTTTTGGGTAACCATGGAGAAAAGAAATGGTGAGAAACAACCCTTAACACATAGTGGTACAAAAAATAAAATAAATAACTTAAACACTTGAGAGATGAGGCAGGAGAATTAGGTACTCAAGGCCAGCCTTGGATACATAGTAGGTTCAAGGCTAGCTTGGGGTATGTGATAGCCTGTCTAAAAAAACACAAAACAAAACATGTTATTTTATGAAAGAAACTAAAACAAAACAGTAAACATAGACTAACTGGTCTATCTTATCTGTCTATCTATCTGTCTGCCTACCTACCTACCTACAAATCAACAGGATCTCTCTATGTAGCCCTTGCTGTCCTGGAGTTTGATATGTCTAATAGGTTGGCCTTGAACCTACAGAGAACTGCATGCTTCCAAGTGCTTGGGTTAAAGGCACTGTACTGCCTCTCTCAACTTCATATTGATGTTTTAATTTTACAGATGGGGGTCAGGTAGGAACTAGAAACACAAGTAACTTCTGAAGGTTGCAGCACATAGGTGAACCAGGAACAGAAAATAGATTTAATGAGGCAAATTCTGTGTTTTTTCCTGTCTGGAGTTTGCCCTCCCTTTATGAATCAGGCTCAGGAAGTCAGGATGGAACAGAAAAGGAAAGGAAAAGGAAAGAGGAAGCGTGATTCTCTGGGGTTTATGCTGCCCTTCATATCCTCATTTAAGATTTGTTTCCCTGAAATTCCTTTAATGTCTAAGAAAACCACATACTGGGGGAGGAGTGCTGGGGAAGGGAACCAACCCAACAGCTTTCAGTAGCCTGGGATTCCAGAATAAATACTGAAGTTGGCAGCACATGTAGTGTCCTCCCTCTCAGTAGGTCACATGAGGACATTGCCTAACATCCGTTATGTGTGCTGCATGTGTCTGGGAACATGTAATATTTATGTTCTCCTCAGATGCTTAGGTACCTTTTCCTTGTGCCCAAAAGGACCCCCATGACCTAACTTAATGTGAAAGTGTCATCGAGGTTGTTGCTAAAGAACCAGAACTCCTTTGAAACAGAGGAGGACTGAGTATTCTCCCAGCTTCTCAAGACAGAGGCTCAGATGAAATCTTTCCAAATGCTGAGTAAATGGGAGGGTTGTTAGTGGAGACCATATTGCTATGTTGTGGTCACATTTTCACAATTCTTTGGGGCTGGAGGGCGGCCCCTCTGTGTGGATAGGCTGAAAGGCTATTTAACATTTTGTTCTGTGGAAACACAGCCCAGATTTGAGAGTCAAAATCAAGTCATGAGACTTGCTGGAGTCAAACCCTGGCACCAGCTGCAAGTGCTTTTAGACAGCTGTGCTATTACCCTAAAAACACAGCCTAGAACTGCTCATAGGGAAACAAACCAATCTATCAAGCCAGAGAATTTCAGCATGTGACAGCTCAAGAAACTAATTCTCAAGTCATTTACCATATGATACGAGAGTAGCTGAAGGTGATTTTTAACTCCTAAGGGTAATGGAATGAGAGGCAGAGAAAGCCACTCACACCCACCTGGCCAGCAAGATCCCTTGGTATTCTTCTAGTTGTCTCATGAAGCTGGGGTTAGGCTTGGTCACTGTTCTTCTTTCCTTCACATAGTCATAGGCTCGATCCAGATTCCATCCATACTCCTTCATTGCATAGGCAATCACAGTGGAGGCTGAGCGACTCACCCCCATTTTGCAGTGCACAAGACATTTAGATCCATGTTTCCTAGTTGGGAGAGTGATGGATGGGAGAGTGAGGTGAAATAGACAAGATGCCGACAGACAGTACAGTGTAAGAGATGGGTTTCAGGTTCCTGTATTGCCCTTTAACTTTTTTTTTTTGCTATGCAATGTTTTCATCTTTGTACATCCATCCATTTTGAGACAAGGTTAGTCTTAGTAGCCCTGGCTGTTCTGGAAGGAACAAACTCTGTAGACCAGACTGGCCTGGAATTCAATGATTCACCTGCCTCTGTCTCCCCAGTGCTGGGGTTAAAGGTGTGGCACCACCATTGCCGAACTCTCTTTTTTTCACTTTTAATATTAAGCCTCTTAATCCACTCAGTAAAGATCTACCATATATAACCTAATGTACGGGTACAATTGAGTTAGAGAAACAGACAAAAATCAATGTCGCAGCGCCCTGAATGTGAGCGTGGAGAGAATTTTGCATTTGGAGTTGGAGGTTATTTCCTGTGTGGTGGAGGCCAGTTCCCTCACAGCCCTCAGGCACATCTTCTGGCTGGCACGCTCCCAAGTTACAGGTGTGGTAATGACTCATCTGATTTGTTCTAATAGAGTTATTTCTAGTTAAGTTCCCAGGAAGGGCTCTGACCCTGGAGGAAAGCATAGATGAAGCTGAGGTTTTTCCTCTATTCTAAAGATCGCTTTTCACACAATATCACAGCCCCAGGGAACTGGAAGAAAACATGTGACATATCATGTGTCATTCTCAGTGTTCAGGTGGAACGAACGAGAGCTGCCTGTTTGTGTTTTGCATGCTTTGAAGTGAACTCAGGGCTCCACACATACTCTAAGGATGTGCTCTGTCACTGAGCTATGTCCCAGTCCCTGTGGGCTTTTAATACAAGGGAAGGAAGAGAAAACAATGCTACTGCAAAGCAAAGAAAATACTTCAATCTTAATGGCCAAAGCTAGTGATCTTGGATATGAACATCATTCAGTTATGTTCCAATTCTAACAACATAGTGTTGCAGCACAAACTAAGTCATCAAGGGTCAGTTAAATGCATGAATAAGCTCTGCTTATTCATCTGCTGATCACATCTTCCGGTTGTTGAAGAGGAACTATTTTAGAAACTGGAGGAAAAGAACTGTAACTGTTATGGCTACTGATCATGGACTCTAATCCTTCCGAGTAACTGTTCTAATAACCAAAACATAGACACCTGAGCAAAAGCAGAGAAGCTGTTCATGAGCTACATGAATGACGGAAGAATTGTCAGTGGCGACCCTGCTGAGGTGACTTGCCCAAATGAGTGAGCAAATAAGCTACAAGAACACAAAGCACGGAATGGGATAATCTTTCTGAATTTGAAACCTCTATGGTTATGTGTCTATGTGGGTGGGCATCTGCGTGTGGTGGTTCACATGTGGAGCTCATAGGATGACTTGGAGGAGTCAGTTCTCTAAAATTCTACCATGTGGGTTCTGGGGATTAAATTTAGCCTTGGAAGCCATCTCGATGGTCCTTACTATAGAGTTTGTATTAGACTAGAGTTAGGAAGCCAATGCACAACGATTCAGATAAAAGTTTAGACGTGTGTGTTCTGTTTTCCAAATGAGCTCTAAAAATATCAAATTTTAGGCCTTTGCCTATAGGTATAGAAAATGCTTCAACTTGGACAAGCCTAAGTAAAGTAAAATTTATTCCCTGTGAAGACACCTTTTTCAACTATTACTTTTTTTTTTTTTTTTTTTGGAGACAGGATTTCTCCGTGGCTGTCCTAGCACTTGCTATGTAGACAACTCAAAGGTCCACTGGCCTCTGAATGTGAGATTGAAGGTGTGCACTTTGGCATTGTTCAACTGGGCTTTTTAAGTGCTCAGCTTCTAATTTATTTAAGAAGGTTAGTTTTCACCTATTCTACATTTCAATTTCACCCCTTAGTCCCTGCATAGAATTGTCTAGACTAAGTTTGCATTGTAACATTAGGAAGAGGGCCCTGTAAAAGAAATATATAAGGAGGCACTATATCTCAGACTCTGACTCAAACTTGGGAAACTCATGAGCAACAGCCTCCATTTCCGACCTTGGTGCTTATGATGGTTATTTTGGTTAACAACTGGACTACATCTGGAATAACCTAAAACCCCAAAATGGCTAGGCACACCTATGAAGATTTTTTGCTTAACTAAATCATCTGAAGTGGGAAAATACACTTCTAATTATCTTTGAGGTAGGAAGACCCACCTCTAATCTGGGCTCCACTCTCTGCTGGTAGCCACTGGCATTAGAGCCTACTTCTTCAGGATTCCAGTGTATACTAAAGACCAGCTGAGGTATCCAACCTCATGAATTGAACAACTACTGGATTCTTGAACTTTTTGCTTATGTGCAGCCACAGTTTGGTTAGCTTGATTGCAGCCTGTAAGTCATTCACATAAAAGCATATGTATGTGCTATAAGTTCTGTAGCCCCGACTAATACAGATTTTGGTGCCAAAAGTGGTTCTAGAGCAACAGAAGTGTAAGGATGAATCTTTTAAACATCTGGACTATGCTTTCCAGTTTGCTAGCATCTACAGTTGTCAAAGCCTCTCCTGGGAGTTTGCAGAGTACTGGAAGCCCATGGTGTGAAATATTTTACAAAATTAAGTAGATTTTATTATCCTGATTTACCATTTATGAGAGGCAATAGATTTGACGCCTGTCCTGTCTATCAATATTGTTAAGGGAAGTTAAGACTGATTTTTAAAGAAAGTTAAAAACAAGTGTTTCTCATTCACTAAAGATGGCTTGAGTGCTGTCCCTTCTGAAGAGGATGTGGCTAAGGAGCTCACTTATGATTCTTCCCAATGAAAGGGTAAGTAAAATTGGGAAAGGAAGTCCTCAGAACTTTAAGAGTCAATTAATTTGAAGATGACCTCAATGAAAGGCCAGAGAAAAATTTCACCATTTACAGTATCTACAAAAAAGTCAATAACTGGAAAGATTTTCAAAGCTCACTGTTTGAATGAATGCCTTATATTCAGAAAAGCCCAGTATTATACCTGTTCACAATAATGTTTGCTACAAAACTTACAAATATCCCCAGTGGCATTTAAAGAAGTTAATTTAGAGCCAGGCATGGTGGATAGTACATGCCTTTAATCTCAGCACTCAGTATATAAAAAAGCAGGCAGATTCCTGTGAGTTCAAGGCTAGCCTGGTCCATGTAGGGTTCCAGGCTATTTAGGATTATATAGGAAGGCTTTGTCTCAAAAAAAAAAAAAAAAATTCCTCCATTCTGTCATCTTTTTGTTAGCTGCAGCATAATTTCATTTAAAATTTTTTTCTGCATATCAGAAAATGAGGCTATATGAGGTTATCTTTTTTTTTTTTTTTTTTTTTGGAGACAGTTTCCTGGCTGTCCTGGAACTCAAGAGATCTGCCTGCCTCTGCCTCTCATTATTGGGATTAAAGGCATGTGCCACCACTGCCAGGCCATATAAGAAGCTGTTCTGTTCTATTCATTTGCTTAAAGGAAAAATGTTAAGTCATTAATTAATCTTTCATCCAGGATCATAAAAGCTTATTGCCTTTTCTTCCTTCCTACTCTTTTCTCTAAGAGCTTTCAGTAAACTGTCTCAGTCTCACCCCAGCCTTAGTTACACTGTGGAGAGGGATCAGAATGTGTGTGGGACAATACTCACTTTGCTTTAGAGATGAATTTGTAAGTGTCATTCCAGTAAGCCAGGAGATCTGTTGCCTCTTCATCATATACTCGAATGTTATGATACTCAAAGACTCCAGGGAAGAAGTTATCTATCTCTCGGGTGACGTTCAAGATATACCGAACCCTGTGAAAAAAACCAAAGGAGGGCATATATTCTCAGGCTAAAACTAATTTCCAACCCTGTATCTGCCATGTTCAATACCTAAATTCCATTTTCAGCTTATGTGTGGTTATACAATCTCATCTTTGACAGTATTTTGGAAACAGCCCTAATATCTATATACAAAAACCAAACTGATACCCACAGCCTAGCAATTTACGTTGCTAAAATTACCAATAATAAACTTTTATTTGGAAGTTGATTGTATAAAACCAGGCTACTGATATACTCCAAAAAAAAAAAAAAAAAAAAAAAAAAAAAAAAAAAAAAGAGAGAGAGAGAGAGAGAGAGAGAGAGAGAGAGAGAGAGAGAGAGAGAGAAAAGGGAAAATTTCTTATTTTTCTGAACACCAGATTGTTAGGCAAGAAGCTGTTGGAACTTGTCCATGGAGAGCTGGGCCTGAAATTCTTCAAGTCTGTCTGGCCACATTCCTGTTGAGAGTTCATAAACTGGAATGCTGGCAGAGAAGGGTTTATCTATTAAAAACTTCCCATCACCTCTCTCCCACACCACCTTAATTAATGCCTGGGTTTAATTTGCCAAAAGTTATATAGACACCACTAGAATTTACTGTAGCAACATAGACTCAGTTTTTTTGTACAAAACTCCTTCCTTCAAATAACCAAATGTGGGGTTCAATAAACTCAGTTTCAGAAGGAGGATGAAGAGGAGGAAGAAAAGGAAGGGAAGAAGAGGAGGAGAAAGAAGAAGAAAGACAAGAAGAGATATAATTACTCTGTGGTAAAGGCCAACTAGGCCCAAGATTTTTGAGACATGAATTGAATTTGCTTCAACCAGCACCAAAGCCTACTAATACAAATGATTTTGTTTTTTTTTTTTAATTAAAAAAAATGAAGCGCACAGTAGGATGTAAAATGATGCAACTGCTGTGGAAAAAAGCTCAGCAATTCCTGAGAAGGCCAAACAGTTACTACACAAGCATTAACCTCACTCCACAGTGCGCATGCAGGGGGTCACTGCAATGTTATTAACAATAGTCAAAAGGATGATATTAGTGGCTTCTAGAGGAGGGAAGAAGGAAAATATGACAGAGGCGGCATGCATAGTCTCTTTTTTATTTAAAGAAGTTCTAAGGTATTTGCATAACTCAGAAACTACATTCCACAGTGCTGTATACTTTAATTGTTAGCTACATTACATTATGCATTACTTTCAATAAAAGTAAAAGCAAGCACACTCAGTTTATTTTTTATTTAGTTATTATTTCAAGATAAGGCTTCTCTATGTAGCTCTAGCTTCCTTGGAACTCTATGTAGACCAGCCTGGCTGAAAACTCAGATCCATTTTCCTTTTCCTCCTGAGTGCTGGGATTAAAGATGTGAGCCACCATGCCTGGCTTGCTGATTTTGTTTAAGATAAAAATGAGGGGATGAAGAGATGCTCAGAGGTTTGGACTGCATGTTGCTCTGGCCTTCTCCTGGACTCTGACACAGAAAATTAATAACAAAATCCCAAAACCTAATCAGTCTCCTACGCTAATCCTACACTTCAGCGATAGTTTGTGATATCATCGCTATAGAGACAGGACAAGCTTTCTAGTCCTTTTCACTTCAGAGCTGAATGATGCCCACTGGTCACTGCTACTGTAACTCCTCCAAATTTCTTTACTGTATCTGCCACTATGCAATTTTATATGGAGTAACCCTCAAAGTTAGTTTCTAAAGTTATTAGATGACCTGAAAGTGACCTTAATGTTAAAGCTTGTGCTTTGAAATCCCATAAAGTAGTAGCAGGGGTCAGTGCATACAGTCTTGTGAATAAACACACACTAAGCTTCAGAGTCACTGAAGAAATAAGACCTAAGTAGTGGATGTCTGTACATCTATCTTCTTCCCCTTTCTTCCTCTCTCCCTCTCCCCCTCTCTACTCTCTTTTTGAGATGGTTTCCTTGTGTAGCTCTGGCTGTCCTTGAACTCAGAGATGCATCTGCCTCTGCCTCCTGAGTGCTGGGAACAAAGGCATGTGCCACCACTGCCCAGCCAATCTGTTACTGTTGTTGCTGTTTTAATTTGAATAGTTCTGTTTTTAAAGACAAGAGTCAGTTGCACTTTGTAGTTTAAGTCTTCTCAGAGTAAATGATGTCTCATATTTCACAGTAGGGCGATGGATAGCTACATACTGTACATTTCAAAAAGCAAAAAAAAAAAAAAATATTTTGAAGAGTTTTCACCATAAAGAATTGATAAGGGCTGGAGAGATGGCTTAGTAGTTAAGAACATTGACTGCTCTTCCAGAGGTCCTGAGTTCAATTCCCAGCAACCACACGGTGGCTCACAACCATCTGTAATGAGATCTGATGCCCTCTTCTGGTGTGTCTGAAGACATTGACAGTGTAGTCATATATATAAAATAAATAAATAAATTAATTAATTAATAATTGATAAATGGAGGTGGAAATTCCCAGCATAGCAGCTCTCAACTATCTGTAATCCCAGTTCCAGGGGATTTGATATACATGCAGGCAAAATACCTATACATGTAAAAATTATTTTAAAAAATTTGAAAAATGTTCCAGATGACAAACTTGATTTAAAACATTAAATATATGTATCCAAACATCACATGGTACCTCATTAATGTATACAGATTTAATGTTTCTATAAAATGTTTTAATAAAAGAAGCAATGAGATGGATGAGGCTTCTCTCCAGCTTGGATTATAGTCTAGTGTATGTATATACAATTTGATTATAATGTATCTGGCAAGCAGGGCTATGTCAAATATCAGATTTCATACTAAATATCACACATTAGGTTTTTAGAATTATAGCTTTTAAAAATTTTATAGGATTGTACATTATCAAAAACTGTGTCTCACTACCAAGGAAATCTAAGTGAACTTCTGCAGATAAGGCAGAGTCAGTGTTTTAAGGTACAACCAGGGTCTCATCTTCAAGGGACATGTCACAAAACCCACTGGTGAACAATTTATTTAGTGTTAAAAGGGCAAATGGAAGACACAGGATGACAGCCGAGGTCTTTGGATTCTTGGTCCAGTTTACAAGCTGATTTCCTCTCCTCATCTATCACTGGGCAAATGACAACTCTCACATGTGTGTGAACTTCTTATCATTCATTTACACTGGTGTGAAGCTCTGAGCTAGGTAGATATAAATTCAGAAGATGAAGATACAGTGCCTACCTTTAAAAGCTCCAGTTGGATGCTTGCAGCTGAGCATTGAACTGAAAACAGGGTCCCCAGTGAAGAAGTTGGAAAAAGGACTGAAGGAGCTGAAGGGATTTGCAACCCCATTGGAAGAACAACATTATCAACCAACAGAGCTCCCAAGGACTAAACCACTATCCAAAGAGTACACATGGATGGACCCATGGCTCCGGCTGTACATGTAGCAAAGGATGGGCTTGTTGGACATTAATGGGAGGAGAAGCCCTTGTTCCTGTCAAGGCTCGATACCCCAGTATAGGGGAAATGTCAGGGTGGGGAGGCGGGAGAGGGTGGGTGGGAAAGCACCCTCATAGAAGCAGGGGGATGGGGGATGGGATGGGGGTTATGGAGGGAAAACTGGGAAAGGAGATAACATTTGAAATGTAAATAAAATATATCCCCCCCCCCCTCAAAAGCTCCAGACCAATCCTTACTAATTAGAAATTTTCAAATTATACTTTTATATCTTCAACTAAGCAACTATTTTTCCTACTTGGAATTTTTTTTTTTTTTTGTATAAAAACTAGAAGTTCATTTTAGCAATTGTAAACACCTTTCTTGTCAGAAGAAAATAAGGAAATGTATGGTACCAGCTGGGACCTGACTCTTGGTCTATCATGGCATTCAGAAATGAGTCATTCTCTTCTTCCTCTGGCCTAGGCAAGCACTACCACTGAACTACATTTCTAGCAACCACATTTGATTTTTAAAGAGTGCCAAACACTTGGGCATTTGTTTTTCAAAGCCTTTCAATTAATACAATTGATCTTTCTTGGGAGGGAAGAGGATCAAACGGTTGAGAGAACAACTGTTTTGATTTTTGTAAATTATACCTGAGCACTGAAAGCAACTTTAAGGATTAAAGTTACCCACTGATACTTATTATATAAATATAAAAATCAAACAAGGGACTTCTGTTATACAGGGGTGTCAGCAATTGCTCTGTGTGCTCACCCTCGGTTCTGCAGGTCCTCCAAGTTAGAGGCATTCCATTCTGAGCCCTATGGAGCCAAAGAGACAAGGTTAGTGAGTATTAGCAACACAGCATCTGAAAAGGAACACGGGAAACAGAGGTTCTAAAAAGTGACTCAATAACAAGTACTCCATGCCCCTTAGCATCAGGAGTTTTATGTTATCATACCTAGTTTTTACTAATGATACTATAAAAAAGTTATCTTTTCCTGGGGGTGGGGGAGATGAGTGTGTGCACATGTGTGAACAGACAAGTGCCACGTGTGTATGTGGAGATCAGAGGACAACTTGACTTCCAGGAATTGGTTCTTGCCTTCCACCCATGTATGTTCTGGGGGTCAAATTCAGGTTGTCAGGCTTGGGGCCTCTGAGTCCTCTTGCTGGCCCCAATGATTTCAAATGTCAGAACCCACTATTCTATCTCCTAAGTACTGAGATTATAGGCATGCACCGGTAAAGTCAGTAGTAAACTCAGTTTACATGGTGTTGGGAGGTAGCACAGTGCTACAGGCAAACACTCTACCAATTGAGGTACATTTCTAGCCATAATTTAATTTTTGTAATTTTATCTTATTTTATGTGTGCATATATACACATGTGTGTGGATGTGGGTGTACTCATGCCATGGCATGTATGTGGAAGTCATACAAGGGGACAACTTGAAAGAGCCTTTTCTCTCCTATCATGTGGGTTCTGGTGATGATCTCAGGTTATTAGGGATGGTGGAAAGTACCTTTACCTGCTGAACCATCTTGCTGGCCTCTGGATTTTTCCTTTAAGAGAGGTTTATGGCATACATTTCCAGTTCAGGATAAAAAATTAAGAATATGACAAAGTGGCCCATTTAATTCTACACCATTTTTCTCTCCTACTACAAGTATAACTAGCTTGTAGCTGAATTTATTTCAAAATTCCCTTCTCGAAAGGATCTGTAATGTCAAATCTTGAAAAAG
The DNA here is from genome assembly GCF_963924665.1 of Micromys minutus. Classification (NCBI taxonomy): domain Eukaryota; kingdom Metazoa; phylum Chordata; class Mammalia; order Rodentia; family Muridae; genus Micromys; species Micromys minutus. The sequence continues at coordinate 28,310,022 of NC_137979.1, read as the reverse complement.
ATAATCAGTAGTAAAAATTCTGCCACTTTAGTCATAAGCAAAATTATTCTGTGTCCAATACTCTTGTTTCCCTGGCTCAGCTTTAAAAAAAAAGTTGCTGTTTTCAAAAGGTCTGTATTCACATGTAGGTTTTTCTCAGCCAAGTCAGACACCCTCCAGGAGAGCTGCGGATACTAAAATCTGGTTGGGCAAAGGCTGGCAGCTCAGAGAAATTGTACAATCGTATGAGAATTTAGATGAATCTTTCCCCTAATAATAACCTGGCTACCACCAATCAGCTTCACTGCAGATTTTCTTTGAACTATGTTCTAAACATTCCTTCTCCATATCAGCTGATATTTTTCTGAATAAACAGATCTCTGTGCAGTGTATTGCAGAGTTGAGCATTCTTCCAGAGTGAGAGAAAATTGCTGCCTCTCCTCAAAGACTGGTTGAGCTCCAGGCATGGCAACTCTGCATGAAATGAGATAACTTTTAAGAAAGTAACTCTGCAACTTGAACCTAGATCTCTTTTTCCATGCCAATTGCTGGGAAAGTATATACCCACTGGAGAAGACAAAGGAGTTTGGATGTAGGATGTGTGGTCAAACTGAAAAGAAGCCATCAAAATAAATATGAGATGTTTAGACAACACCTTTCAAGCATTGGTTTTGGATATTGAATAAGGTTAAATTTTAGAATTTTATTTGGAAGTTATTTCCTTAAATACGAAACTCATTCACACCTTTAATCCCAACGCTCAGAGGCAGAGGCAGGCAGATCTTTTGAGTTTGAGGTCAGCTTGGTCTGCCGAGCAAGTTTTAAGACAGCAAAACCCAGTCTCAAAAAAACCCAACTTTTACTCAAATAAAAACTAAAATTTTACAATGTAAAGAAATGTCCAATTTTTAGAAAACCAAACTGTAGGTGAAACTGAAGATAAATTTTTCTTTATTCAAAATTAAGTACACAAATATATACTTTAAAAGTAAAAACTCTAGGGGTTGGAGAGATGGCTCAGTGGTTAAGAGGACTTGTTGCATTTCTAGAGAACCTGGGTTCAGTTCCCAGCACCCACAGGTTGGCTCACAACCATCTGTTCATAATTCCAGTTCCTAGGATTTGATGTTATCTTCTGGCCTCTGCATCAATGTGGTGTACAGGTATATACATACACATAAAAAGAAAACAAAAATGGTAAGAAATCTAAGCTGGGTATGATAGCATATGCCTATAATCCTACTCCTTAGAAGGAATAGAAAAGAAGATCCCCTGCCAGTTCAGCTTTGCACAATAATTTCATAGCTATAGTCCATTAAATCAAACTAGAGACAAACATGTTCTACAATGTCAAGCTTTCAACAGCACCAAATCTGACTGCATGGTAAAATAAACTCCAGAATGTTCAGAGTGCAGTAATCCAGTTCAGTCAGTTTCTGTATGTCTGTCCTTCTATCCCTTTTCCTGGCTTCTAATCAATTCAGTTCACATATGTATTCATTAGAAATTGGAAGGGTGGGCTAGAGAGATGGCTCAGTGGTTAAGAGCACTGACTGCTCTTCAGAGGTCCTGAGTTCAATTCCCAGCAACCACATGGTGGCTCACAACCATCTGTGATGGGGTCTGATGCCCTCTTCTGGTGTGTCTGAAGACAGCTACAGTGTACTTATATATAATAAATAAATAAATCTTTAAAAAAAAAGAAATTGGAAGTGTTAAACTACTGGATATACATAGTACTGGCTTCTCAATGGATAAGGATAAGAAGCATTTGAAACATATTTGGCCTTCTATCTACTCTCTCTGTGTGCGACTTCCTTGATGCATTACAGGTCACTGAGTGTTTGGAAACTATGAAGAACAGTTTTTAGTTATTGACTTCTTGGAAATTGTGAAAAGTAACTTGAGGGCTTCAAGATGCTGTGACATGGTTTTATATGCTTAAAAGTCCATGGCTGAGGATGTAGTTCAATGATAGCACATTCGCTTAACATGTGCAAGGATCAGGATTTGATCCTTAGCACTCCACTCCAAACAGTAGCTAAGCAAATACAGCCCAATAGACTTTCTGTTACAAGTAGGTCCCATTTGCTCTGATGAACTGTATCAGGCCTTAAATAGATTCAGTAGAAAGATATAAAAACCATCCTATTTAAATATATTGTATGAAACCACAGGCGACTGACATCTTTGACTCTGAAAACAGATGGCATTTTTAATAACCTAGAAGAAGAAATCCTTGGTTTGTAGCATTTGCTAAATTCCCTGGTATAAATAGTCCCACTATACTCAAGTTTTAATTCACATAAAAACCCATTGAAAGAGGAACTGGAAAGGCATGAGCAGCAGCAAAACATTCCTATCATACAATACATGCAAATAAAATGTACAAATAATAAAACAGTGTTAGTAAAATAATGTAGCAAAATGATTAGAAAGCAACAAGGCTTGAGTACATAGTGCCCATGCTTTTAATGTTAGTTACATTAAAAGTTTTTTAGATTTATTTATTTTATCTACATGAGTATTTTGTCTGCTTGATCTCCTGTGTACCAGGTGAATGCTTGGTAACTTCAGAGGTCAGGAGTGGGCTTCAGATCCCTAGGAACTAGAGTTACAGATGGTATTGAGTCATGTGGGTTCTGGGAATTGAATCTGGGTCCTTCGCATTAACAGTAAGTGTTCTTAACCAGTGACTCGTTTTTTTCAGTCCATTTATTTTGTTTAAATATAAAAAAGCAATAATCTCTTTCCTTCTTGTCTTGAGTCCAAAACTAGTTTCAAAATACCAGTTAAAGTGGTTTTAAAACTTACCAGGAACACATGCTCAAATATCTGTGTAGGACTATCCATTTGGCCAAGTATCACTATCATTTCATTATCTATGAATTCCTTAAATTCTCGCAAGTTGCACACCATCTGCATTTCCAACTCTGTGCGTATCTGAAACAGAGGTGATGTACTTTATTAATCTCTGTAAAGTTCCTCTGTGTTTTCAATACCATTTTAAACTCCCTATCTATTGTTATCCCACTTCTAGTTTTGGAACAATGAGGACTCAAAGTTGCTTACCTCTTTGGATGTGATATTCTCCAAATCCTTTTGCATCATAATCTCCCTTAATTTTGTCTTAATAAGCCTTTCTGTTCGCTCACGTTCAGTTGGTCTAAGAATAAACAAGTAGTGATTTTTCGTAAACAACTTAAAGCAATGAATTCACCATTGGATCATGTTTCCAAACTATTACTCTTACTTTCGTATTTATATTGTGGAAGCAAATGAGATTGCAAGCGAATACATAGTGAGTTTCAGACCAATGTGGGCATGACATAATGGCACACTTCCTAAACCAAAGCTAACAGTAAGAATATACTTCCAAAACAAATCAATCAACATTTAAAAATAAAAACATATAGAATATAAACACGTGGTGGTGGAGAGATGGCTCAGTGGTTAAGAGCACTGACTGCTCTTCCAGAGATCCTGAGTTCAATTCCCAGCAACTACATGGTGGCTCACAGCCATCTGTAATAGGATCTAATCCTTCTTCTGGTGTGTCTGAAGACAGTGTACTTATATGTAATAAATAAATAGATAAATAAAATAACATTAAAAAAGGAATATTAACATATAAGAATTACTTGAACAGGTTCTATATGTTTAAATGACTTTAAATATATCATAAACACACATTTATGAAGAAGCTGGGTGTATCAAGTGTATCTCGCATTCCTATCAGGTGCCTTTTATATCATTACTTACTGAGCTAGAATAGCAATCTGGGTAGCCTGGTAGTACCAGGCTGTAAATGCCTGTAAATAGAACCAGACTGTAAAATGCCATCCTGTGTTGATCACTCACTGCTGTAGGCCTATAAGCTAGGGAAGGAGAGCTGATCCATCTTCCTTCAGCAAGGCAAATGTTATTGCAAAATGGGTTGTAGAGAGTCAGCTATTTGGATGGAATAGTTCCATCCAAAATACTTTCCTTTTCATGGCAACTCTCAGAATAGCTCTGTGAAAACTTTTATGTTTTTGGAGACAAGGTCTTGCCATGTAGTTCAGGCTGGCCTAGAACTTTCAACCCTCCTGCTTCAGCTTTCCAAGTACTGGGATTATAGGTGTGTATCTCTGCTCTTTCCTTTCTGATAATTTCCATAAAGTTTTTATATTAATTTTATAGTTAAGGAAATAAATATGTTAAAAGATACAGTGGTAACCATATACATTAGAAGGGAAATCAGACCACTCAGTGCAGCCCAGCTCTCTCTCTGCAGCATTGGGTTATTTTCTAGTCTTTAAATAAAATTACTCAAGGCACGTACTTTAGTTCCAGCACACTGAGTTTGAGGCCAGCCTGGTCTACATTGTGACTTCTAGGGCAGCTAGTGCTACAGAGTGAGACCCTGTCTCAAAACAAACAAACAAACAAACAAACAAACAAACAAGCAAACAAAATTAATCTACTCTTGGAACCTTAATATAAAATCAGCCTAGGCAGCTGACTCTTCACTACTAGCAAAGCACTGGTTCAGAGGAACGGTGTCACATTGTGGAGAATTTCAGTACTTTTGATCCAGTCTTTGTCCCTACCTACTCAAGGAAGGTAACTGTTCTCTATCTCCTTATTTAGAAATGGACATGGCCTAAGCTTTCAGGCATCCTGCCTGTTCCTGCTGCTTACAGCCTTATCACTAGCTGCAAAAATAGCCTTGGTAATCTCCAATGCTGCACACCGCATCTCCACACCCTCAGAGCTCCACAGTGCGTAGGCACTCAGCTTCTCATGAACTATACAGCACACAGCTGACACTGTGCTGTTCTCAACAAGGCATTCCTGTTGTGACTAGGAGGACAATTCTTATCTAGGTTTCATTTTTTCTCGACGTGGCTAATGTGGGAGGAAATGTGTGACGACAGTTTTCCACTGGAAAGATGAGTTGATAAAAACAGATTTTAGCAGCTGTGTGCATGCATGGGTTCGTTTTCCTAGTTGAACAGTTTTGTTCTGAGTCCTTACATTCTGAGGTGGAGCATTGTGGCAGCAGACAGACTCAGGTTTAAATGTAGCACTGATACTTACAGTTGCTGTGACCTTGAACAAGGTCTTTCTCCTCTCGGAGCCTGGTATAACTTTAGGTGTATACTGGGGAATTCCATGTATACATACCCCACTTGGATTACAAAAATACCTGTTCACAGTAAACGCTGTAAATACATTTTGGCTCACATTTTTCTGTATTCTAACTATCCTTTTATAGGTTTTTAAAGTTAACTTGGGTAGGAAGAGGGCACAGAAAAAGTATTATAGCCCACAAACACTTTCCCCTCTTTGATGTTACTGAAAAAAATATAAAAATATAGAGAAACAAAACTAACTAAAAAAAAAATCACTCTATCCAGATATAATCATGTCATAGTTAGGGTTACTATTGCTGTGATGAAACATTATGGCTCAGAGTGAGTTGGAGAGGAAAGGGTTTATTTGACTTATACTTCCACATGGTAGTTCTTCATTAAAAGAAGCTAAGACAGGAACTCAAACACAGCAGGAACTTGGAGGCAGGAGCTGATGCAGAGGCCATAGAGGGGTACTGCTTATTGGCTTGCCTCTCATGGCTTGCTCAGACTGCTTTTTTTTTTTTTTTAAACAGAACTCAGCCCAGGGATGGTACTTTCCACAAAAGGCTGGACCCTCCTCTCATCAATCACTACTGAAGAAAATTTACTACAGGTTTGCCTACAGGCTGATCTTATGGAGGCATTTTCTCAACTGAGGTTCCTTCCTTTCTGACTACTTTTTGTATCAAGTTGACATAAAAGTAGCCTGCACATTATCACTGATACGCTGGTCTACAGTCTCCATTTAGTCTTTTTCTACAATTTATTAAATACAACTTAAAATTAAGAACTAAAATTCAGTGAGTATCTACTGGGTGACAGGATCTTTCACTTTTTTGTTTGTTTTTGTTTAGGACTGTAAAGCAACTCCTTCTGTGCTACAGATCCAAAATCTTCTCAAACAAAATAAAAATCAGGAAGGGAAAACATTAGTTTACTGATTTTGAAATATTTATTGTTTACTTTGTGTTGGAGTTGGTTCTACTATATGTAGTCCAGGCTGGCCTAGAACTTGAAACCCTTTTGCCTCCGTGTCCCAAGTGTGCTGTGTTACTATCCCTGGCTGTGGAGAATTTTCTTCTCCCTTGAGCTAGATGGAATATCCATTCCTCTGAAACCCACCAACCAGCTTTACAATGTATCATGAAGATCATTTCCCACAGATTCTTATCTTTTTGGTAACTATGGTATCTTGAAAGAACTAAGTCTACTGGAAAAAATAAAAAACGGCTTCAGAATCAACAATTCTTTTTTTTTTTAAAATCAAAACAAAACACTGAAGATGTTTTGATCTTCTTGACCTAAAATAAAACAACAACTCAACATAAATAAATTTAACCCAGATATTCTTTTAAAGGGATTGGAAACTTCTTTCTTCCATCTTCTTTTTCTGAGACAAGGTTTCACTATGTAGCTCTGGATGACTTAGATCTTGCTCTGTGGACCAAGCTGACCTTGAACTCAGATCCACTTGCCTCTGCTTCCTGAGTGCTGGGATTAAAGGTGTGCACCTCCAGCCCCAAAGAGTATAAATAGCCTTGGTTGCAACAGTAAATGAAAAAAGAGAAGACATCAACTATTGTTCCTGAGGACTTCATCTATAGGAGCAAGTGCTTTCCTTTGAAAGACAGCTTAATTTCTTAGGTAACCTTCAAAAGAATCTTGCTGTTAATTTATCAAATGCTCCTTTTCACAGCCAATTCCTCTAAATTCAAATTTCAAATTAATGAAATCAGAGTAATACATTTTTATAGCATTACATTCTTAATTATTGACACATATATGACATATGTAGAGTAGGGTTAGTTCCTAAGGAATCTGCTGTTTAGGACATGGGCTTCCACAGTCCTCAGCAAGTCAACTTACATGTCTGTGAAGAGGGCTGGAGAGTCAGGCCGATGAGACTGCACATCCTGCATAGCATTCCATTCATTGACTGAGGACTGATCTGAGTTGATATGGCTCTCGTAATAACTCACCCATGTGAGAAAAAGGCTGCCTGGATAATAGTTATGAATTCTGGCCACTTCACAAGCCTTGTGCAAACTCTGTAATGCAGACCTGAAAGATAAGCCTAGAAATGAGCACTATCAAACTGTGGAGCACCAAAGGATAAAAATCACTTCTATCTCAAACTTGTCTACTTTTTAAATTTGACAGGGTAACATTCTCTGGAGAATTTCCTTTCTACATGGGAGTCAAGAGTCTCTGATCTTGCTTGCATCCTCAATGCAAGGAGCTGGGGGAGGGGAAGAGAACTGACAACTACTAACTCCCAGTGAAAAACAGGTCTAGGCACCTATGGTCTCATCTGCTTATCCTTGGACTCATGCTGTGACTTCATTACAAAACTCTCAACAATTAACTATTCAAAATGTTGTTTTTCTTTGGCACTGAATCATATGATAGCTTATTCTCTATGATTCTTATGGGCTCCACAAAGATCACATAGGCAGATGCCTCTAAGCCACAGGGCTATGTCCTTTGATGTTCAGGGAGTACTGATCTAATGACATTTACCATTCTTGCTATCTTAGTCTCTAAGTTCTTTAAACCAATTATTCATTCACACGAGTTACTGTCTAAGAATAGCTCTGGCTACATGAGACTAAATTAAACCTCCTGACTCTGTCAGAAACTCAAGAAGGGTGTAAACAAAACTAAAATCTATCCTTTTTCTATTTACCTAAGCTAAAGCCAGAAATGCTAGAAAGTAAACAAAACACACAAAAGAAATGCTAGGAAGTAACTTACACAAAACCTAGAACCTTCTACATTTTGTTTATTGGACTATCTCCAGTGCTTAAAAATAAGACCTAGATTATAGCTGATGTTCAAATAAATGTCTTATTAGCTATAAACTAATGCTTTTCTTTATGACATTTAATTAATTAATTTTACTATTTTTGTATGTGTGAATATTTTGACTGCATGTATGTCTGTGCACCATATGTGCCTGATAAAGTCAGAAGAGGATGAAGGATCTCCTGGAATTATAGTTACAGAGGATTATGAGCCATTGTTTGAGGGCTGGAAATTGAATTTAGGGCCTCTGCAAGATCAATAACTATTTTAAACTGTTGAGTCAATGTATAACACGTATAAAATGAAGTAAGAAAATTGATGTATGAGTACATGTGTCACAGTAGCAATCATGTGGAGTCCAGAGGTGAATTCCTGGGTGTTAGTTCCCTCCTCCACCAAGAGTGTCCTGCAGATCACACTCAGGTTTAGTCCGGCCAGCGACTTTACTTGCTAAGCCATGCTCATTTTGAAAAGGTTCTATAGTTGTTCAGGTGTGATTAAAGCACCTGGCTTTAATCCCAGCACTGGGAAGCAGAGGCAGGCAAATCTCTGAGTTTAAGGCTAGCTAAGCCTACTAAGGGAGTTCCAGGACAGCCAGAGCTATGTAGAGACTGCCCCCAAAAGCAAAAAACTAAAACCAAAACAGATACAATGACTGCATATAGGAATGGGAGACTACAGTAACTGTTGTCTGGTTAAGGAAGCACCTGGTCTAAATATTGCTTTGATTCCTCACTAATATTTCTCTCATATGACTTTCAATTCAATATTCCTCAAAAAAGTTAACAGAACAGTGACTAGTCAGTTTACTTGACAACAACTCTTAATCTGAGGCTATTACTTGAATTAAGGCTGCTTTGTCTTCCTCTTCAAAATGTATCTGAAAAGCACTGTCATTCTACTTTATGCTTGGGAATAGAGAGGTTACTGCTTCTGAGTACTAGTCAAAGGAGATCATTACGTTTTCCATAAAAATTCACCTGTGAACTATGCTATAAATCTATAAAAGTGGTGTAAAACTGCCCCACCTCAGTTACTTCATGAAATATTAAGAAAGGTAATTGTTCAGTGACAATGAGGTTTAGATTATTTCTTGGATTATTCACTTCCTGCTTTGCTTGCCTTCTACTTATCCACTCTACACATCAGGGGTTTCTATTATAGAACAGGCAGCAGAATGAGAAGCAGAAATGTATTTATTTGGTGTGTGTGGTATGAGTGTTTGTGTGTGTACAGATTTGTGTGTACATGTGTATATGTGTGCTAATGTAGTAGGCCAGACATCAATGTTGTGTGTCTTCCTCAATTCATGTCTACCTAATTACTAGTCATAGCATCTCACTGACCTGGAGCTCACTGATTCAGCTAGACTGGTGGGCTACTGAGCTCCAGGGATTTGCCGGTCTTGCATGTCCCTTTTCTTTCCCAATTACATGTGACACTAAGGTTTCAAATGAGCACAGTGCCCGGCTTTACCTGAATGAGCATTGGTGTCTAAATTCAGACCCTATGCTCACATGATGAACACTTTCTGATTGAAATATCTCAGTTTCCAAAAGCTAAAGGCTACTGATGTGCACGTCACATTATTCTCTGGCTATGTTCCATCTAGATAAGTGAACAAGAGTCTATTATGTCTAAATAAATAAGATCCTCTCAGGTCAGTTATGCAACCCTAGCAATGTCTTGGTTCTCATCCACAACAGGGTGCTAACAGCACTGCTCTGCGGAACTGGTGTGATGATTAAATATAAAGCGTGCAAAACATCTGGCACACAGTGAATAACTTAAAAGTGTGAGTGTATGGCTGGCTATTAACAATGGTTTCTTTAAGTTTTATTTGCATTACACAAACAATTGCTAGCACTTGAAAAGAAAATTCACTTATCTATAATGTAACTCTGTCAATGCCTATCTCTGATATCATATGAAGCTAAAAGCTAGTGCATAGCACTAAAACGTATAGACATGGTTCTCACATTAAGCATGGTCAGTGTGAAACACAGTTCTAACAGGCTCTTCGCTAATCCATTAATGTCTCTTCTAGAGCCTATTAGTTCCTCTGAATTTCACTTGTTCACCAGAGCATAAAACTTTTCATTGTGAAAATTTAAAAATTGCACTTCTGGGCCACCTTCAGCCATGCAAACAAATCACACACACACACACACACACACACACACCCTGTACATATACAGCATTCTTATAGTGAATTGTTACATTTCAAATAGTTCTTCTCTCAGAAAGCAATGTTTTAATAACATTAAAGAACTTTTTTAAAAAATAAAACTTAAAAAAACCCCACAGTTTTATAGAGATATCAAAAGCCATCTTACCACATTGCTTGCACAGATACAGGTTTGAATATGTGAACTCTGTTATCTGTTGATACGCTGAACCCACTAAGAGCAAAAGAGAACAGACAAAAGTCCACAAATAAGGGTCAGGTATTTCAAGTTTGCTACAACGGCTGACTGATTAAATAGAAGAAACATTCAGATATGTCATCTAGACGTTAACAGGATAACATTGGATGCGACTGAAAAGTTTCAACATGGCAACCAAGAGAGGGAGAATTAAAGTATTCTCCAGGGACAAGTGCCCTGTCATCTCTACAGAAACACATACGAGCAACACCAGAAGGACTCAGCAGGTAGATATAGATATATGTATACATGTATGTAAATATGAAATAACAATAACCAAAGTAGTTGTGGATTTGTGAGGGAGTGGTGGAACAGAAGAGGAGTTGAAGAGAAGGTGAAAGTAATATAAAGACAGTGCGCATATTCAAAACTCTCAAAAATAAATTTAAATAAAGAAAATCTTCAACAAAATGATTTTATCTATCAGGCAAAACTAAGGTATTCTGATGTGTATTTCTATCTTGAAGCCTTTTGATTCATAGCAAACCTCACCTAGGTTTTATAAATTGGAACAAACATTTCAGTCTCTTGGGAATACATTCTAAAAACATCAGGAGGTGGGGGTGGTTGACTGGAAGGAACTGGCTCAGGAAAGGAGTTATACAGCAGGCTGACAGCTGGCAGGGGACACAAGAGGTTATTTGCAACAGAACATATCATCCTCTGGGAGAACACAGCAAGAGCTGTCCTACATGTTCACATTGAAGGATGAGCCAACAAGCTACTACTTCTTTGCCTGGCTTCCTAACATAGCTTAAAAATAACAGAAAAGAGAGACCCTGGAAAGCAGTATTTTACTCTACTTTACTAAATGGCAGTTTTAGGGCCTCACTGAGCTGCTGACAGGTCAGTTCAGTTGGCCACAATGGGCCTCCCATTCAGCTGAATGAATGAGCCACTAATACTAAGATGGAGCCACACCCCTTGGCTCTCTGTAGGAGGGAAAAATAAAAGAGAAAGTGCTTACCCATCACCATCCAAATGAATTAGGGTGTCACTCCAGAGAGGCAAGACCAAGCCCATGGTACAAGTGCTACTGCAAGACAAATGATCACTGACTTACTTCCTGTTATTCTGGGAAGCAGTCATCATTTATTAACTTTCAATGGTTTATCCTAATGATAACACAGTGGTTCTCAACCTGTGGGTCACAATCTCTTTGGGGAGTCAAACGACCCTTTCACAGGGGTTGACTCTAACCATCAGAAAACACAGATATTTATATTATGATTCATAATAGTAACAAAATAGTTATAAAGTAGCGACAAAAATAATTTTGGGAGGGGCGTGTCACCACAACATGAGGAACTGTATTAAAGGGTTACAGCATGAAGAAGGTTGAGAACCACTGTCTTAAGCAATAAATTGTGTCATAAATGTTAGAGCAGAGACATTCCTATATTTCTATACATATTCTCAGGATTACTTTGGTCACGGTTAACTTGCATTTGGTAGGACTTTGCTCAGGATACAGTATCCAACTCAATTCCAAGGATTTTATCCTTTTGTTTTTTGAGGAGATGGGAGTCATGGACAAAGTTTCATGTAGCCCAGGCTGGCCTCAAACTTATCAAATAGCAGAGGCTGGTCTTGAACTCTTGATCCTCCTACCTTCACCTCCTGAGTGCTGGGATTATAGGTATGTGCCATCATAACTGTTCTCCAGGACTAGTTTTAATGTCAAGAACTATTGCTTGTTGCTCAAGATGTTGGAAGAAATGATCTATTCAACTTTAAGATACACTGAACAATAACACTTAATAGTCTTAAAAGGAAAGGAATTAAAAACGTACAGAAATAATAATCATGGCTTGTTATCAAGTTAGAGAAACAAAAATACAATTTAAAACAGCACATGGCCTTATGTGTGTGAATATGAGTATAGATAAGATTTTTAAAAACAAATTTTATTTTTATTTCATGTGTATTTTGTGTGCACGTATGTCTGTGTACCACTTGTATGTCTGGTGCCTATGAAGGCCAGAAGAAGGTGTTAGATCTCTGGGACTGGAGTTATAGATGGTTATGAGATGTCATGTGGGAGCTAGGAATTGAACCTGAGTTCTTTGGAAGAGGACTGCTATCTCTCCAACCTTCTGTTTTGTTTAAGAGAGTCTGACTATGTAGTCCACATGGGCCTTAAACTTAAAATTCTCTTAGTCTCACCCTTCTCTGCCTTGAGATTATAGGCAGGTGCTATCACAGCTGACAAAATAATGCTATGTACTGAACTAGCACTACTGAGATGTAGAATAGCAATGAAAGGGTGGTCCTACTATGAAATACTAAAATATTGTCCAAGGTCTGGGGGTTGTAACTTAGTGGTAAAGTATGTAATCTGCCTTAGGTTCAGCCATACACTAGCCTAGGAAGAAAACTGGCTCTAAGTGAATAGAACAGGTTAGTGCAGGAAGCCCTGGACTCTGGATCAATTGATTGTATGCTCTGTGACTCCACTTCTCTGGACAACGTTTACTATTTCTGTCCATTTCTCCGCTTTAAGGATCTTTAAATCTTCAGTCTTATTGGGTATGGTAGCATACACCTTTAATTCTAGTACTTGGGACACAGAGGCAGGCAGGCCTCTGTGAGTCTGAGGCCAGGATGATATTTAAGACTTACTTCACACACTCAAAAGTCTTTTTGAAAATACATGAATGTGTATGCCCATCTGTGCATGGGGATATGTGCATGAGTGCAGATGCCTGTGGAGGCCAGAGGCTTCAGATCTACTGGAGCCAGAATTACAGGCAGTTGTGAGGTAACCACTGTTGATGCTGGGAACTGAACTTGGATTCCCTGCAAGAGTAATGAATGCATGCTCTGCATAGCCATCTCTTTTGCCCCGTATTAAGGATGTATCTTAAACTACTTCCTGCTTCTGGACATTTTCCAAAGGATCTGCTCCTCCGTCCCCGCACAATACATCTCTAGAGACAGCATAGAATAGCAGAAAGAACACTGGATATGGGAGTAGAATGGTGTAGTTACGATCATGGCTCTCAGTCAGATGGACACTGGAACCTGGGTTCTGACTTCTCTCCAGGGCCTTCCCCAGGCTAGGCCAGAGCTCTCTACTTCTGAGCTACTCCTTCGCCTTTAAACTATAAAGTCTAAAATTACTTAATTGCTTGTGTTTCTCTTCAAATATGAAAGAAGCGACAAAATAACCTTTACTGTCCTGTTTTAAGATCAAGTATATGAAAACATACATGAGGGTTTCTAAACATAATAGTTCCTATTTAATAAGTATCTACTATGCCAAACATCTGGATTTGATCTCTTTTGGTATTGAAACTCTGACAAATTACTTAACTCCTCTCAGCCTTAAGTTCATCATCTTTCAAAGTAGGTTATAAAACAGCCTCACAGGAAAGGTTAGAAGGAGGAAAAGGAAAGGGGGAAATGATGTAATTATGTTTCCTTTCCTTTTTATTAATTATTTACTTACTTTACATCCAAACTGCAGTTTCCCTCCCCTCCCCTTTTCCTCAGAAAAGGAAGGCCTCCCAAACATGCCTCTTCCGGCCTCTATGGGCACTACATTCACACATCAAAAGGACTTAACAGACATCCATAGGAGAAAATCCCACCTAACACTAGCAGCCTATGGAAACCTCTCTAAAACAGGCCACATCCTGGTTGTATGCACACAATAATCTTAACAAATTCAGAAAATGTGAAACAATGCTATGTAGCCTATTTAAACACAATGAAATAAAATTTAAAATAGGCAACAAACAAATCTTTAGTAAATATACAAACTCATGAAGATTAATCAACTCATTACTGAATGACCAAAGATTTAAAATCTTTAAAGTGAAATAACACATTAAGACATTATACTATAAAATTAACATCAAATATTAACCTAGAATATTTGTTCTAATGCATCTGAAAGGGATGTGGGGTGTCAGGCAGCAAGATCTAAATGATTGAAAAGGATCAGTGATATCAAATGAAAACCGTTGGAAGCACTGCTTGAGTTGAAGGGTATCCCGGGCTTCACAGTGAGAACTTTTCTCATAGGAAAAAACCTGGGAAGCAACAAACATCAGACCGCAAAGCTCTGCTATTTTATAACCTGAAGCACATGCAGTGTATTTTGGAAAAAACTTTACATTGTATTAATAAGAAACTTTGTCACTTAAAACTATAATATACTTCTCAAAATAGGTGAAATGAGTTGGTTACATCATCACTACTTGTATTTATCAAACAATCTGTCTTCTACTTTGACTTAATAGTGTTTTAAAACATATTTTTATATTCTGGTATATAAAATAATATAACAAATTCCTTTAAGAATAACTGAGCACTAGTATTCTGAAATCAACAGCATTTCTTTTACTGTAAAACATGCTCACTCAACAGAAGACACAGAATTTTATGTCTTTTGATTTTCATGTCCTAGTTTGTTTCCTAGACACTAAAATTGTTAGTGCAATGGTATCTGTTAGGTATGATGCAGACAGGACTATTAGAACAAACTGATGTGGTTTGCTGAGGATAAATTACCAGTCACCCATGGAAAGTGTCTGCCCAGGCATCTGATGTCTGTAGTCACTGCCTCCAGCCTCCAGGGGAAGCCTCAGCTCCTTTCTATGCACTTCTAGTTCCTGTTCTACAGGTTTTCAACTGAGGGTCAAGGGGAACTGAGCAAAGGAAATATTGCTACAGCAATTCTGTCTAAGTATCGTACTGTGCCATAGGGAGCTGGCAATCACATATCACTACTAAGAAAGTAAATGAAACATGACTAGATAGGACTGAGGATTTTTTCTTACATATCATTATTTTAGTTTTACTTATTTAAATAGCTAGGTATCAAGAGGAAAATGTACTAGACAATATGGGTCTAGAAAGGTAAAAGTCCAAATTTTCCCCACTTGCTTGTCCTTGAGACAGTCACACACAAATACATATGTATACACACACACACACTCTTGGATAGCCTGAACTTACTACACAGACCAGGCTAGCCTCACCTTCTTGGCACTTCTCCTGCTTCTGCCCCTGGATGGCATTACTGGAACATGCCACCATTCTCAAAAAATGAGTATTTTCCTACTAAAAAGCTGTTACTTATGAAAAACACTAGAAGCTAAAACCACAAGAGAAAGCTTCCTTAAAGTGGTTGCCAGGCCTCTGTAAATTCAGAACATATAATTAATTGCTGCAACTGATATACACATTCACAACTCTGGCTTTGTAATCTTTACAAACTCACAAGTCATTTCCCAAGTTGACTTTTGCCTTTTAAAAAAAGATTTCATTTATTTTATGTTTATGAGTACACTGTAGCTGTCTTCTGACACACCAGAAGAGAGCATCTATCCCATTACAGATGGCTGTGAGCCCCCATGTGGTTGCTGGGAATTGAACTCAGGACCTCTGGAAGAGCAGTCCGTGCTCTTAACCACTGAGCCATCTCTCCAGCCTTCACCTTTTGCCCCTCCCCCCAACTTGTCATACCTGGGAAGAAGAAAAGGAAGCTCAACTAAAGAATGGTCTTGATTGGACTGGTCGGTCAGCTTGTCTATGGGGCCTTTTTTTGCCTGCTAACTGATGTAGAAGGAGCCAGCCTATGGTGGGCAGTGCTGTAAGAGGTAGTGAATTGTGAGCCTGGGAGCAAGCATGTCAGCAACTTTGCTCAGTGGTCTCTGCTTCAGTTCTTGATGCCAGGTTCCTGCCTTGGCTCCCCATGTTGTTGGATTATAACCTGTAAGCTCAATTCTTTCCTCCCAAACTTCAAAAAATCATTTTATTTTATTTTGTGTGCATGAGGAAGCATGCTGGAAGCTAGAGGAAGACAATTTGAGGGAGTTGGGCCCTGGGGAACTGAACCCAGGTTGTTGGGGTTGGCAGTACATGAATTTACCCATAGCTATTTTGCCACGTTGGTTTTGGTCAGTGTTTTACTGCAGCAACACAAAGCAAAGCAAGACTACTTCTATGTACAAACTAGAGTAAACACTGATTTTGGAAACTTTCTAGTGACACTAGGATTTCCCTGCCCCCAACCCCAAGCCAGAAGGACAATCTATACTCCTTCCTCCAAACCCAGGGCTTTGTGTGTGTGTGTGTGTGTGTGTGTGTGTGTGTGTGTGTGTGTGTGTGTAAATTCCCCCAGGCCTGGGCCACATCCCTAGCTATTGCACAATTCCATTCTAGTCCTAAACCAGGAAGTCATGGTTTGAGACATCTGGCAGGATTTCCTGAGGCTTATTATCTCAGAGTGTAAAGATCGCTTAGCAGCCACATTCCACAGTCTTCTCAAAGGTTCTTTACAACAGTAGAGAAATATAACAGAAAAGCCTTAAGGATACCCTCAGTTCCCCCAGTGAACAACAATAATAATGACAATGATTTAGGTCCTGTCTGAGATATCTTTAATTACAAAAAGAAAAGTTTTGAACCCAGGACCAGTGGTATATTACCAAGAAAGGTATGTACCCTTAGAGTACCAAAGTAGAGCATTACTGGTTGACAGAATAGATTGACAGGAGAAGGAAACATTACCCCAGAGCTATGCTCCATTTGCTTAATTATTATCATTAGTACCTAACAGTAAGAGAAAGGTAAAGAATAAGAGTAAATTAGAAATAGTCAAAGACATTTACCAAGTGTCACTGTCTCTGAAGATCATGGTCGAAACTTATTTCCTAGTTTTATACCTTGATTTGTGTGTCTATGTGCGTATACATGTGTTCATATGTTTATGGGGTACATTTGGAGGCCATTGGTCATCCTTGGATGTCTTCCTCAATTGCTCTTCATCTTAAAGACATAGTTTGTCGCTAAAATTTGCTCTCACAGATTTGGCTAGGCTAGCTCCTTGGCTGCCCATCTGCCAGCCAGCAAGTCTCAGGGATTACCCTGCCTCTACTTCTTCACTGTTGGATTATAGGCACATGCTGCTGTACCTAGATTCTCCACCAATGCTAGTAACTGAACTCAGGTACTTGATCTTACATGGCAAACGCCTTCTCAGACTGTCATGAATTGTTTAACTTAAAAATTTCATTACCACGTATTTACTGTAAAAGATAGTGGGTTTCACTGTGATACTTTCATACATATATGTCAACCATTTTCCTAAACATATATATTGTGGTAGTTTGAATAAGAATGGTCCTTACAGGCTCATGTACTTGAATATTTACTTATCAGAAGTGGCAGGCACTACTTGAAAAGGATTAGTAGGTGTGCCCTTGTTGGAGTAGGTGTATTCTTATTGGAAAAAGTGTGTTACTAGGTGGCCGTTCAAAAGCCCAAGCCAGGCCCAATGGCTCTCTCTTCCTGTTGTCTGTGGATCTGGATGTAAAATTCTTTGCTACTTCTCTAGTACCATGTCTGCCTGTGTGCTGTCATGCACCCTGCCATGATAACAGACTTAACTTTTGAAATTGTAGGCAAGCCTCACTTAATGCTTTTTTAAATTAAATGTTGTGGTCATGGTGTCTATTAATGGCAATAGAATAGTGATCAGGAAATAATCAAGAATACAAGCTGAGTATAGTGGCTCACACCTTTAGTCCCAGCACTTGGAGGTAGAGGCAGGGTGATTTCTGAGTTCAAGGTCAGCCTGGTCTACATTAGCGAGATCCTGTCTCAAAAAGATAAAACAACACATATGCACAAACCTTACCCTCTTACCTTCTTGTCCCACTTTATCTTGAAATTTAAAATCTTAATTATACAAGAAACTTTGTAATAGCTTAAATAACTGTTAACAGGTTATTTAAAAAGTAGTTCTCTTAAAAAGTAGTTTTCATGCCCCTTCCCCATTTTTTTATGGTACCATACCTGTCATTAGAAGAAAAATCCATTCCCAGGACAATGCTTTCTTCAGTGTCTTGTCTACCATTAGTTGAAACCACTACCATATAGCGTGTTCGATTTTGGTAAGTACTTTCCAGTCTTACAGCCTGAGGTTAGCAGATAACAAAGAAACAAAAAAGTTAGAGAAATTTTAAACCATTTAATCCTTTTTTTTCCTTTTAAACTAGTATCTCATAGCATGCCACCAAGGCCAAAGAGCCAATAGTTGGGAGACCTAAATTAAAATTTCAACTCACATATTAACTATAAAAACCTTTGATGTAATACTAAATAACTGGAGAGAGATAAAATAATACCTGTTGTGTTGTTTTTAAGAATCTAGGTATACAAATCACACTTAAGACAGGTCCCATACCCAGTAATAGATGGCCAACCCAAAATGAACTCAATGATATTTTTAGAGATTATTTTTTGGGGAGGTCTCAAGATTGCTTTGTTGTTTTGAATTTTAGCTTTTCTTTTGCTTATGTATTTAAGTTTCCAATTTTGTGTTATACAAATTTGTGTGTGTACATATGTTTTTTGTGTATGTTCGTTGTTTCTTTTTATTTGTTTTAAAAAAAAGAAGTTGTAGAGATGAAAGAGGAAATCATGACTACATTGTATGTAAATCAGACTATATTGTATAAGAATTTATTTTCAATGAAAAATAAACATATACAGGCTAAGTATATAAGTCCTTATACATATACATTAAGTTTATCAAACACAAAATGCTATAGATGTGTATTTTACTGAAATATGTTGTAGTCATACATTATAAAGTATATATAAGAGGCTGGAGAGATGGCTCAGTGGTTAAGAGCACTGACTACTCTTCCAGAGGTCCTGAGTTCAATTCCCAGCAAACACATGGTGGCTCACAAACCATCTGCAATGGGATCCAATGCCCTCTTCTGAAGAGAGCAATAATGTATTCATATACATAAAATAAAAAAAATAAAATTTAAAATTAAAATAAAGCATTAAAAATAAAGTATATAGAATATTTTATAAAATATAATATATTATATTTACATCTCTTAAAATAGTCTATATATCTATGTGTACTTATCTGTCTTCACAAGCTTTAGGATAAGGTAATAATCATTCTTACCAAATCTGTTTCTCTTGGTAAAGATTACTTGTTTCACCAAGCTTTAGTCAGATTCCTGAACTTTGTCTAGATCTATCTGTGCAATTTCCTGCAAAATTAAACTTGAGCAAGAACCCCCACTAAATTCATTTACCTGGAATCTACATAATCTCTACCAGATAATCCTTGATATCTAACTGGGTTTCTCATCCTCCATCATCTCCTAAGTGATATATGATCACCTTAGCCTAACTTCAACAAAATCAATTAAATCATTTTAAGCCAAAACTTGATACTGAGGGTTCTCTGAAATCTAAGGCCAATGGAGCTATTACAGATGCTAACCAGAGAAGGCCCTTAACTATGGGTAAGTTTTTCAACCACCTGCAGGGAAGTGAGGCAGCAAACAGAAACATGCCTGCTGGGCCTCAGTGTGAAAACATACTGTAATGGTAACTTTTGTTGATATGATCAAACACCATGATCAAGGCAACTTCTAGAAGGAAAAGCTTATTCGGGTTAAGGATTCCAGAAGAAGAGTCCATATGGTGGGGGAGGCATACCAGCAGTTTGCTAGAACAGGAAGTAGAGAGATCACATTTCTATCTCCTCGGGTAGAAAGCAAAGAGCAAATTGGAAGTGAAGAAGGCTATAAACCCTCAAAGCTTGTTCCCCATGAACTTCCTCTAGCAAGACTACTCACATAAAACAACTGGGGACAAAGTTTTTGAATACTTGAGCCCCAAGGAAATATTTTTCACTCAAACCACAAGTTTATACTGAAGATTTTGAGAGGAAAAAAAAGCACAAAGTATTTACACTGAATCCATATTGATTATGGGAAAGAGTGAACTATTGAGAAGCAGGCAGAGGTCTGAGACAGGAGGTCAGTTTGTATGAAGGAGCTATTGCTTGACTGTGTCAGGCTGAGGCAAACAGTCCAGAAAAAGGTATTTATAAAGAGTATATGGTATAGCCCAGTGGCTTGTTTGCCTAGAATTCATCCTAGGTTTCAATAATGATTCGATAATGTAGGAGACTATTTATTAAGTTAATTTGGCACTAAAGTATTAACAGATTAATCTACCCCTCTGTCCTCTAACTCTTGTAATTAAATATAGGAGAGTTAAGGGTTTTAAAAAATATATTTGTTTATATAAAGTGTGTGTGTATCTGTAGACACTAGATGTCGGTTCTTGGTATCTTCCTCTAGCCTGGATTATTCTTTGCTTTATTTTTTGGGACAGGATCTTTTCATTAAAGATCATTGGGCCTACAATGGATGACCAGCACTGGGAGTACAGGCACATGTTGTATTTTTTTTTTTTTTTTTTAAACTTCATAAGTGTTGAATATCTAAACTCACAACCTCATGCTTGCATGGTGAAGGCACTACTGCCCAGCTTGCACTGTTACCAACTCCCTGTTTCCTCAGCTCACAGGGCTTTTATCAATTTACTCTCGGTCCTTCATTATCTTTTATATTTCCTTTCAGCAGCTTTTATCACAAGGCTTAACTCTGTCATTTGGCTATGAATTTCTGCTTGCCCATACTGGGTTAACAATTAAGCCCAATTCTATACTGAGGTCTTCCAGTTTTATTTCAAAAGTCCTGGTTGCTTTTCCAGAGGTCCTGTGTTCAATTCCTAGCAACCACATGGTGGCTCACAACCATCTGTAACGGGATCCGATGCCCTCTTCTGGTGTGTCTGAAGACAGTAATAGTGTATTCATGTACATGAAATAAAAAAATAAATCTTTAAAAAAATAGTCTTGACTAAAATTTGTTTTAACCACTTAAAAAAAAGAATCTTACAAAATAATGAACATGAATAGTGCTTGGTACATGGTAGAAGATCACTAGCCATTCTAGTATGTATTTATGAGCAGATTTAAGTGTTTGTTTGATTTTGGTTTTTTGAAATAAGGTTTGTCAGTGTAGCCACAATGTGGTTTCTGGGAATTGAACTCAGGACCTCTGGAAGAGCAGTCGGTGCTCTTAACCACTGAGCCATCTCTCCAGTCATTGTGAGCAGATTTTAACTGCCAAAACGTTCTACAGAAGAAGGGAAGACGAGGAACATGAATGTAAGCACTGATCATGTAGATAAAATTTGTACAAGCTACTGTAATATGCAGCAAAATATTAGCATTATCCAACATTAGCTGGAAGTTACTGGCTCTGTGAAAATGAATATCTGTATGTAAAAGATATTTACATATACAAACACGTGTTTGTATATATGTATGCAACAGTGTGATGGTTTGTATATGCTTGGCCTAGGGAGTGGCACTATTAGGAGGTGTAGTCTTGTTGGAGTAGGTGTGTTATTCTGAGTGTGGGCTTTAATACTCTTGTCCTAGTTTGGAAGCCAGTCTTCTGCTAGCTGCCTTCGGAACAAGAGGTGGAACTCTCAGCTCCTCCAGCCCCATGTCTGCCTGGACGCTGCCATGCTCCTGCCTTGATGATAATGGACTGAACCTTTGAAACCTGTAAACCAGCCCCAGTTAAATGTCATCCTTGTAAGAGTTGCCTGGTCATGGTGTCTGTTCACAGCAGCAAAACCCTAATTAAGATGAAAGTTAGTACTAGGAGTGGGGTTTTGCTGTGATAGGCCTGACCATGATTTTGTTTAGAGAAATGTGGATTTTGGAACTTTGGAAAGCAGTGGGATGTTTTAAGTGGAGCTTAATAGGCTATCCTAGTAGAAACATGCAAGACTTCGTTGCTGATGATGAACTGTAGAAGCCTGGCTCTAGATGTTTCAGAGAAGAATTTCAATAGGCTGCTGAGAGACTGTTCTTCTGAAATTTTGTTGAAGAATGTGGCTGTCATTTTCTGAAGAGTCTACCTGAGGCTAAGGTAAAGAGATTTGTATTAATTGCATTGACAAAGGGAGTCTCAAAAAAGCCCAACAGAGACTTTGTTTTCTGGTTTAAATCATGAAGAATGTTTTGAACAAGTATAGCAAACTTAGAAAGGAAAAATATTAAATGTATGATTTGAGTATTAAAGAAGTTCCAAAAAGTAGAAAGGAACTGAACTGTTTGTTCTAGGAGATAACAGATTAAGGGAGTAGGATTTTAGGGTAAGATCCCACCTAGCTAAACTTAATTTCAGACATGGTGCTATACACCTTTAATTCCACGAGACAAAGCCAAGCAGATCTCTGAATTCAAGGACAGCCTGGGACAGAGCAAGTTCTAGGTGAAGAAAAGCTTAATCCTGGTGTGGCTGGTACATGTCTTTAATTCCAGGAGACAGAGCCATGCATGGGAGAAACCAGGCAAAGAGTGATGGCTACTAAAGCCGAATCTTACATTTACTGGGATATATTTTCTACTTCAATTGTCTGGAAAATTTTTCAGTAAGTTAAAGAAAGGTCAGTGCATAAATCATAAAAACAAAGCAAAATGGCTGCCAGGCAACATTTACTTGAAATATCTGTTATACATATACTGCATATACAATGATAGCACATGATCTGAGAAAGCCGTGGTGAGGGGAGACATGCTCTCTTCCTTATGTTCTATTCTCACCGTCTCAAAAATCAAATAATTTAATTAAATTAAATAAAAAGTTTCATGTAGTACAGGCTAGCTTCTATTCTATATTCAAGGATAACCCTTCACTGGTCCTTCTGCCTCCACCTCTCAAGGGCTAGGATTACAGGTGTTTACTACCATGCTTAGTTTCTGCAGCACTGGAGATGGAACCCAGGGTTTCAAGGATGCTGGGCAACCATTCTACCATTAAGTTGTGTACCTAGCTTTATGACTCTGTTCTGATGTTCCTAAGAAAAGCTGGAAAAATTAAAACAGCTTTAATGTAGCAAAGTGGCGACATTAAAGCTTATTTGTAAGAACCAACACAATCAGAATAAAATGCCATCATTCTGGTCAAATACACAGGCTGTACTTGACACTGTATGTTCCATAAAGAAAAGTTTCAAAATCAAACTCACTTACGAGAAGCTAAGAGGAACTATCATTTAAATGGATCACGGTCTAGAATTAGTCAACTGATAGTAAGGAACAGTAATCACACAATTCTATGGATAGTAGTGAATACGCATGAGGTAGACTGGGAAACAACTCTAGATTTCCTTACAAACCACTCAAAGCATAACTTGATTTAAAATTATTACTTATTTAGTGTGTGTGAGGGTGTAAAGAGATCAGAGGAAAATATGCAAAAGTTGGTTCTCTTCTTCTTCCTGGGTCCTGGGAACAGACTGCAGGTTGCCAGGCTTGGTGAAAAGTGCACCAAGCTGAATCATCCCACTGGCCCGGACATGTTATTCTAACCAGAGAATCTGGTGCAGGCGAAGTCAGATTAAACAATTAATTAATTGTATGTATATGAATGATGTGTGTACCACAGTGCACTTGTGGAGGTCAGAGACTTGCCAGTAGGAGACGGTTCTCTCCTTCAACCATGTGGGGCCTCGGGATTAAACTCAGGTTATCAGACTCAGCAGTTGGCCTCAATCTTGCTATGTAGCCTGGGAGAAGAATCACCTTGACCTTCTGATCTCCACCAATAGAAGGACTGCAGGCAAGTGCTGTTATGCCTGGTTTATATGGTGCTGGAGTTGGGACCCAGGGCATCACACGTGTTAGGTAAGCACTTTACCAACTGAACTATGTTCCAGGCTCCAGAATTTCTTATCAACAGATTTCAGATCTTACCACATGTTAAAACTTGAGCATGCCTTAGCAATCTTTAAATTACATGTTCAATTTCTCAAATGTGTTAGAATCACTTTTATCTGCAAACATAAATGGCATGAAAACAACCAAACCATGATTCTGACAAATTAAAAAAAGCCGACTCGTTTTCCTAACTGTGTGTATAGATATATGAGTATGCTATGTTCACATGTGTGCGTGTACTATGTATGTGGAGGGCAGAGGACAACACTGGGTATCTTCCTCAATTACTCTCTGTTGGGGGAGGGATAAGGGTATAACATTTGAAATGTAAATACAGAGAATATTCAATAAAATTGAAAAAAATTACTAGGTCCTTTTTTTCTGAGATAGGCTGTCTTACCCAAACTTGAGCTCAGCAATGCGGGTAGACTGGGTGACCAGCAAGCCCAGGGGTCCCCAGCCTTTACCTCTCCAGTGCTTGGATTACAGGCAGGCACTATATCACCAACTTTAAAAAAAAAAATCTCAAGTCCTCAGCACTGTGCAACAAGAACTGTATAGACTAAGCCGTTTCTTTAGCTCTCTAGTGTCAACTTGTTGGCTAACTCAAAGCTGATAAAAGAACAAAAAGCTTCCTAAATATAATGCTTGAGACCTGGCCAAACTAGAGGTAGGACCAAGACATTTTGGTAAGTAATACTCAGTGCAAACATTACCCGTGTTTTTAATATTTAACATACAGTATCAAGAGCTCATTATTTAAGGTATTCAAAGAATCATCTTAAAACCCTCAGTCGAATGTAAATGTTGAACCTAAGCAGAGCAGTTCACAGATCTGTATTGCACAAGAGGTTTTCTCATCTCCATCATCTAACAGCTGAAAATAGTTTTCCTGAGCACATGCCACACCTTTGCTTTGAATTTATTTTCATCATGAGTCTGGACCATGCCTCTGCATGCAGTATTTATCCTTAGGGAAGCCACATTATAAAGATACACACTGTCTAGACAAGCAGCTCACCTGATCCATCAGAAAGAAAGGTTTCAAAAGTATGTAAGCATTAAATTCTTGCCAAAAGAACAAAGTAAAATCAGTACTAAGATTAAGATAAACTTTAGATATGACATTAATAAATTAAAAAACACTGTCTTTAAGACTGGATAAAAATATCAAGTTATAAAATAAAAATATCTATAAATTATATTCTGTAGAATCACTGAAAACCATGGCCAAGGCTAAAGATATAGTTCAGTGGCAGAACACTTATCTATCAAGGAGAACAGACCCTATGTCTGGTCCCCAGCATGGTCCCTAACAGCTTACCAAATTCATGACTAATTACTGACCTGGCAAGAGACCCATGATAAACAGGGTGAAAGACATCATATCTCTTACTTTTCCAGAACAACAAAACGGAATTAAGAATGGCTGTGTTTGTTAGTTTCCTCAGCTGCCTACACTGGACCCCATGCAAATACAAGACCAAATGGAAAGGCGCTCATTCCAACTGCCAGGCGGCTTTTCTCAGGGGGACGGGGATGGCTACTCATTTGCATTTCTTTTTGAGCTGTCTGATTTGGAAAACCAAACCAAACCCCACTTATATTCAGAAAAAAGTAAACCCATTTTCATTGCTGAAAAAATTTAACATATTATAAAACTAAAATGAAAAAACAAATTTTCTTGAATTATACTGCCAGGTTCTTAGCGTCTGTAAAAATCTCATTGAGGCTACTCACTGAAATATTGAGAAACTCATCGATTCCTCATTTGATTTTTAAGTGGGTGTTTGATAATAAGGAAGAGCACCATAAAACCATTTCCTCAATTAACAATTAGGAGTTTCTTAAGCACTGAGATAACAGTGTACTTGGAAAGTGGAACTCCTCCAGAGGAAAACATTGTTTTTTCTTTGTTTGCTATTTTCAATGCTTAAGCAAAAAGTGGATTTTGGTTGGATTAAGAAGAAAGAGAGAAGGAGAGAAAGCAAAAGAAGCAGGATTTTCAGCTGAGTATCCAACTTTTAACCTTATATACAAGTCCTGAGATAAGAGTTTTAGCATTCCAAGTAAACTCCAGACAAAAGCCCTTGCTTTGGGTCTACAAATGCCCCTTTCAGTACAAAGTGCCAATTTGTGCAAAGTCATACAATGCCTTTACTCATTTTCATGAAAATGACTCACTCAATAATCTGAAACATAAAGACTATGTAACAATTCAAAATAACTGTCAAATGGCTTGTCGTTTTAAGTTTTTTGAACTTATACTCTGTAAACATAGCACACACCACTTACTGTGAGAACTTTAAAAGGGACACGGTTGAAGCTGTGTGCTTTAGTAGGAAGAGGCTTTCATACTCAGCCCTGCCTTCGTAACTTGTCCTTCAGATTCACATGGGAATCACTTTTATATTTAAGGGGTTCAAACTAAACTCCAAAAGCTTTTCAATGAAAAAAAGATAAAGCCTATAAAGACAGCATTAGACTTAGCTATCCCCATACCATGCCATGTTCAAAAGCTCTCACAGCAAATACCCAGCCTGTACAAGTGGCAACTGATACTGGCTCTTGTGAGTACCACAGGCTTTGGGAAAGTTGTACTCAATGTGTGACGAATCTTTTGGAAACTTGTTAAAAGTGTAAATAATCTCTACCTCCTCTGCCTCCCCAACAACCTGCAACAATCCAATTGGAGGTGATTTTGATAAACCCTAAAGTCTCAGAACCTCTGTTTTAGAGCACGAAAGCTGTAAGAACCATACTCTGTGCCCCATAGCTGGACCCCTCCTACCGCCATGTATCCCTGGCTTTCCTGGCTCACTCTGTGGTCCCTGAACTCGGAGATCCTCCTGTTTTTGCCTCCTGAGTGGTGGGATTAAACGTGTGGACCATCATTGCCTGGCTAAATTGTCTTTTAAAAGATTTATTTGAGAATTAAGTGTATTAAAAATACAGATATGATGGTCAGCAAGATGGTGGCTCATTAGGTAAAACTGCTTGATGTGAAAACCCGATGATCTGAGTTTAGTCCTTAGATTCCAGGGTGGAAGGAGAAAACCAACTCCTCACTTCCATGTGGCTTGTTTGCTCTACTTACTCTCTCTCACACACACACAAACACACATACTTAATCACAGAAAATACTCTTTAAAAATGCAGACAACGATGGGAAGATGGCACAACAGGCAAAATCTCAGGGAGACACCTTATTTCAAAAAAAGAAATTAAGGTGGAGAGAGTAAAGACGCTTAAGGTCCTTCTTGCTTCTACATGGGCACACACGGGTGAGTATACTTGTACACATGTAAATGCCACATACACATTTAAAAAACTTTAAAAAATGTGCATCAATCAGTCAGTTTATTATGGATAAGGAAGAACGTGATTAAATGGAGAGTTAATAAGGAAGATAATACCCAACATTAACTCTGACTTCTACATGTATATGTGTACATTCACACAACACACACACACACACACACACACACACACACACACACAGAGCAGAATCAGCATTTGAGAGAAAAGTTAACAAAACATTAAAAGTAAAACAAACGAGGCATCAGTGACCTCCAGAGGGTCCCAGACAGTCTCACACTTTAGTGCTCACGTCTTTTCTTGGACAGAGAGTAGAAATAGTTCTTTGAATTCAATATGTTCACGGCTAAACCTAGAGGTCTGATGATCACACACCTGGATAACTTCAATAACTGCCTAGTGCACTTCCTTTTATCTATTCTGTATTAGTTTCTAGAGAATCTTCCTTAGATGCTGTAACTGGTTCATGTTATTTCTTGGCTTAAAAATCTTGTATTTCACAATGCTTCATGAAGAGGGAGAAGTATTGACTGGGGGATCAGATACAAATACAAATGTGAAATAAGCCTCAAGGACTGTTTGTTTCCTTCCCCCTGAGACAGGTTGTCCTGGAGCTCAGGCTAGCTTTGAAGTCATACAAATATACCTGCCTCTGCTTCCCAAGTGCTAGGATTAAAGGTGTGCAGCTACCACATTTGGCCCGCATTTCACACTTCTTCTGATGTCTATTTAATCCTGTCAACTGGGAAAGTAGTCAGGGAGTGAGGAAAAGGGCAAAGACAGCCTAAGGTAGCTTGTCTAACATCACATGATTAGCAAGAACCTGAGCCCATAGCTCCTGACTCTGAGGTCAGCAACAATTACTGGCTATTTCATTCATAACTTGTCCCTTCCTATATGTGCTTTTGATTAAGCTATGTTCTTATTTAGAATGAATTTGTCTGCTTAATCTCATCATCTTTTAAGATCTGCTCAAGTTCCACTGTCCAAAGCTTCCCCAACAAGGACAAATTCCCACTTTTTCTCTTTTTTCTGCACTTCAACTGCCATTATGGAGAATAACTTACAAACCAGCAATTAACAATAATTGAGCCAGAGTATTTTACCTCACTTTATAATATGTTTTACAATAATTAAATTCTCAGATGGACTGTGGGGATAGGTCATTCTTCATTCTATTCCACCTAGGTCCTAGCATTATGTTTGAACAAAAAATAACTTTAGTACTAGTTACTATAGGCAGTCTTTTGAGGGAAAAAATTATGATGCCATTAACTTACCAGCCTTATGTTGTCTTCCGGGCGGAGTAATATGAACATTGCTTGAAGATGTTGTTGGAGATCGCCTGGTGAAATTTAAAAGGCAAAGGATGATTATTCTCTATTCAAAATCCAACAGAAAAGATTCCTTCTACCTTAGTGACATGTGAAATTGTAACTTACTGAAAAGCTTAGATTTTTATTTTTACATTATAATATTTTAGTGTGTGTGAGTGCACACATGCTCATATATCATGATGACACTTTCTGAGGAAGTCAGAAGACAGTTTATGGGAATTGGTTTTCCCTTTCCACTATATGGGTGCCAGAAACTGAACTCGGGTGGATTGTCACTAGTACCTTTAACCCACAGAACTTCCTCATACATTTTTGTTATTTAGGACTGGGATTTACTATGCACCCCTGGCTGATCTGAAATTTTATATGTAGATGAGGGTGTCTTCCAATTTTTTTTTTAGGTCAGCCTTCCTCTGCCTCTGGAGTGCTAGGATTAAGGGGGTGAGTCACCACACCCAGCTCCATCTCATATTTTTATCTTGTGTATATAGGAGGTATTCAATGAGGGCAGAAGAGGGAGTTGCAGTTGGTTATGAGCCAATTGATTTGGGTGCTGAGAAAAAACTTAGGTCCTCTATAAAAATAGAGAGCATAATTTTAACAACTGAGGTATTTCCCTAGGCCCTGAGTCTTTTCATTAGATGAAAATGTCAGATAAAATTATTGGTTAGATTAAGCTTTATTTATTTGTAATGTTTTATTTATTTATTTAGTCAGTCTATGGGTGTTTTATTTACATGTACACCTACATGCCAGAAGAGGCATCAGATCATATTATAGCTGGTTGTGAGCCACCACATAGTTGCTGGGAATTGAACTCAGGACCTCTGAAAGAGCAGCCAGTGTCCTTAACCACTAAGCCATCTCTTCAGCCCAGTTTGATTTTTTAAAATAGTAAGTAACTAGTAGGGATACCTTTTTATATATTTATTTTCAGTTTATAGTATGTTAAGATTTGTCTCTGTCATACCAGCCAGTGGTGGCTGATGCCTTTCATCCCAGCACTCGGGAGGCAGAGGCAGGTGAATCTATCTGAGAAAAACCCTGCCTTAAAAAAACTGGAAAAAAAAAAAAAAGAAGGTATCTGACATAGAAAAGGTGTTTTTAAGAATAATCTGTATTTTATACACTGGCAGAAGTAGATGAGGGATCTGTTGGTGAGTATGTTAGTAGAGAACCATTAAGGGTAGCCAAACAAGTGTTTGAAGAGTTATCCCTAAGTTCTACATTATCCCAAATTTCTATTCCTGTAATAAGAATATTCAGATGCATTTAACTGTTAGATTCCCTTTATTTTCAATAGTTTAAAATGGTTAGTAGATGATATTAAAATGAGAGTACCTATTAAGTAGAACATATAGGGAATGTTCTCCTGAACAAATCAGGTGTTTTAACATGGTCAACAGTCATTGGAAACCTCACTTACTCTTTAATATTTTATAACACTAAATTGAAAATTCTTTGAGTTAAGATTTAAGATATTAAGGATGATGCCAGGCACGGGGGTACATGTCTTTAACTAATCCCAGCACTCAGGAGGCTGAGGCAGGTGGAGTTCTATGAGTTCAAGGCTAGCCTGGTCTACGTAGTGAGCTCCATGCCAGCCAGGGCTACACAGGACTCAAACATCAGTATCAGTAGCAGCAGCAGCAGCACCACCACCACCACAACCAGAAAAACCAAACCCAAAACAAAAGACAAAATGTGTGTGTGTGTGTGTGTGTGTGTGTGTGTGTATACTGTGGAAACTCACTATGTTGTAAGATTGTGGGGGGAAATTTGAACACAGATACCTTGTATGGTACAGGTGAACAACAATTCCCCCACAAGACATGGGTTATTAAGTGAAAGTCACCAGTACTAGGTATGAATCCCTGTCTACAGTCAGGGAGTCTCCACAGGCACTCCAAATATCACAGGCTATTGTCATTGCTCTTAGTTGTCTACCAGAACTATATGATACAACCTTACTGCTGAAGACACAATATACTTTGGCCATAGGACATAAAGAAATCAAGCTGGAACTGACCTGAAAGTTCCTCTCTACTGACCAACTTTCATAGTGCCAGAAGGTGCTATGCAGGCCACTGTGGGGAGAAAAGCCACAAAGCCCACAGTGCATGCTATACTACTCATCTCCCAGACAGGGTGTACCCACTGTAGATAGTGGTGCAACGGTGATGGGGGTAACCCACCTGCTTTTAGATTAGACTTGAGGCCTGGTCCACAAGAACAAATGTAGACCTGATACTGTAAACCTGGACAAAAGCCCAAGGTTCTAGAGGTGACAGGCTCTAGGATGCCAGAGTAACTTGTTTTCTTTCACACTATCTTTGAAGCCTGCACACATCATTTCCCCTGTGTTCACCTCGTGGCTTTTTAAGTATGACATTAGCTTTGCAAGAAGTAGTGAGCTAGGAAGATGAGGTGGGTGTGCTCAATGGTTGACAGGTCTGGAACCTTCCCTCATTTTTTCTTCCCTCTCCAGTTCACTGCTCGCTTCTGACTGATTCCAACATTACAGAGTCCTTTAAAGTTTAAAATTAGATACAAGATCCATTCTATTATGTTTTAAACCCCAGAGACACAATCTAAAGCCAGCTTAGGTTCTACAAAGCCTTGTCTCAAAATAAATAAATAAATAAACAGGTATACTCCCTACACCTCAAGATATCTACAATGAAAACCCTTCAAGTTTATATCACATATGGTGTCTCATACCTGAAATCTAAATGCACAAGAAGCTGAGGCAGGAAGATCACTGTGAATCTAAGGACATTCTGAATGTAACTCTATCTGTAAAAAAAAAAATCCTAAAACCAGGGATTCAGATGCACTAAAGCAGTAGGTGTCCGACTCAATGAGAGCAAGCCCTGGCTTCCGTCCTTAGCACAGGTAGACAACAAACAACATCAGCACCAACTTCACTTTCTTCTTCAAGATCAGGAGGTGTGTAGCCCTGGAAAGGACTTGCAGGATGCAGAACCTCTGCAGAACCCTGAAGAGCAGGCCAAAATTCCAACTCAAGGCAGTAAGTGCTGCAGAGATCCAGCTGTGTTATTTCAAAGTCAGATAAAACCCAGGATTTCTACTGTGAAGCCTTACCTGAGCTGTGTGTCTAAAGTGTAGTTTTCTTACTTGTGAGAAATTTTGCTATGAGCAAGCTGAGTATTATTTCCTACAGGGAAATTTGTGTTTACAGAGAGCAACAGGCAACATATCTTTAAAGTCCCTCCTTCATTTTATACTCTTTGCACATATTTCACTACTAGTAGTAGCTAAACTGCAAATTGTTTGATTAAGGAATTTTCATCATTTTCCTTTTAAAGACATAGATTATCATTTACTAATAATATAATTTTTAAATTGACAAACAGCATTTGGATTTTTAAGAAGATTTATTTATTTTATGTGAGTACACTGTAGCTGTCTTCAGACACACCAGAAGAGGGCATCAGATCCCATTACAGATGGTTGTGAGCCACCATGTGGTTGCTGGGATTTGAACTCAGGACCTCCAGAAGAACAGTCAGTGCTCTTAACCACTGAATCATCTCTCCAGCCCATGAATTTGGATATTTTAAATGAGCAGATAAAAAGCTCTATCCAGATTTAAAAAGCACAAATAAGAATTCGCCAGATACTATAAGCCCTTGATGTACTCTATTCTGCCACTATGCTGAGCTTAGCCAAGGGTGTTTATGTGAAAGTTTGGCTTTTGTAAACTTCACTTCTACATATTTTGCCTCAACTTGTGTTAAACCTGCTTTTTCTTTTTACATAAGTGAACAGTAATGTCAAGTAGAAATAGTTGAGTGTGAACTGTGTGCTTCCACCCTCCAAAATAGTCAACCAAGACAAGGCAGAAGCTTAAAAAGCAACTAACCCCATTTACTGTTACATGCCAAGGGGAAATTCACCTTAAGTTAGTCAGGTGAGTTGGATTTAAAACAATGGTTTGTCTTATTTTTACTCTCCACACCTCATAGAAATAAAAGCTTAGGTTGGCTTACTTTCTTTTAGTATTTATTTTCTTTTTTTTTTTTTTTTTGGCCAAAATACTTACCCCCATATCTGATGGAGGAAACCGAGGAGGAAGTACTGAGAAAGTATACCTAAGCTAATTTTCAAAAGTCTTCCCTCCCTTACTTAAAAAAAATTACATTGACAGAGAGTATTGGAAGAAACTTATTATCATGGCCTAGGGAAACTAGTTATAATAGTGAACACTTGTAATGAGATGAAAGCCCAAACAAGAAGTAGCACAGTCTCTAAGGTAGATGAGATTATTTTGATTATAGCTAAACTCAACTATTGACTCAATAAGATCTAACATTTCTAACTTTCACTTCTGATGTGTATGTTTACATTCCCTTCCTTGTATTTTTTTTCCACTCCTGGAGGTCACAAATAGAAGTTAAGGAAAAAGGTTTGTATGACTATCTTTAATTGTCAACTTGACACAGCCTAGAATCATATGGGAAAAGACAGTCAATGAGGGGCTGTCCACATGGGACGGTCAGCTGGCATGTCTCTAGGAGACTGCCATAATTAAGTTCATTGATGGGGTAAGACTCAGTCCACTTAGGGTGTACCATTCCCTAGGCAGGATGGGTCCTAAGCCGAGTTAGTTAGAATAGATATATTATTGGGCTAAGCACAAGCAAGCAAGCAAGCGAGTGAGCATGTATGCATTAATTTTTTTTCTGTTCTTGGCTGTGGATGTGATGTGACTACCGTTTGAGATTCCTGCCTTGACTTCCCTGCAATAATGGATTGTAATCTGGAATTATGAACTAAAACAATTCCCTTCTCCCACATATTGCTTTTTGTCTAATATCTTATCCTAGCAACAAAAAGGAAACTAGAACATATATGTGCAGTTTTACCTGCATGCTTGTTGCGTCTGTGGCTGATTCTTGGTGTAGATGAGCCATTCCCTCGTGGTAGAAAAAGGGCAGCACCTTTGACAGTTAAAAAGCTCTCGCTGATGCTGTGAGAAAAAAGTTAAGAGAAACATTATTTAAGGAAAGTAAATAGGATGAAGAGACCCAGTTTAAGATTTCTCTCTCTTCCCAATGCAATGTTCCAACTTCATAGGGTGAGGCATCTGATCTGGATGAGCTCATGGCTACCCTGGGATATAAAGCAAGTTCCATACCAATTAGAACCACACAGTGAGACTGTCTAAAAAACGAACAAAGTGGCAAGGAAATTAAACAAAAACAACAAACAAAAGTAATTAAAAATTTAAAATCACCCCTCCACACACCAACAAACCAAACAAAAAAACTAAGAAATTCAAAAGGAGAGATTACTCATTATTCTGGTTGTTCACATATAGTCCTTCTTAGTCTAAATAATTTTTCTAAAATAAAACTTAGGGTATTGTATTTAAATTACACAGCAGCAATTAAAAACAACCTTAAATAAATAAAAGGGAAAAGACTCTGGAACTAGATTGTAAGGGTCTCAATCATGGGTCGACTGCTATGTGAGCAAACCTACATTTACTCTCCTATATAATAAGGATGCTAGAGAGACTCATGGCTCTAGTTGCATATGTAGCAGAAGACAGCACTGTCTGGCATCAATGAGAGGAGAGGCCTTTGGTCCAGGGAAGGCTCATTTTCTCAGTGTAGGGGAATGCCAGGATGCTGAGGTGGGAGAGGGAGCATCTTCATGGAGGCAAGGGGAGGGGGAAGGGTGATGAGAGTAGGGGAAAAGTGGTAACATGAGACTGCTATAAGAATCAGTGAATACACTGCTTCCTCAGATGGTGCCTGAGTTCACAGAAGTCCTTAATAATTAGTTATTATTAGTGAGTGCTAGTGATAGTATTTCAACAGTGTCCTGATAAGATGTAAAATCTTTCTTATTTTATTTTTAATTTTTGTGGTGTTAGGTTCTTGGATAAAACCTGAGGCCTCACATATACTTGGTGCTTACTTCAGCACTGATCCATGCTCACTGCCCAGAAATGCTTCTATATTTATTTATAACAAATCCAGAGTTTGAAAGAAGCACACACACACACACACACGCACACACACACACATACACACACACACACACACACACACACACACACACCCCTCATTCTCAAGTGTGAGCTTAAGACTTTGATTAAATAGAACAGTGGTTAGCAAAACCTGCTAAGAATAATGTGTGTGGGGGGTTGGTTGATGGGTACAGGTGTCTACTTGGATAGGAAAAATAACTTCTAATATTTTATAGCACAATAGGATAACTATGACTGATTATAACTGTGTATATAGTTCAAATTAGCCACAAGACTTTGAAGGTTCCTAACATAAGGAAATGATAAAGGTCTGAGGTGATGACAGTCATCCAGATCATCATTAAACACTGTATACAGGGGTGGGTACAGGGTGGAGTGGAGAGATGGCTTATCATTGGTGAAGAGCACTTGTTTCTCTTACAGAGGACCCAGGTTCAATTTTCAGTACCAGTTACAGGGGATTCAACAAACATATACATGGTGCATATACAAGTATATAGGCAAAACATTCATACACATAAAGTAAAAATGAATCCCAGATCGCAGGAGGTAGAGGCAGGCAAATGGAAATTAGAGAACAGCCTAGTTTATACAGTAAGAACATTTCAAACCAAATTAACCAAGCAAAAATAAAAACAAAACCTTTTAAACAAATAAAAAAGTAGTATGCATGTGTGTATGTATGTGTGCATGTATGTGTGTGTGTGTGGTGAGGTGAGAGAGATGCTTCAAGGGTTAAAAGTTCTTTACTTGTCTTGTAAAATGACTCAGGTTTAGCTCCCAAAGCTCATATTAATGAGCTCACAACTGCCTGGAACTCAAATTCTCTTAACCTCTTCTTGCTTCCTCAAGCACCTGTACACACCTGGTGCATATATATATGCACACACACAATAAGCAAGCAAACAAACATTTCTTAAACTAGAAAGAATATTATGAACACCCATATTCCTATCACATTCTAGCTTTAGTTCACAGCTAATTTTCTATCTTCATCCCCTTTACTTTGTCTGTAGTGTAAATCAAATCCCAGAAACTGTACCAGCAGAAAGGCTTTTGGTAGTTAGTTCTGTTACCCTCTCAGCAAATAGCCAGAGTGCTTTAAAGTATATCCAGATAATAGCATCGCTGTATAAAACTATGTAAATGCTTCTTTCCTTCATATTTAAAAATGAAGAGCCAGCCTGCAGGTTGGTCTGTGAGGCCCATAAAACAGCTTACAGTGAAGCAAGTTACCTCTGACCTTATGCTACCTGCCTCTTCGTGTTTACTCTGATTTCAGGCCCCTTCGAAAGGCCTCTGCACTTATTCATCCTCTACTTGATTCTTCTGAACTGTTCAGTATTTAAATCTCAGCTTTAATCACCATCCCTCTTTTCCTTTATCCCAATACATCTACCCTGTCGTCCTGCTTTGTTCCTTTCAGGATATTTTCATGAACTAAAACACTTATGCATGTATGTTACTGATTGCAGTTATCAGCACTTAAGCTCCATGGATGCAAGGACCTTATGTTGCTCACCACTGCATCCTCAGCATCAGCAGAAACACATGAAGTGCGTGAAAGATATGTGATAATAACTTAACTCCTACCAGTTTACCCCCAGCTATCTGCACTGTTCCATCACTGAGCACACTGGTTTCGTCCATCTTTAATTTGCCCCTGGGAAGCAGCGGCAGATCTCTGTGAGGCCAGGTCCGGGTCTACATGGCAAATTACAGGCCACCAAGGGCTACATCATGAGACCCTGTCTCATTTATGGTAAGTGAGTAGGCAGGCTGAAATCAGCTTCACAATGCTGAGTTATGTTTCAATCTCATGCTGCAATAAAGAGGCATAAGACTGATAAAGCTTTTGAGGTTGCAACCAGTCAGAGAGATTGGACACATTTTTAAATTTAAAAATTTCATTTTAAAAGCCTGAATTTGACTAGGAGAGGCTGCCCTGATTTTGTTTTGTTTTCATCTTTAAATAAAGCACTGCTCTCTTGTGGTTTATTGCACAAGCCCCGTCTCTTGTTACATCCGTGGTGTGCACATGCCACTGTGTTGTGGACCATTACGGGAACAATCTAAGACAAAATGTCTGAGTGACAGGATGAACGGGGTACACCACAGACAGGAAATGAAATTCACACTTCTGCCAACACAGCAACCGTCTGCTTTACTAAATGAAAAAACAACACAGTTAAATAGTCTACCTACTCACTAGGCAAAATTACCAGCCTTGGCTGTGTTGGTTTACTGGAAACCAAGCAGTTATCCGAGTGCACAAAGGAAGCACTTGCTGAGTGAGAACCTAACAGCTGAACATCCTCCAGCCATTCCTTTTGTGAGACACAGTAGTTTTCCTGGACAAACAGTAGTCCATACTAACTTCCTGGTTTGGGGACTTCTGTATTACTGTTCTTTTGTTTTTTATGCTTTAAAGAATATCTATGCGCATTTTTTTGCATTAAGTAGTTAAATGTGCTTTTCAAAATGTACGTAGTGCTTTCACAAGGGTAATGGCAGGGGCAATTATCTTAAGTTAATTCAAAGCTGTTTGGTCTATAAATTCATGATCAGAAAGAACACAACTCAGTCTGAAAAGCGCTTGTCTATCATGCACAAAGCTCTTGAGTTTTGATCCCCAGCACTGCACAGAGTGGCCATGGTGACAGTAATATAAATTTGTAAAAACAGATCAGAGATCATACCTCATAGGATATAAGGGAAACCAGCCTTTCTATTTGGACCATTTGTACAATCAGTAAATGCACAGCAGACCTAGCTGGGCAGGCAGAAGACTGTCACTTAAGTGTGGCAAAGGATCCTTCAGAGTGACACTCAATATACTCTAGATGACACATCCCATTCTCTTTATTCCATGGCCCTAGATACAAGTCCTCAGTGGTCACAAACGTGGCATATTGTTGGTAAAAGAGGGAGCACGGATGAGAAGTGGCTGGCTACATCTCACTATTCCTGAGTATATTTGTGGGAGTAAAGTAAACCATGCTGTCAAAGGTGAATGGAAACACAACAGAATTTGTGGTCATTTAGAGTTTCATAAGCCAAATTAAACACTTTGTATCTGAATAAAATCATATGTAAATTTAATTTCGCGTACTTCAGTGTAAGGTGAGAAGTGTAGCGTTCCAGAAAAGGAAGGTACTTAGTTCTGTCAATATCAGTGTTTTCAAACAGCTGTTCAAAGATTCAGCAGATGGAGTTGTTTAAAAAATCTGTTCTGAGGGGCCAGCCTGGTGGCTTAATGTTAGGTGAAGGTATTTTGCTGCCACCCCAATGACCTGAATTTAATTCAAATACAAAGCCCAAAGGACTTAAAACCCTTATGCTAAAAAAGAAAACGACAGAGAAATCCTCTTGATGTTTAAACAAAAATGTGAAAACAGCGCTTAGAGCTTTCCTGGTGAAGCGTGACTGATATAAATGCTCTTCAGTCTTCACCAGGGTAAAGCTGAAGAACGGCTGCTTCTCTCTGTCATCGAGGGAAGGTCTTCCTGGTTACATACAAGAAACGAGTTAGTAAGTTAACCTGGCTACATGATAACGCTAGGAACTAAGCATGTGCCTTTCACCTTTATAATACAGTCTACTAGTTTTGGTTCCAGTTTACTTTTAGGCATTGGAGGAGCTCACAAATATTATATGTCCAAGATCACATATCAGTAAGCCTCAGATTCAAGATCTGATCTGAACAACCTGACTCTGAAAGATTCTTCTGTTACTCTAGGGCAGTATAATAGATGGAATATAGTTTCTTTCCTACGGAGAATTTAAAAAGAGAATTTAAAAGTGGAGTAGAGAGTGAGAGGGCTGAAGGTAACGTAAATGGCAAACATCTGTCTGGGGGGCCAGTCTCGTTGTGTTGCTGATTAAGAACTGCAATCTCCTCGGGGAATGATAGTAGCATTTTAGCCGAAAAAATGGGGGAAAGAGCACTGTGCTTTGGGCAAGCATCCCTTGCCAAACCCTTCAGATAAAAATCACTTCCTAAAGCATGGCATTTGTTAACTGGCAGTTTCTTCTCAAGCAAAGTACATAAAGGAAAAGGTCAACCAAGGGAAGGAAGAAAATACTTAGCTATGCAGATAATGAAACAATCTTTGAGGAATGTGGTCAGGGTGGTCACCTCTGACCAAGCAAGAATGTTAAAGAAACAAAACAAAGCAATACATATACCTGGTCAAATGATTGAATGTTGGTTGAACCAGAAATTCTGTTTTATAATGAAACATATACAGGAAGGAATGGAAAATTTATGGGAACATGAATGTTTCAGGGATGGAAAGATGGCTCAGTGGTTAAAACCACTAGCTGCTCTTACAGAGGACTGGGGTTTGGTTCTCAGTACCCATGTAGCCTCTTATAATCATTTATAATTTGAGTTCCAGGGGATCTGATGCCCTCTTCTGGCCTCCTCAGGCACCAGGCATTCATGTGGTACACATATATAAATTCAGGCAAAACACATAAAAATTTAAAAAATCTTAGAAAGGTTTTAAAAAAGAAAGTTTTAGTAAGTATATGTAATATTTTTATTTAAAATAAAATCCAGAAAAATAAAATTAAATAAAAGGTTATTTTCATATTTCAAATGCCAGCCACCTGAATTTGTTTGGTGTTTTTGCCTGAGGCCAAATTTATGGGCAAATGATTGTGGAATACTGGCTGTACATGACATCATTGCTCAAAGCTGAACTGGTTGCAGTTATGTTAAAGTCAAATACAAAATTCAAGCTGCTGCATTTTTATCTTAAAGAATAATTATTATGTAGGGTTGGTGACTTCCACATGTGTACCATGGGATATACCTCTCCAAATAAACACAAATCTTTTTTTAAAAAGTTGTTTAAAAAATAGGTAAGGAATATTCATGTAGAGGAAACTTTTACCTATATTCTACACATTTAATACTTTACTTTCCTCTTCTGATAAGCTGTCCTTGCTTGGTACTTTAAATTTTAGATACAAGAAAGATGCTGGGGCAGCTGCTGTCAATATAAATGAGAAGGTGTTCATGTCCCTGCGAATAGAAGGGCATTTGTAGCTAGAAGTTTGAAGTATTAGACCAGAGGCCAAGGGATCACACAGGTATTAATGTCATTGCTTATTGATAAAACATAGCTACATTAAAACAGGGCAGAAAAAGACATTATACACTTCATGACTGCAAGAAACTCAGAAGCATATTTCACAGAAAGGAAAAAATGTAACATTGTATCCCTAAAGGAATCTAGATTACAGTGGGAGAAAACAGAAATCCATGTATCATGCATTCTCCATTCCCACCACACACAGCCTACCACTGGTCAATTCTGGAAATGGCAAATTATATCTGAAAGCTGTTCCCCTGGGACATTAATTCTCACACACAAATTTATGAATATAAGTAGCAAGGTTAATTCTCTCCTTATCAACAAAGCACAGTAAACCAATTAACAAACAGAGGAGCTTAGGCTCTTAGGTCTTCCTGATTAACTACAACCACCACGCCATTTTAATTCTAGTTTATTTTCCATCTAGACCAGTGGTTCTCAACCTTCCTAATGCTGTGACTCTTAAATATAGTTTCTCATGTCGTGAAGACTCCCAGCCATAAAATTATTTTTGAGCTTTATAACTATAATTCTGTTCAACCTGTGGGTCAAAAATACTTTGACAAACCTCCATCTCCAAAAATA
Organism: Micromys minutus; assembly: GCF_963924665.1. Taxonomy (NCBI): domain Eukaryota; kingdom Metazoa; phylum Chordata; class Mammalia; order Rodentia; family Muridae; genus Micromys; species Micromys minutus. The sequence continues at coordinate 28,269,749 of NC_137979.1, read as the reverse complement.
TTTATATTACAATTCATTACAGTAGCAAAATTACAGTTACAAAGTAGCAACATAATAATTTTATGGTTGGGGGGGTCACTATAGCACAAGGAACTGTATTAAAGGATTGTTAAGATGGTTGGGAATCACTGATATAGATCTTAATTAGGGAAAAGGAGAGACAAATACTTAAAATATCAGAAAATGCTTTTTAGTTTTGTTCATTTATGAATAAGATTTTATTTCATTGTTGCCTCAACAGATAACATATATCACAGGATGTCTGAAAGATAAAATAATTTACTGTTGGTTATACAATTCAGTCCTCTAATTTAACATACCTGGTTTGATGTTGGTTATTTCTGGCTATCTACTAACAGATCTTTCTTTTCCATTCATTCACTCATTCATTTCGTAGTAGAATTTTGGGTGTTACACACATCAGACCAGTGTTGCTTGTGGCAAATGTCTACCACAGACATATATCTCAAGATTTTTTTTAATGTATAAAAGTATTTGTGTTTGCATGCATGGCATATGAGTGAAGGTCAAAGGACAACTTTTCTGGAGTCTGTTCTCTTATTTCATCTTGTCTCTCATTTCTGCTGCTATGCTTCCTACTACAGGCTATCTGGGCTCATGTGGCAATAAGAACTTTCACCCACTGAGCCATCTTCCTGGGCCCCTTTTTTACTTTTATTTTGAAACAGTATCTCAAGGATGCTCACATAGGCATTGAACCCATCCACCCCACTTGGCTACTATTTCTTCTCTTGGAAACTCTACCAAATGTGGACTTGGTGTGAGGAGCTGTGAAGGAAGCTGGAACGTGGCTTATGCTTGGCTTGATAGAATATTTCCTCTGGGGCTAAGAATCTTTAGCAAGTGAACCAAAGGAGGTGGTATTGTAGGGTATGGTCATGTTCACTGTAGGGAGTGGCAAATTCCATACTTGTTTGCTTTTCCTCCATGGCCTTCCTAGAACACCCATGTGTTTATCAGTTCTCCAAGACTGATTCTTTAGTTCTCACACATCGACTAAGTGTACTGACACTGTCCAATAAATATTTGGCCTAAGATAGGTTAAAAATAATTTCTGAGTTTGTTACATACTTCCCAGTATCAATTGAAGCCAGAAAATCTGATCATTTGCCACAAGCAACACAGCTTATTAGCAAAAGAGACAAGTTACTAAGCCCCCATGTTACCTGACATTTAGTTTCTTAGATGTTAATATCACAGTATATGTTTCTGTTGAAGCAAGTGACATTTAAAAACACATCTTGGGTGAAGAAATGTTCAACAGTTAAAACTGCTTGCTGCCCTTGCAGAGGAATTTTTATGGGCAAAACATAAGCACCACTAACTTCAGCTTTGGAGCTTTGACACTTTGTCTGGACTCCACAGACACCCACATACACTTGTATGCACACATGAGCATACTCACACATGAAATTTAAAATAATTAAAAAAATGTTAACATATAAAGAAGCAAATTACTATAAACAAAACAAATTTACATCTGGTCAGTTATGTGTGATGGCATGTACCTTATGGTCAATAGCCCTTAGGCTGTGGCACAAGGATCAAAACCAGCCTGGGTTACTGAGAAAAGCATTCTCTTAAATAAAGCCAAACCAACCAACTAAACCAACCAACCAAAACTCCAAGCCCTGGATCTAGCTAATTTGTGTACACAGAACGAAGGTGGGGCTTGATAGTAAAGTCTCATTTGCTGTTCTGTTTTTCAAGCATTCTTAGAGTTCAGGTCTGAGTGGGAAAAGATTGAGATGTACTTCCATGAGGTAAATACTTTCATATTATCTAAGTTGCTTCTTTCCCCATCATCAAGTTTCTCAGGTATTAAAACTGACTTTAAAAAATACTAAACCCAAAATTTGTCCTGTATAAAAGAAATGCATGGTCAAAGATAGAGCAGAGACTGGAGGAATGGCCAATCAATAACCGGCCCAACTTGAGACCCATCCCAAGGAAAGGCACCAATCTCTGACACTATTAATGATACTCCATTATGTTTGCAGACAGGAGCCTATTTTAACTGTCCTCTGAGAGGCTCCACCCAGCAGCTGACTTAAACAGAGATACCCACAGCCAAACACTGGATGGAGGTTGCAGACTCTTATAGAAGAGTTGCGGAAAGGGTTGAAGAGGACAGAAACCCTATAGGAAGGGCAACAGAGTCAACTAACCTGGACCCTGGGAGCTTTCAGAGATTGAGCCACGCATACATGGGCTGGACCGCCCCCCCCCCCCCCCGCACATATGGAGCAGACCTGCAACTCGGCCTCCATATGGGTCCCCCAAAACTGAAGTAGGAAGGTAGGCTGACTGTGGATTCTGTTGCCCCACAGGTCTGCCTTGTCTGGCGTCTATGAGAGAGGATGGGCCTAATCCTGCAGAGACAGGATAGGCCAGGGATGGGTGATACTGGGGAGAAAGGTTGGAGGAAGAGACTCTGTAAGGGAGGGGGGACCAGGAGGGGGACAGCATTTGGGATGTAAATAAATAAATAAACAAACATAAATTAAAAAATACTAAAATTAACTATAAAAACAAAATGTAAGCAGGATATGGTGTCATACACCTTTAATCCCAGTACCAAAGAAGCAGAAGGAGGTGAATCTCTGTGAGTTTGAGGCAAGCCTGGTACATATACAAGAGTTTCAGGTCAGTCAGGGCTACACAGTGAGACCTTGCCTCAAAACAAAATACAACCAACCAAACCCCCAAGACACCCCCCACCGCAAACAAACATAAAATGTCAGGCCTATAAATGAAGGCAGGTGAGACTTTCATAAGCGGAAAAGTGGATGGCTACCCAGTCCTTGGGTTCTTTTTGGTAGTCTAGGAGACTAAGAATGTTTGCTTCTATGTATTACCCGGCCACACACTCATTTCATCTCTTTACAAAGACTGAAAGCATTTAGCATTTGGCTTATATTTTAAAAGAACTACTCAACATGGAAGACCAGAGTTGGTAGGTATAGGGCAGGGCTTCATATAGTAGCAGGTGGGCCCAATTTATACCTATGTGACACTATAGCAAAGATCTAAAATCATTTGATTTCAGGATGGCAAAGAGGATGTATGTATTGTTGGATTCCTTCAAATTGCTCCAAACTTGAACTTAGCAGTTTGGCTTCCAAACACTTCCGGTTTGAGTTCAGACCTACTTATGACACACACCCCTGTTGCCTTGCAGTGTCTGCAGCTGCCACACAAGGCTCAGCTTTAGCCCTGTCTCTAGCATCCAAAGATAATGTTCCTAAACAACACAGCAACCACAAAAACCATTGACTGTTCAGGAAAGCTTCTGGTTGTAGCACAAAACAGGCCTTAGACTTCTGGTGACTGACAAGTGATAGGGAATTTTGTTTTTTGAGGAAGTCCTTCTTCAAGAAGAGAAGTTATGTTGGGCAGTGAGGCCTTTAATCTCAGCACTTGGGAGGCAGATCTCTGAATCTGAGGCTAACATGGTCTACAGAGTAAAGTTTGCTTCAACAGTCTTTTCTCTTTATTGAAAACCTGAAATGCAAATAATTTTCGTCTTCTTGAGAGTCTATTTACAGGTAGTTTTTAAAGCATCACATCTGCTCTGCACCTTTCTTGAACATCCCAGTTCAGTTATTTGTCAGTAATACTAGCCTACCCTGCCCACTGTATTTAAACCATAAAGAGGGCGCTTAGAAAATAAATTTATGGGCTAGAGAGATGACTCAGTGGTTAAGAGCACTGACTGATCTTCCAGAGGTCCTGAGTTCAAATTCCAGCAACCACATGGTGGCTCACAACCATCTGTAATGGGATCTGATGCCCTCTTCTGGTGTGTCTGAAGACAGCTACAGTGTACTCACATACATTAAATAAATCTTAAAAAAAAAAAAAAACTTCTTTATTATTCCTTATATTCCAGATTATGCCTCCATAGTCTCATTCCATCATATATCAAAAATACTATTTTTTGGCCAACTCCTTAAACTATCATGTCTTCTATGATTTTGTTATCAGTTCTTCTTTGCTTTTCATGCATTTTCTTGGATGCCCTCATTTAATTATCATCATCCTCATGGTGCTGGTTCAACTGGCAGTCAGCATGCAGAAGAATGCAAATCGATTCTTTCTTATCTCCTTGTAAAAAGCTCAAGTCCAAGTGGATCAAAGACCTCCACATAAAACCAGGCACACTGAAACTAACAGAATAAAAAGTGGGGAAGAGCACATAGGCATAGGCAAAAATTTCCTGAACAGAACACCAATGGCTTATGCTCTAAGATCAAGAATCAACAAATGGGACCTCATGAAATTACAAAGCTTCTGTAAGGCTAAGGGCACTGTTATTAGAACAAAATGGCAACCAACAGATTGGGAAAGGATTTTTACCAATTCTATATCTGATAGAGGGCTAGTATCCAATATATACAAAGAACTCAAGAAGTTAGATTCCAAAGAATCAAATAACCCTATTTAAAAATGGGGGACAGGAGCTAAACAAAGAATTCTCAACTGAGGAATATCAAATGGTCATGAAGCACCTAAAGAAATGCTCAACATCCACAGTCATCAGGGAAATATAAATCAAAACAACCCTGAAATCCTACCTCACACCAGTCAGAATGCCTAAGATCAAAAACTCAGGTGACAGCAGATGCTGGTGAGAATGTAGAGAAAGAGGAACACTCCTCCACTGCTGGTGGGGTTGTTGTAAGCTAGTACAGTCTGGTGGCTCCTTAGAAAATTAGACATAGTACTACCTGAGGACCCAACTATACCACTCCTGGGCATAGGCCTAAAAGAAACTCCAACATCTAACAAGGACACATGTTCCACCATGTTCATAGCAGCCTTAAATATCATCTTGAGTGAGGTAACCCAGTTTTGATGTCCTACCTCCCTCCCTTCTCCCTTTCCAGGGACAGAGACTTCACAAGATTGTGCCATACAGTAATGAGTTACTTTGGATTTGGAAGAAGAAATCCAAATCAGAGTGATCTAAGAGTAAATGTAACTTCACTGAATTTTAAGCATGTTATAGGGAGGAAAAGTTAAAATATGTATCTGTTCCAGTATAGGAATAAATACTACTAGCCTACACCAGCTATGGAGATTGCTTTTTAGTCTGTTTGAGCTAGGCCCAATCACCTACTCCAGTGGTAACTCAGGACCCAGGAAAATATAAGGATTAAAAGGGAATGATTTTAAATACTAGTTTTAATACTAAAGGCAACATTTAAAATGATCAACAGGAAAGCTTCACATTGTAACAAATAGCTAACAAGGCTATATATAATTTATATAGATTTCTTAAGCCAGTAGGGACTATTCCAGAGGACCTGATTTCAGTTCCTGGCACCTATAGTCAGGCAGCTTACAACTGCTTTCAACTTTAGCTCCAGGACAGTCAGTCCACTTTCTTCTGGACTTCGAGGGTACCAGTCCACATGCATACATACTCACATGCATACACATAATTAAACAACAAAATATTTAAAATATAAGTAAGGTCTTACTGATAGTGCTGATAAGATATAATGTCCTTTTGTTAACTCACAACCCCAAACCAGATGATAATACCAGAACCAGGGAAAATCAGGGAAGTGGTTATATGACGAAATATTTGAACTTCTGCTCAAGAAAAACTAGGTTAAAAAAAAAAAAGCTATGTGAATTTAAAAAATGGGAAGAATAGAAATGGTTGTCAGGCAGGCTGTGTTTTTTCACCTCTTTTTATATAAAAAATAAAGTTTTAATGTTTAAAAAGTTTAAATTTCAGTTTTTAAAGAAGGAAAAAGAGGAGAGGAAGGAAGGATGCTAACTAAGCAAGGCACGGAAGGAAAACAGCTCCGTGGGAACAGTCAGGCACACAAACAGATGTTTTGCGTAAGCTACATTCTAGAGACATCTGCCTTTGTGCAAGACTTGAAAAGTGGAGCTGTGGTCAACAAGTTTTTCTCTGCAATGAGGGGTGGGGCTCGAGGGAAAGTGAGCTGTGAAGAAACCAACAATTACAACCCACAGGGCAGAGAAATACAAAGCTTTTAGGTTAATGCCTATGTTTATTGCCTATTCTTGTCCAAGATGCCTCCATCAGCCAAGGAAGAACTAAAGCTGCCCTTGTCTTTTTCTTTAAAGTTTTTTATATTTATAATTGTTTTGTATGTATGTATGTATGTACATGTATTGCATGTGTGTCTCAAGTTTGACACAAAGCGAAAGAAGCTGTTGGATTCTCTGGAAATAAGGTTCCAGATGAATTGAACCCAGGGCTTCTATAAGATCAGCCAGTGCTTCTAACTGGCTAAGTCATCTCTCTAGCTCCTGCCCATGTCTTTTTATTTAGGTGACTGAGGTTCTTTGCCAGCAATATCATTGATCTCTTAGATAGAGCTACCCTGTCCTTGTGGGAGAATCGATGGGGCAGAACTTACTGTTTAAAGCTGCCTGCCGCCTCCCCACTTGCTCTTACTCTAAACAAAAAAGCTTATTAGATGCAGAAAAAGTCAGGTTAAAATTAAGATAATACAACTGTTGACCTGCTCTACTGCCTTGTGTTTTATGTGTGTTCAATTTTATTTCTGTTTAGTTTGAGTGAATATTTTAGGTCTATACTGTTTGCTTTTGCATGAAGATACTGTAGAAAGGCTGTGATATTGCTTCATAGTGTGCCCAGGGTAATGCATATATAGTTAAAGAAGCATGATCTGAATGCCAAAGACTGAAGTACACTTTAAACTCTCCTTCAACTCAAAACACTTTCAACTGACTTGCAAAGTCCTACGTTGTGTTCTTTCTTGAACTTCCTTTTCTGAGAAGCTGGGTGTGTTGTATGGGTTACTGCTTACATCTGTCTTCTGGGCAAGCTGACTAGAAAAGACTTAGAAATCTCTTGTTCAGATCCCAGGACCTTCCCTAGGCCTTATATATCATCATTTTCCCCCCTTCTGTGACAAAGGAATGCTATACGTAGGTTTGCATAAATTTGTTAGGTTAAAACTAAACAGCTAACCTAATCAGGTTACTTCCACATAGTTCAAAACTACCCTTTCCTACTGGTGAAACTATGAAGCAGAGCAGAAAACTATAGCAGAGAAACCAAAGATAATCAACTATAGAGACCTTAGTTCTAAAGCAACATATTAAAAGAAAGGCAGGAAGAGGCGAATCTTTTTGTATTTATATAATCTAGCAGTAGTCTTGAAGTGTGGCTGTTAGAACCTATCCCAAATACCCTAAAGCAGCAAAATACACAACAGGGTTTTCTGAGACTGGGTCTCAGTATGTAGCTCTGGCTACATAGACCAGGCTGTTCTCAAACTCATCTGCCTGCCTCTGTCTCCCAAGTACTGAGATTAAAGGCGTGTGGCACCATGACCAGCTATCAAAGCAATTTTTATGTATATAAGTGCTGCAGGTGCCTCTGAAAATGTGGTTTTGAATTACTTTTCAAAAATATATTACTAAAAACAATAGCAGCAAAAACAACACAGGGCCTGGAGAGGTGGCTCAGTGGTCAAGAGCACCAGCTGCTCTTCTAGAGGACCTGGGTTTGATTCTTAGCACCCACATGGTGGCTCACAATCTTCTGTAACTCCAGTTTAGGGGATCCTATCCCATCTTCTGGTATCTCTGAGAGCACTAGGCTTATAAGTGGTGCACAGACATAAGTGCTGGCAAAAATATCCACAGATAAAACAAATATTAAAAAGAATATATCATAGGCTTCATTAAAATATTTATTGAAAATATATCATGTGGTAAATTACTGTTCTAGGTACTGGTAATATAACAATAAACATAAATTCAAATAACTGACAGACTTGTAGGATGGAGGTGGGATGAGACAAGTCAGTAAAATGTCAGATGGTATAAATGTGCTGGAAGAAAAAACCCAACTGGTTCAACTGCTAAAAGTGACAAATAACCATGGTCAGAAAAGGGCTCTCTGACAGAGAGGGCATTAGGGTTAGGGCTAATTAATAATAAGTGAAGCATATCACTGCTCTTCTACAGAAGGGGACAGGAATAGAACTGCCCATCAGATCACCTACATGATCTTCCTTGGAGAGACCAAATGCAATTCTATTGTTCTAGTTGAAATGTGGAATGGGGCTGCTGTAAATATGGGGGAAGGTAAGCAGCACACAGTACACAGATCCTGTACTGTTTGCCAAGGAATTTGGACTTTATCTTGAGCATAGCAGAAAGCCACAGTTTACATTTATAGAAAGACTCTTCTAACTACAGTAGAGGAAACATGCTGGACAATGGGTGAGGCTTCTAAATGGGGGATAGCTACGACTTTGGTATCTTAGGTAAGACAGAAGAGTGGTCTAAAGCTGGAGAATGCAGAAAAGATGGATATGAGGTACTATCTAGTTCATTTTCTGGTACAATGGAAAATTTATTTCATAAAGAAATTCCAGTTGTTAGAAAAGCCAGACAGAAATGCTTTGATATGCACAAATTCCTTCTACTCATAAAAAATATTTTCTTTGTCCCTCTTGAGTCTCTTGACAGGCCCTTTGGTCTTTAACAAATACCAAAGCTTTAAGCCTCTCACCCAAGGATTTACAAAAAAAATTTTATTTACATGGCTATTAACTCTTTTACCACCCACTTTTGTCCTAACTTTTCTTAAAATACTTTCCTCCCCACTATCTCAAGTATTCTCTCAAGTTATACTTTGTTAAACCCCACATTTGAAATCCAACTCTCCTGTCCCTATCTGCCAGATGACAAGCTCATCAGTTCAGACAAACCACTGGCCTACGAGTGACTCTTCCTCATGTCACTCTGCTATCACACATGTCTGGGTATTTCCTGCCAGGCACAGGATTCCAGCATCAAGGAAGAACAGCTGAGGCGAATGCTTTTACACAAAGGACTTTCCTCTTTCCTACTTGACTTTAGTGTATATGGCAGCACACTGATGGGCTTTAGTTAAATGAATGGTGATTTAGCTAAGTTCTGTACTAGGGTGTTAGTGTAAACTGACCAAGGGACAGTAAACACGTAGGACCCTCAGCCAAACTGCCCAGTGTTAGGAATACCAATAGGAAGACAGTTCTCAAGAGGTTAGCTAATGTCTCCATCTCTAGAGTGAGAGATAACTAAGAACTGACATAAGACACAACCACAGACAATCTGCAGAGAGAACAGTGCGTCTAGAGACTAAGATTGGATCCAATTTATATCTAACTACAGAAAATCTGCCAATTTTATAAAGCTGAGAAAGTTTGCTTCCTGCTCCTCTTCTGCAAATGAGATTGTGAGACCTGAGACGGTATGAGTGAGAAAGGATGAAAAAAAGGTGGCTGTTTCTTTCAGAACACAGTCATTTAAAAAGTAGCTCAGCACTGACAATCCAAAATACATCTTTCTACAAATAAGACTTCCAGTTCTCAGATTATATTTTTATTGACTTACAGGAAGCAATAAACAGGAGTTACTTAATTAGCCAGTGTTGTTTGCTTTTGTTTTTTAGAAAAGCCTCACTGTGTAATGTAGCCCAGGTTGGCCTTTAACTCAAGACTCTCCTGCCTCGGCCTCTGCTAGTGCATCACTAGGCTGGATCAGGGCTTTCTAATGACAGTACACAGGGCTATCAGACACCTTTGAGCCAGTTTTGTTGTCTTAGACATTTTCTCTGAAAGATGATGAGTAGTACTTCACTTACTTCAGGAAAACATATAGAAGAGACAGAAAAACAAAATAAAACAAAACAAAAAGCAGAACCTGAGGCCATCAAGACTGCTCAGCAGGCAGAGGTACTTGCCTCCAAACCCGATGACTTGAGTTTTATTCCTAGGACCTTATGGTGAAAGGAGAGAAACAACTCTGGGAAAACTGTCCTCTGACTTCCTTCCTCCTGTCCACTGTGGCATGGACAGAAGCAAACCTAAAAAGAACCCTCACAATTTTAGTGTCATTAGTGAAGTATATATACTATGGAGTGAGTTAATATGGATCTCAGTATTTTCACGTAACATTATGAAAATGTTCATTAAGTTTGATTTCAGAAGATTTTTACTAAGAATCTTAAAACTGCACCCTCAGTGAATGGCCAATCAATAGCCAGCCTAACTTGAGACTCATCCCATTGGCAAGCATAATTTTTTTAAAAAGATTTATGCATTTATTTCATGTATGAGTACACTGTTGATGTACTCACCAGAAGGCGGCATCGGAACCCATTACAGATGGTTGTGAGCCACCATGTGGTTGCTGGGAATTGAATTCAGGACCTTGGGAAGAACAGTCAGTGCTCTTAACTGTTGAGCCATCTCTCCAGCCCGCAAGCATCAATTCTTAACACTGCTAATGATGCTCTGTTATGCTTGTAAACAGGAGCATTTTGTCCTCTGTGAGGTTCCACCCAGCAGCTGATTTGGACAGAGGCAGATACCCACAGCCAAACAGTGGATGGAGCTCGGGATTCTTATGGAAGAATAAGAGGAAGGATTGCAGGCCCAGAAGGGACTATGAACACCACAGGAAGACCAACAGAGTCAAGTAACCTGGACCCTTGGGGCTCTCAGAGTCTGAACCACTAACCAAAGAACATACAAGGGCTGGAACTAGGTCTCACCACGCATCAGAGCAGATGTGCAGCTTGACCTTCATGTGTGTCCTGAACAACTGGAATGGGGGCTGTCCCAAAAGCTGTTGGATATGTTCTATTAGCTGGGCTGCCTTGTGTGGCCTCAGTGGGAGAGGAAGCACCTAGTCTCAGAGACTTCAAGTACCAGGGTAGGGGAGATACCTGGGTGTGGGGGGTACACCAGCTTAGAGGAGAAGAGGAAGGGGGATGGGAGAAAGATTGTAGGAGGGGGTAACCAGGAGGGAGCAGTAAGTAAGTAAAAATAAATAAACAAAACAAAATAACAAGAAAAGTACACCCTCAATCCAAGATGAGATCATTATATTTTTGTGACAATTAAACATGCAAAAACACTGCTAAGCTTTTCATAGCAGAAGAGGTGTAACCCAGAAAGACAAAACAAAGTTGTCCAGATGCTGTATGGGACTACATATTGTTTAAGACACCGAATGGTTGATGCGTCCACTGGAAAGTCTGCTGTAAATAGTCCTTCTCTTCTCTGTTATCAACTAAACAGCAGCAACAGGATCGGAAGGGAGGGTGTTTCTCATGGGAATAATCATTATAGAAAGGCTGCGGACCTAGTTTTACATTCTAAAAAGAAAGTAAGGAGTTAGAAAGATGGTTCAGCAGTTTAAGAGTTCTTCCAGAGGACCCAAGTTCAATTCCCCAAACCCATATGGCAGCTCACAATCATTTGTAACTTCAGTTCCAATAGAGCCAATGCCCTTTTCTGGTCTCCTTGGGCACCAGGCATGCACATGGTGCACAGACATAGATGTGGACAAAATACATAAAATGCAAAAAATAGAAATCGTTTAAAAAGAAATTAAAAGAAGGCCATGTAACTAAAACGCAGCATAGGGAAACCACCATCACTGGTTCCAACAGTGATTCACTTTGTCTCCTCGTAAAGTCAGCTTTACTTCTCCGTCTGATTTTTTCCTGTTAAACAGGCAGGGTTGGTGATATCTACATATTTCACATACTTGGAGTAACACACACACACACACACACACACACACAAAATACTCTTCTTAGTAAACAAAAGCTTTCCACAGAGTAAAAATCATTACTGTAAAAGACCTAAGGTACATGAAGCTTATGTTTTATCTTTTACATTTTCAATGGTTGTTGACTTTTGGTTAATCAAACAGAGGCAACAAATCATGCAATAGGTATATTTTCAGATAAAAATAACTCTGGTTTGTTTTTCTTACTCTTTTTTCTTTTGAAACAATGGTCTTCCTTTGATACCAAGACTAGCTTTCAACTTGTGATCTATTTCAACTTCCCAAGTAGCTATAAATACAAGTGTACACCTCTGTATCTGGCTTGCCTATCTTCTTTTATAAGTAGGCTTTTATATTTGATTTTTGTCTAGTACAAAATTTTTTACCTTTTGAATCTTGTGTTGTTAGAGTGTTCCTATTTCTTTAAATATAAATGTAACACGAGTGATGAAGCCCAGTGAAGGTCATTCTACTGTCTCCCATAGTACTAGCCAAGTCCACCTTACTATATTTAGACAAGATATGCTCGCTCTATTAAAGATAGAAGGCGACTCAGTCTTAGGCTTAGCTCACAACAGTGGGGTTGATAACTTCATCATGGGGAAAGGCACCAACAGCAAAACTATCAACTTAGCATTCCTTGACAGCCAACAGAACAACTAATGCTCAGTTCTATTCCATCCTGAACAGAGGTATAATCTCTAGCACAAAGCTGAAGATCCCTATCATACATAAATCTGGCATAGCCATGCCTAAAGCAATGCTATGAATACCTTGCATGCAACTCACATGCCAGGACTGCCTGCCACACCTTAGGCAGAGAGACAAAGAGCTGCCCAGGTTAACAGGGTAAAATGTTCAGCAGTTTTGTCTCCTGGAAACTAGAACAAATAGGTTTTCAACTTGGGAATCAATCTTCAGAAACACCAGGGACTAAGAGTGGTGAGTTACCTGGTAGTTTTCTGGTTGACAGCTTCCTCCATCATGTATCCCACAAAGAAGAGCCAAGTGAGGGCAAAGCTGACTTGTATTCTTTACCTATTCTATCCCTCATCCAATGTGCTTTTAGAACTTAGACTTTTATCATTGACAGATTGACTAATTTCTTTCTTTAATGGCTTGGGAAAACCTCATATTTATTTTCCTTTCCACCCTTTTTTTTCTTTTTGAGACAGAGTCTCACTAGATAGCTCAGAAGAGAAATATTAAAGAAAAGCCAGCTATGGTGGTATACACATGTAAGCTACACATGTGGGAGGCTGGTGCAAGAGGATCTCTAATTCAAGCTACTTGGGAGTTCCAGGTCAGCCTGTACCTAAAAGCTAATATGGTACCAGTGAGATGGCTCAGTGGATTAAAGTTACTTGCCACACAAGCCTGGCAGTCTGAGTTTAACTCCTGGAATCCACAAAAAAGTGAATGAAGAAAGCCAACTCCAAAAATTGTCCCCTGGCCTTTATACTGGTACCGCAGCATGTGTGTCTGCCCTTTCCCCACAATAATAAACAAAATGAGAAATAGAAAGATAAAATAGGGGTTTAGGAGTATACATAAGGATAAGTAACAGAGCTCTCATTAATTCTATGTATTTAAAGTCAGGCCAGTTTCATGGGTCTATACAGTCATAAAAGGTCCAGTGCTGTAGATAGTTCATACTTGGTTTAATGATTCTTCTGGTGTTATCTTCAGATTCTGAGTAACTTACGAACAAGGGGTCCTATGTAGTTAATTTGCAGGAGGTCCCACAACTATGTATCTATCCAAGTTAAAATCTTTTCAATAGGTTAGAGGACAAACGTTTCAAGGTTGATATACAAAGACCACTGGTAACTAAAAAGAAAATTTATTTTATTTTTGAGGCAAGGTCTTATTATATAACCAGGATTGGCCTTAAACCACATTTCTCCTGCCCCAGTCTCTCCAGTGTGGACACTGCAATCACAGCTGTGGGCTACCGTGCCTGACTTTTAATTAGGCTGAAGATCATGTATTTGTAGTGCCTGAATTCTGAAGTTTACAAAAACTGTTTAGTAAGAGCCCATTTTTATAGCTCTAGTAAGAAATGGGAGTATTATTTGCCTTTCCTACTGCTTTGCTCCTATCATGTCAAAAGAAGCGCCTAAGAGGCAGGAGGAATGAGTCAGCAGTTAGGACTTGGGTTCTGTTCTCAGCCTCCTTGTGATGATTCACAAGTTCAAAAACAAGATCTGTAATTCCATTTCTAGGAGATCCTTTTATCTGGGTTCTGCTGGCACCAAGCATATAAGTGATACACAGATAAAAACTTAGGCAAAACACCCATTCACATAAAACTACAACTTACATAAATGAGCTATATGATCTCACCGAACTGATTTTCTGTTCTAAAACTACACTGGTTGCTTTTTATTTGCTGCCTGTCACCTGATAGTAACCATGCACATATGTAGTAACATTCCTATATTAACAATCTCTGGAGTCTGAAATTTCTAGTACCTCCCAACTTAATTAAAAAAAAAAAAACACACACTCTTTTTAAAAAAAGATGTATTTATTTATTATATATAAGTACACTGTAGCTGTCTTCAAACACACCAGAAGAGGGCATCACATTTCATTACAGATAGTTGTGAGCCATCATGTGGTTGCTGGAAATTGAACTCAGGACTTCTGGAAGAGTAGTCAGTGCTCTTAGCTGCTGGTCCATCTCTCCAGGCCCAAAACTCACTCTTTTAAGAGAAAGATTTTCTTATTTTTATTTTATATACATGACTGTTTTGCCTGCATGTACCACTCTTAATGGTCAAGTCATCTTCTTTAGCCCCAAGAAACATTCTTGAAAGACTTTTTTTTTCTTCCTGTTCCTGCTGACTGTAGAAATAGCCAGTAATTTTTCTCTGGGGCTAAAAGGCTGAAGCTGGGCTGCAATTAAATTTCCCATTCTAATAGGTCAAAACTGATGCCCTTAAAGCAACAGTGACCCCTACACCAATTCACTTTGACCTTTAGACTCCTTATCAGGGACTTTGAATTTCTAACAGCAGTTTGATAGGCCAATCACAGAGGCCCATTCCAAGAAACAAAGGCTTACTATGTAAAAGAGATGAGCTGTGGGGTAGAGATAGGATCGACAAGGTGCTGAACTCACCTTCTGTACAGTGTGAGGACTGCTGCCACTGCAAAAGTGAGACTTTACCTGAAAGGCCTCTCCTGCCCATAAACACAAGCAGGTTGATTTAAAAGAAAGGTGGGCAACTGACACTAATGGAGCTTGCACATATCTGGGCTTTCCCTTTTCTGTTTGTAACTATTACCCCACACCTGTAAACTTTCCATAGACTGGTCCTTGGGGTACTAAGATCTTCAGGTAGCTTTCAAAGACATCTTTAGGAAGCATACTTGTCTTTTCTCTTAAATAACACTCACATGGTCTCAAACATGGAAACTATTGGTTCAAGAATTTAAGTGACATTCTCTAAAAAGTTAGTGACATGTATTCATTGCTTACAATAAATCGAGTTAGGAAATTCTAATTTCATAAGGTCACTGGCAATACAAGCTAATATCATTTAAAATTTTGTGAATTACTAGTAAGACATTACCATGAAAAATTTCAGGGATACTTAATGTTTCCTAAGAAGAACATCATGGATTTAAGCTAATTTCACATAGGACTCTAAGCAAACTTGTTTATCTTTTCATTCTAAAATTCTCTAAGTTTAAATGGTGACACTTTTAGAATAAAATAAAAATATAAAAATTTGAGTTAAAAGGCCAAGTTCTTTAGGTTTCCAACTGAACCTAAAATTGGCTTCCATTGATTTTATTTTGCTTCAGGAAAAAAAAGGAATTACTGGTGGGAGTAGAATGTTACAGCGGTGAGCAAAGCTGGAATCCATGTCACAGTCTCAGAAAGCTAGGTATGCATCCTTTAGCTTAGAAATCACAGAATTAATCTCTATGATTTGGATGCATGTTTATAACTTCAGAACAAAAAGGACACAAAATGTTCAACAGTAGAGTGAATAGAAACAGTTCAATGAGCCAGGAGCACTCCTTTAATCCCAGCTCTCTGGAGGCAGAGGCAGGGGGATATCTGTGAGGCCATATCTGTGTGGCTTACAGAGGGGTTCCAGGAGATCCAGGGCCATACAGAGAAACCCTGTCTCAAAAAACAAAACTAAACAAAGAAAAGAAGAGAACAGCCCAATGAGAATGAGAAGGCTATGGAAGGAATGCTTACTAAGATGATAAAACAATCTCCCCTATAGCCAAAGTGAAAAAACCAACACACACACACACACACACACACACACACACACACACACACACACACACACACACGGTATTTGTCCTTCAATCCTCCCCTTATGTCCTCCCAGATCCATTTCCAACTCCAACTTTGTGTGTACGGTTTTTCTTTTGTTTTGTTTTGAACCCATCAAGTCTAGTTTGTCTACACAAACACACAAGGGTGTGGGGCAATCCACTAGAGCATGCTTGACTTCCGAGGGGCTGCACTTTTAAAGCAAACTGACTCTCAAAACCTATCATCTGTCCATAGCTCCTTAGCTAGGGTTGGAGTCTTGTGAGCACTTTTGTCTTCCATGCTGGAAACAGGTTTGATCTTGTTTGGGTCTCATGTAGGTAAACAGAGCAGCTCTGAGTTTATAAGAACAGAAGACACTGTTTTGCTATGGTCCTTCCCAAACTCTAGCTCTTAGAGTCTTTCTGCCTGTGCCCTCCACCCTTTTGCAATGGTCCTGGAGAACAACTGCATTCAAATTTCGTTGTTGTTTTGAGACAGTCTCTTTATATAACTGTCTCAGTTGAGTTTCTATTGCTTTGATCAAACACCATGACTAAAAAGCAATAGGAGAGGGAAGGGTTTAGTCTGTAGATACTTCCATATCACCTTTTATTATCCACGGCAGGCAGGACAGAAACCCAAGCAGGGCTGGAACTGAAGGCAGGAGCTGATGCAGAGGCCATAGAGGAGTGCTGCTCACTGGCTTGGTTTCCAGGGCTTGCTCTCTGCTTTCTTATAGAACCCAGGACCAACAGCTTTAAAAGGATGGTACCACCCACAATGGGCTGGGCTCTCCCACATACCATATTTCATATGGTAATATGAAAGTGGAGTTCGGCAGCACATACATCCTTAATCTTTTCCTGGAGGGTGAGGGGGACTTGATGGCCAACCAGTGAGCTCCAGATCCAGTGAGAGACCCTGTCTTAGCAAATGAGGTACAAAAGTTGGGGATTTAGCTCAATAGTAGAGGCTTACCTAACAAGTGCAAGGCTCTGGGTTTAGTCCTCAGGACCAAAAATTACTGAAATAAAATAAAATGGTAGAGAAAGATACCCAATATTGACCTTTGGCCTCTACACACCAACACACAGGTGAATAAATACCCATACACATGTATATACACATATATACAATATAACATCCATATAGGAAATACACATTCATACACAGAAAAAGAGTTAACATTAAGTATCTTTAGGAGATAAGAATACGAGTAATACTTTTGTTTGTTTGTTTGTTTTTGAGTTAGGGTCTCTATACATAGCTCTTGCTGTCCTGGATCTTACTATGCTGGCCTTGAACTCACTGAGATCCACCTGCCTCTACTTCCTGATTGCTGGGATTAAACACATGCCACCACACCTAGCAAGAGAAATACTTTTTTGTTTTTGTTTTTTGAATGGAAGAGAAACAATATTTTCTGACTTTTCTATAACAAAAATATGTATCATCTGCAAATAATAGAGTAATTAGTATTTTCTTTACTAAGAAGGTGACTTCAATTTAAAATAATTACCCAAGGCAAGTTTGTTTTTAGCTAAGTGGGGGATAAAGAGTGGAAGTAAAATACAAATGTTATGTGCATAACGCTCTTTTGTGCTTAGATGTGATAGGTGAACACATGCCCAGGTGAGCACTCCTGTGAACACAAGAGATCTGCTTTACCAGTCTTCATCTTATTCTCTTGAGACAGGATCTCACTGAACCTAGAGGGGAAGAGAGAAAGTCCCAGTCGTGTGGATGTAGCTGACTACCATGCTCAAGGACAAGAGTCACAGGAGTGAACAGCCAGATCCAGTAGAAATACTCAGGTATTTCAAAGATGTGAGCAATACAGAAATACAATTAAAACAAGTGTTTGTAATACTTAAAGATAAGTCAACAAGCACCTTTAAATCTTCCATTTTTCTTAAGTCTAAAAATAAACTACACTCTTTAAATTCATTTGGTCAGAACCCACTACATCAAAAAAAAAAAAAAAAAAAAAAAAAAAAACCGTGGTTTATCTTGCACAGTCTCAGCTTGCTGTGATTCTTTGTGTTGGTCAGGTATAACCACTAACTTTTGAGTATGTGAAAGTTGCTTTTTTTTCTCACTTGGGCTTGGGGTAACATGTCTCCTGTGCAGTTCTTGAGCTTAGTAACTGACACAGTCAGAAGATTATAATTTGTTTAAAGATCACAGTATCCACCAGGATGGTTCTCACGTGTGTTTAGCTTACAAACTAAAGAACTGCATTCTGCTTGTACAGCATGTGACATGGAAAGCTATTAACAGCCATTAGGCCATAAAGTCTGTAATCAAGCCAGAAAGAGGAAGGAGGAAGAGGAAGAAGAGGAGGAAGAGGAGGAAGAGAAAGAGGAGGAGAAGGTGGCAATCAGAGCAGCTTTCCTTTATAGCGCATTCTCTTAAACAGTATAAAACCATGTCATGTGTATTGCTCTGTCTAGACTATGATGCTGGCGAAAGATCCAGAGCTCAGCATCTGGATGAAGCAGACAGGCCTTACTTTGGATTACTTGAATATTCTTTCTATACTATTTTAAGTATAAAGTCACTAGCAAAGAGTTTAAGGATTTCTGTCCTTATGCAGATCCTGAGGGTTTATGTTGTTATCCCAGCCTTTTGGACTCATTAACAACAGATTTTCAAAACTGTCAACATAAAGTCTACCTGGGCGCTCCACACAGTAACTGGCATTGGCACACTTTACAGCTCTTCCATTTCATAGACTCAAAACACACTGCAGCTAGCCTGAAAAAACAACCTCTGTGCAAAAGCCTTTCTAGATTTCTCTTATGATTCCTAAGTCATTAGTTGAAAATTATCTATTTATAATATAGCCACAATATCCTCCAGAGTAGAGTTCTATTGTTTACCACTGTTTACATAAATTAAGACATAAAGGGCAGAATCCCAGTTCAAGTCCTACTACCCCTATCCTTCCTAACCGCTGCTGCACAATACCTTCCTGTCCTCTACACTCCTAAAGCACCCACTGCTGTTTAGATTGTATTCTTAGTCATTTCTTCATTTATATGTCATATCTTCTGAACAATCTGGCCCATGCTTTATATGTATTCCTTTTTTATCTCCTATATCATACAAATTAAGTGGAATTATGATAATACAATTTATAGAATTTTTACCATCAGCACTCAGGAGGCAGAGGCAGGCAGATTCTGTGAGTCTGCGGCCAGCCAGGACTCCAAAGTGAAAGACCATGTATTGAAACAAAACAAAAACCAAGTTAACATTTACTGAGCTCTTACTATTGCCTGTAATTCAAAAATACTATATTTAATCCTTGTATTACAAATTCCACTTTTTTCACACACAAAATGAAGGCTTAGAGAAGCTATATAATCTGTCATGCAGTGAATAGTGAGATTCTTTATGGGTCTGATCAGAGTTGTCTTTATCTTGAACACTATAGTATTAAAATACTGGGAACAAGGGAAAATAGCAAATACTTATTCTGAATGGGGCCAAGAGAACTTTTTAAAAAAAGATATATTTATTTATTATATATAAGTACACTGTAGCTGTCTTTAGACACACCAGAAGAGGGCATCAGATCTCATTACAGATGGCTGTGAGCCACCATGTGGTTTCTGGGATTTGAACTCAGGACCAATGGAAGAGCAGTCAGTGCTCTTAACCACTGAGCCATCTCTCCCACTCAAGAGAACTTTTAAAGGTCATTAAAAAGAATGTTTAGGGATTTTGCCACCGGGAACAGCGGAGATCCCGGGACGCAGGCCTGGTGAGACTGCGCTGTGAGTGGCTGGGGCGCAGAGAGAGCAGGACCAGGCGCTCGGAAAGCACGTCCCCTTCCCATTGGTTCAGGGGAGCATGAACTCTGCCATAGCAACTCAGTTTCCACCTGGAGGGCCCTTGTGTGCAGACCAAACGCTCAGGTCATTTGCCACCGGGAACAGCGGAGATCTAGGGACACAGGCCTGGCAAGACTGCTTTGTGAGTAGCCGTGGTGCAGAGAGGGCTAGGCCTAGTGCGCGGTCCAGGTGGGCCAGGGGAGCAGGAACTCTGCTGTAGAGACTTGGGTCCATCCAGAAGGCCCCTGCGTGCTGACCAAATGCTCAAGCCATTTGCCACTTAAAACAGCGGAGATCCAGGGACACAGGCCAGGTACATGGGAGAGACCACGTATAATCACAGACAACAAGATGGCAAGAGGAAAGGGAAAGAACTTACCCAATGGAAACCAAGACAACCTGGCAACATCAGAACCCAGCTCTTCCATCACAGCAAACAGCGGAATGCCAAACACTCCAGAAAAAGAAGACTCAGACCTGAAATCATACCTCAGGATGATGATGGAGATCTTTAAACAAGAACAGGAGGAAAAGCAAAAA
Source organism: Micromys minutus (assembly GCF_963924665.1). Lineage (NCBI taxonomy): Eukaryota > Metazoa > Chordata > Mammalia > Rodentia > Muridae > Micromys > Micromys minutus. The sequence goes on along the minus strand of NC_137979.1, from coordinate 28,249,472 downwards.
GAATCAGAAGCTTTTAAAGAGGAAACATGAAAAAACACTCAAAGAAATCGAAGAACTAGAGGAAAACAGAACCAAAGAGATGAAGAAATTGAAGAAGGAATTTAAAATAGAAGTGGAAATAAAGAAAACACTAAAAGAGACAACCCTGGAGGTAGAAAACCTAAAAAAAAAATCAGGAGTCACAGATGTAAGCATCTCCAATAGACTACAAGAGATGGAAGAGAGAATCTCAGGGGCCAAAGACAAAAAACAGAGAAGATGCAAAAGCCAAAAAGCTCCTAACCCAAAATGTCCAGGAGATCCAGGACACAATGAGAAGATCAAACCTAAGGATAATAGGAATAGAAGAGGGCGAAGAATATCAACTAAGAGGCACAGTAAATATCTTCAACAAAATCATAGAAGAAAACTTCCCTATCCTTAAGAATGAGATGACCATAAGCATAAAAAAAGCCTACAGAACTCCAAATAGAGTGGACCAGAAAAGAAATTCCTCCCAACATGTAATAGTCAAAACGCCAAGTGCCCAAAGCAAAGAAAGAATACTAAAAGCAATAAGGAACAAGGTCATGTAACATATAAAGGCAGACCAATCAGAATCACACCCGACTTCTCAACAGAGACTATGAAAGCTAGAAGAGCCTGGACAGACATCATGCAGACCCTAAGAGAACAGAAGTGTCAGCCCAAGCTGCTATACCCAGCAAAACTCTCAATCACCATAGATGGAGAGACGAAGATATTCCAGGACAAACCTAAATATACACAATATCTGACCACAAACCTAGCACTACAATGAATTATAGGTGGAAAACCCAAAACAAGGAGGGAAACTACATCCTAGTAAAAACAAGAAAATACCTAAGCAAGAAAACCAAAAGAAGAAAGACACGCAGGCACAATTCTACCTCTAAAAGCAAAAATAGCAGGAATCAGCAACCACCATTCCTTAATATCTGTTAACATAAATGATCTCAATTCTCCAATAAAAAGACATAGGCTATTGGACTGGATACATAAACAGAATCCATCATTTTGCTGCATACAGGACAGAGACAAAGACAGACACTATCTCAGAGTAAAAGGTTGGGAAAAAAACCTTCCAAGCAAACAACCCGAAGAAACAAGCTGGAGTAGCCATTCTAATATCGAATAAAGTAGACTTTCAACCAAAAGTCATAAAAAAAGATAAGGAAGGACACGTTTTACTCATTATAGGGAAAATTTTTCAGGAGGAACTCTCAATCCTTAACATATATGTTCCAAATACAAGAGCACCCATATTCATAAAAGAAACCCTACTAAAGCTCAAAAAATACATTGCACCCCACACAATAATAGTGGGAGACCTCAACACCCCACTCTCGTCAATGGACAGATCATGGAAAGAGAAACTGAACAAGAACGCAGTGAAACTAGCAGAGGTTATGAACCAATTGGAATTAATAGACATTTACAGAACATTTCATCCTAAAACAAAAGAATACACCTTCTTCTCAGCACCTTATGGCACCTTCTCCAAAATTGACCATATAATCGGTCACAAAACAAGCCTCAATAGATATAAGAAGATTGAAATACTCCCATGCATCCTGTCAGATCGCCACAGTCTAAGGTTGGTCTTTAATAACAACAAAGACAACAAAAAGTCCATATATACATGGAAACTAAACAATGCTCTATTAAACAATAGCATGGTCAAAGAAGAAATAAAGAAAGAAATTAAGGATTTTCTAGAATTTAATGAAAATGAAAACACAACATACCCAAACCTATGGGATGCAATGAAAGCAGCACTGAGAGGAAAACTCATAGCCCTGAGCGCTTCCAAAAAGAAACTGGAGAGAGCATACACTAGCAACTTGACAGCGCAGTTGAAAGCTCTAGAACAAAAGGAAGCAGATACACCCAAGAGGAGTAGACAGCAAGAAATAATCAAACTTAGGGTAGAAATTGACTAAATAGAAACAAAAGAACCATTCAAAGAATCAACAAAACCAAGACCTGGTTCTTTGAGAAAATTAACAAGATTGATAAACCCTTAGCCAGACTAACTAGAGGGCAAAGTATCCAAATTAACAAAATCAGAAAGGAAAGTGGAGACATAACAACTGAAACTGAGGAAATTCAAGAAATCATCAGATCCTACTACAAAAGCCTATACTCCACAAAGCTGGAAAATCTGGAGGAAACGGATGAATTCCTAGACAGATACAAGATCCTAAAGTTAAACCAGGACCAGGTAAACCATCTAAATAATCCCATAACACCTAAAGAAATACAAGCAGTCATCAAAAGCCTCCCAACCAAAATAAGCCCAGGTTCAGATGAGTTCAGTGCAGAATTCTATCAGACATTTATTGATGACCTAATACCAATACTCTCCAAACTATTTCACAAAATAGAGTCATATGAAACACTACCTAACTCATTTTTCGAGGCCAAAATAACCCTTGTTCCTAAACCACAAAAAGACCCTACAAGGAAAGAGAACTTCAGACCAATCTCACTTATGAACATTGATGCAAAAATACTCAACAAAATCCTTGCAAACTGAATCCAAGAATACATCAAAACGATCATTCACCATGATCAAGTAGGCTTCATCCCTGGGATGCAGAGATGGTTTAATATACAAAAATCTATCAACGTAATCCACCATATAAACAAACTCAAAGAAAAAAACCACATGGTCATCTCACTAGATGCTGAGAAAGCATTTGACAAAATTCAACACCCCTTCATGTTAAAAGTCTTAGAAAGAATAGGAATCCAAGGCCTATACCTAAACATAATAAAAGCAATATACAGCAAACCAATAGCCAACATCAAACTTAATGGTGAGAAACTTGAAGCAATCCCACTAAAATCAGGGATTAAACAAGGATGCCCACTCTCCCCCTACCTATTCAACATAGTACTGGAAGTCCTGGCTGGAGCAATTGGACAGCAAAAGGAAATCAAAGGGATACAAATTGGAAAGGAAGAAGTAAAAACATCACTGTTTGCAGATGACATGATAGTATACGTAAGTGACCCCAAAAATTCCACCAGAGAACTTCTACAGCTGATAAACAAGTTCAACAAAGTGGCTGGATATAAAATTAACTCAAACAAATCAGTAGCCTTCCTCTTCTCAAAGGACAAACATGCGGAGAAGGAAATTAGGGAAAAGACACCCTTCACAATAGTCACAAACAATATGAAATACTTTGGTGTGACTCTAACTAAGCAAGTGAAGGAACTGTATGAAAAGAACTTCAAATCTCTGAAGAAGGAAATCAAGGAAGATCTCAGAAAATGGAAAGATATTCCATGCTCATGGATTGGAAGGATCAACATTCTAAAAATGGCCACCTTACCAAAAGCAAGCTAAAGATTCAATGCAATCCCCATCAAAATTCCGACCCAATTCTTCATAGAGTTGGAAAGAGCAATGTGCAATTTCATCTGGAATAACAAAAGACCTAGAATAGCGTAATCCATCCTCAACAACAAGAAAACATCTGCGGGAATCACCATTCGTAACCTCAAGCTATAGTACAAGTCAATTGTGTTAAAAACTGCATGGTACTGGTACAGAAATAGGCACGTGGATCAATGGAATAGAATAGAAGATCCAGAAATGAGCCCTCACATATATGGTCACTTGATTTTTGACAAAGGAGCTGTGAACATTCAATGGAAAAGGGAGACAGCCTCTTCAATAAATGGTGTTGGTCCAACTGGCAGCATGCAGAAGAATGAAAATAGACCCTTTCTTATCTCCTTGTACAAAGCTCAAGTCCAAGTGATTCAAAGAACTCTACATTAAACCAGGTACACTGAAACTATTAGAAGAGAAAGTAGGGGAAACCTTAGAACACATAGGGACAGGAGAAAATTTCCTGAACAGAACACCAGTGGCTCCTGCTCTAAGGTCAAATAGCGACGAATGGGACTTATGAGATTGCAAAGTTTCTGTAAGGCTAAGGACGCTGTCAAGACAACAAAATGGCAGCCAACAGATCTTTACCAACCCCACATCTGATAGAGGCCTAATATCCAAGGTATACAAAGAACTCAACAAGTTAGACACCAGAGAATCACACAATCCTACTAAAAAAAATGGGATACAGAGCTAAACAAAAAGTTCTCAATTGAGGAATATCGAATGGCTGAGAAGCATCTAAGGAAGTACTCGACATCCTTAGTCATCATGGAAATGCAAATCAAAACAACCCTGAGATTCCACCTCACACCAACCAGAATGGCTAAGATCAAAAATTCAGATGACAGCAGATGCTGGCGAGGATACAGAGAAAGAGAAACACTTCTCCACTGTTGGTGGGGTTGTAAACAGGTACAACCACTCTGGAAATCAGTTTGGTGGTTCCTCAGAAAATTGGACACAGTACTACCTGAAGACCCAGTTATTCCACTTCTGGGCATTTACCCCAGAGATGCTCCAACATACAACAAAGACACATGCCCCACTCTGTTCATAGCAGCTCTATTTATAATAGCCAGAAGCTGGAAAGAACCCAGATGTCCTTCAGTAGATGAATGGATACAAAAATTGTGGTACATTTACACAATGGAGTACTACTCAGCCATTAGAAACAATGACTATGAAAGTCATAGGAAAATGGATGCATCTAGAGAATATCATCCTGAGTGAGATAACCCAGTCACAAAAGAACAGACATAATATGCAGTCACTGATAATTGGATACTAACCCCAGAAAGCTCTGAACACCCCAGAAACAACTCACAGACTATATCAAGTTCAAGAAAAACAAAGGCCAAAAAAAAAAAAAAAAAAAAAGAGAGAGAAAAACCATTATGCTTAATCTTTACACACCAAGAAAACTTTGACTATTTCCAGGTTACAACTTGTTTTACATGTACTTTATGCTCATTGTAACGAGTAAGATTTTAATGTATACTATCAAACCTTTAAAAAAAACAAGTACTGACAAAAATGTATTCATATACTTTTATGCAAAAATGCATTTAAATCTGTACATTTATCTGTTTTTTAAAATAAAGTTGTTCAATAAAAAAAAGAAAAGAAAAAGAATGTTTAGGGATTGGGGCACTTTAAGAATCATGTATAGTAACCACCAACCAAAGAATACACATGGGGGAATCCGTGGCTCCAGTGGGATATGTAGTAGAGGATGGCCTTATCTGGCATCTCTAGGAGGGGGCCCCTTGGTCCTGTGGAGGCTTGATGACCAAGGGAAGGGAAATACTAGGGTGCTGAGGCAGGAATGCATGGGTGGGTGTGGGAGCCCCCTCACAGAGGCAGGGGAGAGGGACAGAGGAGGGGGCTTGTGGAGGGGAAACTGGGAAGGGGACAGCATTTGAAATGTAAATAAATAAAATAAAGAAGGATAGATAAAAAAAATTATGTATGATAGCTGGGCATGGTAGCACACAGCACCTGTGTTTCCCAGCATTTAGGAAAAGGATGGGAGATCACAAGTTCAAAGAGATTGTTGGCCAAATTTAAAGTTTGAAGCTAGCCTAGGTTACAGGAGACCATCTCAAAAGAAAACAAAACAAAACCAAAACTGAAAAACCCTCCCAAACCTAAAAAGTTAAAAGTGGTGCCAAGCAAGAATTAAACTGGAGACGTTACTGATTGAACTGACAGAATGATATTTAAACATCTCAAAGTGGTTCAGATTCACTCATTGTTTGAATCTATTTCACCCATCTCTTAGCACATTTGGGACTGGAGAGATGGCTAAGTGGCCAAGAGGGCTTACTGTTCTTTCAAAGGACATGAGTTTGGTTTCCAGAACCACACTGGGTGGCTTACAGCTGCCTGTAATCCCAGTTTCCAGGGGATCCATTACTTCCTCCAGCCTCCAGCACCTGCACTCACATGTGCACACGCACAGACACAGAAATGACTCGGTAGTTAAAAGCTCTTACTGCTTTTACTGGGGACTCAGGGTCTGTTCCCAGCACCTACATGGTGGCTCATATTCACCAGTTCCTGGGATTCCCTCTGGCTTCCTAAGGTACCTACACACAAGTGGATGCATATAAACTCACGCAGGCACAAATACATACACATAAAACAATTTTAAGAAAAATTCGTGCTGGGCATGGTGGCATATACCTTTAATTATACTACTTGGTAGGCAGATCTCTGATTTTGAGGCCAGCCAGAGCCACATGAGAACCCATATTAAGCAAGGGAGAGAGGCAAACAAAGATATGGCTCAGTGGTTAGAAGCATTGGCTGCTCTTTCGGAGGACCTAAACAGAATTTCTAGCACCCTTATGGTGGCTTACAACCTTCTGTAACTCCAGTTCAGGAGAATCTAATGTCTTTTTCTGCCCTGTGTGGGTACCAGGCATGCATAAAGTGCACAGACATACAAGAATGTAAAATACCTATACCTATAACCATAACCATAAGTAAAATAAATTTTGTTTTGCTCTATTCTGTGTTTTGAGGCAGGGTTTCCCTGTATAGCTCTGGCTGTCCTGGAACTTGCTCTGTAGACCAGGCTGGCCTCAAACTCACAGAGATCTGCCTGCCTCTGTCTTCTGACTGCTGGAATTAAAGACATGTGCTACTACCACCCGGCTAATCAAAAATATTTTAAAAATGAAAATTACATCTAGAATTCATATCACTTCTGTCTTAGTGTTCTATTGCTGTGAAGATATACCATGACCAAAGCAACTCTTATTATAAAATAAAGCATTTAACTTGGAGCTTGAGAATAGTTTCTTTCAGAGTGTGGTTCATTATCATCATGGCAGGGTGGATAGTGACAAGCACAGCAGGCATGGCACTGGAGGAATAGCTGAAAGGGAGGGAGGGAGAGAGGGAGACAGACAGACACAGAAACAGAGAGACAGTGAGAGAGACAGCGAGACAGAGAGAGAGACACACACAGAGACAGGGAGAGACTGACTTTTGAAACCTCAAAGCCAACCCTGGGAGATACAAGGATACACCTCCTAATTCTTTTAATCCTTTCAAACAGTTCCTGGTGACTAAGCATTCAACCATTCTCAATCAAATCACAACTCCATTTACAAGTTCCCAGAGGAATGGTCCTTAAAAAAAAAAAAAAAAGATGATATAATAACAGGATTTTTTTTTTTTTTTTTAAATTTCATGAGAACCAGGTATTTTAACACTTGGATAAACTGTAATTAAAAAGACATGGAATGAAAGAGGCTATTAAAGAAGTGGTCTCACTTTCTGTCACAAGCAATACTTGTTTCCAATCAGCAAATAGTATCATTTTTTGGCCCTCGTGGATATCAACTGAATTTTATTATGTAAAATTCAAAATATAACAGAAATAAGACACATGAGAAGATACTGAGCTCATAAGCCATAACAGCCTTTTCCTGGGGGATAAAGAATGCTTAAAGATGCATTAAGATAAATGCTTTTTAATAAAAATCACTAGAAAAGATAGTCAATATAATTATAATCCAAAAGTAAAACAATCAGGAACGAAGTACACTATTATGGTTTATGGGATTACATGTGAGCCTTGATCAATAAATATTGAGTGTAGTTTCAAACATTCATATTTGTAAAATTTTAACCTCTCGTGAATCATCTCATTCGAACTCTATAGTCTTATAAAATCAAGCACCATTGAATCTAACATATGCAACAAAATGGATTATTTAACTCATATAAAAATAATTCTACATCTATGCACTGAGACCTAAACTGTTAGAAGTGGTTAACACTGAGTTTTCTCTTTACTAGAGAATGATTTAAGACTCCAGATTTTGTTACTTTAACAGATGTAACTAATGTAAAATCCCTTTGGTTACTCAAAGAAGGGTTATATCCCTCTAAAAGTATATTAACAAAGAAAGCCAACTTGCTAATAAATTCATACAACATTTAAAAAGGGGGTGGACTAAATTTGATGTCTAGTATGTAACACTGATAATCTATTTATAAACAACCAGTTATATTTATTCCAAATAACAGGAAAGTCTAAAATGTCCTTAATGTTTTTAGCATATTTCGGCAAGTTAAGCATAATTGAGTGATGGGTGGCAACATCCTGCTTTATTTAACAAAAACAGCTAACTAATTTTATCTGTGAACACTTGGGATATTATATTTTAGAAATCCAGAAACTATATGATTAATCACAAATTGTTCGACAGTACCTGTATCATTCTCCATTAGCCCCAGTGCAGCTGAACGTACAGTAAATGTATGGCATTTTAGACATATGTTTCAGTATATTCACATTTATTAGAGAGACCCAAGAGAAGTGTACATGATAGTTTATGAAAGTTAGAGCATCTTTGTTATTCCCAAAGTCCAACAGCCCTTAGACACAGAGACTGACTTATTTAATCATTTCAGGTTTGAGAAGTGGTTTCTTAGTGTAGGCCTAGAAATATTGCTCAATTTTAGGAGTGAGAAAAGATGTTAAGTAGCAATAATTCAGAAAAACTACCTACTCTTTATCAAGCAGAAATCTCGAGTAGAGCAACCCTCCATTTCAGTTCACCTTCATTGTGCAAATCTACAGTTAGCTTGGGTACTCGTAAGACCAGGGCCAAAGTTCAGAGCTCATGTCTGCCCTACCTTCTAGACTAATTATTGCTTCACCAACTGCAAACAAAACCAAGTGCAGATAAAGCCACAAAAACTTACTATCAATAATGAAAACAGAAATGTACCTTTGAAAACTCCCAACAGCTCTCTGGTAACTTGTTCTTATTTGTAGACTTACTGAATGTAAACGAATTTGATAACTTTAAAAAATAATAAGACTATTCAAGAATCAGAAATAATCATAAGAACTATTAGTTTGTTAGCTTTAGCCACTCAGTTTAATAAAGGAAACAATACCTTATATTCATACATTCAATTAATATAAAATGTATTCAACAGAGCCATGGTGTGTGTGTGTGTGTGTGTGTGTGTGTGTGTGTGTAGTTTGGTGGTTTAAGGGGTGGGGAAGTTGGCAGATGCCTTTAGTTTGGAAGGCAGAAGAAGGTGGGTCTCTGTGAGTTTGATGCCAGCCTGGTCTACAGAGTAAGTTCCAAGACAGTTAAGGCTACACAACAACAACAACAATAACAACAAACCAACAAAAAAGTATCCAACAAAATTAAACTAAATCATAAAAATCTTTGCAAATAAGTTGCAATGAAATAGTCTCAACACGTTAAGTACTATATGTAGGAACCGGTAGCATAAAGTATAGTCACACTTGTTTACAAGACATAAGCAGCACTCCATTTACAAGGGGAAAGAGGACAAACAGTGCAATATATGTAACTAGTGGTCCTAGTCAAAGCAATTTAAGAGTTATTTTCAAAGAGACAGAACTCACTTATAGATAATATAACCATTATCCTATAGGAACTGAGAAAATCAAACTAAAAATAAGGTCTATATTAGAAACAAAGAACAAAGAAATCGATAAAAAAGTAGACATGGGCCCTGTCAGACAGCTCAACAGGCTAAGGCACCTGATAACCTCATTTGATACCCAAGACCCCCGTTAGAAGGACCTTCCCAATATGGTTCACCTATATACCACCCCCACACACAAATAAATGTAATTGAAATGATAAAAAAGAAAGTATGAAAAGCTTAGTTACATTTGAGTTATATGTGTTGTGACTAATTAGAAAAGGTGTTGCTAACCAGGCTTGATGGCACACACCTTTAATCCCAGCACTCAGAAGTTAGAGGCAGGCAGATCTCTCTGAGTACAAGATCATCCTGATCGACACATATAGTGAGCTTCAGGGCAGCCATAGCTCCATAGTGACACTTGGTTTAAAAAAAAGTTTTCTCCTGACATCCTGTACCTCTCCAAAAAACAAAACAAAACAAAAACACAACCCTGGAAAGTTAATTAACAACAACAACAACAAAAAAAAAAAAACAAAAAACAAAACAAAACAAAAAAAAAAACAATGAGGTAGGCCCTGCCAAAGGAGATTTCAAAATCTCAACTAAAGACTGAAGCAAATGCTGTGGTGTTAGTGTATGAGTATAAAGACACGTCAGAGACTGCAGACTTTAAGAGAAGGCCTTACAAACAGCCTTATGTATGGTTCAGCAGTTAAGAGTCCATATTGCCTTTAGGAAATTGGACCCGGGTTCGATTTCCAGCATCCATGTTAGGTGGTTCACAGCCATCTGTAACTCTAAACTTCAGGGCGATCTAAAATTTCTGGTATCTGAGGGCAGTTGTGTAAATATGTCCACACACATACACATAATTAAAAGTAAGAATAAATCTAAAAATAAGCCTCAAGAATCTATAAATTTAATATTTAAATCTAGCAGTTTAAGTCAGTAAAAAAAAGTCATGGTACTAGATGGATATTTATTAGTTTGGTGGTAGAATGTTTGACAGAAATGTAAATTTGGGATTTAATCCCTAGCACAGCATTAAAAAGTCTGGAATAGGGTTTTGAAGGAGAATGAGACAATATATATAGCACTCAAAAGTGTGTTATCAGGGTAACAGTGCAGTAAAAAAAAAAAATCTATTTAATGTTACTATTAACACAGTATATTAGTGTTAATAGTAATGTAACCACACTGAATAGGCTGGGGACTGTTGAGCTGTCTCCGTGGACAGAAACACTGCTGTACAAAGCCTGACAACTTGACTTCAATCTTTGAAATCAATGTGAAAAGTCAGATGTGGTGGCACATATGTAATTCCAGCACCTACTAAAGTAAGATGGGAGATTAGAGGATTCCTGAAAGCTCAAAGGCTAGCCAGTTTGCTGTATGTAGCAAGACAGAAACAAGTTGGACCCTGACTCAACAAGATAAAAGAAGAGAACCAATTTCCAAAACTGACATTTGACCTCCTTGTCTGTGGTGTGTCACATATACACACATGCATACACACATGCATACACACACACACACACACACACACACACACACACACACACACGCATGCACACCTCTGAGCAGACACATATACAGATCATAAACATGCACATATATCAAAGCTTTTAAAGCACATATAGCTTCATAAGAGTTTAGATCAGCAATAGCAAATACTGTTGTGGGTTTCCTTTCTACCAAAAATAAGCCATGTATTTCTGTTCAAATTATGTCACCATTTTTTTCTGATTATTTACTATATCAAATTTGGATGATGCTTTTCCTAATCTGCCTCTGAAAAATACAAAGTAGTGGCTGCCAAAGTGTGGTATACACTAACGTCATGAGCATTTATGAACTTGTTAGAAGTGCAACTCTCTAGCCTACGAGTTCAGAAACCAGCAATTTGTGTTTTAACAAGCACTCAAGGTGTTTATGATGAAAACTTAAGCCTTGAAAAGAGCACGTGCAATCAACTGGACAACCAGAAAGAGGAACTGAAAATTTAAAACAAAGCAAAAAACTCAACATCATCAAATTACAAGGGAATGAAGCAGGAGGATGAGTTCTAGGCAGCTTGGGTTATGTAGCAAACCCTGTGTTAAAGACAAAAACCATGGGGATGGAGAGATGGCTCAGTGGTTAAGAACACTGACAGTTCTTCCAGACAGAGGTCCTGAGTTCAAATCCCAGCAACCATATGGTGGCTCACATGGGATCTGATGCCCTCTCTGGTGATTCTGAAGAGAGTGGCAGTGTACTCACATATATTAAAATAACTAACTAAAATCTTAACATATACACACACAGAAAACCAAGGTCATGAAAGGCTATATTATATGTTGGATAATTTCAATATGCCTCTCTACTGTTGAGCTTGAACTTGTAGAAAGCATTGATGTAAAGTCAGGAAATCAAATTCATACACCCAACCAAGAAAATAAATATACACATTTCAGTCCAAGAATGAAAGCTTAAAAAAAAAGAAACAACTCATTATCAAACCAAGAAATGACTTAAATACCTAAGTTCCCAGACTTTTGAATAAAAATTTTCATAACGGGATCATTTTTAAAAGTAACCCTGGGCTGGAGAGATAGCTCAATGGTTAAGCTCTCTTACTGCTCCCACAAAGGACCAGAGTTTAATTCTCAGCATACACATTACTGGTTACCAAACACTTATAATTCCAGTTCCAAGGGATCCAACATCCTTTCTGACCTCTAAGGGCACCTACATGCATGCACACTAACAAAATATTAAAAAAAAAAGCTAGATGTGATGGAGCACACCTTTAGTGACAGCACTCATCTGCTAGAGGTACATGATCCTTTCTGCGTTTTTCAGAAGTTTATGTGTTTGTTTTATTAAAAAGCATATGTAGGCTTTTACAAGGGACGGATGCATATGTCGACTTTTACAGGGGACAGAAAATTTCACAATTATCTTGATCAGACTGACTCAAGATTCTTTTTATTTAAGACTTGTTCTTCTTTATGTGTATAGTGTATGTAGGTGAGCATAGAAGCTAAAAGAGACTGTCAGATGCCCTAGGGCTGGAGCTACACTTGGTTGTGAGCTGCCTAACATGGGTGCTGGGAACTAAATTCAGGTCTCTGCAAAATCAGCAAGTGTTCTTAACCCAACTTAACTGTCTTGGTCCAAAATTATTTAAAAATATTATGTATATGTTTTGTGTGTGTGTGTGTGTGTGTGTACATGTATGTATATACATAGGGAGCCAGAGGGCAACCATGGGTGTCATTTTCAGGGATGTTCTCCATTACTTCTGAGATAGTGCCTGGATGACCTGAACCCTAGGGATCTTCCGAGGATCTTTCCCAACTTTCCAGCACACTGCCAGTCCTGGCATTTTTTATTTTATTTTTTTGAAGTACAATGGCATAAGTTTTAATACAACCACCAGTGTTCACAAAATAATTTTAATACTTTGTGCCCAGGCTAGCAGCATCTTGCACTGTGCAGTCCTGGCATTTTTATGTGGATTCAGAGGATTCAACTCCGGTTCTCATGCTTGCAAGGCAAATACTTTACTGACTGGGTTATCTCCTCAGCCCTCCCACGACTCGGAAGTTTGATCAGATGATTCTCTTGGGTTGCTCATACCTCCTGATCCCCCGTAGAATTAATTAGTATTTATGATATTTATGATAGTAAATTTTTTTTCCTTGAGATAGAATCTTATGTAGCCCAGGCTGGCCTGTAAGTCATTATGTATGGATCACGAGACCCAGCTTAACTTGATTACTTAACATTCTTTTGTTAATAGGTCAAAAAATAACACATTTGGTGAGTTTTATACAGTGGTTAAGTGGAGACTTTAATGCACCAATAATGGCATAATTATCAGTAAAACTATTCTGTGATATATATATTTCAAACATATATATCACAATTGAAAATCAGAGTCTACAAAATCATCAAAAGCCACACTGTAAAGGCCATGAGTTTTTTTCTGGTTAGGAAGGCTTTGTAATCTCACTGTGGCCTATTTATTTTTTGACTCAAGTCTCCTAAGATTTGTTACTTGGTTTCTAAACACATCATCTGAGTCAGCAAGTGAAAAAAGGAGAACAGAAATCCTCTAAAGGGCAAGTCCTATCCTGACTACTAACCACTTGCCCAAGTTCATGATTCTCTCCCTTAAACTCAAATTATGCTTATATCAGCCTTTACTTGGGACTCTTAAATCTGACCTCCACCCTTTATGAGGCAGTAGTCTCACTACGTTGCTGAAGCTCGTCTTGAAATCAAGATTCTCTGTGTCAAACTCCAGAGTAGCTGTAGCATCTGCAGGCACAACTACCATCCTGGGCTCCTAGTAGTAAATCTGAACCTTTTAGTTACTCCAGTTAGTCTTTGCTATTTATAAATCTGTTACTGCATGAAATGCTCCTATCAGTTAAGGTGTACATTATCAGATCTTAGAAATAACACTTCCCTTTAGAAAAGATCAGCATTGTCTAAGATCACAGACTGAGAATCTGATTCCAAAATCCATGTTTATCTACTCCATATTCTCACATTTCCTTTCAGGGAGTTCATTAATTTTCTGAAGACAAGTCATGTACTCCAAATTAAGAATGTTTGCATTAAGTAGCAACAATAGATATATTAAGCCCATGGATGTTTTTCATAATGATGAACTAAACAGCACTGTAAATGTTTAATAAATATATCCAAAGCAATACTAGTTAAGTATAGTTTAGAGGTCAAAGCAACAGCAAGCCTCTCTTAAGAATGAAGTGAGCTGCATATGCTATAACCCAGTGGGAGAGTGCTCACCAAGCATGCGTTTAATCCCCATCACTGCAAGAAAGAGTCAGAGAGATGAGAGACAAGGGTCAGGGATAAAGATCCTAAAAACTAGGGCCAGACATGGTGACACACCCCCTTAATCCCAGCACTCAGGAGGGAGAGGCAGGAGAATCTCTTGAGTTCAAAGAGTTCAGCCTGGTCTAATCGCAGTTCCAGGACAAACAAGGCGACATAATGAGACTCAGTCTCAACATAAACAAACCTTAAAAGTTTGCCTCACTAGTGGCGCCTATTACCCAGGAGCCTAGGCAGGAAGACTGTGCTTGAGTCTGGGCTCAGGTTGGGATATGTAGTTAGACACAAAATGGGAAGAGATTATTCCAAAAATCGTTTAAAAGTTTATCATCTTACCTTAGCATCACTCTGCAAAGATCTTTACTATTGGTCTCAAAAGTGACCCTGCAATTACTAACACAAATAACATCTCTATAGTGATTTTAAAAAATCTGGGTGTGGATTTTAAGGATGTTCTGTCACTTATGGCTTTGAGCTTTAGTCTCATTACTGTAAACACAACAAAGTAGTTCAGGACTCCCGTGATGACTAAATGAGATAACACACGGTGACAAGTGGTCCACAGATGGCAGCTCTGAGCTCTTACTAAATTCAGTTAACTCATTTTTATTGCTAGGATTTACAGTTTTGTAAAATGTTAGCTAATTATGATCTTGTATGAGCTACTAAGGATCTACCAATAAAATACAATCTATCATTGAGACAAGGAACAAGGAGAACGGGAGAGAGATCTATTGTGTTGAATTCCCATTTTACAGTGGAAGAAAACAAAGCCAAATGATTTGTCCAAGGACATTAGTTATTAGTAAGAGGTATCTAGAACTTTTGATTCCACTAGTATTAAAAATACTCCTCTTTCAAGTTTTAACAACATTTAAGTTCTGGAGCTGGGACAGGACCTATAGGATCACAAAGTATTTGTTCTTTGTGGCTTACTTCATTTAGTACAATGTTTTCCAAGTTCATTATGTTTTGGCGTGTCAAATTTCCTTTAAGAAAAAAAAGACAATATTTTGAATATTTATTTTTAATATTTTTATTTATTGCTTTAAACCATCTGATTTTGTGCAGGTATGTGCGTATACTAGAGGCCTTTGGTATCCTGAAACTGGAGTTACAGGAGAAACCTAAAGTGAGTATGGGGAACTTGTCTTCCCCCAAAGCCATATTACTTACTCACTGCTGACTGTTAACTATCACCCCAACTCCAGAATATTCTTTTAAAAAGTAGAATAACGTTGCGGTGTAGGGCATTTTGCTTATCTATTTACTGTTCACAGATGGATCTTACACTGCCCCCTTTCCTTAAGTACTAATAAAACTATTCATTTGAGCTTGGTTATTAGATTTCAGAGTATTTCCTCCTTTCCTCCTCCTAAAGTCCATCCCCTCACCTCTCTAGAGTTAGGTAGTGTACTGTGCAGACCTTAGCGTACTGGGCAGTAAAGTCATTCTCCCCCTTTGCTATCTTTCTCAGGAGCTCTACCATGAATCAACACAAAGGAAAGATCAGTTTAATTCAACTGGGAGGATAGGACAGTTTATCAATAACTAAATTAGTAAATTAGGTATGACTGTATCTACAAATCACTTTATATGATATCCTCTGTGCTTCTAATAAGAGATAATGAAAAGTTTTTGCTGGACACTAAATGGGGAGGGACGGTAGCAGCGCTGTTTAGTACTGGCATAAGGAAATCTCAGTAGGTGGTTCCTCTGAAGACAATTTAGAAGGAACTCAGACACACCAACTGAAACTGCTACTATCTTAAGTGACCTTGAAGTTCTCCTCTGGATCAAAGATGCAGTTTGAATTGGTAGAGTTCCTCTACTTTCAACTTTGTAACTGCGAGGTGAGATTAACCACAAACTTCTGCACACAGCTTTCACAAGCAGGCAAACCACAACGGAAAGGAGTTACAGCCTGACTTCAAAAACAATGACGATTTAAAGATGCGTGTGAATCCTGCACTTGAGTGAGTCAAAGAGTGTACAGGAAGACTTGTGCTGTATGTACTAGTCAAGAGGTCTTAAAAAGAAAACTACTGAAATCCAATTTTCTGAAATAACTTCGGACTACAGCAGCATGAACTTCCTTGTGTGAACCATAACAGAAACGTACAGTCATATGCAAACTTAAATAAGACTCACTACCACAGTAAGTTGGCTGCCAGCAGGATCCATCGGACCCTTGCGTTTCTGGCGCTATTCTGATTCTATCAACCATTTTCCTTAGTCTCGCGTGCTACAAAGTTCAGCTGTCATTCTGTCACCATAGACGCCTAAGAGGTTAATCCACTTTTAGACTCCCCCAAGGAGTCTAATATTCTTCCAAAAGATTCATCTGTTCGCCAGGCTCCGGGACACTCCACGAATCGCCCAACACCTCCAACCCCACCATGCAAACTAGATGCATCTAGCTAGACCGCGCAGCAAGCACGCTGCTCTTTCGCCCTCGCTCGCTAGTTCGCGCCCCAGAATGTCCGGAAAAGAGGTTTGAAAAGCAAACTTTCTGAGCATTTGCAGAGGCGGACTCACAGCTGGTTGATGGCGTTCTGAGAGATAACCGCATTGGCAGAGAAGTAGGGGATCATGTCGGGGCCACCGAGGCTGCAGGTGCTGGCAGGGGGCGCTTTCCTTTCACTGGCCAAAGTGCTCAGGGTCGATGCCGTCTCACGAAGAACAGCTCCGCATCCTGGACCAGCATGCGTTGGAATAACCCAAGCCAGAGACGCTGGTTCCCGGCGGCTGACCTGGGTCCGCCCGGGAGTTCCGAGGCAGCCGCCGAAGCCCCGAGGCTCAGCAGTCTGGGCAGCCCGGCGCTGCCAGCAGCCCTCCCCCACCCGCGTCCGGGGCGGGGCGCCTGGGCGGGGCGGTCAAGAGCGTCCGGAGGGTGGGCCTTGGCGACGCTCCGCCCCGGGGCTCCTAGCGCCCACGCGGATCCTGCAACGCGTACGGGCCTGCTGGGTAAGGGGGCTGCCTGCCTCAGACAGCAGCCTGGGTGGAGGGAGAGTAATGGGCAGAAGACATTTCTCTACTCCGAATACTAAACTGAAAAGTCTCTTAAGTAGCTCTATGCACTGTAGCCTCTTAACCAGCTCTATGCACTGTAGTTTTTTAACCAGCTTTATGCACTGTACGGCAAACGAACCAAGTTTATGAATGGTGTTCAAGGTTTTTAAAGGCCTCACAAGCGTAAGTTAAATATTTATCAATAATTTTCTTGGGTCCTCAGGGTGGAACTAGAGAGATTATAGTGTGTGAGGGAGCTATACTGTGGACAAAATCTGCTAACCCTTGTAAATAAATATAGAAGGTTCAACAGCCTTAGTTGGAGGTAGCAAGGGTGCTTGGGAGAGTGGAGGGGATAACATTTGAAATGTAAATACATTTCCAATAAAAAAAGAAAACAAGGGGAAAAAAACCCAGCCTTAGCTGTATGTACAATTTGTGAAGATTAAAATATCCTAAATGCCCAAACTACACATTGGACCAACTAAAATTTAATGTTTCTGGAACGTGATCTAGATGTGGGTAGTTTTTGAGGACCATCTGTGTTTCCATCTAAGGCATTCCCCACACTATCTGATGCCTTACAAAGTTTAAGCCCTTCCTATGGTCCTTCCAGTGGGCTGAGCAGTGTGCCTTTTACCTGATCAGGAACTAGCTCTGTAAAAGGAGCCTCTTTCTGTTTCAGGTCTTGGTTTACAGAAGGGCCAGCACACACAAGCACTCTGCACGCTCCTCTGCCTGTAGCTTTCCTCTTGCTCTTCCAATCTTACACTGGAGCAAATATTTTAGCAACCAGTATTTTTTTTTTTATCATTTCTGAGCAACTGACTAAATTATATATGCATTCCATAGAAAGCCAAAAGCCAGAAATTAGTAAATTTTAAAAACAATTTTACTAACCAACTAGAAAAGACTTTCAATGTATTAGAGTCAAAAACCTCAAATTTTGTTTTATATGAAAGTACAGGGAAGTTTGCCAATTTTCAATATGCTAACAATGAAATTAATCTAAACATAAAACTTATGCCTAAAACTAGAATAACATTTTTATTAGTTGTTCATAAAACTTCACGCTATTTTTACCAAGGTAATGAGAGGCTCAGAATACTGCGAAACATGCAGAAGGTGGTTTCTGTAGTTTCCTAGATATCTGGCAATAGGAAAGACCCATGTAGCAAGTGAAGAGTTAAGGGAAAGTCTGGATGTTAGAGTTTCATCATCTTCATCCATCTCTAGGAAGGAAATGTTTTAAAGATTTGTTCAAGCTGTGTCAGCAGGCACCCAAATGGCAGTGTAAGAAAAAAAAAATCTGCTGATGCACCCCAAAATAAATTGCTTAAAATATCTGGCAAACTTGCCAGTTTGAAACTTCTTTCAGGCTACAATTTATTACAGTTTCCTACTGTGATTAAAAAAATAAAGGCACTTTAGAACAGCATTAAGGTGAGCCCAGTTCCTTTCATGACACAGCAAGAGATGGGAATTTTTATTGAAGTCACTATTACATGATGTCATTTAGGAAAGATGATAGCATGGTAGTCATCTTTATCTGGAAAACAATTCAGCAGAAAATGTGGATTACTTGATTCGATCAAACTCATTACATTTAAAAATGCTAGGGATAAAGATTTCATAGATAAAGATTTTGTAAGTATGTATCCTTAGGCCACACAAAAAGGTTCCTACAGTAATGCCCCAGAAGTGTACAATCCTTTGTTTTTTACCTTAAAAGACCTTTGTCAGCCATTCAAGTAAGAAGACTGTCAGTACCTCTAATCCAGTCCTTTTAAATTCTCCCTTTGAACAGTATTGATAAGTCCCTTAATGTCATCTGTAAAATTATATAATAAGATCTTTAATTTTTTTTTCCAGCCAGGTGGTGGAGATGCAAGCCTTTAATCCCAGCATTTGGGAAGCAGGGGCAGGTGGATCTCTGAGTTTAAGGCCAGCTTAGTTTACAAATCAAGTTCCAGGATAGCCAAATCCCCAAATTTGTTTTGAGAGTTGAAAATCTTAAGACAAACTATTCTCATATTAACTAAAGATTCTGAGGAGTCAGGTGTGGTGGTTCATCATCCCTATTGTACTAACACCTGAAAGGCTGAAGCTTCATGATCACAAGTTCAAGGATAGCCTTCACTACATAGGCAGACTCTTACTGAAAATTAGCAAGCAGGGCCAATGAAATGGCTCAGTAAAGGTGTGAGCTTACTGCTAAGCATAACAACCTGAACTCAGTCTCTGGGACTCACATAATGGAAGGAGAGAACTGTCGTCCATAGGTTGTCCTCTAACCTCAGTACTGGCACTATGGTGCTGTGGTATGCCCACACTTGTGTAAACCAACCCCATGCAGCCAATAAATAAGTATAATTTAAAAGAACCACACAAGCAAACAAACAAATAGATTAAAAAACTCAGATGAAATGCCCTACAGTGGGGAGAGGGAACTTATAGAGCCCACCTCCAGCAGAAAGATGGCATCAAGTGAGGGGTGGGGTTGCCATCCCACAGTCAAAACTCTGACCCACAATTGTTCCTGTCTGAAAGATCTGCAGGGATGGAAAGAGAGAGGAGCCTGAGGAAAAGAAGGTCCAACAACAGGCCTAAAGTGGGATCCAGCTCAAGGGGAGGCCCCAAGGACTGACACTACTATTGGGGTTAGGTAGTGCTCACAAAAAGGGACCAACATGACTGCCCTCTGAAAGACAAGCAGCTGAAAGAGTCAGATGCAGATATTTGCACCCAACCAATGAACAGAAGCTTCTGACCCTGTGGTTGAATTAGGGAAAAGCTGGAAGAAGCTGAGGAGGAGAGCCACCCTTAGGAGGATCAGCAGTCTTAGTTAACCTGACCCCTGAGATCTCTCAGACACTGGACCACCAACCAGGCAGCATACACCAGCTGATATGAGGCCCCCAACACATTTACAGCATAGGACTGCTGGGTCTGGGTTCAATCAGAGAAGATGCACCTAACCCCCAAGAGATTGGGGGCCCCAGGGACTTTAGAGGACTGGTGGGGTGGGGACATCCTCATGGAGAAAGGGGCAGGATGAGGTGGTATGGGAATGTGGAACAGTTGGAGGGTGGACCTGGAAGGGAATAAAATCTGTAAACAAAACAAACAAACAAAAAGATGAAATAAAAAGAAGAAAAACTAAACCCCTCTGAAACATGAAATATATTTAGACTATTTAAGACAGATACCTAGTTCAAATCAACAGCGACCGGCAGTTAAAGGCTCTGGTTTTGGAATTAACAAAATGAGTTGAGTATTAGCTTAATTTATGAAGCTGTTTTGAGGATTAATTAAAAAACAGTATCCATATTAAAAATACTTAGCACAGAGATCTACTCTTTGGCTTTAATGTTTGCTATATTACGGTAAGGCTCTATGCTGACCTTACTTTCTCACTGAGAATATTGGAGTGGTAATGACTCCTATATAAGATGTCTCAGGTGGGGGTGGGGCAGTGTCACACATGTGTAATCCCAACACACAGAAGGCTGAGACGGGAATCTGTGAGTTCAAAGCCAGCTTGGTCTACATAGAAAGTTCTAGGCTAACCAGGGCTACACAGTGAGACCCTATCTTTAAAAAGAAAGTTCTAAGGCCAATGAAATGGCTCAGTAGTTAAAGACAGCTGCTGCCAAGGCTGATGACCACATGGTAGAAGAGATTCTTTTATGTTGTCTCTGACCTCTGTGCACACACACATACAGGAAAAAAATGTTTAATCTTTTCAAGATATGTGGACAAAAACACTGGACAGGATGACAAGTTTTTATTGTCATAAACTGGTCAGTCAGTTTCCAGTAATAAAAAGCGACTTGTATTTGCTTCATTACCAAGAAGGTGATGGAATGAATGAACACTGAAATACATAACAAAGCTCTGTATATTACCATTTCATTTAGGAAGTTTTACTGTTACTGTTTTTAAGTTAGTCACATTAACTCACTATTACAGCCTATAATCATCTGATATCTGCAATGTTTACTTGATTTTTCTATTTTTTAAGCTTTCAAATAATAGCATTAATTTATGCAACTGTATTATTTAAATACTTGATCATAAGAAAAATGGTTATACTAAGGTGAGGACTTCCTTGTGTTTTGATGTTTTCTCTAAGGGTTTGATCTAAAGAAATAAGTAGTAAATTAATCCCTTGAGTGTCAAAAAGAAGAAAACCAACACTTTAAACGTTACAAAACAAAAGTCTTGTTACCTGGAGTAACACAACCCGATGTCTCTTGCTAATCTGTAAAATGCCAGGACAAAACTTTCAAGATAATACTCCCAATTTCAGATTTACTGTCCAGACAGGACTAAGAGCTATCTTACTACACTAAGTCAAAGGCACTCTTCAGTCAATACAGTACACCACCAAATGTTAACAATAGCTCTGTAAAGCAATCATGTTTTGTGAGTATTTTGTTTTAAATACCTGACAATAGTTTTAAACACTTGAGTTGAACAATGTCAATGGGCTTTTATAATCATTTGCACAGAATTTCCCACACAAGAGCAGTGTGGGATACTGAGAAGATCTGCATACTGACACCAGAGAAAAGATCTCGAAAGCATTCACCCCGCCTGGTCTTAGCCACCATATGCTCCTGCACAAGGACATGCTGCAATCCTGCTTTCTTCAGGTTACAAAAGCCTGACACTTCTATTGTTTAGTAAAAATAATAGGCATTTATGGATCACTTTTCACATTCAGCACACTTCACAAAACATTAACTATTTAGTTCCTCCTCTATTTCTCCATTCTGTCTTTTAAACCACTTAAAAGTCATAGTAACACATGGCAAGTGTCATTCCCCGCCCCAAGAATTCAGAAATGTAAAAGAAAAGTCACTTTTCTCATCTCTGTCATGTCACTCTTAGGTAATTACAACTGTTTTCAGAAAGTGTCCCCACATATGCAAATATGAGTATAGCTGTCCTTTAGGAAGATCACATGATAAATGCATACAAACAATGGTATGATGTGGTTTTTTTGGTTGTTTTGTTTTTTGCTTCTCATCAACATTTATCATGTTATCTTGGGTATCTTCTTGCGGTTATATAAATCACTTAATTTTATTTGTTTTAGAGACAGGTTCTCCCTACATAGCCCTGGCTGTCCTGGGACTCACTATGTAGATTAGTCTGGCCTCAAACTAAAGAGATCAGCCTGTCTGCTTCCCACGCTACTATTAAAGGCATGCACCACCACACCTGGCCTACCTAATTCTTTTAAAGGAACATGTATGATCATATACAATTTGTTTAAACAATTTGCTGCTGACAGGTATTCGTTTCCAGTTTTTAATCATTGTTCAATTAAATATGCTTTTATACTCTGAGGGAGAGGGAACAGTGGTTACTAGGGATTAAACCAAGAGCTTCATAAATGGTAGTTTTTCAAAATTTGTGCACACTTGTGAACATAATTGTTACATGGATACTTAAGAGGTAGAAGTACAGTTAGTTAAACATATTAATCATCTTAAGATGTGGTAGATATTAATTAATTGCCCTCAGTAAAGAGTTTTCCCTTTGAAATCTTTAGTCTCTCCTATTCCTATTACAAAGTAGTAAATTAACATAGGGCCTAAGATGGTCTTCGGTACAATAGTCTGCCTATTACATTACAGATGAAATATACTGAGTGCTGAGGAGAGAGTTCAGTCAGTAAAGTGTTTGCCTTCCAACCTGAGGATCTATATTTGACCGTTAGAATCCCACATTTAAAAACAAAAAAAAGCCAGTGTATGTAATTCTGATACTAAGGTAGTGAAGTTAGGGAGATAGTGCTTGCTGACTGGCAGCCTCATGTGCTGAATTCCAGGCCAGTGAGAGACTACATCTCAAAGATCAGAAAAGAAAAAAGAGAAGAAAGGAGAGGAGGGAAGAGAGGAGAAAGGAGGAGGCAGATGGCACCTGAGGAAATGATCTCCCAGGATGTCCTCTAATCTCTACATTTCACATACAGGTAGATAGGGATACACCCCCTCATCACCAATACATCAGAAGAAAAAACTGCAGGATTGTGTGATGTATTAGAAAAGTAAATAGACTATTAACTGAAACTAGGAAAGATTGTAAAGTGAAAACACCGGAACTGGAAAGATAGCTCAGTGGCTGAGGGCACATGTTGCTTTTCTGAGGACCTTCACTCACATTAAAACTGCCTGTAACCGCAGGGGAACAGGACATCACTGGCCTCTGTGGGTACTTGCATTCATGTGCAAAACTCCACCATACATAATCAAAATAATAAAAATAAATCTTTTAAAGAGAGAAAATATTATAAAGAAGATATCATGCATAATTTAATCGAAAGAATTACTTAATTCAATATATAATGCATTTTATTATAATTTTATTTTTGAGAATTTCATAAATGTATATAATGAAATATAATCATACCCGCAATTTTCCACAGCTCTATTGTATTCCTCCTAGCATGTTCTTCCTCACTATTTAAACTACCTTAAGGATAATATAAATTCACAATATATTTTAAAATGGAGCCAGAGAGATAGTTCAGCAGTTAAGAGTACTTGCTACTCTTGTAGAATACCCAGGTTCAGTTCCATGCACCCACATGGAAGCTTAAACTATCTATAAATTGATCTTCTGCCTTCCTTGGGCACTAGGTACACATGCATGCAAGCAAACACTGATATACATAAAAAATCCTTTAAAAAAGATACTTCAAAATACAATCAATGCTAGCCCTCATGCTATATAAGACAGGTGAATGAATCAAGTATGACCTCATAGCAAGAGTATAGTAGAATGGAGCAACAGAGAGAAACTGGAAGTGAGTTTGAGAGTAACAAAAAGATGAAGAATAGAGGAGCTGTAAGACCTTGAAGGGAAAGAGAAACTGATAGGCTGATACTCACTGAGCTGACATTCAGTGTGCTCCATTAAAAACTCACATGCATTGGGGCTAGGGAGATGACTCAACAGTTTAAATCAGCTGTTGCTCTTTCAAAGACGCTGGTTGGGTCTCAGTACCCACAAGGCAGTTCACAACTCTCCATAGCTCTTGTTGCAGGGTATCCTATGCCTTCTGGCTCTGTAAGCACTAGACATACTTAAAATACTGTCTCAATCTCAAAAGTAACTTACTGAGTTGGTATCATTATGAGGTTCACAGAGGTTAAATAATGTACGCATACACATCAGTATTTCATATTTATTTTATTGTATGTGTATGAGCATTTTGCCTGCATATGTATGTCTGTGCATCACTTGGTGCTTGGTGTTCTTGGAGATAAGAACCAAGATGTTGTTTGTATTCCCTTGAACAGCTGTGAGCCACCATGTGCATTCTGGGAATCAAACCTGGGTCCTCGGCAAGAGCAACAAGCACTCTAAATTGATGAGCCATCTCTACAGTTTCCACAGCACAATTTCAAAGTCAGCAAGTCATTTTGGCTTCAGAACTTGCTTCTCTCCCTATCACCAGTCTTTTTTTTTTAAGAATATTTTTTGGGGGGAGAGGAGGGGGAGACAGTATCATGGTGCATGCATAGAGGTCAGAGAGCAATACAGAGGAGCAGGTTCTTTCCTTCCACCTTTTGGATCCTAGGGTTTGAACTCAGGTCTTGGCAACACATTCCTTTACCTGCTGAGCCATTTTGCTGGCCTGGTTTTGTTTGTTTTTAAAGGGAGGGTCTATTTATGCGAGCTGATCTAGACTCAAATTCAGCAATTTCCTGTCTCAACCTTCTGCACCTGTGGCACCATACCCAGCTAGTTCAGTGGTTTTTGTTCTCTCCTACCTTCAAGCCTTACTATTTTCAGTGTTCAAACTGTTTCCTATTGAAGACCACTTTCATCTAGATCTTCAAGTTATTCATGTGTAATATATGAGGCCTACTTCATCTCTCAGTTCTCAAATACTTATAAACCCTCACTGGATTCTTACTCTTGTTTTAAAAGTGTTTCATATACTAACCTCGAATTTTTTATGAGGCTGAAGATGACCTTGAACTTCTGATGTTCCTGTCTCTGCATATTAAGTGCTTGTCTTATAGAAGTATACCACTATGATTTATATGGCATACAGGTTTTTATCACTGGATTTGTATTAGGAAAGTGAAGCTAATCATCATCAGCTTTATTTCAGAGTTGAAACTGCAGGCCTAGAAGGTCAGGACCCAAATTTACATAGTAGGTATCAGACCTGGGATTTGAAAGTAGGCCTTCCAGTTAGGTCCAATGATCAGTCCAGGGTTTACTGGGTGGTATTAGATATTTCTAACTCCTTTGGGATTTAAAACTGTTATTCACGATGGGCATGGTAGTTCATACCTACTATCCAAGCACTGTAGCATCTGAGTGGGAAGGTTGTATAGCCAGACTGGCTCAAAAAGCAAAATCAGAGGGGCTGGAGGGATGATCAGTGGTTAAAAGCAACTTGTTGCTCTTGCAGAGGACCCAGCTTCAGTTCCTAGCCACTGTATTGTGCCTCACAACCAACCATAACTCAAGTTCCAGGAGACCCAATACCCTTTTCTGGCCTCCTTGGGTACCAGACATGCACATGGTGCACAGATATATGCAGGTAAAACACCCATATTTACACATAAAAATAATTAAAAAACATTAAGCCTGCTGTGGTATTGTATGCTTTTAAAACTAGCATTTAGGAAGCAGAGGCAGGCAGACCTTTTTGAGTTAGGGGTCAGACTGATCTATATATTGAGTTCCAGGCCAGTCAAAGCTATGTAGAAAAAACTTGTCTCAAAAAAAAAAAAAAAAAAAAAAAACAAAGACAAAAATAAATAAAATTTACTCTATGTGCCCTGTGTGGCTCAAGGTCTTATTCTTTATCATATTCCACATAATATAAACAGTTACACATAATAAGATAGGAAGTGAATCTTCTCATTGTTGCCTGTATATCTTACCTCTCTACAGAAGCAAATCAAACATGGCCAGTCTCTGGAGGAGCGTACACAGTAGCCCAGTGCACATTTTGCCTGGATGATGTCCTTTTATACCACAGCTCACTCTATCTTTCTTGAGACTGTCTTTTTACACTTATTCACACATTGGGCTCTAGAGACAAATATTTCCCAAGGAACCCATACATCTATTACTGAGTTGCTTGTTCTTGGAGTTCAACTCTCATACTTAATACTAAGGTTCCTCTTCACCTCTCCCTGCCTCATTCCTCACCTGCTGCCTCTTGCCCTGTAGATGGATGACTTTTCATACAGATAATCCCAGAGAAGGCCTGGAATATGACCCAGAAGGCAAGGGCTTGATTTTATTTTTAAGTCTGCCCCAGACTTTCAGGAGCCAAAAGTTCAAATTGCAGCAGGACTGATTCAGCCCTTTCACAAGCAGTTTAGTGCTGTGCAGTTTTCTTAAGAATGGTCAGGTTTCCAGTCCCTGGCAGAGGAGCGTCATTATCTCTGAGCTCTCATGTATTGGCTTCCCTGGCAGTATCTCACTTGCTATGTCTTTTAATTTGAAATCAGGTGGACATGCAAAAACCACACACTTATGCAACTATGCATTATTTTAAACCTGCTATGTCCCATATGTTCAAAGAATTAAGCACAATGTTTATCATCATATTATTCTTGAGTTAGGCAAAACCAAAGAGTATATGTGTTTCTTAATCCTTGCTAGAAAGTGGTCACTTTTAAACTGAGCAGAGACATCTTTTCTCAGCATCTGTCCAGCCATCTCAGCTAGAAGGCCAACAGGACTATGGATCCTAAGTGAAGTAAAACAAATACTTCACAAGGGAGATGAAGACTAAGTAGCAAATCTTTCTTTTTTTACTTTTTAAAAGATTTATTTATTTATTATATACAAGTACACTGTAGCTGTCTTCAGACACACCAGAAGAGACATCGGATCCCATTACAGATGGTTGTGAGCCACCATGTGGTTGCTGAGATTTGAACTCAGGACCTCTGGAAGAGCAGTCAGTGCTCTTAACCACTGAGCCATCTCTCCAGCCCCTTTCTATTCATTTTTAATTGTGAAACATTTCATACATATATCTATTTGTATACTAGTCAGATATCAAGAGATATGTTTTTAACATTTTACTCTTTAGATTCATTTAAAAGCTCTGGTAAGCTTTTCTGAAGTCATTAACCCCTCTCTTTGTAAGTAATTACACTTGAGTTTGGTACTTATCTTTCTCTTCATATTGTAGATTATGCATATGGTAATTTATAATATAAAGCTTGTTCAGGACATCATTGCTTATAAAGCATTGAAATGATGTTTTTAGTTTTCTTTAGGTTGACTTATAAAATACATATAGAAATGCAAACTAAAACATTTTTCTTGTTTAAAAACTTTTAATCTAGAAGGGGCCAACAAGATGGCTCATTGGATAAAAGTGCTTGTTGCCCACCTTATGATCCAAGTTTGACTCTCAGGACCCCATGGTTGAAGGAGGAAACTGACTAAATTGTCCTATGATCTCCACATGCATGCTGCGGCACCCCCATTCCCCTGCCTTCCCCTCCCCAACAACTTGTTACATACATACAATAAAGAAATAAATATACTAAACAAACAAACTCCTTGTAGTTCAGGATGGATAGATGAGTAGATATGTAACAAATTCAATATAGCAAAATGTCAGTCATAGAACCTAGAAGTTGTATTTGGGTGTTTACTGTATAATTCATCTTAAACATAAATTTGTATTTGGACACATATATACAACATAAATTTTTATTTGGAACCTATATACATATAGGTAAACAAAATTGTATCAAGTGAGTGCCAACTCTGCTAGGTATTGTGTTATGGTAGAGAATGTATAATTATATATAAAACATAGCTCATAGTAAAGCAGAGGAGAAAGACGAGGCAGATGAAGAAACAGCCCTCCAGATACTGTGTTCTCGTAAATAGTATAACTTTCACACATTGGTACTTGCAGGATGTAGCTTCCTTTGTCACCATAACCCCAAGGTGCTTAGTTAAAACATTGTTCAAGACCCTTATAAGGAGTGTCAGGGTTCATGGTGGCACATGCCTAGTATTGCTGTATTTTGGAGATAGAGGCAGGAAGGAGTATTATGAGTCAAGTGAGGTCACTGGAGGATTTATAAACTATGTAAAGATTTGGTTTTGTAGACATGGAGTTATCCTAGTTTTGGAAGAATTCCTTTCATAGTTACAAAAAGAAATAATACAGGGCCAGTGAGATACTTAGCAGATAAAGTACTTGTCACTCAAGGCTGGCAACTGAGTTCCATCCTTGGAACCAACATGAAAGGTGGAAGGAAAGATTGAGTCCACAAAGTTGTCCTTTGACCTTTTCATGTGCACACTCACACCCATATTATACACACAATAATAAAAAAATAAGATTTATTTTTAGTGGGTGTGTGTGTTTAAGTGAATGCCACATATGGGTGCCTGAGGAAGCCAGAAGGAATCAGACCCCTTGGAACTGTAGTTACACGTGGTTGTTTGCTAAATGTGGGTGTTAGGAACTGAACTTGGGTCCTCTGGAAGAGTAGTATTCACTCTTAACTGCTGAGCCATCTCTACAGTCCCCATAATGCTTTTTTAAAATAATGAATGGCTGGGAATGGTAGCACATGCCTTTAACTCCAGCAATAAGCAGAGACGTGCTGGGTCTCTGAGAGTTCCAATCCAGATCTGGTCTATGTAGAGTTTACCAGGATAACCAGGCTACATAGAGAGACCTTGTTCTAAAACAAACAAACAAATGATTTAAAAGGTGCTATCAACTATTGACTAAAATAATATAAGCATAGGTACTTTGACTTCATGTCTCTCCTTATAGAATATTTTATTATGTTGTTGAGGCAAGGTGCTCAAAGAAGCTTAAAACCTATTTTTCCAATAGAGGAAAATAGAGAAGCCAAGGATTAGCTTTCTAGAGGCCAGATAATTATGAACTGAACAGACTATCCTCACCCTTACAGAATTTTAATGATAAAACCCAACAAGAATATCTAACGATAGTGTTGGAGAACTGTGAAGGGGAAGCAGAGGTCTGTGTGAGTTTGAGGTGAGAGTTTTTCCACTGAGAAACAAGAGCTGTTATAAACAGAAGTAGGTTGCAAACACTTACATGTTTCAAAGAGTTTCTACATTTTCTGACCTTTTTGTTTGGTATATCAACTGGACAGCTGTAATAAGGCCAGGGTAGGTAATTGGTAACAAGTCTTTTCTTTCTCCACATGACTGCTTAGCTGGAGGAGATTCTTAGTGAAAAACTCACTCTAGAGCAGTCTGGCAGTTGTGCTTATTGATGTGTTTTTCTGCCTCAGGATTGTGGATTGTGGTGAGTAACAGATCAAGTACAAGGATGTTTTTATAATAAATATTTGAGTCATCATCAGTTCTTTTGAACAAATCTTTCCAAATGGCATTAAACAGCCATCTTTAGTAATAACCCAGGTTTAAAGGGATTTGACCTACTGATCTAGAAATAACTTTTCATTTCTAACTTAATGCTAGGTTTTTACAGAAGATTTATTACTTTAGAATCTGAAGTGTCACAATTTGTTTTCATGCTTTTCCTTAGTAAATGGTCTCAGCATCTTCTGAAATAAGAGGTTCAATCATAGCTCAAAGCTACAGAAACTAGGATGCCAGTTTATTGAAGTGGAAAATAATTCAGACACATAGTAAAAATACTATCACTTTACATCCAACTTGATGTTTGGTGCTTATTATTTATTAAAGTTTCCTATATTTATTTTAACCTCACAGAAACCTCACAAGGACAGATGTGCAGATGTTCTCATTTACAAATGAGGACTATGTGTCTTACATTGTTGAGGTCAAATAGAACTATTATCTGGTCTTTGGTCATTGGTCTTTCATTTACACTGCTTATAACTGTGTAATGATACACTGCTGGGCATGTAGATT
This sequence comes from Micromys minutus, assembly GCF_963924665.1. NCBI lineage: Eukaryota > Metazoa > Chordata > Mammalia > Rodentia > Muridae > Micromys > Micromys minutus. The sequence goes on along the minus strand of NC_137979.1, from coordinate 28,219,339 downwards.
TTGTGATGTCTTCTTTGTATGCATAAAACAACATTTGTAGGTTTGGAATCCTATCTAATTAGATAGTGCACTGGCTAATTTTATGTCAACTTGAAACAGGATAGAGCCATCTGAGAGGAGGGAACTCCAAAGAGAAAATGCCTTCAAAAGTCTCTTTGTTTATTTAATTGTAAGGAAGAAAGTATCTTTGCTTATTTAAAAATAAAATTATTTTTTATTTTATGAAATAAAAGTTTTTTTATTTTTAAATTTTTAAAAAATTTTACTGAAAGTTTTACTGTCTCATAATTATGTAATTCTTTTGGAAAAAAAAGTATTCCAGCAAATACCAAGATAATATGTAAAAGTTGAGATTGACTCAGAGATACTCAGATTGAATCTATAAGGAAATGTAAGAATGTTTTGGACTTTTTTTTTAATTCTAGTGAGAGTAATGTTTACAATACTTCTGCTAAAATGTATATTGAATTTCTACCTCCTAACCTTATACAAACTAGGATTTTACTGCCAGATCTTCTCTAAGAAAGTGAGAAATTAAGCTTTAAGCCAAAATGCATATAATAGTTACAAGAAAAACATTGCCAATAACCTCAGTTACTAAATAAAAGGAACTACGTTTATTTTAAGTCACACTAAGCAAGAAGTAATGAACACCTATTCACTTTTCTTTCCTTCCCTTTGTTTAAGCCTAAACTAACTGTACAAAGCAATTAGTTTCACTTTTATAGTTCATACACGTCAATAACATTTTTTGATCTTATTTCTTCCTCTTGTTCCTTTCCACCCTCCTCTCCTATTTGTTCCCTGCCTTGCTCTCCCTTCTACTTTAATGTTTTATTCTTTAAAAAATATTTAGTAATTTATTTTATGTATGTGAGCATACTGCAGGTGTCTTCCAACGTACCAGAAGAGAGCATGAGACCCCATTACAGATGGTTGTGAGCCACCATGTGGTTGCTGGGAATTGAACTCAGGACTTCTGGAAGAGCAGTCAGTGCTCTTAACTGCTGAGCCATCTCTCCAGCCATTAATGCTTTATTTTTAAAATCTAGATTCTCTAAATACAGAACACGAGACAGTCTTTCTGAATCTAGCTTATTTGGCTTAATATGAAGATTTCTAGTTCATGCATTTTTTTTTCCTATGTGACATAATTTATTTACCATATGAGCACTATATCTGCATGTATACCTGCATGCCAGAAGAGGGCATCAGATCCTTTTATGAATGGTTGTGAGTCACCATGTGGTTTCTGGGAACTGAACTCAGGGCCTCTAGAAGTCAGTGAGTGTTCTTAACTGCTGAACCATTTCACCATCCCCTTATGCTCCATAGCTGGATAAAACTTTTGTTAGCAGGTTAGTGTCTCTACAATAAGCATGCTTGTTATATCCATTGATATATTACTTCTGATTGCTCATCATTTGGTTGACTTCAGAGATAAGTTTGGTTAATACTTAAATGACTAGAACTTTCCAGACATGGGTTCTCTATGTGGCACAGGCTAACCTCAAACTATTTACCCAAGAATAACCTTGAACTTCTGATCATCCTACTTCCTGAGGCTTCAATTATAGGTGTAGACTACCAATGCCCGGTTTATGCAGTGCTTGGAGGTCAAATCTAGGATTTTGAGCATGCTTGGCAAGCACTCTATCAATTGAGTTACATCTCCAGCCCCCAAGAGACCCGCTGAAAAATGAGCTCAAACTAGCCTTCCATATCATTTAAAAACAATCTATCATTTGAAATATTTCTGAAGAGTTCCCAAAGGTTAAGGACTGGTGAGAAGGGGATCTGAGCAGCCAGGGAGCAGAGAGATATCTCCCGAGTGCGCACGGAAAGCGCACCCCTGCCCTGCCTGATCCAGGGACCAGGAACCCAGCATTGAGACCTCTATTCCCACCCTGCGGCTTTGGGGTGCAGAACAGGGCTCGGCCCATCTGCCACCTGGACCAGCAGCTCCCAAAGGTTAAGGCCTAGTGAGAAGGAGATCTGACCAGCCAGGGAGCAGAGAGATCTCTGCCGAGTGCGCACAGAAAGTGCGCCCCTGCCCTGCCTGATCCAGGGACCAGGAACCCAGCATTGGGACCTCTGTTCCCACCCGGTGGCTTTGGGGCGCAGAACAGGGTTCGGACCATCCGCCACTTGGACCAGTGGAGATCCAGGGACACAGACCAGGTACAAGGGAAAGACAAGAAGACAACAAGATGGCAAGAGGAAAGCGAAAGAGCATATCCCAAGGAAACCAAGACAACCTGGCAACATCAGAACCCAGCTCTCCCATCACAGCAAACATTGGAATGCCAAACACTCCAGAAAAAGAAGACACAGACCTAAAATCATACCTCAAGATGATGATAGAGATCCTTAAACAAGAACAGGAGGAAAAGCAAAAAGAATCAGAAGCTTTTAAAGAGGAAACAAGAAAAACACTCAAAGAACTCAAAGAACTAGAGGAAAACAGAACCAAAGAGATGAAAGAATGGAAGAAGGAATTTAAAACGGAAATTGACACAATAAAGAAAACACTAAAAGAGATAACCCTAGAGGTAGAACACCTAAAAAAGAAATCAGGAGTCACAGAAGCAAGCATTTCCAGTAGACTACAAGAGATGGAAGAGAGAATCTTGGGGGCCGAAGACAACATTGTAAACATAGACAAAACAGCCAGAGAAGATGCAAAAACCAAAAAGCTCCTAACCCAAAATGTCCAGGAGATCCAGGACACAATGAGAAGATCAAACCTAAGGATAATAGGAATAGAAGAGGGCGAAGAATATCAACTAAGAGGCACAGTAAATATCTTCAACAAAATTGTAGAAGAAAACTTCCCTACCCTTAAGAATGAGATGACCACGAGCATAAAAGAAGCCTTCAGAACTCCAAATAGGTTGGACCGGAAAAGAAATTCCTCCCGACACATAATAGTCAAAACACCAAATGTCCAAAGCAAAGAAAGAATACTAAAAGCAGTAAGGGAAAAAGGTCAGGTAACATATAAAGGCAGACCAATCAGAATCACACCCGACTTCTCAACAGACTATGAAAGCTAGAAGAGCCTGGACAGACATCATGCAGACCCTAAAAGAGCACAAGTTCCAGCCCAAGCTGCTATACCCAGCAAAACTATCAATCACCATAGATGGAGAGATGAAGATATTTCAAGACAAATCTAAATTTACACAATATCAGACCACAAACCCAGCACTACAACGAATTATAGGTGGAAAGCCCAATACAATGAGGGGAACTACATCCTAGTAAAAACAAGAAAACTCCTAAGCAAGAAAACCAAAAGAATAAAGAGACACAGACACAACTCAGCCTACAAAAGCAATAATAGCAGGAAACAGAAACAGGAAAGCCCACATACACATGGAAATTAAACAACGCTCTGTTAAACGATAGCAGGGTCAAAGAAGAAATAAAGAAAGAAATTAGGATTTTCTAGAATTTAATGAAAATAAAAACACAACATACCCAAACCTATGGGATGCAATGAAAGCAGTACTGAGAGGAAAACTCATAGCCCTGAGCGCTTCCAAAAAGAAACTGGAGAGAGCATACATCAGCAACCTGACAGCACAGCTAAAAGCTCTAGAATAAAAGGAAGCAGATACGCCCAAGAGGAGTAGATGGCAAGAAATAATCAAAATTAGGGCAGAAATAGACCAAATAGAAACAAAAAGAACCATTCAAAGAATCAACAAAACCAAGACCTGGTTCTTTGAGAAAATCAACAAGATTGATAAACCCTTAGCCAGACTAACTAGAGGGCAAAGAGAGAGTATCCAAATTAACAAAATCAGAAAGGAAAGTGGAGACATAACAACTGAAACTGAGAAATTCAAGAAATCATCAGATCCTACTACAAAAGCCTATACTCCACAAAGTTGGAAAATCTGGACGAAACGGATGAATTCCTAGACAGATACAAGATCCTAAAGTTAAACCAGGACCAGGTAAACCATCTAAATAATCCCATAACACCTAAAGAAATAGAAGCAGTCATCAAAAGCCTCCCAAACAAAAAAGCCCAGGTCCAGACGGGTTCAGTGCAGAATCTTATCAGACATTTATTGTGGACATAACACCAATACTCTACAAACTATTCCACAAGATAGAATCAGATGGAATACTACCTAACTCATTTTTTTGAGGCTGCAATAACCCTCGTTCCTAAACCACACAAAGACCCTACAAGGAAAGAGAACTTCAGACCAATCTCACTTATGAACATTGATGCAAAAATACTCAGCAAAAATCCTTGCAAACTGAATCCAAGAACACATCAAAACGATCATTCACCATGACCAAGTAGGCTTCATCCCTGGGATGCAGGGATGGTTTAATATAAGGAAATCCATCAACGTAATCCACCATATAAACAAACTCAAAGAACAAAATCACATGGTCATCTCACTAGATGCTGAGAAAGCATTTGACAAAATTCAACACCCCTTCATGTTAAAAGTCCTGGAAATAACAGGAATCCAAGGTCCATACCTAAACATGGTGAAAGCAATATACAGCAAACCAACAGCCAACATCAAACTTAGTGGTGGGAAACTTGAAGCAATCCCACTAAAATCAGGGACTCGACAAGGCTGCCCACTTTCCCCCTACCTATTCAACATAGTACTGGAAGTCCTGGATGGAGCAATTAGACAGCAAAAGGAGATCAAGGGGATACAAATCAGAAGGGAAGAAGTAAAAACATCACTGTTTGCAGATGACATGATAGTGTACTTGAGTGACCCCAAAAATTCCACCAGAGAACTTCTACAGCTGATAAACAAGTTCAGCAAAGTGGCTGGAAAAAAATTAACTCAAACAAATCAGTAGCCTTCCTATATTCAAAGGACAAACATGTGGAGAAAGAAATTAGGGAAAAGACACCCTTCAAAATAGTCACAAAAACTATGAAATACCTTGGTGTGACTCTAACTAAGCAAGTGAAGGACCTGTATGACAAGAACTTCAAACCTCTAAAGAAGGAAATCGAGGAAGATCTCAGAAAATGGAAAGATCTCCCATGCTCATGGATTGGAAAGATCAACATTTTAAAAATGGCCATCTTACCAAAAGCAATCTACAGATTCAATGCAATCCCCATCAAAATTCCAACCCAGTTTTTTATTGAGTTGGAAAGATCAATGTGCAATTTCATCTGGAATAACAAAAGACCTAGAATAGAGTAATCCATCCTCAACAAGAAGAAAACATCTGCTGGAATCACTATCCCTGACCTCAAGCTATATTACAAGGCAATTGTGCTGAAAACTGCATGGTACTGGTACAGAAATAGGCATGTAGATCAATGGAATAGAATAGAAGATCCAGAAATGAACCCTCACGTATATGGTCACCTGATTTTTGACAAAGGAGCTGTAAACATTCAGTGGAAAAAGGATAGCCTTTTCAACAAATGGTGTTGGTCCAACTGGCACTCAGCATGCAAAAGAATGAAAATAGACCCTTTCTTATCTCCTTGTACAAAGCTCAAGTGCAAGTGGATCAAAGATCTCCACATTAAACCAGGTACACTGAAACTATTAGAAGAGAAAGTAGGGAAAACCTTAGAACACATAGGCACAGGAGAAAATTTTCTGAACAAAACACCAATGGCTCAAGCTCTAAGGTCAAAGATTAACAAATGGGACTTAATGAGATTGCAAAGTTTTTGTAAGACTAAGGACATTGTCATGAAAACAAAATGGCAGCCAACAGAGTGGGAAAAGATCTTTACCAACTCCACATCAGATAGAGGCCTAATATCCAAGGTATACAAAGAACTCAACAAGTTAGACACCAGAGAATCACACAACGCTATTAAAAAATGGGGTACAGACTTAAACAAAAAGTTCTCAATCGAGGAATATTGAATGGCTGAGAAACATCTAAGGAAGTGCTCAACATCCTTAGCTATCAGGGAAATGCAAAACAACCCTGAGATTCCACCTCACACCAATCAGATTGGCCAAGATCCAAAACTCAGATGACAATAGATGCTGGCGACGATGTGGAGAAAGAGGAACACTTCTTTCTCTACTGTTGGTGGGGTTGTAAACTGATAAAACCACTCTGGAAATCAGTCTGGCAGTTCCTCAGAAAAATGGACATAGTACTACCTGAGGACCCAGTTATTCCACTTCTGGGCATTTACCCCAGAGATGCTCCAACATACAACAAAGACACATGCACCACAATGTTCATTGTAGCTCTATTTATAATAGCCAGAAGCTGGAAAGAACCCAGATGTCCTTCAGTAGATGAATGGATACAAAAATTGTGGTACATTTATACAATGGAGTACTACTCAGCCATCAGAAACAATGATTTAACCAAATTCTTAAGAAAATGGTTGCATCTAGAGAACATCATCCTGAGTGAGATAACCCAGTCACAAAAGAACAGACATAATATGCAGTCACTGATATTGGGATGCTAACCCCAGAGGCTCGGACTGCCCCAGAAACAACTCACAGACTGTGTGAAGTTCAAGAAAAAAAGAAAACAAAACAAAACAAAACAAAAGTCATGCTCAATCCTTACACACCAAGAAAACGTTGACTAATTCCGGGTTGCATCCTGTTTTACATGTACTTTTTGCTCATTGTAACTAGTAAGACCTTAATGCAGAGTATCAAACCTTAAAAAAAGAAAAAAAAAAAAAAAAGCCAAGCACTGACACAATTGTATTTGTATACATTTATGCAAAAATGTTTAAATTTTTTCTCTAATCTTTGTTTTTTAAAATAAAGTTAAAAAAAACTTAAAAGAAAAAAGTATGCTAAAGTACTCAGAAAAAAAAAAAAAAAAAGAAATCTTTCTGAATTGGTAACTGGATTCTTAAAGAAGTTCCATTTATTCATTTTAAAAATAATATTTATCCTAGGTTTAAAAATAAAAAATTCAAACATTTAAAATTGTGTGTGGGGTTTTTATCTGCATGTATGTCTGTGCAACATGTGAATGGCTGCTGGTACCCTCAGGGGCCAGAAGAAGGTGTCAGAATCCCTGGGTCTGGACTTAGGGACAGTTGTGAGCTACCATGTGGGTGCTGGGAATTGAATCAGGTCCTCTGCAAGAGCAGACAATGACCTTAACCACTGAATCATCATGTGCCACATGTGTGTGGGTACTCACGGAGGACAGAAAGGCCTTAGATGCCCTAGAGCTGGAATTACAGGTGGTTGTGTGCACTCTAAAGTGCTGAGTCAGCTCTGCATCCCTGTTTGCTTGCTTTGAGACAGTGTTTCATCCTCCTGTGTGCAGTGTTACAGTAGGGAACACTACACCAGACAGCAGTTCCTTTTCTTAGTATCAATGAGCATAGTGTCAAACAGAAACAAACTAATCTAGCAAGACTAAAAAATATTTAGAAAAAATATAACTACACAGATGCCATAAGACAAAACGGACAAACATACCTTCTGGGCTGTGACCGGCATTCCTCCTCCCCACTGTCGGCCTCCTGTATAAACAGAAATTGAAAAAAATTAAAATGGTCTCCTAACCAATGGAGTTTTACTAATAAGCCTTTTAGTGAAAGGTAGGCCATTCATATTGACCTGTGTTTAAACTAAATTTTCTTCATAAAGGATTATTTGTCCTAAACGAGACTGGTAACACTAATATTTTTTTCTGGAAGAAATATCTGCAATAGTTCATAAACAAATTTCACTGAAAACAAAGTGCTACTCATTAAAGCAATTACCTCTGAAAACCAGTCAAACATGTTCTGTATTGTTATGGTATTTAAAACTAGTTCTTATTACCACCAACAAACATCACCAAAATGACCTATGATTCTGATCCACAAAGTACAACTAACAAAGTAATGGACATCCCTTTCAAGTGCTCATGGAAATCACCAGTGCCATCAACATAATGCTTCCTGAGCATGTACAATGTGTCAGGCACTATATATGATGCATTAAGTACATTTCTTTGTTGTTATTTTGTTTTCTTGAGACAGGGTTTCTTTATGTAGCCCTGGCTGTCCTGGAACTTGCTCTGTAGACCAGACTGGACTCTAACTCAGAGATCTGCCTGCCTCTGCATCCCAAGTGCAGGGATTAAAGGTGTACTACAACATGGCTGGCCTTACTAATTTCTTAAAGGGGGATAGAGAACACTAAATATATAAAGGCCCTTTAAATACAAGGCTGGTGAACTCATAGAGAATGTGGTAACTTGCATAGGGCCTGCTAAGGTCTACACCAGATGAGGTCTAGCTGAAAGGAGATGTAGATACATGCCCCCATCCCTAACACAAAAACTATCTCCAATTGACAGTTAGTTGGAAATAAAATTAATTTTTTCCAAGGGAGTATCACTGGGAAATAACTCTTACTGGTAGGCCCTAGTCTAGCAGTAGATGGCCAACACACACACACACACACACACACACACACACACACACACACACCCTCAACTACATCTTTGGAGGTTCTATGGCTCATAATGTTAAGTCAGGGATTTTTTTGCACATCCTTTGCATATATATTATGGCTTCTTGGTTTGGGTATGTATGGGATTCCTATGTGTGCAAATGTATATATCTCTGCATCTGTATGTGTTTCTTATGCTTTTTCTTTGGTTCATTATCATTTGGTTGTTTTGTCATATTCAAATTTATTAGTTTTTGATCTATTTTATTTTATTATTATTTTTAGATGCCTGCTTATTTTCTAACAAGAGACAGAAATGTAAATGAAGGGTCATGCAGTGGCTCACACTCAGTAAGCTTCAGGTTTAGTGAGGGTCCCAACCTCAAAATAAGGTGGAGAAGTGATAGCAGAGGATTCCTAGACCAAATTTGGCCACCACACACACGCACATGCACACATACACAAATATATGGACATACACACACAGATAGTGCTGTGTTTTATAAAAATAAGAAGAGAAGGAATATATTTGGTGGATAGGTAGTTTGGTGTAGGGGAAGGAGGTGCCTCTATGGGCCCTGCTGCGGAATCTCTTCCCCCTGAGGAACCAGCCACAGACAGTATAGTATAGTATAGAGTTTATTCATGGGGAGGGGAGTTGAGAGGGTAGTAGAAATGAAGACGAGAGAGAGAGAGAGAGAGAGAGAGAGAGAGAGAGAGAGAGAGAGAGAGAGAGAGAGAGAGAGAGAGAGAGAGGAGAGAGAGAGGAGAGAGAGAGGAGAGAGAGAGAGGAGGGGCCAAGCAATACCTTTTATAGTGAGTCAGGCACACTTGGCTGTTGCCAGTTAACTGTGAGGTGGAGCCTAGACAAAATGCTAACAGATAAAAATATGCCCAAAGAGCTTAATAAATATAATTTATAATTTAAGAAATAGGGCTTCATTATTATTACTGAATAAATATCTCAAATTCTGATGTATTTCACTCACATTTTTATCATATGAAATAGTATATAATGAAGAACTGTTTAACATATTTAAATAATGAGCAAAAGTAGTAAAGTTAACACTTAGGAGTTGGAATAGTATCCAATACCTTGTATTCTTATTTATTTCCCATTTCTTTTTTACTTCACATTGCAACTATCATGCTAAAGCTTATCATTTTCTTAGCTTCTACTCAATTGTAATGTAAGAATACCTTAAATACATAGAAAATTTGATATGCCTTAAAGTAAACCTGTATATTCACTCTTTAGATTTTACCATAAACATTTTTCTCACTTGTTCATTATTTATTCATTCTGACCATCCATTAATCCATTCATTTTCTTTTCACTTTTACTGAGATTAGGTCTTGCTCAATCATCTTGCTGGCCTTGAAGTCATGGAAATCCTTTTCTTTCAGCCAGTCCAAGTGCTGAGGTCACAGGAGTGAGCGACCACATCCAACCATCAGGGAATCAGTCTTGTGCATAAATCTATCTTGCTGTCTCATGCCTATATTCTATTTTTGTTGTTATTGATTTGTTATTTTTTATTTGTTTGTTTTTTGAGACAGCATTTCTCTGTAGTCTTGGCTTTCCTGGAACTTGTTCTGTAGACCAGGTTGTCCTCAATTTCACAGAGATCTGCTTGCCTTTGCCTCCTGAGTACTGGAATTAAAGGTATGCACCACCACTTCCTGTCTTTATATTCTTAATGTATCCTTACTTTGACTGTTTAATAGCATCAAATTGTATTACAATGTATGTATTTTTCCATATATATATATATATATATATATACATATATATTTGTTTGCTTTTTAAGAATGTGGGTTTCAGACTTAGGGTCTTGTACATGCTGGGCATCTGCTCTTTAAAGAAATAATTTTCACAAGTTACTTATTACATATAGTTTCACCTCATGTATTTTTACTGAGGGATTTATAGATTTCACTTATGTAATCATCTCAAAGTTTATTCTTCTTAGATTAGATTGTTTACAGTTTCTTGACAACTGTACTGGCTGATTTTGTGTCAACTTGACACAAGCTGGAGTTATCACAGAGAAAGGAGCCTCAGTTGAGGAGATGCTTCCATGAGATCCAGCTGTAAGGCATTTTCTCAACTAGTGATCAAGTGAGGAGGGCCCAGCCCATTGTGGGTGGAGCCATCCCTGGGCTGGTAGACCTGGGTTCTGGAAGAAATCAGGCTGAACAAGCTAGGGGAAGCAAAGCCAGTAAGACATTTTTTTCCATGGCCTCTGCATCAGCTCCTGCTTCCTGGACCTGCTTGAGTTCTAGTCCTGACTTCCTCTGGTGATGAACAACGATATGGAAGTGTAAGCTGAATAAACCCTTTCCTTCCCAACTTGCTTCTTGGTCATGATGCTTGTTCAGGAATAGAAACCCCGACTAAGACAACAACATAGCATTTCTATCCACACTTCTACCCTCGTTTAGTCTACATACAGAAGTCAGCAGTATATATGCCAACAAGTGAAGCTATATGGTTATAAGAATTCAACTTTATGGGGCTGGAGAGACGGCTCAGTGGTTAGTACTGACTGCTCTTCTAGAGGTCCAAAGTTCAATTCCCAGCAACGACATGATGACTCACAACCATCTGCAATGGGTTCTGATACCATCTTTGGGTGTGTCTGAAGATAGCTACAGTGTACTTGTATAAATAAATCTTTAAAAAAACTGATTCAACTTTATACAAGAGCATCATGCTATTCTTTTCAAAGTGGTAGTTCTGACTTATCTTCCTACCAGGAAGGAGTAAGATCTATGAGCTATTACTATTTTCATATGTTTGCCCTCCTCTAAAATGAGTGCCCCCAAAGAGAAATAACTCAAATTATTTTCTTTAGAGGATTTTTTTTATTCATGAGAATTGCAAAAAATATACAAAGCAAAAATATCCTTACAAAACACAAATAGCTCAAATCATCTGTGTCTACAGAGGCTAACTACTGTTTGTTGGGCACTGGTATGGACAGGTATTTTATATTTATACATCATTTCACTTACTGTATACTGTAAACTGCAACCTCATGAGACTTATACAGGGTTAAAGAGCAGTAAAGTCAGCATGCAAATTCAGTTTTATCTTTCCACTATAACTAGCTGCCTTTAACCTAAGGATCTGACTTTATATCCCAAGGTGAGCAGGGAAGTGCTAGAAAAGTTATACTTTCCCATGCTTACAATAGTACACTCTGCATTTTTACTTTACGACTTCTACACTTTAAGGTAGCAGTGGAAGAGTGGAAAATACTTCTGGTCCAAAAAGAGCAAGACAAATAAGTATTTCTAATGTGAGCTCTGCAAACACAGTAACTACCCCCTTAATGTTTCAGGAACGAGGCAATTGCTTCCCCTTCAGTGTACTTGGAAAAAAAAAATTAAGCAATCATAAAACAACTCTGTATATGAAGACACTGAGGGTCTTAGAGTAAAATAGATTTAAAAGGAATGGGATAAAATATGCAATTATGTTTATTTCTACAAAATTCATTGCCTCAAATGCAGAGATACAACAATGCTTATTCAATAAGATCACCATTAGGTAATGCAGTTTCTAATAGTAGCAGATACCATTCTATCCTAGCAAGCATAAGCATCAGAGTTAATCACCTACTCTGTCACATAACATTACACCATGTTACTGAAAAAAGACAAATAACCGATTTGTTCTGAACATTAAAAATCACCAGAAGACTGGAGGGATGGCTAAACAGTTAAGAGTACTTGTTACTCTTAGGACCAAGCCTAGGACCAAAGCTTGGTTCTCTGCACCCATATGATGGCTCACGACCATCTGTAAACTCCAGTTCCAGAGGACCTGGCACCCTCTTCTGACCTCTAAAGGTACCAAGCACACATGGGATGTACATACATACATGCATGCAGTCAAAGCAATCATATACATAAAATAAGTAAATCTAATTTTTTTAAATACTAGGAGAAAAGTATAGAATAATTTTTAGTTTTGTAGTGGGAAAGATAATTTCTGTTACAGAAGAAAGAGCTAATTAGTTAAATGATCATTTTACACACACAAACTTACTCATGACATTTTATTTTCAGAGCCCTATTATTAGATTTTATTTAAAATGTGTGATTATTTCTTGTTAGGAAACAATATAGTAAGTGATCCTAAATGTGCATTTAACTTCAAGCTATTCAGGTAATATTATTGATTGAAAGACTGGTGTATTATCAACTTGTCTAATATTTGCACATGAAAATAGGTCACTGTAATGATTAATTTTTATTGTTTACTTGACTAGATTTAGAATAATCCATGAGACACATCTTTAGGTATTTCTGTGACAGCATTTATAGAGATAATTAGTAAGGGAGGGCTCAACCTAAATGGGGTAGCACCCTCCCATGGGGTGGGATCTAAGATTGAATAAGAGGAAAGAGGAGAAATCCTGATAAGCATCAGCATTTGTCTCTCTCTGCATCCTGTCTACTGATAACATAAACAGCTCCTGCTACTAAAGAGCCACCACACCCTCCCCACCATAATGGACAGTATCCCCCTTTAAAAATGTGAGTTGCTTTTTGTCAGGTATTTGGTTCACAGCAATGAAAAAGGTAGCTAATACAGTCTGAAAAAAGTGTAAGCACCCAAGCCTCATTTGCAGAGTTTCAAGCTACAAAAAACAATGGGTAGTTCAGAGTGGAAGTAATAGTTTCCCCCAATTCCTTATAGTTTCCCTATGCTCCAGTATTGTGCATTCATTTACCATTCTGACTTGTTCCTGCTCTTATATCACCACGGACAGACCTTCTCCCTGTTGTTCTTCACCAGTGTTGTGGTATTCTGTATTGTGTCCCTGTCCTTCACCTAAGGTATTCTCTGATTGCCTTTAATAAAAATCTGATTGTCAACCAGCTGGGTAGGAAGTAGAAGGTGGGACTTCCTGGGATGGAGAAAGGAACTATGGGAAAAAGGAGGAGGAAAGTCCTTATGCCGGGACATGGGAGGAGACAGATATGATCACAGACCTAGAAGGTATATCTTGTCATGTGGCTGGATGGGGCTAAGTGGTCAGTTTAATTTAGAGGAGCTCGTTGAGAGTGTACTCAGCTAAGGCCTAAGGTTTTGAAATATTCAAAGGTCTCTGTGTGGTTACTTGGGAAAAAGCTGGTTAAGGAATAATTGCCACTGTAGCAATTTCCAGCATTAATCAATACATATAGAACATAATAATTTAATCTACACACCAATCTTTAAAGCTGGTTTTAAATGCCAGACATTAATGCTATTTCTTCTATCACCTGGCAATGTCTGATTCCCCCCAAGGCTATCAATTAATTGTATGTCTTTATTGCGGCACCACTCAGTTCTGTTTCTAGGTTATGAGCGCGTTCATTTATCTCTTACCATTAAACTGTAAGGCTTTTTGTTTCTTTGTTTTGTTTCTAAGGTCAAGAACCATGCCTAATCACACCTATTTAGCATAGTGCCCTAGGTACAAGATGGGACTAGAGGAAGAGGCAAAATCAAGTGGCTGGAGTGATTAACTAGTTAGATTTGTTATAGATGAACACTTGGAACCAACTGGTTATGCATTTCCGGCAAGTGAGGACTATGTATTAGTAACATTTTAGCTTTAACAAAGTTCAAAGAATTTTGTTGTGCTGCTTGTTTTTTTCAGGTGACCTGAGCCCTAAGGTTTTCCCTTTGGCTAAGCAAACAATCTACTTGTTTCTCATTTCTGTATGCATGCATTCAGTATCAACTCACTAACATCTGGTGTTCTAGCCAGTAAACAAAATTGGTCCTTATCCTTGGCTATTTCACATTGTAACTCATGGAAAAAGTTCCATTAAAAATGTAAATTGCCTCTCTTGGACCAAAGCAAAGTTATATACAGTATAGCATAGAAGCATCAGAGGAAGAAATAACCGTAAGATTGGAAAATGCTTTACCTAAGTTAACTTTTAGGTTAGGCTTGAACTAGTGGGGGGTCTTTGTCAAGTGGTAAAAGCAGACTTATTTCAGGCAGAAGCACAAAGGACAGAAAATGTTAGAGGCTATTTGATCACACTGTGAACCTCAAGATTGCATTACTTACTGAAAAAAAAAAATAGTTGTGGTATGGCTCAGCTTTAGCACACACCTTTAGTCTCTCTGGCAGGAACACAGACATACCCTTGGTACACACCTTTAATCCCAAACAATGAAGGTAAAGTTAGTTTGTAGAAGGAAGCACCCATGTTTGAAAGTGATGTCTAATTGAGTGGCAGACAAAGTGAATCAGAAAAAGATTTGACAAAATAGGATCTGCCCCACTCTCAGGAGAAGAGGAAGGGAAGCTACTTAAGAGAGCAGTGCAGAGCTAGAGGAAGGAGAAATGAGGCAGTTTTACTAGGACAGTTATAAAGAAAGGTTGCAGAAAGGGAACACATTAGACACAGGTGAAGATTGAATGAACCAGAAAATAAGAAGGAGCCAAAAAGATTAGAATATATTGCCAACATTTGTATGATACAAAACAAGAGCAATTCAGGAAAAGCTGAGAGAAGCCAGATTGAATCAGTTAGTGTGAAGTGAAGTTTTGAGTCAGGAACAGCTGAGCTGACTAGCCAGCCAGAGTTCAGAAAGATCTAGAAAGGGTAATCTTATTTAGCAATATGTCTCAGAGCCTGACAACATTCTAGGCCTAGATAAGATTATATGGAGGCTAGAAGCCTCTAAGACTGGGCCTAGGTTAGCAGACTGAGGCAGTAAATCAGGAGAATAAAAGTTACTTTTATAAGAAAAACTGAAAACAATTTAGTACAGTTGAGGAGCATTAAGTAGCTGTGGATTGCTGGGACAAAGGTAGATATTGGGAGTTAAAGCTATCAAGTAGTTTTGCTGTTATGATTCTTTAAAGCTAGGTGTCCTACCATGACAGCTCTATAGCCAAGAAACTGGGTTATCCATTAACTAGATATGGCAGTATTATTTATCAGTTGTCTCTGCCTTGGCAATAAACTAATACTGTGTGTGTGGGGGGGTAGGGGTGTCAGGAAAAAAAAACAATAGTGCCTTTTAAGAGGATGTGTGTACTTTGGGACTAATGATAGTGCTGTGTTCCTGGTCTTCGAAAGCAGGAGGATGTAAAGGCACTGGTGTGGATGTGATGGCTGTGCTGGTTGTCACCATGGCTGGATTTAAAGGTTTCTAGAACTGGTGAAAGGTGTCTCTGTGTATGTGGAGATTTGTTCTGAGAGGACTAACATGTGGGAGCAAGTGGGGAGTGGAGAGATTCACTCTGAGCATGAACAATGCCTCCCAAATGACATCCCAGTTGAAAAAGGAAGAAGCCCGAGGAAAGCAGCAAATGCTTTCCTGCAAGCTCATTTCTATCTGAGTGACGCATTTATATTTGCTGCCATCTGCTGACAACAAACTCCATCATCTGCAGTCATTCCTTATAGACCAGTGGCTCTCCAGGGAGCTTTCAGGCTTTCTGCAGTGGACTGGAACTGCTAACATGCCCCATTTACTGTTTTGAGAACTTGGTTCTGTGTTGCTCCAGAGAACATGTGTCTGTGAACATGCTTTTGTATGTGTGTGTGTGTGTGTGTGTGTGTGTGTGTGTGTGTGTGTGTGAATTCTGTTGGTCCTGTATCTCTAGAAAACTGGTTAATACAGGTGCCATTCCTAGTATTTACTTACTTATTAAAAGCTTAGCCTATTTCCTAGGAGCAAAGAAAATGGGGATGAAACCACTTGTTTAGGTTATTAATTGGCTTGTAACAAATGAGTTCCAGGAGTACTTAGCTGGGTGTTAACTCAGTGCAGTTATATAGAAGATGGGCTACAAATGAAGATCTAAGCAGCTTCACTCTCACAACTGTAGTTTTAAACTGGATGACTAAAACTGAAGACATCAGTTAATGCTTAAATGTGAGCTCTAATATGGCTTGGGCCCCTCAAAGGAGAGTAGTTTTTGGCTTGCTTCTAGCATAGCAGACCAGGGCTCTAAAAGGATGCTAGGCCTGGAGCTGGCAATAGTGTAATGACACTTTCTTGATGCTTTAAAGGACAACCCAGATTCCAGGAGATGAGCTGGATTTCTCTTCTGGGGAAGCAGCAGCAAAGAATCTGTAGTCATCTTTAAGCACCTCTTCCAATTCTGGTGATAGCTAGCAAAAGGAACAGGACAGAACACCAGGAAGAATGTATGATGATGGCTGGAATCAGGATCCAAATCAGAAATTCAACCTAATTATACTTTATAAAAATATAACATGCAGTAAAGTAAAAAATAAGTTAGATAAAGTATGCAACAATTATAAATGAAGTCAAAGTCATACCTTACTCCTATTATGACAGGGCTAAAAGAAAACTTAAATAATGCTTTCTTCCCTATCATTTGAAGCAACAGGACATTTCTGTGATATCCACTCTTTCTCAAGCATTTTGTTTTTTAGATTACGCAGGAGATGCAAGTGCAGGTACCCTGGAGGCTAGAAGGTGTTAATCCCCTGACATTAACAAATGGTTATGAGCTGCCAAGAGTGGGAGCTGAAAAACAACTCAGGTCTTGTGCAAAAGCAGTACTTGCTCCTTTTAAAAAAGATTTATTTTATTTTATGTATGTGAGTACACTGTCACTGTCTTCAGACACACCAGAAGAGGGCTCCACCAAAGTTCTTGTGGAGAACCAATGGTTCATTAAGCTTGCTTACAACAATGATGAGGGGTTGCCACACTGGAAGGTCTACTCCCAGCATGGATGATGACTTGCCCATGGTTGTGTTGAAAGAGACCCCTGGTTCTTTTCACCTGAGACTATTTAGGGCAGAATTGGAAACAACTGGGAAGAATGTCTGAATACTCAGATGAGGATCCCATGATCCTCCATGTTCCTCCTATGAGGGAATGTCAGCAGTCAACACAGTTTGTTGAAACACAGTTGTGATCTTTGCAAGCCAGGCCAACAGAACACCTGAAAATGGTAGCAGGTGTGTGCAACATAGTGGCTTCCACAGATCTAACCCAGATGGTCAGGCTTGCCTAGCACATGCTTTAAACCATTTCACAGCCAAGTTCCTTGGCTTTAAGATGCAATAAGTCAGCCTTGTGGTGGTGCATGACTTTAATCCAAGCACTCTGGGTGGGGATGCAGGGGCTGGGTGCAGAGGCAGGTAGATCTCTGAGTTCAAGGCCAGCCTGGTCTACAGAGTGAGTTCTATGAATGCCAGGTGTACACAGAGAAACTGTTACAGGTTTTTCCTGCTGGGTCCCTTTTAGAACAGCATTAGCAACAACACATTCTCCATACCTCCTGCCTGCAGATTTTTATTCTTTAGTTCTAGGACAGAACCAGTGATATGCCATAGCAAATTTATTAGGTTTAATAGCCATAAATTTTTTTAGAAACTTTGTAAGACTCACACTGGTAGTCTGAAATTTGCCACAGTGGAAATGTTTATCAGAGAAATCAACAAATGCTATATAAATTAGTTGCCACTCTGAACACTGGCTTTTCCAAAAAAAAAAAAAAAAATTGACCAGCATCTTGCAAAGTATGAGGCCAGGAAGTATGCACTGAGGCAAGAGGATAATGAGTTCAAGACCAGTCTGGGCTATAAAGAGAAGACTTTCTATAATACTGAGAAACAATTAAGTTTGGAAGACTTCATCATAAGGGCTTGAAAAGACTATTTTTAAAAAGGTATACACTGTCTACACCCTAAGGTAATAGTGCTAGGTATGAGGGGGGATCAGTGTGTTCAGGGAAACTCGGCCTTCTAAAGATATACTATTTCCCTTTGTAGACTTGTAGGCCCCGAAAGGGCAGGAGTATGTCAGCACAGTGCCTGGCTTATATGACTGTTCAGATAATACTAGAGGAAGTAAATACAGTCCAGAGCATTATAACCAGGAAATAGCAAAATGAAGAATAAACCTTAGACTTCTTTTACTATATCATGTCCTTTATTCCTATTACATTATTAGTCATATGCTTGGCTTATCAACACATGAGGAGTGTGTAAGTGAAGAGTGGAGAGCAAACAGCCGGTTTATAAGAGAGGATCCTGCTTTTGTGCCACTATCTGGTTCTCAGTCCTTTCATGACTCTTACCTCATTAGAACCTGGGGCGAGTGCTTTGCAGGTTTGATCAGAACCTCATTTTTCATATGCCGAAACTGCCTCATGGAAGTGAGATACTTTGTTCACCATAACTGAAGAGTAATCAGCAGTTAGTTTTCTGTCTGGAAAGGCATTTTGCCAGAAGGAGCAGTTCCTTCAGCATTAAAAGTATGTTTCAGGTGTGCTGTTAGGGTCTGCTTCCTTTTGTTTAAGTGAAATGCTAGATCCTATTCCTTGGACACCCCCACACTTGTAGCTCAAGCTCTCACTATGGTCTTCCCATTTGTTTTTTAGGCAGGACACACGGGTACAGATGAACTAACTGTTAAATGCTCAGGTATTTCTGCGTGGTGAACAGTAGCTTGTTAGAGCCTCTCTGAAAGTTCAAAATTCAACAGGTATGTTAATGTCTGGCACAGCAGGAGACTTCCACATTCTGTTCTAGCCTAGTCAAAATGGTTGACTGTGCCATATAAGTTATGTTTTTAAAAAATATATGTAAATTACCTTTTTCTGTACCAATAGCCACATTTTTTTCCTGCTCTCTAAACTCGTTTTATTTTGGTTTTGGTGTGGGAGATTTATCCCAGAGCCTCACACATGCTAAGCACATACTCTATCACTAAGCCAAATCCCAAACTGTTCTCTAAACTTTGATTTAAAAGTTAACTCTGACCTTACATTCATCCCTGCACAGTGCCTGTGTGTTCCTGCCGTCTCTACCATCTGCTCTCTTACCTGTGGCTAGTTCCTTGCCTATAACCTACTCCAGCTGCTGACTTGAGTCTGGTTTGAGTGCTGCCAGTTCTTTGCTGCATGACTTACCAAGCTTCTAAGGATTTAAATTGTAAAAGGAACTGAAAACAAACCTTTCTTTTAATATTAAGCATGTTGATATTTATGGATCTGAAGAATTAGATTAGGATTAAATGGAATTATAAATTGAAATGTTACTTTAAAAAGAATAGGAACATCTGCAAAGAAAAATTTTTTTTAACCAATTATCTCTAAACTAACAACATAACCTTTTCAAACTTTCTAAAGTTGTTTTTAAATTAGGGAGTAAACAAATGCAGTTAATGGCTCTGGCCAGAAAGAAATTAAAATACCTAGGATATAGGTACTTAGCTATGATGGTTTTTAGTAGTTGGAAATGAAATGCTATCATAATATTCACACTTAAACTGTTCTCAAATTCACTACATAGCAGAAGATGGATGACCTTTAACTTCTGACCTTTTGTCTCTACCCCCAGAGTGCTAAGGTTACAGGTGTGAGCTACCATGCCTGATTTTAAGAGGTGCTAGGGCTTGAACCCTTGACTTACTGCATGCTACACAGTCACTACCAATCAAGCTACAACCTCAGCCCACTCATAGATCTTTAAATAGGAAATAATATATTTATTGAGAGATGCTGGAGTCTATAGAAGACAAAGGAGAGTGTGAGACAATACCATATTCACAAAGTTCATCTGCCGGCAGAGGTAAGGTGGTTGTTATATTTGGGAAGTTGATACAATTTTTAACTTTTTATTAATTCTTTGTGAATTTTATATCATGCACTCAAATCCCATTAATCTCCTGCCCCTCCATACACACCCTCTGCCCTTACAACCTTTTCCATCACACCCCCCACCCAGAAGTGCCAAAAATAAAAATAAGTCCTGCCTACTAGATGGTAAGGGTAAAGATGGAGCAGAAACTGAGGGAACAGCCAACCAATGATGGGTCCAGCTTGAGATTCCATCCCATGAGAGAGCCCATCTCTGACACTGTTAATGATCCTCTGCTATGCTTGCAGACAGGAGGCTAGCATAACTCATCTGAGAGGCTTCACCTAGCAACTGTTGGAAACACATTAAGAGACCCACAGCCAAACATTAGATGGAGCTTGGGGAATCCTATGGAAGGGGGAGGAAGGATTTAAGGAGTCAGAGGGGTCAAGGACACCACAAGAAAACCTATAGAATCAATTAACCTGGGCCCACAGAGATTTAACTACCAAACAGAGATCATTCACGGAATGTACTTAGGCCCTCTGCACATATGTAACAGTTGGGCAGCTTGGTCTTCATGTGGACTCCTAATAGCAGGAGCAGGGCCTGTCTCTGACTCTGTTGCCTGCCTTTGGACTCCTTTTCCCTAACTGGGATACCTTGTCTATCCTTATAGGAGAAGACAGGCATAGTCCTACTGCAACTTGATATGCCAAGGTGGTTGACATCCATGGGAGGCCTCCCCTTTTCTGAAGAGAAAGGGAAAACTGGAGGATGGAGGGGAGAGTAGATGTGAAGGGGGAAAAGGAGAGAGTGGAAACTTTAATAGGGATATAAGTTAATTAATAAAAAATGAAAAAAAATATGGTTGTTGGTAATACTATAGAGCATTTTCTCAATGATTAATGTGGGAGGACACGGTATATTGTGAATGAGGCCACCTCTAGACTGATAAAAAAGGATAGATAAAGAAAGAAAGGAAGGAAGGAAGAAAGGCAACATCTTGCCATGGAAACTGTGCTGTGTCAGTGTGTCATACAGTATACTTTTTGGCCCAAACAGCTTTACTTGCAAATGTTCATCACAATGAGTCATTGCTCTGGTTTGAGGCTTCTGCTCCACTATCAATACTGGATCCTCACAGGACTTCTGTAGGATATCCTGCTGTTGCTCTGTGTCATGGAGAGCCTGCACTTTGGTTCTACAGGACCAGCCCCTTCACAAGCTCCAGCAGTTCACAGATGGGGTAGATGTTGGGGTGGGTCAACTCAAAGTCCTGGGTGGTAGCTGCATTGACCAGCCTGCTAGCTCTCCTGCGCCCATGCCACCATGGTCAGCTCTCCAGAGCTGCCCTGATAAGGAGCATGTCGGCTCTCCCATGCCCATGGTACCAATACTCTCACCTGCCAAAGGTGGCTAGGGACCAGTCGATCTCTCCCATACACATGCCACAAGACTGGTTCTACTGTGCTTCCTGGGCAAGTGTGGGCTCGCTCTCCTGAGTGCTGCAGCCAGTGAGGGGATTCAACTTTTTAATTAAACATTTTATTAAAAATAAAAAAAATTTCTTGGGACTGGAGAAATGGCTCAGCAGTTAAGAGCACTGATTGCTCTTCCAGAGGACATGGGTTCAATACCCAGCACCCACATGGCAGCTAATAACTGTCTGTAATTCCAGGATCAACACCCTCACAGACATACAGGCAGGACATACATGAAGATAAAACACCAGTGCATATAAAATAAAAATAACTTTTAAAAGTTAATTTTTTTCTTTTTTCTGAGAGAGGGTTTCTTTGTGTAGAGGCTGTCCAGGAACTCCCTCTGTAGACCAGGCTAATTTCAAAGTCACAGAGACTCATCTGCCTCCCAAGTGCTGAGATTAAAGGCATGCACCATCACTACCAAGCCAAATATTAAAAATTATTATTAAGATAATTATCATTATTACTGTGTGTGTGTGTGTGTGTGTGTCTATGCTATGGCAGGTGTGTGAAGGTCAGAAAACAATTTTATAGAGTTGGTTATATCATCCACCTTTCTCTGGATTCTGGGGGAATCAAACTCATGTCATTACACTGGTGTGACAAACATCTGCTTAGCCATCTCACAAGCTCTGACCCAAAAATGTTTTTTTATTTTGAGGCAAGATGTCACTATGTGTCCTTGGTTGACCTGGAAAACTCTATGGAGACCAGACTAGCCTTGATTTCTTATCTTTCTGTCTACTTCTTCTTGACTGCTGGGATTAAAGGTGTGCAGCACCACACCAGGCTGATCCCAAACTTCCCACACAGTGTAAATGTGTGGAAAAAGAAGGACAAATCATAGGAATTCAGAAGAGCCATTATCATGGGAATGCTGTTCACAAGACAAGTGGCCTTTGAACCCAGTTGTAAAGATCTTGAAGAGACAGAGACTTACATTGGTATTTAAGACACAAGAAAAAGGAAGAATAGCAGGGACTGTGAAGGGCTGATTAGTGAATTGAAACCAGAGCTTGTTTTGAGGTAGGCTCCAAATGATAAATTGAAGAGGGACACAGGCTCTGAACGTGGGGATGCTGGGGATGTATTTATCATCATTTTGAAAACCTGAGCAAAATTATAAATACATTGACCCAATAGCAATGAGTCTTTAAAGGAAAAAACATTATTTTTCTAAAACCAGAGGACACTGGTCAATATAACCACAAATCTCCAGTAGAGGGCAGACAAGTCAAAGCATACACTGCTATGTTACCAGAAAATGCTAAGAGAACGTATACATTGTCTTTACTTACAGGCCTTTACTTATCAGTGCCTTAAATTTTACGACAAACATTAGCAGATCACAGAAATCTGGAGTATAAAATGCTTCTTAACGACTGTGCAAAGTGAATGTGTACAGGGTAGGTATACCAATTCATTACTCATTACTGGCTATCTTACCTCTGTCTCTCATCTCAGTCAGGTCCTAATGCCTGATGCTACCCAGATAAATGGCTAGCTACATATATATATCTGGGCCAGGAGTCCAACCTTTGTTCT
Source organism: Micromys minutus (assembly GCF_963924665.1). Classification (NCBI taxonomy): domain Eukaryota; kingdom Metazoa; phylum Chordata; class Mammalia; order Rodentia; family Muridae; genus Micromys; species Micromys minutus. Next base: position 28,196,316 of record NC_137979.1, on the reverse strand, counting down.
CCATTTCTTTTTGGTCAACTAGGGAAGTGCTTGTTCCTATGGCCTTTAAAGTCAGAGGTGAGGTCAGGTCACCAGAGAAAACTTCTGATGTATGCATTGCCTCAGCAGGCTGAAGAGCTGTCATATAGAAAGGTAGATAGGGAGTCTTATGTCTTACTAACTTAATAATCATGGATGACTATTAAGACCTACATAAAACGATTGGGAATTTCAACAAACCCTTTAAAGGCTAACACTATAAAGTTTGCAATCATCAACTCATTTTCTTTGGTTTTTAAATGTCTTTAAAGATATAAGAACAATTCTATTTAGTAGATTGACTTTTTGTCATTTGCTGAAAGTATTCCTTTATGCTTTTGTGGTTTTCTTTTTTTCTTTCTTTCCTTTTTCTTTTAGAGACAAAAAAAAAATCCTGCTGTGTTGTGCAGGCTTCAAATGTGCCATTTTTTTGCCTCTACAACATTAATGACTTCCTCCAGCCCTGCATATCAAGTAAAAGCTTTTAAAAATTGAGAAGTGTTATCTCTTTTTCATATAATCATTTTTTTTGCTGTCTTCAAAAGGTAATCAGAATTCAGATAAATGAAATAAACATAGAAAGTCTACAATGACAAAATCAGATTATTCTATATTATTTTTGCAAGATATTTTTTAATCTAGAGTGCTCTGCCAAACTGAAAAGAACTGAAGGGGAAAGGGAGGGGAAAAAACCCTGTAGAACATGGGTCCACTCTTATGTAGATTCTGATACAGATGAGAGAGAATCATCTTAAGGCATCCACCTCATCACTAAAGGTACTCGTAGCTCCAATCTGTGCTCCAGTTATAAGCACAAATTCAAAGAACCGGCAACTCCATAAAACTTTGTTTCATGGAAATAGGAGAATGTCAAAGGGGTTCCCCAGTTGGTATCCTAATTAGTAACCCCTCTCCAAGCAACCACTTGGAGTAATAGGCAATAAGGAAACAGTTATAACTTCCCCCACACACCACCTTAACAACCCACGAAAAGGAGAACCAAACCTACTGAGTGTTAGTGAGATAAAACATTACGTGATACTAGAGATGACAGTAAAGTCTGTGCTACAAGACTAACTAGCAAGTATGTTCCATTGAAAACCAAATGAAAACACACACACACACACACACACACACGTTATTAGCCACCCAATGTGGGTACCAGGAATCGAACTCGAACTCAGGTTTTCTGAAAGAACAGTACAAATTCTTGACTGCTGAGCCATTTCTCTAGATCCTGGATTTTAAATTACAAAAAAAAAAAAAAAAAAAAAGTATTGAAAAAAAAGCTAGTTAGGAAAAATGGAAAAAGCACAGATTAGTTTGATTTTAGCTCCTTTCTGTTTTTCTTCAAAAAGAGTACTTGGACTGTGCTATGCAGGAGAATTGTCAAACAAGAGTTCCTTTAATACCTACTCTGTGTTCCTATATACTGTCTACACATATTTAAAAGAGCTCATTCAGAATTCCAAACCATTTCAAGTTGTTCTTAGTCTTGCATTCTAGGGAAACACCTCAGTGAAAAACATTGATTGTCCCTTTCATCAAGGTATTGCCTGGTTTTCAGTAAGACAAATTTTGCAAAAATGAATCCTCTGATTGTCTTCAACTGAACCTAAGTTTTCCTTTCTGAAGACCATGAGTTTTCTTCTCAGATGTACTTTTCTTGTGTCATGTGTGTTCACATCTCACCCTGAAGAGTTATGCTAAAATATGGAATGAGTCACTGGAGCAAATAAGCTATGACAAATTTATGAAATTATGAAATTTTTTAATATAATGAAAAAAATACTACTGATAAAAGGAAACAAATGCAGACTTAAGAGAAAGAAAAAAATTATTTCACACATTCTTTATCACACACTACATATTGCCTTTCAACATGTCACCTTCTATTTCATTAAGAGCTCTACCTCTTGACAAGTAAGCCAAACTAAACCAAACCTGGTCCCAGGAATACAAGCTCCCACCTGTCTTTGGCATATATACACAAAAAAGCCTATTTTACACAGTAAAGTTAGGTGGGTGTTTTAAAAATATCAACTTTTCCTGGAAACTCTTCAATGGCTTCTTGTCAGAGAGCTAAACACCAAGGTCTTGATTTTGCACCATTTAGCCTTTGTGAATTATCTTCCCCTCTGTTCTTTGCTCTAGTCTCCTTAGCCTTCTTTCCATTCCTTGGTGTGCTGGTTTCCTGACTGTTAAGTTTCCCCTACTCATTCTCTCCACCCACCTTTCCCCTGGTTGATTGAGACTAGCAACTTAAAACACCAGTTCTCCATGGAAGCCCTTCCTTCTTTAGTAACTTTTATATCTCAGCCTGCTCCAAACTAAGTTAGATGCATTCCCACAGGGTGGATACTTTACTTTGAAAAAATTTAACTTTTTTCTGCATCATTGTCTGTTTGATGCCATTTTCTCCAGCAGTTAAATTACAAAGGGAAGCACCATATTTGCCAAATATACCACTATATCCCTAGCAACCCACATAGTATCTGGTTCACAGATATTTTACACACATTTGTTAAAAGAACAACTGAGTGAAAGGTAACCAGATACACAAGAAATGGAAGGTAAGGGCATGCCCTGAAGACATAGAGGCCGGGCAAGAAACTATTAATATAGCCAGTAAAGGAAGTGCCCAGGCCAGTTTTGCCTCTATGTCTGGTATTGTGCTGGTGCAGCTGCTCCAGATTAAGCCAGTTTAATTAGCTCAAGGTAGAGCTGTAGAACCAGACCAGTGGAAAACATGACTGAGGAAGGAGATGAAGCAGTGGTGCCTAAAAGCATGACTTAATGAGAGATGGTGGCATTCACTTTGAACGTAACCTTGCATGGTAGATTTTAAATTAATACTACATGGCAACATTGCATTTGATTAATGCTAGTGAATTTTAATTGATATTTATTTATTATATAAAATTCACAACAGGAAGAACAATCTCTGAATGCCAAGATTGCTGAATATAGTCTGGGCTAAGTTAGTCATTGTGGTGTACACCTGTAATCCACCTACTTGGGAAGGTAAGGTAGGAGGATACTAAATTTGAAGCCACCTGGGTAACTTAGCAAGATCCTATGAACTGGCTGGTTTTAAGTCAACTTGACACAAGCTGGAGTTACCACAGAGAAAGGAGCCTCAGTTGAGGAAATGCCTCCATGAGATCCAACCGTGAGGCCCATCCCATTGTGGGTGGTGCCATCCCTGGGCTGGTAGACCAGGGTTTTATAAGAAAGCAGGCTGAGCAAGCCAGGGGAAGCAAGCCAGTAAGCGATATCCCTCCATGGCCTCTGCATCAGCTCCTGCTTCCTGACCTGCTTGAATTCCACTCCTGACTTCCTTTGGTGATGAACAGCAATGTAAGAAGTGTAAGCTGAATAAACCCTTTTCTTCCCAACTTGCTTCTTGGTCATGATGTTTTGTACAGGAATAGGAACCCTGACTAAAACACCGTATCTCAAAATATAACTTAACAAAAGGGTGTGAGGTTCTGGGGATGTAGTTCAGTTGCAGAGTCACCTAGCATGTGCAAAATCCGTTCAATCCCCAGTACTGAGGGAAACCAAGGGAAAGATGTGGCTTCTCTGCAGCTTGCCTTCTTTTTTCTTTACAAAAAGGTTTATTTTTATTTACATATATGTCTACATGTTGCAAATGCATGCCTTGTTTGTATGTGAGTTCCCTTGTAGGCCAGAAAGGGTGTTGGATCATCTCAAACTGGACTTATAGGCAGTTGTGAGCTGTTCAGTTTAAGTGCTGAGAACTGAACTTGGGTTTTCTGCAATAGCAGCAGCATTCTTTTCTATTCTTTTCTTTTCTTCTTTTTTCTTTCTTTCTTTCTTTTTTTTTTTTTTTTTTTTTTTGTCGAGCCAGGATTTCTCTGTGCAGCTCTGACTGTCCTAAAACTCACTCTGTAGACCAGGCTGACCTTGAACTCAGAGATCTGCCTGCCTCTGCCTTCCCAGTGCTCGTATTAAAGCTGTGCACCAGCACCAAGCATTCTTAGCCATCTCTTTAGCCACCTGCAACTCAATCTTAAGGTACCTAAAAATAAACCAGATAAGGGACTGCTGGTGTCAAAACTAAAAACAACCCTGCACAAAAATCCTTTACAAAGATGTCTCTTGTAAAGCAAACTGAACACTTCTACAAATATAACCTGTACAGTGAGTAGCTCCAAGACTTCAGAGTAGCCTGTAGAGATTTAGGCTCAAATGGTAGGGAAAGGTAGGAGCATGCACAGTAAGGGCTTTCTTCTCACCTGTATTAACTTGGACAAAATACAGACCTTCCTCGTCTTCAATCTTCAAGACTACTAATAAATCATTTCAATATAGAGCTATTACAATGTCGAATCTAGATTAATTTACTATTAGAAATCTAAATTGAGAGTTGTAGCCTAGCCTAAGCTACACAATGAGACACTGTCTTAAAACAAAACTCTGAAGTAAATTTTAAAAATTGGCTCTATAAAGATGAGTTTATTCTCCAAAGCCCTTCATATCTTCATTATTGGTGTGTGTGTGTGTGTGTGTGTGTGTGTGTGTGTGTGTCTGTGTGCGAGCACACACACAAGCTTCCATGCATGCATGCATTCATTGTTCTATTCTATGAAAGTATCTTGTCTGGCGACCCAGGCTGGATGAAAACTAGTATATATATAGCCCAGGATGACCATAACTCACTGTTCATTCTCCTTTCTCATTATCCAAATGATAGGTATTTCAGGAGTGGACTGTCACATTCAGCTCCACTTCTTTATTTAAAAAAAATATCTTTTGTGTGTGGCTATTTTGCCTACATGTGTTTGCATACCACATGCATGTCTGATGCCCTCGGAAGCCTGAAACAGGTGTCAGATTTCTGTTGGAACTGGAGTTACAGATGGTCATGAGCCACCACATGGGTGCTAGAAATTGTGTCCTTGGAAGAGCAGCAAGTGCTCTTTACTGCTGAGTGACCTCTCTCCAGCCACCCCCTCCTTTGGATGCCTCTGAAGTCCCAAGTGCTTGTTGAATTCTGACCTACCTGTAACTCAGCGTTCTCACAGCAGTGAGATAAAGAAACAAATGTACTTTCTCTATTTAATTTTTCATTCAAGATTTCTTATAGTTTTAAAAATTTTAGTTCTTTTAATGTTAATGCCTTAAAAAATGAATCTTAACAACATCATAGTTTACTTGGCCATTACTGAAAGCATCAATAATCTTCCATTACTAAAAATATTCACTACTTTAATAACATATAGGCTACTTTCTTTTAAAACAATTTATTTAGAGAAAAAAATTTTAAGAGTTAAATCTCTGGTCTAAACTGTCATATTGCCAAGATCAAACAATTTTAAACCTTGTTCAGTATATTTACCGAGTAAGATGTTTCTATGAATGTGATGTATGATTGCTCTCTAAACAGGATTTACAGCAGACGTTATTCACATCTAAACAGTACCATAATCCAGAGTCAGACTACACTTCTATCTGGCCAGCCTAAGAATTGCAATGATTTCCTTGGAGCAAAAGGTAACTGGAGGTATTCTGGTGAAAAACTCTTTAAATGTAACTGAGCTAAACAAGCACTGTATTGGGATCAGGAGAGCATAGCATTTAAATCCAGGGCGTTCTACAGTGTTCCCTTTCCAAGGGCAGATTTTTCTTTTCTTTTCTTTCTTTCTTTCTTTTTTCTTTCTTTTTTTTTATCACATTCTTTCTTAACACCTGGAGATTCTAGTCATCTCCCAACACCTCCCAGTTGGCTTCTTCTCTGCATGCTATTTGGCTCCTGGGTCAGACCTTGTGAGGGAAGTAAGTTCAAGTAAGGCCAGGAAATGAGATGCTGATCCAAGTGGAACTTCCAGTCCCAGCTCGTGCATGCCAGGGCACTTCCTCATGCAAATACACCTAGTGCAGCCACAGCAGGACTGTACTACTTCACTACTTTCTATCATCTATTGAATTCATATAGTATTTACGGCCCCTCCTGCCTTCTCTTTAAAGAAACATCTTAGGAGACTGAGCTCTTTTCAAAGAATTATTTTATTGTTGTTAATAAATTTTATAATGCCCCTTCTGAAAATCTGGTCTAGTGTCATAGTATGGAGACTGATATGACATAGAGGAAGTTGCAACCTGCACTGGCTTTTTGTCTGGGGAGTGGGTGAGTGGGTGACTTCTAATGACTGCTTCTATTTCCTTAGGGATTATGGAACTGTTTGGATGGTTTATATGATCCAGATAGGCATGGCCCTGACCAAGGGATGTGGTCACACACCCATCTCAAAGTTTTTAGCCCAGAAATGTTCCTGTCCAAAGGAAAAACAAGGACAAAAAAATGGAGCAGAAACTGATGGAAGGGCCATCCAGGGACTTCCCCACCTAGGAATCCATCCTGTCTGCAGGCACCAAATTGGACACGTTGCGATTGCCAAGTGACACTTGCTGACAGGAACCTGGTGTGGTTGCTCTTTGGGAGGTTCCATCAGCAACTGGCCAATGCAAATGTGGATTCTTGGAGCCAACCATCAGACTGAGCTCAGGGACCCTGGTGGGGGAGCTGAAGGGCTCGAGAAGCAGAGGGGGATTGCAATCCCATAGGAAGAACATCAGCAGCCAGACTACCCAGTGCTCCCAGGGACTAGACCACCAACCAAAAAGTGTACAGGGAGGGATCCATGGCTCCAGGTACATATGTAGCAGAGGATGGCCTTGTCTGATATCAATGGGAGGGGAGGTCCTTGGTCCTGTGGAGGTTTGACGCCCTAGCATAGAGGGATGCTGGAGAGGTAGGGTGGGTGAGGGTTGGGGGACACTCTTAAAGGGGCAAAGGTAAGGGAGGAGAGGGAGGTTGTGGGATGGAGGGCTTGTGGAGGGGTAACTGGGAAGTGTGATATCATTTGAGATGTAAACAAATGGAAAATTAATAATATTTTTATTCTAAAAAATAAATAAAACAGTCCTCAGTAAGTTACTGCCTTGTAAAACTCAACTTTCCAAAGTACTCAGTGAGACGATGAATAATTACTGCTTCTCCACTGCAGAAGCATGTTGTGAAGAAAATATATAAAAGACATCGGGGATAACTCAGAAGGCTCACTAAGATTAAGCATCTGTTTAATTACCAGCTGTTTGGCATCTGATTAGTCAGGGCCATCCACTATTTCTCCAGCTTCTGCCTAATGACTGAACTAGCTTCATCAGGAACCCACTTTCAGCACTATACCCAAGAAAAAGATTGCACTTGAGTGCATGATGACAACACTAGAAAAATTCACAGAATAATTAGAGAATCTGGGTATGAATACCCCAGTGATCATCTAATTACCAGTAAATTTCCCATCTTGGCTCTGGACACATGACACTGAACATTAAGCCTCCTTGATCTTCCTATGCTTTCACCATCAGTCTTCACAATATTCCCAAATCTATAATCTTATAATCCTTTCCTAGTGGACTTTTTGAGAATAATGATCCTCAACTGTGGCTGCACCATCACTTATAAACTTTATAAAGATCTTTATTAAGCTCCACCCAAGACCTACTTAATAAAACAAAACAAAACAAAAAACTTAAGGTGAGACTTAAGTTTCTGTATTAAACAAACAAAAAAACCATCACAGATTATTCTTTTGCAAACCAGAGCTAAGAACTATTATTTCATTTGCCTCTGACTTCCTAGCAAATGCAATCTAAAGGGTCAGAGAGATGGCTTAGCCATTAAGAGTTCACACAGTTTTTGCAGATACAAACAAGGAGGCTCAAGATAACTCAACTTGAGTTTTTATTTGCTTGAGTCTGCAAATTAGGTAAAATTTCTGGGTTTGTGTATGATTGATTTACTGTTAGACCCTGTGTTCTCCATGCTACATGTTTAAAAGATGGATCCAGTCTTAAAAGAAGGACTGGATACAAATCCAGCACAGGAAAGCATGGTGTCCCTGGAGCATCAATTTTAGATTTTGCTAGATATGGTATTAACAATGTTCAATTTTCAAATCATTGCATGAGCTATGGGGAATAAAAAGATACATAAGAAAATTTATGGCCTTGTTTTGACACCTTTTTGAGATTATATCTTATTATGGAATTCTGGCTGGTTCTGAATTCATAATCCTCCTTCTTCAGACTTCCAGGTACTGGGAGTACTGGTACAGATCTGCACCTTCAGTAGCAGTTTTGTAAATCTAAAGACTATAGTTTGGAAGTTGCCATATTAATTATGACACAATAATGGATGGTGAAGAAAAGGAAAAATAGCCAAGATGTCTGCTGTTTTTTTCCTCCAGAACAGAAGTATAGACCGAATTGTAGCCACATTTGATTGTAATAATTTTGGTTCTGTTGAAGATTTGGTGATACGAGAGGACCCTGTATTTGCTCCTCTTGCCCACTCAGCTCAAATTATACACTAGGCTTTTACTTCTTTTTACATCTTTAATTTCAATTTTATTTACGTTTTGTGTGAGCACACATGTATGGTGGATGTATGTGTGTGTGGAGGAGTGGGCAATGTGCATATGCCTCAGCACATGTGGAAGTCAGAGGACAAGTTGTTCATTCTTTCCCTCCATCACATGAGCCTCAAGTATTTTATTCTGGTGGCTGGGCTTTGGTGGCAAGAACTTTTGAATACTGAGCCATCTTGCTCGCCTTGGCCCTCCATCTCTTAACTTAAAGTCACCTCACTTATTTTTTAACAATTCCACAGGACAAGATATCTATGCTTAGTTTGTGGATGGGGGAGGTGGAGTCACATAGCCAATAAGTAGTAAAGTTTAGACTCTGGCTCAATCTGAATCTTGAGCCTGGGTTCTTTATTTTTATGATTCTTTTGAACTGGAATTACATGATCACACGTTTGTGATCCACCTGATGTGGATGCTGGAAATTGAACCCAGGTCCTCTTCAAAGAGCAGCAAGTGTTCTTTACTGCTGAGCTATCTCTATCTCTCCATTCTCTCCAAATTAACATAAAATTTAGGCTTGATTCTAAAAATAGAGAAGGTCTTCTAAAAAAAATCATCAAAATCATGTGGTCAAGGGACACTGCACACACACACACACACACACACACACACACACACACACACACACACACACAGATATACTCTTTAAAATGTTTTAAAAATCATGGTCAATTTGTGGTGATAATGGCTATTCCTGGAGGATACTGGCTGGTGACTATGGCAGAAGAGACAGAGAGGGAAGGCAGAAGGGGTGGGTGATCAGATCCCACTTCCTGGTGTATAGACTTGTTCTCAGCTGGTGCTGCCCTCTGGGAAGGTTGCGAACCTTTAGGGAATGGAGCCTTGCTGGAGGATGTGGGTTCTTGGTGGCAGGCTGTGGCTGCAATGTGCCTTGCTGGCTTCCTGCTCCTGCCATGACTGAACTGTAAGCCAAATATCTCTTACTCATTTACTTCTTGTTAGGCATTTGTCACAACAATGAGAAAAGTAGCTAATATAGTCACTTAGAATAATTCATTAAATTATACATAAAAGTGAAAATAGTTGTATTTTTTCTCTGTGTACATTTTAATTTAATAAAGGTGAAAATATTGTAACTGTATGGAAATGCCATAATGAAAATCACTGCTAAATATAATTATCTTATGCCAATAACAATAATGTAGTTTTTCCTGTAATTCCAAAAGTGTGGATACTAAAAGTTTAAACTTTTATAGCCTTCCATGAAGTTTGGAAATTCCATCCTTCATTAAGGTAGATTTAGATCACTAATTTTAGTCTTTTGTTCCACTTTCAAGAGAAGCCTAGCCAAGGAATTCATGACTAGAAGTTCAAAGTGTTGTAGTTGCATAATCTCATATTTACAGTCAACTCTTAGGATTCAGATCCACCTCAAATATCATCTGTTCTTCAAGAAAACAGATGTCATAAATGCTGCACACTGAATCTCTGGTTTCATGATGCAAGACAACATAGAGTTAAAAAAACAAACAAACTGGTGGTTTAGAACTCCCGTCTGATGTTAGAGTAATCCTGGGAGCATTTCAAAAGTACAAATTCTTGGGTTTCACTCAGATTGGAATCACTCAGATTTTAATTTAGCTTTATTTGGGTAAGTACTGTTTTTTTTTGGGGGGGGGGTAAGTACTGTTATTAAATTATTTTTAAAGGTTGCTAGGGTATTCTAATGTGGATCTTACTGAGCTAAATAATTCTAATTTCATAAGTATACTGTGCATTTAAAATTATTACAAATCCTCTTTTCTCAAACATGCCACTCAAAAAACTGTAAAAAGAAAACAAAATTATTTCTTAATTATTTTTTCTGAGCTAAAACAGCTGAGCTACTCTATCTTACAACTTATACTGAAATAAATTCAAATATTTGCAACAGCAGAGCAGTTTCCTACAATTATAGTCATTTGGGTCATAACCCATCTAAACAAGAAAGCAGGGATACAGTTCATGATCAAACTCTTTTATCCCTAGTCTGGTCATATGTCCTAATGAGTGACTGCCTGTGCACTGGAACATCAGGTAACCTGGATGCTGAAGGGACAGTTTTTCCACTTGAAACTCATAGTAAGAATTTTCCTTATAAATTAATTTTTATTTTCCCCTCTGCATATTTATGTGTGTTGGCTAGTGAAATTGTTTCTACAAAAAAGTCTAAAACAGAAATGAAAGTACACATATGCCTTAGTCAGTGTCCTATTGCTTTGAAGAGTTGCTTAGTACCAGGGACTGGGGTACTGCTTTGACAGGCAAGACTCTCAGTGGTGTGATAGAGACACCAACCATCCATAAAACTTTTGACCCAAACATTGTCCTGTCTAAAAAAAAAATGCTGGGGCAAAGATGAAACAGTTTGAAGAAATGGCCAACCAATAACCAACCCAACATGAGACCCATCCTATGGGCAAACACCAATCCGACACTATTATGCAGACAGGAGCCCAGCATAACTGTTCTCTGAGAGGCTCTACCCAGCAGCTGAATGAAACAGATGCAGATGCCCATAGTCAAACATTGGACAGAAGTTGGGGGCTCCTATGGAAGAGTTGGGGGAAGGACTGAAGGTGCTAAAGAGCACAGGAACCCATGTGGGTCTCCCAACAATTAGAGCAGGGGTTGTCCCTAAAGCTATAGCCTGATTGTGGAATCAATTCCCCAACAAGTCTGCCTTGTCTGGCCTCAGTGGGAGATGATGCTCCTAATCTTGTAGAGACTTGATGCACAGGGGTAGGGGATGGGGGTGGGGAGTGATACCTGGGGGGGAACACCCTCTCAAAGGAGAAGGGAAAGGGGGGTGGGTGCAGGAACACTGGGAAGGGAGAAGTGTTTGGGATGTAAATAAATACAATAATAATAAAAAAAACAAAACCAACAAAACAAAAAAGGTGAAAGGAGTTGGAGACCTGAAGAGCTCTGACATCAGACATGGAGATGCAGAGTTTGGAGTTTGCCCATCTGGTTTTCAGTCTTCCTTTGGTACAGTATTTCCTTATTATGCTCTCTTTCCTCCATTTTGAAATGATGTATATTTTGTGCTATTCTATGTTATGTGTTCTGCCTTTTCATTTGGATTTTACAGGTGGTTATAATTAAGAGACTGCCACGACTATGAGAGACTTTGAACTGTGAACTGTCATAAAATATGGGGACTTCTGAAGTTGGACTAAATGAATTTTGAATTATGATATGGCTGTAAGCCTACAGGGGCCAAGAAATGAAATTTGATGGTTTGAATGAAAATGACCCCCATAGTCTCATAGAGAGTGGCACTATAGGAGGTGCGGCCTCATTGGAGTATATGTGGCCTTGATGGAAGAAATGCATTTCTAGTAGTGGGATTTGAGGTTTCCAATGCTCAGGCTAGGCATTTCTCTCTTTTCCTGCCGATCCCACTGTAGAACCTTTCCAGCACTATGTCTGCCTATGTTCTGCCATGCTTGCTCCCTGCCATAACTAATGGACTAAACCTCTGGACTGTAAGCCAGCACCAGTGAAATGTTTTTTTAATACAAGTTGCTGTGGTCACGGCGTCTCTTCACAGCAATAAGACACTGAGTATGACAATACAATACAGATAGCAAAAAGGAAGATTGTTAATATAAACCATCACAAATGGCCAGATTTGCTTGTTTTAGGCCTGTACATCACTACCCTGAAGCCAACCAGATTGCTATCACCATATATTTTATCTACAAACATATTTGTGCTTATAACTTTTACAAACTAATAACTGGAAATGTAATAACCACTGAACCTCTCTAGGTTCAATATCCTTGGGTTTGATAATCCCATATATGGAGTTCCTTAAATACAAGAACAAGGTACATCAGAAAACTCTGGAGATTACAGTCCCTTCCATCTTACACTTTGGATTTAGCTCAGTGGAACAGTTCTTGCCTAGTAGACCTTTCAGGCTTGATCCTTAGCAATGGGGCAGAGAGCAGGGGATGGGGGAGGGAAGAAGGGAGGATCACAAATGTTGCAACTTTAATACTAATAGTTTTAATTTTCTGTCTTGAACTTAATGTTAGTTGAAATAGTCTTTCTTCCTAAATCTATTTGTTTACTCCACAAAAGTGACTCCATGTGAAAACTCCCATAGAAGGGGACATATAAAAGTCTATTGCTTGCTATAGGCCTCTAGTCTGGGACCCTAAGACTCTGTCTTGCCCTAGAAGAGAAGGTAAAACTACAGTCTAAATGTAGAAGAGGCGGTGGTGGCACAAAATATGATTGTCATGCATGAAGCTCTGGGTCTGATCCCAGCACAATCAATACATATAAAATGTTTAAAAATAATCTTATATACTTTAAACCTTCCTTTTTGTTGCTTTTTTTTCCTTTAGTAATACAAAAGGCTAATATCTCTTCCTTTCACTGGGCTATACAAATATAAGAGTTCTTTTTGATTTCACAGAGGTAAAATGTATTATCTGTAAGAATATAACATATCAAACAAAAGACTAAAGCAGACCATAAACTAGCAACCATTTACCATGTCCACTTTCCTGTGTAACTGTGTAGGAATGTGGTGAGATGAGCAAGAAAGTGAAAGAAGCGAAGAGATCTTTCTTGGGAAATAAACCAACCGAGTAAGTATTTTCCTGACCATCCGCCTGAAGAAGAAATAGTCATACAATGGTTACACACAATGGAATCTGTTGCTCATGAGCCCCTCTAAGTCCAGTATTGGAATTAAAGGCTTGATGGCAACAGGTAAGGTGGTCAGAATAAAAAGAGAATCAGTCCTCAGAACCCTCAGTGCTCTCTGTGGTGCCTGCAGCCATAGTAGTACTGCAGCCAGCAGTCACTATGGACTTGGCATTTTTACCCCCCCAGTCCTCACCCCCAACCAGCCAGTCACTATGGATTCAACATTCTTACCTCCAACACTAGGGAGTAAACAGGGCCTTGAGCACGTTGGTCTAGAGCCAAAGTGAAGCCCCTGAAGTTATGGCTAGTATTTTCCTGTGATCTCTTCTATGCACATTCACCTGCTCTAGGACCCAGTCTTTCCAACAACAGCAGAGAGAGAGAGAGAGCAAGTAGCTGCCTCTAACCATTATCTGAATAGAATCAAAAAAGGGCAGGGGCCTCTGCTTTCTTTTAGGAAAGGCCCATAAGATCTAAGGCAGCCAGTCCTCTAGCAAATCTAAAAAATATATATAGATATATATTATCTAAGTTTCTTTTCTTCCTATATATAACATTTATTTTTTCTTTTTCTTCTTATTTTCACATCTATCCATAAAACTAACTTGCCGATTATACATTCTCTAAGCAGATTCTATATTTTATGTCTAATTCACATAGCTCTTTACCCAGTACTCTCACACATAAGACTCAATCAATGATTGCTGAATGAATGAGTACATCTAGCCAAAGTTCACACTATTATTACTCCAAGATTACAGATAGGTTTTCAGTGATTGGCTTTACCACATATTCGTCCCCTTTGCATGAGTATTTCTACTTCAAATACTTATCAAGATCCCATATCACTTCCTTTGAAGAAAGTTAAATAACAGGGATTTCAATGTTTGCTCTACAAATAACACTGTCCCCATGCTAAATCTTTAGATTGCTGTTACTTTGTATGCTTGATGTGCAGTACTTGGAAGTGAACCAGAACTTTGTGCATACTAGGCAAGCATCCTGCCACTGAGCTAAATCCTCAGTCCAAGACTTTAAGTTAGAAAGGACCTCTTTAAATTTCCTTTGATATTGGAGTAGTAATAAAGGCAGAAAGTGGTAGAGGATTGAACACACTCTCTGAATGAGCAAAATGGACCAAATACTTTTACATAAAGATAAAGAAGCAAGACCTCAGCTAGGTGGGGTTGCGACTCAGTGGTAGAGTGCTTGCCTAGCATGCCCAAAGCCCTAGATTTTCTCTCCAGCAGTGCACAAAGCAAGTATGGTCATGCATGCTTGTTGTCTGAGCACTCTGGAGATAAAGGCAAAAGGATCAGAAGTTCAAAATCATCATTGGCTACACAGTGAGTCTGAGGTCAGCCTTGGATACATGAGACCTTGCCTCAAAAATCAAAGCAAAAAACCAAAACAGTAACAACTTGCCGTGTGTGTGTGTGTGTGTGTGTGTGTGTGTGTGTGTGTGTGTGTGGTGTGTACCAGCCTGTGTATGGAGTTTAGAGGATGACTTTCAGGAGTTGGGTTTTCTCCTTTCACTATGGAACATGGGGATCAAACTCAGATCATCAGGCCTACATGGCAAGGCTGAAACATGACATTTCAAATGAATAAAAATTCTGGCTATAAAATGATGGAAGATTACAAACTTGAGGCTAGCTTAGGTTACATGGCAAGTTCCAGGATAGCCTGAGTGATCTAAAGAGAATCTACTGGGGAGGAAGTGGGTCTATACACAGGAAGAAAGGAAAAAAAATCTAGAGTTGCCTGTGGGGAAAAAAACCTAAATAATTGTTTACAAGGATGAAAAACTACTAAAGTCACCCTTTCCAACATGCTTAAATATTTTTGTATAGATTTCCATATACTAATCTCTTTGAGAGAAGTCAGCCCAAACAATAAGGCAGTATAAGTCCAGAGACTCTCATCACACACTGAACAAAATCTCATAGGATACTATATAGGAGCCTGGTACATAATCTATCAATGACTCTGCTCTCTGGTAATGAGCTCACTGATAGCTGTCAGCTGAAATGTGATGTCAGTGCTGGCCCTGCTTATCACAAAACACTAAACAATCTTATAACCTTTCCACATTCAGTCTGTCATCTGCTAAGTGTTGGTGATAAAAGAGTGTTCGTGTAGATTCGTCAGTTAATGTCTGTAAGCATCAGAAGTGAGCACCACTCTAGCTATGTATGAGTCACAATAATTGAATCGGTGACATTCCAGACTCTTCATCAAGATGGAATGAAGTTCAGCCAGGTGAGGCAATACAATTAGGTCCTAAAACTGTACCACAGAGAAAGGGGGTAAGAAGGCTGAAATGTATACCTGAGAAGCAACACCAAAACATGTTTCCATGAGTACTATGACCACAAAAAGCATCTGAAACATGTGGAACTCAGCAATATGACCTAATTTTAGCCACAAATATGTGTTAGAAGAAACAAAATTTAATGAAAGGAGGGGGTATCAGTCAAAATCAATTCAAAGAATGCTGTAATTTAGCATGTTATACTAACCATATTTTTTTTTCAGAATTTATTAAGTAGGACTCACTGCTGAGCCTAGACACAGAACAAATCTCTCACTGGGAAAAATGTTTCTAAGCTTCAATTGGATACCAAGTTATCTTGGGTCACCTATAAAATGGTAGTTGGAGCTGGCTTGACAAGAACATCCAAGTCTCCTATAAATGTGACAATCACAAAATATGCCTATCTAAAATCTTTTCTCCATTGCCATTTCAAATCTGCACAAGTTTCAAGACAAGGGCAAGCATCATTAAAAGCACCAAGTCTTAGAGAGGCAAGGAAAGGAATCTTTGAAGCAGAGACAGATACTCAACGCACAGTTCATTCATCTTCCCTAGTCACAGCTATTATATCAATTCCTTCCCTTCAGGATATTTCCAGAGCCTATTCAGGGTATAATAATATGTATGAGCATATGTAGGTGCTATTGGGAAAGGGAAACAACTGACTATTATAACTACATGCAAGAGGGACTAGAGAGATGGCTACAAAGGCACTCTGGGTTCAGTTCCCAGCACCACATGGCAGCTCACAACTGTCTGTAACTCTAGTTCCAGGGATCTGATGCCCTCTTCTGACCTTTGCAGATGCCAAGCATGCCCACAGTGCAAATACATACATTATTTAGTTTATTTTTGTTTTTTCAAGACAAAAGTTTCTTGGTATAGCCCTGGCTGTCCCAGAGCTCTATCTATAGACCAGGGTGGCCTTGAACTCAGAGCTCTGCCTGCCTCTGCCTCTTGAATGGTGGGATTAAAGGTGTGTACAACCACAGCCTGGCTAAAACATGTGTTTTTTTTTAAATAGAAAAAAATATATGAATGAACATAGTTTCAAACTTTTCTCTAAATTCATCTTTCTACTGGTAGATTAATACAGCTCTCAGGCCTCATCAGAGAAGTTTCTTTGTGCAATGGATAGTGGTTAGCACAGAAACTCACAAGTGGTCAAAGTTCAAAGAATTAGTGACTGTGGAGTGGGTTAGCCACAAATAGACATCTGTACCGCAGCCCTTCTCCAAGGCTAGGGACATTTGGAAGGGAGGTGGTGTAAGAGCCAGAGGCAGGGGAGAACCAGAGCAAAACTCTCTTCTGGACATTGCAGGACCACACAGCACCCATGAACTCACAGCAGCTGGAGTTGCCTACTCAAGACCTGTACAAGTTCAAGCCAGTCAACACTCTAGCATAGGCTGGGAAGGGTTCATAAGTCCCTATCCAGAACAGTTGATGACCTCTGAGGGAGAGAGAGTTTTCTTTAAGCACATGACTCCTGGTAGCTTCCGTGGATGGCCCCAAGAAATAGATGGGCAGCACAAATTTGAGCTCATGCGTTATTAAAACAAAAGAGAACAACTTACTGGACCTACTGTTCCTGCCATCAGTGTAATAAAGCTCCCTAGAAACAACAACAAAATCCATGAGGGAGAAAAACTAAAAACTATTATAGTTTATAGACAATTATAAAAGGAGATACATTCAAAATTCCAGGATGTAACATTTTCCTACTTTGATAGATATGCTTTTCAGTAAAGATTACCATGCATGTAAATATAACACAGTGGTTAAAGATTATAAATATACTACAGCAGTTATATGTACACTCATTCTGAGTCACCTACTGTCTTCCTACAGTATCTGGCTGAATAAGGCCAAATAGACAAAATAGTTGCATCAGGAGCCAATTTTACCACCTCCTAACAGATTCTAATTACCAAAGGCTGTATGTTATTTGTGTGTGTATAAAAACATATACCTACGTACATTGAAATCACTAAAGATTTCTGATTCTCCACATTCACAGCAACACAATGCTGCTGATTCACTGTCTTCCAAATAAGAGCTCTGTAATACAAACAAGATCATCATTCCAGAGAACCAGAAAAATGAGCCCAAGATAAGTGAATTAATGTTAGCTCAGGTGAGAACGTGATTAGTGGTGCTGTTTTAAATAGAACATAGCTAGCGACTAGTTGCGTGAATAGACTGGTTAAGTGACTAGAACACTGATTAAGGAATGTTGGTTAGATCAAGCATTTTCTGTGGCTTCCCAATTTGGGGAATGGATGATTTTTTCTTTCTGTAAGAGTGGTGCTATTAACCTTTCATATTCAGAACTCTTCCCAAACTGAGGACAGACTTCTAATTCACTTATCCTCCCATCCAAAGATAAGACACTTGGTGCTGCTGTTTAGAGATAGGACTTAGAAAGTAAGATAGTAAGAGAGAGCCTGATTAGAGGATAAAAACACTAGCCTAGCCTCATTAGATGCCTGCTTACAAGTGTTTATCAGAGCCAAAAGGCATGCTCTACTCAAGTCCTTTGCCAGATGCCAGAAAACAACTTAAAACCTTTTCTTCCATCCTCCCGTCTCTTTTTCAGAATCTGTCTAGAAGATAAGTACAAGGAGACAAAGGAGTGAAACAACCAGCTGTAACACTGGAAGGCTTTCCCCATGACCAACCAAATGAGGACAGAACTCTCTAATTCTGACCCATTAGATGCCACATGCATGCTTGCTTTTAGGGTAACCAAGATGGAAACCAAGTTACCCTCACATTGAGAACTGATGTGTATTTACCCTATGTCATCAAGACTCCTTATGAGCAGTGGTTGAATCCTAGCTATATGTGGTGTCTACTTTATAGCTGACTTAGCTGACACTTTGTTTTTTCCAAGCAAGGATATGTTTTGACCTGCAGAATACCTGAGAGATTAACAGTTTTAAAATACAAAACACTTGGAAGAGAGAATATAAAGCCAGGGGATACTATTTCTATTAACCACTTTGTTCCTGGTTTCCTTTTTCACTTCTTTCCTACCCTCATGTTTTGTCTACATTGGTTTTATGATCAGATCTTACCAGCCATTATCCCCATTCTCTTCTTTTAGAAAATAATCAGAAATCATTAAATATTAAAAATTTGTATCTGACAATTATAGTCTCTTAATTTCTTCCTTTTGTAGGGAGAAAATAATACTCATTCTTCTGGCTTCTTTCTTTTTTATATCAATGTACAAAATACTCAAAAACGTTTAGGAATACTATTGCAAAAGCTAAAGACTGAATAAAATGATTAAAGGAAGTAATAAGGTGGACATTGGACCTGCTTTCAATTCTTCCAAACTCTCATGCTGCAACAAATCTGAGTAATCTAAGCATACCAAAAATTGTCTGTTAGTGTTCAAAACTGAAGAGCAAAACATGTAAGTCAATTAATCCAAATCATCCTCACAAAGAACCTTCAGTTTTTGTCTTATACCTTTGAATATTTACATTAACACTCTTAAATGATCCTGTAACCACATCTGCATTGCTATATCCTTATAATTAAAACAATTCATTAAGATACCTATCCATTTAGATGTGCTGATAGAATTACAACATAATTGGTTCTGGGAACATGTATTTACTTGTGACCAACATATTTAGCTCTATATTATAGTCTCAGAACCCTAAGGGAAACAAAAGACATTTTAAGTTTTTTTCCTCTGCCTTCTGAGGTGACTTGACAATTCTGATGAGCTGTTCCTGGGTACTATGCAACTTATTTCCAAGAATTAAAGAATAAATAAATAAATTTCAAAGGTGCTTAAAGGCATTTACTTCTAATTTCAAATATTTTCAGCAAATTGGGAAGAAAATGTGCTTCCTTAATTTACTTCCTTCTTGGCAGGCTCTTATTTCAACTGATCTTGTCTAAGATTCATATGAAAAAGTTTCTCCTATTTGCTGGGCCATTCCCTTCCACATAGACTACCACTGATCTTCACACCCAATCCTCAATGCCCTTTCTCCATAAAGAAGTAACAAAACTCTCTTTTTCTCTCTCTTTCCCCTTTCCTCCCTCCTCTCCCATTCTTCCCCTTTGCTTTGCTTCCTCTTTCCGTCCCTTCCTTTGTGGAATCTAGGAGAACTTTCTTCTTCTTTCCTTCAATAAAAGTTGAGGACAGTAAGAAATATACTAGAGAGAGAGAGAGAGAGAGAGAGAGAGAGAGAGAGAGAGAGAGAGAGAGAGAGACAGACAGACTGTGATGGTAATTGTTATTTATCAACTTGACTACATCTGGAATTAACTAAAACCCCAAAATGGAGCATACAGTTGTGAGCTATTTCTGCTTAATTTGAAGTGGGAAAAACTTCTGATCTAGATCTTTAGGGCAGGAAGACACACTTTTAATCCTGATTTAGAGGCAGGAAGATATATCTTTACTCCAGATGTTAAGGCAGATCTAATAGGCTTCCAGCAGAAACCGATGGAAGGACATGGAAGAAGGAAGCTTTGGTTCTTTGCCTGCCTGCTCTCACCTTTCTACAAGTCCATTCCTTCACTGGCATTAGAACCTACTTCCCTGGGATTCCAGATATGCTGAAGAACAGCTGAGACGTCCAGCCTTGTGGACTGAACAACTACTGGATTCTTGGACCTTCCACTCACAGGCAGCCATTGTTGGACTAGCTGAACTACAGCCTAGAAATATAATAAATCCCATATATATTAATATATGTAGGTTAATATAGTCATTCATTCTCTAAGTTCTGTTTCTCTAAAGAACCCTGACTAATATACAATCAGCTGTTAAACAATAAAATGTATCTTTATCTAGGACTAAGATCTTTTGATCCTTAGATGCTACTACGTATTCATACACAGGCACAACTGGATTGACAAAGTAATTTTATAATCTGAAGATAATCCAATTGAGAAAGCTATCTCTGATGTATCTACCCCCAAGCCATAAATTTAGAAACGATTATGTCAGTATGTAATGCAAGCCCTGGTGAACAAGATTCAGAGCATGTCAACGAGTTTTAAGACATCCCTTCCATTCTTATCCTGTCACCTCCCAGACCTCCACAATCCCATTTCCAGAAGTAATTAATTACCATGCCAATTTCTTAGCTACTGCCCAGGGATGGTCTGCATATACACAAGCTTTATGGGTTCTGATGTCCTTTCTCTAAGGACACAGATGAAAACAATTTTACCTATCTATCTTAATTTTGATAGTTAGAATATCTCTCTTGAATCTGTCTACAAGCCAGATCCTGTGCTTCTTTTTCCAGAGTCTAGCCAGGCAAATGGATGGAACTAGAAAAGTTTATTGAGTGAGGTAACTAAGACCTGGTAAGACTAATGTCTCATGGTCTCTTTCATCTGAGGTTCCTAGTTCCAAATCTTCATATGTAACTATATACCTGGAGTAACTTCAGAAACTAGGAAACTCAAAGGTGGAGAAGCAACTGAGAGAGGCACCAGAAAGAATAGAATGGTACAAGTGATCTGAGAGAAAAATAGAAAAATTGGTTGGGAGCCTTAATTATGAAGGGGGTGGAGGTAAATACACAAGAAAGAAGATAAAATAACTAAGGATACCTGGAAAATCCATGAAGAAATATACTATTATCTACTTAAAAATACCTTGAATACACGTCAGTGTATAAACTTATAGACATAAAGAGTTTAAATTGAAGGTTTCACATCTGGGTTAACAATGCCCCCCCCCCCACTAGAGCCATAAACTATATAACAAACCCAAATACCAGGCATGAGAAGCGCTCTTTTGAGTGTTGGTCAGGGTCAGCCAAATAGGCCGCTGCTATTTCCCTTGGTTGCCTTCCAGAGGTGGAAGAAAGTACTGACTGTTGAAGACACACCATATACTTCATTCAGACACAAGGCCAATATGATCTGAAAGCCTCCTCCCTGAAGGAGCTGTGCAAGCTCCCAAAGGAAGGAAGAACCAATAGCCCCACCCAGGTATGATACCTCTGAAAGACAACAACAACCAGCATGGTACTACAACCCTAAGGGTGCAATAGTGGTATATATACTGTGGCGGTAACTAACAATTCTCTAATCTGAGGCCGCTGGAGCTTTGATGGATTTAAGACCCACTCAACAAAGGGAAAATAATGTCTAGTATTAGGAACCTAGCTATCTACTCAGAGCTAGTGAGGTCTTGGATCTTAGAGGGAATCCTATACCTATTACTTTACTAAACTACCACAATCCCTAACTACACTCTTACATATTTATCCTTACATTCACAGAAAAGTGTAGTCCTTACCCCTTACCAAGAAAACTTCTCTTTGCAACAGAGACTATTACAGAAAATCACAATCAATCAAAATGCAGTTATAGAGCCCAGATCCAGCTGATACATCTACAAAACAACTCCTGTACTTAAGAGTCAAGGATCACACTGGAAAAATAGGGGACAGAAGGATTATAAGAGTCAGAGAACAGGGAGTTTGCTCTGAGAGTGACTCCTAGAAATGTCAGAAGTTACACCAATAGACATGCTAATATGTAAAAGGAAATTCTCAGGATGCTTCAATCCAAGATAAAGCACTATGGGAAACTACAGAATATTCAGACTGGGAGAAATGGTCTTCCCTATGGAAGATCATACCAATTGACTATCCAGTATCTTATGGTCAGCCCTGAAAACATACAGACAAGTATCACTGACTGAGCAGGTTGGTTTTTTTTTTTATACATTTAGAAATATTCAAATATATATTCGTGTGTGTGTGTGTGTGTGTGTGTGTGTAATAGCATTAAGAAGGGAGGCAATGAATTTGAAAGAAATCAAGAAGAGGGGTATATGGGAGGGTTTGGAGGGAGGAAAGGGAAGGGAAAGGATATATTATAATCTCAAAAATATTATTTACTTATGGAATGCTGAGAATTTAGTTTATAGTGTTAGCCATACCAGAAAAGTACCTTACTACTGAGCAATTCCCCAGATCTCTGTTTATGTGAGTGGGGTGTGCTTAATCAGATGCATGTGTGCATGGGTAGGCCAAAGAGTAACCACAGGTATCATCAGGAACACTGTCTACCTCCTTTGAGATATAATCTCTCATTAGCCTGGAGCGCACTGATTAAACTAGACTCGATGGCCCGTGAGTCCTCGGGATTCTCCTTTCTCCATCTTCCCTGTACTAGGATTATAAGTGTGCACCACTAAATCTGGTATCTCTACATGGGTTCTAAGAATTAAGTTCAAATCCTCACATAATGGACCATACCTCTCCACCATGCCCCTGGCCAGGTTCTGTCTCAATCATTTTAAAGTTACAGTTCAGTAGATTCACATTGTTGGATGACCAATCTCAACAGTTTTTCATTTTACAAAACTGAAACTATATACACTGTAAATAAATAACCCATTTCTTTCTTTCCTGAGCCTGGCAACTATCATTTACTTTTGTTTCAATGAATTTAACTACTCCACAAGCCTAGAACCCCAGCTACTGAGAAGGCTAAGACAAAACAATTCCAAGTTCAAGGCCTGGCTGGGCTTAGAGAGTAAGCTCAAAGAAAACTCAGTCAACTTTAGTGAGACCATAACTCAAAATTAAGTTTTATAAAAGGGAAAAAAATTCAATCTAGAAGGAGAAGAGGAATAAGAGGAGTAAGAGGAGCTCTTTAGGACAGAAGCAGACACTGAAAAGACCATGTGAGGACAGAAGAGATACAGCTACAAGCCAAAAAGATACCTCAGAGGAAATGAACTCTGCCAACACTTACACCTAACAGCAGCTAGCACACCTCCAAAAGAATAAATGCATTTCTGTTGTTTCTCGGTATGGAAGTCTCACAAATAATTATAAAGAGGAACTGTTCTCATGCTCCCTTTTAGGACCCAATATGAAGCTACTCAAATTCTTCAAACTTATCAGAGCTGGGTTAACTTCCATATTACATCAGTTTGAGTCAAACACAGTGTCTTTATATGTAGTCCAAACTAGGCTGTAACTTGCTATGGCTTCACATTCAATTCAGTCTTTGTGCCTCAGCCTGCAAAGTGCTTAGATGAACACATGTACACCATACTTGTGTTCTCCTCTACTTTTAACAATTCTTGTGATTGAGTACATTGCTTCCTACTCTAATAATCCAGGATAATCTCCCCATCTTAAAGCTACATTATTAATACCCTTTATGCAAATTGCAAATTTAATTCCTCCTTTACTATGTATCACAAAACACTCTTATATTCACAGGGGATAAGGATGGCTATCAGGTCTGGAAGAAAGTTATTCTCTGTTGGTTCTCAAACTCCCACCAGTGGCAGAAACTACAGCAGTATTTTAGAATTTGTTAGAAATGCAAGTTCTTATCCCATCCCATATACGAAAATAAAATAAATCTATCTATAAGACCTAGAAGCATGTTTTTAACAAGGCTTTTGAGTGATTTAGACATGCACTGATGTTAGAGCCTCTGGTACAAAGCAATTGCTTCTGTAGACAGCACTTAAATCCCTGCATTAAAGCTAGGCTGGGGAACCACACCACTCTCCTGCAAACAGTTCAGCAGCAGGTTTCTAGATTCCAATGGCCTTTCCAGACACCGGGGGAAAACCTGTGCAGCTAAATTAAAGTGAGAAGTAATTCTATAATTAAAAAACATATAAAATATTTCCTGCAACTTAAGATGATACCAATACCACAATAAAATCACTGCTGCTGGGAAAAGAAATAACCACATTGATTATTTTGTCCTCCAAACCTGGAGTGAAGAAAAAAAAAAGCAGCAATTTAACCGTATCCTGCAAACTCAGAAACACAAAATAGAAATGCTTTTCCCATTCTCATATTCAGTCTTAGATAATAAACTATTGGGATAGAGACTACTGGGATTCAGCTTCTCCTATGTGGATGATTTTCTGTGGATATTAAAATATATGGAACTATTTGAGCTCTTGAGAGCTTTTAATGCTAATTTAAAGAAGAACTGTGGATGCCAAGAAGACATCAGAATTACTCAAAAAAAAAAAAAAAAATCATTTCCTGAAGGAAACAAGAGATTTTGGAAGCCTTAGTTCCTATCACATATGTTTTATTGAACTCAAATGAAATTTGTTTTGCTTTTTAGTTCAAAGTACAAAAGACAGAAACAGTTGAAACTGAAAAGAAAACAAGAAAAAAGATCTGGAACTAAAACTTATTTATCACTAAGTAAAAATTAGTGTCTTTGAGCTGGTGAGATGGCCAGTAGGTAAAGGTGATTGTTGATAAGTCTGACAACATGAGTTTGATACCAGGAATTTACATGGTTGAAAGAGAGAAGTCGCCTTCTCAGACTGTTCTTTGACCTCCATATGTGTGTTGTGGCATGCACATCTATAAACACAGTAAATTATAAAAAACAATGCCTCCATACATAAAGAATAAGAAGGTATAGAAAACAATAAATCTACAAAAGTTGAAAGTAAGGAAGCAAACAAAAGTATGCTGGAAATTTTTGAGACCAGTGCAGAAAAAAAAAAAATCAGTTAATTGGAAATAAGCACTTTGTAGTTTATATAAAGATTATTCAGAAATGTTTGTGTATTCTTACAGAAAGATTCCTAAAACATAGATTCCTAAACTTGTGATTATAGAAAAGCCATAAAAAGAAATGGAAAATAGGGTATTTCTGGGGGGGGGGGGTGTAAAGGCAGCTGTTTATATGCACAGGTTCATAAGTTTAAGTAAAGACATTATATGAACACAGAGGGGGAGAGGGAGGGAGAGCAGGGGAGAGGCTGGTACAGGAGAGAGAGAGAGAGAGAGAGAGAGAGAGAGAGAGAGAGAGAGACTGACAGACAGACAGACAGACAGAGACAGAAGAGTTTACACTTAGTGTACCATGGTAGATTCTGAAAAAAATAATTGTTCACAAAAGCAGTAACAAATAATAAACAAATTAATAAAGATAAAGACAAGTCAATGCTAAGTATTTAATTCAGATTGATGAGGAAAAAATGGCAGCAACATTTCACAATTATTTCTGGACCTAAAATCTTAATATGCAAGTGAGAAACATACTGGGTTGACTAAAATTGCCTTTCTTTAATCTCATTATTGGGGAGGTGGAGGCAGGCAGATCTCTGAGTCTGAGTCCAACCTAGACTACACAGCAAATTCCAGCAAGAATTATATGTTGTAAACATACACAGATTATAAAGTTGTATACAGTGTCTTATGCTAGCCAGAGCTACATATTGAAACCCTGTGTCAATAAGTAGAAAAGTAAATAAACAAATGGGGGCATGGGTTTGGATTCAAGTCTTGAGTTACTAATTATGTGGTTTACAAATGAAATTTAATCCTTGCAAAGACTGTACTGAGGTGTACCAAAGTGCTTTACTATTTTCATTTTCTAAAAATGAGGCTTCTGCTATTAAGTTAGCAGCTTACTGCTCTTTATGAGAATTTAAAAACAAACAAAACCAAAAACACACCAGCAATTCACTTTTGTCAACTTCATAGGAACACCTAACTAGCACAAGACACTATATACAACCTTAAATTCTGTGTATGTTTACAACATGTAATTCTTGTTAGACCTCATTTATTTGGTAAATCACCTTAAATGTTATTATTATAGTTCTAAAAACCTTAGAATTCTAGTTTTTTATTACCCAACTCAGACCTGTATATATCATGGTTTTAAACACATCCGCCAATTACCCCAAGTTCTGTCATATAAACCTGGACTGTAGAAGTCAATTGGACTTTATAGATGCTAATGTGTGTGCACATAATCTCATGACTGTGTTTCTATATTGTGAAAGAGCTGAAACTCTGTGATTTCTTTTGGAGAATAGCATTTAGAACAGAAAAAAATGGGGGGGGGGTCAGCTATTTTATAGAAACCAGGGAACTTCAGAAAGCAATAAGATACTGAGTAAGAAGAACAAGACAAACCTCTTTGGACATCTGACTGGGGATGTGAGCCAGAAAAGAAAGACAGTGAAGAAAGATCAGTGTTACTGAGATAGAATCCCAAGACACACCCAAGTCAGGTTTCAGATGATTGTGAAAAGAATAGTGTTTACTCAGAACCCAGAATTAGACCTATTTCCCTGCAAGTAAAGAGCCTGATTCGTTAACAAATGAGAACTGAAAAATGTTTATAGCACTAGAGAAGAAATCTGAGTTGATTAACGAGGAAGAGTACACGTTCCTAAAATTAAAGGCCAACAGTCTGAAATGGACTTAAGTGAGTGGTGATATTTTTATTCATAATTTCTTTGACTGCTTTCAAATATGACATCTCATACTGTAGCAAAATTATTTCTATATTATGGTTAATTATTAGACTATGGTGAAAGAAGGCACTGAATAAAAGAGTATAAACCACCAGTATTCATTTTCAAAGGGACTGATCCCTGAGTCATTGAATAAATATTTACACAGCCCACAAAATCACTTAAATGCCAGGACTTAACCCTGTGGTCACATTCAGCATCAGAGGTAGCACTGGGAGGAGCTCCTCCTCATGGTGAATCCAGAAAACTGTTTCAAGAGGAGAGAAGCTCACTTACAGATTCTGCCTGACTCTGTCACTTTCTTAGAGTTATACATATTTCAGGGGCTGATACCATTGCAAGGCTGCCAAGGAGGATATTCTCATATAGACAAGAGACATCATGAAATTAATTTCCCACAAGAGAATTCTGAGAAGGGTCTCTATCAAAAATTGGTCATAATGGGATCCTTCCTTATCCTCTGAATTGGAAAAAAAACTTTTCAATTGCTTTCATCAATCATAGAAATTAATCTGGGAAAGTGAGACCTTATATGGATGGCTAACAGAAGAAGAAATCAGAGCTAACCACATGTAGAGATGAGAGAATAAAAAAAGAAAAAAAAAAAAAAAAAAAACCAAAACTCTGGCTATAAAGTAGCAATGCCCCATAACTAGAAATCAGAGGAGCAATGGAGACTATAGAGGATAAACTCATGAAAGACCAGGCATTTCTTACCAGGAATGACTGAAGCAGAAAAATCCAGTCCCAAAACCAAGGGAAGTGTAATCAGGAGGATCAAGAAGAGTTCAAGGCCAGTCATGGGCACAAGTTTGAAGACAGTGTGGGCTACGTAAGACCCTGTGTCTCCAGAATAAAATAAAGACTTTAAAAGGAAAGATAGGGCATTTTCTTAGTTTGAGGAAAAGGATTTTAGAGACAAATTCAGAAAATACTTCAAAGGCAAGAGATTTTATGAACAAAGTCAATAGCAAGGGATATTATTTTCTAAATCACAATTAGGATTTATCAAGACTGCCACTGTTGTGAGAAATGCTAAATGGGATCTTGGTTTGGGGGCTCTAATGATCAAATAGTATGTCATATCCTTTTGATTTTAAGCCTACCCTTTAACAGCTGAGCCATTAAGTAACCAAGATTATTAGATGTTTCGTGTCTAAGACAGGCATGCCTTGAAAAACAGCTTTCTGGTAGTAAACTTAGATTTGATTTGAGGCAGGACTTCAGAGCTTGCCACAAAGCTATTCCCTTGACTCAATCAGCCTGGCCTCTCAGTTCCCAATGGCACCATTGAAGTTCTTAAAGTACTTTGTATTCTTATAGAGGCCACAAGGAAAACATCCTGGATCCCTAAGACAAGACTTTAACTCCAACCAATTAAGTGCAAGGAAACTAGAGACCCAAAACATGGGAGTACTAAGGAGAGGATAAAGGGTCAAGAAAACACAAGCCATAGGTCAGAGGATTAGAATGGATCCTTTTGATGATCTATTTGATTACTGCCACAGGAAAAAATTCCTCTGAAAAGAAATCTTCAGAAAAAGACAAGTTGGTGGGTGGCATTTTCTCAGGGATAGAGCAAACATAGGAAAGTCCAAAGTCTGCCAACCTCTAACATCGTTCAGACCCAACTGAAATTAAGACCACACAAGTAGTACAAATAAATACTAACACATATGAGTCTATGCTGTTTACTGGTACAATTTTGAAAAAAAATCCCAAAGCCTATTCATGGACTTCTTGTACTATTGGACATTAGCCTGCTCAAGAAAGAAGCTAGGTCTAGGCAAAGTAGAGAGATAGGTGCTACATCCTAGAGAACCAGTTGTTGTCAGTCGGGTCCTAAGATTTAGAGTTGCCTGAGCCTGGGCAAGACTGTTAGAACCAGGATGTTCAAGGAGAAATTGCCTTCCTTAGAGGATGTCTCTGAAAGAAAATGCTACTCTACTCCAAAATCTATTCGTTGTCCTATTACCATGCATCTAAAGAGAATGGTCTCTATTTCTCACAAGTAAGAAAATCCCAGGGTGGGATGGTACCCAAGGGGAGGAGTTAATGGGGAGAGACTTGTAAGACCAGGAGGAGAGGAGGGATGGGGGAGGGGTGATATCAAGATGTAAGGTGAATAAATAAATACATTAAAAAAGGTAAATTCTTTCAAAATATACTTTCAAAATTTACTCTTGTAAACTTGACAAAACAAACTACTGGAGAATTCTTCTATTTCAAAGTTGTCCCAAGACTAGTTCATTGTTCTCACTGGATGGAAAACAACATTGAGAATTTGGACTAGTAATTAATTGGCTAGTAAGTTAATACATATAGTTTAAATATGATTTACTGTCTTCCATTTGCTATAACAACTCTAATAAAAAAGGTGCCAGCCTAACAAGAAATGAAACCTAACTTTATATTCTAGAAACATAAGACCACATTTTTGAAAGTCAACGTTATTGCTGTGTGAATTTATCAAGGGAAGGAATGGGGTTAGAAATTGGAAAGAAGAGGGAGTCTCATAAGACTTGAGAAATAAGAAACTAGCAGGCCTCAAGAAGTTTCTGAAACTGAGAAGGCACAGGGCTCAGCTCAGGGGTTATAGAAGTAAGCAACCTCCAGGAAAGAAAGGAGACTTACAAGCTGAGCTGCTGGAGGAGATAGCCTGACTCCTTAAGCTGTCTATGAGTCCTGAAGAGAGCTTCATTGGTGAAGCTTTCATGAGACATATTCCATGAAAAAGTGGTTTTTTTTTTTTTTTTTTTTTTTTTTTTTTTTTTTTTTTTTTTTTTTGTGATGCAGCTACCTTTGTTTCACTCCCAGATTGTGTATGGTGCATAAATTTAATTGATTAAGAGTAATGTCCTGCCACTGGGGCACACCAAGATGCTCTGAACAGCCTGATATCCTTCTGGATCTGCATTTTCCCATGACCTCTCTACCCACCTTCATACAGATCTGCTGACCCTAAACCATACAGCCCAAGGATACAATAAAAGGCCTGCCACACATTTTACCAAAAGTAATTTGTAGATTTAATGCAATTTCCATCAAAATTCCAAAATAATTGCCTGTTTATGGGATGTTATTCTAGCTAGACTGCCTTGTTTGGCCTCAATGGGAGAGGAAGTGCCTAATCCCACAGATGCTTGATGTGCCAGGGTGGGTGAATACTCAGGGGAGCTCCCATGTGCTCAGAGGAGAAGCAGAGGGGAAATGGAGGGAATGGATTGTGGGAGGGGATGACCAGGAGTAGGACAGTGAGTGGGTTGTAAAGTGAATAAATAAAAATAAATAAATTAAATTAAATTTTTAAAAAAGAAGTATTTATGGTCAGACCAGCAAGATGACTCATCTGGTAAAGGCACTTGTCACCAGGCTTAATGATATGAGTTTGATCCTCAGAACCCCATGGTTGAATGGACTCCTACAAGTCCTCTGATGCCCCCACATGTGTACTATGGTACATGTGTACACATATATACACAATAAATAAATATAAAATTATACTCCCAATAGTAACTTAAAAAACAAAAATTCCATTTCTAACCTTTAGGTTTAATTATAGTAGTATGGTAACTATTTTTGGTTGTCAGCTTGACCATCTCTAGAATTAATTAAAACCTAAATGGTTTACCTATGAGGAAATTTTTTTCTTAATTAAAATCATTTGAATTAGAAGACCCACTTTTAATCTAGAGGCAGGAAAATACATCTTTAATCCAGCTCTTTTGATTTTTTGAGGTAGGAAAATCTACTTTTAATCTGGGCCACACCTCTGCTGGTAAATTTAACAATTCTTTCACTGGTTGGCTGACTGCTGTGTTAGCATCAGATTTTGATAGGAACCGAAAGAAGTAAAGATATTGAGAACTAACAAAGAGTAATCACCCCCCAAATACATATAAAATGATTACAGCTGGTTTTAATAGCATCTTGACACAAATTAAAATCACCTGAGTTGGGAGTCTAATCTAAAAAATTGTCCAGATTGCTTTAATTGATGTGGGAAGACCCACCCCATTGTGAGTGGCACCTGCTGGTAGCAATCCAGATTTCACAAGGGTGTTAGAGAAGAAAGGCTGATGGCTGGGCCTTTCTCTTTCCCCCAGTTCATCTGACCTATTGCTTCTACGTTGATTCCTTTCCAGGCTTCCATCAAGGAATAAAGACCTCTAACTGCCCAGGAACTTTCCAGGTTTGCAGCACTAGATTGGGACTGCTGAGACGCCCAGTATTGGGAATGCTTGGCTTGCTAAGGCATTAATCTTCAAGGATGGAGCGACTACTCAGTTCTCATAGAACAATAAAAGTTTTTTTTTTTTTTTTTTTTTTTTAAACCCAGATATAACTTCTAGGAAAAAAAACACAGGAGAAAAATCTTGGTTAAACTGTGTTATGTAAAGGTTTCTTAAAAATACAAAAAGCCCAAAACATTAAAAACAACAACTAAATCAGTTTTAACAATGAAAAACTCTTGGTTTTTGATAGAAACATTTAAGACAACAAGGAGGATGTAAGGGAACATGTCTATAGTCAAGCCTGCCAGCACTTGGGAGACTGGAAATTGAGACTTCAAGGCCAGTCTGGCAAATAAAAGTAGAAGCTTAAGAGATAAACCTGTAGTTAGGAGTTTATTTCCCAGCACCCACCTCAGTCATTTCCTAACAGCCTGTAACTCTAGCTCCAGGGAATCTGATGCCCTCTTCTGGCCTCCAAGAGCCCAAGCACATACACAGCACATATACAAATAGATACACATATATACATATAAATAAAAATATTTTTAAATACATATAATGTAATATTGGGGAAACTTTCCAAAGTATCTCTGGACTTTGGAAATAAGATAAAATACTTAAATATGAAATACATGTTAATTTTTGTAACTGAGCATCTCAGATTTTTTAGCTTTATTTTTATTTTATGTGCATGAGTGTTTGGCATACTAGCATGTCTGTATACCACATATGTGCCTGGTGCCTGCTTGGGCCAGAAGGCATCGTATCTCCTGGAATTGAAGTTTCAGACAATTGTAAAGTGTTACGGTACCTGAGAACTAATCTGAGTTCTCTTCAAGAGCAGCAAATACAATTAACTGCTGAGCTCTCCAGCCCAGCTTTATTCACAATAGCCAGAAACTAGAAACAACTTAGATGTCACTCAACTGAAGAATGGATAAAAAATATGGTACATCTATACCATGGAATATATTATTCAGCTATTAAAAGCAAGGGCATCACGAAATTTTCAGGCAAGTAGATAGAACTAAAAAATATCATCCTGAATGAGGTAACTCAGAATCAGAAAGACACGTATGGTATGTACTCACTTATAAGTTAGCCATAAAGTACAAGATACCCATGCTACAATCCACAGACCCAAAGAAACTAAATAATAAAGAGGGCCCAAGGGAGGGTGTAAGTCTCACTCACAAGGAAAACACAAGTCATCTGAGGTGGATGGAGAGAGGGAACTGGGTGGGAGGGAGGTGAGGAGGGAGACAAATCTGGTGTGAGAACAAGAAGGGGACAGAGAGGGCTGGGAGTTAGAATGGAAATTGGTGGGGGGCATCTCTGGGACTAGCTGGAGACCTGGAATGGAGGAGACTCCAGAAAAATCTATGGGGACAACCCTACCAGTGGGCAATATGGAGACTGAAGTGGCCACCTCCTGTAGCCAGGCAGGACTTCCAGCAGAAGGAGAGAATATTAACCTACTCACAAATCTTCAGTCCAAATTTGTCCTGTCTTCAAGATGCACAGGGATAAAGATAGAGCAGAGATTGAGGGAATGGCCAACTAATGACTGGTCCAACTTGAGACCCATCCCATGGGAGAGAGCGAACCCCTGACACTACTAATGATACTGCTATGCTTGCAGATAGGAACATGGCATAACTGTCTCCTGAGAGGCTTCATCCAGCAGCAGATAGAAGCAGATACAGAGACTCACAGCCAAACATCAAGTGGAGCTCAGGAATCTTGTGGAATAGAATTAAGCAAGCCAGAGACTTAACCACCAACTGAAGAGCATGCAGGGGCTGGAACTAGGTCCCCTACACATTTGGAGCAGATGTGCAGCTTGGTCTTCATGTGGGTCTCCTAACAACTAGAGCAGGGGCTGTCTCTGACTCTGTTTCATGCCACTGGACCCCTTTCCCCAAACTGGACTGCCTGATTGGGCCTCAGTGGGAGAGGATGTGCTTAGTCCTGCTGGGATTGGATGTCTCAAAATGGGGTGGTACCCAAGGGGGGGGCTTCCCCTTCTTTGAAGAGGAGAAGGAATAATGGGGTCAGGGATATGTAAGGATGGGACTGGGAGGGGGCTTTAATCAAGATGTAAAGTGAATGAATGAATGAATGAATGGAAAGAAAGAAAAAAGGATTTTAACAGAACTCTCACCAAGAAAAGAACAGAAAATAAACAGCAGAAAAAAAAAACTTTCAAGCAAGCACTGCACCTACTGAAGGGAAGATATGTAAAAAAAAAAAAAAAAAAAAAAAAAAAAAAAAAAAAAAGAAGTGCAGACCACAAAATACTATTATAGGGTGCTCACAGTGAATATTTTACTCAAACTGTTTTTACTTAGCTTCCTATGGACAAAGATAATGTTGTCTTATAATAGGAACTCTTAACTGTTTACACTCAATGCACTGCAAATGAATTTAAGCTTCTCTCGTTTAGCTAGCAGTGTCAGGTCTGTAGTCATAGATACTGGTCAGTCTGCGAACTACAGAGACATGTGGCACACCTATACAAATGGAATTCTGTTTGAGGAAAGAATAGCAGCAAGGAAGCTATGTTCGAATAGGGAAGTACTTCTAAGTCAGACTCAGTGAGAGAAGGTAGGCTACAGAACAAGGGTTACAATAGTGGTTCTCAACCTGGGGTTGTGATCTCTTTAGGGGTCAAATAGCCCTTTAGAGGGGTTGCCTAAGACCACAGATATTTACATAGTGATTCATAACAGTAGCAAAGTTATACTTATGAAGTAACAACACAATTTTATGGTTGGGGTCACTACTAGATGAGACACCGTATTATGATCACAGTGATAGGAATGTGGAGAACAATTGTTCTCCTGCAATCTATCACTAATGTAACACACAAAACCCACACACACACATCTGTATGTCTGCACAGAATTCTAAGAGACAAAAAACTAAACTTCACTGTAAAACCTACATGACCAGGGGATACAGTCAGAAGAAGGCTTTACTATATACCCATTAAAATGTTTTAACCGTTTAACCTTGTGAATGTATATCCTAGTTTTAAAAATAAATAATAAATTTAAAAATCAATAAAATAATTTACCCTCTCAGCAATAACCAAGTTCCATAAAGAAGCTGAGTTGATTAAACTGACAAATGAGAAGGATCCTGACTAGATTTTAGAAGGTTATATTTGTTCATGCTCTTTAAGACACCATAATCTAAAATCTGTATATGGCATTGAGACCCTAGTTCAGTCAATTCCTACTGGTATAACCAGGCATTTATCCACCACATGGAAACAAACATAACTCGTAATGTTCTTTATTACCTGTAGCTTTTAAAATAATTCATTTTCCCTCCTACATCCTGCAGTCTTCTCTCCCTCCCTTCCTCCCAGTTCTCTCCCCCTGCCTCCCCTTCTCCCCCAGCTCCAACACTCGTCCATTTCCCTTCAGCAAAGAGTAGTCCTCCCAATGATATCAATCAAACAAGTCATAAAAAGACTAGGCACAGACCCTCATATCAAGGCAGGAGTAGGCAACCCAAAAGGAGGAAACAGGTCCTATGAGCAGGCAAAAGAATCAGAGACAGCCCCTGCTACAGTGTCCCACAAAAGCCCCAAGCTAAACAACCACATTATGCATACAGAAGGCCAAAGTGAGACTCGTGTAGGCTCCTTGACTGCTGCTTCAATTTCTATGAGCCATTATGAGCCTTGCTTAGTTGACTCTGTGGACCATGTTTTCTTGGTATCCTCAGCTCTTCTGGTTTCTACAATACTTCCTCCCCATCTTCTGTAGGGTTCCTCAAGCTCTGCCTGTGTTTAGCTGTGGGTCTCTCTGCATCTGCTTCCACCAGCTACCTGTAGCTTTTAATAAAAATGAAGAAATGAGGTTGTTTTGTTTTTAAGAACTAGAGATTGGACCCAGAGCATCATGAGTAGTAGGACAAGTATTCTACACTGATCTATATAACCATTCCCTTTTTAAATTACCTTTTTATATTTGAGATAGGGTCATGGCTAAACTGTCTAGGCAGATCTTGGACTTACTATCCTCCTCCCTTAACCTCCCAAGTAGCAAGAATTCCAGGCATATATCACCATGACAGGCTTTCTTTTAGATAAATATAATGTAAATATAATGAAATCTGGGTATGCCAGAAATCAAAATGAAATCTTTTATAGTTGAACTTTAATTGTAGACAAATTATTTTATTCTTGACAGCATCTTATGGGGCCAACTAAAGCAATACTACAAGTTCGAAGCTAGATTCCCTTAAGCATGTCTGAAGCTTCACACATGAAGAGGAAAGGAAAGAAAGTATTTTCGGAATGAAAATCTGGCTGACAGGGTTATGGGGCATCTGAGAAGTCATGGGATAGGTCCAACTTTCTCAGGGGAGAGCCTGCCATTTTTTTGTTTTTGTTTGTCAAATATTTCCAACATCTGCTATTGAAATTAGTTCTGCACAAATGTTTGCAGATGCAGAGCAGCTGCTAATCCCGACTGCATTTCAGCTCATTGGTGGCCTGTAAGCAAATCACTGAAATGGTGTGGTAAATTTACCATTCGTGTTCAAGTGTTTTCAAAAAACTGGCAAATTCAGGTTCCGGAATGTTGAATTCAGATGTTAATATCCACTTAAAACTGGTGGAGATTGTAGTTTTCACAGTACAAGTAAAGTCTGCCCCTGTCTTTTGGGACTGCAAAGTTTGAAAGCATATTCTCTTGGAGCCATTTATAGGCAAT
This sequence comes from Micromys minutus, assembly GCF_963924665.1. Classification (NCBI taxonomy): domain Eukaryota; kingdom Metazoa; phylum Chordata; class Mammalia; order Rodentia; family Muridae; genus Micromys; species Micromys minutus. Next base: position 28,160,620 of record NC_137979.1, on the reverse strand, counting down.
CCCTTTTCATGCCTGTGTTAAATAAAGATATATTGACCTACCTACGATACTGCTTTCTGATTCATTTCATTTAAAAGAATAAGTCAGAAACTATATGTCTTCCTTGATTATTTAATCAAAAATACAAAATAAAACAAAATACAATTTTTATCTTTCAAATTAGCAAAGGTAAGAGTGAAACTCATAAACTAATGACTGAGAATATATAGTAACATCTCCCTGTAAAGCAATAAAACATCACAACAAATCTTAAAGAGATGTTTATATTGGCTAAGTATATTTCTGAGATGTGCATAAAGATTTATAGACAAGTTGTTTTATACAGAAGAACATATTACATGTGTATGGAGTGAAATCATATACCCAAGAGAGAAAGAGAACACCAAATATCCAAGGAGAAGTGAATAGTTAAATTACATAGCATATTAAAATTAATTATTTGGTAAAATACAGGGAAAATTCTGTGTCAAGTACTTTTTTTAAAAAAAATCACTTTATTGTAATAAGCTTACAAATAAAAACATCATGCAGCTAGATTAAGAAAGCTACTCAAACTCTTACTCTATCCCAAACTCTATGCATCTTAGTGAACTTCTATACAGTTAGAATAGCCATTCTGGAGCGACGGAATTTTCCTTAGGGTTTTACATTCTGTCAGTTACATTTTTATGCAAAAAAGAAAAAACCTAACAGAGCTGAAACTAGAACAGTTGGCTTTATAAACCTCTTTCATGACTTGAGTGTCTTTTTAACAGCACTCCATCCTTCCTTATTACCTCCTTTCTAAATGTAACATAGACACACCGTTGTTTACATATATGCGTGTAGGATCCATAAATGTAGGAGAATGTGAAGTTTTTCTCTTTCTAAAGTTGGGTGACCTTACATATTATATACAGCAAACCCATCTGTTTTCCTGCAGACATCTTGGTTGGTTGGTTCTATTTCCTTGCTATTAAACAGAACAACAAGAAATGTATTTAAATATATCTATGGAAAGACATGGAGTTTGTGAGGTATTTGGCAGGAGTGGAACAGCTGGGTAGAACATTTTTAATTTTTGATGAACCTCCAAACTGATTTTCATTGTATTAATTTGTACTCTTATCAATACTGAAAAGGGTTCCTATCTCCCCATGGCCTTTCCAATATTTGTTGTCAGATTTCTGGATGACAGTTATCCTCACTGTAATAAAGTTGTATCAAGAAGAGCACAGAACCCACAGAGTGAAAGAGTTGGCAGTTTTACTGCCAACAATGGACTAATACCAGGAATTTACAAAGACTGGAAGTTCATTAACAAGAAAATAAAACTGCCACTCAACAAATGGGCTAATAAATTGGACAGTTTAAAAAAAAATACAATTGGCCAATAACTATTTTTAAAAATATTCAATATCACTAAGTCATCAAGAAATGCAAATTAAAACTACTTTGAGGAAGTCAGATCTCTTAATAAGACTGACTAAAGCCAAGTAGGAGCAAGTGGATCCCTGAGTTTGAGGCTAGCCTGGACTACACAGGAAGTTCCAGGACAGCTATGACTATATAGTGAGATGAGAGAGGGGTGGGGAATGAAGGAGGAGGAAGAGAAACAGGAGAGGGGAGAAGAGAGGAGGGGAGAGAGTAGGTGGAAGAGATGCAGGGTTTGATGGAACAGGCCTATAAACCTCAGTCACTTAGGAGTCTGAAGCACGAAGACTACAAGCTCTAGGTCAGCTTCAGATAACTGTGAGACACCATCTCAAAACAGAGAAATAAAAAGGCTGAGCATACAGCAGAGTGACAAAGGCTCTGTCTAGCATGTATATGCTCTAAGTTCGAGCACCAACACCGGAAAAAAAAGCAAACAATAACAACAACAAACCAATGAATTTTGAATGTGGGAACTACAGGGTTTATTGGAACAAGCCAGAAAGGCAACATGCAAGTAAAATAAAATATATACCACTATGGATTATCTAAACAAAAGACAAGCAGTTGCAGTGGTTTTTAAATATAACTTAAAATAAGTTTTGAGATGTACAACAACAACAACAAATGTAAAGGAAACAAGTAGAAATAATAGGTGGGAAAAGGGAGGGTGGGGATGGCACAAGTCTGTAATTCCAGTACTGAGGAGGTTGTAGCAAAAATATGAGTTCAAAGCTGATGCCTAGTCTTCATGAGTATAAGCGTATAAGGTTCTTTTTAACGTGTAACACGCACACACACACACAAGATGGGGGGGTGTATCTGGAAAGAAAGAGGTGGATAACAGAGGGAGACAGGGAGAAGCATACCTAGAATGAGCTGAACTTTGTAGGCCAAGACAAATAGTCTACAACATGTGACCTTACTAGAGCAAATTTAAATGAACTGGTAACAGCAATCCAGAGGCTAAGTTCCTTTGCCCTTTCCATTAGATTCTAGAAGAGGTTATGGACAAGAACAGGAAAATCAGTGATCGCTGATTAGCTGATAAAGTAAGTTTCAGTGGAATCTTCTTTAAAAAATTTGACATTTGGTCCAGTTTTTTTCTAGCTATACTTCATAGTCACTTAAAAGTATAAGTTAAAATGATTTAAAAAAATAAAAATAATAAATAAATATTAAATCTGTAATGGGATCCAATGCCCTTTACTGGTATGTCTGAAGACAGTTACAGCATACTCACATACATAAAATAAATAAATAAAATCTTTCAAAAAAAGAAATGGATTTGGTTTAACTGGCAAAGATGACAGGAACTGAGGCTGGGAGAAAAAAAGTGGCTTCCTAAAACTGCCTGGCTAGTCCATGGCAGTCTTGGGACTTCCATTCCTTTAAACCAGAGGCTGCAAACTGTCGGAAGCTCCTCGGAAGAATCCTGCCTGTAGAACTGCTCTTTATAGATGCCAAAGTGTGTTTGGTACAATTCTGAAATGTTCAAGTACCAGATGCAGAGAGATTTGCTACAGGTATCAACCATTCCTTAGGTTTTATATAGGTCTAATTCATGTAATGAAGCTATCTGGCTGGTTCTAGCAGGCCAACAAGTTTATATTGTTTATATTGTACTGCCTTCCCTAACAGTAGGTACTAAATTTATTTTTTAGCTAATTATGTGTATATAAATACAAATGCTTGTAGAAGCCAGAGGCATTGGAGCAAGGCCCAGGAGCTGGAGTTACAGGCAGTTGTAAGCTGGCCAATGTGACTACTTGGAATTAAACTTGAGCCCTCTACAAAAGCAGTATATGCTCTTAACCTCTGAGCCATCTCTCCAGCCTAGCTGCTGAATTTAAATAAAGGGAATTATTTCTCTACTGTCCTAAGTGCTAAGATTTTCCTTTTACCCATAAAAATATTATCTCATATCTGAGTAAAACTTTGATGTAGATAATATTATTTATGTATTAACTAGAGACAGTGCTAGAGCCAGCTCCCAGGATTCATCCCTTAAAGGCACTTCCATTAAACACTCAACTCAAAGAATCAAGCAGCATATCCCACAACAAATAATTTATAGCCCAATATTATTTTCATAACAGTGTTAATAACAAACTAGAAATGGGTGCACTAAATTCTGAATAATTCACAAGTTAAGAAAATAGAAAAGATACGAAGTATTCCCATGACCATTGTATTGTAATGTCTTCAGATAGAAACTTAATGTTAATGAGATATCAAAAGAACAAAGAGTTAATGATTACTTTTTAAAGAAATAAGACTAGAAATCAGAATCTGATATACTGCTGTTTGATTTCCTTTCCTGTTGTTGTGATAAACGTCTCTGACCCAATAACTTCTAGGAAAACAGGGTTATTTGGTTCACACTACTAGGTTACTGTCACTACTCTGTCACTGTAGGGAAGTCAAAGCAGCAGGATCTTGTAGCATCTACAGTCAAGAGCAGAGGACGATGGATCTTCTCCACTCATATAGTTTGGGTTCCTCTGCCTCAGAAAAGGTACCGCAGTGGGTGTGTCTTCTCACCTTAATTAATGTAATCAAGAACACTCTCCCCCCAAGATATGACCAGAGGCCTGACTCCCAGGTGCTTTTAAGCTGTGTCACTGACACATCATAACTGCCAGCATCTATACATCTGGGAAGTACTGAAGATTTCCCAAACTTCAGTTATACTAGCTAGAAAGTAAGTTTATCATTCAGTCACCAAATAAAATAAAATAAATAAAATAGAATCCTCTTACTTGGATAGTACCCATTTCTCCCAAGTATTTTAACAATGTAGTAATTTATAGGTGCCTATGAAAGATAACAGAACTGGAAAATTTCTTAAAAACTGTAAAGTGAATCAACTTTTCCTCATATAACATTCTTATTGATTCTCTGGGAGAATCACATCACAGCCCCTTCCCAGTCCTTCCATGTCCCCCTTTCCCTTTGTTTTTCCCTGCAAAAGAAGAGATAAAAATAATATATTTAATAAAAAAAGAAAAGAAAAAAAGTCCACTTTGCATTATCTCTATACTTGCTGGAGCACGATCAAATTCTTAGTAGCCTTCTCCTAGAAATAGGCTTGAGTCTTTCTCCTCCCACACCACTGTCAGAAGCCATCAATGAAGAGCTACTTTCTAGCGTCTGTCACACCTTTGAGTTCTCTGTGGTGGCTTCCTATCTCAGCTATTATTTGGGAGGGCGGTTAGGAGGGTAGGAGCTGTTACAGAACCCTGCTGGATCTCTCAACTGTGCACCTGCAGTCATGGATCGAAATCATGGCAAAAGTAGCCTCCTTGCTCTTCATAGCAGAACCATGGACACTGACAGGGTTTCAGGTGGCAGCATAGACCGTGGATATCCATATGGCCTTGGGTGGTAACCCAGATCATGGACATCAACACAGACCCCAGCTACAGTAAGACCTCAGACGCAGATGTAGCCTTCAGCAGCAGCAAAGACCTGGACATCACCATGGCCTCAGGTGGCAATTCAGGCCACTCCCATCAATACAGCTCCCTGGTGGCAGCACAGCCTATAGGCATCCTCACTCTCCTTGGCAATGTTATCTATATACTGCTGCTGAGGCATCCCTTGGACAGTATTAGAACTTACCTCTTCTGGATTCCAATGCATACTTAGACCAGCTAAGAAATCCAGCCTCCTGACCTTTTCATGGAGAGACAACCATCAAGCCACTGTCGGACTAGCCAGACCTAAAGCACATACAACACACACATACACACACACACACACACACACACACACACACACAATTCCTCTGGAAAACCCTGACTAATATACTGGCCCTTAGATTTTTCTCCTCATTATATAATAAGGATGGTATTCAACTTCCACAAAGAACTTTTAATACATGTTTTAAAACTTTTAAAGAAAGTTTTAAAGGTATAGCGAAAGGCCTTGTGCACGGCTGATCAGTGCTCTACCACTCATTTATATCCAAGATACATTATAATAAATATACTATAATTTCTAGAAATCTACCCAGTCATTATCAGAGACTAGCTAAGTTATATTCTTATGCTCACTAACAAATTGCATTCTGATATAAGAAAAAGAAAATTATTAAGAACTAAATTTGGTAATAATTTGTAGAGCGAGTAGTTTATATTTTGGGCTGTATCTTTATAATTTAGAGATTCCCAAATCCTATGTGAGCTACCATCTTATTGAGAGCTCCAATGTTCTAAACAACTTCTAAAAAGACAGAAAGAATACAAAATGAACAGAAGGCATCTTTCTATTATGTTTCAAAAGGTACTTTCTAACCTTTATTGCAATAAGGGCAACAGAGATAACCTAGTCATACATGAAAAAGGACAATGCTCAGATATTAGTTATATATAGGAACCTTCATCCAGACAGACAGCTAATAGTCTACATTAGATATGCTTATGTTTGCCTAAGAATTAAGGGAAAATGCCATCCTGCACAATAGGAGTTAACTATTACAGGAAATGCACAATGAACCACAGAGGATGCATACATTCTTTTCCTGTCCTAAGCCAACTCCTTTGATTCCAGGCTTACTCTGTCTTCAGCTTTCTAATCCACCCCCTCCCACCTGGTCCCATTAGCTATCCCTCTCCATTTATCTTTGGTCTCTCTACCCACCCCTATCACCTTGGCTTAATTCCCTTAGCATATAAATATTTTCCAATCTATTACATACTTGATAAGATAAGACAAATAATTTGATCTTGCATTCTTCCATACAATTCTTTTTCTTCTTCACAATGACACTTCTGAAAAGGAATATTCTATATTCAGAGTTCCAAGTTGGTTGGCTTCTCTAATGTACTGTAATCTAGCTCCCTGTTTTACTGAAACTACCCCCAGCCAAGAGTCAGAGAGCTTCTACAATTCCAGTTCCCAACACTTGATCTTACAGGTTATCTCAGCTTTATTAGATAGACCATTCACTAACTAAAACTTAGTTTTACTGTTCCTCTCAATCTTATACAACTTGTTTACTGTTGTTTTGCTTCAGTTTTGTTACTTACTGTCTTTTACCACTTAAACATGGGTTCTCCGTGTACTGTCTCAATGGGAATATATTCAGTATTTTAAATTTTCTTAGTTTCGACCTGAGAATACACATTTATTACTTCTAAAATGTCACCAGCAGCCTTCTGGATGTCCTACTGTCTCATAAACACTTTATATACCTTTGAACTCATCTTTCTATCAAAGCTTAACTTGCTGCATCTTTGCTAATGGCACTTAACATCTACTCAACCCAATCAAACTCAGGCTCTAGAGTTAACTACTCTTTTCCCTCTGCCTCTTTCTCATGCTATCTCGTGAAGTGTCTATCATTTTACTTTCTTGAGTCTATTTAACTTTAACAATCTCAACCCCAAGTGCCTTACCTTGAGTCTATGTTACTTGTAAGAGGCAACAATTGCATCATTTGCTCTAAACCATAATTCTGATGGTTTCATAATTTCTCAGAATAAAACATTTTAGTCCCCTATTACCAAAAGCTATGTTTTCTATGTTAGAGACACTTGGAGATGCTTGTAAAAGTACACATTTCTATGCATGGCCAACTGCATTACATATGCTTCCTAATGATTCTGGTGCATTCTAGGCTTAAGAGGCCTCAGATTACACTTCTTACCAGGATATAAAGGCCCTCAGGAATTGCCTTTCTCTACTTATCTCTCTATGTGTTATTTCTCTCTCCCTCCTATTAAGTACTTTATCATCATTGGATTATCAGCATTTATCTCAGTGTCTTTGACTTTTGTGCTTTTGCTGTTCTTTGCCTTTCTTCACTTCATCAAGTCCTAATCTTTAAGGACTTTCACACCAGGTCCACTGGAAAAGCACCTTTTCTTCTAAGTGTGCACTAATTTTCAACTCCTATAGACTAGACTTTCTTGCAGTGGTATCCTACAAAAAGGTTTTATCTTTTTCCTAGTTCCTGGCAGATAACTACTAAAACTGTTGGAATTTCCTGATCCATAAGAGCATCCTTTGTTCTAATAAAGTAAACTCTTGGTTGGCCCCTAGATAGCTGTAAGATGGGAGCTGCTCATCAGAAAGATGAAAACTTTTTTAAAAAAAGATTTATTTCTTTTATTTATTTGAGTACACTGTAGCTGTCTTCAGATACACTACCAGAGGGCATCAGATCTCATTACAGATGGTTGTGAGCCACCATGTGGTTGCTGGGATTTGAACTTAAGACCTCTGGAAGAACAACTAGTGCTCTTAATTGCTGAGCCATCTCTCTAGCTTCCCAGAAAAATGGAATCTTGATTAGGAGTTTGAAAATTTCAGCCCCATCCCCAAATGGGATGGAAAAGATCAAATTAATCACTAACAGCCAGTGAATGATTTAATCAGTCAACTTTACTTATGAAGTTTTCATTAAAAATTACAGGCGATGGGGGGGGGCGGTGCTGGCAAGATGGCTCAGTGTTTAAGAGTGAGTTTTCAGTTCTTAGCAGTCACATGGAGCTTCACAACCATTTGTGAGTTCAGTTCCAGAGGTTTCTGATACTCTCTTCTTGCCTCCCAGGTACTGCATATGGTACCTATACATACAAGTAGGCAAAACATTCATACAAATAAAATAAAAATAGATTTAAAAATAACAATGAGCTAGGAAAGTGACTCAGTGGACAAAACACTTGCTACACAGGAAGGACTACAGTTCAAAACCCAGCACCCATGTGAACAGAAATATGGGTGACATTGAATGAACCCCAAAGATCCACATATTAAAGAATTGGTTCCAGCTAAGCATGGTGGTACACGCCTTTAATCCCAGTACTCAGGAGGCAGAGGCAGGAGATTCTCTTTTGAGTTTGAGGCTATCCTGGTCTACTTAATGAATGCCAAGTCAGCAAGAGTTACATAGTGAAACTTTGTGTAAAAAAGAAAAAGAATTGGTTTCTATGTGGCACTACTAGGAGCCATGAAACCTTTGGGGGGATGGTCTGTGTCTGCCATGGTTTGTGATGAATCTTTTTTTCTCTTCTTCTAGGGCCACCACACAGTTATGGGGGAAACAGCCTGCCAGCATGAAGGTTAAAGTATTTAGCAGAAAAGCTAACAAAATTATGTGTATCGGGCGTACCTGTATCCCTGGTGTCTTGAAGCCACACAGGGGTGCTCATTAAATGCTAACATTCTCTAAAAAGAGTTATGGTCTTCTAGGAGATCTTTAGGTCTCAGAATATGCTCTTCAAGGATCTTATTCTTTGTTCCCTGGATTCTGGTGAATACTAAACCAGCTTCCACCATGATATGGGACCTTACTACAAGCCCAAAACAAGAAATTAATTGTAAGTCAAATTAACCTGCTCTCTTTTTAAGTCGATTGCTTCACATTTTGTGTCACAGAGAACTGACTAAAAACAACTCCTTTACTTGCCCCTTACATAGCATATGAATATGACTCCTTAAACATGTGGAATCTAATGCTCACTCTGGGTAACAAGTGTCAGAACTCAGTTGAATTGTGGCACATTCATTTAGTGATTGAGGAGAACTGGAAAATTTATACGAGGAGGGAAGAAAGTATATTTGCCTATAGAAGTACATGGATTCTCTCAAGAAGATAAATATAAGAATAAGAAAAAAAAGCAAATTTATTTTCTTTAGTAATCTTCATACCAATCAAAGGCATTTCATTTCACACTCTAGTACAATCACAAACAGCAACGGAATGAAGAGAGATAATTCTTTTTTTTCTTTTTTGGGGATTGTTTTGGGGTGGGGGCAAGTTTCATTATGAAGCCCTGACTGGCTTGGAATTTACTATGTAGAGCAGGCTAGCCTTGAACTCACAGAGATTTGCTCATGTCTCTGAGTGCTGGGATTAAAGGCACATGCCATCACACCGGGCTCCTATTATTAAACTTTAACTGATTTTTTATTTTTGTTTTTGAGATGGAGCCATGCTATATTGCTCAGGCTGATTTCAAAGTCCTGAACTCAAGAAATCCTTCTAGCTCCTGACTTCTGGGGCTATAGGCATATAAGCCAGGCCAAGTAAAATTTTATTTTAAACAATGATTCAATATATCATTATATAAAGTCTCAACAGCTGTAATAAATCTAATGGTCTCTTTAAATGCTCAGACTCCTCCCTAGAAGTAACTACACCTATGAATCAGATTTTTAAATATGTACATGCTACACAACTACAGAAATAATAGTTTATTTAAAATAAATGGAATTATTAAATATATAAAATACATATACCCTATTGTAATTTGCTTTCGTTATTATTATATTTGGGAAATTTCTCTGTTGATAAAAACAGATTTGTTCAATTCCTCTTAAATAATTCATAATACTTCTGATTAATGGATATTTAAGTAATTTAAAATATTTTGTTTTGCACTATTTTGATTTTTCAAACAATGACACAATTAATGGATTTTTAAGTCATTTAAATATTTTGTTCCGTGCTATTTTGATTTTTCAAACAATGACACAATTACCATCCTTGTAACATATGCTTGTGCCACATATAAAATGTTTTCAGGGGTGTATACCAAGAAAGGAGCTGCTGAATCAGAAGATACAAGCATTCTACTCCAGGATGCCACACCAATTTATGTGCCCACAAAGAATCTGTGACAGTCTTTCCTTATCCCCTTATACCAGAAAGAATCACATCACTTATTTTTCCTAACCCAATAAGTGGGAAACTGCATTTTTTAAATTCCTCTAATCATTAATGAGGATGAAAATGTTTTAATGTGGGCCATTTTTATTCCTTCTTGTGAGTTTATTTAATTACCTGATTAGGTACAGTTCTTATTATGTAAGGACATTTTTATTTTTTGATATTATTTTTATTTTATATGCATGGGTCTTTTGCTTGCCTATATGTAAGTACATTGCATGTGTACCTGGTGCCTATGGACACCAGAAGAGGGAACTGGATCTTTGGGAACTAGAGTTACAGATTTCAGCTGCCATATGGATGCTGAGAATCAGACCATGGTCCTCTATAAGAGCGACAAGCGCTCTTACCTACTGGGCCATGGCTCTAGCTCCTTGGAGGAGTTCTTTATATATTCTAAATCCTATTCGGCTGGATTTAGAACCATCTAGGATACTGATGAGGTGCATTACAAGAGCATTTCCAGAAGATTGCCTGAGGTGGGAAGACCCGCTCAGAATGTGGTACCAGGTGCAATTCCAGTGCTTGGGTCAGGAAAGAATAAAAAGAAGCAAGCCAGCATGGAATTTTAAAAAATGCTTAGGTATATAACTTAGCTAGCATTTATTTTTTTATATAAGTATAATGTATGGTTTTTTGGTTTTGTTTTTTTACATTTTGTGTGTTTTGTGTATGTGGGTATTTCGACATGCATTTCTTGTACCTGTGAAAGACAGAAGAGGATATCAGATCCCCTAGAACTGCAGTTACAAATATTGTAAATTACTGTGTGGGTGCTATGAATAGAGCCTAGTTCTGATTCCTCTGGAAGAACGGCCATTGAGTTAACCGTGAACCATCTCCCCAAACCCTCATGTAGGGTTGCATGTTAGTCAACTTACTCTCCATTATTATAACAAAATACCTGCAATAACAGACTTATAAAAAAGTTAATTTTGATTCACAGTTTCCAACATTCTACTTTGACTGACTGGGTGACTATCAATTTGGACCCATCTTTACGATACTATCTTTGCTTTCAGGAACATGCATCAGTCTGTGTTTGCTCAGGGTTTCTTTTTTCACTCTTCAATCAGCTTCATGCATGTTATTTCTTAGTGAAATACCTGAACATGGGAGTTTTAATCAGTTCCTCTATACAAACATTATTTACTTGCTTGATGTATGTTTTAAAGATTTTTTTGGTCAAAATTCTGCCATGCACAATAATTTACTTTTATTATTAGGCATATTATTTACATAAAACTGAAAATAAAGCAGGAAGGAAATACTAAAAACTACTTTGTTTCCCAAATCAAAGCTAAGCCTGGCTCCCAAGCTGTTCTATAATATTTACCTTCTCCTTTCAGTTTTTTAAAGGTTTGTTTTTAGTAATTATTTTAAACCAAATTTCTAAAAAAAAATCATCTAGCTTTAGTTATAAATGTATTAGCTCATTAGAGAATTTATTTAAGCCTTGAACAGCCTCTGGGCATATCCTTAATAAAAAAAATCCTTATGAATATCTAAAAATACATTTCCAAGACAAAATACATAAACCTCATGTCCTGCGGGGGGGGGGGGGGTGGGGTGGGAGAGGGAGGTAAGGAAGACACTAAGGTTTCTCAACTCCATGGGTCCAGAGGTCAGCTTACTGCATCTCAGCCTGTTCCTTATCTTGCCAATAATTACCACAAGATCTACAGAACAAAACCCAATTACAGCACTCCATCAGCTTCTACTCCATGATTCTACAGACACTTAACTAAAACTATAGAACACTTTTTCATGCTGAAGCTGACAGAAACTTAAGACACTCAACTCTATTTTTTTAAAATTTATGTATGAATGCTCTGCTGCATATACATTCACAGGCCAGAAGAGGGCATCAGATCCCCTAATAGGTGGTTGTGAGCCACCATGTGGTTGCTGGGACTTGAACTCAGGACCTCCAAAAGAGCAACCACTGCTCTTAACCGCTGAGTCATCTCACCAGCCCAACACTCAACTCTTAAATCTTAGATGGGAAAAGTGCAAAGAAGAGAATGGCCAGGGCAAGAGCTAAATGAAAGTGAAGCCAAACGAACAGATGGCTGTCCTATCAGGCCAATCTTATTTGTGTCAGCATAATGCAGCTTATAGCACCTCTGGAGATCCCTCTTACACACACTCTTTCATATGTACCTGTGATCAACTAATTATAAAAGCAAACTAATATTATAATATTATTTAAATATAAAGAACATTGAAGTATGAATATATTTTGTGAGATCTGAATATTAATACTATAGAACTGACTAATGATGATTACTACAGTATAAGCTTGAGCCTCAATAGTTAAAAAAAAAGTCATTTCCTAGCATCTCTTCCATAGATCCACTAAAAAATGATGTGGAACTCAGGATCAGAGTCTAAGACTAGAAGGTTAAGGCAAGCTGTTCTCTGGCCTATGCTCATAAGGAAGAGGGCTTTGAAGTCAGTTTGTCTGGACTCCAATCCTATTGTATCTGTTTCCTCTGCCTCCAAATATCCATCTGTAAAACAGAATACAGTAATACCTATCCACACAGAGCTGTTCTAAAGACTCACTCAGGATATACAGCAATAGCTCAGAACAGTGCCTGGCACAAAGTAGTGTGTGTGCTCAGTAAATGATGCAGCTCTTATTTCTTTGAGGAAAATTTTAGTTATTATAAGAAGAAGAACAAAGCCAATTAAAAATTTTAGGCTTATTTTTATTAATTTTTCCTATAGGTTGCTTTTTTAAAAAATATTTTATTGGGGCTGGAGAGATGGCTCAGTGGTTAAGAGCACTGGCTGCTCTTCAGAGGACCAGTGTCAACAAATCCCAGCACCCATAGGATGTCTTACAACCATGTGTAACTCCAATCCAGGAGTATCCAACACCTTCTTCTGGCCTCCATGGGTTGCACAGATGTACACGCTAGCCAAGCGCAAGCATGAGGTCATCCACCAGCCATACCACTGAAGAAAACGGACTCTTCCTCCCCAAAGCCAATGATTTTCCTATCTATTTTTAAATTATCTTCTTCAAATGGATGCTATTACTGAATATCATATTAACCTTAGCTTTTCAACCCCATAATTTACTGGTAGGAAAAAAATATTTAAAATTTTGATAAAAACTGAGATAATCTTACAAAACAGACTGATTTTACAACCAGCGTATGTAAAGATAATGAAATAATGTTGTACCTAGAGATCACCACTGACCGTGCCATGAAAAGAAGAACCCATGAGGGAGGAGAAAGATTAAAATAGACATAACCCAAAGCCATATGTTTCGCCCATGTCACTAATTTCCTAGATTCTAAAGAAAATCTACCCTCAACAACTAATGAGATTTCATATGGACACCATACTTAAGTGTTTTTAAATGAGATAAGTAATTAAAAAAAATTCTGAAAGTTTCCCAAATAACTCTTCCCTTACCACTTTTACCTAGAAAGGGGATATGTACACACAGAAAAATCCTATAAACCTCCATTGGAGACAGTGGTTTTGTTTTTTTGTTTTTACTGTTTGTTTTTGAAATAAGTATCTCTATATAGCCAAGGCTAACCTCAGACTTTCTGTTCCTCCGCCCAGTCTCCATCACTAGAATGCAACACCACCTCCATGGCCTGGATGACAAGTGCTTTTCTGGACTTGAGTTTATTAATCGTTAATTCCTGACGAGCTTGGAAAGAGATATAAAGAGATATAAAGCAATATCTAGAAAGAGATATAAAGCAATAGAATTGTAAAGGCAACAATCTATTTGAGAAAGAATGTATGGACAGTGGCAAGAATGATCCAGCAAAAGAGACCCAGACACAAACACAGGAGTCACAACTATGGGCATATTAGAGCTCCTCTCTGGCTCCTGAAACTATGTCTGTGAAATTACCTTTTGCAGTGGAAACTTGTAGTTTCTTTAGAAAGTCAGCTATGTCACATGATGTTTTGCTGGGGCACACAGGTAAAAGAAAGGACATTTTGTTAAAGCAGACACAAGAAAAAATGTTTCCTGAAGCAGACACGGTGCAAGGATGTTTGGATGCAACAAACATGTAAAAGGACACTTGATGAAGGGGTATAAATACGGTCCCATAGTCAGAGGGAGACCAGCACTGAGCATTGGTTTGGTTTTCTCTGCCTCCTTATTCTTTGTTAAAGACATGCATGAACTGGTTCTCCTTACATTGTTGAGCTCAAAATGTAGTAAGGACGCCATTGAGAGAAACTCACCAAAAAAACTGCTCATGAGATTCCTGCTGCTTCCTTAGCCTCACCTCAGGCCAATTGGTGAACCTTGTGGTTTCCCCAGGATTGAACTACAGTTGCTAGTTCATGCCTGGGATCTGCTTGCTCAAAGGACTGGACTGTAGCCGCCAGTGCATGTGTGGTATCGGCCTGCCTAGAGGACTGGTCTGCAGCTGCTGAATCGTATTTGGTCTTTACTATGGAACTGAACTGCCAAAGAAGACAAGTTCACCACCCCAAAGAACTATTGCTGAACAAGTCCACTTCCCCCCCTATCCGAATAACTTTTCTCTTCTACTAGGTCTGCTGGGTGGTGAGCTAGATGCTTAGCCCTATTAAAAGTATGTTGCAAAAAATTTTATGCCTACACTCTTTATTCCTTACTGCATTTTGACCCTTTCTTGCCTAATGAACTCTTCCCCTCAGCAGAAAAATATTCTAAGCAATCTAAGCCAGAAGACCCCTTCTCTCTCCTAAATTCTCTAATTTCTTTCAAGAAAAAAAAAAAAGGGCCCCCTCCTTGCTTCTTCTTCAGCACTAACTTCTCTCTAATTCTGCAACTGTGACCACCTATGTCAGTGTCAGCACACAGGCCGACAGGGTCCTAACTGCCTATGTCACTTGCCTTCGACCCTTGCTTCCCCTGACCTCCCCAGGAGCTCTGAGTTAACAGTGACCACTTCCTTCCTTCCTCTTTTGTTTAGAGCCCGTGGTGCTGAACTCATCTGGAGTGTTAGCAGAATTCACACAAAAGAGGAGGACTTTGTATGGTCTAATGAGCACTGCAAATTATTATGTTGAAACTTAGTCACCACTGAGTGGAATGGTATTTAGATATGAAGCATCAGGAAGTTATTAAGTTATGAAGATAAAAACCTTCACAAATAGAATTAATGGCTTATAAAAGAGGTGCTTAGATATTCTTTATCCTTTTTGTACCTCCACTATGACAAAGTGGCAAAAACACAGTCTTTGTCACTTCTACTATGTGGCAATAACACAAAACTATTGGGACCATGTGTGGACTTCTCAGAGTTCAAAATTGTAAAAAATAAATGTCTGTTATACATTAAATGATCTAATCTGAGACCTTAGAGTATCAGAAATGGAGTAAGAAAGTATTCTTGACACACATGGAGCACACACTAAGGAGAATAAGGCAGAAGGATCTTGTGGTTGAGGTCAACCTGGGCTACACAGAAAGTCAGAGTTCCCCTCCCGGCAACAAGCGGGGATTAAATGTTTGGTATTAAAGCTGAGCAAGTTAATTACTATAAAGCTTTTCGGGTCTTAAAAAATTATTTATTATTTGTGTGTATGTCTGCCAGAGTTTGTGTATACTACATAAAGGTAGGTGTCCCAAGGTAAGATGGCCTCAGATTCCCTGGAATGAAAGGTACAGGAACTGTGAGCTGCCTAATGTGGGTGCTAGGAATAGAATTTCAGTCCTCTAAAAAAACTGCAAGAGCCATATGTTCATACCCCAATTTTTTCTTTTTATTAATCATTTTATTTGCTTACATTTCAAATGTTATCTCCCTTCCTGGTCTTCCCCCTCCCCACGAATCCTCCCCCACGCTCTCCCACTTCCCTTTGCCTCTAAGAGGATGCTCTCCCATCACTCACCCACTCCCACTTAATCCTCCTCTAGCATCCCCCCACCCTACTTCTCTGGAGCATCAATCCTCCACAAGACCAAATGCTCCCTTTCCCACTGTTGTCCGATGAGGCAGTCCTCTGCTAAATATGTAACAGGAGCTACAGACCCACGAACTGGCCCATGTGTATTCTTTGGTTGGTGGTTTAGTCTCTGGGAGCTCTGAGGGGTCTGGTTAATTGTTTGCATATAAGTCTGTGCATGCATGTCTGGTACCCACTGAGGTTGAAAGAAGGTATTGAATCCCCTGGAGCAGGAGTTATCAATGGGTGTGAGCTGCCATGTAGGTGCTGGAAATCAGATCTCTAATATACTAATGTATAAACTAATGTACACTGTGACTTTACAAAATACGATTCTACAGTGATTTCCCAAATGTTTCACATAACAAAACTTCTCCATTTGAAAGAACTATTTTATATTATATATCAGCCAGTGAACACTGCCCTTGGTTCTTTTTAGTTTTGTTTTTAGATTTATTTTATTTATACAAGTGCTTTGCCTTTATGTATGTCTGTAAACCACATGCATACCTGGTACCTAAAGAAATGATGAGACTCCATGTAGGTAGTGGGAATCAAACCTGGGTTCTTTGAAAGAACAAGTACTCTTAACTACTAAGCCAACTCTCTTAAACCTTCATTTTAGTTTTATTTTGAGGCTTTCTTTCTCCATTTGCCTCCCAAATGCACAATTCAACAACAGTCTATCTTTAGTTCACTCTTATCTCATGCCTCAGTCACCTATTGCTCTACACATGTTTTAGCCTATAAGTTCTCTATAGGTGACTATATTCCTATCAGCATGGCTTTAACATGGCCTTAGAGTCAACAAGTAACATTATAATTACCTGAACTCTTACTTCCAGATCTGTGGAGTAGAAGAGTAATAATCTATGAGGAGTAAGTGGTAAGACATACAGAAAGTGTCTGCCTTAGTGTCTGACATAGTTAAGTGAAAGGCCAATAAGTGATCAATTTCTATCTCTAGTCTAGATGTTTTTTGCTGATCAACATTTGTATCTATCTTCCCAAGGTAAAACTATCATATAAATCTCAAAATCAGAATGCCTGTATTCTACCAGCTATGTTGGACCAAGTGATTCTGTCTTGGTAAAACAGCACACATGCCCAAACCTGGAACAATGAAGCCAGGGTCTACATCCTTCCCTATTAATCCTGCATCCTACACCCCTTGTCCTTCAACTCACTACCTAAGTGTAACGTCCCTAAGTCCCCTCCCACACATTTTTAAATGCCCCTTCTGAGTAGAAATTTGATATTACTTGTCTACTTAAGTTTTTCAATATTTATTCATGTTTTTTTCTTGGTAACTCAATCTCTTAATAAACCACACAAGCCTCCTTTTGATCTGGCTTTTTTAGTGACATTTGTCATGATGCCCCAACATTGAAATACAATCCCTACTCCAAATAAAAGTGTATATTTCTTTTTTTAAATTATTTTATTGGATAGTCGCTGTATTTACATTTCAAATGGTATTTCCTTCCTCCCCTCCCATCTCCCCACTCCCTCTACTTGTTTCCATGATGGTACTCCCTTACCCAATCACCCTCTCCACCTCAGTGCCTTGGCATTCCCCTATACTGGGAAAACACACCTTCACTGGACCAAAGGCCTCTTCTCCTGTTGATGCCAGACAATGCCATCCTCTGCTTCATATGCAACTGGAGCCATGGGTCTCTCCATGTGTGCTCAATGGTTGGTGTTTTAGTCCATGGGAGTTGTGGAGGGTTTGGTTGGTTGATAATGTTGTTCTTCCCATGAGGTTGCAAACCCTTTCAGCTCCTTCAGTCCTTTTTCTAGTTCTTTCATTGGGGCCCCCATGTTCAGTCCAATAGTTAACTGCAAGAATCCTCAACTGTAACTGTATGACTCTGGCAGAGCCTCTGAGGAGGTATCCATATCTGGTTCCTGCCAGTAAGCCCTTCTTGGCATCAGCAATAGTCCATGGGTTTGGTAGCTGTATATGGGATGGATCCCCAAGTGAGGCAGTCTCTGATTGATCTTTTCTTCGATCCCTGCTCCTCTATTTGACCTTGTATTTCCTCCTGTGAGTGTTTTGTTCTCCCTTCTAAGAAGGACTGAGACATCCACATTCTGGCCTTCATAAGGTCTGTGAATTGTTTCTTGAATATTCAGAGCTTTTGGGGGCTAGTATCCGATTATCAGTGAGTGCATGCCACATATGTTCTTTTGTGACTGCGTTACTTCACTCAGAATGATAGCTTCAAGTTCCATCCATTTGCCTAGAAATTTCATAAAGTCATTGTTTCTAATAGCTAAGTATTACTCCATTGTGTAAATGTACCACACTTTCTGTATCCATTCCTCTGTTGAAGGACATCTGGGTTCTTTGCAGCTTTTGGCTGTTATAAATAAGTCTGCTATGAACATGGTGGAGCATGTATCCTTGCTATATGTTCAAGCATCTTTTAGGTATATATCCAGGAGTAGAATAGCTGGGTCCTCAGGTAGTACTATGTCCAATTTTCTGAGGAACCACCAGACTGATTACCAGAGTGGTTGTACCAACTTGCAATCCCACCAACAATGGAAGAGTGTTCCTTTTTCTCCACATCCTTACCAGCATCTGCTGTCATCTGAGTTTTTGATCTTAGGCATTCTGACGGGTGTGAGATGGAATCTCAGGTTTGTTTTGATTTGCATTTCCCTGCTGACAAGGAATGTTGAACATTTCTTTAGGTGCTTCTTGGCCATTTGAGATTCCTCAGTTGAGAATTCCTTGTTTAGCTTTGTACCTCACTTTTTAATAGGATTTTTTGATTCTCTGGAGTCTAACTTCTTGAATTCTTTGTATATATTGGATATTAGTCCTCTGTCAGATGTAGGATTGGTAAAGATCCTTTCCCAATTTGTTGGCTGCCATTTTGTCTTTTTTACAGTGTCCTTAGCCTTACAGAAATGTTGCAATTTCATGAGGTCCCATTTGTCAATTCTTGATCTTAGAGCTTAAGCCATTAGTGTTCTGTTCAGGAAAAATTCCCCTGTGCCTATGTGTTCTAAGCTCTTCCTCACTTTCTTTTCTAATAGTTTCAAGGTACTTGGCTTTATTTGGAAGTCTCTGATCCACTTGCACTCGAGCTTTATACAAGAAGAATAGATTGATTTGCATTCTTCTACATGCTGATTGCCAGCTGAACCACCACCATTTGTTGAAGAGGCTGTTCTTTTTCCATTGAATGTTTTTAGTTCCTTTGTCAAAGATCAAGTGACAATAGGTGTGAGGGTCCATTTCTGGGTCTTCAATTCTGTTCCATTGATCTACCTGCCTATCTCAGTACCAATACCATGCAGTTTTTATCACAATTGATCTGTAACATAGCTTGAGGTTAGGAATGGTGATTCCCCTGGAAGTTCTTTTATTGTTGAGAATAGTTTTCACTATCCTAGGTTTTTTGGTTTTTTTTGTTTTTTTGTTTTTGTTATTCCAAATGAATTTGCAAATTGTTCTTTGTAACTCTATGAAGAATTGGAATTTTGATGGGGATTGCATTAAATCTATAGATTGCTTTTGAGAAGATGGTCATTTTTTACAATGTTGTTCCTTTCAATCCATGAACTTGGGAGATCTTTTCATCTTCTGAGATCTTCAATTTCCTTCTTCAGAGATTTGAAGTTCTGGTCATACAAATCTTTCATTTGCTTAGTTAGGGTCACACCAAGGTATTTCATATTGTTTGTGACTATTATGAAGAGTGTCTTTCCCCTAATTTCTTTTTTAGCATGCTTGTCCTTTGAATAGAGGAAGGCTACTGATTTGTTTGAGTTAATTTTATATTCAGCCACTTTGCTGAAGTTGTTTATCAGCTCTAGGAGTTCTCTAGTGGAATTTTTGGGGTCACTTAAGTATACTATCATACTTAAATATACTGTAAATAGTGATATTTTGACTTTTTCCTTTCCAATTTGTATCCCTTTGACTTCCTTTTGCTGTCTAATTGCTCTGGCCAGGATTTCCAGTACTATTTTGAATAGGTAGGGGGAGAGTGGGTAACCTTGTCTAGACCCTGGTTTCAGTAGGAGTGCTGAAGTTTCTCACCATTTAGTTTGATGTTGGCTACAGGTTTGCTGTAAATTGCATTTTACTATGTTTAGGTATGGGCCTTGAATTCCTGATCTAGTGTGTGTATTTCTAAGAACTGCTATAGCATCTTATCTTTACATGTCCTATTCTTCTGTGCATAGTGCATTCAATCAGTTCTTCTCCCACCCATGGAGAGTATTGCTGGGTATTTCCAACTGGTCTTTTTCATGAATTTGGCTGTATGTTATTTTACTCATAAACTTTAATCTCTGTATGGTATGTAAAATTCTATCTATAAATTTAAATATTAATTCTTGAACTGTTTAAACTATGAATTATACTTTATTAAATATGCTTAGGTAAAATTAACAATCCCAGAATTATTTATTAATGAGAAAGTCTATAACAGTAATATTAACATTTACTAATATCTACATATGTATCATATTGCTGCACTGAAGAATTTGAAAAATGAACAAGAAAAACTCTTAACCTCAGTTTAGTAGAGAAAGCTGAGTCTTAAACAAAACCCCCAATATGATACCACAAAGCTATGTATATAACCAGGTGTAGTGGCATATACCTGTAATTTCAGAACTCAAGGTAGATTGCTGTGACTTCAGGGCCAGCCTAGTTTACATAGAGTTCTGTGTCAGCCGAGTGGTATAGTGAGACATCTCTTCAAAAAAGAAAAAAAGGGTATGTACTAAATTTCTATGAGGACACAAGGTAAGAAATGGGTAATTATTTGAAAATATATAACTAAAACAAACTCAAACTCTTACTTTTGATATGTGGGAGAACATGTGCCTCTGCCTCCTAAGTGCTGGGATTACAGACACGTGCCACCATGCCCAGCCAATACATAAAAATGTTAAATTATAAAAATTAATGTTTAATGTTAATCTTCTCATTTGTTCATTTACGAAGTAAAATTAGAAAACTTGTACAGTTGCATAAAGCAGCCTTTGTTATACATGTTGTAGTCACTTTAAAAAGGCAACCCAAGAGTTTCAGAGATGGCTTGGAAGAGTACTGTACTGGCTGCTCTTCCAAAGGAGTAGGGCTCAGTTTCTAGCACCCACATACTGTGGTGGTTCACAACCATTTTAAACTCCAGTTCCAAAGGTTCTGACACAATCTTCTGGCCTCTGCGGATACTGTACTGTACACATGTGGTACACAGACATATATGCAGTCAAAACACCTACATTTGTAAAATAATAAAATAAAGTATTGGGAGCCTGTTTCACCTAGGTGCTGAATTGGGGAACAAGGAGCTTAGAATGCAGGATTAATAAAGAAGGATATAGACCATAGCTTCACTGATCCAGGTTTGGGCATATGTGAGTATGCTTTGGGGCTGGCCAGATGGCTCATAGACTAAGAGCATCTGCTGCTCTTCCAGAGAACCAGAGATTGGTTCCTAACATCCATGCTGGGCAGATCACAGGGCATGTAACTCCAGTTCCAGGGGATCAGCTGTCCTCTTCTGAATGTTGGCACGTGTACATGCATGGCATACACCCCACACAGAGACACACACATGCACATTAAAATTAACCTTTTTTTTTTTTTTTTTAAAAATCTAATTCTCTCTCAGATAAAACAGTTGAACTGGTGCTCACTTTGCCTCTGCTAGTTGGGTTTTGGTTCTCAGTCTTTTCAAACGCTAAGCAATTTTGTTCGGAGCTAGGTTTTGAGGCTTCTGCCCACCGCCATGGAGGAGCTATCAGAGAAAGTCGACCCAGCTGTGGACCCAGAAACTCCTCAGTCAAAAGATGAATGAATCCGATGATTCCATTTCAGAAATCCTATAACCAGAAGCACTAGTGAAGGTCATAAAAAGCTAACCCTGAACCCCAGTGCCAAGCGGCCAGCACGTCGCCGCAGTCTCTGTCACCGGATCGAGAGCAGACCTGTGGAGAACGGAAGTGAAAGAATCCTGAGGGATGTTCAAAGCGCCTTTCCCAAGAGAAAGGTCCGCACATTGCTGTCGGTGCCCCATAGCTAGGAAGAGAAGACTTGTACAGATTGAGCAGATAACAAAGGCTTGAAGGAAATGAGTTTGAAGGGAACAGTGAACCATTCAGATGTCTCTGCATCTTCTGCCATTATCAAAGATGGGATCCTTCTGAGAATGCTAAAATCAGCAAAAATTTAGACTGTCATTTCTGTTTGTGATGCCACACAGCAGATGTGAAAGCTGCTTTTTGTTTAAGATTAAACTTTTCCTGGTGTTGGGGAATCTTCTAACTTGTTAATTAGCCTTCAAATTATATAGGATGTATGATGTTTGGATTCATGTAAATGACTTAAATTTACCCCCAAAATGGAGAATGAGACAAAGCGTTCTGTGGACTTCAGGAGCCTCAAGCCTGGGGCTGAGAAATAATGTAAACAGAATTTGGAGTAGTTTGGTGTAAAAAGTAATTGGAATAGATCCAAAGATTTTCTAGTTTGCAGAAATTTGTAATAAAGGCAATTTTGTTATCTAAAAAAAAAGTTGAACTATCATCAAGCACAAACTCTGATAAAACTATCTCTTTCTAATCATTTCTCTAAGCCTTAAATTTATGACTTATTAAGACTTATACTTTGCCCTACTGTAAAAACAGCTTATATAATTTTATTTTTTTTAATTTTGTATGTGTCTTCATAAACTTATGCATACTATGTGAACCTGTGGAAACCAGAAAAGGATGTCATATCGCCTAGAACTGGAGTTACATGTGAGTGCTAGCAACCCAACTCAGTCCTTTGCAAGAGCAGTAAGGGTTTTGAACCACTGAGCCATCTCTCCAGCCTCAGCTTATATTTTCAATATAACTGCTGTTATAGGAAATTATAAAAATCTTGTATTTATTAAAACCTTAAATTATAAAAAAAATCTATATCTGGAAAAGTAAATGTCTATATGCCTGTTCTGGGTCATGACTGTATTTGTATAGCTAAAAAAAAAAAAAAAAGAAGAACCTGCCTGCCAGACTTAAGGCTCTATTGTACCTAATTTCATAATCATAGCAAGATTTTAAAAATACATACACACAAAATAAGGCTTAGTAACTTAATTAAACTGTAAATGGATAAATCATCCAGTCACAGACGAATAAATACCAAGGGACAAGAGGAAAAAAATAACCACAGGTAAGAAAGATTACTGGATATTGAAGGACTTGAAAGTACAATCTAATTATGACTCATGTATCATAAATGTCATGCCTTAAGTTCTTATGGTCATGTAAATTTCCCATGGAAATTTAATCTGTCTTACTATGAATATTAAGGTTCTAGTAGAACCAAGTACCTACACTCCCAGATTTCCTAAGAAGTTCCACTTAGCATATATAATGTCCTGGATCTGAGCTGCAAGGTGAAGGGTGGAGGGAATCCAAATATAAGAGTTAAATTTGATGGCAAAATACCAGTATCTATAATATCTGGTGCACATTTTGAGCAGAGAAATACCTTCCCATTAAAAACCTACTACATCATTATGAGTCACCTTAAAACAAGACGTTCCTTCCTTGTTTAAAGACAAGACAATCTTATTATACCAAGCAACAAAAGATAAGACACAAGTTTAGACATCTTTCCTTTCAAGAAAACAGTTCATAGCACTTGAAGAAAAGCATATCATTGCCCTGAAGAGTTTTACTGTCCTTACTGGTTTTTAAATTTTTATTGTAATTATTCTTTAATCTTTTTTATAGTCTAGTTATTATCCCAGTCCTGGTTCAGCCTCCTACTTTCCTCATCCCAATCCTCCTTCTCCTGTCTCCAAGATGATGCCCCCAACTGCACTCCCACCCTACCAGACCTCTCCACTCACTGGGGCCTCAAGTCTCTTGAGGGTTAGGTGCTTCTCTCACTGAGTCCAGACCCAGCAGTCCTCTGCTGCAGATGCACTAGGGACCTCATGTCAACTGGTGTATGCTGCCTGGTTGATAGCCCAGTGTTTGAGAGATCTCAGGGTTAGTTGAGACTGCTGGTCTTTCTATGTGGTTGCCCACCTCCTCTTCAGCTTCTTCCAGCTTTTCCCTAATTCAACCACAAGGAGTTTTAGATCCTCAAAAATATTCAGAGGGTACATCTCTGCCCTTTGCAACATGCAAAATAAACAACTGCTCAAAGGAAACAAGAACCCACTCTGTCTTCCATAGGGTAATTATTAAAGGGCTAGTTATGTTATAGTTATGCTTTTCTATATTATGCTTTTCTATATTATGAACCATTTATCTGAGTGCCACTATCTGGCCCAAGTAACTGAAGTCCCAAAGTATCTTAAGTAACAAAATATGTAAAGATTTTTATCAGCTTATACACAATACTTTCTGTCAGTGTTTAAGATCCTGTTAGACATTTGTATCAACACTGAAATAAACTATTTATAATGATGGCTCAGCATAGCTTTCATTGAAAATGGTTAATACCCTTGATGAATGATGAACTGTCAGTAAGGCTTCCTGACAACTTACAATTCAATTAGTAACATTTTGTCCTTTAGAAATCTTATCATAAATTGAAAGGAAGCAAACTTTATATTTAAAAATCAAAATATTCTTTTGAAAGGTATGTTCCACAGTTCAGACTATATAAAATTAGCTTGTTGTTTAGCAGGGAATCATGTTCATTTTAGCCCATACATCCAGGAACACTTAATAGTTTTCCTTCGAAATCTAAAATGATGATAGTTCTTCCTATCAGCTAAATGCATCTGTTACAAATCTTTTCTTTACAGGAAAAACATTATGGGTACATAGTAATATTACTATGGAGGTAAGTGAGCCCTAGACAACCTCAGTTTCTTCATTCTCAAATATCATAAGCTACATCTATTGTCAAAACAAAAGATTTTAAAACACCAATCTCAATGGTAAACTAACCATCTCATTCATAATTATTCTGGAGTTAAGTGTACATCTTATTTATGCTAATTTGGCTTCACGTTACAAATAGATAAATACTTATAAAAATGTTATAATGCATACAACTTTATCCATCATTGTATTCAGCAAATGTATATACAAAGTAAGCACAAGGTAGGAGCAACTGAGTTAAATCAAACAGTCTGAGTTATAGTTTACATGCCCAGAAATACAATTGCTGGTGTTTTACAGCATTTTTTTTCCCAGAGAAAAGACAAGAAAGAAAGTCCCTGTTTCCTTGTAGGGTAACTATTTTTGATTTTTGCCTTATATGCTCATTTTTGAACTCTGATAAGATGGGACTCTTTTATTTCTCATTTGGTCTTCATGAAGACTCTACCAGTCAGGGCACAATTATCCTCATTTTACATAGAAAGAGACAGATTCTGAGACTCATTTAGTGAGAATAAGATTCCAACTCAAGTTTTTCTGAATCCAGAGCCCCTACAATTAACTTCTCTGCTACATTACAGTGTTATGCACCCATTTTTTCCAGATGAAGAATGGTAGACTTCAAAAGAGTAAGTAACCTTGCCCAATATTAGACTGCTATCAAATTCCTACCAAGACTTGAACTCTGGCTTTTTAATTTCAAGTTTTTTTTTTAATCAACTAAAAACTGACTGCTAAAAGTCAACAAAGAGTAATAGACTACTGAATGAAAATAAAATAAAAATAACTTTTAAAAATTGAAACTAGATTCTTCTTACCCATATCCCAACCAGTGTTTCTCCTCCCTCCACTCCTTCCAGCTCCCCTCTCTCCCACATCCACTCCCCCTATTTCTCTTTAAAAAAATAACAGGCCTCTAGGAGACAGCAACAAAACATAACCAAACAAGACACAGTAAGACAAGCTTAGTTAGTTCAGTGTGCCATGTCCTCCTGGTATCCTACATCCCTTCTGACTCCTATAATCTTTCCTCCCCATCTTCTGTGAGTTTTATTAAGTGTCTATAAACTGGTGAGCTATTATATGGCTCTATATTCCTGGTAGGTTCTTTAGTTCTCAAGATAGAGTTCTTGGACTAGTGAGATGGTTCAGTAGGCAAAGGTGCCCAATAACCTGAGTTCAACCCCCAGGATTCACATGGCAGGTAGAGAGAACTGACTTCCATAGTTGTCCTTTGACATCCACATGTGTGCTATATGTTGTGTGCAAATGTGTGTGTGCACACGTGTGTGCGTGAATGCACATGTGTACAGACATACCCAAACACAAAATAGAATGTAATTAAAAGTTTGAAAGCAAAGGTAGAGTTCTTTAAAACTATTAGTTGTCATGGTAGGGTTAGACAACATCTATTCCAAACATTCTTCTCTCTTGCTGAAACTCAACATTTATGAAAAAAGGCCATATATGTATTTTTAAACGTGGCCTTACAACTAGAGGTGGCAATATAATACATTTCTTGTCTATACCTCAAAAAGAAATATTCTACAGAGGGGAGTTGGCCTCTGCCCTAGCTAACTAGCCATTGAAAATTAGAGTATTGGTACTGTCAATTGACAAAATGTCTCCAAAAGCATTTTTTCTTGGAGGTTGATATGGGAGGGCCCACTCTTTGTGAGTAGTGGCAGTCCTGGCAGGTGGCCCTGGGTTCTATGAGAAAACAGGCTGAATAAATTTTGAGGGGCAAGGTAATAAATAGCACTCCTCCATGGGCTTTGACTCGCCTCCTACATCCAGGTTCCTACTCTGCTGTCCCTCTTTTGGTCAATGGTGTTTTATCACAGCAATAGAAACCCTAAGACAGCCTCTAGAAAAACTTCTGCTAATACTATACATTCTATCACTTCCTGGAACAAACATGAATGTGCTGTTTGGTGCTATATTAGCCATCTTTTATGTGGAGAAAAGCAGAAAATGGACTTCAATATACTACTGATACCAAAACAGAAAGATACAAAGAACTGGATCTTGCTGGAGCTGCAGCTCAGTGACAGAGCACATATTTGCCTAGCATGTGTAAAGACCTACGTTTAAGCCTCAGTGTTGGAGGGAGGGAAATGTGGGAGTTTATGATACAATTGAACTGCTAAGATAATAGTACTGCTCTAAATATATATAAATTTGTTACAAGACAAATAAAAAATATTCTTATAGCTTACATTTGGCCTTCTGTTTCTGGTAGCCAAAATTTTCTAAACAATTCAGTTGCTGATTTGAAAACAGGAGATTCCTTCATGTTCATTATCAGCATTTTTCTAAATATGAACCATTTCTAGCAACACTAGATATATACCAAGTCATAGCCGCAGCCCTACAACATAGGACATATAGTCCCCAATTTACTATAGTCCAGTCCTCGTTTTGTAAGCTTCACTAATTTAGGTCATCTTCCTAAGCTCACAATCCTATTTAAATTCATGACCTCCTGTGTTATACTGAAATCTAAGCCTGGTCTAGAATCCAGGTGGTTATTTGAATGTATAACAAATGTCCTGTCCTTTACTTCCAAAGATATAGTACACATTTTTCACTGTAACACAAAGTCTCCTGAAGCTACTTAAGATTTATTCTGACCTGCATCCTTGGAATCAATCTGGAAACCATTTAACATAAAATGAAGAGCTAGGCAACTTTCCACTGCTAAAATTCTATAAGTCCACGTGAAGAAGTAATATGTATAAAATTACTCCAACATTCTGATAGGAATAAAAGTCCATGACCCTTTTGGATTTATTACATAGAAGTGACAAGGGGAAGGACAGGAATATAGCTCTGTGATAGAGCACTTGTCTCACATGCACAAGGCCCTGGGTTTGACCCCAGGTTCCATTAAAAATGATAAAAATGGTAGGAAATACACATACAAAACTACAGCACCAGCCAGGTTTGGTGGCGTAGGCCTCTAATCTTAACTACTTATGATGATTGAGGTAGGAAGTCACAAACCCAAGATCTACCTGGACTATGAGCACGTTCAAGGCCTGCCTGGGGAACTTAGAGAAAAACACTGTCTCAAAATAAACTTTAAGAGGCTGGAGAGATGGCACAGTGAACAAAGTACTTAAGCAAGCTTGAGGAGCTAAGGTGAGCTTGAATTCCCAATTCCCACACAAAGAATGCCAAGGCTACATAGGCCTAATAAAAGCACTGGGAGTGATAGTCAGAAAGACCTGAGGAGCTTGAGAGCCAGACAGTATAGCCAATCAATAGGCTCCAAATTCAGTAAGAGACACCGCCTCAAAAAAATAAGGTAGAAAGCGATAAAAGAACATTGGCCCCATGTGTGGGTTTACCCCTAGCAGTCAACCAAGAACTATGCCAATATATCAACAAAATGAATAAGTCAGAATCCTAGTCTATATTAAGTATTCTAAGTTTCATATTCAAAGTAGGACAAAAGACCTTATGCATGGTAAAAATATGGTATCAATGTTTGCAAATGAATAACTCAGTTGTAGAGATGGGGGAATAAGAGTGAGAGTATGAGTCAGCTATGAAAAAAGGAATATATAAAACAAGACTATAAGCCCTGTACTTGCCAATGCAGTCGTCCCTTAAAAACCTAGAATCAACTGGAACAAAGGCTAATAATGTGGTAGCCAAGTTTCTTTTTTCATCAGATATGCATTTTGAACAAGCTCATCATCAGAAGTTCAAAATCATCCCCATGTCCTTAAAGTTTTTCTAAAAAACTTTTAATGTTTGTAACTAAAATTGTCTTAATTTTTTTAATCCTACAAATTAAGATGCCACAAAAATGGCATATAAGGATAGCTTTTATTCTCTCCATAAAGCTCTTAATTTTGAAGGTTATATACCATTCAAATTGTCTTTAGTAAGAAAGTATCAGAGTTCATAAACATTTTCAGTTGCACCATGTCTAACTAGACTTCATTTGCAGTCAATAGCACTTTAAATTTAGTTTTAAAACCACAGAATAAGTGTAAATCACTTATAGAGTGGAGAAAATTACGGATTATGTAGAAGGGATCAAGTCAACAGAAGCTGGAGAGTATTACAGCATAGAAAGATTGTAGCTCCTAAGGAGATAAAAAACTCCACAGCAAGACCAACAGATGACTGTGAGCAGCCCAACATGAGTGTTTCTATCTGAAAAGCATGTGTGTTTATTATCCTTCCCCTCACTTTTCCATCTTGTCTCTGTTCTTTTACTTAAAGAAAATGAGAAAACTCACAGTAGCATTCTTTTTCAATGCTGCAGATATATAGGGTAACATGATATCATGTTTATTTAAGTTAAAATAAGATATCTCCATGAAACTTATTGAAACAGTAATTCTGTTGTTGCTTCAGAAACATGAAGAAGCATCAAAGTGGCTGGAAAGGTGGTTCAGCAGTTAAGAGCACATAGTGCTTTCCAAAGATAGAAGCTTTGGTATTCTGTGGTTACTGTGTATCTTAGATGCAAGTGTCTTTTGAAGATCACCAGGTAGGAAAAAAAAAAAAAAAAACTGGCTTCTAATTGTGAAAGCAGCTGGTAAGAGTAAAACCTAGAAGTATACACACGTTTGTGTACACAATGTACACACATTCACAGGCATTTGTTAACTACAGGCATTTCACTCTTTTATCTTTCTTTGTCTGTTCCGCATTCCCCAGAGTCTTTTTCCCACATCCCACACCTAGTTTGTGCCTCTGCTACTCAGTGTGTACAGGTTTTGATCACACATGTCTGTACTGGACTTGCAAATTCCAATGCTCTCTTATATCATCACACAATCTATGAGAAGTCTCTTCTATAAGAAACCTCTGCTGGGCTGGGTGTGGTAGCACAGGCCTTTAATCTCAGTGCCTGGGGAAAGGTAGGTGGATCTCAGGCCAGCCTGGTCTACATAGTGAGTTCCAGAACAGCCAGAGTTATATAATGAGACCCTATCTCACAAAAGAAGGAAGGAAATGGAAAAGGAAAGGAAAAAAGAAATGAAACCTCTGCTTGAACCAAGTTTCTAAGCAGCAGCAGAAAAATGATACAAACTATAATAGCAAAGGTAAAACCAAATGATTAAACCTGCTGTAAATAGTGCTGGACAGATGGCTCAGAGGTTAAAAGCACTTAATGTTTTTCCAGAGGACACAGGTTCAATTCCCAGCACCCACATAGCAGCTCAAAGTCATCTGTAACTCCAATGCCTCAGGGGATCATCTTCTTCTAGCCTCCACAGCCATCAGGCACACGCATGGCACAGAAACATATAGGCAAACCACTCATACAGATCAAATAAAAAATTTAAATAAAAAATTTAAGATAAGAAATAATAAATAAAAGTGGAAGAAACCAAATACCACTTAAACTCAGAAAACAGTTCTAACATGGAAAAGGTGATCTGGACTAGTGGCTTCTCTCTGTGGCAACAAAAATCTAAATCCCACTGTGCCACTTAGGCTGATTACATAGCTATTCTTGACATCTTTCTGAAAATCTGTAAAATGGGAACAGTAGCACTGTAATGCTCCATAAAATGGCTGTTCCTGATGTTTGTTTATACCCAGTGTCTATTGCACAGCAAACACCTCCATTATGGCTGTTATTACGAAGACTTTTTATTTCCCTTTTGATTCTAGTGCTGGGAACTGACCATTGTGTATTCTAGTCAAGTCCCTACCACCAAGCTATATTCCCAGCTCAACAGTTATATTTCAGGATTTCTTACTCATAATCATGAAATTTTAACCATCACTTTAAGGAGGACATGGTACCATGCACTAGTAATTCCAGTACTTGGGAATTAGAAAGAAGATTAGAAATTCAAGGCTAGTCTCAGCTATATATCAAGTTCAATGCTAGACTTAGTTAAATAAATTAAAAACAGTGGCATGTTAAGGGGATGCCAGGACACGTGGATTAATGGAATAAAATAGAAGATCCAGAAATGAGCCCTCACATATATGGTCACCTGATTTTTGACAAAGGAGCAGTAAACATTCAATGGAAAAAGGACAGCCTATTCAACAAATGGTGTTGGTCCAACTGGCACTCAGCATGCAGAAGAATGAAAATAGACCCTTTCTTATCTCCTTGTACAAAGCTCAAGTGCAAGTGGATCAAGGATCTCCACATTAAACCAGGTACACTGAAACTATTAGAAGAGAAAGTAGGGAAAACCTTAGAACTCATAGGCACAGGAGAAAATTTCCTAAACAGAACACCACTGGCTCCTGCTCTAAGGTCAAAGTTTGACAAATGGGACTTAATGAGATTGCAAAGTTTCTGTAAGGCTAAGGACACTGTCAAGACAACAAAATGGCAGCCAACAGATTGGGAAAAGATCTTTACCAACTCCACATCTGATAGAGGCCTAATATCCAAGGTATACAAAGAACTCAAAAAGCGAGATACCAGAGAATCAAACAACGCTATTAAAAAATGGGGTACAGACTTAAACAAAAAGTTCTCAATTGAGGAATATCGAATGGCTGAGAAACATCTAAGGAAGTGCTCAATATTCTTAGCCATCAGGGAAATGCAAATCAAAACAACCCTGAGATTCCACTTCACACCAATCAGATTGGCCAAGATCCAAAACTCAGATGACAATAGATGCTGGCGAGGATGCGGAGAAAGAGAAACACTTCTCCACTGCTGGTGGGGTTGTAAACTGATACAACCACTTTGGAAATCAGTCTGGCAGTTCCTCAGAAAAATGGACATAGACCCAGTTATTCCACTTCTGGGCATTTACCCCAGAGATGCTCCAACATACAACAAAGATACATGCACCACAATGTTCATTGCAGCTCTATTTATAATAGCCAGAAGCTGGAAAGAACCCAGATGTCCTTCAGTAGATGAATGGATACAAAAATTGTGGTACATTTACACAATGGAGTACTACTCAGCTATCAGAAACAATGGCCTAACAAAATTCTTAAGAAAATGGATGCATCTAGAGAATATCATCCTGAGTGAGATAACCCAGTCACAAAAGAACAGACATAATATGCAGTCACTGATAATGGGATACTAACCCCAGAAAGCTCTGAATACCCCAGAAACAACCCACAGACTGTGTGAAGTTCAAGAAAAAAGAAAAAAAAGAATATATTTTAATTAAAATAGAACTGTATTGCATCCCCCTTTCCTTCCTACAGCCCCTCCCAGTTTCTCTCCTATCTCATCAAATTAATAACCTCTTTTCCTATATTATTGTTACATATATACATATGTGTATGTATATGCACCCACAAATACTTAATTACAACCTTATAAAAATGTATTCGGATACTTTTATGCAAAAATGCTTAAAAATCTGTACATTTATCTTTGTTTTTTAAAATAAAGTTTAAAAAAGGGGGGATGACAGGAGCATATTTATACACCAAATTTAAGGTAAAAGCAAGGCTACAAATGTGAAATGAGCAAGAAAATATCTTTATTTCTCCACCCCCTTTTGTACAGGTTGCATGGCACTAAGCACCCGCTTCAGTTGTCAGAACACATAATACCATTTCTAGCCCACTGGCTTAAATTCATGCTTCCCTCCTTCTGCTACTCATTCCTTTAAAAAAAAAAAAAAGATATTTTCTTTACTTACATTTCAAATGTTATCTTCTTTCCCGGTTTCCCCTCTGGAATCTCCTATCCCACACCCGCCCCCCTTGCCTCTATGAGAGTGTTCCCTCCCATCTTCTCACCCTGGCATTCCCCTACACTGGAGTATTGAGTTTTTACAGGGCCAAGGACCTCTCCTCTCACTGATGCCTGATAAGGCCATCCTCTGCTGTATATGTTGCTGGAACCATGGGTCACTCCATGTGTACTCTTTGGTAGGTGGTTTAGTCTCTGGGAGCTCAGGGGAGGGGGAGACGGGGACGTCTGGTTGATTGATATTGTTGTTCTTCCTGGGTCCTCAATGGAAGAGTTAAGAAAAGGTCTGAAGGAGCTGAAGGGGTCTGCCACTCATTCCTAACTCTTCGTTTGCTGATTAGTTCCCAATCTTTTTTAAATACAACGTTTTCATTTAAGGTTCAACTAAGAAATCCTGCTCCTGACCTCTTTCCATCTTTAGATTATATATTTGCAAGTACTACATTGTAATTTTATTATTTGTTTAACATGAGTCCCTCTGTTCATACTCTGTTTCATGATGTCAGGGACTAACTAACTACTAATTCACCAGAAGCTGCAAAAATGAGCAAGCAGATACCCTCTGACTCACATAAATGCAGGACATCAAAAGGTGCTAGGATTTTTTAAAACTTGAATCAAGCAGCTCTATAAATATAGGTAAGACATAGCACCGCTGTCCCATTCAATAAATGAAATATTTCTCCCAAACTCTCAAAGTGTCTAAGAAGCTTATCAATACCTTCTGGAGCCAAGAGTATTTCACCAGAATTTTCCCACACAAACAGAAAAGTGAGAGGTGCTGTGATTTGTACTGTGCTTCAAGGGCAATTGGCAAAAGTGTCTAAAGATGGTTTAGTACTAAGAACCTAAAGAAAAAGACTAGTTTGGATTACTTAAAATAAATAAACAAACAAAACCCACCAAAACCCAGCAGTTACTATATATTTGCTGAATAACAAAAGTTTTCAAGTCTCTCTCATGTATGCCCAACCTCTTCCATATTTTAGGTTGAGTATAAGATCTTATCAGTAATCATCTTTTAATGGAAACTATTTTCCTATTATGTCTAGATTATTGATAAAAAATCTAGATAAAAAATAAACTAAATTAAAAATATGAAGCTGGTATGATGACTCAGCTGGTAAAAAGACTTTACTGCTGAGCTTGCTACCTATATTTGGTCCTTGGATTCTACATGGTGGAAGGAGAAAACCAACCTCCATAAATTGTCCTGTAACTTCCACACCCGTGGCAATGCCCTACCTCCATAAACAAACAAACAAACGGGTGTACAAACACTGGAAAATCTATAAATGGGACACACTTATTGTCAGCAGGCATTTAGTAAAAGTGTAGTGGAGTCCTGAGCTTCTAGAACCAGAAGTAATACCTATCCAAGCTACCGAAGAAGCAATAATGCACAGTGTAATGTTCAGACTGTAGATAATCTAGAAGCTGCATCTTCTCACTTAAAACAGTTGGAAAAGAGATACGTGAGAATACTTCCGAGTACCAAAGGCAGGTTTTCTTTTCCTCTGGATTTCACAGGCATCTGAGTCAACTTTGTATGTGGTCATGTGCATGTCTGGGAATACATAAATAGGCCAGAGTCAATCAGTCTCCACATTACTTTTGGAGACAAGATCTCCCTAAACCTGTAACCCTGGAGCTCAAGAATCTAGCTAGAGCAGCTGGCCAGCAAGTTCCTGGGACCAGCCTGTCTCAGCCTTCCCAGGAACACACCACAGAACCACAAATATCCTCAGTGCTTGACATAAGTCATGTGGAAATCAAATAGAAACACGGGTAAGATATTCACCACAGAAGGTTAGACAGCAGCTCAGTGGTAGAATGCCTGCCTAGCAGATGCCAGTTATTTTATAATAGATAAAAATGGATGACAAGGAGGTTTCTTGGGGATAATGAAGGTACAGTGAAGATTTTAATGCAGTGATTGTAAACAAGAGTCAACCTTTTTGAGAGACAAGTTGGCAACAAGTATCTAAAAACTTGAAAGTAATCATATCCAGTGGGCTTCTGGAACATCTTTCTAGTCTTAAAAATAATAGAATTCAAAATGAAAACAAAATGCTCAGTGTAACTATAGTCATGGACCTATTCACTCATCTCTGTGTCAAATGCATTGTGTCCTGATAATATAAAAATAAGTAAATAGATCCAGTCCCTGGCTTAAAAGTTAGGTAAACAACCAATCACTAAACTACAGTAAACAGATAAGAGCCACCATGATTAAATACAGGGTGCTAGGGTGTACATAGAAGGAACACCTACCATTCTCTGGGAGTGCAGTCAGGGAAGCTTCTCAGAAATGACATTTAAGCTGAGACCTGAAGGATGAGTAGGAATTAGGTAAAGAGTGAAGGAAAAGCGTTCCAGGTAAAGCATCTGCCAAAGCCTAAAGACCAAAGGGATCACAGCAGGTGAGCTTGACTCTGAGCAGTGTGCAATGCAGGAAGTGGGAGAGAGTTGAGACTCAAAAGGCTAGCGGGACTGACTCATTCAGGATCTCACAGACAAACTTTCAGTTGTAGACTTTAAGAGTGATAAAAACTGAATTAAAAAGCAAGTACTTCATAATAAATAGAATTAATCATCAATAGTCCTAATATAGCAAGAGAATACACAAATTTAGAAGAATGAAAACTGTTTTCAAAAACAAAATATACAGGATTGAAGTAGGGTGGTACAATTCTGTAACTTTACTAAAAAAAAAATCACTGAATTATTAAGTTATTTAAGCAGACATATTTCAGGATTTGTAAATTATATCTCAATAAATATTTCATTTGTTTCTTTGAGGCTTTTTGGGGGTAAGAGAGTAAGGGTCTCATGTAGCCCAACCTAACCTAGAACTTGAATTTTCCTTTTTCCTACCAAGTACTAGGATTACAGGCTTATGCCACCATGCCTGATTTAATGTGGTGCTGGGAACCAAACCCAGGGCTCTGTGTATACGAGGCAAGCCCTCTACCAACTGAGCTTAACCTCACCTCTAATTTTGTCTCTTTAAAAAGTTAATATAAGTGCCTACTAAACATCTGAAAAATGCTTAACCTAGCTAATAAAATAAAATCAAGGCACTACTAGAGTAGATACTATTCCTTTCTCCCAGAATTTGTAATTATTAAAATTGAAAATGAGAATATCCAGTGTTAATCAGGTCACAAGAAATGAGCATTCTTAAATGATGCGGGTTGGAATAAATGTTAATTGGATTAACCTTTTCACAAAGCATAAATATGTAACAGTGGTCTGAAGAGTATTTATACCCTGTGTTCCAATAATTTCATGTCTTGAAATCTTTTTTTTAACAACTTTATTTTACAAAACAAAGATAAATGTACAGATCTTAAGCATTTTTTGCATAAAATTATACATTTTTGTCAGTACTTTTTCAGATTTTAAAATAATTTTTACATAAAACTGTATGAATACATTTTTTAGTCAGTACTTGATATTTTTAAAGGTTTGATAGTATGCATTGAAAACCTAATAGTTACAATGAGCATAAAGTACATGTAAAACAAAATGTAACATGGAAATAGTCAAAGTTTTCTTGTTGTATTAAGATTTTTTTGTTTTGTTTTATTTTGTTTTCTTTATTTCTTGGACTTCATACAGTCTGTGAGTTGTTTCTGGGGCAGTGCAAGCCTCTGGGGTTAGCATCCCACTATCAGTGACTGCATATTATGTCTGTTCTTTTGTGCATGTCTTGAAATCTTAATACGTGTTCCAAATGTATTCAACTATCTATGCCAATAATGTTCACTGCAATGTAGTTCACTGTAGAGAAAAAGATGGAAAAGCTAGATGCCCACCAACAAGAGTAAGAATGAGTCATAATATAACTTCTCAGGGTAGTCATTCTTGACAGGACACTATATCTGTGAAATAAGCCACACTTGAAAAATAATAAGACAAGTATGTATATGTATATATACACATACATACTAATCAGCCATTCAGCTTATGAAATATAATGATGGTAATCCTAGCACTGGGGAATAAATCAAGGTCACAAATTTGGGGGTAGCTGAGGTAACACAGTTGAGAGAGAGAGAGAGAGAGAGAGAGAGAGAGAGAGAGAGAGAGAGAGAGAGAGAGAGCACGATGATGATACACACTTTTATTTTCTTCTCCATATTTTTACACTTCCATATTTTATATAATGTCATGTGCTGTTTCTTGAGTGTGTGCAAGTTTGTAGGGCTGACTTCAATACTTTCAACAGTATCACTTTAAGTATTTATACTTCACAGAAATCAATTTTATATTTGTCTTGGCTTTGTTTCCTCTGTTGAAAAAGGAAAAAGTATGGCCATGTCTGAATGTATGATTCAATGTATCTCTTTTATCTAGCATTATTAAGATATGGGGCCAGCAAGACAGCTCAGCCAGTAAAGATGCTTACTATCAGGTCTAGTGATGTGAGTTCAATCTTCATAAACCACAGGCTGGAAGGAGAGAACTGACTCTCCTAAGCTGTCCTCTGACTTTCATGTATATCTGTGGCACATGGGTATATGCATGCATAAGTACACACAGCAAATAAAGTAAATATTTTAATGTGTTATCTAGTTTATGTGCATTGGTGTTTTGTCTGGATGTATGCCTGTGTGAGATGACAGATCTTGGAGTTACAGATAATTGTGAGCTGTCATGTGGGTACTAGGAATCAAATCCTGGTCCTCTGGAAGATTAGTCAGTGCTCTCAACTGCTGAGTCATCTCTTCAGCCCATAAATTAAGTATTTTTAGAGAAATAAAACTGGAGTCCCATTGGGCCAAAATGAAAGGTAAGGTGAGGGGGCTTATGAGTGTGTGCAACAGAAGATGGGGGTGCTGAAATCCATCTTCATCCCACCACTCCACCCATGTCGGCAGAATGAGTACTGCATGTGTCTTGAAGGAAACAGTGGTGCTTTAGCAGGACTCTGTCATCCCCAACCTGAAACATCACCCTCAAGAACCAGCTAATCCCAACATGTCTCTTGTTTGAACAACTGGAACAAAGTCAGAAGTGCAGCCATACCTAGCTGCAAATCAGGATCTTGAAGCTGGGACACTCCAGCCCTGTCCCAAGATCTAAAGGTGCTACAGGCTATTCCTGGGAAGATGCTGTAGTGGACTGCTTCTTTCAGAGACAGCATGGTCAGCAGCTTTGGGCAGAAAGAAGTGATGGGGGCAGCTACAGTCTACTAGCAAACATTGATGGCCAATGGGATAATAATATTCACGCAGAGTATCAGGTTAAAATACAAAATCTGTTTCAGTTCTAAAACTCTTGTAAGCACTGACTGTCTTCAGTGATTATCTCAAAACCCTCAATTTCTTACTTCGTTTGATGTAAATAAGAGTCACTTGTTTTAAAGAATGGTCATTGTAATGTTGTAACTAGGTCATTTACCATGCTGGTGTTATGTAGTAGATTTATTTTTAAAAAGAGAAAATATATTTGTGAATGAATACTGAATTCCCCAATTATGTGTTTTCTTTCCCCTTGATAATAGTCTTGCTATGTTTACCACACTATCTTTAAACACACAATACTTCTCCCTAGGCCTGTTGAGTAACTGGGATTACAAAAGCACACCACCATGGAGTGCTGAAGTACGCACCTTAAACATTAAAACTCCGGTGAGATTTGGATGGGCAACTATCTAAAAACACATCACACTCGATTTTTATAGCTTAAATCAAGACCAAAAATGATTAAGCCTTGTTAGATGATTCAGGGTCATAACTAGGAACGATAAGATAGTAGAGGGTTAGAGAAGGATACATTAAGTACAAAGGAATGCTAATTCCTTTCCCCTCCTACCTCCCTCTTTCTGAAATGTCTGCCTATGCAGCTCAGGATGGCCAGGAACTCACTATTCATTCAAATTAGTCTCAAACAATCTTTCCTCCTAAGTGCTGGGATTATAGATGTACAACACCCAGTTTGCTCCACCCTCATTGCCCTTTACTAGTTTCTTATTTCAGTTTCTCTTGCCATGAAATCATCAGTTTTAATTTCCCAGCCTTATAGGAGGTGTGTGTGTGTGTGTGTGTGTGTGTGTGTGTGTGTGTGTGTGTGTGTTTTCAGTACCTGCAAGCTTCCATTTCTACTTTGCTGTTGGTGATCTTCAAAGAGAAAGAAAATTAAGTATTTAAGTTCATAAGAACTATGTGAAAATTAAGGGCTAATATATTTCAAATAAGAGCATCACCTAAAACTGATTTGTACTGACTTGGATGATTCTGTTTATGCTGCAAATGTTTAAGTGCAAATGAACTCCAAAGAGAATATATTCACACTTTCTTGATTATATCTCAAGTCTTGTTCCTTTCTCAATTAGCATTTAAGACCCAGATCACAAGCTACATGTGCTGTTTCTCTTAACACATCATGAAAAGAGATATAGAGCAGGAACTGAGGGGCTTAGGCTAGGTTATGTTCTTACACCAGCTTTGTAACCTTTAGTATATTTTAACCATAGTACCTGACTTTTATGAAGTTGCTCTAAAATTAAATTAGATCACAAAAATAGAGACACTGTATTTCTGTAACCTGGTATTAATACCAATATTAACTCAGAAATATATCCTACCAGTTTAGAGTTTGTGGGGATTAGAAGATGTTCTCATGGTACCAAATTTGTTTACAAGGAATATTGTAAGGTACAGTGACTACAGTTAATGTCACAGACTTGAAAATTGCTAAGAGACTTTAAATGTTTATTATAAAATATGAGAAAATGTAAAATATGTAAAAATGTACATATAGATTTTATGTGATATATATTGTATTATAGATATATTAATTAACTTCACTTAATCATTCTTAAATAAACACATCAAGATACCATGCAATATACCACAAATAAATATATAATTTCTATCAATAAATATAAATTTTTCCTGATAAGAATGCAAACAAAGGGAAATTCTCATACATTGTTGGTAGGAATACAAATTAGTACAGCCATTATAGAAAGTAGTATGATTTTTTAAAAAAAGTAGAACTGTCAGATGACCCAGCAAAGGAAACGAAATGAGTATGAAGAAACACATGCACTAACATGACTACTGTAGTACAATTCACAACTGCCAAGACGCAGAATCAACCCAGGTTTCTTCAGCAGAGGAAAAGGTAAAGAAAATATGGTATATATGCAATGAAATAGTATTTGCCTACAAAAAGGATAAAATTCTGTCATTTGCAATAACATGAATAGAAATAGAGCATGTTATGTTTTGAAATAAGTCAAACATACAAAGAGTAACACTTTATGTTCTGCAGTCCATGTGAAAGCTAAAAAGTTTATCTAATAGAAGTTGTGAGAACAGTGATTACCAAAGCCTGGGAAAGTGTGGGAAAAGGAAGAGGAACACTGGTTAACAAGTACAGGTGTACAGTTAGTTGGATGAGATCCCTTTTAATGTGCTGTAGCACAGTGTAATAAATAAGATTGATAATAAGTAATTATATACTTCAAAATTGTTTGTAAACACAATTTGGAATTAGTGTTCCCAACACTAGGAAATGATGAATGTCCAAGGTGATAGATACAACCATCTTTATCATATACACATTATATAAGCATGTATCAAATTACCACACTGTCCTACATAAAAATGTACAATTACTACATATAAATTAGAACTAAAATGGCAGTTTCTAAAAATTAAAATAAATTATAAAAAGAAAAATCACATAAAAAAGAACGGAGAGCAGGTTTTTGTTGTCTGTGCTGCTGCTGCTGAGATCTGAACCTAGAACTAATTCTAGGGCTAAGGCCCAAGAATTCTTAAATTGCTCCTATTAATTAAGAATCATTTATTTTCCTTATTTTAATTTTTTAAATTTATTTTTCTGTGATGGGTATTATGTCTTCATGAATGTCTATGCTTCACGTGATTCCTAATGCCCCTAGAGGCCAGAAGAGAAAGTAAGACCCACAGGGACTGAAGTTACAGACAGTTGGGGACTACTAGGTGGGTACTATGAACTGAACCCAGGACCTAGATAAAAAAGAGTCATAGCTTTTAACTGACTGAACCATCTCTCCAGCCCTAGCAAACATCTGGTTTCTAGGAAGAACAATATATCCCAAAAGTTGGTGTCTCTTGTTTCTCTAGTCCTATATCTAGTCAGTCTTACAATCCTTGACATCTGTCTCTTCTTAACATTTCAAAATCCCAGGTAAGACCTTAACAACAGCCTTAACTGGTTCTACTCATGATCTCTGTCTTCCCTAAAATCCTTCTGACATAAAGCCCCTAGATTAATTTTCTTAAAACACTTCTGCGATCACATTGCTCAAAACTTGTGAGAACTTTCTATTGCCTTTTTATTAATCCCAAATATCTGGCTCAGCAATTCCTGCACAGCCTTAGCTACCTGTCACTCTTATCTCTCACTGTCCAAAGAAATCCTCAAACTGGCCCATTTAATCCCTTCACTTAATGCACTGTACTCTTCTGGCTTTAAGTGTTACAGCACATAGCTTTTCTTTACCTAGGAGACCTTGCTCTTCCTATCTTCAACCTTGGCCTAGAAACTCAAACGTCAAAAGCTAGTTTGAGAGACACCTACTATGATATATACATCTTCATCACCATCACTTCAACATTACCTTCCAAGGTTAGACACATGGCGATTTGAATTACATCTCCAATTACTTACTTGATGAGTGACATGGGACACATTCCTTAAATATCCCTTGCCTCAGTTTCTTCATCTATAGGAAAGGAATAAAAGCAACTTTCCAACTTTCCTTTGGCACTTTATGAGGAATAACTGAATTAAGTCATGCATGTAAAGTCTTTAGCATGATGCCTTGAACAGATGAGAACTCAAGAGAAATAAATGGTTGGTATCTAATTACTACTGTCATTAGTTAACTTATTAGTAAACCCAGACAATACTTATGACCATTATAAACTGGCTCATGTATACACAGTATTATTGCCCTCGTGATCTCTGTGGTGTCTATATTTGTATTCTATCAGTCCTGTTATCCAAATAACATCAACTGATAAACAGGTTAATATATGACTAAGTATCTGTGGTAGTCACTCATAACTAGTAGGTAATTGTATTAGGTTGTTTTTCTTGATTCTGTGACCAAACTCCTAAAAATAAGCAGCTTGAGAGAGGAAGCACTTACTTTGGTTCACAGTTTTCACAGGTACAGTCCATCACGAAAGGGAAGGCACAGTAGCAGGAATTTGCTAACACGTGGGCAGGTAAGAAAAGAGAGAAAGGGAGTGCTGTGCTCTGCTGGACCCTTCCTTCTTCTTCAGTCTAGTACCCAGCCCATGGGACAGTGCCACATTCAGAATGGGTCTTCCCTCCTCAGTTAAACCTCTCTCTCTCTGGAAATAGTTTCACAGTAAAATTGACATTGACGATTAACTACTGATTAACTACTGCAATGATCAAGTTCTTTATGCTTAATGAAAAATGCTGAAGAGCTGATAGTATTAAAATATCCAAAATACTCAGTGAAAAAAGTACTAAGGAATTCTTTAAAATAACTAAAAGATTAAATCTTCAGCCTTACAAAATGAAGTCCTTCTTTATGGTTCTAACTTCCTTTTGCATTCTTCCTTACTTTTAAAACCAACCAACCAACCAACCAACCTAGTCATATAGCAAGAGATAAAACAGCAAAATATATTGTCAGACGGCCATCAAATACTGTAGTACAAAGACCACAAAACAACTGAGCTGAGCACAGGTCTGGATGGAGTCAAATAGGAACACAATTTAAAGGGAAAGAGAACTGGATTGTCAGTTACACTAACAATGCTGATTGTTACTCACACACACACACAGCACTGCCAGGATTTCTTTACACACAGGGCCAAGTATAAACAACTGCAATCATCAGACAAGGGGATACAGAAATATCTGTCATTTAGCTTAATAACTGAGTATTTACTAGAGTAAATACTACAGTATTTACATGATCAATTTTAATTGCCTGCCTATGCCAAAAATGACTGTTAACATCCTTTGAGATTTTAAAGTATCCTAAGTTTTGACTAATAAAGCCATATCTATTATATAAAGCTTTACCATATATTAACCATTTACTTAAAAACAAGTGATATGACAATGTCTTAATAAATGTTATTGTAAGATACAGTGTTTTTAGCAATGCCCAGGGGAAATAATTTTACAATACTGGG
Organism: Micromys minutus; assembly: GCF_963924665.1. Taxonomy (NCBI): domain Eukaryota; kingdom Metazoa; phylum Chordata; class Mammalia; order Rodentia; family Muridae; genus Micromys; species Micromys minutus. The sequence goes on along the minus strand of NC_137979.1, from coordinate 28,117,887 downwards.
TTCTACCTCATCGACCCTTGATTGCTTTCACAGCCAAAACTAGGCCTGGGAACCACAAGATCAGAGGATTTACTATTAGAGTGAGTTACGATGGTCTGAAGATATGCTATCAATTCTGGAAAATCTACCATAAAGTGAAGAAAATCTGCTCATGAAAATACTACATATTTCTACCCCTCTGATATTTGTCTCAAGCAGACCCTAAAATGTCTCATCAGTTCTGAAGTACAATTATTCTCAGATAACAGAATCATAAGCTTTAGAAACTTGAACAAGTCTCCCACTGCAGAGATTCTTTATATCGCCTTTCTGGCAAAAGCTCCCCCAGCTTCTGCTTGATACAATATTGCTAACTATTTTTTCAAAACAGTGTACTTTATTTTTACAAATGTCTTCCCTAAACAATGGACAGTGCCTCTTTAAACTTCTATCCACAGATTTCAGTTTCGAGTAATTTCTTGAATTAGGGTAGTCATAAAAAAACACACAGGAAAACTCACAAAGGAAGAAGCTACCACTATATGCAACAAAATTTTGAAATTCAGGAAACTATATCGAAATCACAAGGCAAAATGCTTTCAAGATCCCAAACCTCACATCTCAGTTAACAAATATTAATAACCCAACTTTCTTTCATGCAGTGGAAGGCGCCATGGTGTTCATTGAATGCCTCTTTGAAACCTGACACTACTAAATCTAATGTTAAAATTACAATTCTATAGAAAATAATGCTCCAATTGCTCATATTTTCATCTAGATGCCTGTTTTTTAAGACCCATTTTACTACACTGGTGCAATGCTAACACACGTTAGCAGGTATTCACAGAAAAATGAAGCAAGCCTGAGGATAGAGCTGTAAAGGACTCGGGGTGGGGATGAAGGCATAGAGAAACCCAGCAGAGGAAATGCTGGCTGATGGGTGTTTTCCATCTGGAAACATGCTTTAGCGACACAAGCATTTGAAGTCATGAACCATCCAAGCACAACCCATGAGCAAGAACGATCATAAGCAATGAGCGTAAGGCATACATGTCTGTAAGATGGAAATGAATTGGCACTGTTATAGAGCAGCACCAGAAGCGTTGGGTCCTCACTGAGAAAGGTAAAAGTCCAAGAAGCAGAGGCGATCACTGCCATCTTTTAAGGGAGGAAAGGAACCAGGGAGTAACTACCACTGAGCAGTCCGATGAAGCCGAAACTGTACGGAGCACAAGAGAGATGCCAGAGACTAGAGAAAGGCACACACGGGGCGAGACGGAAGAAGGATGCGCAGTGCACTGACCCGGCCCCTGAAATGGTGTGGGTAAAGGATATGGGCGTGGGTCGGGGGTAACCTAGGAGCCCACTCTTCCCCTCCCTGCAACAGAGCAACAGAGGGTAAAAGAAGGGAGGAGGGTGAAAAGCAAGAATGACTCATAGCCAAAAGGAAGTGCTCAAGCCATGGGAAGCATACTACGGGAGATTTCCGAGCCAGCGCTGTGAGGGACTGGGTGCTCCGGGAGATGGAAAGGGGTGGGGTAGGGGTGGGGGGGACAACGTCTGGCAGTCCCTGCTGCTCGCCGGTAGGATGAGGGTGTGGGGGGTTCGCAGCAGCCTGAGTGCCAAGGCCTGGGAAGAGGCGCGGCGCGTGCGCAGTGGCGTTCGGCGGGACCCGCTGAGGCAAAGCGGAGCCGCAGTGACAGAAGCGGGGAGCTGCCGCCGGGAGGGACTCACCGAGGCGCAGGGGCTGGAGGTGGTGCTGGGGGTAGGCGACCGCTGGACCGTGACCAAAGCCATCTAGGTGCTGCTGGGTTGTTCCGGGCAGGGCATTCTCGTCCTGAGTGTGGGGGGCGGGAGGGTGACGGAGCCGGGATGGGAGGCGAAGGGTGAGTGGGTAGGGACGAGGGAAACGGGGAGGAAGATGAAGCCGCAGGAACGGCCTGGGGCTCCGCACCCACCACCGGACTCTCTCGCCGACTGACGCGCCGAACGGGCGGCGGGCGGGCAGGCGGGCGGTTCGGCAGCTGCGGGGCACAATGAGCGCTCCCAGTGCGCAGGCGCCACCTGTCAGCAACCGCCTCTCCCCTCGGCGCGCGCCGCCGCGGCGGCGTAACCCTTGAGTTGCCGGAAGCGGGCCGGCTGCGTGCGCCGCGCCTCGGGCCGCCGCCCCCTCCCGGGTCAGCTCTCGAGGCCTGCGGCCGCTGCGGCTCGGTCTGTTCCCGCTGAGCGGGGAGAGGCGAGACGGACGAGGGACCCTGGAAGGCAGCCAGCTGAGGGTTCTGAGCTAGGGGTGCTGGGGAGAGAGCCTCTAGTCCTCACTCCAGAAAGACAACCATTTTACGAGTGGGGCGCGCAACCTAAATCACCTTAGAGGGAAACTGAGGTGAAAATCCTGAGGCAAACAAACACGTTTTCTAGTGGAAAGGGGCTCCGCAGGGTCCGGATGCTTTTTCTGGGCTCGACCCGAGAGACCAGCCCACACCTGCTTTGACCTAGCCCTCAAGAGGTGCTCTGTCTTAATGAGCTTCCCCACCCTCCTCACCGTAAAGAGCCTCGGGGTTAACGACCAGACTTTTCATAACAAAGATTTTTCCGGTGTTAAACTCCGGAAACTTCGTGGTACCCACTCGCTTCCTCTACTACTTGCCGAAAGTCAGTCATTGTACCTGAGACGCTGAGGGAAAGGACGGGGGGGGGGGGGGGGGCACAGAGAGCTGGACCCTGAGTTGGAAAGTGCCAACCTGCTGTTTGCCTCCCATTTACTTCCTACTGTGAAGATCGCCTCTAAACAAAGATTTGATCGTTGAGCTTCTCCCCCCCCCCCATAAATTTCACAGATGTAAGTAGAAGATGTAAGAAGAAAGTGTAGAATTAAAATATTTTAAAGGGATACATTTCTAAATGGTAAAGTGTCAACATCAACCAAGAATGTAATGGAAAATCAAGACTAAAAGGAAAAAAAAAAAAAACTCACACTGTGTAAACCTTTGATATTTACAGAGTTGAATGGATGAGCTGGTAAATACCACCAAACGTACCAAAGCTGTGGAAAACACACACTTAAGACTCTGCAGTTTCTAAAGCCCACCTCTTTCTGTTTGTCACTCAAACAATCTTGGATCTCATTGCTCCTTTTAAACTGATCGGGCTGTCATGAGCTCTTTCTGGTGGCTGTGTGGTTAAGTGACACAAGAGCTCTCTATGCTGAGTCTTTGTTCTCTCCCTGGGGCCCTGTGGTTGAAATAATTAGCAGGGAGGTTCCATCCAGAATCACTGAGGGTCCCTGTACTGTACAGCCAGCCCTCTTTTGAGTGTAGTGCAGAAAAACCAGTTGGTAGGGTTTTGCCCCCTGGTGGTGATCAAGAGTGCCTAGGAGACAAGAGTTACATCTGTGGTTCATAGATGAAACAATGTTATCCCCAGAGCTCCAGAGTAAACAGGAAAGAGAAGGCAAGGTTCAGAAGAAAACTTTGAACCAATACTTAAGAGACCAAACAAAAAAAAACTATGTAGAGAGCCAAGATGAAAGCTAAATGATCCCAAATAAATGTGTTTATAAACCAAAAGAGAAGTATTGTCCAAATCAATAATTCTCGGTATGTTTATTCTCTTCCTGATATGTGGTTGACAACTTGGATTATCTTCTATGTAGTAACATACATCTGGAAAAGGAGATATTTAATTCCACTAACCTTACAATGAGAACAAGCACTGCTGTGAGCCAGAACAAGCTTCTAGTTCAGCTGTGTAAAACCTTATGCAAATGATTTGAACTTTCTGAACTGTGGTTGCTTATTCTCTATGATGAAACCCTAACAGAACTTTCATAATCAAATGGGTAATGTATGCAAATTAAAAGGCCCTACATGCAATCGAGATAATTTTCTATTCTCTGTAGTGTATTCTGAGTTCAGTGAGGCTTTGTTGAATGTATCCTATATGCAGGAAATATCTTCAAGCAAAAGAGAAAATAAAAGACATGATTCGTGCTTTTTATAAACTGTAGGTCAGTGGTCAAGATATATATCAGCTGTAGTTAAGTACAGAACATTTTTGTTCAGAATGTCTAAGGTGGTGAAATTGGGTTAAAAAGTACTCAGTTTGCACTGTTTGTATCACGAAGTTGATTTATTACCATATAAAAGAAATGTATCCCAGTGGCATATTAGAAATTGATATTTGATAATTATTGCTGTATATTTATTAACTCCTCAATTGAAAGAGAATAGTAAATGTATGTTATATACTAGATTTTTTTTCTTTAATTTGTGCATCTGTGCATGTGTGGTGGAAATGGTGTGAGTGTAAAGATGTGTGTGCCTGTGGATTGATGTGTAGAGGAAAGAGGTCAGTGTCAGACATCACTCTTTTTTTTTTTCAGAAACAAGGTCTCTTACTGGACCTGGAATTAATCACTTCAGCCACACTGGCTCCCTAGTAAGCCTCTGGGATGGCTTGTCTAATGCACAAGGGTTATGGATGTGTGTCAACACTGCCTTTTTCTTTCTCTTCTTTTAAGACTCTAACTTGCTTTTTACACTCTCTGTGGAATGGGGAACATGCACATGCCATGGTTCACCTGCAGAGGTCAGAGGACAACCCATAGGATATAGTTTTCTTCTTCCATCCTCATTGGTTCCCCCATGGCTATATTAAGGGCAAAATAAAATAAGTGTCTCAAGGGTTCATAGCCTGTGATCAACAATAAGTTACTTAAAAACAAAGAAGATTGTCAGGATAAATGTTCTTTGTATAAAATTAAATTTTAGGCTTTGGCTATAGATTTCAAGATAGCTCCTTTTCTTAATTGGCCTGAATTATAGAGAAAAAAAAATTATTTTCACTGTGCCATTTGTTACCTGTTCTTCTCTGGGATCCAGGTTCCTGCTGGGTCTTCTAGTAATCTGAGAGGTGTTATCTACTATGAAAACCAAAAATTCTGGACTATACCAACTTAATTTGTTTCAAATGTTTGTATCTGAGACTTGGTCTCCTGTGCCCAGGCTGACCTCAAACTGACTCTATAGCAGAGATTAATCTTGAACGGCTGATCCTCTTTCCTCTTCCTCGCAGATGCTGGGATTACAGGTATGCATCACTAAATTTGACAGTGGTAGATTAATGTGGAAAAGAAAATCCAAAAGCAGGAGTCTCACAGAGCCAATACAATGACTGAGCATCCCACTTCTGCTTACAGCACCTTCACTCTTCCCTCGTGTGGGTGGCATCCATCTCTCAGGGGTGAAATTATAGGGGGACTAAAAATTCCTGAAGTCAACTGGTTCTTAAGCTTTGAAAGCTATTGACCTTTTCTACACAAAGGTACTTACTTCATATTTCACATAGCCAGTATATTTCATGAAGGACCTCAGGTTAAGAAGCAATGGTTCTCAGCCTTTTTTCCCCTCCACATCCTGACAGCTATAAAAATAATATTTGTGTGACACACTGGGTAAGTTAAAACGAGTTAAAGACATGGTATTTGGGGAAAATTTTGTTTTCTTTCGGTCACATACTTTAAAAAACCTCAAAACGGGTCTCCTGTAGCCCAGGTTGGTCTTCTACTTACGTTATGGCTGACACCTGCAGTGCCTGATCCTCCTGTCTTAGCCTTCTAACTACTGCAATTACAGGCTTATGTACTGTGCTTGGCTTAGTGATGTATACTACTCATAAAAAAATAAAATGAATGTAATATTAAGGATATTAAATATTTAATTTGTATAAGTTACAAAATAAAATCTTTAAATTTTTGAAGTATCAGAGATTCCTTTTGTCAACATAGCATGTCTTAATAAACAGTTTTATGACTAAAATGACAGTGTTCATTATCTGTGAAAAACTGTAATGGTGATCTCTTCAAATTACTCTTAGTCATTATTGGTAAGAACTTAGTTCATATATGTAATTAATAAAAACTTAAAATAATTCTCAGTCAACATTTACAAGTATCAGTATTTGCCTCTTGTAGCTCACTCCCTCCTTTGTCCAACTAGAAGATATAATATGAAAATCTCTTGTGATAATGTAACTGTATTAGAACTCATTTAAACTTTGTTATCAAGTGGATATTGCTAAAGAACCACAAATTTCTAATTTTCAGAGTATGCCGTTATTGGAACAATAATTACTAACTAAGCTAACTTAGACATAATGAAGAAAATACCTCAAACATAAATGAGGGGAAATAAATGTATAATTCATATAGAGAAGAAATTGGGATCTGAATCCATTTTGGATTATCTGTCTGCCTTCTATTCCTTGAGTACCTAGCACATGTTGTCTTCTGGTAGCTAAAGCTCAGAGTCATGACAGGTTGCAATATGTATCACATCTGCCTTCTAAAAATGATATCCTGGTAGTAGCTACTCCTAAGCTTTGCTCAGCAAGTCCTTCATCATGCTTGCTACCCAGTGGAACCTTAGGAATTACTTGGACAGTAATTTCTCCCTAGTCTATCTGAAAACTGACAAAAATCCTCATATAATGGTTCTAAGGCCCCACTCAAACCACTGTGATTCGAATAGATTAAAACTCCATCTCTGACTTAGTCACTTCCAGACTCCACTTAAACTTGTAGACTGCACCAATATTTAGGGTCTCACAAAGTAACAATCAAAATGGGATTTAGAGGAGGGTAAAAAGCAGATAAAAGGATACGTTCGGGCCCCTTGAAGGCAAATTTGTGTCAAGCTGAAGTTTCTAGGAAAAAAAATTAATAGTAAAAAAATACTGCTTGCTGGTGAGCTCTTGGGAGATCTTAAAGCCTAAACAATAAATTATGGAAAAAAATAATTAAGCTTATTCTTAGAGTGGAGAGTTGTTACCACAGAATGTATGGTGTAGCGTACAGTTGGGATGGAGATTGTTTTCCTGGCCTCGAAGGATACTTTTGGCATCCAAGTGTGGCTAGTAGGAAATCAAGGGCCATGGTGTCAACATGAAGCTTGTCAGAACCCAGGGAGCCAGCTCAAGTATCAGGCATGGAAGGCTACAGCACAGACTAGCTCCTTGTTGGGCCTGAGCCAGACCTGAACAGCATAAATTGGCCCTGCCAAGACTGCTGGAAATAAATACACAGCATCACTGATCCCTCAGCAGCAACAGCATCCCAGGATCCAGAGGTCAGAAGAGTCTTGGAAAATGGCTATGGATTTTGAAGGACTAAATGAGGTAGCATCTTCCATCCATGCTAGGATCTCCCACTATGTTGTTTGTTCTAATTTATTTCCTCTTGTGATAAACACCATGACCAAGAGCAACTTGGGAAGGAAAGGGTCTGTTTACTTGGCTTAAACATCTTCATCTCCGTCCTTTTTTCCCCCCAGGTTCATAATTTATTGTACAAATTGAGTATTACATGATGAGTTCACATCAGCTTCTTCAGGCATGGGACTTAACAGATGAGGCCAGACATTTCAAAATCTATTTAGGTTGCTTTCACTGCTGGGGATTTTTTAGGCCTTAACTTGAAGTATAAAACCAACAATGCAATGCCTCCGTATGTGGCCAGGACACAATTCATTCTACCTGTGAGGGTATAAGAGTTGAAGTATTTTTTAATACCAGTGAACTGGTATTGGACATCACTTTCTGGACCAGCCATGATGTCAATCTCGTCTGAATCACAAACTAACTCCTCAGCTGATGTCCTTCAACAAACCCAGAGACTAGCTCGGCCCGACCAGAAGACCATCTCCGTCCTTTATTAAGGGAAGTCAGGGCAGGAACGGGATGAAGAAGAAGCCACCAAAGAACATTACTTATTGGCTTGTTCCTTGTGGCTTGCTCAGTCTGATTTTTTATAGCACCCAGAACCACCAACCCACAAGTGGCAACACCCACAATGAGCTGGGCCTTCCCACATCAATCATCAATCATGAATATATACCACAGGCCAATCTGGTGGTGGCGTTTTCTCAGTTAAGGTTTCCTCTTCCAAAAGGACTCTAGCTTGTGTCAAGTTGACATAAGATTAGCCAGCACAACAAAGTTCTGTCATCAGTAGCCTATCTAGGGTGAAGAGATGTTTTGTTCATGTCTTCCCAGGAAAAGTCACACAACACCTTAGTGAAGTTGTGGCCTCTGAATCCTCTTGCTGGTGTACAGAGTGGAGGGAGAGAGATGTACAGGTCATATTTAATAAATCTATTTTAACATACCTATGCTCCTAAGCCTTTGAACTTTTTCTACATTATACCATTCCAGTATCTCAACTTAGACATAGGCTACTGTGGACTCCAAATTTCAGCTAACTACCCACAAAAATGGTTAATCACACACACACACACACACACACACACACACACACACACACACACATATCAACACATTAAATCTATTGTCTACTATAGCTGATTATTGAACTCATATCAATAAGTCTGCCAAATCCAGTATTATAGTGTCTTCCTTTCCTTAACTCCCTTTAATGTGGTCCCACACAAACTCCCTGCATTTCTGCAAATATATAAGCAAATAGAAAAATTATTTTTCTGTCAAATATCATCTCCTGGTCTCACTCTGCATTTTCCCCAATGGAGCAGCTTAAGACCCACTTTAGTTATAGATTTCCTAGCATGGAAGAGGTGGTTGGGGTAGGTCTTAAGGAAACTTGACTTCTTGGGAGGCAGATTGAGAGCGTTACAATGTTTTTAGTTTAAGCAATGTCTAGTATCAAATTTAGGACAAAATGTTTTCAATTGGCAAAAGGATTTCAGGGTGAGTAGGGATTTTGGATTCTTTCTTAAATTGCTCCAGTGTCCTCATTCTAAATCCAGGGTCCTTTACAGTCAGTGTCATATATCTTAGCTGTCAATTCAATTAACAGTATAATTCTGTAGCCCATGTAATTAAAATTTATGTCAAGTTTTATTAATATAATTATTGTTCTCTTCCCAGTGTTGGTTCTATGTCTACTAGAAATAAAGTACTTTGCAGCTGGAATGGAAGCTGTCTGATAATATTCTGACTTTTGAAACTGATGTTGTCTTAATATGATCATTTCTCCCTTTGTTTCAAAGTTTTCATCATGGTATAATTATCCTATTTAACCTATTTTAATGGTTTTATATTTAAAACATACATATATATTTAATTTCTGCATTGATTTATTTGTGTGGGAAAGGTGGGAGTGGGCGGGCAGGTACTTGCATGCCACAGTATGCATTTTTAGGTCAGAGGAAAACCGGCAGGAGTTTGTTCTCTCCTACCATGTGGGTTTAGGTATTGAACTCATGTCTTTAGGTTTGGCAAGTGACTTTAACCACTGAGCAATCTTGCCATCTCTGAAGCATATTTTTATAAAAACATTTTTTAAAATCTCTTCATTTTGATCTCAATTTCTCTTTCTGACAAAATCCTACCACATTGCCTTGTCTAGTCTCAAATACCTGTGATAAAAGGATCCTCCTGTCTCAGCTTCCTCTTGGATATCCGCTGTTGTCCTGTGTCTCAGAGATATTGAAGCTTTGGTTCTGGAGGACCAATGCATCATGCACTCCAGCAGTTCATAGATGGGGTAGATGTTGGGCTGGGCCAACTCAAAACCCTGGATCTGGGCCTGGGCTATAGCTGAGTTGGTCAACTGGCCAGCTTTGTGGTGCTTACTTGGGGCCAACTCTTCAGATCTGCCCTGACAAGAGGTAGGGTCATCTCTCTCACCTCTGCAACAGCAGATGCCATGATTGTTTTGTTTTGTCTTTTTTTTCCCCCCGCTTTGTGGTTTCTGATGGACATTAGGCAGCCTTACTATAATGTTTCTTATTTCTTTGCCCATCTTCAAGATTTTTTTTTTTTTTTTGGTGTTTGTATTTTGGCATCTATCTATCTATCTATCTATCTATCTATCTATCTATCTATCTATCTATCTATGTCTATCTCTTTTGAAGCAGGATCTCGGTGTATAGCCCTAGTGGTTCTGTAACTCACTGTGTAAATCAGGCTGGCTTCCAATCACAGAGATCTGCCTACCTCTGCCTCTTAAGTGCTGGGATTAAAGATGTACACCACCCTACCTGGCAAGAGCTAGTTTCTTTATTTGTGCCTAGATATGACTTTCTTTGTACTTATCTATTTTAGATTTTCTAAAGCTTCTTGACCCTATGATATGTCATAATTCATAAAAACTGGGAAATTATCAGCTAGTTTATTCTTTAGATTTCTTCTACCTCGCTCTTATTATTGGAATTCTAATTTCATATAAATCAAGCCATTTAGTATTATCCCACAATTGTTGAATGCTCTGTTTTTTTCTCAGTCCCCCACTTGGAAGTTAGACATGGATCAGTCCAATTGACCTGCCTTCATGGATACTGATTGATTCTGTGTTGAATCTATGTTAGAAAAAAAAACAAAAAACAAAAAAAAAACCAAAAAAACCCTATTAATGGACTTTCTCATACCTGATATTATGATTTTTTTATTATTTTTTCTTCTCTCATACACTATATCCCAAAATAAATTTCCCCTCACTCCACTCCACCCCATTTCCCTCTTCTCTTTTTCCGTCAGAAAAGAGCAGGCCTCCCAGTGATATCAGCCAAACACGTTTCAGTCTCAGTTTGGCTTTTCTTTATGACTTTCATGTTGTTGCTCTAAACACTTAACTATGAATCCTCTCTCTTTTCCATTATGTTTGTCCTAATTAGCTTCAACCATCAGCTTGACACAGTCTAGAATCATCAGAAGAAATATCTACTAAACATCTACTTGGCTTGTGGCCAAGTCTCTGAGAGCTTGTCTTGATTAATAATGAGTGAGAAAGGGCCCAACTCACTGTGGGCAGCACCATCCCTAGGCATGTGGGCCTGAATATATGAGAAGTATAAGCCAGTGAGTGTATCAGAGATTGGTCCAGTGAGCATTGTGAGTCCCTGACTTCATTTCCCATGATAATAGTTAAATTGCTTTTAGTCAGAGTGTTTTATCACAGCAACAGAAAAGCATACTTGGCTTTTCACTTGTAAATATATAATCAATTATATTAACATTAAGGTTAGTAATTGTATTTTATGATTGTAATGATCTACTTAAAATGTAAAATTGGTTTATCTATTAACCATAACTATAAACCATAGTAATTTAAAGTCTTAAATATTCTGACATTTTAGCTCTATATCTGGTCCTAATGAATACTTTGTATTTGAAAATATTTTTTCTCTTGCTTTTTAATGAGTCTTACTTTTGTTAGAATGTTGTGCATCGTATGTAAACAAGTAGTAAGAGATAAACAGCCTTCTCCTGAGAAGTGAAACTATGCTATCAGGCTACTAGTGTGTATGTGTAGTCTAGACAATAAGCCTAAGTTTTGTTGTTATAGTTACCTTTGGTCCACCACACATTTCTAACCAAAGAATTTTTTCTTCACTCTCAAAACTCAATATGAGCACTTCTGTGAGTAGATGAGTTGAGGTTTTTTTTTTCTTCAACAATTCTCCAGCAGACACCAGCTAGAGAATTCAGTTCAGTCCTGACACCATCCTCTCATAGCACACAGGTGGAGGACTTAGTCCTTCAAGGCTAGCTCCTCTTCACTCCAGTTATAACTAGTATACTTAAACTGGCTGCAAATCAGAGTTCCTGTTTCTACCAGTCCCACCTTTGATATGATTGGTTTGCTCGTACAACTCACAGAGATAAGTACATTCAATAGTTCAATATAAAGGACACTCAAAAAGACAGATGAATAGGCAGACAAAGACAAGATTAAGGCAAGGCAAGTCAGACTCTTGTAGGGCTTTCCATGGGAGCTTAATTATGAAGCCATCACTGATTTTATCATTGGTCATTAGCATCAGCTCAACTTTTCCCTGGTCTTCTCTACCTGATATTGGAGATGCAAGTAAAAGTTCTAACCTATTTATAACAAAGTAGACTCATTTAGCACAATCATCCCCTATCCTAAGGTACCCCAAGAGCCCAGCAAATCACCTCATTAGAAAGTCACCTCATAATGAAAGATGTCCCCATTGCCCAAGAAAGAACCAGATGTTCCAATCACTCAGAAAACTCCAAGGGTCTTATATATATATTTTATATATGTCTATATGTATATGCTATATGTGACTTTGCACATAGCAAGTATGGTATACATTTTGCTCAATGTAGTAATTCAAGAAATTATTAAAAATATTTGGAGGGCATGGCCCCAACTTTTAGAGTACTTTACATTAATGCTATCACTTCAACTTTCACAAATAACTTCCTACTTACTAGGAACTGTCTCAACAGTTTAGTTTTCTACTCATCAAATTTTCTTTCAGTAACATAGATTACTGTAATTAAATACTCAATAATTGAATTAGTGTTATAAGGATTAGTTTCAAGATACTTTCTGTAATTCTCATCTACTAATTTACATGTGATTTTGGACAAATTAATCAAAATCCCTGGTTTTGTTGCATTTTACAATGGGGCCATTAATACAAGCCTGCCAGAAAGATTGCATAAATAATATGTGTTAGGGATTCAAGGTACTGACTCTCATAGAGGTTGTAAGTGACTTACTAATAAGTTAAATGATTAACCTCCTGTCCTTCTGATCTTTGATTTCTCTTCAGCATATGATATCATTGAAATTGAGACAACTCCTGAATGTGGGAAACTCCTTAATTAAGGCTGCTCTATTGTATTTGACATATCTGCTCTATTATATCATATCAGTCCTACACATCAAGATGACAGGTACTTCAATTTACAAACTGATCGAGAGTGAGTGCAGAAGACCTTCAACTACATATGTAGCCAAGAACCTAAGCAGATTCTAGGATTTTATGAATATATTAGGGGGGGTTGAACTTCAGAAAACTCTAAGACAAAAAGTTTCAGGGTTTGCAGTCGGAGATCACCAATACAAATAGTCTAAGATAGTACGGTACAGTCTGGAAGGTGATCTGTTGTAAGGTTGTAGCACTAGCTGAGGTGGCTGGAATTCAGTGGTAGAGTGGCTGTGGTACTGTGCTGGCTAGTTTTATGTCAATCTGACACAAGCTATCTGAGAGGAGGAAACCTTGATTGAGAAAATGCCTCCATAAGATCTGGCTGCAGACAAACCTATAGAGCATTTTCTTAATTTAGTGAGAGAAGTGGGAGGACCCAACTTGTTGTGGGTAGAGCTGCTCCTGGCTGATGGTCCTGGGTTCTATAAGAAAGCAGGATGAATGAACCAAGAAGAGCAAGCCAGTAAGAAGCACCCCTCCATGGCCTTTGTATTAGCCCCTGACTCCAGTTACCTGTCCTGTTTTGAGTTCTTATCCCGACTTCTTTCCATGACTGAACATAAGCCAAGTAGACCCTTTCCTCCCTTAGTTGCTTTGGTCATGACATTTCAGCACAGCAATAGTGACTTTGTCTAGAAAAGGTGCTAACAATGTTTAGTAGAGCAAGGGGTAGTGCAATATTTAAGATGCAAAATATAACTTCATTTTTTTCCTTAAGTCTCTCACAGTACAGTCTAAACTCAGTTGCTGACAGAATTAACTTTCTAAAACAATAATTTGTTAACATGTATCTCTGTTTTAAAAGTACATAATGAAATCCAAATGCCTTAATTTATTATGTTTCATTACATTTTGGCTGTAAATACTATATTTTTAATGGGTTATTTTTGTTTATAAGTGTTTTGACCATTAGTATGTATGTGCACCATTTTCATGTCTTTTAATCAAATAGGTTAGAAGAAAGAGTCAGATCCCCTGGAACTGGAGTTACAGATAGTTGGGAGCCACCATATAGGTACTAGGGACTATACCTAGGTCTTCTGCAAGAACAATAAATGCTCTTAATTGCTGAACCATCCCTTAAACCATGACTCCAGGTACTTTGTAAACCTTGTCTTCTTTACTCTTGAACTTAAGTTTCTTCTGCTGCATACGCTCCCCTCTCCTTTGTACTCTTTGTTTTAACCTGGCCCTTTAAAATCAGTCTTTGAATCCTGCACCTTTGCCCTAATGTGCTGTGCACACTTCCACCTTCACACTTTGCAGATTGAACTGCACTCCTCTCCCCTCACTGAACTGGAAATTCACTCATCATTTTAGACCCCAGGCAACACTCGCAGAGCAGAAGTTCTCCATGCAGCCTGTTGAGTTGATTTTTCTGAGTACAGCTAAACAAAAACACATTTGAACAAGAAGTCAAAGAAACTTCTTATCAGTTTCAGGAGATAGACAACTATAAACAAGCAACAGGCAGTTAGAGCTCAACACAGAATTCTGTTATTTGTGAGTTATTTGAAAGGCTCTGAGGCAGCTTTTTAAGTATAATCTGTTCTCTCCAGTGGCAGTACTTTTAGTTTCTTCCATTGGAATTCATGTTATGTTGATAAAAGGAAAATGAATACTCCAGAGTACTGTATACATATTCCATAAAATCATAGAGTACCTAGATTGTCACTCTGGAGGCAGAGACCACATGCATATAATGTCTTCTTTTTGAGACAAGATCTCACGATGTAGCCCTGCTGGCCTGGCACTGGTGATCCTCCTGTTTCAGCCTCTTGAGTACTGCAGTGCAGGGGTCACCTAGGGGTCATTACAGTCCACCACCACACCCAGCAAGAATTCACTTTTTGAATAGACACGTGTAATCAAACTATGGCACGATATTTGGCATAGCAATTTATAATTTGTCACTAGGAATGCAGCCATTTTTCAATCAGGTGGAAATCATTTTGGTTCCTCAGTATGAATAAATAAGCCAGATAAATCATATTCCTCATAGAATGCTTCCCCTCACCAACAGTTTTAAAAGCTTTTTAGGGAGCTTATTATACTCTTATTTATCTTTCTCATGTTAATTAGGGAGACATCAAGGTCTTTTATGTCCTACCTTAATTAAAAAAAAAAAGTTAATGGAGAAGTTGGGGATGGCACAACATGACTCTAGTCCCAGTACTTGGGAGGCTGAGATAGAAGGATCAAAAGTTAGACATCTGCCTGTGCTACATAGTAAAACCTGTCTCAAAAAATAAAGTTAATGGAGGTGACAATGTTTAAAGCATCAGTTGCATTACTATTATTATTTCAGATGACAATAGCAGTGACCGCGATGGCGCCCTTGTCTCCCTGGCTTTGGTCAGTTACAGTAATAACAGCTGCACCACTTGAACAGTTCAGCAGTTGAGAATGTATGATGTTCAGTAGAATGTTGGGATGTGGCGGTGGCAGGAGATGATGGAGGGTTTCATCGTTCAGAGTGTTTCTGTTGCTTGTTAACATTTTCTCTCTTTTGGTTATCAATACTGTATGGTTTGCTTCTCAGTATCATTCAGTGGATCTTTGTAGTGGTCAAATGAGTGAATCAACGTCTCAAGATCAGTCCAAGCCTGATCAGGTTCCTGTCTATGCTTATTCTTAGCCATTTATGAGAAGGTTTGAAATTCAGTTCTTCAGGAGACTGAGATACAGTATCTTACTGCAACGCTTAATATTTCTCTTTCTTTAAAATATTGTATAGCAAGCATTGATAGAAATTTGGGGTTTGAAAATGTAGGGTACAAAACAGCAGTTGGATCATGGTGACCTGCTTCTAGTTGGCTGTGCTTCTTAATTTTAATGCCATTTGGGTATTATTGTTTTGTTTTATTTGAGAAAATGTTTTTCTATGTATCCCAGGCTGGCTTAGAACTTAGCTTAATCATACTGTCTGAAGTCTTCTGAGTGCTCTAGGATGATGATAGGTATATGCCACCCTACCCAGCTAACCAGTCTTTATAACTGCTTGGATTTTTAAATACACCTACTTTCTATTATTTTACTGAGGATTAAATTTGCTTATGTAAATTATATTAAAATACAATTATATATTATATGCTATATAATATATTTATATATAAATAGAGTTATAAATGTATATAATTATATTAAAAATAGAAAGCATTTAATATATCAGAACACACAGTAGCTGGGTCCCTGGGCCCTTCTTGATAACATTTATGGATGCTGTTCTGATTTCAGGACAAAGGAAAAAACGACAAGGAGCAGCAGCAGGACTCCTCAAAATACAGAAAGGACAAAAATGACAAAAAGGACTCAAAGAATAAAAAGGATTTAAAGAACAAAAAGGAAGAAAAGGACAAAAAGGAAGAAAAGGACAAAAAGGAAGAAAAGAGCAAAAAGGAGGAAGAGAGCAAAAAGGAAGAAAAGGACAAAAAGGAAAAAAAGGACAAAAAGGAAGAAAAGGACAAAGAGGAGGAAGAGGAGGAAAAGGATGAAGAGGAGGAAAAGGAGGTAGAGCCACCTTGAGTAATGAGATAGCAGTATGATCTAGTAAGCTGGCTGCATCAACTTCCTTATGAAGAAGGAAAAGTGTGGATGGTCAAAATGAGACAGCAAGTGCAAAGGGCAAACTTGGGTTGATTATTAAGCTGGTATTTTTTCAGTTACAGGAAACTCACCCAGGCAGGTAAATTATCTGTGAAGAGCTGTTTGTTATAAATCACAATAATGGCTGCTCTCTAACATAAGAGCAGCTGCTCCTCTTATGGATGCAGGGAGCCTTTAGGGTGATTTCATTATTATGCTAAAAATATAATCTCCATATTAATCACTTAGCTTTGTGTTTAAAAATGCAATTTTACAAGACAGAATACTTTTTTAAAAGGAGGCAACTGAGATTAGTTACAGGGATTCACACGAAGTTGACTAACACAAAAATTTTAAAGATCCTATTATAAATAGGAGCAAAAGTATTAAATCCCACAATACCACCATTATTCATAAAGTTAATCTTGAATTTGCTTTAACTCAGGTGAAGAAGATTCTAGTTCTTTTTGAAAGGTGGCATTTTTAAAGGTCAAATATAACTATGAGATGGCCTAAATTATATTCATAAAAAGTATTGTGTAATTTGGGAATCAATGTACAACTGGAATAGTATCTCAAGTGTATCATTTTATTGGCAATAAGAAGATAATGTTCAGTTAATATATTTGATAATGTGAACACAGGAAACTGACATGTGGTTTACCTTGTAGAAAAAAATACAAAGGAATGTTTAATAACTCTACAAAGTAACTTTCTTTTAATTGAAGGGAAACCAATACAGCTTTAAGGAAAAGCAATTAATTTAGAAACTGTGTTTCCTTTTTCCTTTCATAGACACAAACAAATTCAGCAAGTGCTGTTTCATCAGAGGCTAGCAACCAAGTTATAGAAGATGAAAAGGCTGATGAGAAATCCCAAGGTACAGAAGTAACCTTTCTCCTGACACAACTGAATCTTAAAGTAACAGGAATGCATTCTACAAGGTTTTTTTTTTTTTAATTTATTAATCATTTTATTGTTTACATTTTATTGTTTACATTTCAAATGTTATCCCCATTCTTCTTCTCCCCTCCACGATCCTCCACACCCTTCCCTTTGTCTCTAAGAGGGTGCTCCCCCACCCATCCACACATTTTCCCCTTCACCCCTCTAGCATACTCCTTCTAGCATTCCCATTCTCTGGGGCATCAAGCCTCCACAAGACCAAGCACCTCTCCTCCCACCGATGAGGCAGTCCTCTGCTATATTAAAAAAAAGATCCTAAGAGGATCTTGTAGATGTAATTTAAGCAGTAGGTAAAGATGACTTCCTCATCCTCTACAAATACTTCTGAGGCAACTTCATGATTATTTATTCTGTGCTAATTAACTAGAGAGAAATTTTAACTAAGAGCTAAAAAGGTTTCTAGCAGGCAAACTATTTAGCATAAAAATGAAAACTTCTATTATCTGGTTTGCTTATTGGTTTTGATATTGTTTATGCTTGATGATACATTTATTCTTCATAACCCAAAGCCACCCATAGCCCTATCCTTTACTAAAATTTCACAGTATTATGCAGATTGGAAGTTTATAGGATCAAAAAGGCAATGAAGTATACAAGACATTTATCCCTTTCATTACAGCCATTTCTATATTCACATCCTTAGTGAAATTCTGCACCAACAGAAATATTTTACAATATTTAAAATTTAGAAATTTTATTATAAATTCCATCAATTCCTATTTCACCCAAACACTTGGGTGTTCAAATGTGTTTAGCTGGTTTAGGTGGAATTAAAATAATAATTATAAAAGAAATTTTACATTTTAAAATTGTGTAGGGTGACAGTCATAACTTCCAAATTATTTTTCTAAATTATTTTTTCTTTAGATGGATTAGGAGAAATTATTATTTGTTCTTATTTACATACATTATAATGTATACCCTTTAAAAATAAAACTTTCCAATCTTCAGTTTCTTTCTATTTTATATTTACTTTTATGTATGTGCATTTACATTATTTAGTTATGCCTTTGTGTCTATGTGTACATGCAAGCAGATGCCAAGACAGTCCCTCTGCAGCTGGAGGCACAGGTGGCTGTGAGCCTCCCAACATGGGTGGTGGGAACTGAATCTGGTCCTCTGCAGGAGCAGCAAGCACTAGTCACCACTGAGCACTCTCTCCAGTCCCTGCCTCATTAAAAAAAAAAAAAAGTCTCATAATTTGATTTTTATTTAATAACACATGTATCCTGGGAGCATCACTGTCTACCCATGCAGGGCAATTTCATTCAAACAAAATTCTTTTTCAAAGTTATATTTTGAAATTAGCTTGCTAACAGGCAGAGATTTTCATAAAGCTTTTTCACACGTCCTTGGTTTTGATGAATTCACCTATTAATCCCTCTTTCCCATTCCCATGGTCCTATCTGTTCTTGGTCCTTTAATTCTCAGTATTATTTTTCTCTTTTTTATTAAAATTTTAATTAATGTAATTTTATACAATATATTTTATACATTCCTTCCACAGATCCTACCTACCCACACAACTTTATGTTTTCTCTCTTCCTCCCTTTCTCAAAAAAAAAAAAAAAAACAGCAAAACACACACACATCCCCACAAAAATGAAGATCAAAATAAGCAAAGGCCAATAAGACAAAAAAAAAAAAAAAAAAAAAAAAAAGCCAAACAAAAAGTCCACCAAAACACCAAGTTCATGTTGTGTGGCCACTGTTCCTGGGCACGGGGCTGCCCCACAATGTGGGTATTGTGCCCAGTGACTGTCCACTAGAGGAAACTGACTTCCCTTTTGCCAGTGAGTGTCACTTGCAGTTAGCTTCTTCTTTCTGGGTGGGGCTCTGTGTCCACTTCCCACTCTCAATATCGCAACCTCATTTGGCTTGAACCTATGCAAGCCCTGAGCATGCCGCCAGCGCCTCAGTGAGTTCACATGAGCATCAGTCGGTCCTGTGTGTCTGGAAGACAGTTTCTCTGGGGTCACCCATTACCTCCCGCTCCTCCACTCCTGCTTTTCTCAGTGTTATTTCTACAGTTTCCAGCTTTTTAAAAAATTGCTTATTTATTTAATGTGTGTGGGTGGTACAGATGGGGAGGTCAGAGGACAACTTGAGAGCGTTCATTCTGTCCCCTTACCACATGGGCTCCAGCGGTAGATCTCCGGCCATCAGGCTTGCCTGCAAGTGCCCTCCGAGCTGTCTTAGCAGTGCCTCTGTTTGGCTAACTTTGAAAAGCCCCTGACAAGTCTTTACCTTTCCTTCTTCACCTCACCATACTTCCCCGCTGCCTGATTTTAACTTCCTCATTTCTTCCACAGCAATAACCCAGAAGTACACTTTGTGTTTTCCTTAATTACTTGAGCTGGCTTTAAACATTAACTTTTCATTTAAAACCTACCAGACAGGATTGTGATCAAGGAACTTGATTATAAATTCAATGAAGTGTTTAATTAGTTTGTGGACAATTTGTACCTGCATGACTTCATACATGTATTCTGCCAAGAAATTTATTGCTCCCCCACTCCCTCCCAAAAAATATAAATTGAGCCTTTGTGTACTTTCCTGTTCTGGAACTTTCTACATCTTTCCTATGTGGAGTGGAGGGAAGTGTGTTTCATTTGTTGCACTGTTCCTCTCAGCATATATGTATGGAAAATACCATGGTTGCTCTGTATGATATCAAATGAGACATGGTGCTCTTGTTTAGTCGATAATCAGTCATATTAAACCTTATATTCAGAGTCTTTCTTAACAGGAATATGTATATATAACACAATATATAGTGTATATATGTATGCATATATATATATGTATATAGTGTGTGTGTGTGTGTGTGTGTGTGTGTGTGTGAAGAGGAGCTGGTATTGCAGCTTCAACATGTCAGAGGAAGAATCACAACTCTTGTTACATACTTGTCAAAATTATATTACCTTCGGACCAGCTACCAAAGTGCACTCGCTCTTGTCTCTGCATAGAAAACACTGTAGTTGAAGGTACCATGCAAATTCTTTATACCAGCTATTGTCTTTTCAAGCTGTGAGATTAATTTTCAGTTTGAAATCCTTAGACAAACAAAACCCATCATTTCCAAGCTCAAAGATTAACAAAGCTCGGCAGGAAACTCCATGTTTCTGCATCCACTGACTTTCAATCCTAGTGCTCTTTGCTGGGACTGCTGGTCCTTTTTAAGCAATTCCGTCCTGTTGAGAGATACTGATAGTAAGGCCAAGGCAGCTGGGTTTCAGAAGGGCCTTTGTTGTAAGAACAGTGTATAGCTTGCTGAACGGCTGCCAGGCCAGTTTCAGCAAACCAGGAGCCAGCCCCAAGGATGTTACTGAAAGAATTGGTTGAGGCTTATAACAATAGACATCATTTATTTCCTATAAGGACATTATATCCATATGAAGTATGCCCAGCAATGGGTCATGCATTATGTGCAGGAAATCCAATAATGTCATGTTTGAAGTCTAGCCATTTCAAATTATGAATAAGGGATTCTTCCATGTGCCTTCCTAGAGTTGAAAGTATTCATTCCTCAATAATATATGTGCAGAACTTAGTGCTAATAAACTCATCTAACAACTCGCCCTTCACACTGTCATTGTGGTTGCTTTACTCCTTTTTCTTCTAGTTTTGGGTTTTGTTTTGTTTTGGTTTTTTTGGCAGTCATTTTCTTTTCTATATTTATCATGACCATCCCCCTCTTCCCTATTTCTTAGTTTGTCCCTTCTTTTCCTGGTACTTTCTTTTACAGGGCAGGACACTGATAATAATCATAATACCGAATTAAGCAATGGAAGTTCAGTTTTTATTTGTTTGTTTTTGAGACAATATCTTACTATGTAGCCCTGGCTGGGCTGAAACTTACTATGTAGAACAAGCTAGCTTGGAACACAGAGATATGCCTGCCTCTGCCTCACAAATGGAATGCTCAGATTAAAGACACGTGCTGTTACACCCAGAAATATTTTTGTTTTACCTTAAACAAGTTAGATACATAAATGGCTTTTGAAAATTATAAAGAATGATGTAAGTATAGTTTACTAGCTATATATAAGATAGAAATATACTTCATTTTAAAAAGATAATTAAAAATTAAAATTGCTTTAAGAAGAAGTTGACTAATGGCTAGAAAGATGAAGATTTGCATGTTGGGGTAAGAGCCTTTAAGGTTCCTAATTCTAAGAAGAGTTTGGAAAATTGACCCCGAAAATAAATAAATAAACAAACAAACAAACAAACAAACAAACAAAACAACTCTAATGCTTTGAATAGTCCCTGGGACATAGTGAGAAATCTATCATTATTTATTGAGTGGCATGTAAGTGAAGATATCAGTCTATCTGGAAAGCTTTAGGAGAGCCAAAGCGCAGACTATAGAAAATCCATTTAAACTATATTCAATTAAGCCTCTAAACAAACTTGCCCTTGGGGCACTACCACAACTTGTGATCCTTGAATTCCAAAGTCATTCTGGGAAAAAAAAAAAAAAAAGGCAGCTTGAGATAGACTCCTGCTTTAATGCCCCTCCCACGGCTGCCCCTCCCTTCCTTTCCTTGATTTTTATGGCTCCAAAGGAGAAGTGTTTAACCAGGATTATTGCTTAGCAACCTAGAATGGCCTACCATGCTAGCTGCTGCAATGAATAGAGAGAACCTTCTAGTTTATTTGTGGGTTTATTAATGAGCCATGGTAGGTAGGTATTAAGTTACTGTATACCTATAACACTACTCTGAAATCAAGCAAGAGAAAAGCAAGCATGTTAAAGCCTGCAGACTTAAGACAATAGCTTTAATACCTTTCTTTAAAAAATAGTAAAGATAAAAGGATTGTGTACTAATAAGTATTGTGAGTATCTTAGCTCTGTTTTCTGTTGCTGTGATAAGATTACCTTATGAAGGAAGCTCGAGGGGGAAAGAGTTTGGTGGCTTCCTCTTCCAAGTCTGCAGAAAGTTTCTGTGGAGGTGGCAGGAACTTGAAGCAGCTGGTCCCATCATATCCACAGTGAAGAGCAGAGAGCATGCACTTACTGCATGAGCTCCGGGACTCAGCTGGCCTTCTCCACCCATCAGGAAGGAGCCACCTACAGTGGACAAGTCCTCAGTCCTCAGCTATACAATCAGGAGACCCCCCACAGGCATGCCCAGGGGTCAGACTGGCTGGCAGTCAACACCGACCATCACCAGGAAAAAACAACGGAGAGGCATATCCTACCCTTTCCCCACTACCAAGTGGCCACTTTATTTGCAGATCCAGCCGACAGATGAGAAAGCTCTATGTGACCCCTCCACAGTTTCCTCTGATTGAAATAAGTAATGTGGCTGCCACAGAGGAAATAAAAGCCTGAAGATTTATAAATGCCACTTACCGCTGGACCCAACAGATGGCCTTCCCAGGGCTTCCTTGCAGACTATTTTTTATTTTTCCTTTATGGGGAAAAAAGATAAAATGTGTTCTTCTCAGTATTGACTTTTCTACAGTTTTTTTTTAAAGTAGCAAAGCCTTTCTAATGAAAGCTTATACTGTTCTCCAATTGTGTGATAAATTGAAGCTTAGCTGCTCTGGTCTCAGAAAAGCACAGAGTCCTGGGTAATCTGGAGCTCTTTTTCAAGATCTGAGCACCTCAGCTCAGAAGCCACTGTCCCACAGTGGGGACTCCTTTTTTTTTAAAGGTATTTTATTTTTATTATCTTTTCAAGTATATGCATATTCATGTGTCTGGGAATGTGTGCAAGTGCCTGCAGGTGCTTAAGGATATCAGGGGCATCAGAGCTCCTAGAACTGGAGGTTTAGGTGATTGTGAGCCACACACCATGGATGCTGGGAATGAACTCCGGTACCCTGGTACATGGTGTTTTTTTTTAATTGGATATTTTCTTTATTTACATCTCAAATGTTATCCCCTTTCCTGTTTTCCCCTATTCCATCTCCCCTCCCTCTGCCTCAATGAGGGTGCTCCCCCACTCACCCACCAACTCCCTCCCACCTCCTCGCCCTAACATTTCCCTACACTAGGGCACTGAGCCTTCACAGGACCAAGGGTCTCTCCTCCCATTGATGCTCAATAAGGCCATCCTCTGCTACATATGCAGCTAGAGACATGGGTTGCTCCATGTGTACCCTTTGGTTGGTCGTTTAGTGGGAGCTCTGGGAGCTCTGGTTGGTTGATATTGTTGTTCTTCCTATGGGGTTGCAAACCCCTTCAGCTCCTTCAGTCTTTTCTCTAACTACTCCATTGGGGACCCTGTTCTCAGTCCAATGGTTGGCTGCACGCATCCGCCCCTGTATTTGTTAGGCTCTGGCAGAGCCTCTCAGACAGCTCTATCAGGCTCCTGTCAGCACACACTTCTTGGCATCTGCAATATTGTCTGGGTTTGGTGACTGTATGTGAGATGGATCCCCAGGTGGGGCAGTCTCTGGATGGCCTTTCCTTCAGTTTTTGCCCTACACTTTGTCTCTGAGTCGTCCCTCTAGTCCCTACAACAGGAACCCTTACTCTTATGAAGGTGATTGAAATCAGTACTTTGGCCAAGGAGGAAATAAAAACCTTATGAATCTTTGTACTGATGTCTTGAAAAAATGGGTTGTTTTCATTCTCAATTAGACTTTCAAAATGGTTTGGAAAACTAGTTATACGTGTATTCTGCCCCACCCTTGTGCAGTTATTTTTTATTTTTTAAAATCTTTCACATCAATTCTCTGATCTCATTGGCCCTTTATTTCAGCAGTATTCATTTTCTTCCATGGACAATGGAAGCTGTTAGATGAAATATCCCCCATTTACTGTGCCCTCTGAAATATCTTAGCTCATTCCACCTCCTCTGACCCTCAGGACCACATCTCTCTCCTGTATCTTCTGTTTTTCTTCCAACTTTACCTCCTGCTTCTCATCTCTAACATAGTCATATGAAGAAAGGAAAGAAAGAAGGGGGAGGAGAAAATGAGGGAAGAAAGGGGTGGGAGAAAGGGGCCATAGCTGGATGGAGTTAGGGGTCAACCTTGTGTCAGAGATAAAGAGCGCACTAATTAATTAATAAAGGCTCTGAATTGCTCACTGACTTCTGATTGTGTCAATAGCAAGTGCTTTTATGGTTCAAGTGATTGTCCTCTGGCTTTTGTTTGGAATGTGAACAGGTAAACCACGTGAAAGGATGTGAAACCATTTGAGCTTTTTATTGTTGTTAGCTGTATGCTAAGCTCACCAATTAAATTCTATTTCGAGTATTTCTTATATTTTTAATGAAAAATTATGTGTATGTGTGTCTGTGTGTGGGCATATGCACATGAGTGTAGGTGCCCACAGGGCCTAAGGCATCTGATCTCTCTAGAGCAGTAGTTACAGGGTCCTGGGAACTTGGTCCCGGGAACCCACGAGGTGCCTCTGCAAGAGCCGTGTGAATGCTCAGCTACCGAACCATGATCTCTGCAGCAAAGCACTCCTGGTACTTTTTACATTTATTTATTATGTTTTTTTCTTCTCAGCTGATTCAGTAAAGGACTCCCTTGAAGTTCCCAGAAATGCCGTGTTCAAAAAACCCGTGAAAGTGATTCTTGGCATAGACGAAACTGATCTGAAGTTCAAAGTTCAGCTGCCATGGAAGAAAAATCTTAATTTGAAGATAGAGGAAAGAGCCCAGGCCATGCATCAGAAAGTACTCGAGAGCGATAAGCTGAAGAAGGAACAGGAAAAGAAGGTTACCAAAAGGCTCCCTCGGGACGACTTGGCTAAAGAGTGGTTCAATATGGACAGCATGACACTGACTACCCGGGCGTACTTGCTGGACAAGCTTCTACCCACCTTGGTTCCTGGAGTGGAACAAATGCTGATGCAGGTGGAGAAGAAGAAGCTTTTGAGCCAAGCTGACATCCCAAGCAAGTTTGATCCAATTAATTATTTGGGGGAATATTTAATGAGACACAATACTCATTATATCAAAGATCCAGGAATGTCTGGCTACCAGAGGGTGATGAAAGAGGTCACAGAAGAACTGAAGATACATGTGCCTGATACGATCAGCAACAGGTACGGTTTGCTGTGCGCTCCTCTGATGCTCCCTCTCCTTACACTGAAAAGCGGGTAGAACAACAATGTGCATACAGACAGGACTTGAAAGAAATGATTTTATAGTTTAGACAAGAAGCACTTGTTGGCCGGGGCGGGGTGGGGGAGGCGTGGCTCGCACTGGTGAGCCTGGCACTTGAGAACTGAGGCTAATTCAGTTTCCTTTTAATAATTCTAATGAGTGGGAAATTATTTTATATGATACACACCTTCCTTTTTTGTAATTAGCATGTGTGTGGGGGTGCACATACCTGTGGTACATGTTGGAGGTCAGGACAACTTTCGGGAGTCAGTTCACACGCACCCTGCACCTTTTTGAGGCAGGGTATCTTTTGTTCCTGTGGCTGAGCTATGCGCTCCAAGCAGATTCAAGGTTACATAGTAATAAGGCTCTGTGTATTTTGAGTTTCTACTGTGACTTACATTTTTTTCAAAGCACTGCAAGGCCTAACGAATAAAAATGAATTCATTTGTCTTGTTTTATTGAGACTGAGTTCTGCTTTGCAGTTCACACTGGGCTTAAATTCAGTGGGTAGTCCAGGTTGGCCTCAAACTCATTGAAATCCCCCTGCCTCTGTCTTCCAAGTGTTGGGTTAGAGCCTACACCACCACTCCTAGCTAGTTACTTGGATGTGATTGTCATATTAGGACTTCAAGTGTATATTCATCTAAAGACTTGCTGCACTAGAGAGTAACCTAACCAAAAGTTAAAATATATTTTTTATAAAGTGCATACACCTTTAGTCCTAGCACTTAGGGGCACTAAAGCAGGTGGATCTCTGTGAGATCCATGTCAGTCTGGTCTGCAGAGTGAGTTCCAGGACAGCCAGGGCTATGTACTGAGACCCTGTCTCAAAAAAAACAGAACAGAAGTTCCACAGTGGAAAGTCAGCTTTCTCCTGACACTGTCTATCTAGCAGCTATCAGCTGTGGATGGCTGCCAGTCTATGAATGCTCAGATTATTTTTATGAATACATGAGCAAGTACAAATATGAATTCTCAGTTTATTTCTATTATAAAAACACATGAGTTGGAAATAGCCCCACATTTTCACTTAACTTTTGTTATGCAGCTAGATTTAACTTTTAAGGCCTCCCATTTTGAGTCAGTTACCTATTAAAATATTACAAGAATGTGCCCACATATTCTTCTGGTACTGTGGGGTTTTTGTTGTTGTTGTTTTGTTTTGACACAGAGTCTCACTATGCAGACCCGCTTAGTCTGAGTCTTGCCATATTAACCAAGCTGGCCTTGAACTCACAGAGATCCACCTGCCTTCGCCTCCAATGGCTGGAATTGAAACTTCTTTTCAGTAGAAAGAATGGTTTAGAGAGTGTGATTCCCTACTTAAGATATCAGAATTATCTAAGGTGCTTGGTTAAAAGTAAAGACTCTGTACACAAGGCCCTGGATTTCATACCCAACACGCACATTTCCCAACTATTCAGATTCCTACATTATTACTCAGGGTTTTCTGAAATTGGGTCCTCTGGGCATGTATTTAAAGTAAATCCTGCCACAGGTTACTAGGCAAGAAGGGACCAAATGAAGGGAGCTTTAGTACTAGTGAAAAGTTCCACCAGCGTGCAGGATGCAATGCCATTGGATTTCATAAGTAGTTTAAAGAACCCTTCTCTCCACCATCTGTTCTTACTGAGTGCTGTGTTGGGTTGCATCTAGATCTATTCCCATTTGAAGAGAAAAAAACAAAACAAAACAAAACAAAACAAAACCAAAACACCTTACAACTTCAGAATTGATGTTAAGGCTGTACATAAAAAAAACTTGACGGGCCCTTCCTCTCGTCAGAGACAAATGTAAACCTCAAGCAGTACATAAAACTAGGCACTTGTCATTTATCAGAAGCTATACTAAGAATGAGAAAATGGACACACCCTGGTCTAGAATCTTTTGTCAGCCAATGATATGACACATAAAGACAAGCTTGTTTCATTGGTGTTTCTAGAGCTGGGAATTTGAATGTTTCAGGTCTTCTTGAGGTATAATAAGAATCGTAGTTTTCTTAGTAGTGTGTATGTGTGTGCCTGCATGTTTGTACACGCACTATGTGTGTTCCGGTGCTTTTGGAGGCCGGAAGAGAGTGCTGAATCCCACGGGATCATACTTCTAGGCGGATATGAGCAGCCTGGTGTAGGACCCAAACCCTAGTCTTCCGCAATTGAAGCAAGTGCTCTTAACTCCTAAGTCATCTCTCCATCCTTGCTTAGTTCTTACTGGAAACTGCAGGAATTCCATGAAAGAGTTAAAGTAACCAAAAGCTTTGTTTGGATCGCTAGGATTAGAACTTCATCTCCCTCTGGCAAAAGTACAAAATCTATTGTTGTATGCAGACATTTGTCACCTATTCAGACAGCCCATTGATGCTTTTCAACAGCACATTTCACTCCCAATGCCTACTGGCTTAAAGCTCTTGGTACTCAGAAATCTTCATGAAGTTGAGTCCCACTTGAAAATTCTTTGACCTCAGTCTTTTACAGACTCCCGACAAAGTCCCTTCGCTTTAGGAATGGACATTTTTTTCCTTGTTTCCCTTCATCAGAAGAGGGCAAAATGACTTGGTTTGTCGAGAGTTTAACTTCTGGTGACAACACCAAAATGACTTGGACTCAAAATTTTTATCTGTCTCCTTCCCAGGGAAAGAAGATTTCTTTACTCATCTCTCTTTCGTGTCTCACAACAACAGACGGAGCAGTCTTTATTTCTGCAGAATAATTTTTATGGTGGCAGCCATTCCCTTGAAAAAACACATTTATGGTGGCAGCCATTCCCTTTGTTTTACATACACAATATAATTTGCTGCTTTTTATCAGGTTTCTGAGAGGTGGATCTAGAGCTCAAGTGGACTTTGATCTTCAAGCCTTGCATGCAAATTTGCAAAGCCATAAAGCAGGCTGGGTTCATGCTGCTCACTCTTTCCTCTCTCTCTCCAAATTGTCTTGTATCTTTTCCTTCTGACTCTGATTCTGCTAGTGCTTGGGGACTTATATGTGCAAGTTTCCACCCACTGCTTTGTGTTGGACAAATACATGTGTATGTACAAACATGTAGATGCACACATACACACATACACTTGACTTTGAAAAATAGTTGCCCTTAAAATAGAATTACCAATTTTTAGTAGCCTGGGAGTTACACATATTTGTAAATGTGTTAGAACTTGTAAAACTGGGTACTGACACCGTAAATTATACTGTATAACACTTGTAATTGATTAATATAAGAATTTCAGATACTTTCAGATAGGCCGGGCCTATTTTTCAATCAATCTTGACACAAACGATCCTAGGACAACAGTCCAAATGATCAGGAAAGTAGATGTAAGAATCCTGAGAGCTGGGCATGCAGTTCACACCTGTGACCTCACACCTGCGACCTCACACCTGTGACCTCAGCACTTCGGAGGCCGAAAGAACAAACAGATGAACAAAACCAACACTTATGTCTTTTCATTATCCTTGCATTTGTTAATGATTTCATAGTCTGAAGGCTCCCTGCTGCGTTCTACGGCATCTTTGGAGAGTTTTTCCAGTGAATTATGCATTACTTACTAATGATTGAACATTTATTCCATGAAGAGAAATAATCTTAAAAAGATATTCCAAAGGATTACTTTCTCTATTATAGCCTACATAAGAGAGAACAAGTCAGTGCAAATGCTCAAACATTACACACACACACACACACACACACACACACACACACACACCAAGTACAATTTTAAAGGGAGAAAGGTGCAGGCTTTTATTTTATTGATTACAATTTTCTAATTGTAATTGATTTCTAGCTCCTGTGCAATACTCTAGTAATTTACACTGATCATGTGCCAAAATCCATGGCGTATTTTCTACTGGAATGTGGTATGAGGAAAGGATTCTAAGATTTACCTCACAGCACTTATATTCTGCATTTCACACAACAAAATGCCTCAGAACGTCTAATTCATCTTTACAACTTTGCATCTTTACAAGCTAGGATTTGGCACTAGAAAGGCTGTATTTCCCCCTCGGTGCAAGCTTTCCTCTCTGCCAGGAGACTGGCTTCCTAAACAGCTGTCTGCTCCCACTCCACACGGCTGCCACCTCTTTACTGAGCCAGATGGAAGCCACACTATAAGTGGGATCCCGCAGGTGCTTCTCCACAGGTGACATTAGTAATATTAGTCAGTTTGTCAATACGCACTGGAAAACAGATTTTATCAGTCTGGTAAAGCATATTTTACCAAAAGTAAGGATAATACTTCTGATGGTATTTGAATTTCTGTTATAATGATATTTATAAGTGGTTTTATCCAAACAAGCTTCGGGTTTGGTTTTGGGTTTTTTTGTTTGGGGGGTTGTTTTGGTTTTTTTTTTGTTTTTTTTTTTTGTTTTTTTGTTTTGTTTTTTTACTTATGAACTCTAGTTGGTTTAGCATGAATCTATAAAATACATTCAGGGTGTGCATATCCCATCACTTTAACATTTAGCTGCATATAGGATAGGGATGTGGTTCAATTGGTAGAATGCTTGTATTTTGTTCACAAATCCCCAGAGTCCCACAGACTTGGCATAGACTTATGTGTACCGATAGTCTTGCAAGATGGAGCCAGGAAAATCAGAAATTCAGGACCATTATCCTTGGCTACTTAGTGTGTTTGAGGCCAGAGTACACACACCTTGGTCTCACACACACACACACAAATCATAGTAATTCATCTACTTATGGACTGTAAAATTGTAGTCTCCTTAAATGATATCTCATGACTCCAAATCTCAGCCTGCAACTTGATGATGAATTCAACTGTTAAAGAGACTGACATTGTCCAGACTCAATTCCTCTCCAGCCAGAGCTCTATACCTGACCTAATAACTGATAGGGTGAGTTGATCTTGGAGCAGAAACACGAAGACCACCTAAAACGTATAGGAACTCTTAGAGCTTTTCTATTACATGTTACTGATTCATTTAAAACTATCCAGTAAGTGCTATCCTCACATGAGCATAAGCTT
Organism: Micromys minutus; assembly: GCF_963924665.1. Lineage (NCBI taxonomy): Eukaryota > Metazoa > Chordata > Mammalia > Rodentia > Muridae > Micromys > Micromys minutus. The sequence continues at coordinate 28,087,576 of NC_137979.1, read as the reverse complement.
TGCTTATTGATAGCAGAGGTTCTGGCTCCTAAGGGATAAAGCCAGAAATACAATTGCCTTGATTTTTAAATATTTTGTCCTAGCCTGGTCCTGTACCACCAAACCGGAGACATTCTTATCTCACTCCAGCCCTGTGTAGAGCATTCTTTCTCTGATATCCTCTGCCTCTCTCTTACTCCTCCAGTAAAGTGGCCCAGACACCACATTTAGAAATAGGAAATTCTTACCACCAATGCCAGCTTCAAAACTTAGCTAATCTGTGTGGGAGGTACCCAGTATATAGTGATAGTACTGTCCACCCCAGCGAGAGAGGTTGTATTCTTTTTGCAGCTCTCACTATTTCATACATATTAACTCAGTATCCTCTTCTGGAATATGGAGTGTCAGCTTTCATTATTTAAATATCTTAGTCCTCATTTCTCTAACTGATTAATTTGATCCTTTTCTCTGGGAATTACCTGTGGTACCACATCTTCTGGATACTTGCTGTCATACCTGTTCTAGATTGTGTGCTTCTTCTATTTTGGAGGTACTTATAGGCTCATGTTATCTTTAAGCACTCATGTCCCTACAATCTCTTTGAAGTCAAGTCAATTTTTTTATCACAATATTATTAGAAACTTATTAGGATCATGCCTGGTTGTCTTAGGGTTTCATTGTTGTGTTGAGACACCATGACTAAGGCAAGTCTTATAAAGGAAAATATTTCATTGGGGGTGGGTTAGTCCATTATTGTCATGATGTGAATCATGGCAGTGTGTGAACAGACATGGTATCAAGTTTTACATTTTAATCCCCAGGCAACAAAAGAGACAGTCTTTTACACTGGGCAGAACATATATATGACCTCAAAGCCCACCTCCACAGTGATATACTTCCTCCATCAAGGCCACACCTACTCTAACAAGGCCACACCTCCTAAGAGTGCCACTCCCTAAAGCTGTACCTATTCAAACCACTACATTCCACTCCCTGACCCCCATAAGCTTATAGCCATAACATAATGCAAAACTGTGTCAGTCCAACTTCATAACGGTCTCAAACTTGTTTAACAGTTCAAAGTTCAGTTTCTTCTGAAATTCATGTAATCTCTTAACTGTAATCCCTTATAAAATCAAAATAAAAAACCAGACCACATACTTCCCACATACAATGGCACAGGATATACATCACTGTTTCAAAATAGAAGAAAGGCAGAATAGGATAGTGAGGAAATAATGGACCAAAGCAAAAACCCCAAACTCTGCATTTCTGTGTCTAATGTCAAAATGCTCTGCAGATCTCCAACTCCTTTCAGATTGGTTGGCTGCAACACACTTCTTTCTCTTGGCCTGGTTCCACTCTGTTAGCAGCTTTCCTCAGCAGGTATCTCTAACCTCTTAGGGGTCTCCAAGGCAATCCGGGCTTTACCTTCACAGTTTCACACAATGACACTTTACAGCTTTACACAATGGTCCTTCACACAGCTTCATACAATGGCTTCTCAGGGACTCCATGCAGGGACACTCCTGCCACATGCCTGTCCTCCACAACTTTCCTCAGTTTTCTCTCTTCTATTCATGACTCTAAAGCCAGAACCCTGTGGCTGAAGCTGCCAAACTCTGCTGCTTGCTGAGGCTGGAACAAGGTCTCCTTGTTCAATCATATCTTTTTGTTTTTGTTGCTAAGCTTGAATGTTCTGGAACTTGTTCTGTTGATTAGGATGGCCTTCAACTCAGAGATCTGCATGTCTCTGTCTCCTAAGTGCTAGAATTAAAGGCATGTACTACTATGACTGGACCTAAACTTTTCTTTAATTCCCTTTCATTATAGATCTTTATAAACATGTTCACTATACTTCAAATTCTGGATTAAAGGCCTGTGTCAATCCAGATCAAAAGCATGTGTCATCCCACCTCAAGATTTAGATCAAAGCATGTGGCTTGCAGCCTCAAGATCAGGATCAAAGGCATGTTGTCTTCCTGCCTTAAGATCTGGATAAGGTGTGCTATCCATTTCTGGATTGTAGTTCATTCTAGATATAGTCAACAATTGAGATAACAATCACAACTTGTCAACTTGGCATACAATCATATCTCCTTGTGTCCAAATAAAAACAATAACCAGGTCGTAATAATGCCTAACACAATTATAACTATCCCTTGTACAACCATAAATGCAATGTCAATTCAGAATAGGTAGCAATATCCCTTGGGGAACATCTTTTTCACAAGATGGAAACTTAGCTGGGCGGGATGCCCCGAGGTTACCACTCCCTGAACTCTACTTAATATTTTTAATTTGTTATTTCCTTGAACACAGGAATTAGCTCTATAACCCCTCCTGGTGCCACTCTAACCCTTGAACAATACATTTTGTATTTTTCCTTTCTCAGCTTGCTACATTTGATCAAAATGTTCTTCATAAGAGTGAACCACAGGACAGAGTCTATGCTAGGTTGTTTTGAAATTTCCTTTGGTAATGCAATTAATCTAAATTTCTTCACTTTAGCCTCAGGCACTTTAGCCTCAGGCAGACTCTCCAGACAAGGGCAAACACTAGCCACATTCCTCACTAAAATATCACTAGAACAATCTCTGGGAAACATACTAAAATTCTTCTTCTCTGAAACCACTAGGCCCTACAGTTTAATCACCCTCAGTACCACTGTCTTCCATGCTTCTACTAGTTCAGCCCATTAAGTTACACTTAAAGCAGCTTACTGCTTTCTTAATCCAAAAATTCCCAAATCTACATGCCTTAAAACAAACAAACAAACAAAACAGACAAACATGGTGAGTTCTATCACAGCATTGCCCGACTCCTGGTTCTAATTTCTGTCTTAGTTAGGGTTTTGTTGTTGTGAAGAGGCACCATGACCAAGACCTTTTAATTTAGCTTTTCTGGCTAGTTTTGTATCATCTTGGCACAAGCTAGCATCAACTAAAAAGAGAAACTCCACTGAGAAAATGTCTCCATAAGATCCAGCTGCAGGATATTTTCTTAACTAATGATTGATGGTAGAGTTTATGTAGTGCTGGTGTTAGATAAGGATTAAGCACAGGGCTTTGTGCATGCTAGGTAAGTGCTCTACCAATGTCACTGCATCCATAGTCATCCCTAGTCTTTATTTATTTCTACTCTCTAATCAGGTTTGTACTGTTAATTCGGAACATTTACTCTCATAAAGAAAATGTTTGATTATTTAGTTGTTTTCTTTGTTTGAGGCAGGGTCTTGCTATGAAGCCTAGGCTGGCTGCAAACTCATAGCAATCCTCCTGCTTCAGCCTCCCAAGTTCTGGGTACAAAGTGTATACCATCATACATGGCTTTATTAATTAGTTTTTATGTGTGCCAATTTTTGTGTGCGTATGCATGTGCGTGCACGAATGAGGAGGCCAAAGTCAACCTCAGGTTGTATTTCTTAGGCCTTAGCCACCTTTTTCAGTCAGTCTCTCACTGACTAGACACTGGCCACGTAGTTGAGGCTGGCTGGCTAGCAAACCCCTGGGATCCAACTGCTTCTGCCACCTCCTCAGTATCAGGATTACATGTGCATACCCACAATGCTCACCTAACCTTATCTTTTCTTCCTTCTCTTCTTCCTTCCCTTCTTCCTGTTGGTCTACCTCCTCCACTTCCTCCTCCTCCTCTTCTTTCTTTTTCTTCTCCTCTGTTTATGTGGGTTCTAGGGTTCCAACTCAGATCAAGCTAGTAAGGCAAGCTCTTTGCCAGCTGAGCTATCTTCCCATCCTGGGAGCTATACTTAGAATCCATTTGTAAGTTACATCTACTCTATACTGCCCAAAGTTACAAAGCAGTGGATGGTATAAATTTCTGTTGGTTGGTGTAAGCAGTCTCATAAAATAACATAAGCAACAGAAATGTTATCCATCCCCTGAAAGAATGGCATGATCAATTTAAAATGCATTTGGATTATATTTGAAAGCTCACACACACTTTCTCTGAAGCACAAAGCTAGATTTTCTTTCTAAATATGGGCATCATGATGTAGGAGAATGTGATGTCTCAGCTGAGACCCAAAGCATGTGGGAGACCTAGTCAGGCAAAACGAGGGGAAAAACATTTTGAGCAGATGAAAATGTGACAGAAAAACATCTTTGTGTGTCTATTTCTGTGTTTTCTGAGAATCTGAAGACACTCAGTACTTACAGAACTGTTCCAATCACTTGTGTGTCCTGCTGTCAGATGCTATGCTTTATAATAGCAGAACACATAATAAATGCCCAATAAGTGCTTGCGTAATGAGTGAGCTTGGCTAAGTGAATGAGTGAATGTATAGCAAGAGAATGCTAGATATAAGACCCCGGGGTAGACTAGAAAGCCATGTTGGAATGTAGATGCAACCTGGAGACATGCTGTACTGGGAGAAGAGAGAAAGGCAGTATGGAAGAGGTGGGTGAGGAACGGCGGAAAGGGCTGGGTAATTGGCTGCATGGTGGGTACATTAGAGGAACTTAGCCCTTCAAAACACTAATTACTCTTTTAAAAGTTCATGCAAGGCTCTTCTGCACAGCTAGCCTGTTTCCCTGCTTCTGTTTTCAAACCCAAAAGTTTAGTTTTGAAGACTTATGTTCCTAGAGATTTATGAAGGTTTTACATGGGCATAAAGCACATCTTCAATTCAGTACATTCTTTTGGACCATTAGAGGTATCCAATGTCCACATTCTCAGTGAAAGGTTGTTTTTTTTTCCTCATCTCAAATCTGTTAGATTGCTTCAGTCTTCACTTACTGAAAGATGATGAATACCTATTCCAAATGTTGTCAGACCTAAAAAGAAAAAAAATTCACTTGTCACAGCTGTTTTTATTATTCTGAGTCATGTGATATGATTTCAGTCAACACAGTTTGGGGTTTGTTTGGTTGGTTTTTTTAAGTTCTAAGAGCGATAATTAACATAGGGACAATTGAAGCCTCCGTTCTCTGTTCTCAGCCTGGTGATGCATCTCTGGCAGAGGACAATAGTTACTCTTGTGTTCAGGACTTCAGCAGGGCTGCAGAAGCTTTTGACTCCAGCTAGATAGCAGCAAGAGGCTGAGATACACTCCCAGGAAGATTCCTCGGGTTTGGTCCAGAGCATCACAATGACCTGGCATGCTTCTCATAAGGGCACCTCCAAGCTTCTCTCCTAGTCTTGGGATCAGAGTCCTTCCAATGCCTTCCATGTTCAGGGAAGAAGGAAGCTAAAGCTTCAGGCTCCAGAACAGATGTGTAGTGAGGCCTCAGTGTGTAGTCTTACTACTTTTTTTTGTAAAAGACAAACAAACAAACAAAAAACCAAGCCAAACCAAAACCTATAAAACAAAAACCTATAAATTGATTAACTGTAGCTGTATATATTTATAGGGTGTAATGTGATATTATGATTTATAAATAAGTAGTATAATCAAATCAAGCTAGCTAACCTCTTTTACCTCAAATAGTCATCATTTTTATGGGGAGAATATTTGAAAGTTATACTCTTAGCAATTTTTAAATATTTAACATTCGATTATAAACTATACTATTGTGCAATGGGAACTTTTAAAACTTTCTTCTAATTAATGTCTTTTGTTCCCTTTGGCCATCATAGCCTCTGCTACCACCATGGTGCTCTCTGCTTCTATGGGTTTGGTTCTTTTATACTTTACTGTGTAAGTAGTAACTTGTGGGACCTGTTTTCCTGTACCTGGTTTACTTCACTTAGCCTAATTCTCCAGTTCTACCCATGGTTCACAAAGAGCAGAACGCAGTTATTTTTTTTAAGGATGCATAATAATAATCTGTTGTGCTTATAGGCCATATTTTCTTTATTCATTCAGAACTGGTTCTGTATCTGGCTACCATGAATTGTGTGGCAATTAATATATGAATTCAAACTTCTTTTAGCAAACTGATTTCAAGTTTTTTTTTTTTTTTTTCTGGAAAATATCCAGAAGTAAGATTGCTGTATCTTTTGGTAGTTACACGTCTATGTTTTTCAGATGTCTCCACAGTCTTTCATAAGTATTGTTTTACTTAACATCCCCACCAATATTTTTTAAATATATTGTTTACTTAGGTGAAAAGAGAAATATTAGTAGAGATTAGCCTAAGACGAATGCTGAACGCAGGAAGTGCTGGAGGAAGAAAGGCAGCTCCAGGGTTTAAGTGAGGCCCTGCATCCTGCTACTGAACTATCCAAACCAAACCAAACCAAGGGTTTTGCACATATTCTGTGTTTTTATACTCTAGAATATCCAAGATGAAGCAGAAAGTGAGACAGAAGAGAGAACAGAGAGAGTATATAAGCACAGTCAAAGTCAAGGTGGCCACTATGAGAAAGCAAGCTCTGGAGGAGCAGTTCAACGAATGGGTTCTCAACCCCAACGGAATGATTCCAGCAGTCGTGGTAAGAGGGAGAGCACATGTGGAGGGTATGTGTGCTGTGTAAGAAGAGGGAAGCTGCCAGCATGTTAAGTGGAATATCAGAGGCTTCCTTTGAAATTCCTCACAATACCAAACTAAACCAATTCTTGCCCTGTCTACTCCATAGGCGTTTATTGATTTCTTCATTTTTTTCCCTCTTGGATATGAAAAATAAAATACAAATATAGCAAGATTTTTAAAAATCTTGATGCTGATAAGGGTTTCCAACATAACCAGGCAGGAAGACAAACTTCAAGTTCAATACCAGCTTGATCTCTGTAGTGAGACTCTACCTGAACAACGTACATACAACACACTCTCTCCCCTCCCCCACACACATACACAATGAACAAAATACATGACAACACTTCACCAATGTTATATAATATACAAATGGGAAAATCAACCTGTAGGATAATACCCACATCATTTGCCATTAAAAGATCGAAGATCAATTTTTATTACTTTTATTCATCATTTGGTATGGGGATGGGGGTGTATGCACGCCACAGTGGAGTTCAGAGAACAATTTTCAGGAGTCAGTTCTCCCCTTCCACCATGTGGTTCCTAGAGATCGAACTCATGCCATTAGGCTTGGTGGCAAGCATCCTTACCCACGGAGCCATCTAACCAGGCTTCAGAATTGTGAATTAAAATAGAAATGAAACACCACTCCCCATCTATGGCTACAGTCCAGAGCACCAATGACCAGCGCCTCAAGGAGGTACAGTAAGTGTGAACACTCATTCCCTGCTACTGGAACGCAAGGCAGCAAAACCACTTGGAAAGACTGTTTCTCATGAAACTAAGCACACTCTTGGAAGAAAACTGCTAAGTTATCTCACATATGTGAGGTTTCTAAAGCAGTTACATCAGAGGAGCAAGCAGGATGGCAGCTCCAAGGGGAAAGGGGAGAGGAAAAGGAGTTGGTCTTCAGTGGATGCAGGATTTTAAATTTGTAAATAGAAAGTTCTAAGTCTATGTCTCACAAAATGTAAATGTACAGTGTGCACACCTTTTTAAAAATGACTAAATTCATCCATGCCTCCTATCTCAGAACTTGGGAGGCTGAGGCAGGAAGATTGCTGTAGGTTTGAGACCAACCTGTGATACACTGTAAAACTCCTGTCTTTAGGCCTGAAGAGACGGCGCAGTATTTAAGAGCACTCACTGGCTGCTCTTCCAGAGAATCCTGACTCATTTTCCCTGCGCCCAATGGTGCCTCATACCTGCCTGTAACTCCAGTTCCAGGGGATCTGGTGCCCTCTTCTAGACTCTGAGGGCATCAGGTGCACATGTGACACATAGACATACATGAAGGCAAAACACCCACACATGAAAAATAAGCCACTCTTTCTAAACAAAAACAATTACATTTTGTGTCCATTTTAAACACGCAAACTAAACATACTTTTAAACATAAACACAATCTTCTACTTGTTTGCTGCCCATACCCACTCCTGGGTACTGATGTGTGCGCCATCTTTACTTGTAATTGCCCACACAAGTGACCTGGATAGGCTGCATTAAATGGCTACATAGCAACAGGTGTGTCAAGTAGGAGAATGTGGGTGCTTAAAGGGAGCGAATATCAAGCCATGAGAGACACGGAGGAGACATGAGTGCACGCTATAAAGTTGGGGGATCCAAGCAGAAAAGACTGAACATTGTGTGATTCCAATCGCATGGCATTCTGGAACAGGAGAACAGTAAGGAAAAGGTAAAAAGATGGGTTGCCATCAGGGAAGGAAAAATAAATAGGTAGGACATGGGATTTTTATTTTTATTTTAGCATTTAAGTAAAATGTTTTATGGCATTTTCATATATATGAAATATATGATACAAAAACAACACATATAAAATAAATACTATAATATAAATGCTATATAAAATATATAATATGATATAAAATACATTATTCTTTGTTCTTAATTCATCCTTACTTCCCAAAGCCTGCCCTCATGTCCCCTTCTTCCTCTCATACTGTCTCCTTTTCTACTTCAAAGTACCACGTGCCTGTCACATCCTTCTACACTATCTCTCCTCCCTTACATCTCGTTTGTACCTGTGGTCCCTACTCTGCTTCGATGACCTATACGTGCACATTTGAAATCAGGGTTCCTCACGTGAGAGGAAACATGCAACACTCTGAACCGTCTTGAGTTTGACTCACTTTCCTGCAGTGTGATTTAATGATCCTGGACTGCTGAGTAGAATCCCACCGTGTACATGTTCCGCGCTCATTATCCGTTCCTACGCTGCTGAGCTTCCAGGCTGGTTCTATTTCGTAGCTATTAGAATAGGAAATATTTTAACATAGTGAAACAGCCTTATGTGGTACTACAGTGATAAATGCCACCATTATACCTTTGTCGACCCCTAGAACATGCAACACCAACAGTTACCCCAGATATGAGCTGTGGGCTTTAGAAGAAATGACGCATTATTGTAGGCCCATCATTAGTAACAGCTACAACTCCGTAGCACCGGACATTGGTAGTCAGAAAGTGTTTTGTGTGCATGTATGGTGTGTGCTCACGCCTGTGGCTTGGTACTGCCCGTTCAGTTTAGTTTGAATCTAAAAATTCTCCATAGAAATTAAAATCTATTTTATCTTGGTATAAGGGGGCTTCATTTGGGGGAAGGGAAGGGAGTATTGGCCCAGAGAAGACCAGAGAGAGCCATGAGGGCAGAAAGAAGGACGGGAAGGGGTGGGGGAGGGGAGAGAGTCTGGCCAGAAACACCTGGGAACAGAAAGAGAAAGCCTAAAATTTATTATTATTTTTAAATGGGGCCAAAAACAACTCTGTAACTTTGTGTTTAGTAATTAGAGGATAAGGAAGTAAAGAGAATTCTCAGGATTGCCTAGATAGTTGCAAAGGTGCCTTATCCACATCACACTCACCATCAAAGGTTGCTAGATATATTCCCTGGAGGGGACAAAGTGAGATTCTTCCCAGTGTCTCGGTCCTCACACAATAAAAGCAGAAATCAATGTGGGCACACATGAGAATGTAAAATACTAAACTAAACAGAGATTAGACCACCCAGCACTTAGAAAGACCATACATAGCTTTTAGTTCATGACTGTAGATGTGGTCACTGAGGAGTAATATGTTCTCTCCCCTCCTCTCTCTGCAGATTCAGAATGTCCTTTATGAGTTTTTTCAGAAGCCAGAGCTGCATCTTGGTAAATATGCCTATTCTTGTAGCATTTTCATTTTTCGGGAAGGAGGCTGAAGTCATCGCTAATTAGGGTTTCCATTTAACTTCTTTCTTAGTTAGGGTTTCCTTGCTGTGAAAGAATGCCATGACCAAAGCAACCCTTATAAAGGACAACATATAATTTGGGCTGGCTTGCAGGTTCAGAGGTTCAGTTTATTATCATCAAGGCAGGAAGCATGGCAGCATCCAGGCAAGCATCGTTCTGGAGGAGCTGAGAGTTCTACATCTTGATCCAACTGCAGCCAGGAGAGTACTGTCTTCAGAAAGCTGGGGGAGAGGAGTCTCAAAGCCCACCCCCACAGTGACACACTTCCTCCCATAAGGCCACAACCACTCTAACAAGGCCACACATCCTAATAGTGTTACTTCCTGGGCTAAGCATATTTAAATCACCACATATAGTCAATATTAAGACCTATGTTGTTGGAAGCACTTAAAGATAAATTAGCTTCCCATGTTCTTTCCACACATTGTCAAAAACCACTGAAGTAATCAGTCATCCTGTTTCTTTAGTCCCGTAATATAAGCTACCTTTATTATATGTGATTACCTCCTTTATTATCTTATGACATTCCCAGAAAATAATGATTACAGAATTTTGAAGAAAAATATAATGTCATAATTAAAAGGAAACATTGCTGGGCAGTGGGGGCCCATGCCTTTAATCTCAGCAGTCTGAAGGTAGAGGCAGGCAGATTTGTGCAAGTTCAAGGCCAGCCTGGTCTACAGAGCTGTCTGATGGTTGTAAGCTTATTATGTAGAAGGTTTGTGGATTGAGAACTTAACATATAAACCTGTTTGATAAGTTAATGGTTGTGGAGTCACGTTTGTACCAAGCAGTGGAGGAAAGTGAGTGAAATTGACATGCAGGTGCAGTGGAGTGAACCACACCTGAGTCCTTAAAGGCAGAATGGAGTCACTAAGTTAGAAATCCCCCACAGTGCCATGTGACCCCACGGGTGTCCGCCCTAGCGCGGGATAAAAGGTTTCCATCATTTTATATTTACGGCAACATAGATGTGCTGCATACAAATTCACATTAAAATTGCAATGTCATTTTCTATATATAACACAATTTCTGAAATGATGGACAACTACTGGTTAAGTTCCAGAATAAATTTTATATACAACCCTGAGTCAAAGATTTCACAGCAGTTATATTTTCAGAAAATTTCAATAGCAAAACAAAGGGCCAGTTGTCTAGCTCATTTGTAGAACATGTGTTCCTTAGTCATGCACAAAGACTTGGGCCCAAATCTCAGCAAGGACAACACAATAGTAATCTGTACTCTGTAATTACATATAAAATGAGTTCTAAATTCAAAATTATTACAAGCACAGACTTTTCACCTTTTTCAATGTCTGACAGGAGGGGGGAGCCTTTATTGCATAGAAATTGTGGGAATTCTGTCTCTGTACCTGCTCCCCCCCACACACTGAAGCAAGAAAAGCTCTCCCACAGATTTCCACTGTGCACACCAGGATGAGAGAACAGCCCCATCCCTGTGGGAAACCACAGGCTTTGATGCATTTATTTAAGACTTGGCCAAGAAAAATCTAACTTGTAACATAAGAATTAGAGCACAAAGTCTTGGTCCTGGGACTCATGTAATTATTTTCTTACTTTGAGACAGGGTCTCACTTCAGTAGCTGCTGCTGCTGGCCTGGCACTCACAGATATCCTCCTGTCTCTGCCTTCCAGCACAACACGCTGCTTTTTTGTTTGTTGTCACTTTTGTTTAGTGGTAACTATAAATTAAGAGAATATTTTTAATTCTTTTCTTGATTTCCCCTCCCAGTTTTTTTTTTGTTTTTGTTTTTGTTTTTGTTTTGTTTTTTTTGGGGGGGGGGTTGCTTGGTTTTGTTTTATAACAGTCTCTCTGCATAGCTATTCCTGGCTGTCCCAGAACTCACTGTGGCTGCAAACTCACAGAGATCCATCTACCTCTGCCTCCTGAGTATTGGGATTAAGGGTGTGAGCTTCCACCAAGTTCATTCCTATTCTTCCTTTTAAAAAATAAAGTGTGTTTCTTAGCACCCTGTTTGCTCTTTCCTGAACATGATTTGGGCCTTCCTGACAATGTCTTTCTCCTGCTCTCAGCCTAGTTAAAAACTGAGCTTCTGCCCTCAGCTCAGCCTCTACTTTGTTCAGATATTTTTTACAATGACTTCACTTACTCATTTATTTTGGGTGAGAGTGAGTAAGGGATGAGTCAAGAACCTTCTCTAGTATCCTGATAATAATTAGAGAAATTCTAAATCATCGCCTCCCAGACAGATGAGTGTTCACTGTGCCTTTCTTTTCTTCAGTATACATTTTCTATATCACTCAGCATCTGTTGAGCCCTAACTTGGTTCCAGATACCATGAACAGTAAAGAACACAAAGAAAACCACAATGGGATTCTTCCCTTAAGTTGTTCAGTGTCCAGCCATTGCTGGTAAAAACCAGTCTAGTCTGCACAATTTCCTGGAAGTGGAAAGTCTTGTGTGACCATAAGTGGTACCCTATACTACCAGTTACAGAATCCAAGAGCACCCGAGAAATCTTTTCTATGCCCTCATCCCAGTCTGTGGTAGGTGGAGCTGCTGTGTGAAGCAGGAGAGGGATCTGGTGTCTTAGTTCCTTCAGCATGTGTGAGGTCAGCACAGACTATGCAATCATCATATCACATGGGACATTTTGGTTTTGTTTTTATGGAGCTGAGGACCAAACCCAGGGCCCTGTGCTTCCTAGACAGGTGTTCTACCATGGTGCCCAATCCGAAGCCTCTATAGTGAAGGGTTAAACATTCCCCTTTGCTACTCACACTCATCCAGGAGACTCTGTTTGATGGACTCTTAGCATCTTCATTTCCTGGTTCTTGTGCACTTTAAGTGTTGTTTTCTGGCATTTACCTGTTTTGGCTTTCTGATCTCCTGCCACACTGCTCACACATCCTGGATTTTCTTATTCTAACTCATAACTCTACTTGAAGACTCTCAATTCTAATCTGTCCCCTGAGCTCCTGATTCTACATGAAAAGACTGCAATGATTGGTGAGAAAAGAAAGATGCTGGTGAAAATGATGATGTTATTACAGCAAAACAAACAATCTTTGTGTCTGCACATACATACACACTTGGAAATGCATGGGGGAGGTTCCAGAAAAGGTCAGGGGGACTGAAGATGATCATGGGAACACAGAGAAAGGAAGATGCTCATATCCACACACAATTTATGATGTCACCTCGCATGACAATTTTCTGAGATGGTGAATAGCCTTCATATTTACATCTTAGACTAAAAGACCATATCCACGTGGTGTTTGTTCATTTTAGAGATGTTAAAGACAAAGAAACTTTAAGCTGAACGTGGGGGTGTGCACCTCTGTTCCCAGCACTCAATGAGCAGAGGCAGGTGGTTCTCTGTGAGTTTAAGACCAGTTAGGGATATGTAGAAACACTCATCTTAAAAAAATGAAGTAAAGATCTCTTTAAAAATTGTTTTAAGGAGATGTTTACAGAGAGGTTTTGGTTTAGATCTCCTGGTATAAATACTCTCCTAAACCTACACTGTATTTTTTTTTAGTCGTTTATGTTATTATACACATCTGTTAATGCTTTATTTCAACCTAGTAATTAAAAAGTTAGATTCATTTATTTTAAATATAGGGGTTTCTTGGTTAAATAAAAGCCAGGAAACCAACTGGGATGTTACCCAACTATAAATTATTCACTATGATTATGGATAGATATTAGTTGGAAATAATTTTAAGTTCTAAAAGTGTAAAATATGAATTTATTATATTCAGACTAATTAGCAAATATTTTATTCTAAAATTAGAATCGCGTTGCAAAGATTTGGTTATCATGAAATCGGTCGAGCCAGGATTGACCCAGCAGCAGTTTATACAAGTAAGGAGCTACATTATTCATGTTTGTATCAAATTCTTCTGCCGGTTTCAATTGGCTTCGGGTAGATGTCCCACATAGAGCATCTGAAGATTAAATCAAATGAAAGAATAAAACCTTATTTTTTCTAAGATACATACTTCAAAAAGTTTAACCCCTCAGAATTTGGTTTACAATTTTCAAATAGCTTCTTTATTTTCTTTCAATTCATGACACTTATGATATAAAAATATGAAAAACTTCTACTGACACCTTCTGATAACATCAAGAAAAAAAAGCCTCATCATTTTATGTTCAATGAAATCTGATCATACAGATACACTGAGACCTAAGACTCAAGGTCTACATGGTATTATCAAACCTGAGGAAGTATGCTTCTACTGTAATGGAATAATGAAAGAAGTCGTTTTGTTAGGCAAGTGTCCTGTCTGCTACAGCCTGCTTTTGTATGTTCTGTTTCCTCTCTTCCTCCTGTTTTTCTGTACCGAGTCTAGGGTTAATTTAGCTTTCCTGTTTCCTCTCATGCACTCTTACTCCTCTGAAGGTGACAACCATGCAGTAGATTGAGTTTCTGTGTGAAAGATTCCTTAAATCCTTTCTGGAATGGTTCTCATCTAGATCATATGCCAATGAGATACACTACTCAAAAAAACCCAGAGAACATTATTGGGTAGTTTGGAGGAGCCAGGCAAAATGACCCAGTGAGTCAGGGAGAGGCAACTGAAGACCTGAGGTTGACCCCAGGATCCCAAAAGATGGCAGGAAAGAACCTACTTCTGAGAATGATTCTCTGCCCTCTACACACTTGCATATTGGGGGTGGGGAAGTTCAGAAAATGGAAGGCCTTTGCTCTTCAATGTAATTATAGACATAACTTATATTTCTTTGCATAAATTGATTCTCAGTGCTACTTACCTTCTTGTCTTAGTAGTTTCTCTATAAATAAATTTAGGAGATGTTCTTATTTTTAATTATAAAAGTAATAAATGTTAACCATATGTGAAGTATATCTCACTAAGAAAGTAATATGGGCTCATTATAGAACATTACAAAAAGATAAAGAAAAATGTTAAGCCTGTAATTTTATTACCAGCTTATATCTACTGTTAATACTGTGATTAATAATGAGTCACATTTTTATTCCTTTGGCTAGCCCAAACCTTTCTTGGTTTTAAATTCTTACTTTTATCTGTTCTTACTGGTATTTCAGAAGGCTATTGGTGAGGCAAAAAGAAGCCCGAACCATTCAGCATTATTGATGGACGGTTACTTTCTCATACTCCTAATAAAACTAAGACAATACCTGCATCTAAACCTTTGTTTACAGTTTAAAACTGCCTCGTCCTCTCAGTGCATATGTTGAGCCCCTGACCTCTGAATGTTAGGGCCTAAAGTAGGTGTATTAAAAAATATTCAGGAGTGAAGTTCTCTCTCTCTCTCTCTCTCTCTCTCTCTCTCTCTCTCTCTCTCTCTCTCTCTGGAAAAGGGACACACACACACATAGGTATGTATGGAAAGTCAATTTGAGGACAGAGCAAGAAGGCAGCCATCTGCAAACCAAGGAAAAGATGTTATTAGACATCAACTCTTTGAACCTTCAGTTTAGACAGTGCAGCCTATAGAACTAGGAGGACATGGTTCGGTTGTCAGAAATCTCTTGTCTAGTCTAACTGTCATGTGAGCCTGACAGAGCACCAGTAATTTCTTTAGAATAGATTCCCAGAGGAGGAACCAGCTAGGTCCAAGAAAAAAAGAACTGAACACTCTGGGTACCTGCTGTCACATTGTGCTGTTGATTGCTTTGATTTACTCTCCCACCAGCAATGCACACAAGCTCTCCTGCTACTTTATCCCCACTCAGTAAGCACTGCTAAGAACGAGAAACCTACGATTTGATTTCTTTTTCGTCTTTCAGCGCTTGGGATTGCTGGGCAGTCACTACCTCTGAGCTATGTTCCCTGAGCCTCAGTTTTTTTTAAATAAGAGGTTAAATATTTTTATGTTAAAACATTTTATTGTGTGACCATAGTTTTTCTAATAAACTATGTCAGCAACATGGGTACATTTGTGTCTCCACGGTTAATGTGTGATGTCATAAATTCAAGGACCCTTTGATTTCTTTGACTTTAATTTACCAAGTATTTACTGTTTTCTCTTGGTAGATACAGTTTTTGGCAATGGTAGATTCTTTTATTCCAATCTTAAGTACTATTGCTAATAGTAGTTAAACAGAATTAGTAGTTTTTAAGAGTATTAAAATATAATGAACTTTAAGAGAGAGAGAGACACAGAGAGAGACAGAGAGACACAGAGAGAGACAGAGAGACAAAGAGAGAGACAGAGAGACAAAGAGAGAGACAGAGAGAGCGCTACAGGATGGCTTCAAATGGGTAAAGAGTCCACAGAGAGACCATACAGAAGGCAGCTGATTCAGACTCAAGGAGCCATCTCTGGAGGGGTCAGATAAGCTTTATCAACTTCAGATGCAGAATTGTTCACGGTGTGGAGTTGTCAAATGCTACAGGGTAGGGGAAGAGAGGGCAGCTTTAGGGTTAGTTTGAACATTCTGTTTGTCTTAGGCAGGAGAAACTTCACTTGAACTGGAGCCCATGTCACAGGTACACTGTGGGGAAAAAAAATGACTTTTATAGTACCAAAGGAGGTGGTTGTGTCATCCTTTGGTTTGGCAGTTAATAAGTCCATGGGTCTGTGTTTCTGCTATAGTTCTGATATCTCTGTGTATTAGGTATTCTGACTTAACTTGAAGCTCATAGGTGGTTATACTTTACTGTATAAAGAGGTTGCTTAGCAGTCCGTGCCTTGTGGTTTGTGCTGTGGCTGTTCACTTGCACAGACAAGACATGAGTCATTCTACCTCAGCATTTGCGCTGAGGATGGAGGAAGCTGCTCTTTAAAAAATAATAATGGGATCACCCAGGACAAGCCCCAGCTTGAAACAAGTAGAAACAAATATGGACACAAGCTCAATCTCTATATTTGTCTTACCTTTTGATGTTTACTTTAAGTTAGAACTATAAATGCTCATTCTGTATTATTGGCATTGTGTATGATCGTCAATTATGTTTTTCAAATGTCCTCAATGTTTTTTGTCATTTATTATTAGTATTTTGGGAGTTGTTTTGTTTTGAGACTGGGGTTTCTCTGTGTAGCTCTGACTGTCTTGTAATGCACCCTGTCGACCAAACTAGCCTCGAACTCAGAGACCTGCCTGCCTCTGCTTCCTGAGTGCTGGAATTAACGGTCTTCACCACCATGCCCAATCAAAGTTCCTCAATTAAAAAAAATTAAAGCTAATCTCCACCTTAGAAACATTTGTGGTAATTTTGAGCAAACAAATCAGGAGGTCCTTTAAAGATGCTTCCTGTGCTCCAGGGGGCTCTCAAGATCCCTGCAGCCATGGCTCTCTGACCTTCTTTATTTTTAAGATGAACTCGAAAGTAATTTAAACAAACAACATAAAGAATATAACTTGGTTTTCATTCTAAAATGCCTCGTCAAATATACAGCTCCTTATTGGTCAAATGTTTCTTTCTGTTACAAGTAGCCATTTTCTCAAATGAGAAAAAAAATTACATTATTGTCTCCAGAGGAAAAGGAAACATCTTACAGAATTTTCTAGAAATGTTTAGCACCTGAAACAGGAGTGTTCTCTGATATGAAATCTCCCAAAGGATATGTGTATGTTAACACCTCCCCTGGCCTCCCTTCGCTATCAGACAAGTAAAAGCAGGAGGGCAGCACAGCCACAGATCTTTCCCTTCTGTTTTAACAAGCTCCCTGGAAACAGCACGTGGCAATTAGGAAACAAGCATTTCTGACCATTCCCAGGATTACTAGAGAATCAAATAAATAAGGAGTCAGGTGGGGGCGGTAAGACAGTGCGTGCACGCGTGCGTGTGTGTTACCTCACAGTATGGTGGTGACAACTGCCTTCTTGTTGTCTTTTTAGTTCTTTGGGGATGTAATTTAACCTTACAAACCGAAACGAAAAGCTGAAGCCTGGTGTGACTAATTCTCGTTCAGTGGAGAGTAATTTCTATCACTGCCAAAGTAGCATCACTGGAATTTTTAAAATATTTATTATTTTTATATGACTGTTTGCCTGCTTATATTTAAGCACACCGTATGTATATGCCTGTTGCCCTAGAGGCCAGAAGAGGGTGACAGACCCTCTGAAAAGAGTTACAGAAGCTTGTGAGCTCCATGTGGAAGCTTAGAACAGAAAACCCAAGTCTTCTTCAAGAGAGCAAGTGCCCATAGCCACTGAGCTTTCCTTCAAAGCCTCAAAATTTTTTTTTTCGAAAACACTATTAGCACAATATTGTAAATATGACTCCTAGTTATTTGAGAGGGGAAAGGAGAGAGAAAGGACTAAAGAGAGGGAGGGAAAGAAGGAGGGAGGAAAGAAGAGAGAAAGAGAGAGAGAATGAATTTTGTTAACAGTGTCCTCTCTTAAATGTAGCCTCTCTCAGCTGGGCATGGTGATACATGCCTGCAGTCTTTGGTATGGAGAGGCTGAGGCAGAAAAATTATGAATTAGAGGCCAGTCTGGGCTATCGAATAAGACCATGTGTTAAAAAAAAAAAAAAAAAAAAAAACAGAAACCTCAAAAAAAAAAAAAAAAAAGCTAAACAACCAGTTTTTTCAATTTTAAGATGAATAGTCTTTTTAAATTTCTAAATTAAGTCACACCTGACACTCACTGTGTGCGTGTGATAAACCTCCTTTCCAATTCCAAAAATGTTTTAAAATCACTCACTTGTCCATCTCAGGGTTTGTGGCTTTTCATAGACAGGGTGGGGTGCTACATCTGTTTTTATAAACAAATCACCTAATATAGAATTACAACACTGAGCAGGTTTCAACATTAAACAAACATTAAAAAGCCAGATCAAAATTATTTTTCATACTTCTAAATGGTAAGATATAACATTTATAAAATTTACAATTTATAAAGATGACAGCACTCTTATAAATCTTATGGAAGCACAATGAAAGAGAATATATAAAAGAGAAATATGTTAGAAATATAAAGATAAATGAGCAAGACCACACAATAATTATAGCACTATTAAACATTTCACTGGTAAGAGTTTTATTAGAATTTAATTCACACATTATTTCTTTCTTATTGTTGCCACAACAAATTACTACAAAGTTAGTTTCTGGAAACAACAAATGTTTATTCTCTCACAGACCTGGAGACCAGAAGTCCAAGGTCAGCATCACGGGTCACAGTCAGGTGTTGGCAGGGCTGCAGCCCCTCTTGAGGGTCACAGGCAGCTCCTGCTCACAGGGCTGAAGCCTCAGTGAAGAGCTGCTTCCACCTTCTGCTCACTAGTGGGTGTTATAGCATTGCTGGCCTCTGTCTCTGTAGCTGTGTTGCCCCCTACTCCCTGGCTGAGAAAGCCCCTTTCATACAGACAAGTGTGATAGCGTTTAGGGTTTACCTGCATGATCCAGGATAGTCTCCCAGCCCCCACACAGATACAAGTATTCCTTTTCTGTGTAAGGTATCATTTACAGACTCAGGGTCCTATTTATCCAGCCCACTATACAATACCATATGCCCATTTAAAGGTATACAATTGAATGTATTTTAATATATTTTCAAAGTAGAGTAACTGTCTTAAAAATCCACTCTAGAGTAATTTCTTAAGATTTATTTATTTTTACTATACATGAGTACACTGTAGCTGTCTTTAGACACAACAGAGGAGGGCTTCAGATCCCATTACAGATGGTTGTGAGCCACCATGCGGTTGCTGGGATTTGAACTTAGGACCTCTGGAAGAGTGGTTGGTGCTCTTAACCACTGAGCCATCTCTCCAGCCCTAGAATTTCTTCCTGAATAAAGCAGCCCCATGCTGGGTAACAGTCACTCTCCCTTGTCTTCCAAACCATAGACCATCAGCAGCCACAATTAAAAAGTTGTTTATCATTAAAGAAGGTATTCTAAAATTTAAAAGATGAATTTAAGATGATAATACAAGTTAAAATCAAAGGTGGTAAGTTAGGATAGATGATGAAATACTTTCTCTAATTTGCCCACTATAATGGACTGGACGTTATGTGTATATTATACCTTATAATATGTATAATTGTTGTAATTGTATTCTGAGAGAAAAGGAGTCTTTTACTGGACTGAAAGGGGGAATTGTTGTGGTTTTGTCTTTTACCGTGTATTATAATGCCAAATTCAATCCCCAAAACGAGGGAGTCTGCATGTAGATCTAAGTGAGCCTGCCACCAATTTTTTTTTTTCTAATTGGTAAATAAAGATGCAGAAGAGACATAGGTGGGGTTTAGGTTTCCCGGGCTTGGGGTTGAAGGAGAACCACGAGGGTAGAAGAAGGTGGAGGAGGAAGGTAAAGCCACCATGGGTTAAGCGAGTCATGAAAACGTGGCCCCAAGGGCTGGCCAATTAGAGTTAAGACCAGCCCAGACGAAATATCTTAAGTAGTAAGTAATAATTCGGGGTTATTGACAGAAAAGTAGATTCTAAAAGCATAGAAGGTAGGTATCTGCCCAGCTCGTGTGCTGGTTAAAGCTTATTTTAAATATAGAGGTTATAGGTGTCTTTTATCCAGGAACTAAATGGTTAAAGGTGGGGTAGAAGCCCCAGTCAGGATTAAAAATTTCTATAACATCACAAAGGCATAAAAGACTGAAAAACACATCATTTTTCTTATATGGCATGAGATATTTATTTATAAATATGTAAGGACAAGACTGAGTTGAATGACGAGAGGGGAACAGTAGGTTGGGCCCCATCAACAAAGACGCTCAGTAGAATGCTAATGGATTTATGAGGCATTCATCAGCCTTACATCATCCCCTCCTTTATCTGTGTGTATTAAATGTTTTGTTTGCTGGGTTAGCCTGTTAACATAGTTCTTCTAACATGTCTGAACATCTCTTCCTAAATGCAAACATACACAATCAGACATGTTAATTACAGAAAACACTTACCTGGGTCAAACCCAAGAAAATGTTTCTTAAGCTAAGCCAACCTAGACCACATATTGACACCCTATCTCAACAAAGAAAAACTTGCATTTAATATCTTAATCAACAAATCGCTGGGCCATCCTGTGTGGCACAGAAATAGCATTGTGAGCTCCCGCTGTCTTGTTTTTGAGATGAGGTCTCACCAACAACCCAAGCTCACCTCGAACTCAGTCCTCTTACCTCAGCTTCCTGTGTTAGTAGCTTTCTTCGGCACATGCCCCTGCACCTGGCTAAGATCATTTGCTTTTCAAGAGGTTTGCATTTGGGCTCTTTTATTTGCACCCACTTATGAAACTGGAAGAAAATATAATATTAATATTGGGCTTAAAGACAGCTACGCATATGACCTGGTGGAGGCACCATGTGTCATGTGATCATGGGATATGTTTGGAGAAATGCAGATGGGAGATTGCAGAAAGGGAGAAAATAAAAGCCCACAGATGCTTCTCTATCTCTACCATTTCCCTATGTATCTGTTCTCTGATGGATAAATAAGCAGGAAATGGTCTCTTCAATGACTAAAATCTACTCACTTTTCAATCCTGTTTGTTTTAGTAAATAATGGCTCAAAAAAAAAAAAAAAAGAAAAAAACCATTTGAGAATATTTTCTTCTGGTTCCTCAGCTGTTAGGTGCAGCACAGAAATGCGTTATGAGAATGTTCTGTTGTAACAAAACAAAATAAGAGTATTTGTACGTACAAGTGGGAGCCGATGCCTCTGTGTGTGCGATTATATGGCTGTGTGCATATGCTGGATGGGACCAGGGAAGGATGTTTCAAACCCAAACACTCAAGTCATCCTGGATGGCCTGAGATTAGGAGTCTGATGGGGCATGGGGTTCTCAATGTTAAAATGAGTAGGGTCCCAGGAGAAGTGAAGCAGTTGGCAGGCTCTCCTACACTTGCATCATTACCTGACTTCTTTGCCCATTTGATGATTAAGGAGCTGCCACACAAACCACTTACCCTGATCCAAGTGAAAACAACCTAATGTGCCCCTGGTTATGGTAAGACCGTATGAAGTAAAGGATGCTTCCTCGGGAGCGTCCTTCAGTAAGTTAGGGTTTTAGACAACCTGAGACCAGTTCTTGAGTTAAGTAATGAGCTTAAGGCTAATTACATACATCAACACTGTGCAAGGGGATTCTGATAGTTTCAATTCTTCACACCAAGAAACTATCCATCCCATGGCCAGGAGTAAGAAGGGCCGTGCCTCTACTTGCATTCTCTTCTTTGTGTCATGTTCTCTTCCTAGTGGTATTTATTTCACTCAGGGGTGATCCCTTCTTTATGGGTTGCTTAATATCAGTCGTGTAAGTCTGAGGCCTTCAAGTAGAAGTGGCACTTAAATTTAAGGAGAAAGCTTCACGAACTACACCCAAAGACTATACCTCTCCTTAGGTATGTTCTCCTAAGTTTTCCCAAAGTGTTATTTTGCATACCAAAAGCCTGTCTCTCTTCTTTTACTTGTGTTATTATATGATAAAACAGAGGAGAGGAGACTGTGTATCTTTGGTTACCAATGACATATGTTGTGAAAGTACATGTGGAAACCTTAGAGCAAGGTGAGCGAATCTCTGCCAGAGAAACGAGAGGGAATAGGTGGACTAGCTTAGACATCAACATACTTTTTTCTGTATGAAATACATACAATCACCTATAGTACTCTGCCATCGTGACCATGACAAAGTACCACAGATTAAGTGGACTAAATAACACAAAGTTTATTTTCTATAATTTTGTAGCTAAAAATCTGAGACAAATGTCACAAGGTTGGTTCAAGCTAGTGATTGGCCTCCATGATTTATAGGTAACTTGTTATCCCCATGATGATCTGTCTCCTTAGTCTGTAGATGACTATTTTCCTCTGTGTCTTCACATATCCTTCTAACTGTGAGTGTCCAAATTTCTTCTTCATGTAAGGACAGTAGTCTTGCTTGATTAGGGCCTATAATCCAAAGATCCTATTTTAATTTTAAAACCCTATCTCCAAGTACAGTTATATTCCAAGATAATAAGGATTTGGTCCTCAACAGAAATTTGGGAGAAATACAACCTAGTCCATGACATTACCTCTTATATTTCCCTAATAAGGGACAACATTGTATGTTTTTGTGGTATTGTTGAATTATTACTGGGTATTAAATGAGGCCTTTGCTTAATCCATTTGCTAGATAGTTTTGATAACTCAGGAGAGTTCAAGAACATTACTGCACAGCTAAATCTATAGCTATCAATAACTGCCTTTTTATGCCTGGCATGTGGGATCAAACCCACATCCTGTACATGTTGAATGCATTTTCTACCGCTGAGCTGTATCCCCAACCCTCAATAATTGTTCTTGTTTAAACGTTCTTTCCAAAACTGGAAAGCTACTTTCCTGACCAAAGCCTATACAAGCACATCACGTCCTCAGTGCTAGATCACCAGCACATTCTGTACTAAAGGACTCTCCATTTCTTGTTTGCAGACTCTTTATAAACTACCAAGACTTACAGATACAATTGGAAGTTAATATCTTACTGAGACAGTTTCTAAACATGGCTTTATTCCTAGGGCCCATGCACTAATTACTCCATGAACTCTCCATTATTTCTGCAATTGAATATGCCTACTCTTGATGGCCCAACTCGTAGACTCTTAACAGCAGCTACCAATCTATTAAATGTGATATTTGCCATGTTTTCTACATCACATCAGAATAGAAAAACTCAGCGGTTTGTTTTGTTTTGTTTCTTGTTTCGTAGACTTGGCTCAGAGAGGTGGCTTAACTAAAGGCAATTCAAATGTTAAAGGGCTTTAAAGCTTTCTTTTAAAGAGAAGTTCCTTGTTAGTGGTGGCACTGCCTTTAATCCCAGCACTCAGAAGGCAGATGCAGGTACATCTCTGAGTTGGAGACTAGCCTAGTCTATAGAGTGAGTCCCAAGACCTCCAGGGTTACACAGAGAAACCTTGACTGGAAAAAATATAAATGAAATAAATACAAATAAATGCCGTAAAGATCATTAAGTCTTGAAATAGTCTAAAGATCTATTTTTGATTCATTCTTTGCAAGAATATCAAACACAAATATTCCCATGTATTTTTGCTTTTCTTCTGTTCCTATAAGGCATGCTCAATTCTCTGTAATTGTTCTATTTAGAGTCAAATTTGTAGTTAAGTGAGTGGCTGATTGTTAATCTTTATGTTATATAACTGACACATATCACAACTAGAATATGCTCACTCAGAAAACCCACAGGTTATAAATCCAGAGTGTTGAAATTTCAGAGAAAGGTTTCATTCTTGATTCAGTAGAAACGCCACACCAAAAAAATATTCACATGACTTTAGCATTAATTCCCAAAAGCTAAATAGAGTATAGAGTGGTATTTCTATCATAAACCAATATTTTTTCAATATTAAAGGATTAATCCACAATATAAAATGTGAATTATGTAATGGTTTGAAAACATGAGTAATTTAGAAAAATACCTACTAATTAAGCAAAAAATCATTAGTGCTAAAGGATAAAATCTTAGGATACGAACTAATTAGGACCAGTTTCCCCACATTATCCAGCTCAGTGGGTCTCAAACTTTACCAAGCCTATATCATCTAGAACACAGATGGATCTCAACCCCAGGATTTCTGAGGCAGTAAGTCGGGGCAGAGCTCCAAGCTGTATTCCCAAAACATTCTCAGGCAATGCTGTTGGTGTATGGACCACACTTTGAAAATCACTGGTCTCATTCAGCTCTCTTAAGTATACATTTTTTGTCAACTGAAAAGACTGTTTATTCTTTAAGGAAAATGCTATTCACTAATTTCTTAACCATCTAAAGAGTAAACAAGAAAAGTGGCTATAAAGTTATGACATGGAATACCCAGATTCTGTGTGTACTGAGCATACATTCTTGTGACCTCCCCATACCCCTCTGAGATAGCTACTACCATGACACCCATTTTGCAAGTGAAATAGCAGGA
The DNA here is from genome assembly GCF_963924665.1 of Micromys minutus. Lineage (NCBI taxonomy): Eukaryota > Metazoa > Chordata > Mammalia > Rodentia > Muridae > Micromys > Micromys minutus. Next base: position 28,063,070 of record NC_137979.1, on the reverse strand, counting down.
AAACTAAGCTCAGAACCCAGACAAAAATTTAACCCTTATGCTGCTCTATCTCTCTGGGTATTAAATAAAAACTGCTCATTGACACACCAGGAACAATGGTAACTGCTGGCTAAGGACGTATCTCAGTTGGTAGAATGGTTGCCTACCATGCCCCAGCATACTATAACCCAGGCAGGACACGACATAGCAACTGTAATCCAAGCAGTCAGGAAGTGGAGGAAAGAGGTTCAGAAGTTTAAGACTATTCTTGTCCTTACTGGAGTCTGAGGCTGAAGATAAGACCTTGCCTCCAAACACACAAGCAACCCTTTTTGCAAGTTGAATAATAGTTTATAATATAGTCACATATGTATTCTACAAATATATCTTTTTTAAAAGTTGATGTGTATATGTGCTGGTGACTATATACATACACGTGTGTGGGTTCCCTCAGATGTCAGAAGAAGGAATCAGATCCCTTGGAACTGGAGACATAGGCATTTATGAGCTGTCTGATGTGGCTGCTAGGGTTTGAACGCTGGTCCTCATGATTAAGCAGCAAATGCACTTGAATGCTAAGCCATCTCTCCAGCTCCAAACATGTCTTTTACATACTATATTCTTAATGTGCCTGGATGATTTTAAAGAGAAGATGAACAGTCACCTTACACGAGTGCTCTTTGGGCTGGAGATATGGCTCAATGTTTAATGGTACTTGTTGACCTTATAGAGGACCCAAGTTTGATCCCAAGCTTCCACATGGTGGCTCACAACTATCTGTAACTCCAGTTCCAGGGGATCTGATGCCTTTTTTGACCTCCAAGGACATCAGGCATCTATGTGGTACACAGACACACATGCAGGCAAAACACATACACACATAACAATAAATTGGAAAAAAAAAGAAACCTAAACATGACCATGAGCATGTAAAAACATGTTCTATTTAAAACAAATGACTAGTTTTCAGTAGCAAATTATGAAAATGGAACTTTCTTCACATCCACGTTAATGATATAATAATTACAAGAGCCAGAAATCAACTTGGTAGGACTGAAAACGAAATGGGCACACTCCAAGAGCCCCAGGAACAGACCAGAACATCCCGATTGTTTCTCTCTTTTCTCTTTTTTCAGTTTAATCTCATGGTGTCTCTTCAAACAGGAGAGAAGGAACTAAGACAAGCCCACCGAGTGGTACTCACAGGAAAGCACTTCGATGAGCAAATACTGTGCAAACATTTTGCAGCTGATATCATTCATATACTTGGGGACTAAAAACCATCGGGAAGGTCAAAATAAAGAACCTTATTCTAAGTCACCGTTTACCCTGCTTTCTTCTGCAGTACGTTTCCTCATACATTACGGACTTGAAAAGTGAAGTGTTTGAGGAATTCCTTAAACACCTGTGCCACAGCGCAGAAGAATTCCGGGAGATCATACTGACTGACACGCGGAGGCAGATGTTTGCTGAACTCTTCCTACACTGCGACAGTGGGAAGGTAGGTGAGACACCACGAACTCCCTCCACTTCTACACTCCTCAACTCTATGATTAAAACCTGACTTATCAGCCACTTTCTCAAATTTCTAGAAAACTTTGCACCTTTCTTATTGTTGAACAGGCCCACCCTGTGCACACCTTGAGTGGCATTGCTTTTCCGCATTTTTTAACTGGCTGTAGGTCTATCTCTTGTGTGTCCAAGTGCCACCAGAGGCCAAGCTTGGTGCTTGGAGCTGGAGTTGCAGGCATCTGTGACTCTATCTGGGTGCTAGGATCTGAACTTTGGTTCTCATGGTTGAGCAGCCAGGGAACTTAACTGGCCTCTTATGCTGGATCTTAAAAACAAAAATTCATATCCAAAAGTGTATCTGAGAATAAGGTTTGGAGGACAGTTGTGAGCCAGGGTATCAAATGGACCTGCCACGCTAGATACAGATTTAACTGAAATCCGTTTAATCAGATTTCTGTTTATCTGTACCCCATGCTCCAGAAGTGTTTTTTTAATGCAATACTGACTAACTTTAAAACATCTTCAAACATTCTCAAACCCACTGGTCATGATACCATATAAAAAAGGCAACAGCAATGGCAACTCGAAGCTGAGTGGACACCCGCTGTAGTGTCAGCAGGTCCAGACTCTCAGTGTATCCCAAGCTACAGCTTCTCGGGGCATCTTCCCCCCCCCCCCCCCACAGCCTCCACACCAAGGAAGGAGCATCTGGAGTCTGTCTCTGTTACTTTGTTCTCTTTACAAACCTTAGCTGTTGACAATGACCTTGCATCTTACAGTTTGGAAACAAAATGCCAAGGACAGTGTTGAGTGCCTTCTCACACCAAGAGCCAACTGTGGTATAAGACCACAAAATACCTTTCTATTGACTTTATTTTTTTTAACTTATTTTATTTTTATATGTATGCTTCTTTTTGCCTGCATGTGTGCATGTGTACCCCATGTGTGCAGTGCCCGTGGAGGCCAGAAGAGGGCACTAGAATGTCTCCAACTGGAGTTACAGGAAGTTGTGAGTCCCCATGTGGGTGCTAGTAACTGAACCCAAGTCCTCTACAAGAGCAGCAAGTGTTCTGTGAAGGTGTGAAAAAGATATTTGAATCCGGGCATTTCAATAGTTCATTCCAGTTTGTGATGCTGTTTGGGGAGGTTTAGGAGGTGCAGCCTTGCTGCAGAAAGTATATCTTGGGCAGGCTTTGAGATGAAAAGGCCTCACCTTCTCCCTGTTTGATCCCTCTGATTCATGGGTGACTGAGGTGTCAACGCTCAGCATAAGCTGCCTTATGCTAGGTGTCATGCCCCCTGCAACCATGCTGTCCGCACCATTGTAGATTCTAACTCTCTAGACCATAAGCCCAAGCAAACCCTTCTATAAGCTGTTTCATCCTGGTGTTTTAGCACAGCAGCAAAAGAGTCATCAATATGTGCTTTATAACCACCCCCTATCTCTCCAGCCTTCTACTTCTCATTTTAAAATGATACTATGTACAACTTACTCAGCTTCAAGGTGTCCAGACACCAAAGGCTGCCTCATACTAACACCTTGAGAAACTGTTGCGTGAACAGGATGCAATTTTATAATTAAAGTAAATGAAAACAGCGGACAGAACTCAGAGATGCGTGGAGCGGTGCATTGCCTTTAATCCCGGCACTCAGGAGGCAGAAGCAGGTAGATCTCCGAGTACAGGGCCAGCATAGGCTACAGAGCACGTTCCAGGACAGCCAGTGCTACACAAAGAAACTCTGTCTTGAAAAGGCATTTTTAAAAAAGCCAAGCATGGTGGCATGTGCTCGCATGTGTGCAGTGCCTGAGGAGGTGGGCAAGTTGCACAGGTGGGTCCTGGGGTGTTCTGGCCAGGCAGCCTAGTCTACTGAGAGTTTCAGGCCAATTGTAAAAGACGAGATTGTTCTCTGGCCTCCACATATATGCATGTGTGCCCGCAGACACAAAAGAGAGATATAAAGAGAGACGGAGAGGGAGAGTCAGAGATGGAAATATAACCAAGTATTTCTCCTGAGGGTAGTCATGAAAGAGATGCTATGTGATACAGAGAGTGTCTTTTGTGATGTACTTCTAATAAAGGAGCCAATTGCTTTTGTTAGCACACATGTAATAATTTGTGTGTCTGTGATGGATGTGTGTAAGTATGCATGCACACTTTTTGGTGAACATGTGGCAGTCAGAGGAGAACATACATGAATTATCTCTCACCTTCCACCACATGGGTCCTAGGGATTGAGCTCAGGTTGGCAGCCTTAGTAACAAGTGACTTAACATATTAAGACATCTTGCTGGCCACTATAGCTTGCTATTTATTTATTTATTTATTTATTTATGTTTTTCTTTTTTACTGATTTTATTGGATATATTTTATTTACATTTCAAATGTTATCCCCTTTCCTGGATTTCCTTCATATCCCCTATCCTATCCCTTATCCCCCTGCTTCTGTGAGGGTGTTCACCCACCCATCCACCCTCTCCCTTCTCCCCATTCTGACATTCCCTTACATTGTAGCATCAAGCCTTGGCAGGACCAAGGGCTTCTCCTCCTATTGATGCCCAACAGGGCCATCCTCTGCTATATTTGCAGGTGGAGCCATGTGTACTCTTTGGATAGTGGTTTAATCCCTGGGAGCTCTGGTTGGTTGGTATTTCTGTTCTTATGGGGTTGCAAACCCCTTTAACTCCTTCAATTCTTTCTCTAACTCCTCTATTAAGGATCACGTTCTCAGTTCTATGGTTGGCTTCAAGCATCCCCACTGTATTTGTTATGTTCTGACAGAGCCTCTCAGGAGACAGCTATAATCAGGGTCCTGTCAGCATGCACTTCTTGATATCAGCAATATTGTTTGGGTTTCATGGCTGAATAAGGGCTGGATCCCCAGGTGGGGCAGTCTCTAGATGACCATTCCTTCAGTTTCTGCTCCAAACTTTGTCTCCACATTTCCTTCTGAGAATGTTTTTGTTCCCCATCCTAAGAAGGACTGACGAATCTGCACTTTGATCATCCTTCTTAAGCTTCATGTGGTCTGTGAATTGTATCTTGGATAAGCCGAGCTTTTGGGCTAATATCCACTTATCAGTGAGCGCATACCATGGGTGTATTTTTGTGATTGGGTTACCTCACTCATGATTATATTTCCTAGTTCCAGTCATTTGGCTAAGAATTTAATGAACTCATTATTTTTAATAGCTGAGTAGTAATCCACTGTGTAAATGTACCACACGTTCTGTATCCATTCCTCTGTTGAAGTATACCTCGGTTCTTTCCAGCTTCTGGCTATTATAAATAAGGCTGCTATGAACATACTGGAGCATGTGTCCTTGTTGTATGTTGAAGCATCTTTTGGGTATATGCCCAGGAGTGGAATAGCTGGGTCTCTAGGCAGTACTATTTCCAATTTTCTGAGGAACCGCCAGATTGATTTCCAAAATTGTACCAGCTTGCAATCCCACCAACAATGGAGGAGTGATTCTCTTTCTCCACATCCTTGGCAGCATCTTCTGTCACCTAAGTTTTTATCTTAGCCATTCTGATTGGTGTGAAGTGGAATCTCAGGGTGGCTAAGGATGATGAACATTTCTTTTGGTGCTTCTCAACCATTCAATATTCCTAAATTGAGAATTCTTTGTTTATCTCTGTCCCCCATTTTTAATAGGGTTATTTGATTTTCTGGAGGCTGGCTTCTTGAGTTCTTTGAATATATTGGATATTAGCCCTCTATCAGATGTAGGAATGGTGAAGATCTTTTCCCAATCTGTTGTTTGCCATTTTGTCCTAATGATAGTGTTCTTTGTGTTACAGAAGCTTTGCAATTTTATGAGGTCCCTTCCATTTGTTGATTCTTGATCTTAGAGCATAAGCTATTGATGTTTTGTTCAGGAAATTTTCCTCAGTGCTGATGTGTTCTCTTCCCCACTTTCTCTTCTATTAGTTTGAGTGTATCTGGTTTTATGTAGAGATCCTTGATACATTTGGACTTGACCTTTGTACAGGGAGATGAGTATGGATCAATTTGCATTCTTCTACATGTTGCCACCAGTTGGACCAGAACCATTGGTTGAAAATGCTTTTTTCCACTGGATGGTTTTAGCTCCTTTGTCAAATATCAAGTGACCATAGGTGTTTGGGTTCCTTTCTGGATCTTTAATTCTATTCTATTGATCTACCTTCCTGTCTCTCTGCCAATAGCAAATGGTTTGTGTGACTATTGCTCTGTAATACATCTTGAGGTCAGGAATGGTGATTCCCTGGTAAGTTCTTTTATTGTTTAAATAGTTTTCACTATCCTGGGTTTGTTGTTGTTGTTGTTGTTGTTGTTGTTGTTGTTGTTGTTCCAAATGAATTTTCAAAGTGCTCTTTCTAACTCTATGAAGAATTAAATTGGAGTTTTGATGGGGATTGCATTGAATCTGTAGATTAGTTTTAGCAAGATGGCAATTTTTACTATATTAATCTTGCCAATCCATGAGCATGGGAGATATTTCCATCTTCTGAGATCTTCAATTTCTTTCTTCAGAGACTTGAAATTCTTGTCATACAGATCTTTTTCACTTGCTTGGTTAGAGTCACACCAACGTATTTTATATTATTTGGTACTATTGTGAAGAGTGTCATTTCCCTAATTTCTTTCACAGCCTGCTTATCCTTTGAGTAGAGGAAGGCTACTGATTTGTTTGAGTTAATGTTATATCCAGCCTCTTTGCTGAAGTTGTTTTTCAGCTCTAGGAGTTCTCTGGTGGAATTTTTGGGGTCACTTAAGTATACCATCATATCATCTGCAAAGAGTGATATTTTGACTTCTTCCTTTCCAATTTGTACCCATTTGCCCTCCTTTTTCGACCAGTCTTAGTCCATGGTGATCTGATAGGATGCATGGGATTATTTCAATCTTCTTGTATTTGTTGAAGCCTAATTTGTGCCCAACTATATGGTCAATTTTGGAGAAGGTACCATGAGGTGCTGAGAAGAAGGTATATTCTTTTGTTTAGGGATGAAATTTTTTATAGAAATATGTTAAATCTATTTGGTTCATAACTTGTTAGTTTCACTGTTTCTCTGTTTAGTTTCTATTTCCATGATCTGTTCATTGATGAGAGTTGGGTGTTGAAGTCTCCCGCTATTATTGTGTGAGGCACCATGTGTGCTTTGAGCTTTAGTACAGTTTCTTTTATGAATGTACGTGCCCTTGTATTTGGAGCATAGATATTCAGAATTGAGATTTCATTTTGGTGTATTATTTCTTTAAGGAATACGAAATGTCCTTCCTTATCTTTTTTGATAACTCTTGGTTGAAAGTCGATTTTATTCCATAATAGAATGGCTACTCCAGTTTGTTTCTTGGGACTATTTGCTTGGAAAATTGTTTTCTAGCCTTTTACTCTGAGGCAATGTCTTTTTTTGTCACTGAGGTGTGTTTCCTGTATGTAGCAAAATGTTGAGTCCTCTTTATGTATCCAGTCTGTTAGTTTGTGTCTTTTTATTGGGTAATTGAGTCCATTAATGTTGAGAGATATTAGGGGCCAGTGATTGCTGTTTCCTGTTATTTTTGTTGCTAGAGGTAGAATTGTGTTTGTGTGGTTTTCTTCTTTTGGGTTAGTTGAAAGAAGATTAGTTTCTTACTTTTTCTAGGGTTTTGTTTCCCTCTTTATGTTGGAGTTTCCCATCTATTATCCTTTGTAGGGCTGGATTTGTAGAAAGATATTGTAAATGTTTGGTTTTGTCATGGAATATCTTGGTTTCTTCATCTATGTTAATTGAAAGTTTTGCTTGATATAGTAGCCTGGGCTGGCATTTGTGGTCTCTTAGGATCTGCATGACATCTGCCCAGAATCTTCTAGCTTTCATAGTCTCTGTTGTGAAATCTGGTGTGTTTCTGATAGGTCTGCCTTTGTACGTTATTTGACTTTTTTCCCTTACTGCTTTTAGTATTCTTTCTTTGTTTTGTGCATTTGCTGTTTTGACTATTGTGTGATGTGAGGAATTTCTTTTCTAGTCCAACCTATTGGGAGTTCTGTAGGTTTCTTGTATGTTTATGGGCATACCTTTCTTTAGGTTAGGAAAGTCTTCTTCTATAATTTTGTTGTAGATATTTACTGGCCCTTTAAGTTGGGAATCTTCCCTTTCTTCTATTCCTATTATCCTCAGATTTGATCTTCTCATTGTTTCCTGGATTTCCTGGATGTTTTGGATTAGGAGCTTTTTGCATTTTGCATTTTTTTTTGACTGTTGTGTCAATGATTTCTATGGTATCTTCTACACCCTGAGATTCTCTCTTTTATCTCTTGCATTCTGTTGGTGATGCTTGCTTCTATGACTCCTGATCTCTTTCCTAGGTTTTTCTATCTTCAGAGTTGTCTCCCTTTGTGATTTCTGTATTGTTTCTATTTCTGTTTTTAGATCCTGGATGGTTTTGTTCAATTCCTTCACCTGTTTGCTCATGATTGATGTAATTCTCTTAAGGGCTTCTTCCTGTTTACCTGTGTTGTCCTGTATTTCTTTAAGGGAGTTATTTATCAACTTCTTAAAGTCCTCCAACATTATGATGAGTTGTAATTTTAAATCAGAACCTTGCTTTTCTGGTGTATTGGGGTATCCAGGACTTGCTGTGGAAGGGGAACTGGGTTCTGATGATGCCACGTGGCCTTGGTTTCTGTTGCTTAGGTTCTTGGACTTGCCTCTCAACATCTGCTTATCTCTGATGTTAGCTGGTTTTGCTGATTCTGACAATGGATTGACCCTTCTGTAAGCCTGTGTGTGTCAGCACTCCTGGGAGATCAGCTCTCTCCCAGCAAGGTCTGGGTAGAGATAGTTGTGGCACAGGGTCAGCACAGGGCACAGACAGAGACCTGAGGGATTCTGTCTTAAATCACTTCTCTGTTCCTGTGTTCTGGGGGCTCCAGGCGAGACTCATAGAGCAGAAGTGGTGGTCTTCTTACCTGTGCTCTCAGGTGTTTCAGCACTTTCCATTCACCCTGACAGCTAATTAGCAACATTCCTAAATATGCACTAAAAGGGGTCACCTATCCAGATAAGTTCTGATAACAGCTCTAGAAAGATACCCAGTGTTGTGTCAGAAACCAAAGACACAGAAATTAAAACCCATAACAAAATTTCCAAGTGAATAAACAACATGATGTCCACATACCACACTGTCAGCACCAGTACTGATGCCAAGCAGGATGCTCCCCTTTCTAATGGCAGGACACCGTGCCACCTCCACCAAAAAATGGACAAAAAACACAAACATTCCTAGTCAAAGTTGATAGCTGTCATGTCTTTGTAAGACAATCTAGATATATCTATTTAAGTACATAAACATATCACACACACACACACACACAGAGAGAGAGAGAGAGACATACACATACACACACTTCAAAAAATGGAGCTATTCCAGAATTTATTTTATCCCATAAAAATAGCAGGTTTATCAAATAAAACTCTATGTGGTTGGATGCTTCTTGTAGAACTATTTGTGGCAGATACAGAGAGATATTGAAGGAAAGCTTATCTGTACAGGAAATGCTTTATGAATGATAATATATTGGTTGTGGTGGTTGAACAAAAAGCAGTGATCACAAGTAGGCTTCTAGAAATACCCAGACTCTCATTTCAGGTCAACCTAAATCTGCTGTATTGTAAGATTGAAAATCTGATCCTCAAATTTCCTGGACTGCAGAACCCTGCTCGATGTTGTCCAGTGTATCCTTCCAGACATCCCAGAAGACCTGTAAGATTCTGTCTGTGAAGTCACTGGGAGGACTTGGGAGGAAACAGTGAAAACACTGGAAAACAAAGTTGAGTAACTCCAGAAAGCAGGGTCCTCGGTCACACAGACGAACATCGGTGGACAAACCAGCATAGAGTATTAAGCAGAGAAGCAAGATGAGGGCCTCTGGCAAAGGGGAGAAGTCAGCTGATCCATAACATCTGGCCAAATAATCTGTACCTGCTCTCAAAAGAAGTTTTGACAGAGGAGGGGGCCACTCTGAGGAGAACCCCCCTTCAGGAACTTCGGGAATACAAAGAGAAACTGGCAGATCTCTGGAAATGGAGATGATAGTACTACCAGCCAAGTTCCCCATCTGTCTCGGAAGAAGAAGAGTTTGAGTAAACCACACTGTTGAAATCAAGAAAGCTAAACCAGGCATGGCGGAGTATACCTTTAATTCCAGCATTTGGGAGGCAGAGACCATGGATCTATGTGAGTTTGAGGCCAGTCTGGTGTAGATAGTGAGTTCAAGGACAGCCAGGGGTACATAGAGAGACCATGTCTCAAAACAAACAGACATCAGCAACAACAACAAAGAAAGGAAGCCTTTGGGAAGAGAATGGAAATGAAGATTAAGATTGTTGAGTATGAGAACTTGGTTATTCCAACTTCCTATTAAGGGTATGCCATTAACAGCGTTATAGGGAGATTCTGAACTCCTTATCTTTGGGATCAGTCCAAGAATTCATCATGTCTGCTAAGCAAACATTCTACCAACTGAGCTACATTTCTAGCCTCACAAAAGTCTCTTCTGAGCTGTGTGTGCATGGCAGCTCACCTAGAATTCCAGCCACTGGGAGGTAGAAACAAGAGGGTCAGGAGTTCAAGGCCAGCCTCACAGTGAGTTCAGTCCCATCCAGAAAGACACGAGACCCTGTCTCAACAGAACAAAACAACCCCCCCACAGTTTTAAACCTTTATTAAAAAAAACAAACCTCTAAAAGGGTCTTTTCTAAGATCCTTATATAATTGAAGTTATGCACATTAGAAATATAGCATGAGATATCAAATAGAGCATACTGAGAGAATATATATACTTATGTATGTATGTATGTACGTATGTATGTATGTATGTATGTACGTATGTATGTATTTATGTATGTATGTATGTATGTATGTATGTATCGCCCAGGCCTTGGTTTGCTGATTTGGGAATAGAGATCTTCCAGCTGATGAACAGAGACAAATCCACAGTGCCTTCTACTTACTAAGTTTGTGTTTTGGTCAACTGTGTTCCAAAGAGAATTTATAAAGATTAAAATATTTATAAAATTAAAGATTCATGAAATTATTTTTTATTACATGAGATTACAATAGACTAGATATTATAAAGAAAGATTAGAAGAGGATTGGCTTGGGATTGGGATATGACTTAGTTAATAAAGTGCAGCCTTACCATGACTATAGTCTGTCCCCAGTGCCACAGTAAACCAGGTGTGCTGGAGCAAGCTTGTAATCCCAGCATTTGGGAGGTAGAAGCAGAAGAATCAGGAGTTCAACGCCATTCTCATTTGCATAGAAGGGCAAGGTCAGCCTAGAGTTCATATGATTCTATCTTTAAAAAATAGAGAAAAGAGGAAACTGTAAAAGAAAGTATTAACATTAGAAATAGAGCTGTTAAGACTGACTCGGAGGGAGGGGGAGAGGATGAAGTGTGGTGCACAATTTTGTTTCCCAGCGCTTGGGAGGCAGAGGTAGCTGGGTCTCTGTGAGATAGAGGCCAGCCTGGTCTACAGAGGGAGTTCCAAAACCAGAGAAACCCTGTCTGGAAAAATCAAAATCAAGCCAAATTGAAACAGAAGTAAAATGCATGGCAACCATAGCAAAAATGTTGTGTAGAAGACAAGGAAAAGTAGTCTTGCCATAGCTATGGAGTTATAATAGTGTGCAAGGTAGACAGTTATAAATCAGAGTCACATGCTATAAACCTAGAGCACTTACAAATCAGAGACATAGTATTAGACACACAAATACATATGCATATACATATATCCACATACACAAACATATACATGTTCACATGCACGTACATACGTACATAAATACACACACACACATACACACACACACACATATATATATACATATATGTGTATGTATACACATCAACAATTAGAGAAAAAGGCACTGAATTTGAAAGAAGGTTCATGGAAAGAGTTGGAGGGAGGAAAAGAAAGGGAGGAAATGATGTAATTATACAATAATCTGGAAAAAAAATCATAAAAAATAAACATTAAAAAGACAGGAAAAGAACAAATGAGACAAGTTAAAAGGCAAATAAGATGATAGATTTAAAGTAACCATAGTAACTACATCAACTATACATTTTCTAACAAAAGCATTAGGGGGGATGTTTGGAAATTAGAAGAAGAATAGTGGAAGGTAGGAGGGAGGCCAAGAGAGAATAATGGGGAGCAAATAAGATAAAAATATGTTTCATTCAACTATTAAAATGTTACGGTGAATGTTTTGTATAATTAATATATGCAAATAAAAGGAATACAATGATTAAGCACATTTATGGGCCTAAGAAGTCCAATCAAAAGATATAGTCTAGCTAGATAAAAAGTGCAAGAAATAAAAAGAAAAAATAAACAGAAATCATGAAACAGAAAAAGCAGATTAGCAAATGAAAAATGCAAGATCTTGCTTGAAGACACCAGCTCATCTGAAAAACGAAAGGCTTGAAGAAGACATACCATAGAAATGGGTTGGCTCTAAGATGGTCCTAGAGAGACCACCAAACAGCCTACAGCTTCATTATAATGGCATCTTCGTGCTATGTAGTACCCCAGTACTATGGCAATTGACAGTTGCTATGACAGGACCAGAAAGAGCCATGAAACCAGAAAGGGGTGTCTGGCTCCCGGGAAAATCACTGCCCTTGCTCAAACAGGTGTAGATGGTCCTGCAACCATTTGTATTTTGCTGTTAATTCTACTTCCCCAAGAAGTGCTGACTAGTCACATACTCAGGACTTCATTAGAATCTTTCCATTTTAATTAGTAAAATAAAGTGAGAGCCAGTGATTGGGCAGGGTAAGGGAGGTGGAGAGAGAGGGTCAGAGGTGAGAGTACAGAGGAGGACCAAGAGAGAAAGGACCAAGATGGACATCGAAAAGGATGAATTGGATCCAGACAGACTTAATTGGTGTGAGGTAGCTATGAATGTTTTAAGGGTTTTATAGGTCTTATATCTCATATAGAAGGGCAGTTTATATCTTTGTCTATTTGATGTAATCTTACTGTGTTTGTGGATTGAGAGTTTGATATATAAACCTGTATGAAAAGCTATCGTGCCTTAAAGTCATGTTTGTGCTGGGCAGGGTGGCAATTTTACCCGGGTTGGAGGCAGTCATGGGGGCAGAGTGATGGGGGGAGGGAGGCGGCTTGGACGGAGGACAGAGTCCGTGCGTCGGCTCCATACTAGAAGCAGCGCCGGCAGAGTGAGACCTCGGGACCGATAAAGAGATACGCCTTTCCATTCTTAATAATTACTGCAACAGCCCTGTATTTGTGAATTCCTGGCAACCAGAAGTTGGGAAGTTGAATAGAGACTGTGTTTCTCACATCTGTTCTTTTCTTTCTTTTTGTCTTTCCACACTGCCAGAATTTACTGAACAACAATAAATTCACAAGGCATAAAAGTTTGAACAGCAGCAAGTTATCAGATGTTCCTACTTTCCTTGATGGCCCTGGCTGAGGCAAACACAAAGTTATTTATTCCTCTTCTAACAGCTAATGTTCATTCTCACACCACACATTACACACCACAGAGTAAACACATGTACACATGCACACATGCATGCACAAACACACACTCGCATACACACACACATGCATGTATGTTACAGGAAAAACTGCAAGGAGTTAAAGAAATAAAGAATTTCAAAGAGGCCTGAGAATCCAGAGCTGGGAAACTGATCAAATTCTAAAGGAGTCTATGGGAACGAGATTCAGAACCAGCTCGAGTTTTCCGTAGAATCTCCGTGGCTTCTGTTTTAGAGTCAGCCTGCAGTTCAGAGTCGGACAGGAAGACGGGGAGAGGGCTGATGAGAAGACCATAGGCCTTCATCTTCAGGGAATAAGCCAGCAGAAGGCCCTAAGGAAGTCAAATGCCAGCTGGAAGGCTGGTGGGAGCTGTGGCCATCTCAGAACTGGGAACAGAGTCTCCTTTACTGCTCAGCAGCTATTAGGTCAGTATTAGTTCCATAGTTCCAAAGAGAGTGAGGAAACCAGTTTACAAGTAAAAACTATTCCATTTATTCACTTTGGAAAACCGTATCTAAATGCACACAGGATGTGTGTATAAGATTGTTCATTGAAGCATATTTCTCTCAAAATACTAGAAACAACCTAATTCCTATTAATAAAAGAATTCTAAGAAATTGCAATGTTTTTATATTACACTATATGGCAGTTAAACTTCTTTTACGGTTGATTTAGTGTTTATTTTTCATGTATGGACGTTTTGTCTATGTTATGTGAAAGCACCACATGCATGTCTGGTGCCTACAGATACCAGAAGAGGAAGTTGGATCCCCAGGGACTGGAGCTATTGATGGTCATAAACTGCCACATGGGTGCAGGGAGCTGAACCCGAGTCCTCTGCAAAAGCAGCAAGTGATCTTAACTGCTGAGCCATTTCTCCAGCTCCTAAAATGAATAAAATATATTTCTTTATCTGCACAAATTAGAACCCAGCGTTGAGTAAACCTAAGCATTTTGAAAGCCAGACATGGTAGCATACACCTGTAGTCTCAGAACTTGGAGAGCCAAAGCAGGAGTTCCAGGCCAGCCTGGGCTACCTACCAAGTCTCAGGCCAGCCTGGGCTACCTACCAAGTCTCAGGCCACACTGGGCTATGCCTCAACTCCCTTCCAAAACCACAGTTTCAAAAGGCAACTTAAACAATGACACATACACTTAATCAGTCTAATACAGTTTTGCTCATGCTTCTTATGTGTATGTGCATGCTCATGTGTACATGCACATGTGTGTGCATGCATGCACATGTAGAGGTCAAAGAATAACCTTGGCTGTTGTTCTTTTTTTAATTCTTTGAGATGGAATCTCCCACTGGCCTAGAATTTCTCCAGTCAACTAGACTGGACGGCCAGAGAGCCCCAGGGTACATCTTGTCTCTACCTCCCAGTGCTGGGATTACATGACCTCGTCACCACACCCAGCTTTCTTACGTGGGTTCTGCAAACTGAACTAGGTCCTTGTAATAATAAGGCAAGCACTTCTCACCAACTGAGCCATCTCCCAAACCCTGTATGGACTTCCAACGATTGTTATTTCCAGCTCCTAGGATCACAGGTGGTGTTAGCTTTGCCATTTTGTTTTTACGTTTCTCGGAAATTAAAATGTTCTCAGAATAACATATGAAAGGTCAAGGAGCAGTTCACTGTATGTGACATATACAGGTCGTGGTACATAAGAACTGGGTACTGTGCATTGAGTATAACAAGTCATGTCAGTCCCAACAAATAATTATTTTTAATTGAACAACTTTATTTTAAAAAACAAAGATAAATGTACAGATTTTAAAGGCATTCTTGCATAACAGTATGTGAATACATTTTTGTCAGTACTTGATTTTTTTAAAGGTTTGATAGTATGCCTTAAAATCTTACAAGTTACAATGAGCATAAAGTACATGTAAAACAAGATGTAACCTGGAAATAGTCAGTTTTCTTGGTGTGTAAAGATTAAGCATAATGATTTTTCTTTTTCCTTTTTTTGACCTTGTTTTTCTTGAACTTCATATAGCCTGTAAGTTGTTTCTGGGGTGTTCAGAGCTTTCTGGGGTTAGTATCCAATTATCAGTGACTGCATATGATGTCTGTTCTTTTGTGACTGGGTTACCTCACTTAGGATGATATTCTCTAGATGCATCCATTTTCCTATGAATTTCATAAAGTCATTGTTTCTGATAGCTGAGTAGTACTCCATTTTGTAAATATACCACAATTTTTGTATCCATTCATCTACTGAAGGACATGTGGGTTCTTTCCAGCTTCTGGCTGTTATAAATAGGGCTGCTATGAACATTGTGGTGCATGTGCCTTTGTTGTATGTTGGAGCTTCTCTGGGGTATATGCCCAGAAGTGGAATAGCTGGGTCTTCAGGTAGTACTATATCCAATTTTCTGAGGAACCGCCAGACTGATTTCCAGAGTGGTTGTGCCAGTTTGCAACCCCACCAACAGTGGAGAAGGGTTCCTCTTTCTCTGCATCCTCGCCAGCATCTACTGTCATCTGAATTTTTGATCTTAGCCATTCTGACTGGTGTGAGGTGGAATCTCAGGGTTGTTTTGATTTGCATTTCCCTGATGGCTAAGGATGTCAAGCACTTCCTTAGATGCTTCTCAGCCATTCGATATTCCTCAATTGAGAACTTTTTGTTTGTCTGTACCCCATTTTTAATAGGGTTGTTTGATTCTCTGGTGTCTAACTTGTTGAGTCTTTTGTATACCTTGAATATTAGGCCTCTATCAGATGTGGGGTTGGTAAAGATCTTTTCCCAATCTGTTGGCTGCTGTTTTGTTTTCTTGACAGTGTCCTTAGCCTTACAGAAACTTTGCAATCTCATTAAGTCCCATTTGTCAATATTTGACCTTAGAGCACGAGCCATTGGTGTTCTGTTCAGGAAACTTTCTCCCATGCCTATGTGTTCTAAGGTTTTCCCTACTTTCTCTTCTAATAGTTTCAGTGTACCTGGTTTAATGTGGAGATCTTTGATCCACTTGCACTTGAGCTTTGTACAAGGAGATAAGAAAGGGTCTATTTTCATTCTTCTGCATGCTGAGTGCCAGTTGGACCAACACCATTTGTTGAAGAGGCTGTCCTTTTTCCATTGAATGTTTACAGCCCCTTTGTCAAAAATCAGGTGACCATATATGTGAGGGCTCATTTCTGGATCTTCTATTCTATTCCATTGATCCACGTGCCTATCTCTGTAGTGCTTCCAAAAAGAAACTGGAGAGAGCATACACTAGCAACTTGACAGCGCAGTTAAAAGCTCTAGAACAAAAGGAAGCAGATACACCCAAGAGGAGTAGACGGCAAGAAATAATCAAACTCAGAGCAGAAATTGACCAAATAAAAACAAAAAGAACCATTCGAAGAATCAACAAAACCAAGAGCTGGTTCTTTGAGAAAATTAACAAGATTGATAAACCCTTAGCTAGACTAACTAGAGGGCTAAGAGAGAGTATCCAAATTAACAAAATCAGAAAGGAAAGTGGAGAGATAACTGAAACTGAGGAAATTCAAAAAATCATCAGATCCTACTACAAAAGCCTATACTCAACAAAGCTGGAAAATTTGGAGGAAATAGATGAATTCCTAGACATACAAGATACTAAAGTTTAACCAGCACCAAGTAAATCATCTAAATAATTCCATAACACCTAAAGAAAAAAAAGCAGTCATTAAAAGCCTCCCAACCAAAAAAAAAAACCCAGGTTCTGATGGGTCCAGTGCAGAATTCTATCAGACATTTATTGACGACCTAATACCAATACTCTCCAAACTATTCCACAAAATAAAGTGAGATGGAACCTAACTCATTTTTCGAGGTCACAATAACCCTCATTCCAACAAATAACTTTTAAATATCCCCTAAGCCCAAGGCATCATGACATGTAACAAAATGAGAGAATTAAGTATAAGCCTATGGGCAAGATGCAGCTTCTTGAGTTTGATGCTGTAGCTTTGATTTTCATAATGGGAAGAGAGGTGGTGGTCACAGTGATAGACTTTTCAGGAAGTCATGATCTAGCATCATGAAGATTTTAACTGTGCTGCAGCTACTAATTGCAGACTTTCTGTGTAGGTGCTGGCCTTGGATCGGCAGAGGACACTGACCTTGCTGGAAGCCTTCTATGATCAAAGCTCTTCCACCACTCGGAGTTTACTCCGAAACCCAAGACAATGTAAGTGTGGCTGGGAGGGAAGAGTGTACTGAAGCTGAAGCACAGGGGCATGGTTTTTCTCCCCAGGGAGCCCGAGCATCTCCCCACACCATGGTAGCCGCAGCTTATCTACTTGTTCCCATCCCCACCACTAGGCAGATTTTCACCAGACCGCAATCGTCAAACCTGTGTCCTATCAGAACTCAACAAGAACAGCTTTTAAATTTGTTACTATGAAGAAAGGCTTTGGTGATAATCTGAATGCTTTAACGACTAAGTTAAGAATGGTTATTCCATTTATAATTACAATTTAGAATTCTAAGGTTTCTACAGAAGATATGTCCTTTGCCAAAGTGGCTTTACTTACATGCTTTTATAGTAAAATATACATATATACCAATGTGTCAAAATATTCTTTTTATATTTATCAATAAATATGAATACAGAGTTGTTGGTTTTTCTTTATTGTGTTTTCTTGTCATAGCATTCCTATGGACATCAGAAGACAGTTCTTTTCTTCCACCATGTGGGTTCAGAGGATCCAACTTAAGGAAAATGTCTTTAATGGCTGTTTTTTCCTATTTCTGTATGTGTACTTACTACTTGGAGACTTAATAATCTGTGGGTGCTGTAATAACAGCTTTAGGAGCCACCGTGTTAAAGCTTAATTACTAAATATTCCAAGAATGGGGACAGGCTGGAATTTTATCTGCAGGGGATGCTCTTTCAAACTGAGTCTCATTGTGTTAGTTTTGAGAACTCTCAGTCTTCCTGCTTCACCTTAATGGTGGCATCATGGGTCAGTGTAGTTATATCCAGCATACTATGTCGAATTTTAACAGTGAAATCCCAGTTACTACTATCCAGGCTTTCCTGAAAGTCCTTCCTTCTTCCCTCCATCTCTCCCTTTGTCTCTCCTTCCCTTTCTTTCTTCTGCACTAGAAACTGAACTTATATTAATCTACCCCCGAAATGCACTCTTAACTTTCTCATAAAATTCTGAAGCATGCAGCCTCCTAAGTCTTGGAAGAAAGAGTTGTGGAATAAAGAATTGAAGGAAAAGGGGGAGATGGAAACCGAACCAAGTTAACGATAGCCATCAACAAGGCTAGCCTTTATTTGTATAATGGGTACTTTTTCATTTATCATTATTTGAGCGTGATGTGGGGGTGGGGTGTGTGTGGAAGTTGGAGGAAGTCAGAAGTCAACTCTGGAATTCGTCTCCTACCTCTATGTGGGCTCTGGAGATCAAACTGAGGTTGTGCATCAAGCACGACTCTCCAGCCTGTATTGTAGATATTTTAAAATATATTTGAGATGAAAAGACAGTTCCAGTCCCTATATCTATACTGTACTTATTGTGAGGAAAGGGGCCACCATGGTAAGGGACGAATTCCATTTGTTTTTAGCAATCCAAGCAACAGCCCAAACAACAAGAAAAGAGATGTTCATTTTCTAAAACACACCTTCCAGGAAGAGTGAATAATTAGTTTAGGGTAGTGGGAATTCTTATATTCCCTTATGTATCTAGTTGCAGCAAAAGGTACCTGATATTTGTCATTGTTTAAGACAAGATCTCCTTACATATTGGAACTTGCTACAGGCTAGATTCAAACTCACAAAGATTTGTCTGTTACCACCCCTTAGTGCTGGGGTTAAAGACACATGTCACTACACCCAACTCTGATATTTATTTGTAAAGTGATAAGCTTATGTAGTAATCACTGCCCTCAATGCCATTCTTATACCAATTCTATAATTCTGATTTTGTGCTGTGAGATCAATTATTTGGATAAATCCTTCGTTGTCTGCATTAGGGCCGTTTGTCGAATTTGAGGAGATAGAGTTGACTGAATTCTGGGGAGACATGGATATTAAGAAGCACATCTATGAAGACTTTGATGAACTTCTCTTAAAGATGAATATATTAGTTGCTGAAAAACTTGCAGGCAAACTCCCAGAAGATAAAGATCTCCCACAACAGCAGAGAGAGATCAGTACAGACCGAGAACCTTCATCAGACTCGGCAATAGAGCCAGGAACTGCCACCTCACAACAGAAACCCCATAGAGTGTCACTTACAGAACAAGTACAGCGCAAGTCATCTGCTTTAAGACAAGGACCAAGCAGAGGGTTGGTGGCAGAGCAAGGGTCCCGAAGAAGTTCAGCCATGGAACAAGAGCCACAAACAGGGCAAGACCCTAACAGAGATTCAATGTCAGAACAAGAATCACCCAGACAGTCCGTCACAGAGGAAGGATCGCAGAGAGGGTCAACTTCAGAACCTGGGCAACGCAGAGCATCGACAGCAGGATATAGCAGAAAGCCATCTGTAGCTGACTCCAGCAGTTCTTCAGAAGCAGGGTCGCGCAGAGGATCCGGAGGTCAGCGAAAAGGGTCAGGAGGGCGCAAAATGTCTGGTTCAGAATATGGACCTACTCAAGAGTCCATAACAGAAGAGCCCCTCTACGAGTCGGAACAAGAACCACAAATAGACACCATTCAAGAACAGGAGGCAGACTCAGCTTCACAATTAGAAGCAGGAGGTGCCTTACAAGAAAGTAAAAGCTCAGAATTCAATAAAATGGAATCTCAAGAAAAAAAGCCCGTGCAGCTCATCAACGAAGAACAAGAACAAGTCCCGGTGGACTCCAAACAGCGTGAGGAAGTTCCCGTAGTCAGCAAAAAGCAGCGCCCATATGGCAAAAAAACCCACATTTCAGGTAGTTACTTAGTTCTATAAAATCATCTGTTTTATAGATTGTTGAAATAATTTTATAGTTTTTTCTGTTTTCTGGAGTGACTGTTAAAAAGTCTTTTTAGAAAGTACTCATTTAAGTTAGGATCTTTGCTGGATATCACGTCATGCAAATCACAAGCCTGTTTTGGTGTTCAACGCATGAGTCTAGACATTGAACTCTCAATTGAATGAAACCCAGAATGCTTATTATTAATGTTCCGAGAGTTTCATTTATAGAAAAAGTCTATTAATAAGAAATCTAGCAATGTTTTAATTGGGGGTGTTTTTTTAATTTGTTTGCATTTATTTATTTATTTTTGTCTTTTGTTTTTTAAGACAAGGATTCTCTGTGTAGCCCTGACTGTCCTGGAACTTGTTGTATAGACCAGGCTGTCCCTGAACTCAGAGATCCGCCTGCCTCTGCCTCCCAAAACCTGGGATTAAAGGAGTGTACTATCACCACCCAGATTTTCATTGGGTTATTTTTTTTAAAGGTAGACACATGACTGTGTTAAATGCAAGTCACTCAATTTTTCTTTGTTTCAACAGTAAAATGGGTCAGGCACAGTGGCACATGCGTTTAATCTCTGCACTGAGGTGATAGAGGAAAGTGGATTGCTGTTGTTAGCTAGTCTGGTCTACACAGTGAGTTCCAGGCCAGTCAGGGCTACATAGATAAAAACATGTCTCAAAAACACAAACAAAACCAGGCTTTTGCTTCTTTCACTTTTAAATCTTTTCCTAGAAGAATTTCCAACAGCTGTATTTTAGACAGAAGACATTCTAAATTTTTATTTTTTTTTAATTTCATAAAATTTTTATTATTTTAAATTTAATTTTATGTGTATGGGTGTTTTACATGTCCACACCATGTGTACAGTACCCACAGAGGCCAGACGAGGGCGACAGACCCAATGGACCTGGAGTTACAGATGGCTGTGAGAGCAAGCTGGGAGTTCCCAGACAGCCTAGGAGCTGAGAACAAAGCCTAGGCCCTCTTCAAGCACATGTGCTCTTAAACAGCTAAGCCATCTCACCAGCCCCTGGAGCTCAATGTACAGCCCTCTCATTGGTTAGAATTTAGGTATCTAGCAACACTTTGCTATAAGAGAGACTGGGAAACATAACCTCATTTTTGTGGCCAAACAGCTTTCGCCACAGAGCCTCTCTCAATAATCAAAGTTATTAACTGATTTCATTATGGTTGCTTATGACACATGTACATGAGGAAGAACTTAGGGTTTGGATTGTTATGTCTGCAAGGAATGTGTCTCATCATTAAACTCAGAATGTCTAATGAATTATTTTATTCTCTCTGTCTCTGTCTCTCTGTCTCTATCTCTCTCTGTCTCTCTGTCTCTGTCTCTGTCTCTCTTTCTCTCTCTCTCTCTCTCTCTCTCTGTGTGTGTGCTTCGGATTAAATTCAGGTCATTGGGTTTGACAGCAGGCACTTTGGCCCACCGTGTCATGACACCAGCCCTGCCATTTTCTTGTGTTCCCCCAGGAGCTTCAAAAAGGGATTTGAAGAAAGACAAAGCCTCTGAACCCAAGCCCCAACACATAGAAGAAAAAAAATGGTCAGGTAACTCCTCACTAAACCGCCCTTTCCTTTGTACCCTAGAGGAAAGATGTGGCTAAAATGAATGGGCTGTGTCATGTAATGTGTCTCTCACAGGGGAATTCTTGACGTGTGACTGGAAGATGAAACATGTCAAATCTGAAGATGAGGAGCAGGCCAAATTAATCTGTGGCGACTCCAGATTTACAGGTACATGTTAATGAACAAGCTAGGAGAGGCAGGTGACAATCTAACACGGGACTTTAGTTTACCACTGCACCTCTTGCAGATGGGGTTTAACTAAAACACACCGAAATCCTTACACTGTCTTGTCTCTGGAAGCTGACAGACCTAAATGGCAGCATGATGGGTACTTGGACGGGAGGGTGATGGTGACACGTGCTATTGGTGGGTTACCATGGTGAATGCTCCTAGTTAGAACATCTAAACTTTAAGTTTCTGGCAGTGCTGTAATTTAGCTACTGCATTGCCCTAACCCTGGTTTAAAGGCATGATCCAAACACATGAAAGGATACAGATATCAGCTATTAGAACTCCATAAAAATAACTAAGTATTTCCCTAGTAGGCCTACACCCAAACATGGGAGACAGGTGAGAGTGCCTCTTGTTTACGAAGACTGAACAATAAAAAGAACTGTAGAACAGAAGGAAGTGCGGCTCATGGCTATCAGATGAGCCACATGTCTAGCTATGATTGTTTCAAGTAATGTTCATATTTTTAAAATGCTATTTTATTGTATTTTCCTCATCGCTTTAAGAAGTACACCTAGTGGGCCTGGAGAGATGGCTCAGTGGTTAAGAGCACTGACTCTTCTTCCAGAGGTCCTGAGTTCAAATCCCAGCAACCACATGGTGGCTCACAACCATCTGTAATGGGATATGATACCCTCCTCTGGTGTGTCTGAAGATAGCTACAGTGTACTCATATGCGTAAAATAAATAAAATATTTTTAAAGTGCAACTAATCATAGTTTAAAGCAAGATTATTTTCTATCTGCAATCTTTTCTCATTTAAGCCTGAATCAAACAAAAGTAAACTTTGTTTTCAATCTAAGTAATTAACTGGTGTTCGTTCATGTGACTTATGCATGTGTGTGGATGTGGTTGGTGATGTGTCTCCTGCTGTTGACACCTTACCGTTTGTAGATGGGGTCTTTCTCAGAACCTGGAGCTTGTCATTTCAGCCTTACCCGAGGAGCTGCCTGTCAATAGCCCACAGCACTGGGACTTAAGCACTGTACCCAGTTTTTACACGGCTGCTAGGAATCTAAACCCAGCTCCCCAAGGCTGCTCAGCAAGCACTTTACCCACTGAGTCATTTTCCAAAGCCCAAATAACACTTTCTGTCCTCAAAGTCTTTCAGCGAACATGTGCACCGTTTGTCAAGTTCCTATGGCCGTCAAGTCCCGGTTCTTCATCTGTGTCAGTTGTTGTTGGCAGCATCTTTAGAATCTCGTGAGAAATGGTTATTTCTGAGTTAATCAGATCCCTCATAGGGGGCACAGGGGCACAACTGATTGAATCTATGAATGAGTGTAAGACGGGTCAGTAGGATGACATAATGTCACATTGAGCTTCAGAACAAATATATTAGCCAAGAGTCTTAGGGAGAGGAGTTGGTGTGTAGCGTTTACTAGAGCATTTAACTGGTTAGTCTGAATGGAGCTGCTTTATGCACAGCAGCTCCAACAGAGCTCTCTCCCCCCACCTCCCTTCTCTCTCTTCCTCCCTCCCTCCCTCCCCCTTCTCTCTGCCATGTCTTCTGCACCACTTTTGATTTTAGGCAGTTTTCTTCACATTGTCTCAAAAATGACCTCAAGAGCATCCATCTAAGTGTTACATGCTACTTATTCAGCAATCAGAATGCAAACCAAAAACTACCCTTGTAGTCCTCAAAATAGTGCTGAGGCTAGCTCTCATTGGCCTAGAATAGGTTGCATTGTTGTTATATATGAATTCCTGGCCAGCCATTACATCATCCACTCCAAGGAGCAAAAGTGGGAAGGCTCGGTGCCATTTTGCTCCCCCTCTAAACTGACAGTGGAAGATGTTCCCTCCATGAAAACTGCAGTTGCTTTCATCATAGAGAAAACATGGTTCCCCGAGAGGTAGAAACGAGTCCATGTTGGAGCCAGGTTTTAGCTCCATGGTAGTGCTCTTGTTTAGAATATGCAGAACCTTGTATTCAATCACCCGAACAAAGTGAGTGGAGTCCTATCATAACAGGCACTTACTTTCCCCCTAAGACTTGAGAGAAGCCATTACTGCCTGATATATCTTTCTCCTTCACAGACCTACATGCAACGATTAGGAATTTTCAGACCTACAAGGGGATCAAAGGGAGGAGTGCTTTCAATGGAGTCTCCCTCAACTTGCTACAGTTTGTACAGCTCCTGGAGACATTTGTTGGTGAAGACACCTCCTTAAGTGTTAGCCAGAGCCTCACCTCCTTTTTCCAGAAGAACTATTCTGAAACAAAGCAAGAGAAAATTAAAGCCTTAGGACAGGTGGGTAACATTTACCAGTGCAACAAGTAAGGTCACTATTTATCTGTAAATTCCCAACCTTGGTTGTTTCTAGTGTGCCGTCTCTTTAGGAAGGCACAACCAAGCAGAGACATGGTGCCACACGCCTTTAATCCCGGAACTTGGGAGGCAGAGGCAGGCAGATCTCTGAGAGTTCTATGGCAGCCTGATCTGCAGAGGGAGTTCCAGATCAGTGAGGGCTAAGCAGAGAAACCCTGTCCCCAAAACAAACAAAAGCAACCCAGCATAGCCATGAAATAAAACACTGCTTGGTGAGACCACACTCCAGAGAACTCATTTTTCTAAAAATAACATGATTGATTGCTTCTGGCCAGAGATGGCCCATGGTACAGCCTTGTTCTGTCCTCTGAAGCCTGAGGTGCAGGCATGTACAGATGTGAAGGTGTGAAGGCATGAAGGCGTGTGTGTGCACTGTCTGCCTTGTGGGAACATCTGCAGATGCACATACTTAGGGATGTGCTTATCCCTTGAGTGTGTGCTTTTGTTCATGGGTCCCCAGTGGTACATTTCCCCTAAGCTCTTACTTGAATGATAAATAAGTGTACACACACTACCTTATATGAGCAACTTACTCTGTATTATGGGAAGTTTGGGAATTAGATTCACCATGTTTATTCAAGTAATCCCACTGTTCTTATGAGTTATCTCAGCCTAAGTCCAGGCTTAATATCCCTTTGGCCTCCTCAAATGCAGTCTCCTTCATTCAATCAAAGAGTACTTATTTACTTGTGTGTGTGCATGTGTGTATGTGTGGGTGCGTTGTGCTGAGGATCAAACCTAAGTTATTACATACTTTAAGCAAGTGCTTGACCACTGAGCTTTACCTCTAGCCCTTAGAATTTTGGCACTGAATCTTGCTATGTAGCCAGGCTATCCATGAATTCATAATCCTTCTGCTTTAGCCTCCCGGGTGCTGAGATATGCGCCACCATGGCTGGCATAGTCATTAATTTCATAATTAAATCAAGCTATTTAGTAGTTCAATAATTATCCATTATCTAATTAAAATTATTTAGTGACAAATATTTTTAAAAACTGTTAAAAAATCAGCGTTAGGTTAAATGAATGTTAAATAAAAACATTTTTTCTTTTTCTTTTAAACAAGATTTTATTTTAAATTATGTGTACATGTGTGTAAGTCTATGTATGTGCACGTGAATGTGGGTATCTACGGAGAACAGAGGCTTAGGATCCCCTGGAGCTAGATTTACAGGTAGTTGTGAGCTGCCAGGTGTGTTAGAATCTAACTTGGATCTTCTGGAACAATAGCCAGAAGATGTACTTGTGACTGCTGAGCTATCTCTCCGGCCTCACAAATATCTTTTTTAAAAATAGTTTTGTTGCTGTTGTTATTTGGACATTGTTATTTATTCATTCCTAGTTCTGAACAATCGGGAAGGGAGGGGAAAGAAATAGTCAAACATCTTTAAGGAGCATGTTACCCTTTCCAGTCTGAAGTGTTTTGGTCTTGCACAGAGAATCCCTGGATGTTGTTGGTTAAGAAGTGAAGCAGACGTGGCAAGTTGGGGAGTGGAAATCAGTTCCTATAAGACAAAAGTGCTACACCTTCTTTAAATGCAAAAGGCCAGGCAACACAATGAAGACCGTGTGCTCTTTATCCTGTTTTGTGTCCTAGGCTAGACAAAACTCCTTCCAAGCCCGACGGAGACTCCTCCTCGAAGCCCTCTTTGAGAAGTGGGACAATGATGGCTCAGGCTTTCTGAATCTGAATGACATTGATGATCTCTTGTATACCTATAAGGAGGGGATGGAAAAGGGGTCTATGAAGAAAGGTAAGCGATTAGCATGTTCCTGTTCAAGATGCGCCAACAACCTGGCCTTCAGTTTCTCAACACCACACCACACACACGCAGTCAAAAGCAAGCAGAGAGGCCGGGAGTGGCTCAGTTGGTCAAGCTCTCGCTATGCAAGCATAGGCTCTGAATTTGGAACCCAGCACCTGCACAAAAGTCAGGCACTGGGGTGGGTCAGGCACCTCAGCGCCAGGGAGGCAGAGACTTGGGGATCCCTGGAGAATATTGGTCAGCCAGTGAGCTCCAGATTCATGAGGGACCCTGTCTCAAAATTAAGATTGAGAGTAACTGAGAAAACACCTATCTACATGCACACACACTGGCAAACACAAGTATACACACACACACACACACACACACACACACACACACACACACACACGGGAGGGGGATATTCTAAATGTATCAGATACCTTTCCAAGCTTGCTGGTATATTTCATTTTTTCTTCTTTCAGTCCTGGTATTTAACTTACAGCCTATTGTATGATGGTCAAGATCTCTGAGCTGTATCTCTCTATCCCCCTCCTTTAAAAAAAAACTTTTTAAATGTCATTTATTGTTTTAAACAGACTCATTAAGCCTTTGGGGCTGAAGTTGAAGTTGTTTGGTGGGAAGTGGTGAGAACTGGGGAGCACGTAGATGAACAGGAACCCGAGTTTCTATCCATAGAGAAGGTGTTTTCACCAGAACCAGCCCAGGCCGATTCTCTCTATGAACCGATCACTGGCACTTCTGAGGTTACAACCCAAACCATGCAGCCTAAACTCTGAGTCTCTCTGCTTTTGTAAGTCCGAAACTTTCAAGTCTGGCTGGGTCTAAAGTTCCTCTTCAATATACTAAGCTTTTATTCTCTCTTCTTTTAAAACTTTATTTTTGGGTTGGCTTTTAAATTATGTATTTATTTTATGAACATTGGTGTCTTGTCTGCGTGCATGTCTGTAGGAAGCTGTTGGATACTCTGCAACTGGAGTTACAGACAGCTGTGCGCCACATTGTGGGTGCTGGGAATTGAACTCAGATCCTCTGGAAGAGCAGCCAGTGCTTTTAACTGCTGAGCCATCTCTCCAGCACCAGTTTTTTGTTTTTTGTTTTTTTTACTATCTTTAGTAATTTTTTTCTCTCCCTTTTTCTCTTTTTTTCTTATATGTTTACTTCCCCTAGATGACATAAAACTTTTTGGGGGTTAAAAAACTGGGACATTAGGAAGGACTAAGAAACTCTTCAGTCTTTTCCTGATCACTGTGCCCTCGACACATTTGAAGATTTCTAGCTGTTTGCAGTATGCTCTTCCCAGAGGTTCATGATTAAATCCAGATTATTCCTCTCTTAGCAGGGCTAGAATACATAATCAGTAATTCACATTGAATTCTATTCAAAATCCTATGATAATAACATTGATAAGTTGATTAAAATGATACCTACTAGGCTGGGAGTCCTTGAATCACAGGCTCGAAGCCTTGAGTTTGAAGCCCAGCACTTCATAAACATCTGTAAAACCAGCAAGTTCAAGGTTATTATGGGATACAGGAGACCTTCTCTTTCAAAAAAAAATTACTTTTTGTGAATAGTTTCGTGTGGGTGTACTGAAAACTTAAGAAAGCCTTTCTCTTCTCCCAAACTTTTCATTTATAGTAGCATACTACCGTTTCCTGTTTTAGTCATTGGGTTGTAACCTGGTATTTTCACTATTTATTTTAATGCCCATATTGCCCCAGATTTAGTCCTTTCTGACTGGCTCCTATGGCCCCTCATCTTCCTCACCCTCAGCATTGTATTCTGAAAATGTTGATACAGTACAGTCACTCTGAAAGACTCTAACAAGGCATCTGACTATCTGCCCACAACCTCTGCTCTGCCAGAGACACCACCACGGCTTCTGTTACTACTCTCTCCACTCCTTATCCTTCTACCTGTACATCAGTCCTGGGGGGCAGGGCACGGGGGTGGGGATTATAGGAAAGACTCAGAGACACAGCAATGTGGCAGCCTCAAGTTTAATTCTCTTAGGCTTTATATACTTTACAGTATTGTAGGAAACAAAGTCACGAGCCAGCAGAGACAATGGCTGATGTACATTCGATCTGTACCCATCCGGAGGCCTCCATGTTCTTCCCTGTTCCTCCGAGATTGACAGAACATCCAGCCCCTCGCCTTGAGCTTCAGGTGTATACCCTCTTATCACTCCGTGCTTCTCATTCCGCAGGCCCGGAAATCTGCCTGCAGACCCTGGCCCGACCTGACTCTGCCTCACAGGCAGGGTTTCACAGAAGCAGGCAAAATGGCTCCCGACATCTACCTATTTCTGTTACCTTTGATAGGTCTTAAAGCAAACTACGCTTCTTCCTGAATATCATTAACTTGAGGTCAATATTTAGCTGTTTTTCCCCCCTCTTGGTGCAAAATTAGGTGTGCAAATTTTAAGTGTAAATTTGCTGAGTTTTGACGAATCTGTGAGCAGTGTGGCTCGCGCTTCTCGAGAGAAATAGAACAAAAAGCTCCCCATGTACTTTTCCTATGCAGGTCCCACAGCACAATTCCCAAGACAACCACGGAGATTTCCCCCACCACTAGCTTCTCGGCTAGTCCTCACAAAAATAGAACCACACAAAACATACTCTTTATGGAAAGGCTGCTTTCATTCAGCATAATTTTTCTTGAGATTCCGAGACGCTGTGGATTTCTGAGCCTCCGGGCAGATGGGTATTTTCGGTTTTTAAAGAAGCCTCAGTCTTCTCTGCCGTTTTTTACCGACTCGGTCGTCCTTTGAGCTCCTCTTTGCTTTCTGACATGAGATCATCTGGGTTCAGTCTTATGCTCCACCTGTTTTCATCCTGGAATAATCAACTTCCCCGGGGACCTGAGTGTCTTTTACTGAAAGGTGGTATTTAGACGCCAAGATTTGAGTCATACATATGCTGGTTCCTCCCAATGCTTTGCTCTCTTTCTCTGTAGACAAAGATGTGCGTGTATTTGTATGTTCACAGGCATTGTTGTGTGAACATAAAACACTACATCTCTACATAACTCTGTCTCCTAACATCAAAAATCCCGAGTTTACAGCAATACCTCCATGTCCAATTCAAAACAAAAGAACCTGTTCTTTGTTTTAATTGTTTACTTTACACCTCGATTGCTACTTTCTCCCCCTCCTCTCCTCCAAGTCCCTCCCTCTCTCCTCCCCTCCCCCACCTACCCCACCTCTGCTCTTCCTCAGAATAGGGGAAGCCTCCCATGGTTATCCACCAGGCTTTGCATATTAAGTTGCAGTAGGACTAGACACATCTTCTGTTGAGGCTAGACAAGGCAGCCCAGTTAGGGGAAAGGGATCCAAAGGCAAGCAGTGTGGTCTGAGACAGCCCCCCACTCCCACTGTAGGAGTTCACATGCAGACCCCAGCTGCATAACTGTCACACATGTACAGAGAGCCTAGGTCCATCCCGTGCATGCTTTCAGTCTCCGTGAGCCCCTATGGGCCCAACAGAACCCATTTTTATTTTCTTCCACCTTTATAGATCCTTTGCCTCGCCACATCAACTCCACAGATGGATGTACTTAGCATATTTCTTAGGCTCGAATGTTCCATGTATGACCAGGCTCTTCAGTCCCATAGATGTCCTCCTCAGCCCATTCAGGCTCCAGCTGCCTATGCTCAGCTGACTGCTGCGTGAAGTCTTACTAAAGCAGATGTCTCATAATGGGCTTCCTTTGCGATAAATATTCTCTTTGTCTTGTTTAGGTTGTAACTCCTTAGACCAGGATGTCCCTCCACTGGGATACCCTCTTCACTCCGTTCAGTATTTAGAATCTAAGTGGGGCTTTGACACCCGAACCTAGCCTATCCTTAAAGCCACCGTCTTCACCACACGGGCTCAAGGTTGCTCTCCTGCTATCATGCACACACTGTTCAGACTCTGATAACCCACTCATGCTATCCCCAAAGGATGGCCTTCTTCACCGTGAGCTCTGGCCAAAAGCAGGCACCACCCTCGTTCTGCCCACGGTACTGGCTTTAGAACAATATTGCTCGGGGAGAGACAGGAACCAAGAACAGACAAAGAACAGGAAGAAGAATCCACGAAGCACTTTTTTTGTTTGGTTTGTTTTGTCTTGTTTTCAGACAAGGTCTCAATGTGTCCCTGGCTGGCCTTGAACTCACTGAGATCTTCCTGCCTCCCTCCTAAATTTTGGGATTAAAGGTGTGAACTGTCCACCCAGCTTCATGAGGCGCTTTTAATCTGTTTAGAGAGTGGCACACTTAGGATGCTTTTGTTCAGATAATAGAAGACATAACCCAAAGCAGTTAGAAAAGCGAGGAGCTGCTTACTCATGGAACTTCCAAGCTGGTTAAGAGCACTAGGGTTTGGGGGGTTCAGATATGAAATTAGGAGGTGTCCAGTTCCTCCTTATTTTCTGAGTTCACCTCAGCCCTTTCACTGCTCTGTTTTGACTGGATTGTCACACAACCCTTTCCTTTGTGGCCCTCAGATTCAGGCTCATAATATCTCAGGATCATTCAAGTCAACTGGAATAAAACAGAAACTATCCTCCACGTAATCACTGGAGCAAAACATCTGACATTCAGGCATGGTGGTAAACACCTTCAAACCTGGCACTCGGAGAGCAGAGAGACAAGTGGATCTCTGTGAGTTCAAGTCCATCCAGCCTACTTTACATAGCAAGTTCCAGCCAGGGCTAAGTATATAATAGTAAGATTCTGTCTCAAGAGGAAAAAAAAAAAAAAAAAGGAACAGAAAAGGCCTGGCATTATACTATATTACACCAGTCACTCTGACCAAAGGCACAGAATGTCCTATGTCTCTGGTGTGACCCTGAAGCTCTACCTCTAAAACTACAGTGGATCCCACGCAAACTCCTAAGCCGAAGTGAGAGTAGAGTGGTTTCTCCCCGGGGCAAATTGATAACTACAAACTCCAGGAGGAAAGTCCACGGATGCTACCGGGATAAAAGCAATGAATGGTTACAGAAATAAGAGCTTGCACACGATCAGATGGCTACAAGTTCCAAGTAGTGGCTGTTAATTGTGAAACAGGTGGCTTTGAATGGGTGCTATTGTCATTACAGGGGAGGAAAAGCCACGGTGGAAGACATTTGAGCTAGAACCCACTTTACAAGAAAAGGACGAGGCCCCATCTGTTACCTCCCTCAGCTGTGACAAAACTACCTGATCAGAGCAGCTTAAGGAAGGAGGGTTTGTTCTGACAGTACGGCTCATCAGGACGAGGAAAGTGTGGTGTCAGGGGAAGAAGGCATCGGCCCCACAGGCATTGCAACCACAGTTAGGACGCAAACAGGATGAATGCTGAAATTCAGCTCCCCGTCTCTTTTTTATTTAGTTTAAGGAATCTTGCCCAAGGAATGATGCCACCCACATTCAGGGTGCATCCTGCCATCTCAATTAGCCTAATCTAAAACTCCCCAATAGATATGCCCAGAGACTTGTTACCAATGTAAGCATTGATTCTATCTGGTTGGCAATCATTACAAACTATCATACTCCATGACTTGCTTTTTGTTTTGTTTTTCCCTGGACAGGTTTCTCCGTGTAGCCCTGGCTATCCTGGAATTCACTCTGTAGACCAGGCTGTCCTTGAACTCAGAACTCCATCTGCCTCTGCCTTGTGAGTGCTAGGATTAAAGGTGTGAGCCATGACTGTCCCACTACCCTATGACTTATTAATGTATAATAAATGGCAAAACACTTTTTACACGGACCAGGAGACATATTCCAAAATGCTTGTAGTGCAGTTTCTAGGAGTAAAATTACAAAGATACTTGAAACACACGTTGCCGGGAGAACACATAACTAGTGGTGTTATTATATAAATGCAGTGGCTTAGATAAACGAGTCAAAGCCCCTGGAACACCCTGATGAACACAGTAGTATAATGCTGAGTGAAAAAGCAAGTCCTGGGGCTGGGGAGATGGCTCAGAGTCCTCGAGAGCCTGCGTTCTTACAACTGCCTGTAACTGGACCCAGCATCTTCTTCTTGTCTACGTGGGCGCACATGAATGTATGAAGCATTTACTATTAATAAGTCCACTCTAAAGTGATAATATCTGTTGGTGGGGTTATAAAAGTAGGAAATGAGTGGCCACAAGGAACAGTGCCAAAGAGAAGAGAATAGAACATGGAAGACAAATGGGGAGTCACAGTGGGCCCTGGGGTCTCACCTGGCTGAGCAGTAGAATTAAAACAAAACTGTGGACGTCCTACTGAATGTGATGTGGGAAGTCAGTCAGTGTGCTCAGGAAGGCTTTTAATATGCTGGGCTCCACACAGAGCACATATGTTAAAGGCTGTAGCTCGCTGTAAGGAAAATGAAAACACTTTCCGTAGATTAATGAACCTTCAGTCTGGTCTCTGCTTCTCACTTATGTCTTTTAGCTAAACTGCACATAAAATTTCCAAAGCCGGGTCCCGGTCGGGAAGTCAAACTGTCTTCAAAGCAATTTCAGAGGTATATAGAACTAGTCGTATCTGAACTCAGGGGCAATGAAGACCAAGTTCTGGAAAGCATTGTGGAATTCCTGATGGGCTCTTTAGAGAGAAGCCACATTGAGGTTCTAAGGAACTGTGCAAGGCAGAAGTGGCTCCATCAGATCCAATACGCTGCAGAGACAAGCGGGGTGTCCCTGGAGCCAGTGTACACTGAGACCTTCAGGGCCCTCACCCAGGTACGCTCCCTAACGTAATATAAGAGAAAGCGCTTACTTGCAGTATGTGACGTTCCGTGGCTACACATATGTTCAGGAGGAACACATAAAGTTTGCTTGGTAAATCACTGGGTTCTGAAAAAAAATCACTGAGTGGTGCTACAGATAATTTATTTATTATAAGATGTTATAAACAACTCAAACCTAGGGATGTAGCCCAACTGATAGAAAGCCTAGCACATACAAAGATCTGGGTTTGATCCCGGCTCTTGCTTACTCACGGTCGAGTGGCACTTGCTGCAGTCTCGGAAGACAGCACCAAGAGGGTAAGAATTTTAAAGTCATCCTTGGCTGTATACCGAATTTGAGGCCAGGCTGGATGGGCTACATGAAGGAGCTCCACAGCAGTGCAAGCTTCATTTACTGTGCATGATGCTTGCCGGACAATTTACCCATCAGAAAAAGAATGTTTGATTGTTTAAGTTTCATTTTCATTTGTGAGGAGCATACCGGGACATACGTGTACAGGTGTGAAGCACATGTGTAAAGGACAACATGTAGGGGTCCAGGGAAACTTCCAGGCCAGCCAAGACTACAAAGTGAAAGATAGATAGATAGACAAATAAATAAATAAATAGCCAAGACTACAAGGTGAGAGATAAATAAATAGCCAGCAATTTTTTTTAACTTTAAACAAAATGTTATTACATAAAGGTTGTCACATAATTAAATACTTCTCCACTTTGTACACAATCATTTCCACCCTCCACAGAAGGGCTGCTTCTGAACTTCTCACGTGGTGCCACAGAGCTGCAGTCCTGATGCTGACAGAACAGTAGAGATGCCCCAGTGATTGACGTTGAAAGCAGGACGCTGGTGTATGGCTCTTGCGCCCAGCATCGGGAATGTACAGATGCCTTTATTCAAAAATACAAAATAAATTATCTGTAGGCATGGACAATGACAGCAGAAAGCCATTATATATTGTCAAAGGAAGCCAGCAACTGATGGTTACAGTGATCAGCCAGCCTTCTTCTCTTCAGTCATTTTCTTCAGGTGAATTCTCTGAAGTTATCAGTGAGGAACCTGCCTTGAGCTTCCTGTCACAGTTCATTGATGAGGGCAAAGCACTATTCCAGAAGTTAGAACAGCTACCTCCCATACCCCCTCCCATTCATCCCACTACACCCATTCCAGGGTCCTTCTCTTCTTTAGGAATTTCTGTCACTACAGCTTCAGTTGTAGTTAGCAAGGAGGTCACTCCGGCAGCATCCAGTAAAGCAGTTCTTATGACCTTTGTTGGAGCAATGATTCCCTTTTCCACAATGTTCACAAAGTCTCCAAGCATGGCATCATAACCAACTTCTGAGGAACTCTGCAGGACTTTCTCAGCTATCAAAGATCCTTCACCACCTGCATTCTCAGCAGTCGTCATTGCAGGAATCCTAAGTGCTCTTTTAACAATTTCTATACTATGTTCTGATCTTCATTAGCAGGCTTTAATGAATCCAAGGCTGGGATGCCCTGAAGCAGAGCGCAGCCCCCTCTTAGAACAATGCCTTCTTCAACAGCTGCTCTTGTAGCACTGAGAGCATCTGTAACGCTGTCTTTCTTCTCATTCACTTCAACATCATTTGTCCCTCCAACCTTCAACAGAGCCACTCTGAAAGTTTAGTGAGTCGCTCGTTCAGCTTTCCCTTTTCATATTCACTCGTTGTGATGTCTAGCTGCTCAGTCATCTCTAGAATGACTTCCTTTCAAAATCATGGCATCATCTTTGGTGACAATGACCTCTCCAACTTTTCCTAAGTCATGAGCTTGAACATCTTCAAGATTTAGATTCAACCCCTCTTCTCCAAACACCGCACCACCAGTAGCAATGGCCATATCTTTAAGCTGGTTCTTTCTATTGTCCCCAAACCCTGGAGCTTTGACTGCTACAACCTAAAGACCAACTTTTAGCTTGTTCAAAACCAGTGTGCTTAGAGTTTCTCTGTCAACATCTTCAGTCATTATGACCAAGGGCTTCCGGTGAGCACTGGCAATTTCAAGAGCAGGTACAATGGACTGAACACTAGAAATTTTCTTTTCACTCAATAAAACATAGGCATCTTGGAATTCACATTTTGACCTTTTGATGTGTTAATAAAATATGGGGAAATATATTCTCTATCAAACTTCATGCCTTCAATAATTTCTAGCTCATCATTCAGTGTTTTTCTATCCTTCACTGTGATGAGACCCTTTCTTCCAACCTTTTTCATTGCATCAGAAATGATGTTCCCAATGCCTTTGTCTCCATCTGCAGAAATTCTAGCCACCTGAGCAATTTCTTCAGGGGTCGTCACAGGTTTAGATTGTTTCTTAAGCTCAGCAATCAACAGCCAACATCACACCTCTCTGGATTTCCACTGCATTAGCTCCTTTGCTGATCTTCTCGAAGCCCTCCTTGGCAACAGACCGTGCCAGAACAGTGGCAGTGATGGTGCCACCCCCAGCCTCTTTGTTTGTGTTATTGGCAACATCCTGAACAAGTTTAGCTCAGATATTTTTGTATTTATCCTTTAAATCAATTGACTTTGTGACAGTGACCCCATCTTTTGTTACTTTGGGACTTCCCCAGCTCTGTTCAATAATCACTTTTCTTCCCTTTGGCCCCATGTAACAGCTATAGCATCAGCTAAAAGGTCTACACCTTGAAGCATCAAGGCTCGAGCATCTTCACCAAATTTCACATCTTTGGCATAAGCCCGAGTGAGATAAGGAATCAGTGTCTGGGACACTGGTCTCATCTGGCGAAGGACTGTGGGTAGTGGAAGCATTTCTGCAGGCTGTCTGCGGCGAGCAATTTTTTTTAAGTCTCAACATTCTTAGCCATTGGGGAAACAAAACTTAAAACTATTTTTACAATCCATCTCACCCTAGTCAAAATGGCTCTGATCAAGAAATAAATGGTGACAGGAGCTGGTGAGGATGGGGGGGGGGGAGTAAGGGTGGGGGAAGGAAGCACTATCCAGCACTGAGTTTAAACTAGTGCAGCCACTATAGAAATCAGTGCAGATGGTCTTCAAAAAGCTAAAAATAGGACTGCCATGTGGTTACGCTGTACCACTCCTAGGCATAAACCAAAGAACTCCCTATCCTACCGCAGAAATACTTGTATGTCTGCATTCACGGCCGCACTTTTCAGAATAGCAGAGAATTAGAAGCGGCCTGGAAGGTCATCTGTGGGATGACAGATAATGAAAACGTGGCACAGAAACACAATGGAATCTTGCTCAGCTGTAAGGAAGGGTGAAATTATAACGTCGGCTCAAAAATGGAGCACTCTAGAAATATTGAGGTGACCCAGACTTAGAAAGACAAGAATCTCATGTTCTCTCTTATATGCAGACCCTAACTTTTAAGATGTCTGTATGTAAACAAAGGGAATGTATTAGTCAGGGTTCTCTAGAGAAACAGAACTGTAGAAAATAAATCCGGTTTTCCTCTTTCCAGCCTCTGCTCCCAGAATGTTGACTCAGATGAATTCTTTGTTAATGCATTCCTAGGCCACAAGCTTTGCTCATTCCCTGATATCTCATAACTTATCTAACCCACTCAAACCATTCTGTTTCCACATGATTAGTTATCTCTCCTCGTCTTTCTGCATCCAAGTCTGGGCAAATCTCCCCTTTATTCTATCCTAAGTTCATCTACAGACTGGTTAGTTGCCGCTTCTTCAGACCCCGCCTACTTCTTCCTCTGCATCCCAGTCCAAAACTTCCTTGCCTCTCATTTCCCAGAATCCCCTCTCTCTTCCTGCCAGTGTCCTGCCTCAGCACACTGGCCATACACTTTTTTATTGGCAAGTGATGCTTCTAAGAGATTCTCTCAACACAGAAATGATAGGATATATATATATATATATATCAGAATCCTGAAGAATTAGACTCCAGTACCAGTGAAGAAATGGACTTACCGGTGAGAGTGAGGTCAAACAGGCCAAGAGCGACACTTTGCTCTTCCATGCCCTCTCTATATAGGCTGCCACCAGAAGACATGGCCCAGATTTAAGCTATGTCTTTCCACCTCAAATATCCAGATTTAGGCTGGGTCTTCCCACCTCAAATAATTCAATCAGGAAAAAATTTTAAAAAAGGATCTGACACAGATGTGCCCAGCCTAGGTCCTAAAGAATTGCCACCACAGGGGGTAATAATGAGTACAGACTATGAAACTAGATAAGAGACCATAAGAAGGGAGCCAGAGGTGCTGGGGGAGGGGAATGGCAAGGGCCACATGTGACCTGAAGGCAGAAAGGAGGCTATTGGAGTGGGGCAAGTTTTGTTTGATGAATGCCACAGACACCTAATCTTTACATGCTAATGTTAAAGAGGAAAGTCAGGAGTCTTAGTCTCTAAGAAACTCTTTCCTGAAATGTCTCTGATCAAGTCTAAACTGTTAAAAACTCCTTGAGGCCACAAAAACGCCTCAGTTGTTAAGTTCACTTGTTACACTTGCAGAGGACCCAGTTTTGACTTCCAGCACCCACAAGGTGACTCACAATTACCTGTAACTCCAGTTCCAGGTGATCCAATGTCCTCTTCTGGAGTCTGCTGGCACCAGACATGTACCTGGAGCAGGTACATGCATGTACACAGAGCACCCATGCATACACAGAACAAAAGTATAAAAATCTCTTTTAAACTTAAAACAGATCCTCGAGAGCTTTGTTTACACATGATTCACCATGATTCGATGGTGAAAGATGAGGAAAACGCAAGCTCCTCCTCGGTACCTTTGGCTGAACTCCCTCACCTTCCGCTATGACTGTGCTTCCAAAGGCTCTACGATTTGTGCCTTTGAATTTGATTAGAGCTAAGAGGTTTAAGTTTGGCTTGGGATGTGTTTGTTTTTCAGTAAAGCAATCTAACTACACATAAGACAGCCATTCCACTGACTAAAACTCAGGTTTGAAGGGCAACATGGTATCTGCCTTTTCCCCACTCCCTTGATTGGCAATCTCTACATCCTTTATTGAATAAAAGCACTGGTGCCAGATTCCCAACTAGGCTAGTGAAGGAGCTGGGGGGTTCTGTAGCTGTTGACAAATACATGGACAGAAATATTTTGCCACAGGATGCGGAGGCTCATGGAAATAAGAAGATAAGTGCTCACATTTCCCTCCTAGAGGAAAACGTACTCCTGCCTGAGAGAGGGCACGTTCTCTTGAGGAATGTGGCTTGTACTCTAGACGATGCTCCATTTGTTCTGAACAAAGTGCTCTACAGGGACATGAAGGGAATCAGGTAGGAACTTGCTGAAGAGTTTGTTTCTTTCTTTCTAAATGTTTTATAAACGGGATCTCATGTACTTCTGGCTGGCCTCCAATTCCATATGTAATCAAGACTGGTCTTAAACTCCTGATCCTCCTGCCTCTACCCTCCAAGTGCTGGGTCACAGGTAT
Organism: Micromys minutus; assembly: GCF_963924665.1. Lineage (NCBI taxonomy): Eukaryota > Metazoa > Chordata > Mammalia > Rodentia > Muridae > Micromys > Micromys minutus. The sequence goes on along the minus strand of NC_137979.1, from coordinate 28,025,083 downwards.
TTGCCACCATGCCTGGCTCTGGTTGCATCTTTCGAAAACAGTACGTGACCTTCTAAAGTAAAAATGGCATTTGAACCCTAGTGAGTTGCTCAAGAGAGAACTGTCTCTAAGTGTGACCAGTGTTTCCAAAGTGGGACCTGAATTGTTTCCAGTCCGGACTGGTTTCTGCTGCTGTTATATTTTTATTAATTAATCTATTTGGTGTGCATGGGTGTTTTGTTGTCATGTATGTCTGTGTACCACTTATATGTCCAGTACCTGCAGAGGCCAGAAGAGGACGTTGGAGCCCCTAGAACTGGAGTTGCAGTCAGTTATGAGCCACCATGTGGGTTCTGGGAATTAAACCCAGATCTTCTTCAAGAGAAGCAGTGCTCTTAACTGCTGAGCCATCTCTCCAGCCCCATGATCATTTCTAGAACTCACTCTGGAAATGATTCACCATTTAGGGGCTTAGCTTTATCAGATTGGCTCCACGATTTGTAGCCCCATCATCTGGTACATACACCAATACATATACATGTGTGTATGTTACATGTATGTATTGAACTGGATGGGTCACACATGCCACAAAATCACTCCTCCACCTTTGAACTACACTTGAGTCCTAAGATTATTTAAAAAATTTTTCCAAGTCAGATCCTCCAAACTGGTGATCCGCCTCTCCTGCATATAATGTTTAGAATCATAAAAAAAAAAAAAAAAAAAAAACCCTAGAATTTGTTTTATCTATGGCTTACATTAAAACCTGTGACTTTCCCCTATCCTTGTGTTCCTTTTCAACAGCTTTACAGTAGTGGATGAAGGCAAGCCAATCCATGTCCCCCAAGTTAAGCACCATGGAAATATCTTCTTCTGGAACAGATCCCGAAGTAAGAATGAGCATAATGGGTCATTCCTGGCTCTGCCTCTTCAGGATGCATCCATGAGGATCTTTGGGGTCCTGGCAGTTGACACCCTTCGAGATCCTTATGAAATAAACATCTTCTTACCTCATGAGATCAGATTCTATCAGGTAAGCTAGAAGTCTTCAAAGTCAACCCTGGAACAGGGAAGAGTAAAAACACGGTATATGGACAGTTGTCATGTTTCCTGTATGTATCAGCCTTTTGACATGTTCCTTACCATCTGTAGAAGGACTGGGATACACATGCATGCCTGAGCCTCCCTGGAATATTGCTCATATGTGCCTCAGCACTAAGCATAGGAATAGAAACTTTTGCTTTGTAACAGGACAAATGACCAAACCACGGAGACCCCTGAAATTGGAATGGACCTGTAGAAGGGTGTGCTGGCTAGTTCATACTGGTAACTTGTCACAACCTAGAATAACCTGGGAAAGAGAGACTTAATGAGGAATTATGTAGAGTAGGTTGGCCTGTAGGTATGACTGTAGGGAGTTATCTTAATTGTTAATTGATATAGAAAAACCAAACCTATTGTGGGTAGCACTATTCCAAAGATGGGGTTCTTGTGGGCAGCACCTTAGAAGACAGGGTCTATTGAATAGCACAAACGCAGAAGAAGCTAGCTAAGCCTAGCAGCAGGCAAGGCAAGTTTATTCTCTCTTCTCTTGACTGTGCATATGATGCTTTACCCAGTTCCTGCCTTGACTGGCCTGAAATATGGCACTGCACCCCGGAGTTAACCCTTTCTTCCCTAGGTTGTTCTGTGTTGGGATTTTTTTTTTACAACAACAAAAATGAAGCTAGAAAGGGGTATATTTGTTTTTATTAAGAATGTTCCCCATTGATTCCTTTGTTCTTTCCACAAGGGATGCTAAATGTGACATGTATCCTCTCGGCTCCTGCTTTTAGTGTTATCATTTCTGAGGAAAATGAAGAAGCCCAAATATTTCCTGAGAGTTCATGTTTTCAAATAAGACCATGAAAATTACAGGCACATTTCAGACTGAAGTAGCTAGAACATTTTAATGTAAGTTTATGGGTAAAAATTGCAATGAAGATAGATTTAAAGCCTGTGGAGCCCGGGCTCTATAGCCTGTGGCAAGTCAGGCGCTCGATTTGCAGCACTCTTTGTCCCTCGAAGCCCTTGTTCTTGGTGTGAGTTAGCCATTGTGCTTCTCCTGCTCTTCACCTTATGGATGGACAGCTGAGGACAGTGTTGGGTTCTTTCTCTGATCCTCCTGTTAGTAAGATTCATCCTCACGTCTAATATGAGACAAAGGTATGAGAGAACTGATGGTAGAATGTAGAGTTGGCAGCAAACTAACTGCTTGGAGTCTCGTCCCTGAATCTCTCTCTCTCTCTCTCTCTCTCTCTCTCTCTCTCTCTCTCTCTCTCTGTGTGTGTGTGTGTGTGTGTGTGTGTGTGTGTGTGTGATTTTGAAGAATTTGTGCTTCTTAGAAGTTTTTGACAAGGCCACAGTTGGAATTTGTGGGCTTCCCATTTATGCCCTCTCAGTGGAAGAGTCCTGTGCTCATAAGAAGACTGGAACTGGCATCCATAGGTCTTGAAACCAAACATATTCTGTTCAGTTGACCCGATGGTGAAGGCCATGGATATAAAAAGTAATATTGGGAGCCAGGTTAACCCAGGACTTGGGAGGCAGAGGTGAATCTCTCATCTGGTCTACATAGCAAACTCCAGGCTGGGCAGGCTGGGCAGGCAGGGCCACATAACAAGAACCTGTCTCAACAAATACTGATGACATTGATATCAAATAAGGACAACTCATAGCATTCTAGATTAGAATCTTGGCTTTTAAAGGATTTTTTTCCTTTCTAAGTTTATCTTCATCTGCAGCACATACCAAAAAGCATTTAAAAAACATAGGCTTCCCTTTACACTTTTGCTGTCCTATGATCCTTTTTGCACAGCAGAATCTCAAAGAGTACCTCCTGGAGAACTGACTTTTACTAATTTATTAATCACTGATTTAGGAGACAATCATTGCTGACCACCATGTAATTTACAAAAAAATATGCAAGTTGAGTTGTCTGTCTTCACAGGGTGTTGCCAATGCCTTCAGCACGGCTTATCACCACGTTCACAGCAGGGAACACATCCTGCACACTGTGATTACCGGCATCAGGTGGCTCTTCAACATCACATCTGGCATCACCACCATCACTACATGCTTTATTGAACCTAGCAAAGAACAGGTAGGTAAAGCCGGGCCATGTTATACCTTTTCAATATTATACAGTTATTAAATATTAACACCTTGTTAATATTATTGGGAGTGTGGCTCAGTGGTAGATCACCTGCTAGCATGCTCAAGGCTCTGGGTTTGATCCTAGAATCACATACACACCAAAAGAAATAAGTAAATAAAATTATGATTCCAACTCATGACAAGTATCTATTAAGAGTTGTCTTGGGCAAAAAAAAAAAAAATATTGTTGGCACAAAACGAAGAAAAAGCAAGAGTCAGTCAGAGAGATGTCTCAGTGGATACAGACACTCTCTTGGAAGTTTGTTGAGTTTGATCCCCAGATCCAACAAGGAGAGAATCAGCTACTGAAACTTGTCTTCTGACCTCACGTACACACATACACACATGTAGGTGAGAAAGACACTGGGTGAGAATTTAGCCGAATAAATCCCAGACCTCCTGAAGATAGGCTTCCTCCCACAGGCAAGTGAGATTCGTAAGAAACAATTGAGTTGAAAAGTCCCAGTGTTTGGAGGGTGGGGCTGGAGACAAGGCTCAGCAGTTAAGAACACTAGCTGCTCTTGCAAAGGACCAGGGTTCAATTCCTAGAAACCCCATTGTGGCTCACAACCACTTACCATTCCAGTTCCAGGAGATACAGTGCCTTCTTCTGATCTTTACAGGCCTCTGCCTGCACAGGATGCATATGAACTCATGCAGACATATGCTCAGATATATTAGGTAGGTAGATGATAGATGATAGAGAGATAGGAGATAGATGATAGATAGATAGATGATAGATAGATGATAGATAGGTAGATGATAGATAGATGATAGATAGGTAGATGATAGATAGATAGATGATAGATAGATAGATAGATGATAGATAGATAGATGATAGATAGATAGATGATAGATAGATAGATGATAGATAGATAGATGATAGATAGATAATAGATAGATAGATAGATAGATAGATAGATAGATAGATAGATAGATAGATAGATAGGTGTTCCAGTTTGGGTGGGTTGGAGTAGTTACTCGGTGGTTAAGTGCATTGGTTGCTCTTGCAAAGGACCCAGGTTCTATTCCCAGCACCCACACCAGGTGGTTTACAGCTGCCAGTAACTCCAGTTTCCAGGGTTCCAACACCCTCTGTTGTCTTCTGTGTGCACATATAGATAAGCAGGCACACATACATATACAAGAATTATAGTTTTATTTTAAATCATAGTTTTGAAACTTATGAAAGAAAACTTGTTCTGACTTCTGACTCATCCTGGGATACAGCCATTGGCCCAAGAGATAACACATGCCAGAATTGTCTGAGTAATGCAGGAAGTGTCTCGAGTGCTGTTTTAGGACACAATTACATCATAGCAATAAAACATTTTAAAGGCTCCCATCTGTATAGTGAATGCTTGCTCCATGTTCACTCTGCTTCTTCCTACTCGCCTTTAACGTTAGAGTTTTCCACATCATGAGGCTTGATGAAAAGAGGTCTTTTTTTAAAAGTAAATAAGGCAAGATAAGATCATCCATGCCCACAGTCCCAGAACTTTAGAATGTTTGGTGGGTTCAAAGTCAACCTGAGCTACATAATGAGAGCTGGTCAGAAAAGGAAAGGAAGAATGTCGGTTTGTCTCTCAGTGGCTTGGTCGATTAGCCTTGAGATTAGCGAGGAGACAAACGTACAAAGAACTCTTGGTGCTTGGTAAAGATGATAAGACTCTCTTGTCTCTGCATCAGACCTGGGTGTGGAATAAGACTGGGAATTGGAGGTTTCAATTTTCCTCAGACCTAGGAATAGCCCCATCTGACAGGCTACCACCCCAGTGAGGCCAAAATGGGGTCTGAGAAGGATTCTGAAGATAACAACTATGGCAAATGGCCAAAATAGCCCAAATCAGTAAACAAGGATTGAGGCTTCTCAGTGTTTGATTTTAGTATCTTGACAACATAGACAAAACATGGCCATAATCTATCTGCTCAGAGACATTTATGCTGAAAGGTTAAGTGAATGACAGTCTTCTCAGCAGCCATGTCTTAATGGTGGCACAGCCAGGAGAGACTGTAACAGCTTTCAGACATTGGTTCTCTTCCCATTGTGGGTCCTGGGGATCAAACTCTGGTCATCAGGCAAGTGCCAAGTTCCTTTATTTACTGAGACATCTAACCACCACCACCACCCCACACACACACACACACAACAAACAGGTTTTGGTTGATTGGTTTTGTTTTGTGTGTGTGTGTGTGTGTGTGTGTGTGTGTGTGTGTGTGTGTGTGTCAGTGGTGGTGGATTTTGTTGTGGTGATATCAGGTGGTGATAGTGGTGGGTCTTTGGTTGGTTGGTTGGTTTGTTTTGGATTTTTTGGTGGTGGTGGTGGGTTTGGTGGTGGTGGTGATGATGGTGATGGTGGTAGTGGTCGTGGTTTTTTGTTTGTTTTGTTTTGTTTCTCTGTGTAGCCCTGGCTGTCCTAGAACTTACATTGTAGACCAAACTAGCTTTAAACTCAGAAACTCACTTGACTTGGCCTCCAGATTAAAGGTGTGAGCTACCACTGGCCAGCTCTAAGGGGGTTTTAAATATAATTTGAAATGTCTGTTAGACATCTAAGTGGAAGTATTGAGCGAGCAGTTGGGTGCATGATCTGGATGGATGTTTAAAGATGATTTTGCTGATGTGATAAAGCCTCCCCCCAACAGTTGTCAGTATTTTATTCCTGCCTCTGTGTTCGTTACAACATGGCTTAGTTTTGATTTCAAATATAATCTGGAAAGTGTTTTTTAGCTGTGTCAAAGGCTCTGTCAAAGGAACACCAGAAGGCCTAGCAGAGCTTCAGACCGTGACCAGCTTCCAGTTGCCAGCTGCCCCCCCTCAACTTCCCAGCATCAGCATGGCAGTAACCCCAACTTCCCAGCATCCACATGGCAGTCCCCCACCCCAACTTCCCAGCATCCACATGGCAGTCTCCCCCCTTCCTTTCCTAGTGCTACGACTCTTTAATAAATTCCTCATGTTCCATAAAATTATTTTTGTTGCTACTTCATAACTGTAATTTTACCACTGTTATGAATCATAATGTAAATATTTGTGTTTTCTGATGGGTTTAGGAGACCCCTCTGTCATTTCATCCACAAAGGGCTTAAGTATTTTTATTTGTAACCTCTTTTTTGCCCAAGAAATTTTTACACAACCTAATAAGTATAAAAAATAGGTTTGCAAATATAAAATCTTACTAATCATAAATTCATTTTTGAAAATTCTTTTGCTATACATATATATATATAATTTTATGTAAAATTATTAAAGAAGAAAATAAAGTTTGGGAAGTAATGAGATGGATTGAAAGCTTGGCTGAATATTTGATGCTGTACCACACAGAACATCTCCAAGAGTTTTCGTGATTGATGTGCTGATTTTATAATCACCAATCTGAAAACACAGCTTTACAGAGATCCATAATACAAAAGGCAGAAATATGTTGGGAACTGTGTCCTAATCCCAAATGAAAACTCAATTTAACAATTTTTTATGAAACTCAAGTGAGCAACTCAAACAGCAATTTTATAAAATCAAATATTCTAACACAGCATTATTCAAAAATATACTAATTTGATCCTTAAATGCTAAGGAATAATGGCCAAAAGATATTAAAAGTCTTTGTTTCAACCCCCTATAGTAAAAGAACTTCCAGAGGTATCCCCATCCCTGATTTCAAGCTGTACTGGAGAGCTATAGTAATAAAAACTGCATAGTATTGGCATAAAAAAGACAGGTTGGTCAATGGAATAGAATGAAAAACAGGGAATGTAAATCTGCACACCTATGGACACCTGATTTTTGACAAAGAAGCCAGAAACACACAATGGATAAAAAGAAAGCATCTTCAACAAATGCTGCTGGTATAACTGGATGCCTGCATATAATTTCCACATATACCTGTGCAGAAAACCCAAACCCAAATGGATCAAAGACTTCAACATAAAACCAGATACACTGAACCTGATAGGAGAGAAAGTGGGGGAAAGCTTGAATGCATTGGCACAGGAGACAACACCCTGAACAGAACACCAATATCTCAGGCATTAAGGTCAACAATAAATGGGACCTCTTGAAACTGAAAAGCTTCTGAAAAGCAAAAGACACCCACCATCCAAAGGACAAAACAGTAGCCTACAGAATGGGAAAAGATCGCCACCAACCCTACATCTGACAGAGGCCTGAAAGCCAAAATATATAAAGAACTCTAGAAACTGCACATCAACAAGTCAAATAATACAATTAAGAATGGAGTATAAATATAAATACAGAATTCTCATAATAGCCAGGAGATACTTAAGAAATGTTTACCCTCAGCCATCAGGAAAATGCAAATCAAATGACTCTGAGATTCCATCTTACACCTGACAGAATGGCTAAGATCAAAAACACAAGTGACAGCTATCAAGGCTGTGGAGAAAGTGGAACACTTCTCCATTGTTGGTGTGAGTACAAATTTGTACAGCAACTTTGGAAATCAATGTGGTGGTTTCTATGAAGACTGGGAATCAATCCACACCAAGAGCCAGCAATTCTACTCCTGAGCATATACCAAAAGGACACATCACACCACAAGAACTCTTGATCAACTATGCTCATAGCAGTTTTGTTCCTACCATTCAGAAACTGGAGATAACCTAGACGTCCCCGTACCAAAGAGTAGATAAGAAAATGTAGTACATTTATACCATGGAGTGTTACTCAGCTGTTTAAAAAAAATCATAAAATTTTCAGGCAAATGGATGAAAGTAGAAAAGAAGATCATCCTGAGTAAGGTAACGCAGACTTAGAAAAAACAAACATGGTATGTACCCACTTATAAATAGATGTTAGCTGTAAAGAATAATCATGATGCAATCCACAGACTCCACCCCAAAGGCTAAGTAATAAGGAGGGCTCGAGGGAGAGCACATGAGTCTCCCTTGGAAGGAGAAATAGAATAGACAAGAAGAGGAGGGATCAAATGGGGGGGGAGGATGAAGTGAGAGAGTACTGAGAGAGGTGACTAGAATTTGGGGGGAGATTTTGAGGGTGAAGTAGAAACCTAGTACAATGGAATCTACGAGGATGACCCTATCTAGAACTCCTAATAGTTGGGGATACAGAGCCAACCAGGCAAAGCTTCCAGTGGGGGACTAGGACACCTACCCAGCCACAAAACCATCCATCTATTGTTCTGCCTATCTATAAGTTGTGCTGGGGTAAAAGTGGCACAGAATTTTTGCTGTACTCATAGACTGGTGCCTAGCCCAGTTGTCTTCAGAGAGCTTCACCCAGCAACTGATGGAAACAGATGCAGAGACCCACAGGCAAACATTAGATGGAGCTTAGGAAATTCTGCAGAAGAAGGAAGAATCGTAGGAGCCAGAGGGGTCAGTCAAGGATACAAGAAAACCCACAGAATCAACCTAGGCTCATAGGGGCTCATAGAGACTGAACCAACAATCAGGGGGTCTGCATGGATTTAACCTAGGCCTTCTGCATATATGTTATGGCTCTGTAGCTTGGACTTCCTGTTGGACTCCTAACAGTGGGAGCAGGGCCATCTCTGCCTCTTTTGCTTGCTTTTGAGACCCTTTTTCTCTTTCTGGGTTATCTCTTCCAGCCTTAATAGGAGAAGAGGTGCCTAGTCTTATTGCCACTTGATATGCCATGGCTGGCTGATATCCTTGGTAAACCTTCCCCTTTCTAATGGAAAACAGAGGGATGGATCAGGAGAAGGGGGGATTTGGGTAGGTGGGGATTGGGGAACAGGGGAAGAAGAGGGAGGGGAAACTGTGGTCCATATATAATATATGAGAAAACAGTAAACAAACAAGTCTTTGTGTCCCACGGTTAAAGCATTATGTTTCTGTAAGAGCAGAGTATTTTGCACTCATAGAGAAATCACTGTAGTGTTCCTTGGTGATCCCTGGCTTGACATATGTGTCAGATGATACAACAAGGGTGAGGGCTACAGGAAACATCTCAGTTTATTTTGACTTCAAATTTATTGTTGGTCGTCGCACATCCAGAAACCTTTAATGATGAAAAATTTCTGTAACCTCCTACATTCAGTGTGCTAGAACTTACAAGCAAAATGTTTCAAAGATGTGTCCTAAAGGTTGAAAACTTCTTAGAAGTCAGTGAAATAGAGATAAAGCAAGGCGAATGAAAAAGAAACGTCAGTCCACTAGGAGGATAACTGGGGAGAGCAAGGTCCTAAAAGCCACTGGAAGAAAATCTTTTCAAGAAGTATTGGCTCTACCTTCCTGTCTCTGTACCAATACAATATAGTTTTTATCACTATTGCTCTGTAATACAGCTGAGGTCAGGGATGGTGATTCCCCTGGAAGTTCTTTTATTGGTGAGAATGGTTTTTGCTATCCTGAGTTTTTTGTTATTCCAAATAAATTTGCCAATTTCCCTTTCTAACTCTATGAAGAATTGAATTGGAATTTTGGTGGGGATCGCATTGAATCTGTAGATTGCTTTTGGCAAAATGGCCATTTTTACTATATTAATCCTGCCCATCTATGAGCATGATCAATCTTTCTTTCCATCTTCTGAGATCTTCAATTTCTTTCTTCAGAGACTTGAAGTTCTTGTCATACGGATCTTTCACTTGCTTGGTTAGTGTCACACCAAGGTATTTTATATTGTTTATAATTATTGTGAAGGATGTTGTTTTCCTAATTTCTTTCACAGCCTGTTTATCCTTTGAGTAGAGGAAGACTACTGATGTGTTGATTTAATTTTATATCCAGACACTTTGCTGAAGTTGTTTATCAGCTCTAGGAGTTCTCTGGTGGAATTTTGGTGGTCACTTAAGTATACTATCATATCAAAATAGTGATATTTTTAATTCTTCTTTTCCAATTTGTATCCCTTTGACCTCCTTTTGTTGTCTAATTGCTCTGGCTAGTACTTCAAGTACCATACTGAATAGGTATGGAGAGAGTGGGCATCCTTGTCTAGTCCTGATTTTAGTGGGATTGCTTTAAGTTTCTCTCTTTATTTAGTTTGATGTTGGCTACTGGTTTGCTATATATTGCCTTTACTATGTTTAGGTGTGGGCCTTGAATTCCTGATCTTTCTAAAACTTTTAACATGAAGGAGTGTTGAATTTTGTCAAATGTTTTCTCAGCATCTAATGACATGATCATGTAGGGTTTCTTTTTTTTTTTTTTTTTTTTTTTTTTTTTTTTTTTTTTTTTTAGTTTGTTTATCTAGTGGATTATTGAAGGATTTTCATATATTGGACCATCTCTACATCCCTGGGATGAAACCTACTTAATCATGATGGATGATCATTTTGATGTGTTCTTGGATTCGGTTTTCGAGAATTTTATTGAGTATTTTTGCATCAGTATTCATAAGGGAAATTGCAGTCAGTATGTAGAAGAATGCAAATTGATCCATTCTTATTGCCCTGTACAAAGCTCAAGTCCAAATGGATTAAGGACCTCCACATAAAACCAGATACACTCAAACTAATAGAAGAGAAAGTAAGGAAGAGCCACAAACACATGGGCACTGGGGAAATTTTCCTGAACAGAACACCAATGGCTTACGCTCTAAGATCAAGAATCAACAAATGGGAGGGACCTCATTGCAAAGCTTCTGTAAGGCAAAGAACACTGGCATTAGGACAAAATGGCAACCAAAAGATTGAGAAAAGATCTTTGCCAATCCTACATCTGACAGAGGGCTAATATCCAATATATCCAAAGAACTCAAGAAATTAGACTCCAGAGAATCAAATAATCCTATTTAAAATGGGGGACACATATACTTAAACATAGTAAAAGCAATATACAGCAAACCAGTAGCCAGCATTAAAGTAAATGGTGAGAAACTTGAAGCAATCTCACTAAAATCAGGGACTAGGCAAGGCTGTCCACTCTCTCCCTACCTATTCAACATAGTATTTTGTAGATTGTCCTGAAGCTGTTTGTATTTTAATGTTAATTCCACTTCCTCAAGAAGGGCTGTCTAGTCAAGTGACTCCAACTGAACCTTCCCATTTTAATTAGTAAAATAAAGGAAAGCCAGTGACTGGGCGGGGCCAAGGAAGTAGAGAGGGCTGAGAGCTCAGAGGAGGTCACCGGACAGAGGTTAGAGATTATGGACCCAGGTGGGATTTATTGGTGTTAAAAGGCTATGAATATTAAGGATTTTACAGGTCTAATATCTCATATAAAGGGGCAGTTTGTATCTTTGTCAATTTGATGCAATCTTGTTGTTTAGAGGATTTGTGGATTGAGAGTTGAATATATAAACCTGTATGAAAAGCTGTAGAATTTTGTTTGTGTGGGATTTTTGGGGTACAGAAATACCCCAGGACAGAGGCAGAGAACAGGCGGTAGAAAACCACCAAGAGAAGGGAGTAGCGCTGACAAGTTGGGCCACGTTGGCAGCTCAGACCGGGCTCCAGAGATGCATGGGGCTCCGTATCAGGGTCGGGCCTGAGGAGTGAGACTTCAGGGCCAGTAAAGAGATAAACTGATTATTATTTTTTAATATTTACTGCAACAGTACTTGAAGTACTAGCCAGAGCAATAAGACAACAAAAAGAGGCCAAAGGGATTCAAATTGGAAAGAAAGAAGTAAAAATATCACTATTTGCAGATGATATGACAGAATATTTAAATGACCCTAAAAATGTCACCAGAGAACTTTTACAGCTGACAAACACCTTTAGCAGAGTGACTGGATAGAAAATTAATTCAAGAAAATCAGTAGCTTTCCTCTACTCAAAGGAAAAATAGGCTGAGAAAGAAATTAGGGAAAAGATACCCTTCACAATAGTCACAAACAATACAAAATACCTTGGTGTGACCCTAACCAAGCAAGTGAAGAATCTCTGAAGAAGGAAACTGAAGAAGACCTCAGAAGATGGAAAGATCTCCCATGCTCATGGATTGGAAAGATCAACATTGTAAAAAATGGCCATCTTGCCTAAGGCAATCTACAAATTCAATGCAATCCTCATCAAAACTCCAACTCAATTCTTCATAGAGTTAGAGCAATTTGCAAATTCATTTGGAATAATAAAAAATCCAGGATAGCAAAAACCATTTTCAACAATAAAAAAGCTTCTGGGAGAATCACCATCCCTGACCGCAAGCTGTATTACAGATCAAATGTGATAAAAGCTGCCTGATATTGGTACAGAGACAAGCAGGTAGACCAATGGAATAGAATTGAAGACCCAGAAATGAACCCACACACCTATAGTTTTTTGACAAAGGAGCTAAAAACATTCAATGAAAAAAAGGACAGCCTCTTCAGGGTGCTGGTTCAACTGGCAGTCAGCATACAGAAGAATGTAAATTGATCCCTTCTTATCTCCTTGTACAAAACTCAAGTCCAAGTGGATCAAAGACCTCCACATAAAACCATTCCACTGAAACTAATAGAACAGAAAGTGGGGAAGAGCTTAGAATACATAGGCACAGGAGAAAATTTCCTGAACAGAACACCAATGACCTATGCTCTAAGATCAAGAATCGACAAATGTGACTTCATGAAATTGCAAAGCTTCTGTAAGGCCAAGGGCACTGGCAAAAAGACAAAATGGCAACCAATAGATTGGGGAAAGATCTTTACCAGTCCTACATCTGATAGAGGATTAGTATCCAATATATACAAAGAACTCAAGAAGTTATACTCTAAAGAATCAAAAAATCCTATTTAAAAAATGGGATACAGAGCTACACAGAGACTTCTTAACAGAGGAACATCAAATAACTGAGAAGCACCTAAAGAAATGGTCAACATCTCTAGTCATGAGAGAAATGCAAATCAAAACAACCTAAGATTCCAGCTCACACCAGTCAGAATGGCTCAGATCAAAAACTCAGGTGACAGCAGATGCTGGCAAGGATGTGGAGAAAGAGAAACATTCCTCCACTGTTGATGAGATTGTAAACTGGTGCAACCACTCTGGAAATCAGTCTGGCAGTTTCTCAGAAAATTGGACATTTACCTGAGGACCCAGCTATACCATTCCTGGGCACATACCCAAAAGTAACTCCAATATCTAACAAGGACACATGCTCAACAATGTTCATAGCAACCTTATTTATAATAGCCAGAAACTAGAAAGAACCTAAATGTCCTTCAACAGAGGAATGAATTCAGAAATTGTGGTACATATACACTATTAAAACCAACTATTAAAAACGAGTTCATGAAATTCCTAGGCAAATGGATGGAACTTGAAGCTATCATCCTGAGTGAGGTAACCCAGTTACAAAAGAAAACTCATGGTATATATTCACTTATAAGTGGATACTAGCCCCCCCCCCAAAAAAAAGAGCTTGAAATACCCAAGAAACCATTCACAGAACTTATGAAGCTCAAAAAAAAAAAAAAAAAAAAAAAAAAAAAAGGAAGACCAGAATGTAGATGCCTCAGTCCTTCTTAGAAGGGAGAACAAAACAGGAGAAGAAATACAGGTCAAATAGAGGAGCAGGGATTGAAGAAAAGATCTACAGAGAACCACCGCATATGCAGTCACCAAACCCAAGCACTATTGCTAATGCCAAGAAGTGTTTAATGTCAGGAACCAGACATGGATGTCTCTTTAGAGGCTCTCCTGGAGTTATACAGATACAGATGAAGATGCTTGCAGCTAAACATCAGACTGAACACAAGGACCCCAATGAAAGAGCTAGAGAAAGGACTGAAATAATTGAAAGATTTGCACCCTCATGGGAAGAACAACATCATCAGCCAAGGCACTGAGGTGGAGAGGGTGATTGGGAGAGGGAGCACCGTCATGGAATCAAGTTGAGGGGGGGAGGAGGGAGGGGAATGGGGAAAAGAGCATAACATTTGGAATGTAAATACAGAGAATATCCAATAAAATTGAAAAATAAAATAAAAATGGGGGACAGAGCTCAACAAAGAATTCTCAACTGAGAAATATCAAATGGTTGAGAAGCACTTAAAGAAATATTCAAAATCCTTGGTCATCGGCGAAATGCAAATCAAAACAACCCTGAGATTCCACTTTACACCAGTCAGAATGGCTAAGATCAAAAACTCAGGTGACAGCAGGATGTGGAGAAAGAGGAACACTCCTCCATTGTTGGTGAGGTTGCAAGCTGGTACAACCACTCTGGAAATCAGTCTGGAGGCTCCTCAAAAAATTGGACCTAGTACTACTTCAAGACCCAGCTATACCACTCTTGGGCATATACCCAACAGATGTTCCAACATAAAACAAGGATACATGCTCACTATGTTTATATAAGCCTTATTTATAATAGCCAGAATCTGGAAAGAACCCATATGTTCTTCAACAGAGGAATGGATACAGAAAATGTGGTACATTTACACAATGAAGTACTACTCAGTTATTAAAAACAAGGACTTCATAAAATTCTTAGGCAAATGGATGAAACTAGAAAATATCATCTTGAGTGAGGTAACTCGGTCCCAAAACATCAAAACATGGTATGCACTCACTGATAAGTAGATATTAATTAGCCCAAAAGCTCGGATTACCCAAGATACAATTCACAGACCACATGAAGCTCAAGAAGAAGGAAAAAACAAAGTTCGAATGCTTCAGTCCTTCTTAGAAGGGGGAACAAAATATTCATAGGAGGAGATATGGAGACAAAGTTTGAAGCAGAGACTGAAGCAAAGGCCATCCAGAGACTACCCCGCCTGGAGATCCAGCCTATATTCAGCCACCAAAACCAAACAATATTGCTGATGCCAAAGTGCATGCTAACAGGAGCCTGATACAGTTGTCTCCCGAGAGGCTCTGCCAGAGCCTGACAAATACAGAGGCAGATGCTCGCAACCAACAATTGAACTGAGAACGGGGTCCCCAATGGAGGAGCTAGAGAAAGGATTGAAGGAATTGAAGGGGTTGAAGAACAATACCAACCAACCAGAGCTCCCAGGGACTGAACCACTATCCAAAGAGTTCACATGGACAGACCCATGGCTCCAGCTGCATATGTAGCAGAGGATGGCCTTGTTGGGCATCAGTGGGAGGAGAGTCCCTTGGTCTTGCCAAGGCTCAGTGCCCCAGTGTAAGCGGATGCCAGGGCGGGAAGGCAGGAAGAGGTGGGTGTGTGGGTGGGTAAGCACCCTCGTAGAAGCAGAGGGAGGGGAATGGGATAGGGGTTTATGGAGGGGAAACCAGGAAAGAAGATAACATTTGAAATGTAAATAAAATATATCCATTAAAAAAAAGAAGAAGTGTTGGCTCCAGCCACCCCCACACTGGCCCAGGGGTGAAGGCTGCTGCCGGAAGAAAGACAGGCAAGTGCCTGCCTCCATTGCCACTGAGATGCACAAACGTGTGACAGGGAGGTGGGAACAATGGGGTAGCAGTGAAGAGATGAAAGAGAAAGCAAGTCCGAGAGTAGAAAGGTGGCTCCGGAGACTCATTGTCAGTGACGAACAGCCAGATACAAGGAGACCACGACGAGGTCCTGGTCCAGGGGCTGACGCCAAGACCCGTATTTGGGGCCTGTGACCCTGCTGCAGCTGTGGCTCTGTATGTCCGTGGTTGGAATTACCACCAAAGGTCTGTGCAGCACAATCGAGTTGACCCTGGTGGAGCTGGCCCCAAGGATGTGAGCTCAGGAGAGCTGGCCCTGTCCCTTGTCTGCCGTGGGGTGGTGTGGGCAAAGGAGAGAAGCTCTCCCCTTTGCCCTTCGTCACTTATGGCAGGTGGGTGAGCTGCTCCTGAGGTGTGGACCCTGCATCTCGCTTGGTCCTGAGTTCAATTTCCAGCAACCTCATGGTGGCTCATGACTGTGTATCATGGGATCTGGTGCCCTCTTCTGACAAGCCAGCATGCAGATAGAGCACTCATACATAAAGTAATCCTTTTTTAAAAACTACTATCTTAAAAAAAAAAAGTTGTAGTAAAGTAGTAGAAAAAAATAACGTCATTGAAAAGTATTTATTATACTTATTTTCCATGGGCTTTTATATATTTTTTCTAAGTGTTTTCCAATGTTTCTGTTGGTTATTGAGATGTTATCTTATGTAGGCTGGCTTGGTATTCACTGTGTATCCAAGACTGACCTTAAATTTATAATCCTCCCACCCCCACCTCCCAAGCACTGGTTTTACAGGAATGCATTACTGTAGCAGGCCCACATGCTTTAAACCGTGTACTCAAGAGGCACGAGTGGGTGATCTCTATGAGTCTGAAGCCAGCCTGGTCTACACAGGGAGTTGCAGGCCAGCCAGGGGTACATAGTGAAACCCTATCTCAAAACAAAACAAACAAGAAAAAAACAAAACAAAGCAGAAGCGTATAGCTTTATCAGATTTTTTTTAAGTCTATGTATCAAAATAATGTTATTCCTTTGAAAATTTTTATTTTGGGAATATGGTTCTTTTAATGGCCCCAAATATATGCAATATCAATGTCCTTAAAGCCTGAACTCATTAAACTTTCCTGATTTTCCTCTCCTTATTCATCCCCAAAAGGTCTGATTACTGCTTTCCAGTGAGATCTCTTCCTGTTTTTCAGGAAGACTATGTTTTGCGCAAGATGATGGTCACAGATCATCTTGGTGTAGCAGAGATCCCCTCGAATCCCCCGACCATCTCCAGGGCGTCATGCATCTTCAGGTATGAGGTACATCTGCTTCATCTGACCGGCACGGTCGTGGATGTGAAGACACAGCTTCTGCCCTGGTTACTACACAACTCGTTCTAATAGCTCATTTATTACTGTTTAAATTTACCGAGCAACCCTTGTTTTGCTCACAGTTGTATGAACATTAGAATGTACTGGTTCTTCTCATCACCAGCACAAACAGGATAGGGGGCGCTGTTTTAGAAAAAAGAGTTTTTGATCTCTCACTGAAGCAGGTGGGCAGCTACCCTGCCCAGACCTGCACCACGCCTCTAGTCATATTTCCTGCAGAGAAACTGTCTCTAAGGAAGTGCTCTTCCGTGGTCAGAGCCCTTTAGCAGTTTCCCGAGATTACCCTGAATTCCCAGGATTACCCCACCCTATTCCCCCCACCACACACCTAGAGCAGCTGACCACTAAGGACAGACACACACTAGGATGCAAACTCCCTCCCTTGCCTTGGGATAAGATTTAGTCTTTGGTATAATTGACATCCTAGATCTTCTTGGGACTTTCTGCTTCCTCAGTCCCTCATGGGTTTCTGCAAGGAGCACTTCCTCTTCAGTGATGTACATGAGTACCCTTGCCTCATGGAACCTTCCAGCATTCATCTAACACATTTTAGACAGTCGGCACATTAAAAAAAAAAAAAAAAAAAAAAAAAAAAACTGCCTTTCGCCAGACCATGTCAGACAGCAAGGCAAAGCCTCATTGCTACCTCTAGTGAGCTTGTCAGGGAAGGCACTCTGCTAAAGGGCTGTTCAGACAGAGACATATCCAACTGGGGTGAGCCAAAGGACAGCCATGTGATATTGGTGTGTACTAGGGAGATGAAAGGACCCTGATGGGTGCATCGGAGCAAGATGGGCAGAAGAGGGCAATTTGGTATATTTGGATCTGGAATGCTGTGAGCCGACTGTCCTGAAAGAGACCTGAGCTTATTTGTTTCGGTTTCAGGGACTTCCTCTTTAAATGCACAGATACTTCAGAAGTTATTTTGGCTTCTTCCGGAGGAGAGACTCACATTGCCATTCCACTTCGCCAGAGAACCAGAGAGGCTATGGGCGTCCTCGATGTTAACATTGGCCGGAGTAGGATGCTGGTGTACCAGGAGTATAAGGATCTACAGAAAATGACGAAGATGATCCAAAACATCGCCTATGAAATACTGGGCGAAATCTCTGGAGAAATTGAGAAAACTACGGTCATAGGTACTGTGAACATGGTAACCATCTGGATTGGTGGTATACTTGGAGAAAGCCACAGACACTGAGAGGCAGGATACATTTTCCAAAGTTAATCATTTCACCATGTAGATCTTTCCATGTGAGGAGAGTCCCCTTTTGCAGTCTTGGCCGTGTGGACCTCTGCTCTGTGACCCGGCAAAGGACAAGGGATCATGTCATCATCTCAGTTAGGACCTTCCAGTGAGAGGCAAGATGGCCATCTGCTGTGAAACACATAAATATGCAAGTTCATTGCCTTTGCCATAATCTCATGAGGACAATGGCGTAAACCCATCTCAGGGGTGCAGAACGAGACGTTTGGTAAACAACACATGGTAAAAGGCTGAACTTTGCACCTGTTTTTTTTTCCCCCCAACATTTAACACAGCATCAAATAATCCAACATCTCATCTTACAGATTAAAGAGCTAAAACCTGCAAAGCTATAGTAGATTCCCCCCCCCCAAGGTCCAACCACAAGCCACTGGCTGGGCCAAGACCAGTGACTCCATGTACCATAGGCTACCCATTGCACAAGATCAGCTAAGAGAGTGGGTTAGAATTATATCAAATCGAATCAAATAGATTAAGTGGAAAGATTTGTAGCTGTTAAACAGAGTGCGATAAGAGGAAAGGTGGTCAGGCAAGTGACAGCAGCCTGTGACACCAGCTCCTTCAGAGACTGGTGCAGGACGATCACTTAAGATGAGAAAGAAAATATACATGGGAAGAGGAGGGGAGAAAATGCCTGTCCAGGGAGTGTTTGCTACATGCAGCTCTTGAGACTAAGCACTGCTTACTCACAGTGCTGGGATTGAACTCGGAGACCTATACATTCATGGCAGGTCCTCTATCAGTAAGTTATGGCCCCAGCTCTAGTTCTAATTTTTTTAAAACAGGGTCATGATCACTACATTGCCCAAGCTAGCCTTGAACTTACTGTATAAAGTTTGTGGAAGACCTTGAACTCATAATCCCCCTGCCTCAGCCTTCCACGGAGCTTGGATTATCAGCCTGTGTTACCAGGACCAACAAGACTAAGCAGAGCATTCATTTAATTCCCATGTCTTGCCAAGGAAATGGGTTTGGCTCTATTCCCACAAAAGTTTATATATTGAAAGGACAGCCCTAACTCTAAAACTCAGATTTGGGTTTGTTGGTGTGTTTGCTCCATTTTTATTCCTAAATGGTACATCAGATATAATTCTATTATGCTTTTTTTTTCATGATCAGAGAAACTAAAATTGCTTAAAATCATGGAATATGGTTTTCTTTAGCCTGAAAAAAAAATGGCTTATTATAACACACTCAGAACTCTGCGTCAGAATCATCAGAATGTGTGTCGTTGCAGAGATGGAGACGGCGGGAGAGGTAAAGCGGGCAGGGATCCTTTTCTTCCGAGCCATGCTGCAGGACCTGCGGGAATGCTTCTCCCTCCTTGATCCCATGGACTTTGTAACGCTGCTGCTCTATGAGCACAAGAATCATGCCAACTTAGTTGCTCACGAAGACATCAGTACCCAGGAGGTAGAAGCCAACATGTTACTCATACAGGACATCCTGAAAGGAGTCATCTTGTTCTCACAGAAGGAGAAAGACTCTTTGACTGACTTGGAAGAGTGGGAAAGATGGAAGTTTGTGAGTCTGGGGGGGCCACACAATTTAGTGTGCAAATTATAATAGTGAAACACCTGAGCTCTCAAATGTACACATACTTGACATCTTAAAAGCCCATATTTTGTATCCTTGACCCCTGTGTACCCCAAACTATACATCCCAAAGCTGGCCAATGTCTTGACATCTGACACCAGAGATTTTCCTATTGAGAATGTACCTGCATGGGGCTGTGTACACTGGTGAGCTGGGTACTACGTTTGTACTGGGTGATAACTCGGCTTTTCTTTTCCTCTTTGTTCACAGCACATTAACAAGTACTTAGTGGAGGATATCTGTGCGTTTGATCCAACGGCTAGCAATGTGAAAATTAATGTAGAGCTTATTACAAAATATATCCAAGGTAAGGTTCTACCTAATCATTTAAATATATACTAATAGCAAAACTCTGTGAGAGATTTCCATTATAATCAAAACCAAAATTGTTCTTGAACTGAGTTTCCATGAAAGTAAAAAATGTTCTTGAGTTTCTAAAAGGAAAGATACAATCTACAGTTTGTTCTGTTCCCCAAAGTGTCTCTGCCACCCCTAAGAGCCCACAAGTGTCCCCGTCTTCGTTCATTGACCACTTGGATTCACTCAAAGCTTTGTGATAGCTCTCACTTCTAAGGAAGGTGAGCCGGGAAGATGCTTCAGTCCAGAAGTTCAGGGCCAGCCAGGGTGACATTACAAGGCCTTCATCTCAAAGCAAACAGATAGGAGCTACAGTGAGAACTGAATATTGGACAAAAAGTCTTCTATTTTTAACTCCAATAGAGAACAAGAATTTTTTTAAGGCTATTAGGTAGTGTGGCTCCCTTCAGAGGAGAGACAGCAAGAGTGCAGAGCCAAGAGGCTCTTGGGTTGGAGGTAACAAGGAACCTGCCAGAGAGTCAGCCACACCTAAAAACAAAGATGCATGCACACAGGCAAAGTCCTGCTCTGTGTGGATTCCCCCACCAGACGCCTCAGGCCAGGCATGCAAGGGAACTAAGTAAAAATAATGTTTGTTCCACTTTGCAACTTAGGAAAAACTAATTGCTGACCTAGTGTGAAAGGCAGGACCAGAAGGATCTGCAAGGCCAAGGCCAATGGCCACCAGCCAATGCTGCATATGAGACTCCAAAAGGAAACAAATAAAACCACCCCCAATCATTAACAGTGAGATGGCTCTGTTAATTCTCTCCAAAGAAGACTTGAAAATTGAGCTAGGGTTAGGGAGACCGAGCCAGGAGTTAAGTATCCTGAGGACAGACCCAGACTTCTCTTTGGAAACTCCACCAAGTCAGAGGCTTTCTAGGCTTCTGTGGTACATATTTGAGAAGCTCAGAACTGAGAGACCCCAGGGACAAGAGAAGGACAAAAGCAATGGCAGAGATGGATGGTGGCCTCACTCCTCAGGCTGCAGACACGGGTGGCAGAGAGCTGAGCTTGCGGTGTGGTGATGCCATAGAGATGATTCTAGGAAAGCGAAGTATTCCCAGAAACCTGAGGGTTCTTGGGGATGGGAGAGGACATGAGACTCACAAAGAATCAATGTGCACCATGAGTAATGTGGATCTGGTTTAAAATTCCTACTTGGGATTCTATATGAGCAACAGCTCATGACTCTGAGCTCATTCATGGGAGCCTCTGTATTCTTAGGCACCGTGTGTGTGTGTGTGTGTGTGTGTGTGTGAGAGAGAGAGAGAGAGAGAGAGAGAGAGAGAGAGAGAGAGTTAATGCTAGGCAAGCACTCTACCACCAAGCTAGACCTTCTACACTGTGTTTACTTTTTATGTTGAGAGAGTCTCACTAAATTGCTTAGACAGGCCTTGAACTTGTGAGGTTCTATACCTTGGGTCTTCTAAATGGCTAGGGTTACAGACCTGTATCATTAAGACCTGTCCAGTGAATGCTTTTATATACTTGCTCTATATTCGAGGACTTTGGAGTCCAGAGAAGCCTGGATCTGTCTCCAGGATGCCTAGCTCCAAGTTCAGTCTCCCTATGTCCACCTCCAGTCTCTGGGTCTTCCTTTGGGCGAGAACTAACAGCCACCATGAACTCTAGCAGACCAGTTTGTCTAATTGGCATTCTCCCTATGACCTTGTTCCTCTTTGACCCCACCAACTTGCCAGCCCCTCCACCTAGAGCTTACTGCCAGGATTCCTTGTGTTCCTGAGTTCCCCTTCTTGGACAAGGACACAGGCACCCAGTCCCTCTGACATAAGGAATAAGCATAAGGGTGAGGCCTTGCCATTGCACACACTGCAGGTGTGTGCCCTTAATAAACCCACCCCCCGCAACCCAGGGAGAGGCTAAAGGCTCCTATGGCAGGGCACAAAGCCTCAAGGGAATCTCTTTAGACTCTACCTCAAATTTGCCTGTTAGAGCCACCTGCTGTTGCACACTCTGCTCAGAACTCCTGCAAACTTCGCCCAGTCTTTGAACTCTAGCTTGACCAAGGAAAATACTGCGTTCTCCTTTCCGACAGTGGCCTCAGGTGGCAGAAATCAGAACTGCAGGTGACAGACCGGGACTCAGCCTGAAACCAATAGGCAGGTTTCCCTTTCGAAACTAGCAACCCTTTAGCGTTAACAGTCTCTGTAGCAACCAGCAAAGCTCATAGGTCACCGGGATATAGTAATCCTTTCTCTTACTTAAATGAAGTTATATCAAGAAAGCCTAAGCCTCGTGCTTGAGGGAAGGGAAAGAGTTCTTTCGGCATCTCTGTGTCAGGAGAGGACCTTTTGTGGCGGGGTGATCTATTATAGTTCAGTTTGTGTCACCCGCCGGCAGCTTTAAGAAAAGCTCTTATTCAGGTAGCCCGATCGATATGAGATGGCACCAGTGATACCTGCAGGTTCTCCCTGGGATTGGATCTGCTGGGAAGAGCACGGGGTCTAGAATGTGGTTGATAAACACCCCACTGGAGAAATCTGAGCGTACCTTTCCCAGCAGGTACCATCTGCAAACGGCATCTTGGTTAGGGATGGATGGGACTTTGTGTCCACGTTTAGCTTGAACAGGTCACAGTCTCTGAGTTCGTATGTGTAGCAGCCTTGTCGGGTCTGGAAGACGTTGTTCCTTGGAGTCATCCCCCACCTCAGGCTCCTACAGTCTGTCTGCCTCCTCTTCCGGGCAGACCTTAATCCTTGAAGGGAGGCGTTTGATGACAATGTCCTATTCAGGACTGAGTGCTCCAAAGTTTTTCACTGTCTGTACTAACCCAATAGCAGTTTCCTTTCTCCTGTCTTTTTCTCCTTTCTTTCTTCCTCTTCTTCTTTTTTTCCCTGTAAGTGCAGCGTCTAGGGGACCAATGATCCCACACTTAGCTAAGCAAGCCTGACCTCTCAGCCCTCCTCCAGTTGTGGTTTTCTGAGAAATAGTGCTTTTCCAGGTATTTTATGTCTGAAAATGTTCTCATTTAACCCTCGTACTTGATCTGGACTTTGCTGGGGAAAATCACTTTGAAGACATTTAGGAGGTGGAGACTCGGGAGATTCTGGTTTTAAAATAAAATAAAATAAAATAAAATAAAAGGTCGCCAGATTGGGGAAAATTCTAACCAGAGACACGTGGATCCAACCATTGTCTTTTATGAAATACCAAGCTTGGGATGCAGGTCATTTTCTTAGAGCCCTTACCACACACTTGTGCAGGATCAATCCCCAATCCCACAGAAAAGGAGGCGTGGAGACCCGGACCTGCAATGCCAGCTCTTGAGAGGTAGAGGCAGAGAGGTCTTAAGCCGAGGTAATCCTCAGGTACATAAGTTCAAGCCTGCCTGGAGTGTATGAAATCCTGTCTCGAAAGAAAGCAAGAGAAACGTAAATCACATCACATACGCTTCTGTGTTCTGAATGACTTGGTTTGGATAACACACCAGTCATTGGCACGATCTAATTTTATGACCTTTTCAAAAGTAAGCTGTAGCCCATTAGCCCTCTCTTTTCTCACTCTGTTCTCCAGCAACCGTGCATCCGCTTTCTTTGGATTTGCCCATCCAGACTTTGCATATCAATGGTATTATGCAGTCAGTGTCGTTCTGTTTGCTTATCTTAGTGTTTTCAGGGTTCATCACATTTTGGTGTATGTTAGTTGTTTATTCCTGAATTATCTATACATCGATATTCTATAGCTCACTTATCCACAGGCCTCCGGGATTTTTGATTTTTGACTCTTGAGATTGTATTGCCAGGAATGTTTTGTTTGCAGTTGTTGTGTTAGTGGTGGGGATGGGCTTTTGTGTTCTCTTGGGCACAGACCTTAGGGGTGAAATTGTTAGGCCCATGGCAGCTCTCGGCTTAACTTTTGTGGGAATGTCTCCATGGCCTTTTAATGTCCACAGTTGCTATTGAGATGTTGGAAGCCTTCCTTGTTTCTGATTCTGCAGATGCCACCTTTGTTTTGCTCCTCCTCAGAAGCTATGGAGGCATTCCTCTATCCCCAGCGTTGTGAGATTTCCTGATGACAAGCCTCCACATGTCCACTCCCACCCATTGGTCTGGGTTCTTGCTGGGTCTTTTCAGTTGTGGAATCCAGGTCCTCACCTCCCAAACACTTACATAGCATCAAGGTTGCTGCTACAGCTGTTCAAGTTGTGTGCTGCACAAAGGTGCCTCACTGAGAGGCAGATGGCAGCCAAATATCTACCCTGGGTTCCACTCACTGAGCTATGCGCCTTAACCCGAAGCTGTGTCTGCTTGGAAGGGGACATCTTTTTCTTCACAAACCCTTTCTCTGCCCAGCCAGCTGCAGGCTAGTGCATTTATCCAGCACAGGTGACCTAGAGGCTCACAGTGACCCTCCGCTCCCCTTCTCCTGTTCCTTCTTTATAATACTTTATTCAGACATTCTTCTCTTAGACTCGGTCTTCAAAATGCTATTTTTAGTGGGTGGAGTACAGCCAAGTAGTAGACCCGGCTTGCATGAAGGCATAGGCTTAAGTCCCAGTCTGCAAATAGGTAAACAAATGTCCTAGTTTCTCTCCCATCTCCCATCTTTGCTTTACTTTCTGATAAATTCTTTGCCTTATCTACTAATCTGTGGACTGGGGGGGTACGAGCGTTTGCCCTCTGAGAGCCCTGCACCTCTGTCCTTTAAGCACTTGCCTTCTTCAGCTTGTTCACAATTCATCTTGGGTCTCCCAAGGCACTGATAATTGCATCTTGAAGTGTTCTCCATCTAAAGTTTCTCCTTTCTTTCTGCTTTGGTGTTTGAGTCCCTGTGTCTCTGTTTGATGAGTTGTTTGTGTTGCAGAGTGAAGTGACTTCCTGTACCTGTGCTTCTCTGAGTTCTTTATCTCGGACCTGCCAACTTCCTGTGTGATAGAATTCTTCTGTTACTCTGTCTGGAGAGGAAAAGCCTCTCTTCTCAAATTCTACGGCCCGATGGGGAAGGAAGTCTGCAGGGCCAGATTTAGAATACCTCCCAAGTGCCCTGCCATTTTCATCAGGGAACTGCACTCTCAGCCCCATATGAGACTGCACGCCCAAAACGCCTGAGATGTTTCTAGAAGTGAGAGAGGAAGTCACCCAGGGTGATTGTGTGGGGAGGATTCCTAAGACTCTCTTTCCTAAATGCAACTACACACCTTTCAGAACCCAGTGAGGCTCCTGGGATATGTAGATGTCTTCCGTTGCCGACTTAGGGATCCCCTTTTCTCCTGTAACCATTGCTATTCCTTCATCTCTGTTCCATCCTAAAACTTTATTCCTTCGTCTTTTGCTCAGCCACTGTGGACTGTGTGTGCCAGACTCTGTCTTAGGACTTTGAGGAACAACAGAGAATAAAGTTGGCTAAAGTCTCTGATCTCAAGAAGCTCACAAGTCCATGGTGACTCTCGCCTGCTATCAGGAGAGTTGTCTCCTGAGCTACAGTGAGCTCTTATCTAAGACAAAGGCAAAACCCCACAAACCTTAGCGTCCAGAGGAAAGCAAAGAATAAATAAGACAGAGCAAGGATATAACCCAGTGGCAGAGGACTATGCCTACACACACACATACACACACACACACACACACACAGAGAGAGAGAGAGAGAGAGAGAGAGAAGTAAACATAACAAATAGAGACCATGATTAAAAAATTAATGCTAAGGATTTGGAGAGATGGCTCAGCGGTTAAGAGCACTGACTGCTCTTCCAGAGGTTCTGAGTTCAATTCCCAGCAACCACATGGCAGCTCACAAGTGTCTTAACTCAAGTTCCAGTGGATCTGACTCGCTCACACAGTCACACATGCAGGCCAAACACCAAATCTCCATTAAAAATGATAGAACTGTTCTGTAGAGCGCATGATAAAATGAGTAAGCAGGGTAAGGTGGTTGAGTGGGGTGGTTGGAGACAGGGAAGAACTGTGGATTTTGTTTTCTCTTAGGTGATGCTCTGGGTCTAGCCTAAGGTCTTGTGGGAAGCAGTGCAAAGAAAAACACATAGTTCAGAGAGACCTCGTCAAAAGGTGAGATTTAAGCAAGGACTCAGCTCTATGGATCCATCAAAGACCAAAGTGAAGGCCTTAAGGCAAGAATACCAAGTGAGCTGAAATAGCCAGGAGGGTACTGTATCAGGAGCAGAGAGTTAGAGACATAGAGAGAGTTAGAGACAGAGAGAGTTAGAGACATAGAGAGAGTTAGAGACATAGAGAGAGTTAGAGACATAGAGAGAGTTAGAGACAGAGAGTTAGAGACATAGAGAGAGTTAGAGGCAGAGTTAGAGACATAGAGAGAGTTAGAGACAGAGAGAGAGTTAGAGACATAGAGAGAGTTAGAGACAGAGAGAGTTAGAGACATAGAGAGAGTTAGAGACATAGAGAGAGTTAGAGACATAGAGAGAGTTAGAGACAGAGAGAGTTAGAGACATAGAGAGAGACATAGAGAGAGTTAGAGACATAGAGACGTAGAGAGAGTTAGAGAGAGTTAGAGACATAGAGAGAGACATAGAGAGAGTTAGAGACATAGAGAGAGAAATAGAGAGAGTTAGAGACAGAGAGAGTTAGAGACATAGAGAGAGACATAGAGAGAGTCAGAGACATAGAGACATAGAGAGAGTTAGAGACATAGAGAGAGTTAGAGACATAGAGAGAGATAGAGAGAGTTAGAGACATAGAGACATAGAGAGAGTTAGAGACATAGAGAGAGACATAGAGAGAGTTAGAGACATAGAGAGAGACATAGAGAGAGTTAGAGAGAGTTAGAGACATAGAGAGACATAGAGAAAGTTTGAGACATAGAAAGAGAAAGAGTTAGAGAAATAGAGAGATAGAGAAAGTTAGAGACAGAGAGTTTTAGAGACATAGAGAGTTACAGACATAGAGTTAGAGACATAGAGAGAGACATAGAGTTGGAGACATAGAGAGAGAGAGAGAGTTAGAGACATAGAGAGTTAGAGACAGAGAGAGAGAGAGAGTTAGAGACATGTAGGATGAGGCCGTGGTGATGGGTGGGACACTGGGCCCAATCAATCCGAGCCTCATACCATTGTAATATACTGTGAGAAAACAATTAAGCAGAAGAATTTCATGACATGGCTTATGCTTTGAAAGAATCATTCTGAAGGCCAGGATCATGGCCCGTACGTCTAGTGCCCAAAGGCTAAGGCAGAGAAGGTTTATGAGTTCAAAAGTCAAAAGTTACATGACGAGACTCCACCTAAAAATAGAATTAGGAAATAGAAGGAACTGGGCAGGGCGATGCCCACTTTTAATTCCAGCACTTGGGAAGCAGATCTCTGAGTTCAATGCCAGCCTGGTCTACATAGTGAGTTCCAGGCCACCTGGGACTATATAGTTAGACCCCATTGAAAGAAGACAAGAGGGACAGGAGGAGGGAAGGAGAAAATAGGAGGATCATTCTGTCTCTGTTGAGAAAAGGCTTTGGGGGTGCAGGAAGGCTGGAGAGGGGATAGTCAGAGACCAGTCAGAAGGGCTGCACAAATCCGATGGGAGTGGTGCCACCCTAGGTGGTGAAGCGTGCTGGAGGGTACACAGTACAGACTTTGGTGAGAGCCAGAATGTAACTCCAAAGCTCAGGTGTGAAAAGTGAATAAAACAAGAGCCAAGGTTGACGCTATGGTTTGGAGGAATGGAGAAGCCATTAGTGAGATTGGAGGACGCTGTAGGGTGGGAGCTCTGGTGGGGGAAGAGGAAGGGTTCACATTTGGAGACTAGAAAGATGGCTCAGCTGCTCTTGCTTGCTGAAAGCACTGGCTGCTCTCGAAGAGGACTGGAGCTCAGTTCCCAGCACCACGGGTGGCTCACAACCACCTGGAAGTCCTATGGGATCCAATGCCCTCCTGTGACCTCTATGAGCATCACACACACACACACACAGTCATGTGCACAGCATATACACACACACACACATAAATAAGTATTTTTTAAAATATATTTTGTCCAAATATGGCTGAGGTGTCTACTGAATATCCACACAGAGAACTGAATGAGTAGCTAGAAAAAGAAATCAGAGATTTTGGAGAAAGCTCTAGGTGGGGATATGAAATTGAGATTTGTTGGCCAGTAGGTGATTTGCAAAGGGAGAAGAGGAGCGGAGGCCGTTCTTGGAATGTCTTACCATCAAGGGAGCATAGCAGCAGGCTTGACAGCCGCCAAAAGTCATGTGGTGGCTTCACCGAACCGTGAATTTCTGTAAAGATAAATTACACTGACCAATACTCACACATTTGATTTATGGCTACGTGGTGGGAAGTCCAGACAATGTGCAGTTGTGCTCACGGTGGGAGTGGAGGAGCTGTGTGCTGCCAGGGCTCAGGACTCATCCTCGAACAAACTTCCACTCAGCTGGAAGAACTCAAAACAAGATTTCATCCTTATTCAACACCGATCCTTCCCTGGGGCCTGTCTGACAGTGCCTTGGGGATGACATTCAAACCAACGGGCACATTAAGACCCCAACTCTCACCACAGAGTTCCCCTGCCTATGTAAAACCCCAGCTGGCATTTGCACACACATCTCCTCCCCAGTGTCCGTTCCTGGGCTGCCTTCCAGCTTGCTGTGTCCGGTAGCAGTGCTAACGGATTGCGTTTTAAAATGACTTAGGGGTGTCTAGCAAGAGAAATAGAGAACCAAAGCTAACACAACGTATGGGAACAGAAAGCATTCAGGAGACACTGCTGACCTTGGTCCGTTGGCAGTCAAAGAAAGCACCTCGGCTTTTGAACTTGAAGTTAAGTACTACAGACTTTTTGCTTTGCCTGCTTCTATTAATTGTCTGTGCTTCCCGGAGGACTTCGCTTAATTAATCCAGTGTCAAGGCAGAGATCTACAAATTGAGGCTTAATTTAAAAACATGCTTTTTATAGTCCAATATTTCCAGCATGATGAATTCCCTGCGTAATTAAAAGTTTGATTAAAGCGGGACCTAAAAATACCCTAGTAAAAGCTTACCGAATATACCCCCTGAACGTTGCTCAGTGGCTTACTCTGAAATCCTTACAGCTTAAATGTACCTAAAAATTGCTATAAGCATTGCTAAGGCAAATCGAAATGGTCATAATTTTATAGAGTCTTGGAAGAAAGGAAGAAAAGTAGACAGACTCTTGAGAATGGCTGAGAGGGTGTGGGTGTGGACAGTTGGCCAATCTGTGACAATCAGTCACCTGTCTACCGCAAGAGGGCAGTAGCAGCCAGCGTAAGGCTCCCATAGTTGCAGGCGGCTTCCTCGGAGGGCTCATTAGAAGCCCCTGTAAACACACCCTTCTCTGGAAAGGAAGGGGAAACAGTTCGGAGCTTTTGTCCTTGGTAACAATAAAACAGGAAATAAGCGACAGGGCCTTGTGAAGGAGAACGATCCTTCTCTCCACCGTCCCGTCCAAGGAGGGGGTGACTGGTTTATTAATGGTTATAGATATCGATCTCCGCACCGGGATGTTCAGCCAAGATCACCGACAGCCATTGATGGAACGGAGCACTTTTTGAGGATTTGGGACACAGAACAATCTGTGGGGAGCTGTTTTATTTCAGGAAATTGGTTGGGACGGGTATTAGGAGTGTCCTGGAGTGAACTTTGCATTTATTTAATTTAGATATATAACTCGGGAACATTAAGATAATTAGAGTAATCTTTGGAAATTTGCAATATTTCTTTGTAAAAATTTCCAGGAAGCTAATTAGCACGAAGAGGGATCAACGGTGACAAACGTGCCCTCTGTGTTTTCAGTAGGTATTTTTATTGGTCTAAAATTACCCATAAAGTGAGATGAATCAGATATTTCTAATGTGTCCTCATGACTAACATCTGTTCTTGTTTTTACTCATAATTGCCACTAATATTATTGAGCTGTAATCTGGAAAAACTTTCAGGACTTGAAATAAAGAAAT
The DNA here is from genome assembly GCF_963924665.1 of Micromys minutus. Taxonomy (NCBI): domain Eukaryota; kingdom Metazoa; phylum Chordata; class Mammalia; order Rodentia; family Muridae; genus Micromys; species Micromys minutus. The sequence goes on along the minus strand of NC_137979.1, from coordinate 27,995,125 downwards.
TAAATTATTCCTTAATTTAATGTTGTTTCAATTCAGCATTTATTGAACACTTACAATTGAATGAGAAAAAACAGTGCTCTTCTCTCTCTCTCTCTCTCTCTCTCTCTCTCTCTCTGTGTGTGTGTGTGTGTGTGTGTGTGTGTGTGTGTGTGTGTAAATTTTTTTTCATGAGCCTTCCTTGGTATATGCTATACCTTAGCTCACAGAGGTGCCTCAAAACCATGCGAAAGCCAAGCCCAACTCAGGGAAACTTGCTCCCTGTATTGGTAGGAGACAGGAAGTAAAATAGGTTTTGGGGTCAGTCAATGAACAAAGGTTCCTGTCTCCAAGTCTTACAATCCAAGTTTGTCCTCTGATCTGCACACACATGCTATGGCACATATTCGTGTACACACACACACACACACACACACACACAAACACACATACGTGCACGAGCACCCGTCAGTAAATAAAACATAATAAAAGTGTTCAGTTTTAAAATTCTAGTAGACGGTTGAAATCATGGTTAGGCTTCTCTTAGTGATATTTAAAACTCTCGCTCAGTTCCATGTGTATATATATAATGGTTTGTTCAACTCAAATCAGCAGATCTTTATCCCAGCCAACACCGGGTTAGACTAGAAGCAACCGTGGTGAATAAAACTCCACCTGTTCTGGGAGAAAAGAGACAGATCTTACAGCATATTTTCTTATTTGCTCTCATAGAAATCCTGCAGTGCTGTTCCTATTTTACAAAATGATGGACTGGCTCAAAGCAACTAAATGATTTGTTTAAGGTCACAAAGTTAGTTGAGGTTGAGCCAAAATTAGAACCCAGACCTATCCAATTCTAAGGTACCCTTTCCGTTGGACCAATCTATCTAAATATTAGTCATTGGCTCCAGCGAACCTATAGGAATGGCAGCTAATGGTTTTCAGTAGTGGGCAGTAACAACATATCATGAAACAATTTTTAACTAGAGAATATTTCAAATATAGTATAAAGAATAAACACTGTGAATTCATTAAGAAATGACATTTTATAGTCAACCTTAACATGCCTTGTTTGAGTTGGCTTCGTTTTACTTTGTTTTATGATACTGGGAAGTGACCTGGGGTTTTGTATGTGCAAGGCAGATGCTCTACCACCTAGCTACATCTCCAGCCCTTTTAAGATTTTGGTTTAAAACAGGGTCTCCCTGAGTTGCTGAGGCTGGCTCAAAACTGTTATCTAGCTTAGGCTAACACAAAACTAGCAAACTTCTTGCTTAAGCCAGCCAAGGCGCTGGGATTAGTATTATCGCGCCCATCTAAGTCCGATGCTTTGTTTTGTTTTTAAAATATAAACTATAACAGGAGCAGTCAAGATTTTCTACACCTCTCATCCCATTCTCTTTTCTCCTAATGTGATCATGAATTTGGAGCTTATCACCTTCATGCCTGATTCATTCCTTTTACTGTATCTTTTTTGTTTGTCTTTTAAAAAAAATATTTGTTTAATGTATGTGAGTACACTGTAGCTGTCATCAGACACACCAGAAGAGGGCATCCGATCCCATTACAGATGGTTGTGAGCCACTATGTGGTTGCTGGGAATTGAACTCAGGACCTCTGGAAGAGCAGTCAGATGAGCTCTTAAATGATGAGCCATCTCTCCAACCCTATCTTTTTGGTTTTTTGATATAAGGTTTCCTCTGCATAGTGCCAGCCATCCTGGAACTTGCCCTACAGATCAGGCTGGCCTTGAAATCAGAGATTTACCTGCCTCTGCCTCCTGATTAAAGTCATGTGCCCCCACCACCTGGCTTCCTTTTACTATATCTTTATGAAATCACAAATCTTACAGGTTTTTAAACCTTTGAGAGTTATACCCAAATGCATATAAGATTCTACACATTATATGTGTGTGTGTGTGCTTTCAGTGTTAACAGCTATGTATCATTCCATTACATAAGAATATCAAATTCCACCTACCTTTTAGATTTAAATATGTAAACAAGATACTGTTATGATTTTGATTCACAACCTAGCTAATGAATTTTAAACATAGTTAAATGTATTTCTTCATATTTAAAGTATGATGTCACCTATACTAACTTTTCCTCTTCTTGTTGCAGGTCATTCTCGAGTTGAAGTCTGGAAATTCAAGAACATTGTCATTGAAATCCTGTACCACTGGATATGCATTTGTTTAACTCTCACAGAGCTAAACAACCAGCAGGGCAGTTTCATCGTACCTCCTTTGCCCAAGAAGAGTACCACCTCTCTTTATGCAGTTTCCTCAGAAAGATCACTTCGGGAGAGATTTTAAGGGTTGGTGCTGTATCGGACATGTTCATTGTGCCCAATTCCATTTAACCATGAGATATGTTCAACTGGAAAGAATGCCCCGTGGACATATTCTGCTCCCAGATATTCACCCCAGCACTCTCCAAAGCCACAAGTGCTACCTAAGGGAGAGGTTTTATCTAAAGAGTATGCATTAATGATGACCATAACCAGAGGTACCAGAACACATAACAGAATGTATGTTAGTTTGAGCCTTCTGTATAACAAGAGACTATCATGGCTGTTTGGGAAGTCACTTTTCGTTAATTTAAATAGAAAAATAAAGAGTACTGGGCGTCTGGGCAAGGAGACATGGCAGCTTTTACATCAAAAGAGAACCAAACAATAAATATCTTAAGAAGTGGACTTGTAACTGTTTTTTAGAATTTCTTCGAAAGACTGTCCAAGCACTACTTCTCCCTCTCTTCTCCATCTTTCCTTTCCTTAACAATTTAAAAGTCATGTTTATATTTCTGTTTGTTTGTTAGAAACAGAATCTCTATATATTTCTGAGGCTAGCAAGGAACTGAATGTGTAGCCCAGGCTGGCTTTGAACCCCTGATATTCCTGCCTCAGCACCCTGAGGGCTGTAAGTATAATTATGTGCCCTGCCACAAATATCACTTCAATGAACAGGAAATGTTTGTCCATGGCTCACAGAATAAAGAAAACATCGGTCTTTATTAATAATAAAAAAAAAACTTCTCAAGTTTATAACTACAAAAGAACCTGTGCTTGCTTGTTATTACAGCAAACTTTACTGCTGTGCTGTAAGATGTCATCTTTGTAAGACATTTCCTTACAAAGATGACAAACCCCATTTTTAATAAAAATTGGGAAATTAAACTTTACTTTCTGTATTAGGTGACAGACTGTGATGTGTCCTGAGTGTCTTATAAGTGGAGATTGGCAGTCTGTCCTCCTTCCTGATAAGATAGCAGTGTTATTACCAGCTATCTTGTCTCAGATGAGCTCGAGACCAGCGCGTCCACCCTTGGCCACCTCGTACTTGGAGGGAAGCATTTGCAGGCACTTGCAGCAACACTTCTAGCAACAGTTTTCTCGAAGACATTAAGCCGGTAGCCGTATATCCAGATGACTTCAGAACAAACTTGTGAATACAGAGGATGGCGCAGGCCTCTGGGGAAAGGAGGGCCAGAGAGGCTGTCCATATTGTGGCTATGGGAATTAAATTTTCTATGGCCTAGTGATGATAGATATTTTACATTTTCTCAAGTTTTTCTTTTCAATATTTGAGTTATCTTCCTTATGTGTATGAGTGTTTGCCTGAGTGTGTGTCTGTGCATCATGTGCACTGTAGTGGCCAAGAGAGCCAGTCACAACCAAATGTGCGGGCCATGTAAGTGTTAGCAATTGAACTGTTTTCCTCCGGAGAAGCAGCCGGTGTTCTCGACTGATGAGTTGTGTCTCCAGCTCCCACGTTTTATTTTATCATTAAAAAAAAAAATTGAGACATAGTCTCTCTATGTAAGCTGTCCTGAAACTTGCTAAGTAGAGTCTGCTGGCCTCAAATTCGTGGAGACCAGCCTGCCTCTGCCTCTGGAGTGCTGGGATTAAAGACGTGCACCACCGTGCTCCATTGTTTTTGAGATAGGATTGAACGTAGTACAGGTTTGCCTAGAACTCAGAAGGTAGCTGCAGAAGAACCTTGGACTCCTGAATCTTCTGCCTCTAATTCCTGAATGCTGGGGTTACGGGCACACACTGTGACCCTGCCTCGTCTGTGGCGTGCTGGGGATTGAACCCGGAGTTGTGTGCGTGTTAGGTGAGCACTCTACCTGAGCTATAGCCCCACCCCGTTTGTGGCATTTAACCTGTTAGAAGCATGTGTCGTGGCATTTAACCTGTTAGAAGCATGTGTGCACACTAGCTCATTCGATTCTCCCAGTAAAGTAGGTGATTTTGGTACCATCCGTACTTTCTCAATGAGGAAACAGGCTCAAAATGAGTGAAGTGTCACTTTGCAAGGTGGGAAGTTCACTAACGAAGCCCAGATAGGAAGTGTCTCAGCTGGATCTGCTAAAAGCATAAAAGCCATGCATTTATACCTTCTTGGGGGAAAACACTGTACTGCGTATGCCTGTACGTCTCTGTGTGCATAAGCTCACTGTGGCGGTGATGCCAGTGGGGGCCAGAAAAGGACGTCAGATCCCTTGGAGCTGGAGTTGAAGGTCATTGTGAGAGCTGGGAGCTGAACTGTCTGTCTGGGGTACTCCAAAAAGATTGGATGAAATGCAGTCTCAATATCGAGCCACAATAAACTCCGTCTGAACAGAAAGTGACTACTAAGCCGAAGCAGAAGCATGCCAAGGCGCGCTGCCTCGCGCTGTGACGAAGCAGAAGCATGCAAAGGCGCGCTGCCTCGCGCTGTGACGAAGCAGAAGCATGCAAAGGCGCGCTGCCTCGCGCTGTGACGAAGGCAAAGGGGACACAGGAAAGAAGAGTCCTGACAGGTCAACAGGCAGGAAGACGAAGAGCCAGGGGCTGGAGAGGAGGCTCAGAGCTCACGAGCATATGTTGCTCTTGCCGAGGCCCAGAGATCAGTTCTCCACACCCACTGTGGTGGCTCACAACCATCTGTGGCTCCAGCTTCAGGGACTCACAGTTCTGGCTTCTGCTGACACCAGACGTGCATGTGATGCTCGGATATATGCAGGTGAAACTCTCGTGCACCTAATACACCTTTGAGAAGTATTTTAAAGAAGAGTGAATTAGAAGAGGAAGAAGTAGTAGCTAGGGTGTGTGTGTGTGTGTGTGTGTGTGTGTGTAGTCATTCACATTATTTTGCTAAGAATATGAAATTAAGTATATCTAGACATTACCTTCAGTGTCAAAACCGTACAGACCTTTCTATAGCTGATGAGACTCTATTTTCTTGTGGGTCTCTGTGTGTGTAGAGGTGTGCTGTATGGGAGCCCAGGGGAGCCAGAAGAAGACATTAAATGCCCTGGAGCTGGAACTTAAGGCAGTAGTGAGCCACCTGATGCAGGAGCTGGGAACAGAACTGTTTTCCTGTGCAAGAGTGGCAAGTACTTTTAAGCACTGAGCCATCTCTCCAGCTTACAAGATAAGAATCTTGTGAAGAAACCACTTTAATCCCAACATTTGGGATTTTCTGGGAGACAGAAGCAGGTGAGTCTCTGAGTTTGAGGCTAACATGGTCTACAGAGCAAGTTTCAGAACAGCCAGGACTACATGGAGAAACCCTGTCTTGGGGAAATAGAAAGAGCAGGTTGTAGTTTTTTTTTTTTAAACTAAGTATATATTTTTTAATGTTTGGTGTTGAATGTTGCTAAATACTTGTTTCTTTAACGTGTTGTGTATAGGGGGTCTCGAAAAATTTTAAGAGGCCTAGGGATAACCCGGAACTAGAGCACATACCTAGCATGTATCAAGTCTAGGGTCAATCTCTAGTATTAAAAGAAACAATAAAATAAATAAATAACCACCATTGATATCTTAATCTAACCCAATAAATTAAAAGTTTGATTAAACTAGACTCTACCCAAAGGCCACTTTCTAAAAGTATTTATTTAATGTCTGCTTGTATGCCTGTGCCCCTGTGACTATCTAGTGCCTAAGGAAGTCAGAAGAGGGATCAGAGCCCCCCAAGTTCCGGTGTTAGTGAGCCTCGGAAGCTGCCATGTGGGCACTGGGAACAGAACTCTGGTTCTCAGCAAGAGCAGGACTCAGTCTTAAGCATCAAGCCATCTCCTCAACACCCAAAACTCCTTCCAGCATAAATGTATCCAAATATTTTACTATAAGCCTTGCGTGTATCTAAATCATCTTATTTAACTGTTTCTTCCAGAAGCTTAGACTCAATTGGATCCTTTTTTAATTTTATATTTTATTTATTTACATTTCAAATGTTATCCCCTTTCCCAGTTTCTCCTCTGCCTTTCCCATTCCCTCTTAACCTGCTTCTATGAGGGTGCTCCCCCACCCACCCACTCCCACCTCACCGCCCTAGCATCCCTCCCCCACCCACCCACTCCCACCTCACCGCCCTAGCATTTCTCTACACTGGGGCATCAAGCCCTTACAGGACCAAGGGACTCTCCTCCCATTGATGCCAGATAAGGCTCCTTCAGCTCCTTTAGTCCTTCCCCTAACTCCTCCATTGGGGTCCCTGTGATGGTTGGTTTCCAGACTCTACGTCTGTATTGTCAGGATCTGGCAGAGCCTCTCAGGAAACAGCTGCATCAAGCTCCTGTCAGCAAGCACTTCTTGGCATCAGCAATGGTGTCTGGGGTTGGTGGCTGCATGTGGGATGGATCCCCAGGTGGGGCAGTCTCTGGATGGTCTTTCTCCAGCTCTGTTCCACCCTATGTCTCTGTATTTCCTTTAGACAGGAGCAGTTCTCTGGATCTTTGTTTTTAGTTTTAAATTGTTATTACAGTTAGTTATTTACCGTGTGTGTGTGTGTGTGTGTGTGTGTGTGTGTGTGTGTGTGTGTGTAGAAGTACACACACGGAGATCAGAAGACGAAGTGAAGGAGTCTGTTCTCTTTTTTCACCATGAGAATCCCAGGAATCAAACTCAGCTCTTCAGAGTTAGCAGCAAGAGCCCTTAGCTATGCGCCATGTCTCTGGTGCTTAAATAAAATGTTAAATGAGACTTACTATTTTTAATTATGTATATGTTGGGGGGATGTATGGACAAGAGTGCTAATGCCTGCAGAGGTTAAAGGTGCTGGCTCCTGGGCCTGGAGCTACTGGTGGTTGTCAGCTATCTGACGTGGTTCCTGGGAATCAAAACCAGGTCTTCTGGGAGAGCAGCCAGTGTTCTTAACCACTGAGCCACCTCTCCAGCCCCATGTTCATTAGGTTTCCTAGTTGGCTTCTTATAGCGAACAAGCAAATTGACCCTGCATAGTGGATGATCTATCTCTTTTTCCTTTCTGACAACGCACATCCAGAAACAGGGTTCTGTGTAGAAATGCTGATAAGGGACCTCCATGTAGCTTAAAGGCAGTGTGTTTGCGTAGCAAGTGCAAGGCTCTGAACATGATCTCAGCAGCGTAAGTTTAAAAGGACCTACTGAAGCCTGGTGGTGGTGACGCGTACCTATAATCTCAGCACTCAGGAGGCAGAGGCAGGCAGATCTCAGTTCAAGACCAGCCTGGTCTATGAAGTGAGTTCTTGGACAGTCAGGGCTACACAGAGAAACCCTACCCTGTCTCACCATTTCATCTAACTAGCAGCCTTTTTAGCAGGTTCACAGAATTGCACTACCACTGTAGCAAGTTTTAGACATTTTTGTCACCCCCAATAGGAACCCCCATATCCACCGTCATCAGTTCAGTCTAACTTCCCCCAACTCTTTTATTATTTATTTGTTTGTTATTTGTTGTTGTTGTTTTGAGACGGGTGTCTCACTGTGTAGCTCTGCTTGTCCTGGAACCCACTGTGTAGACCAGGAAGACCGCAAACTTACGTAGATCTACCTTGTTCCTACACCCCACATGCTGGGATTAAAGGTGTATGATGTTATACCTTTACAAAGGCATCCCCCACCCTCCCCCCATTCTTGCCTTAGGCAGCCACCAGTCTGCTTTCTATTTTATTTTATTTTGAAATAGGATCCTGCTGTGTAGCCCTGGCTGGCCTGGAAGTATGTAGACCAGGCTAGTCTTGAACTCAGAAAGATCTGCTATCCCTATCCTCTACCTCCCGAGTGCTGAGGTTAAAGGCATGCACCACCACAGGTAGCTCAATTCGATTTCCTTATGAACTTGCCTATCTGGCAAATATAAGAGGAATCATACAAAATATATGATCTTTTGTGACTGACCTCCTTATGTTATGTCAGCCTAAATATGATAAAGCAACCAACTTTCCTGAATTTCCCTAAACATTCTTAATCCACTAACTCAGAAGATCTCTCCCCTAGTAATCTAGTAATGATGGGTGGTGCCACGGGCCTCTAATCCCAGGACTCGGGGCAAGGGCAGGAGGAATTCTGAGTTCAAGACCACTCTGAGCAAGATGAGATCCTGTCTAAAAATTATATGCCTGGCCCTGAGGATGCAGCTGAGTGGGTAGTTGCTAAGCAAATACAAAGCCCTGAAAATGATTCCCAGCACCACATAAAAGCAGATGTGCTGGCATTACGACTCCAATCCTGGCACTTGGAGACTGAAAGCAGGAAGACCCAAATCTCAGTGTGCTCCATAGTAACGCTGGGCCACCACTTTATCAGATCAGCTATATTTGCTTGCAAGAGGTTCTCACAGCTGAGCTCACTGATGTTCCCTCGTAGGAGACGCTGAGGAATGGGGCTCCCACCTGAGTGAGTATCTACCCATCCTTGCCAGCCAGTCGTTTACAGTCCTGGCCTCTAGGAGGGGCTGGAGTATACAGACAATGTAAGCAGGGATGGTCTAGGGGAGGAGACTCCAACTGTGCGACCATGGGAGAATCCATGCTGTGTGCAGACCTTCCAGTGTGGCTACCTATAACTTCTCACCGGTGCTATGTCAAGAAGCCAAATAAACTCATTAGCTTCCTATGGTAAACTTTGGTGGAATGGTACCTGTTTGTACTTGGGACCTTAGGAGGAAAGGCAGGTGTTTACATCTCCCCCAGGGAAAGAATTCTAGCAACATTGGGATATGGAAGGCCCTAAATAAATAGATAACTTCTTTCAACTGACAAGATCAATTAGCCGAATACAGGAAGGTGTATTAGTCAGGGTTCCCTAGCGTAACAGAATTTATAGAATGAATATATATGAACTGGAATTTATTGGAATGACTTACAAATTGCAGTACAACTAATCCAACAATGGCTGTGAATGGAAAGTTCAAGAATCTAGTACTTGCTCCGTCTCACAAGGCTGGATGTCTCAGCTGGTCTTCTGTGTGTGGTGGAATCCTGAAGAAGTAGGCTCCAATGCCAGTGAAGGAATGGATGTGTGAGCAAGGCAAGGGCAAAGAAAAATGTGCCCTCCCCCACTTCTGGACTGTAGTTGACAGTGAAGTTGACAACCAAAAATAACCATCATATAAAGCCTGTTTCTTTTCCCTGAAGCAGTTCAGTAAACTACCTTGTACTCAAGTTATTGATCATTACACTTTACCCCCTATCTATTGCTTAAGCTTAAACCATCCTCACAGATCTCAACTGGGGAGGCCGCTTTGGGTGATGACATTTTTGTTTCATGTGACTCTGACTCTCTAGCCATGGATGTGTGAATTAGGGGTCACCACTCACTAACATGAAGACAACTTGTGAAACAGACTTACAAAAACAGAGAACTCAGCTGAGTGTGGTGCCGCAGCTCTGTAGTCCCAGCACTCAAAGTCTCAAGCAAGGCTTCAAGTTCAAGGCCAGCCTGGGCTATAATAGAGAGACCTCATTTACTCTCTTCCCTCCAAAAATGTACCAGAGGAGACAAATAAACTTGAGACATAGCAAATAGAACATGTCCTTAAAAGATATTAGGTGTTTAGAAAGGGGAGGTGTGATGGTGGGTGGTGAGGCCTGTTCCTTTTAACATAACTGGAGCCATTTTGTGTTCAGTCTTCATTTTGCTCTAAGGCAAAGTTCAGGTTCTCAGACTTCACTTCCCAGAAGTAATTACCCAAATAGCTGACACTGAAACATTCTCTGAAAAGGTCATAACCATAGGGGGATATAATGCTCAGTCTCTGTTATCTCAATTTTCTCAAACTCCCCTGCTCATCAACCATCCATCACCCCTCTTACCTCACTTATGACTAATCAGGTTAAAGTTTGGCTGATAATACTTTGTCTAGTTAGCCAAAATGTAGTACTGCCTCCACCCTTGTCTTCTGAACTTCTGAACCTGTTTTTTTTTTTTTTTTTTTTCTAGTAAAAAACCTGCCCTAACAACAGACTGGTACTACAATTAGGCTCCCTAGTCCTTTTTTGTTGTGGTTCTGAATGTTCAGTCTTGGGGTGTGCATTCAATAAACTATTCTTGCTTAACTGAGATTTGTATGGTTTGTGTAGTGATTCCTGAACCTCGGCAGTGGGTGTTCATAGGACTCCGGCATACTACTATGAGTCAGCAGAAGTTGTAGAGAGGCTAAAGGTAACTAAGAGGCTGGAAGCAGAGGCTGCAAGTAGTGACAGAGACATAGGTAATGCTCATGTCAAAAGATTAAACAGATGATCCACTGGTTTGGGTGCTACTGTCCCCACAGCTGTCTTGTTCTCAATTCCAAGTGGCCATTTTCTCAAAGCCAAAGAGAGTGGGAATTGTTACACATTGGGGAACATGGTGGTGATAAGTTCTTTTCCTGGCCTACCTCACTTCTGTATTGCATCTCATGTGAAAAAGCCCAGACTTGGGTTCTAAAATCTCAGTGGCTTCCCTGTGTCCTTAAGTCCTGCAGCAACTACCACTGTTACTGCAGACCGCCAAGTGAGCAAAGAACCCTCTTCAACATCGCATCTGAGAAGCCAAGATTCTAGTTCATGAAAACCAAGGACTGATTTATTTCTGTGCCACAAAGGCAATGGGAGATTCCTGAACAACACTAATTTAGAAGCCCTCATCATTTGGGATTCTGGGGTCCCACTGAGCAGTCTTGTGTGACCAATTCCCATGTGATCTTTTCAGCAAGAATTAGATGACCTTGGCCCTTTTTTATTTTAAGAAAAGTTAACACATCCTGTTTGCTGAATTGTCCTATTATACAAGACCTACTGAGATCAGAAAATTCTTAGCCCCACCTCAGTACTGTTTTGTTTATTTCAGAATCATCTTCCAATTATTTTAGCCTTGGGAGTTGGCAAATAGCCCAAGAGCTAAACCTAGCCAGGTGTTTACTAAGGTAAACTATGCTTTGGAAGCCCAGTGTGGCGGCACACACTTGCAACCCCAGAATTAGGAAGCCCAGGTAGAAAACCAGTAAATCCTAGGCCAACTCTGGCTACATAAAGGAGGCTCTGTTACTCAAAATAAGAAGTCTGATTGGAAAGTTGGCCGAATTGTCTATGGCTACCTTTACGCCATGAGGTCAATGATGGATAGCTTCCAGACAATACACACAACAAGTTCCTAACTCTCTAACTGCAGGGCAGTTTGCCAGTCTCTGAATGTCAGACATAATTTTGATATTTACCTCTACATTGCTTAATAATATGGATGGGTTGATACATTCTTTACGCTCCCAATTTTGGCAAAATCCATTAACTTCTCATGTTGGGATAGTCTTTTTGTACACTGTGAAATGATGTGTCTTTGTCCTTCCTCAAGTATCAAAGGAATTCTCTGATTGGCTCTTAATAAAAATCTGACAGCCAATAGCTAGGCAGGAGAGGATAGGAGGGACTTCTGGACAGAGATAAGAATTGTGGGAAGAATTGAGAGATGAGGAATTCATCAGCCAGACACAGAGAAAGTAGGACCTACCAGTACTGAGGGGAGGTGGTAAATGAGGACCAGCGATTAAACGAGACACAGCTAATTAAGTTATACATTCTAGTTAAAGGCCCAAGCTTTCATAAATAATAAAATAATCTCCATGTCATTATTTGGGAGCTGAAGGATGGAGAGAGTCTGAGGATAATGTCATATAAAAATATAACTTCTTCTCCTCAAGGCTTCAAGTGTGTATGTGTGTGCATGCTTATGTGCACATAAATACTTCCCATTCTTCCATCAATATGATGTCATCATTTGAGTTATAAAAGTTGGGTATCCATATACATCACCATGACCATACATCTGTTGTATGGAGTGTGCAATTATTTTTTCATGCTTGTACGGCCTTTCAATATTTCTGGAGTTAATGTCAAAAGAAAACTAGAAGAGCTGGATCACATGAAGATTTCAGAGCAGGGACGTTTAATGGTAAAGGAGGTTACTTCATAATGAAGACGGGAAAACTAGTTAAGAGCACATGCCATTCTTAAAATATTTATATATCTAATAACTGAGTTTCAGAATATAAGAAGCAAAACCTGATATTTCAAATGTGGGTAAGCACAATACTTTAATTTTTTAAGATTTGTTTTATGTGTATGGGTGTTTTGCCTGCATGTATGTATGTGCACCACCTCTGTGCCTGGAGCTGTTGGGGGGCCAGAAGAAAGTGCTAGATCCCCTGGGATTCCAGAGTTATGAAGCACCATGTGAGTAGTAAGAGTTGAACCCTGGTTCTTTGCCTCCCAATATTTATTTAAAAAGAGAAAAAAACTTTTAAAATCTTTTGTTTAAAGTCATGGTATTGCACACCTGCAATCCCACTGTCTGGAGGCGATTGCAGAAGGGTCCCTGTAAGGTCAAGGCCAATCTGGCTTACATAGTGAGCTCCAGTCCAGCTGCACCTGCATATCAAGACCTTGTCTCAGGAAACAAGGGGGTAGAGCGATGGCTCAGTGGCAGAGGTCACTGGCTGCTCTTCCAGAGATCCTACGTGCAATTCCCAGCACCCGTGTGGCAGCTCATTTCACTAACTGTAGTCCCAGAGGATCCGATGCTCTCTTCTGATGTGCAGATGTATGTGCAAACAAGACACCAATATACAGAAATTACATAAACAACCCTTAAAACAATAAAACCCACCGAAGAGTGTCTAAGGCAAAAGTAGTAATTATTTTACCCTCTTTGACAAACAGAATAACCACAGCACTACTGTATGCGACTGTAAACGTTTTACATTATAGACAAAGTGCTAAAGTGGGTATCTGCTTTGGATGTTGGAAAACAGACTTAGGGCTTCACGCATGCTAGGCAAGCACTCTACTATTGACGCACATCCCTCAAAGGCGGGGTATGATATATTACAGGTGTATAGTGGAGGGCTGGGGAATGCAGCTCAGTGGTTGGAGTGACCCACATTCACTTGCCTCCATAGTACATACTGGGTATGAAGGCGAATGGCTGCAGTCCCAGCAGTGTAGGGGAGAGCAGGAGGCTCAGAAGTTCGGGTCATTCCCGGCTACAGGGATTCTAAAGTAAAACATTAGAAAATTATAAGCATAGAATATGGTTAATACAGATGAAGGCTGGGTCATGAATCCAATTGTAAGATCTTCTCCATGAGCCCACAACAAAGCACAGTAGTGTCTGGGGGTGGGTGGTGAGCAGAGAACATATGGGGAAAATGGAGAGCAAGTGATAGGTGTTTATAACCTGTGATGGTTATCCTCAGTTGTCAGCTTGACTACATCTGGAATGAACTACAATCCAGAAGTGGAGGGCACACCTGTGATCTGGATTGACACAAGCCTTTAATCCAGATCTTGAGGGACACCGTGATTCTGGGCCATATCTTCTGTTGGACCTAGGTAAGGACAATGGAAGGAAGTGGTTTGTTCACTATTCATTGGCTAGACTCACTTTGCCAGCACATCTGTTGCAGCCTACTTCTTCAGGATTCCAGGAATACAGAAGAACAGCTGAGATGCCCAGCCTCGTGGGACTGGGCCAGTACTAGATTCTTGGACGCCCCATTGACGGCTGTTGATTGTTAGGTTAGTTGGACTGTTGCCTGCAAGTCATGGGGGGGGGGGATTGATTCATTCCAGAAGTTCTTTGTTCTAGAGTACCCTAATACCAAAGTCACTTTAATGATAATGGTTTAAACATTCCAATTTAAATGAGATTATCAAGCTATATGCTATCAGCAAGAAGTCCAATGTGAATATAAACCTATCACATAGGTTAACAATATAAAGAAAAAAAAGGAATACTATGGGACTGGAGAGATGGCTCAGTGGCTAAGAGCACTGACTGGGGGGCTGGAGAGAAGGCTCAACAGTTAAAAGCGCTGACTGTTCTTCTAGAGGTTCTAAGTTCGATTCCCAGCAACAACATGATGGCTCACAACCATCTGTATGGAATCCAATGCCTTTTTGTGTGTCTGAAGTGTACTCATACGTATAAAACAAATAAATGTAAAAGAAAAAAGCATACTATGTTAACATTAATCAAGCAGAACTGGTTATAGCAAAACAGAAGAATGAAGAGTCATTTTTGTTCTCTTTTGCAGTGCAGGAGTTCAAACCCAGGGCTTTGAGGATGCTAGGTAAGTGTTCTACCTTTGACACACAAAGCTCTCAGGGCCAATTCCTAATGATACCAGAGTTATTGTAACAGGACATCACCATCCCACTTGTCCACATGACTTCCAAATATATGTGGGCGGGAGGAGACAGAACAGAAACAATTATACAGCCTTTTTATAATTGGCCTCTTAAACTGTTGTACTAGTCCTTAGGACCTAGGTAAAATGTTAAGGCCTAGGTAACTGTTTCCTGTCTAGCCTGCCATTTTGTGCTGTTATTAAGGAATCTTTCTCGTATGCTGTTACTGCTGTTGCTAGGATGTTCTGTGCTTTAGTGTTCTTGAAAAACAATCTCAATCAATTAGAACTGCTTTGTATAGTTGGTCACGATAAGCTTCGACCCACATGTATGTGTTTTTTGCTTTTATAAGCTGCCCTGAGACGGACCCCAACATAGGAAAGACACCTGCACCAATATAAGAAGCTGTTTGGACTGAAACTTCTATGTGAGTAGGAGTTGAATAAAGTTTAAGTTCCTACCTAAGACATCTCTGGGAACTGACATCCTACTTGGCAGTATGTGGATAACTGACTTTCTGGTTGGCAAGTTAAGACATGAATGTTAGGCACAGATAAATACCTCAACTAATGGAGGTGGAGGGAAGACATGCTTCTAATGAAATCGCCTATCTCTAAATCGTGATTGGTGGAGTAACTTGGCACAGATGTTTGCAAATTCTAGGCTTGAAAGCCCTATAGGATCTTAACTCAATGCCACAGTCAGCTCCCGAGTTTGGACTTTGGCCGACCTGGGGCATGATGTCAAGAGATCAGTGTCTGAGTGGTTTGTGCGCTAATTCCCAGACTCCCAGTACCAGTTCAGAATGGTGGATGTACAGATGAAATGTGGCCAGGCTTTGTTTTGTTTCGTTTTTTAAATGGGGTGGCACACTTGTGATGAATTACTGTTATTTAGAAGGCCGAGGCAGGATAATCTGGACCATATAGCTAGATGGTCTCTAACACTGGCACTTTTAAAATAATATCAGTTCTTGGCGAGGATCTGCAGTTCAGCATTCCGAAAGCTGAGGCAGGAAGACCTTGAGTTCTAGGACAGTCAGGGTTATATAGCAAGACCCTGTTTGAATAAAATAATCAGTTCACATGGAGGTTCTATTGCTTTTCGGTTTTTGGTTGCCCAGAAACAGCTACACTGAACAGCTCAGGAGAACAAATCTACAGATTTCTAGGTAGCCGTTTTGAAATTCATTAAATTCAGATAACAGGCGCCCACCCCGACTCGGTCTGGATTCAGCAAGTGCTCGCGGTTGAATGTGATTCCAATACTATCTCCAATGACGAGGCTCGTCCCAGGAGCGCAGTCCGCGGGCCTCTGGGCTAGAATTTGGACATTCCGCCTCCGCGTAGACTTAAAGATTACGAGTCGGATCCCAAACAAAACACGGCGGTAGATTCCAGGGCTAGACCCGGCCCCTAAGCGAGTTCCGGGACCGGAAGTGTGTGTGCACGTCGGCGTCAGTGTCACGTCCGCGCCGACCACATCCGGTGGAGACGGGAACAAGATGGCGATTCCGGGCAGGCAGTGAGTGATGTGGGAGTTAGGGTCAGGCTGGGGAGTAAGAAGCCAGGGAGACTGAGTCTTTAGGCTGAGGCGTCCGAGGTCGCCGGAAGTGCAGGGCCATCCCCGCCAGGGTTAGAGGCGAGAGAAGGCGAGGAAGGCCGAGCCACTTTGATTCCCCATCCCCGTCCCGTACATTTTTCCAGGATGCAAGCCCGAAGTTTGAGAAACTTGTGAGGAAATAAAGGAAGTTAGGCTGAGGGGCAGAGAGCGAGACTTTTCTATTTTCCAAAAGCTCGGTCTGAGGCCCCTCAGTCTTGCTTCCTACCCTGCGCTTGAGTTTCTCCCGGTTGGATGCGCTCAGGGGCACCGAGAAGAGAAACTCCTGGTTTCCTTAGAGGGCCTTGTTCTCCCTGGCAGAAGCTCTAGCAAGGCCTGCTTCCCGCCCTCCCTTCTGGTGTTAGGAGTATGGTGCTGAGAAGCTACAGAACAGGGTAGGCGTATAGGAGAGACGGGTGTACGCTGCTGTGAAAGACAAATATCGTTTACCTGCCTGGAAGTTTATTCTTGGGCGTGTAAACCTTGCGATGCCAGGTCCTGTGGCCTCAGCATTTTAAAGCCAAAATCTCGAGAACTGAAATGAGTTAAATCTAGTGATGGTTCTCAGAGACGTTAAGAAAAAGTAAATGAGTTGAGTGGACGGTGACGGAAACTTTCCCCATGGTGACTTGCTCACAGACAAAAGCAGTTCAGCCAAATAAGCGAATGGGAACTTGCCCGGATCTCTACTTGTGTTTCTTGGTTAATTCTGTCAAGATCTTAGGAACTGTGTGAGTACACAGAAGTGGGAAAAGTCAGAAGACAGTTTAGAACATTTCCGTTTTTTAGCAAATTCGCAAAGAGCATGGCACTAGCCTGCTTAGGATTACTGTCACTACACTAAAACATTGCTGTAGTCTTCTTTAGTAAAAAAGTGTGAGTTTGGCCCAGGTAGACAAAAAATAATAACAACTATAAAATCATGACAGTAGAATTTTGAGATCCTTGCAAAGCAGTAAGCCCATTATGTGTTCATAGGTTGTATGATATGTTTTTTGGAAAATCATCAGGAAGAAGTAGTGGATATGTTATGGTTTTAACATTTAAAAATAATGATGTGATTTCTATTTCAAAAAAAAAAAAAAAAAATGCAGGTATGGGCTTATTTTGCCAAAGAAAACACAGCCATTGCACCGAGTTTTGCAGAAACCATCAGTGTTTGGAAATGATTCTGATGATGATGAGGTAAGGGAACCTATGTTTTAACTCCTGCATTAGTAGAATATTTTAAAGACTGCTTGTGAATTTGTCTTCACCTTTGTCAGTATAGTGGTTTTGGAGTATCTTTTCAGACCCTTCAGGAGAACTGTTTTAAAGAGCACTCAACTGCTATTCTCTGTGTGACTAAAGATGACCCCCTATAAACTTAGTTTTTTTTTTTTTTTTTTTTTTTTTTTTTTTTTTTTTTAAGATAGTTTGGTATACTCTATAGATACCTAAATACCAGTGCCCTAGCTGACCTGGAACTTAATGTGTAGACCTAACCGACTTTGAACCTAAAGGCCCGCCTCCCACATCTGCGTCCTGAGTGCTGGGATTAAAGGCCTGTATTTCAGTACGTAGCAGTATTAAATGTATTTTCTGCTTATGATACCTATGGAGGCTTTAGGATCTAATTCTGTTGTAAACTGAAGGCCATCTGCAGAATGTTGCTTTCACCCACTTTAGGGTTCATTGGTAAGAGATGCATGAAAACACTGAGGCAGACTGAAATTTGGAAAGAAAAATTACTGAGGATTTTTGTGTGCCTACTCTACTTGATCTTCACAATTACCCTGTGATATATGTTTGTTTGTTTTTTCATCTTACTGATAAAGTTGGAATTCACACAGGTTAGGAAAAAAATCCATTACTAGACCTTGCAGGTAATGAGTAAATGTCAAAGTCATGATTTGAACACAGGAGACAGCTAGATAGCTCAGTCTGTAAATCACCCACTGCCAAGCCTGGGTGTAGGGAGAGAAATGACTCTCATTTTGTCCTGACCTCCACTTGTGTGTGTGGCCCCTGTGTGGCTGCACACAGGTACATACACGTAATAGATGTAATAATAACATTCGAGCACAGGTCTACTATAAGCCTACATTTTCCCTTCTTCCTTCTTGCTTCATTTTGATAATAGAGCTTTAAAATGTTAGTGAGTCAGAAAGGACAAAACCATTCATTTTTCTGAAGAAATGCCAGGCAGGAATAGGCATTTAGACAGTTTAGATTTGAGTAAAAAAAGGTGGAGATCATTTTAGATGAGAGAGAACAAAGAACGTAGAACATAAAGCACAAGACGGTTTTTGTGCAATGATAAGTTTAGATAAGAGAATGCTTAGAGCAAAGAAATGTTACAGTGAGGTTTTAATAGGCTGGGGCCAGATTGTGGAATACCTTGCACTGATTATATGAAATGTCAACTTTACATACATAAGTAGTTTTTGAGTACTGTGTTTATAGTTTACTTATTGATGCCATCCCAGTTTTACCTTTCCTTATCTTGAGAAGATAACTCTGGAGAGAAGAATAGATAGACTCTCAGTAGAAATAGGCAGATACATGGGAAGGAATGAGGTGGTGTTAAGATTTACTTTATGTTCATTTATTTTGTATGTGGGCACATGTGTGCACGAATCTGCCACACACATGGAATTCGGAGGACAACTCAGAGTCAGTTCTCTCCCCGTACTAGGCAGGATCCCAGAGTGTTGCAGGTTGTCAGGTATGGCAGGCACCTTCACCTGCTGAGGCAGCTCCTCTAAGAGTGTCTGTCTTAGGTAGCTATGGTTATCACGGGGTGTAGAGAAGACCGTTGACATACAACATGTGAAGTTTTCAGTACATTGGAGATGTTGAAGCATTTTTAGAATTATTTATAGATTTATTTATTTGTTTGTTTGTTTTGGTTTTTCAAGACAGGATTTCTCTGTGTAGTTTACTGTCCTGGAACTCATTCTGTAGACCAGGCTGGCCTTGACTTAGATATCCACCTGTCTCTGCCTCCCAAGTGTTGAGGTTAAAGACATGTGTCACCACCACATCTTTTTCATAGAATTTTTGAAGTTCCTTTTCCTTTGCAGATTTTTTTGTATGTATATGTGAGTGGACACACTCTTGCCATGGCACATGTGTGCCACTCATGGGACAACTTTTGGGGCAGTTGATTTTTTTCTCCCAGGGATCAAACTCAGGTAGTCAGACATGGTGACAATTACCACGTGTGGATTCTGGATCATCAGGTTTGGTAGACACAGCCCATCTCGTTATGAAAAAGATGAAGAGAGTGGGGTCGGGGGTGGGGGGAGGGGTGAGATATGGCCCATGGAGGTGTGGCGAGGCCTAGAGATGAGGGGGATGGCTCTAGGGGATCCATGTTGGGAATCCCTTCCCCTGGAGGGACTAGCCATACACTGGTGTAGTACAGAATAGAGTTTATTCGAGTCATGGAAGAGTTAAGAAGGTAGTAGAGGCAGAGAGAGAAGAGAGGAATAGAGAAGTAGAGGCCGGTCATGAGCACGTGGAGAGAAATGGGGGAAGAGAAGGGGGTGAGGAGGAGGTGGAGAGAGCAAGAGAACGAGAGAGAGAGAGAGAGAGGAGGGGGCAAGCAGCCCCTTTTATAGTGTCAGGTCACTGGGGTGGAACCTACCTGGCTATTACCAGGTTACTGAGGGGTGGAGTATACCTGGCTGTTGCTAGGTAACTGAGGGGTGGGGTTTACAGAATCCCAACAGTCTCACCCTTTTACATTATGTGGTTCACTGGTTTTTAAGGAATTATACAATTATTACTATCTAATTTTATAGTAGTTTTATCATCCAGCAAGAAAATGGTGCCCATTGTAGTTGTTCCCCAAACTCTGGCAACCTTTCACTTCCTTCCTTCCATGAGGGGACTGTAGTCGTGTAAGTGGAGGAAGACTTGAGAAGCCAAATAGGAAATGGGGTAGCCAGAGAGTCGCAGTAGGAAGACCCAAGCATCAAGAAATGAAGGCGTACAATGGGCTTGAGAAGGGAACTAGGATTAACCAGATTCTAGAAGATTCTTCAGCCAGTATGGAGATTGAGTTTTAGATAGGGAGGAAGACAGGAAGAAATAGCCCTCGACTCCTCTGAACCTTGGTCTTCCATTGCTGGACTTTCCCCACCAGCCAAGGCAAGGGAAATCTGGTTTAATTCTTAATGAACAGGGTGCAAAGCTGCCCCTCTCATAGTCTACTTGCCTGGAAAAACATTTGTCTGATTCATCCCAGCTTATCCTTGTGCTGAGAAGTACATTTCTTAAGTAGATTACTTACTTAAATATTTGTGACATCTAAATAATGCCAAAACCTCTTTTTTTTTATAGCCAGTTTAAACAGATGTAAAATTCAGAGTGCTTTAGAGAGTATGTACAAACAGACTTTCTGGATTCCCTCCCCGGAAGAGCTCTTGCTCTGTAGCTTTGTTTTGTTTACTTGACAGCTCGTCAGAAACAATTAAAGATTCCAAATTTTCTATCATACTTTATTATCTCCAGTGGTCCAGCAGAGGGGGCACTAGCACATGAATTGTGTTTTGATGAAGGGCTTATATCCAGGGTTAGTTTTGAGTGTTTCTCTCTCTCTCTCTCTCTCTCTCTCTCTCTGTGTGTGTGTGTGTGTGTGTGTGTGTGTGTGTGTATGTGCACATGTGCACTCGAGCGCCTGCTTCACATGCACACTTGTGCTTGCATGCGTGTGTGCATCTTGTCCCAAAGTAGCTCTGGAGGTCAGAGGACAAGTGAGCTGTGGGTCCTTGTTTGACCTTTATTTGAGGCAAGTTCTTTGTTGTTCACATACATATACCACACTAGCTGGTTCTCTAGCTCCAAGGAATTCTGTTTCCGTCTCCCACCTTGCTGTGGGAGCACTGGAGTTAGAGTGATGCTTCCATGTTTGAAAGGAGTTGAAGTCTTCTAACCCCATGATTAACTTTGCATAGAAAAATGGTCTCATACTTGTACTTGCATAGCTTCTTGAAACTATTGGAATTAGGATTATTTACTGGTTTGTTCAGAGAAGAGAAGATAGTAGAGGCAGTGAAAAGTTCTAGTCCTACGTGAGAATGCATATCTGATGTTCTGTCCGGTCGTCTGAGTGGTTTCTGATCATTGCATTGTGTTGATTGCAATCTTCCCAATGTATCCTCTCTCCAATCCTGTGACTACTGTTTTATGCTCGTCTTTTAGATTATTTTAATAGCTTTCCTTATTGCTTTCTTCTTGGATTCATTTTAAAAACCAGTGTCAGTCTGATCTTCTCAAAGCATGGTTCCAATCATAGTATTACTCCTTAGTTCTTGAGTCTAATTATGTTTAATGCTTTGGCCTTCAAGTGTCTGTTAGCATTGTACCTAACTCCTCTTCCCTGCCAAGCACACTGTTGTGCATTAGTTCTTACAGCTATGGTTTTATATATATAATGTAAGTTTCTGCACACATCTCAACATCTCCACACTATAGCCATCTTTCATTAAATGCTCTTTGATTTTTACCCAGTGCACAATCCTCCATGTGGATGGTGACCAGAAGAGGGTGTCTGGTGCCCTCTTCTGTCACTAGCTCTCCATTTCTTTTGAGTCAGGGTTTCTGAACATGGGGCTTGGTCTTTTTCAGCTGGGCTAGAAGTCAGCAATACCCAACCATCTGTATCCACATTCCTAAGGGCTACGCTTATGGAGTTTGTAGAGATGGCCCAGTTTGTTATGTGAATGTTGAGATTTGAACTCTTGTCCTCATGATTGCAGAGCAGGCTTTAATTTTAACCACTGAGGCATCTCCTCAATGCACTAATACAATTTTATTTATATAAACAGGCGGGCTAGATCTGGCCAATAGCCTATTACTTGTTGACTCTTTCCTGGTCTTCATGTTTCTCTGTGTCTCTTTCCTTTTCCCTTTTTTCTTTCTCCTCTTCCTGCCCATTCTTTTCTTTTTTGAGATAGGGTCTCATTATGTATCCAAGGCAGACTTTGAACTTGATCTTCCTGCATCGGCCTCCTGAGTACTTGGCCACATTTAATTCTAGTAACTGCAGCACTAGAGAAAGTGGAGGTAGAAGGATCAGAAGTTCAAAGCGCATCCCTTAACTGTGTGGTATAGTAACTCTTTTGAATGAATTCTGCAATGTTTATGCTCTTTGTGTTGCTGCTGAAGTCTGTTATCTTAGGTGACATCTACTGATTTATCTTAAACATTTGGAACTAGTTCAGTGTCCCAGACTTTATGACAGAGTGGATTAGTTCACTTTCCATCAGACCTGCCGTTTACAGTAGCTCCTGTATAGCTTCAAGGGCACTTACAAAAGCTTAGAATCCTCTGGGCACTTACTGGTGCTGTATACTTATATGGCCTTCAAGATCCCTTGGAGTGTATTGGAACTTTGTTTTTATTTTCTGACAGGGTGCATGTCATGTTGGCTAACACTGAACTTGTGACCTTCCTGCTTCCACTTTCCAAATAACTAGAATTACAACTCTGAACTCCATGTTTGGCTTACTTTGGGACTTTCAGGACTGTCCCTTTTAGCGTGCTTTCTTGATTGTTTTGAAATAAATTCTCAGGTTTTCCTTTTATTGTCCAGACTGGTCTCAAACTCCTGGCCTTTAATGATTCTCCCACCCTATCCTCTTAGGTAGCTAGGAATAGGCATTTACCAACATGCCAGGTATGGTTAGTATATTGTTTATTCCACCTTCTAAAAGTTACTCATTCAAGTGTTCTTAGGAACATTATTTCCTGAGTCTTGATGGTGGAGGAGTGCTTGCCTCTTGGTTTTATCATTGTAAAACCTACCCCCTTAAAGTTGTATCAGGTGTTAGATTAATTTTTTTTTCTGTTTCTCTTTTTTTCCAGCCTCTGTTACTGTTGTAGATTATATTGATAAGTTTTTCCTGAAGTGAGACTACTCTTTCAAATACCAACATATACCCCACTTGATCTTGTTATATATGTGCAACTGCTTTAAAATTGCAAAATATAACATAAAATATACATCTATTATTAATTTTAAAAATTACTGTATTTTATGTGCATGTCTGTCTATGTACTGTTTGCATGCCTAATTCCCTAATGAGACCAGAAGAAGGAACTGATCCTCTGAAATTAGATTTATTTAGAGTTTTAAGCTACTATAGATGCTGGAAATTGAACCTGTATCCTCTGGATGCTCTTAACCATTATTAAGCCATCTGTCCAGTCCCCACTCATTTTGGTTTTTGTAACAGAATTTCATGAATAGTCTGGGTCACCTTGCACTTACTATGTGACCAAGGATGATTCTCTTGTCTCCACCTCATGGGTTCTTTGTCATCACAGCTGGCTTCTTTCTTTTAAATACTAGACTTTCTGAGGGGTTGAACACCCTCCCTTCCGACAGCATCTTCAGGAATACACAATCCTCCTGCCTCTTTCTTCTGTGTGCAGGGATTATAATTATATACAACCATACTCATCCCTTGTTAGTTTTAATTTAAAGTACATTTTAAAATTTTTACGTTTTACTTGATGTATGCATGTTTGCTATGGTGCTCATGAGGAGGTCAGAGGACAACCTTCAGGTGTTGGGCTCTCTTTACCTGGATTCTGGGAATTGAACTCTCAGACTTGACAGTTATGCATCTTTACCCACTGAGTAATCTTGTCACCTTGGTAGTTTTGATTTCTAATATGATATACCTGTTCATATAGACAAAATGTCTGTGTGTCTCCGGTAATATAAGGAATAGAAAAAGGAAGGTCTTGGGGAGAAATTATATCCTGTAAAGCTACTTTAATTTTGTTACTATTGTGAATCATAATGTAAATTTCTGTGTTTCCTGATGGTCTTAGATGGCCCCTGTGAAAGGGTCCTTTAACCCCTAAAGGGTCATGACCCACAGGTTGAGAACCACTCCCTAAGGTGTGTCTAGGCCCAGCATTTGGTAAACTTTTTATTTTAGAGGTTTGAACTTCTTGCACTTGAAGACTATTGTTTGTTTTCCCCCTTAAAGTGTGTCTTACCTTCATCCTATTCAGTCCTTGTCAAATTCATATCAGACAGATTTTAGGCAAGCATTCTACTATGGAGTTAGCCACTTGTGCTGGGGCAGACCAGACAAAATTTCAGTCCCTCCTGTGTCACTTAAGATAGATAATCATTTAATCAGTTTGTGTTTCTGTATTATTTCCAACCAAGGGCAGAAATAAAATATTTGCCTTTCCCAAAAAAGGGACATCTACCTTGCTGCTTTTAATGTGAAGCCCAGTTAATCTGTCTTCTGTTAGTCATGTTTCTTGCTTCAAAATACCAGCCAAAGGTTGGAGTATTCCCACCTTTTCTTGCACAGTCTCTGTGGGTAGTTTGATTCCTTGCCCTCTGTCTTTGAGTTTCAGGAACAGAGGGTAACTCTTATTATCAAGAATGATGTAGATTTCCTGTGTCCTTTCAAGGGATTAGGAGGAAGATGAAGCTGTGGTGTATGTTAATTTGTGGTTTGTAGCAAAGTTTGAACTTTATTTCATTTCTGTCTCATCTCCACTGTGCTGCACAGCTGTAACTCCAGCACCTCCAAGGCCAAGGTGGGGGAGTCTGGGTTAGAGGCCAGCCTGGACTGTATCTCGAAACAAAACAAGAAAGCCTGACCCTGTGACACCATCTATTAAAGTTTATTTTAAAGATAAAAATAGTTCATCTTAAGTGCCTTGTTGTGGTAGAAGTGCAGTAAGTTGCATCTGTTACTATACAGTGAGACCTCTGTTACAGCCATTACCAGCACTAATCACTAGTGACAGCAAGTTTCCTGGCTGGCTCCGTCCCACTTGGTGTTTGATGGTAATATTTAGTAGCCTGGCTTTTTTTTTTTTTTTTTTTGTGGCCTTTTAATGTAATTTTAATTTCCAGTTTGGGCTGTATTGTTAGCTTGGAGGCATTATGTTAGAAAATTTTCACAAATAAGGGACCGATATTCATAGTTACTTTTTGGAATTACTACTGTTTTATTGGGCTTATTACATCTTTCTTGCTTATCCTATGTAACTGACAATGTTTAATTAGAAGCCAATAAAATTTTTACCTCCAATTGCAATTAAATAACAAAATTAGTTCATTTTATTTGTCCAAAATTGTATACATCTTTATATACTATACTGACAGGCTTTGATATTGCTTATTTCAGCTTTACCATAAGACTCATTTTTAAAAAGCTTTTCCTTTATTTTTATGACATGTTTCAGTGTTTATTGTCTGACAAAAAGTAATAATCCCACATCTCACTTTTCAACTTATCAAGAGCTCAAAATAAAATAGATCAGATCACTTTCTGAAACAAAATTACTTTATTAGTTTAGTAATAATTTGAGGTTACTTTAAAGATAAGAAGCAGCATTTGGGAGGAGATTCATTTCCTGCCTCCCAGCCTTATCTGCAAGAACTACATCTTTAGTGTCAAGAGACTGTGTGTTTATAACAGAACTCTAATAAAGTCTGTCCAGAGCATACTGCACACCTGACTTGGTCATTGCCATTATCTAGGGGGTTCAAACTATTGCTTGTCTTTAAAAAGAGAAATACACTGCCAAGTATATTTCATTAAAATTGGCCTTGCATAGGAAGGGTAATGAGACCTTTGGGTCTCCTGATGTGCTCACTGTTGCCAGCATGGTTTTTAGTGTTGCTCTTGAAATGGGTTTGTGTTTCTAACTGAAAAACATACAGAATTTTTTTATTGATAAGTTAAAGTTGGAATAGATACCATTCTAATATACGTTTTTATTAACTTGTTTTCTATCACCAATTTTGGTTGCTGTAACATGAGATATAGGAAATCCTGTACTCGGGATCTTACATTGTGTGTTACAAAACTATGCCATTTTCATTATGAGAAATTCAGAATTGACCTCATACGTGCCCTTTATGCTGCTCATACTTTTTGCTGTGGCTTTTTATCTCAGAGAAATTATCACACAAAGCAAGTAAGGTGAATTTCAGACCTGCATCCTTCACCAGCACGTGCCTATGTAGAAATGACTGTCTGGTTTCTTCAACAAACACAAGAGCTGTTACACACGGCTGACTTCTGTTCTGAGTTGTTACTAACAGCTGCCATTTCCAGGCACGCCGAAATCTTTGGTCTGCACACAACTCTTGTCCTGAGTTACCTCTTTGTTCCGTCCCTCTTATCCTCTCTTGTATTCCTCGAATGATACCACACTGTGATTGATAGGTAATATATTATTTTTAAATACATAGTTCTTAAATTGTATTTTATTTGTTTTATTGGAGGTTGAATCCAGGGCCTCATGCATGTTAGGCAAATCTTCCACTTAGCCATATCCCAAACACCCTTGGGGTGTGTGAGAGTGTTTGAATTATATTCAGTTAAGATTGTATCTAGTTTCAACATACACATTGACTATTTTACCCAGCTGAGAGTAAAAACTTATTGCTTTGAGTGTCCTGCTGTCACAGTGATGCTTTTTTAAAAAAATGTACATGTTTGAGTATTACATGTGTAAGAGTTTCTTTGGGGTATATATCCAGGTATAGGAGCTTCTAATGTTTTCTCATTAAGTTTGACATTTATTTTGTCTTTTTGGTATATAATATTTTAAATTAAAGATTTTTTAAAATTTACATTTTACTGTTTTTATATGTATATGAATGTTCTGCTAGCATGTATGTATGTGCATGCAATTCCTGCAGAAGCCAGAAATGGTGTTAGATTCCCCTAGGACTGCAGTTAGAGACCATTTTAAGCTACCTCGTGGATGCTGGGAATTGAAGCTAGATCCTCTAGGAGAGCAGCCAGTGCTGTTAACTGTTTAGCCACCTCTCCAGAAAAACTTTTTTTTAAACGATTGTATTTTTATTTTATGTATTTGGCAAAACTTTTAAAAAGATTTTTATTTTATGTATATGAATGTTTGTATAAGTGTATTATGTGCCTGGTGCCTGTCAGAAGAGAGTATCAGACACTTTTAGAATTGGAGTTGAAGATGGTTGTGAATCACTATGTGAATACTAGGAACCAAACCCAGGTCTTATGGAAGAGCCACAAGTACCCTTAATTGCTGAGCCATTTCTCCACCCCTTTTATTAATTTGTTATTGATGTATTTTGTTTTATGTTTGTGAGTACATGCAATGCCATGAATAGGGTGGTCAGAGAAGCTTTAAGGAGTCAGTTCTTCTACCCTGTGTGGTCCCAGGGATCAAACTCAGATTGCCAAGCTTGGTGGCCCATTGAGGTATCTCACTATCTACACACATCTTTATCAATCAAATATATACCAAGTGCATTTGTGAAACCTATTGAAATAAGAATGGTGCTCTTTTTCTTCTGTTCATGTAATCTTATTGCATATTCAAATATCAAACCACTCATTTCTGCTTGAGTAAGACATATTTTTAATTAATTTTTAATTAAATAATGTGGCTATCTGGGAGTATATGCACATGACTGCAGGTGCTTTATCCCCTGGCGCCGGAGCTGCAGGTGGTTTTGAGTTTCCTAATGTAAGTTCTAGTGGCTGCACTCTTAACAATGCTGAGCCATCTCTCTTGCCCCCAGATAGATTATGCTTAATATATGAATAAACTTAATACAGATACATATATGCGCACACATGCACATGAGGTTTGTAGTCTCCAAATATACCTGTGGGTTTTAATTTATGGAGGTCACTGATATTGACTGATTAGTATTAATTATATTACTGGGGACGGGGCATACCACTCCATTTGAGCTACATGTAGAAGTACCAGGGCTAGGTTGGGTGTTTTTTTTTTTAGACCAAGTCTCCTTACATCATTGGTTTTCAACCTTCCTAATGCTGTGACCCTTTAATACAGTTGCCCATGTTGCAGTGATCCCAATCATAAAATTATTTTCATTGCTACTTTACAAATGTAATTTTGCCTCTATTATAAATCATGATATAAATATGTGACCATTTAAAACTACTGCTTTAGGTGGTCCAGTCTGACCCTGAAACCAGTAATTTTTTTTTCTCCCTCTTACATTGGTTGAAACACGAGTTTTGATCTAGAGATAGAAAGAGGGAGGAGAAAGTGTGGTTCAGAATCTCTCTTTTTGTTTGAGGCAGGGTTTACTATGTAGCCTTTGCTGTTCTGGAAGAACAGGTAGGACAGTCTGGCCTCGAAGTCACAGAGTCACCTACTCTCTGCCTTCCACTGCTGGGATTAAAGTTGTGTGCCACCACTGTCAAACAGTGGTCCTGAGTCTTTAAACAGTGTGGGCTCTGGGCCCTATGACCTATCTGGCCATAGCTAGTTATTGTTTCTTGGAATTCAAGAACCTGCTGGAGGAGGTGGTTTAGAGTTTGGGTTCTGATTTGATAGTTGACATGAAAGACATGCTCCTGGGCAGTCCTTTACTGTAAGAATTAGCTAGTCCTGAGAGGAGCGTTCGCCCTAGAATATCAGATATATAGAAAAGTAAGAAAATATAATTGGTGCTATTGATCTTGGGGTGAAACGATGGCAAATAGGTAAATATAGACTATAAGAAAATGCAGAGTGGTTATCTATTCTTATTCCCACTTTTAGAAAAATAAATTTAGTCTCAGATAAAAGCTAGGTGTGCCCCTGCCCCTTGCTTTCTATTATATATATAACAGTTTATAAAAAACAAGAAATAGGTCTGGGCTGGAAAGAGGCTTGGTGGTGCAAAGCACTCACCGGCTGTTCTTCAAAGGACTAGGGTTCAGATCCCAGCGTCCACATGGTGGCTCATAACTGTCTATAATTTTATTTTCAGGAGATCAGGGCACCAGGCACATACTTGGTACACCTTTATTCAGACAAACATCTATACACATAAGAAATAAATGTAAGAAAAGTAGAGAGGTCTGGGACATGGCTCAGTCAATAAAGTGTGAGCTTCAAGCCTGAGAACACAAGTTCAGATGCCAGGACCCTCATGGAAGCACAAGCCTATAGCCCGAGCTGGGGCATGGACCACCAGCAGGTTTCTGGAGCTTGCTAATCAGTGAGTACCAGCTTCAGAGGGACCCATCTCAAAAACTGAGGTGGAGACTGATGGAGGCCAGATGCCAACAGAGGAGAGCATCAGAAATCAGTGTCTGGCCTCTATACATTCCCGTACAGGTGTGTATACACTTGTGCGTTTGTACACACACAAAATGGGGATTGTTTGGTCCTTGAAAATTTAATAAAAATCTGTAAAACTGTGAGGGTTTAGGGCTATAGAAAAAAGGATGATTTTTAAATTATTTTTGGTTATTAGCTTATATGAGATTTTAATTTATACTTCATAGACTTTCATATTTGTTAACAAAACTATTAGTAATTCACGATAGTGCTTTTAACACTTTCATCTATTGTCATTTGTATCTTCTAAGTTTTTCTGATCGATCTTACCCAGAACCTTACCATGCTGGACTGGCTGGTTTTGTGTCCACTTGACACAACTGGAGTTATCACGGAGAAAGGAGCCCCAGTTGAGGAGATGCCTCCATGAGATCCAGCTGTAAGGCATTTTCTCAATTTGTGATCAATGGGGGAGGGCCCAGCCCATTATGGGTGGTGCCATCCCTGGACTGGTAGTACTGAGTTCTGTAAGAAAGCAGGCTGAGCAAGTCAGGGGAGCAATCTAGTAAGCAGCATCCCTCCATGGCCTCTGCATCAGCTCCTGCTTCCTGACCTGCTTGAGTTCCAGTCCTGACTTCCTTTAGTAACGAATAGTAATGTGAAAGTGTAAACTGAATAAACCCTTTCCTCCCCAGCTTGCTTCTTGGTCATGATGTTTGTGCAGGAATAGAAACCCTGACTAACTAATCTAATCTTTTCAGTTTTTGATTTGTTCATTTTTGTATTTTGTTGACTTATTCTTTATTGATTTCTTCTCCAAACTTGTTCCTTTCTTATAAGAACATCCTTTTAAGCACTGTTATAGCTGGTGCCTTGGTGAATGAGTTTCAGTAATATTTGGAGAGTACTTTGTCTTATAATAGTCATCCCTATGTCAGAGCAGTCCAGCTAGCTGTACAAGGCAGCCTCATAAGAAAGACTTGCAGTCCTGTCCTTGTGATTATGTGAGCCAACTGTATAGGTTTGTTTGTTTTTTCTTTGTCCATTTTTTTATTTATATGTATGGCATGTTAATTTGCTTGGTTGTAGGGCATACATGGTATGGTTGTGCATGTGTGAGTGTTCGTATAGAGGTCAGAGGTAACTGTTAGAAATCATCCTGGTTGCCTTTTATACCTTACTCATTCAGCTACTTCCCTCTGGGGACCCTTACCTCCGCCTTCTGAGCCTGGGCCGCCACATCTGAACTCCAGTACTGACTCCTGAACAATTGAGTCATTTCCCTTGCCCCATTTATTTATTTTTAATGTGCCAGACTGTGCTAGGCATGGTTGGCAGTACATGCCTGTAATTTCAGCTCTTAGGAGATTGAGGGGAGACTAATGGAATAATAAGAATTTGAGGCCAGTCTGGGCTCCACAGTGAACATTGATCCAAAAATAAAAATTAAGATGGGGAAACACACTAAAGTGGATAAAAAAAATTACATGACGAATGTTTTAGCATAAGGTGAGTTGTGGTTATCATTATTCAAGTGAAGGACAGGTTGGACCAGTGATAAAGCTAATGAACCAGTACTTAGAAAAATGCAGGGAAGCCTCAATTCTTCAGAAGGATAGGATTAAAGAAGGCATTCAGAAACACAAGTCAGAGCTAGAACATGTAAAGTCGAGTTGATAGGTTGATAGAAGTGTAATCTACAATCAAAGGCAAATTTCAGTACATTAGAGAGCAGATCTGGGCTACGCAGTTGAGTCTAAACATTGTAAATAAATTAAACTATGTCTAGAATGAAAAATACTGCAGTGTAAGACTGATTCTAAGGACAGAAAGCAGGTAACCAAAAATAGAATCCAGAGTATGTAGCAGAAATAGGTCAAAGTCAGTATATATACTACAGAGTGAACAAAAGGCGCAGCTGTGCACGGCATAGGAGCTCATACAGAATTCCTCTCAGAGAAAGCCAGGGAACTAGCTGTCTTCTATCTTCTATTCTTGGTTGCTCAGTGAGAAATGGCCTTAGTCCTATCAAAGCACTCCTAATATAGTCTGGAAAGAGAAACTTTTTTTTTTTTTTAAAGACAGGGTTTCCTATATAGTTCTGTCTGGCCTGGGACTCACTATGTGAGTTCATACTGGTCTGGAACACACTGATCTGCTTGCCTGTGCATTTCCAATACTGGTACTAGAATTAAAGGTATATGCCACAACGCCTAGATAGTTTCTGAAATTCTACTTTGTGGAAGTTTTTCTCTCTCTCACACACACACACCTTACTTTCATGATCTATTTGAGCAGAGGTATTGTACTAGGATTCTATTTACTGGCAGTAGACCTAGTGTGCTGTCTTACACAAGACCCTCAACTGATGGTTTAAAAGTGTTAAAACAATAAAGCCATTTTAAAAATTAAGTTAAATCTTAATTCTCCACTTCTAACATATAGTATCTAATAAAAATAAATTTGTGTCCGTAACTTCCTCATGCACTCAAAAGCCTAAACATAATAACTTTAAGTCCTGACAAGATACTAAGCCAAACTTCTCTGTAGGTATTTCACAGACAAGAACAATTGGCTTTGTCTTAAGTCTGAGTTTACAGGAAAAAGTCTTACATACTCCTCACAACTTCTAAACAGGTTTTGCACTGATAATGAGTATAAACATAAGTAAATTAAGCCCATGACAGAGATTACTGAGTTATAGGACAATTGAATGGTAAATTGTCTGTTGCTAAGTTTTAAAAAAGAAGAGCTAGTTCTCATCTCTTGAGTGCGCAACACAATAGATCGCAGCTGTGAGCCACTTGGAAAGAAGCATTGGTTCTTGAACTGTTTTATTTAGCTGGGAACTATTTTGGACATGGGTAGGCAAACTTTTATTTCAGAAAGAAGGAAATAAGTTTTGCTACAACCCCCACCCTGGAATTTTATTAGGCACAGGCCAACAGGTTAATTTCTATACAAATGCAAGTGCAAAACTTTGGTTCAGCTAAAGATTATGACTGGAAAAAAAAGTCAGTGTAAGTAATGGCCCCATATCCGTAAGTTTCTCAGTGCTGCACAGCCTCCTGTTGAGATCACACCAGCAGCTTTTGCAAAACTGCCTCTTGCTGGTCATCACAGCCCAGGAGGCAGCTCAGATAAACAGTGGCTAAAAAGTCTTCCCGATTTCACCACAGTTCAGTGTAGCAAATATTGTATTGTTTGAAACAGTTTTATTCTTGTAGAATATCTAATGCATAACCTAAGAAAATCAAATTGGAGTTTCTTCTGAGTTGTGAGTTCTCCGTGTCCATACCTGATGACATCTTTTATCTTTAACCCTTAGAATTATGTGCTAAATAGAACAAATCTGATTTTTCTTATCTGAAACTAAGATAGGCAGACAGAAGCCTACTTACTTAGGAGTTAATCTAAGGTTGGTAAACTAAAACATTTGCTAACGTTCAGGTTTTGTAGACTTTTTTCTTTAAGATTTTTGGCAGAAAATATATTTTTTAAGTATGGGTTTTGTTTTTTCACTTTTACGGTGGGTCAAATGTTTATATTTAATCTTTCTCTTTGCACAGGTACCCGTAGGATAACTGGTTTCATTGTAGTTCCATTTCTGATTGACTCAGCCTCCTCGCTGTTCCCTAAATGACTGCTTGTAAAGGCTCTGTTCCCACATCCTTGCAGGCTTGTCTTTTTTATAGTAGCTGTTAGAACTGCATTAAAGTGGTATCTTCTATTTTGTAGCTTCAGTTTGCACTTTTTTACTCTTTGTAATACTAGGCATTTTTCATATGCCTGTAAACCATTTGAAAAAAAATGTCTTTAGTTCGTTGCTCTGTTTTATTCATTTCAGCTGTACAGTGTAGAGATAACCAGGTTTTTTTTTTTGTTTGTTTGTTTTTTTTTTTTTTTTTTTTGTCTTAGAGTCTGTTCTGATGCATTATAGTGGAAATTAATTTGTCTCCTAACATTTAGGGGAAAGACCCTGATGTTAAACTAATTAGTATTACCTTTCCATTTTAAAGTCAGGAACCATTTCCAACCAGAATACTGGAAAAGGAATTTAAATTATATAAACAATACCATTTTTCTGTCTTACAGACTTCTGTGAGCGAAAGCCTTCAGAGGGAAGCTGCTAAGAAGCAGGCCATGAAACAGGTAAGAGGTGGAAGAAAAAAATGCATTCAACCAAATGTTTGGTATCTAATACTGAGATATAACAGAATAAATGTATATAATAAAATCATTGTATTTCTTGAATTGTGTAAACTGTTTCTCAATTTATATAGATTACAGACTTTCTTTATAAATTTCAAAGGGAAATATAATTATGTTTTTATTGTAGGATGTAGATTAAGCCAGCTTTGTGTTCAGCTGACTCAGTAATGTGACAATAGGTTGTTTAAATTGTTAGAATTTGTATTTTTTATTAAATGTTGCTTGGAGCTCACTTGTCAGAAGAAAAATGTCTATCCACAGCCAAAATCATTTCAGTTACTTAGAATTCATCTGCCAAGAAATGAGTGAGTGGTCAGGAAATTTTTTTTAAAGATTCATGTATATTTCATGTATATGAGACACACCAGAATCAGATACCATTATAGATGGTTGTGAGCCATTATGTGGTTGCTGGAAATTAAACTCAGGTTCTCTGGAAGAGCAGTCATTGCTCTTAACCACTGAGCCATCTCTCCAGCCCCCGTCGGGTCATTTTTAACAGTGATTCTGTTATGAGCACCCCAGTGATTTTTAGCACTTTCCCCCATACATCCATTATCTGAAAACTTAGCAGTGCTTCTTGCTGATTCCTGATTTTATAATAGTGAGTCTCAGCTTTCACTGTCCTGAGCATGGCACAGTGAACACAGTTGAGAGAGCTGCTCTAGAGCACCCTTCTCCATGCCCACCCTCTGCCACTTTGCTGCTCTGACTGCCTCTGCTTCCTGCTGCTCCCAAACTAGCTCTTACCAGGAGGTGTGATTGCATTTTCCAAATTGTAAGGAAAATATGAACTAGGAAATGGATGGTTTTTTAATAGTCTTTTCCTCCCCTTCCCTTTTGAAAATGTTGACATTTTCACCTCTTTCACTGGAAAAGTATGTTTGTAATGATTAAATATACCATTTAGTGTAATTATCTAGAAAAAAAAATGTCTAATAATGCCAAAATTGCTAGCACTTAAAGAATGAGCTAGGGGACTGGAGAGATGGCTCAGTGGTTAAGAGCACTGACTGCTCTTCCAGAGGTCCTGAGTTCAAGTCCCAGCCATCACATGGTGGCTCACAACCATCTGTAAGACAGCTACAGTATACTTATATATAATAAGTGAATACATCTTTAGACAAAAAGAATGAGCTAGTAATATATACACTTTGTTCATTTCTACTTTAAAGATGTCAGGGAATTGGAGGTGGCTAGGCATTGCACATATGAGGTCAGGAGCTGGTTCTCCTTGTCCACCATGTTGGGTGTCTTTCCAGTCTTTGTTTCTTGTTTCTGCAGCTGTGCTACTTAACTTCTGGCCTGTTCTCCTGTCTCTGCCTCCCATCCTGCTCCAGCAGTGCTGGATTACGGGTTTATGATGCCACGTAGGTTTTTGTTTTGTTCTTTGTTTATTGTTTTGTCATGAGTTCTAGGGATTAAACACTTTTGCCTGCTGAGCCGTTTCTCCTGCCCTATGATGTGTGTGCGTGTGTGTGTGTGTGTGTGTGTGTGTGTGTGTGTGTGTACGCATGTTATTTAGAAATAAGCTCTTGCCTATCAACCTGACTCAGCATCGAAAGTGCTGAGATGATAGGTGAATCCCACCATACATTGCTTTATACTACTTTCTTCAGGCTATTTTCCCTTAGTTTAAAAGATTATTGCATTAATTTTTAAATTGTGGGTCAGGAGTGTGATGTGGCATGTGTGGGGTCAGAGGCTAGTTTCCAGGGGTATGTTCTCTCCTGTCTTGTGAGTTCAGGTTGTCAGGCTAGGTGTTATCTTACCATCTTACTAGCTTCTTTTCAGAGGTTTTTGTTGGTGTTATATTTACATGTAAGAGTTTACATGAAAGAGTTGTGCCAACTCTTAAAAGTTTAAATTCTTAGAATTAGATACAGTGAAATTTTAATTGCAAATCCTACAAGAATGCTTCCCAATGTTACAATATTGTAGCTATTTTCAGGAATCACAAGTGTTTTAGATGAATGCATGAATCTGTTCTGTATGTAGTTGATTGCCATGTCTGATATAACTCTTTAAAGCTGTTTATTTACCCCAAGCACTTCTATGATTTGGTTCTGTTTTTTGAGACAGGGCGTCATTATGTAGCCCTGGCTGGTCTGGAGCCCACTACTTAGCTAACCCTGTTCTTGAACTCCTAATCCTCCTGACTCCACCTCCCAAGTGCTGTGATTATGCACTGCCACTTTCAGTTGGTTTTGGTGATGACTAGATAATATTTCTCCTCTTTAGATTCTCTCAGCTAGCCTGTGGAAGGAATAGCAATTCACTATCTTTCATTTTCTGAATATTGAGAATTCAGAATATGTGATTCTTAGTATAAAAACAATATTCCAAATACAGTTTATTCATTTATATATGCATTATTCTAGATTCTGAGAGTTTAGTGTAGAAATCTAGGACAGACTGGCACTGTAGTTCAGTGATAGTGACTCTGGGTTCAGTTCTTAGTACTGCTAAGAAATCTGAGGATACCAGGTTGATTGTTTTGAATGATTATATCACCCTTTTTTTAGAACCACTCTTGGGCTGGAAAGGTGGCTCAGCAGTTAAAAGTACTGACTGCTCTTCCTGAGATCCTGAGTTCAAGTCCCAGCAACCACATGTTGGCTCACAACCATCTGTAATGGAATCTGATGCCCTCTTGTGTGTCTGAAGACAACTACAGTGTACATAAAATAAATAAATCTTTTAAAAGAAAAGACTATTCTTGGCATCTATAATAAACATTGCTGTCTATAAAAATTGCTGTATAGCAATTAAAAAAAAGTAAATGTGTTACAGCTCTGTATTTCAGAAGCAAAAGATTATGATTTGTCGAGCAGTAAAAAGGTAGAAACGTTAAACATACTCTGAGTGGGGCTGGAGAGATAGGTTGGCAGTTCAAAGCACTGGCTGCTCTAACAGAAGACCAAGATTTGGTTCCAGCATCCACATGGAGGCTCACAACCATATGTAACAACTCCTGTATCCGGACTGCCCTCCTTCTTCTGGCATCCTTGGGCACTGTGTGTCGCACAAACAGACATACATGCAGGCAAAACATAAAAAATGAAATAAAATAAATCTATAAAGAAGAGTTGAAAACTACGGTGTTGTATCAGATCAAAAGAAACACGGTGTTAGAAGTTAAATTTCTCAGAAATGGCTTCAAGATAGGGTTGAACTAACTCTGAAACG
The DNA here is from genome assembly GCF_963924665.1 of Micromys minutus. NCBI lineage: Eukaryota > Metazoa > Chordata > Mammalia > Rodentia > Muridae > Micromys > Micromys minutus. Next base: position 27,958,679 of record NC_137979.1, on the reverse strand, counting down.
CTAAGTAAGTTATTTATTTTTATAAATATATAAGTGTTTTGCCTACATGTATGTATGCATGTATGTGAGTCATGTGCCCTTTGTCCTCAGAAGCCAGAAAAAAGCATCAGATCTAGAATTGGTTATGTATGGCTATGAGCCAACATGTGCCATATACTGGGACTCGAACCCAGATCCCCTGCAAGACTCCTGGGCCATCTTTCTAGCCTCAAGATAAGATTTTGATATGCCATAGGAGGAACAAAATAGAAACATAAGAAAAGCAGAGGACTTCCTGTGATCAGTAGTGTAAAAAGTGGTAATATGGCTCCCACTTAATTCTGTGTTTGCATTCTTTCTCTTTTCCTGTTAGGGACTTTATATCTGTCTTCTGTGATCATACATTTGAAAACTAAACAAGGCATTAGGAAACCTCATTTATTAAATGTGACATAAAACTTAAGCCAGGGCTCCGTGCTGCTCACTCATGCCGTTGGCTTCTTAAACTTCTGATGTGGATAATTGTAAGTGACGGTGTCATCGTTGATTTCCATTGAGCACTTGCCCCCTGCCAGACTGACTGTAGATGTCTTGGGTATTAAGTTGTCACAGCTTAGAGAGAGAGGGAAGTTAAAGCACACAAAGATTGCAGCAAACCTGCTCAGAGTAAGGGAAGCCGGGGCTCACACCCAGGTGGTTTACTGTAGAGTTTGCACTCGTTTTTCCTGCTTTGAAATGTGGTGGTACAGTTTTTAAGATTGATTTCTAGTCTCTCAACCTTTCTCAAAAAGACTTTTAATGTTGACTGACTCATATTTTTTAAACATTGGCCTTTTTTTAAAGACCAAACTGGAGATTCAGAAAGCTCTTGCAGAAGACTCCACTGTATATGAATATGACAGCATTTATGATGAAATGCAGAAGAAAAAGGAAGAAAGTAACCCCAAGCTGCTTTTGGGGAAAGATCGAAAGGTTAGTAGCTCTAATTTGATCTTGACCTGTTTTTTTTTTTCCTTTATTGTTTTGAAAGTGACCTCAGTAAAAATTTTAGTTATTATGGTGAGTTCTTGGTTCTAAACTATTGATTTGACTTTTTAGAATCTAGACCCTAACAGTGGTCAAGTGAATTATCTAGTATTTTTGATTTTTTAAAAAACTTTGAAACCTTTGTAAGTAATTTTTAAAAAAATTTTCTTTAGCAATTCAGTATATTAGATTTATACTGCTCTTAATTTGTTTTCTGATCCATTCCTTTGTTGAATTAAGAATATTAAATAGTCGGGCATAGTAGCATGCACTTTAAATTCCAGTACTCAAGAGACAGAGGCAGGTGGGTATAAGTTGAAGACCAGCCAGGGCTATATGGTGAGTGAGAGCCTGTTTCCAAAAATACCTTTTTCTATAGCATATGCCATTGGGAAACTGAGGCAGGAGGGTCAGAAGATGAGTGCCACCTTGGGTAGACAGTAAACTAAAGAGGGTCTTGGACTGTGCCGTGCGTTATCTTAATTCTGGGACCACAAGTGTACACCGGCCGTCATTCTCTCTGCTGCACTGAGAGTTTTAGTAGCGGCCACTTCAGTAGTAATTTTGCTAGCAAATTTATTCTGAGTTTTGAAAAGACAGATCTTTTTACGTTAAACATTTCTATACTAATGGGTGTCTTTTCTTTCCTCTTTCCTAAATAATTTTATTTTTCTCAAGCCCAAATATATTCACAACTTATTAAAAGCAGTCGAGATCAGGAAAAAGGAACAGGAAAAGAGAATGGAAAAGAAAATACAGAGAGAACGAGAGATGGAAAAGGGAGAATTTGATGATAAAGAGGCATTTGTGACATCTGCTTATAAAAAAAAACTTGAAGAGAGAGCTGAAGAGGAAGAAAGAGAAAAGAAGGCAGCTGCCCTGGAAGGTAACAGGGAGGGAGAGCCCAGACCGCTGCCTGAGCCACACGCAGTCTCCTGCCAGTTACACTGTTACATTGTTGTGACCATAGTGTATGTGTGACTTCAGGATACCCTGTGTGTGTCAGGATGTGACACAGATACAGATGAACCCTTAAGTAACCGTTATTTCTATTAGGCCTTTTATTTAGTTCTTATCTTACTAAACTATGATCATTATAAGCCATTGTCTTAGAAATTCCAAATACAGAGGCATAACAACATTACATTTGCCAGGAACCTATGTAAACTTTAAATTCTAATTATGTATTCTGGGATGAGAAAATGTAAAACATTAACTGGACAGTTAGAAAAAGAATCTGATTAATAATCAGAACTAAGAAATATTTTAGCCATTGAATTTAGTGTTCTTGTGGTCAGTTTCTCAAGATCAGACTATGCTGTAATTTAATTGTAATTTAATTGTCAAATGCTATTCAACTTCAAGTGAAAGAAAACTAGAACTGTCAGGTTGTATCTGGGCCAGAGCGATGGCTCAGTAGGTGAAGGAGCTCATCACCAAACCTGACAACTTGAGTTCAATCCCTGGGATCTACCTGATAGCAAGAGAGCCAGCTCCCACAGAGTGTCCATACAATAAAAAATACATATCCCCACTTCCTGGTCCAGAGAATGTTTGTCCATCTTTGTATGTTACATGGGCCGCATATGTGAGATAAAGCTGTGTTGCGCTTCGCTGAATCTGTAGTCTCAATTTGCCTTTGCTTTCCTTCTCAGCACGTTTAGATGTGACCAAGCAGAAAGATCTCAGTGGATTTTATCGGCATCTATTAAATCAAGCAGTTGGTGAGGAGGCAGTTCCTAAATCCAGCTTTCGTGAAGCCAGGTAAGAAGTGGAATATTTAGAAAAAAATGATACCTTGACAGTCTGAGGGTACATGACTTGGGAGTCATTTTAAACTCTTGAAACAGGGGGGTACTGTGTTGTGTGTTGTATTGTTAGTAATTGGATGAAATGAGTGGAGTTTTAAGTTTCTTCACATAAAAACCTGAGATTTTGTTCAAAATGGTTTTTCTACAGTTCACAAAAAAAAATTATTAGTTTACATCAAAACATTTAAGTGTATAAAATTTCTGAATATTTAAATGTTTTATGGATCTTATGTATGGCCTTAAAGAAGAAACAAAATGGGGCAGGAGAGGTGGTTCATCAATTAAGAGCACTGACTGCTCTTTCAGAGGTCCTGAGTTCTTTTCCCAGCAACCACTTGGTGGCTCACAACCATTTGTAATGGGATCCAGTGCCTTCTTCTGGCACGTCTGAAGACAGCTGCAGTGTGTTCATATACATAAAGTAAATCTTTAAAAAAAAGAAAAAGAAACAAAACTAAACTTTTTTAAACTAAATATTTTAAGGCCCTGGTGCTTGAGAACAGCTACTGTAAGAAGTAAGGAGAAATTTGTAAAGAATTTAGTCATATAGCATATAATTTTATATGATAGCATATAATATGAAAGTGGCCTATTTTCATGATTGAACCCAGTTTCCATATAGGTCAAATTCACAAATTAGAGACTAAAGCTGCCCTGTCTAATATCAGCAGTAATAACATATTGGTATTTAGATACCTTAAAGGTAGATAAAACCTAACACTTTAATCTTAGTTCTACATTTCACATACTATGCTACCAATTTTGGCTAATAACTGCTCAGATGTAGATATTAGTAGATACTACCATGTCTGTAGATAGGCACTTCTGCTACCCATCTCTGATCTGGAAAAGCAAAAAATTAGAAGACCTTTAGATAAAATTTTAAGATATTATAGGAACAGTAAGATAATTATGCCATGTGTGTACAGTGTAGTGGGATGTAAAGGGGAAACTTTGCAGAGAGTATAGGATATCTTAGAACACGTAACTGGTGTGCTCACCTGCATCCAGTCCACCTGCACTGAGAAAAAGCAGTCATCTGTGAGTGTTATCAGTGAGTTAATTACACAGCTGAAAAGCATAGTTGATAAAATAATTTTAGACTTACTGATGGTAGCAGCCAGGAAGATTCACAGATTTCTGTTTTGTTGTGATGGGTACCAAGGTACTATATCAGGGTGACGTTGCCTTTCTAATCTATTTTAGGACTGTAATAAAAGAAGAGAAGCTCAGGGGTTACCCTGATGAAACAGATTCAGAGAACGGACCATCACAGCAGAACTGCATCCTGCAAAGTGGTATAGAGGAAGCAGAGGAAAACCCAGATGCTGACAGTGATTTTGATGATAAGAGCAGTGAGGATGGTGAAAGGGAAGAACAAAAAGTAAAGTCCAGAGGGGAAGAAGACACCAGCACCTCCATAAAATATTCCAGGCATCACAAGAATCACGCCCACTCACGATCATCTAGTGAGGAAAGGGGGCTCAGTAACAAGCACCACTCCCGAGGTTCCCAGTCAAGAGGACATGAGCAAAGAGGAGGTCAGCACCACGACAGGCAGTCCAGAGACCACGAGAGCTGTCACAAGGACCGCAGCCACCGGGAAGAAAAGAGTTCTCATAGGCACAGAGAGGCCAGTCATAAAGATCACTACTGGAAGAGGCATGAACAGGAAGATAAACTGAAGGGACGAGAACAGGGAGAAAGGCAGGACAGAGAGTGGAAGAGGGAGAAATACTCCTCAAGGGATCAAGAGAGAGACAGACAACGAAATGATCATGACAGATACAGTGAGAGAGAAAAGAAAAGCAAAGAAAAAGAAGAGCACACGAGAGCAAGGAGGGAAAGATGTGAGGATAGTGGTAAGTACAGAGAGAGGGAGAGGCCAGAAGGAAGTGGGCAGTCTTCAGAAAGACATCGAGACAGAAGGGAAAGCAGCCCAAGGTCTAGACCAAAGGACGACTTTCTTGACCAAGAAAGATCCAGCAAAGGGAGAAACATGGAAAAGGACAAAGGGGAACAAGGGAAACCCTCTCGTTCTGAAACTTCACTAGCAACAAAACACAGACTGGCAGAGGAAAGACCTGAGACGGGCAGTGAGCACGAGAGGCCCCCTGAGGCCGTGAGCAAGTTTGCAAAGCGGAGCAATGAGGAAACCGTGCTGTCAGCCAGAGACAGGTATTTGGCCAGGCAGATGGCACGGATAAACGCAAAGACTTACATTGAGAAAGAAGATGACTAAGGACTACCCAGATCTGGTGTCCTTGGAAGCACAGAGCAATGTGACCCTTGAACTTGATTTGAGAAAGCATATGACTGTAAGAACAGCCACTAGAGAGTATTTTTTAAAGTGTATTTAAAATTTGTTAAGTCAGAAGTCAGTTCTTTGAGCTTTGGTACTTGCCAAGAATTGTGAAGGATTTCCTAATCTATAGCACTCTTGATTGTATGTAAGAATCATAAGGTGTTAAATCTTAAAAGTTCTTTGTGACAAAAATTGGCTTCATGTTATGTTTATACATTAAAAATAGCTTGTTAAAATGTTGCTTATGAGTTTTTTGTTTTTGTGTTAACTATTTATTACCTGAGTGGGTGTTTGCCTACATATAAGTTACCAAGTGGCTGCCTGGTACCCACAGAGAAGGCCAGAAGAAAGCATTGGATCCCCTGAAATTGAAGTCATAGATGTTTGTGAACTGCCATGTAGGTGCTAGGATTTAAACCTGGGGTCCTCTGTATGAAAACCCAGTGGTCTGAACCATCCAGCCATTTCTCTGGCTCTGAGGGGTGTTGTGTGTGTGTTTTTATTATGTTCTTCATTCACCTTGGGGTGATTTGTTGTTGTAGTACTCTTGTTGCCCAAGCCATTCTAGAAATCCTGTGCTCAAGTGATCCTCCTGTCTCAGCCTCTTGAATGCTAGAACTGTAGGCAGTGACCGACCCTAGGCCCAGTCTGTTGTTGCAGAAACTATTTTGTAAATATTATCTATTGAGTTAAAATATATACATTTTAGAAACAGAAAATTGTACATGTTCTGAAATTTGTGTTAAAATGTAACAGAGATAGATCATGCATGTTGTCTAAACTTTTTGATCCACAGCATACTTAGCTTAAATAAAAATAAAGATAGTAATATGCTACTGTATTTAATTCACCTTTTACTTAACTGTAAAAGCAATTCCCAGGATAGGGACAAAGCTCAGTAGTAGAGTTCTTGCCTGACGTGCACAGGGTCTTGGAGTTGATGTCTAAGATTGAAGAAAAGCAGTGATTTCATTCATGTTCAGTTCTCGGTCGTTTAAAAGACATCACTTTTTTTTAAGTTTGTATTTTGCAGATTACTATATTGATGTGTAACTAAGTCTGTCAGCTGAGAATGAAAAAAAAAAATGTTTTATATATTCCAACAAGGAGACTGTTAAAACTATGTTCAAATAAAAATAGTTTCTGAACTAAGTCATTGGAACTTTGACATCCTATAATTTATTCATGGGTAAAGAAAGGATTACTAATAAGAAAGTTGTTCATGGCAAGTTTTCCCCATCACAAAAAGATAATTTATCTGACAATACTTTACCATGGAGAGTTTTTCATTTTAGAAAGATAAGCTTGCTTTCCTATGTTGAAGTAGATAAAAGCTATTGTATATCAAAAGTCTTTTATATATTGTATATAAAAAGCTTAATATTTATTATATCCTTAGATCCAAAAAGGAAACATAACAAAGCGAATTTCTAGATTCCTGCTTGAGTTGGGGAAATTTATGTTCTTACAGACCCTGGATAGCCCCTGGAAAGCACTCAGTACACAGGGGAAGCAGCATGGGTGTGGGACAATGAGACTTGGAGCAAGAGTGAGCTCAGACTCAGCAGAGAGCACTGCTCCTTAGGATTATCCCATATTCTGGGAAAAGTTAATTTGATTATGTTGTGCAGATAGTCTAAAGAGGGAAAGAGATGGTATCAAAGAGATCAGATAAACTCATTTTTCTTCTCCCAGAAGTGCAAAAGCTTCCACAAAACAGATTGGATAGGAAAAGACTGATTGCTTAGGATGCATAGATCTTTCCCTCAGAAGCAGGTTTTTTCTGTCAGCTATTTCATTCTAAGGTTTACCATAGATACAATGATTGTACTAGAAGTCCTACTTACAAAAGCCTTCCTGTAATTTTGTTAAAGGTTTTGCATCCACACGGTAAAGACAGCCTTTTCTCTGTTGTCCTGTCTCAGTTTCATGTACATGAACCAGAATACATTTAAACACCAGTAAAGTTATTACTGCAAAAACAAATAGAACCATTGCCAGGATGTGAAATCTGTTGAGTTTCTGTAAATATTTTTGCCATGAGCAAAATAGGTGTAATATTGGAAGCCAGAAGAGGACATCAGATCCCAGATGGCTCCTGATCTGACACATATATTTATGTTTTTATATTCCACTTAGGTCTTTAAACTAACCTTAGCATGGCGAAACAATAGCATTCTGCCTCCTATCATGAGTTTGCCCTTTATCCCCATTGACAAAAGGCATTTGCATTCTGCAATTACAGGAATTAACATGCAGTGCAGTCATTAAACAACACTATCAGGGCTGGAGAGATGGTTTTGTGGTTAAGAGCACTCACTTGGCTTCTCTTGCAGAAGACCCAGGTTCAATTCCCAGCAACTACATGGCAGCTCACAACTGTTTATATCTGACACCCTCACACAGAAACATGCAGGCAAAACACCAACACACATGAAATTAAAAAAAAAAAAAAAACATTCTTTGGGTTAGGCCCTATTTCCCCAAATCTTTGCTTGATGTGTTAAAAGTCCTGGTGTCTCATTTCTCCAGCCGTCACTAAGATGTCCTGGTGGGAGCCACCTGGGACTTTGTTCTTTCTCTGAAAAGACAAGCATAACTGTGTCTGCACGTTAAAGTACCAGGCCCCTCCTGAGGACCTAGGTTTCCATCATCCATGTGGCCATACACTGCCATCTGTGGCTCCCAGAGGATCTAATGTCCTCTTCTGGCTTCCAATGGCACTGCAAGCACATGATACACAGACATAACCCGGTAGAACACCCATACACTCAAATTTTAAAAGATGAACTACAACTTTGATGAACCAACTATTTGTAGTTTCCAAAATCCACCTTATAAATGTTAATAAGACAAAAAGAACCTTTAGAAATCATAACAAAGTAGAAAGCCTTAAGATTGAAGTTAACATCGATGTTCAGACAAATGTGGGGTGGGGGAGGCTCCATTTTTAATAAGGTGTGACTGGAACAACACAGCACAAGACATGCCTAACAAACACAGCTAGAACTGACTAATTAAGGCAACATACAGTATCTAGTTGATTATCCAAAATAAATCACCGTGGTCAAGGAATTTCTAGACTGGAGACAAGATCTGAAACAAAGTGAGTGTTCTGGATGGATCTATTTGTACAAGAAAATCGGGAGGAGATGGCAGAAAGGAAGGGTCTTTCTTAATTGGAAAGTTATGATCAAAAGAATGCCCTTGTTTATAGGAAGCACTTCCCTTGCCATCATTTTTTATTGTTAGAATCTGTTTTAAGATCACACACAGCCATTCCTCAGCATCTCCATTTCACACGTTGAAATTTTAGTTTATAAAAACCATATAATTAGAAACAACCCAGGCTAAAAAAAAAAAAAAAAAAAAAAAAAAAAAAAAAAAAAAAAAAACCCACAGTTGAAACGTCACACACTCAGTGTTGGTGAGGCTGTGGCAGATCAGTTGTGTGGACCGTGACATGCAACCTCATTTCTAGAGCACTTTTTTCCTCAGTTCTGCCATCCACCTTTTGCTTTCATTCTCCTTTACTTTGAGAACTGACTTTGCTAGTTTTATACTAACTTGACATAGGCTGAGTTATCAAAGAGGAGGGAGTCTTAATTAAGAAAATGATCTTTATAAGATCAAGCTGTAGGCAAGCCTGTGGGGCATTTTCTTAATTAGTGATTGATGGGGAACACCCGGTTCATTGTAGGTGGGGCCATCCCTGGGCTAGAGATCCTGAGTTCTATAAGAAAGCCAGCTCAGAAAATCATTAGGAGTAAGCTAATAGGCAGCACTCTTCTGTGGCTTCAACATAGCCTCCTAACTCCAACTTCCTGCCCTGCTTGAGTTCCTGCCCTGACTTCCTTCAGTGAACAGTAGTGTGGAAGTGTAAGTCAAGCCCTCTCATCCTCCCCACCCTCAGTTGCTTTGGCCCTGGTTTTTTGCAGCAATGGTGCTTCCTCCTGGACTCAGGGTTAGGCACAAGCCACACCCTAACACCTATGTTCACAGAGGTATTACTTATTAAGTGGAAAAGAAAAGTTAAGATGGCTGATTTCGAATTTAGGCAGAAAACAGCAGCAAATGACCCTGAAAGTGTGATTTTTAAGAGGTAAAAAGGGAGGTCTGTGTTAGAATGGGCTAGGAGTCAGTGATATGTTTTCATTGGGCATGTAATTAAGGTAGCCTAAAGGGGCTTTTGATTGCTGGATGTCAGCACTTTGATAGCTGGACCTTCATGATCATCTTTAGGAATGAGTCTGGCATGAGGAACCGTCCGTGTAAGGGAACAGACCTTGGCCAACCTTAGGGATGTAATCTACAGTTTAGCAAGGGAGAGGGAATAGGGAAGATCAAGGTCTTCTGGTGCCATGTTTGTCAGGCTTGGACCTGCTAAAGCCCTTTAATATAACACTAAGACGAGTTGACTTCAGGATAGTGGGGTATTGCTATAATTGACTGTATTGTTCCGGGGAGGATTGTGGAGGGACTTTGAGCTAGAAAAGCCATTGAGTGTTGAGGGACTTTGAGCTAGATAGCCATTGAGTGTTGAGGGTCCAGTGAGCTATTCTGTAGAAGCTTGGGAGCTAAGAATGTTGAGAGCGGTGCAGATGATAGAGGCCTGGCTAATGAAGTTTCAGAAGAAACACTCTACTGGCCCATTTGAGTTACGGATCAGTGGTTCAGGTCTGCTGGGACTGAAGAATCGGCTGTGATTAAGCAGAGATGGAGCAGTGGTGGTGCACGCCTTTAATCCCAGCTCTGGAAAGGCAGAGGCAAGAAGATCACTGTAAGTTCAAAGCCAGCCTGGTCGACATAGTAAATTCCAGAACAGCCATGACTATCACACGGGGGTGGGGGGGGGGGAGAGGGAGAAGTTGAGATGACATCTTCTGGGAAATGTTTAAATCTTTTTCTCGGGTCAGCACAGAAAAGCTGTGTTCTGGAAGTGGCTAAGTTGTATCTCCTGCTGGCAGCTGAACTTGATAATGTAAGAGTCACCCAGGTGGTACTGGTTTTGAAGGCATGAGGGGGTCATGGAGAGCAGCAGAGTCGTGGCACTGTGTGGCAGGCTTGGAGTCTGAATAGATGTGGGGAGAGGCTGTGGATGAAAGAGCAGCCTAGTGGCTCCCTTTGGGAGATGCCAATACCATGAGAGTACTACCAAGGACAGCAACAGCTGTGGCGGCGCTGAGCGGGCCTGAGCCTAAAAGACAGTGTGTGCTGTGTTTGGCAGAGCTAGAGAAGTGACCCAACCCTTTGGAGGAGGCCAGAAGATGGCGAGTGAATCCCAGACAGTTTGGGTTCATTGCACTGTTGGAGTTGGCTTTTGATTGGTTCAGATTGTGTCCTGGTTCTTCCTTTTGAAGGGAGGAAAAAATTTTATTTATTTATTTATTTTACAGGAGCCCACATTCAAGAGACTTTTGGGGGGAGGCAGGGGAGTGTTGAGGACACACTGTGTGTGTCCCTGGCTGTCCTGGAGCTCATTCTGTAGACTGCAATGGGCCTGAACTTACAGACATCTGCCTGCCTCTGCCTCCCCAGTGTTAGGATTAGAGAAGTGAGCCACCACTGCCCAGGTGAGACTACATTTTTTTAAAAAAGAGACATTAGACTTCTATAGAGACTTTGAATTTTGAAAGAATCTAGATTATTTTAAAGTGTTTGAATTTGTAAGGCTGTGGAACTCTTTAAGTAGGTAAGATATCTTCTATTGTAATGTCTTTACTAGTGTGTGATCCTGAGAAGTAAGAGAAAGGAAAGGTTGTGGCTTAACAGTGGCACATTTGTGTTTTGAGTTGACAAGGGAAACACAGGCCAGTTCTGAGATTTTCCAGATGTATGACCTCAAAGAAATCAGCTTCCCCCAGCCTAAGGGTCTTCCCGAACACACCTAGGAACCAGCATCTGCTGTCTAGACCAACGGTAACCACGTGAAACAACACATTAGAGACTAAAGCTCAGACTACAAAGAACTGTAATAACCTATTTCTGAAATGTGTTGTTCATAGTTCAAGGAGGTTTTCTGTTCTTTTTCGTTTTGTTTTGTCTGTCTGTTTCTTTGTGTAGCGCTGGCTATCCTGGAACTCATTCTAGTCCAGGCTGGCTTCACACTCAGAGTGTGAGAATTAAGGGTGTGTGTCATCATCGTCTAGTTCAGCTCAAGGTAATTTTCATATTAAATACTTAAAGGGCTATATAAATGTTTGATAATTTACAGTTAATACTTTTTAAAGATTTAGTTATTTGTTTTATGTATATGAGTACACTGTACACTGGAGCTATCTTCAGACACACCAGAAGAGGGCATCAGATCCCATTACAGATGGTTGTGAGCCACCATGTGGTTGCTGGGAATTGAACTCAGGACCTCTGGAAGAGCAGCCAGTGAGTGCCCTTAACCACTGAGCCATCTCTCCGGCCCTATAGTTAAGATTTTTATCTTTACCTTAAGAATTTAAAATTTTGAATGGAAGTTTTTATATAAAAAAATCACGTTGTGATTAATGATAAGGTAATAAAAATCCCTCCTCTGGAGTCTTAATCTTTGCAGGTTTTCCTCTTATGATTCATCTTGCCATTCCTGTCCTCTTCCATGGTTTCTGCCACTTTGCTGTCTAAGACTGCACTGACAGTTGCACTCTGAAGGCTCTGTGATTACCTTTTTGAAACACGTACTTTTTACTATTGACTTTTCTTGTTGCTCTAACCAAATACCTTACTAAGCACTGTAAGGAAGGTGTGTGTGTTTCAAGACAGGGTTTCTCTATATCCCTGGCTGTCCTGGAACTCAATCTGTAGACCAGGCTGGCTTTGAACTCATAGATTAACCTGCCTCTGCCTCTCAAGTGCTGGGATTAAGGGTGTGCACCACCATTGCTCATCTCACCATAAGGAAGTACGGGTTTATTCAGTTCATAGCATGAGAGTGCAGCCCATCATGCCAGGAGGTGTGTCAGTAGGAAGAGCTTCCACAGTCAGGAGCAGAGAGATAGAGATGCTATGACTTTCCTTTCTCCCCGCCCCCCATTGGTACCCATGACAGGGCCTTCTCTTCTCACAGGAGAAGGGGAAGAAGGGATAGGAGGAAAGGGGGTGAGGATGGGATGGGAGGAGAGAAGGGGGGAGGCTGCAATTGGGATGTAAAGTAAAGAAAGGGAAGTAATTTTCCTTTTTATTTATTCTTCCCCTATATATTACATCCTGATTGCAGTTTCCCCTTCTTCCTGTCCCCCAGTCTCTCCCCTCCCCTTTCCCCCAGGTCTACCTGCTCCCCTTCACTTCCCCTCAGAAAAGAGCAGGCCTCTTAGGGATGATATCAACCAAATAAGGAAGGTATAACAAACTACATTAAGACAGGCACATCACATCAAGGCTGGATGAAGCAACCCAGTTAGGAAGAAAGGGGTCCCAAAAGCAGAATGGTAGGCAAGAGTCACAGGCAGTCCCCATGCCAACGGTTAGGCTTCCCACAAGAACACTAAGCTGTACAACCATAATACATATGCAGAGGACCTAGGCCAGACCCACACAGGCTCCCTGGTCTCTGTGAGGCCACTTAAGTCACAGTCAGTTGATTCTGTAGGCTATGGTACCAGTGGAGGAATTGGGACACCAACCCGGCCACAAAACCTGCAACCTACAGTTTGTCATGCCTGCAGGATGTGCTGGTACCAGACTAGCAGAATCATCATTAGAGAGACTTCATCCAGCAACTGATGGAAGCAGATCCAGAATCCCACTGCCAAACTTTAGACAGAGTTTGGGAAGTCCTGAGGAGGAAGGAAGGACGGATTGGAGGAGCCTGAAAGATCAAGGGCATCACATGAACATGGCCCACAGCCTTCTCCTTTCTGTTCTGACTCCTGAGCAAAGGGAATGGGTCTTTCCACTCAGTTAAGCCTCACTGCTACTGCCAGGAGTTTGTCTCCTAGCCAATTCTAAATCTCATCAAGTTGATGAGTCATCGAACCTTAAATTGACTGATGTTTAGGACCATTTCCTTCTACACATCTGCAAATGACCTGTTAGCCATCTATCTTATGAGTTATGAAGTTCATTTTCCAATTTTATTTGTTGAAATTGGGGGGGGGGGTGTTGAAAGAAATAAACTTCTGGAATTCTCCAATATAAACATTTGCCTTTGTTTTATTTACAAAATTAAGCGCCAGTTTGGCTGGATATAGGCTTAAAGCTGAAAGCTTTCCTTTGCTGAGTTTCTCTTCCTCTTGTTCCATCAGGGTGGCATATGAGAACACTTGGCTTTGTATGTGACTGTGCCTTAGGATCACCTTTACTTATCACTAGTGATTTTGAGAAAGAAGTCAAGTGCCACCAGGTTAGACTGGGTTCTCTGATAGCTGTTTTTAGTCCCTTCTGGGTGTCACTTTGTCAACTTTTCTCCTTAGGGTCTCAAACCAAATAACTAGAGGCAATTTCTTTTAAGTTCATGTAAGGCTCCCTTTTTCTTAGTCTAAAGGTAGCTTTTATCTTTCTACCTTTTCCCTATCTTCCCTCTCCTCCTCTTCTTCACCCTTCTCCACTTCCTCCTCTTCCTTTCTCTCTTGTCTTCCTTCTTCCCCTCCACTTCCTGCCACTCACAGTTCACTACCAAATCAATTTAACTGATCTCCAAGCCACCCCAGGTTATTTCCTAAACTTCGAGCTTTGTATTTTCCACACCGAGAGGTGTAACAGGACCCTAGACCTTAGCACAACTGACTCCGTGATGGACGTGGATGTGTCATTCAGGCCACAATACTCAGTATGTAGACAGCATGTGGACAGCACCATCTGCCAAAACTAAAAGGCATAATCCATCCAAGTCCACAGTCATGGGAAAGACTCGAGATGTCCTAACCTTGCTTTTTGGCTTCTGTAGTTCTTGTACTGGCTACCCATTCTTTTTAACTGAAGCATGTCAACCAGGTGTTTGTGTTTAAAAAGCTCATCCTGAGAAAGGCTCAGGGCTACCCTGGGACCTCAAATACCCAGGGTAGTCGCTTGCTGACTAACAAAGACTTTCTATTGGCTTAAACCCATGTCCCAGCAGCCAGCAGTCTTCTCTGGTGGATACCCCACAACAGAGGCTGAGAGACTGAGTCCTGTTTCACAGGATACTGCGATCTCACCATCCTCCTCTTCCTCTTCCCCACAGATCTCTCCCCCCTCCCACCTGTTTCTGAGATTTCCTTCTCTTCCAGTTCTGAGTTTTCTTTTTCCTCATCCTCTATGTCTGAGGCCACTTGGTTCTTTAACTTGTATGTCTGTCTCTCTTTCCTTCCACCTCAAAGACTACTTAATTCTCAATCTCTAAGCTCTGCTCTTCCTAGCATTTCTTGCCTCTTTGACGAATAGGGAGCTCAAATCATGTTGGTGTTCCTCCAGCTTTATGTTCAAGTCTGAGTTTTTCTTTCTTTTTCTCAAATCTCACCTTTGCTTCTGGCATTATTTGTTCTCTCGTTTTCTGAGGAGCCTATTTGAGTAAGTCTTTATTTTTTTATTTTTATGTTTTATTTATTCCTTGTTCATGAGTGCTCTGCACCTACCTGCACACTAGAAGAGGGCATCAAACCCCATTACAGATGGTGTGAGCCGCAGTGTGGTTGCTGGGAATTGAACATAGGACCTCTGGAAGGGCAGCCAGTGAGTTCCCTTAACAACTGAGCCATCTCTCCAGCCCTATTTTTTTTTAATGTGTGTGTGTGTACACATGGGGAAGACTACACACATAGCATGTGTATGGGGGTCAGAGGATTACTTGGTGACATTGGCTATCTTCTCCCACAGTTATGTGGGTCCCAAGTCACTAGGCTTCTACACCAAGCACCTTTACTGCAGAGCTGTCCCACTGGCCTCTTCATATTTGTTCAATAAAGTTTTCGGTGGTAAATTTCCTGAGCCTTTGAAGATTTGAAATTGTCTTAACTTCGTCATCACACTTACATTTAATATAGGACAAAAAGATTGGGCCTCGGATCATTCTCTAGGACACTGGAAGTGTTAGCTGATCCGCTGCTCCCCGATATCCACGGCTGCTGAGTGGTTGGCTGCGTGTGGTTCCCTTATTGCCACATGTTTCTCTGGAGGCCTAGAAAATGCTCTTAACTCCCTAAACTCTGATGGTTCATTTCCTCTTCGGTTTCATTAGCTAGTTTATCCTTCCTTTCTGTTTGTTCTCTTTCCAGAATTTCCATGTGGCTATTGCGGTCCTGTGGCTGTCACCCTGGGACTCGGGGTCTTCCCGTACTTCTGGGACTTTGTTATTTTGCAATTCATTCCTGGGCAGTTTCTCTGCTTGATTACTCTTACACCTTTTAATCCTGCCAAACAAGTTCCCATTCATACCATTCTTTTCAAGACTAACTCCAGGGTGAGGAGGGGATGCTGGTTGGCACAGGGTCTTCTATGTAGACCTGTCCTGGCATTCTCTCTGCAGACCAGGCTGACCTAGAACTCAGACATCCACCTGCCTCTGCCTCCCAAGTGCTAGGATCAAAGGCATGAGCCACTATGTTCAGCTATAAATAAGTTTTCAGTATTGCTGCCTGTTTTAGAATTTTTATCCTTTTTTTCTAACAACTTTAGCTCTCAAAAAGCTCAGTGTGTGTGTGTGTGTGTGTGTGTGTGTGTGTGTGTGTACCCTAGTGCTAACTAGAAGTCAGGTTTGCCCTGGCTCCTCAGGACCTAACCTGGATAGTCAGACCCCTCAGCCGTCTGAAACAGAGTTTACGCCAGATACCCAGATGAACATGGAAGTTGCATCTGGCTACAACCACGTGGGAAGCAGCAGCCATAGTGACTGATAGAACAGGCCAGGTTTGCCAATGGACCTTTCCCCTGAATGCTTAACAGGAAGGTGGGTGGTGGAGGAGACACTGGAAAAAAGAGATGTTAGCACAGCATGCTTCTAATAACATGAACACACTGGAGTAGGTAGAATCTGTTTAATGTAAGAAAAATTAGAGGCCGTTTATATAGTTTGAAATGGGCCTGGAGTATTGGGATTGAGGGCACACAGACAATAATGGACAGACACAATACCTCACACATATGCGTCGGTTTTCAGTGTAGCATCTTTACATCTTCCTTAACTCACAGCAGCACATGGGATACAGGGTTCTAGCAGATTCCAGCTATAGAATTCTATGCTACTGAGAAAATATATATGGCTAGCGAGACATCCCTGTTTTCTCTTAGGTGGTTTATGTATTCATGAACATTGAAGGTTTTAGAAGCCAACAGATGCAGGATAATATGATCATACCAAAAAAAAAAAAAAAAAAAAAACCATGATGCAGACGTTCACAGACCTAATTCTAAACCTGAAGCTAGCTGATGACTGGGTGGCATTCATTCCTTCCTTCCCCTCCCTCACATGTCCAAAAGAGGCCAGCTCAGCTGGTGAACATCCAATGTGGTAACATGTCCAAGAGATTTCATGGAAAGAAGTAGCTGGAATCCACAAAGGTTTGGGCATCATAGTCTTTAGGACTGTGACTCCATGAAGACCAACCTTACATCATCAGGCTTGGCTTGGAGGGGAGGAGTCGAGGTGGGGCTTTTCAGAGCTGTGAGAGTTGACTGAGAAGCTGTGTCCTCTCCCTGGGTGTGTTACACAGCATTCATGCGGATGTCCCCACATGGAATTTCCGTGGGTGTTTCAGGAGTGATACTTTTAATAATGCGCTGTTGGGAAGAAAATGCAGTGTTACAAAGTTCTGTTTGAAAAGTTATTTCAACATTAATATTAAAACATTTGAGAAAACAGGCGCTCAGGCCATCTGCCACCAGGAACAGCTGAGATCCAGGGACACAGGCCTGGTGAGACTGCGCTGCGAGTAGCCAGGACACAGAGAGGTCTGGGCCAAGAACTCAGAAAGCGCCCTACCCCCAGTGATTCAGGGGAGCAGGAACTCTGCTGTAGGGACTCAGTATCCACCCAGAGGGCCCGTGCATGCAGAACATATGCTCAGGCCATCTGCTACTGGGAACAGCAGAGATCCAGGGACACAGGCCAGGTACACGGGAAAGACGGGAACCAATCACTGACAGCAAGACCATGTATAATCACAGAAAACAAGATGGCAAGAGGAAAGCAAAAGAACATACCCAATGGAAACCAAGACAACCTGGCAAAACCAGAACCCAGCTCTCCCACCAAAGTAAACAGCAGAATGCCAAACACTCCAGAAAAAGAAGACTCAGACCTGAAATCATACCTCAGGATGATGATGGAGATCTTTAAACAAGAACAGGAGGAAAAGCATAAAGAAATAGAAGCTTTTAAAGAGGAAACACGAAAAAACACTCAAAGAAATCGAAGAACTAGAGGAAAACAGAACCAAAGAGACGAAGGAATTGAAGAAGGAATTTAAAATAGAAGTGGAAATAAAGAAAACACTAAAAGAGACAACCCTGGAGGTAGAAAACCTAAAAAAAAAAAAAAAAATCAGGAGTCACCGATGTAAGCATCTCCAATATACTACAAGAGATGGAAGAGAGAATCTCAGGGGCCGAAGACAAAAACCAGAGAAGATGCAAAAGCCAAAAAGCTCCTAACCCAAAATGTCCAGGAGGTCCAGTACACAATGAGAAGACCAAACCTAAGGATAATAGGAATAGAAGAGGGCAAAGAATATCAACTAAGAGGCACAGTAAATATCTTCAACAAAATCATAGAAGAAAACTTCCCTATCCTTAAGAATGAGATGACCATGAGCATAAAAGAAGCCTACAGAACTCCAAATAGAGTGGACCAGAAAAGAAATTCCTCCCAACATGTAATAGTCAAAACACCAAGTGCCCAAAGCAAAGAAAGAATACTAAAAGCAATAAGGAACAAGGTCATGTAACATATAAAGGCAGACCAATCAGAATCACACCCGACTTCTCAACAGAGACTATGAAAGCTAGAAGAGCCTGGACAGACATCATGCAGACCCTAAGAGAACAGAAGTGTCAGCCCAAGCTGCTATACCCAGCAAAACTATCAATCACCATAGATGGAGAGATGAAGATATTCCAGGACAAACCTAAATATACACAATGTCTGACCACAAACCCAGCACTACAATGAATTATAGGTGGAAAACCCAAAACAAGGAGGGAAACTACATCCTAGTAAAAACAAGAAAATACCTAAGCAAGAAAACCAAAAGAAGAAAGACACGCAGGCACAAGTCTACCTCTAAAAGCAAAAATAGCAGGAAACAGCAACCACCATTCCTTAATATCTGTTAACATAAATGAACTCAATTCTCCAATAAAAAGACATAGGCTATTGGACTGGATGCATAAACAGAATCCAGCATTTTGCTGCATACAGGAAACTAATCTCAGAGACAAAGACAGACACTATCTCAGAGTAAAAGTTTGGGAAAAAACCTTCCAAGCAAATGGCCCCAAGAAGCAAGCTGGAGTGGCCATTCTAATATCAAAGTAGATTTTCAACCAAAAGTTATCAAAAAAGATAATGAAGGATAATTTTTACTCATTACAGAGAAAATTTGTCAGGAGGAATTCTCAATCCTTAACATATATGCTCCAACTACAAGAGTATCCATATTCATAAAAGAAACCCTACTAAAGCTCAAAAAATACATTGCACCCCACACAATAATAGTGGGAGACCTCAACACCCCACTCTCATCAATGGACAGATCATGGAAACAGAAACTGAACAAGGACACAGTGAAACTAGCAGAGGTTATGAATCAATTGGGATTAATAGACATCTACAGAACATATCTTAAAACAAAAGAATACACCTTCTCAGCAACACATGGCACCTTCTCCAAAATTGAACATATAACCCGTCACAAAACAAGCCTCAATAGATATAAGATTGAAATACTCCCATGCATCCTATCAGATCACCATGGTTTAAGGCTGATCTTTAATAACAACAAAGACAACAAAAAGCCCATATATACATGGAAACTAAACAATGCTCTATTAAACAATAGCATGGTCAAAGAAGAAATAAAGAAATTAAGGATTTTATAGACTTTAATGAAAATGAAAACACAACATACCCAAACCTATGGGATACAATGAAAGCAGTACTGAGAGGAAAACTCATAGCTCTGAGTGCTTCCAAAAAGAAACTGGAGAAAGCATACACTAGCAACTTGAAGCAGATACACCCAAGAGGAATAGACGACAAGAAATAATCAAACTCAGAGCAGAAATTGACCAAATAGAAACAAAAAGAACTATTCAAAGAATCAACAAAACCAAGAGCCAGTTCTTTGAGAAAATTAACAAGATTGATGAACCCTTAATCAGACTACCTAGAGGGCAAAGAGAGTATCAAATTAACAAAATCAGAAAGGAAAGTGGAGACATAACAAACTCAGGAAATTCAAGAAATCATCAGTTCCTTAAAAAGCCTATACTCAACAAAGCTGGAAAATCTGGAGGAAATGGATGAATTTCTAGATAGACAGTAGATACTAAAGTTAAACCAGGACCAGGTAAACCATCTAAATAATCACATAACTCCTAAAGAAATAGAAGCAGTCATCAAAGCCTCCCAAACAAAAAAAGCCCAGGCCCAGATGGGTTCAGTGCAGAATTCTATCAGACATTTATTGACGACCTAATACCAATACTCTCTAAACTATTCCACAAAACAGAGTCAGATGGAACACTACCTAACTCATTTTTCAAGGCCACAATAACCCTCATTCCTAAACCACACAAAAACCCTACAAGGAAAGAACTTCAGACCAATCTCACTAACATTGATGCAAAAATACTCAACAAAATCCTTGCAAACCGAATCCAAGAACAAATCAAAACAATCATTCATAATCAAGTAGGCTTCATCCCTGGGATGCAGAGATGGTTTAATATATGGAAATCCATCAGTGTAATCCACCATATAAACAAACTCAAAGAAAAAAACCACATGGTCATCTCACTAGATGCTGAGAAAGCATTTGACAAAATTCAACACCCTTCATGTTAAAAGTCTTGGAAACAACAGGAATCCAAGGCCCATACCTAAACATAATAAAAGCAATATACAGCAAACCAATAGCCAACATCAAACTTAACAGTGAGAAACTTGAAGCAATCCTACTAAAATCAGGGACTCGACAAGGCTGCCCACTCTCCCCCTACCTATTCAACATAGTACTGGAAGTCCTGGCTGGAGCAATTAGACAGCAAAAGGAAATCAAAGGGATACAAATTGGAAAGGAAGAAGTAAAAACATCACTGTTTGCAGATGACATGATAGTGTATGTAAGTGACCCCAAAAATTCCACCAGAGAACTTCTACAGCTGATAAACAAGTTCAGTAAATAGGCTGGATAATAAATTAACTCAAACAAATCAGTAGCCTTCCTCTTCTAAAAGGACAAACATGCGGAGAAGGAAATTAGGGAAAAGATACCCTTCACAATAGTCACAAACAATATGAAATACCTTGGTGTGACTCTTAACTAAGCAAGTGAAGGACCTGTATGACAAGAACTTCAAATTTATAAAGAAGGAAATGGAGGAAGATCTCAGAAAATGGAAAGATCTCCCCATGCTCATGGATTGGAAGGATCAACACTGTAAAAATGGCCATTTTACCAAAAGCAATCTACAGATTCAATGCAATCCCCATCAAAATCCCAACCCAATTCTTCATAGAGTTGGAAAGATCAATGTGCAATTTCATCTGGAATAACAAAAAACCTAGAATAGCGAAATCTATCCTCAACAACAAGAAAACATCTGTGGGAATCACCATCTCTGACCTCAAGCTATATTACAAGGCAATTGTGCTAAAAACTGCATGGTACTGGTACAGAGATAGGCATGTGGATCAATGGAATAGAATAGAAGATCCAAAAATGAGCCCTCACATATATGGTCACTTGATTTTTGACAAAGGAGCTGTAAACATTCAATGGAAAAAGGACAACCTCTTCAACAAATGGTGTTGGTCCAACTGTCACTCAGCATGCAGAAGAATGAAAATAGACCCTTTCTTATCTCCCTGTACAAAGCTCAAGTGCAAGTGGATCAAAGATCTCCACATTAAACCAGGTACACTGAAACTATTAGAAGAGAAAGTAGAGAAAACCTTAGAACTCACAGGCACAGGAGAAAATTTCCTGAACAGAACACCAATGGCTCCTGCTCTAAGGTCAAATATCGACAAGTGGGACTTAATGAGATTGCAAAGTTTCTGTAAGGCTAAGGACGCTGTCAAGAAAACAAAACAGCAGTCAACAGATTGGGAAAAGATCTTTACCAACCCCACATCTGATAGAGGCCTAATATCCAAGGTATACAAAGAACTCAAGAAGTTAAGACACCAGAGAATCAAACAACCCTATTAAAAAATGGGGTACAGAGCTAAACAAAGTTCTCAATTGAGGAATATCGAATGGCTGAGGGGCATCTAAGGAAGTGCTTGACATCATTAGCCATCAGGGAAATGCAAATCAAAACCCTGAGATTCCACCTGACACCAGTCAGAATGGCTAAGATCAAAAATTTAGATGACAGCAGATGCTGGCAAGGATGAGGAGAAAGAGGAACACTTCTTTCTCTACTGTTGGTGGGGTTATAAACTGGTACAACCACTCTGTAAATCATTCTGGCGATTCCTCACAAAATTGGACATAGTCCTACCTGAAGACCCAGTTATTCCATTTCTGGGCATATACCCCAGAGAAACTCCAACATACAACAAAGACGCATGCACCACAATGTTCATTGCAGCCCTATTTATAATAGCCATAAGCTGGAAAGAACTCAGATGTCCTTCAGTAGATGAATGGATACAAAAATTGTGGTATACTTACACAATGGAGTACTACTCAGCTATCAGAAACAACGACTTTATGAAATTCTTAAGAAAATGGATGTATCTAGAGAATATCATCCTGAGTGAGATAACCCAGTCACAAAAGAACAGACATAATATGCAGTCACTGATAATTGGATACTAACCCCAGAAAGCTCTGAACACCCCAGAAACAACTCAGACTATATGAAGTTCACAAAAAACAAAGGCCAAAAAAAAAAAAAAGAAGAAAGAAAACCCTTTATGCTTAATTTTTACACACCAAGAAAACTTTGACTATTTCCAGGTTGCATCTTGTTTTACATGTACTTTATGTTCATTGTAACTAGTAACATTTTAATGCACACTATCAAACCTTTAAGAAAATCAAGTACTGACAAAAATGTATTCATATATTCTCATGCAAAAATGCTTCAAATATGTACATTTATCTTTGTTTTTAAAATAAAGTTGTTCAATTTAATAAAAAAAAACATTTAAGTATTTTAATAATTTTTCACAATAAGTTGAAATAGCCCAATTGGTCTAAAAAAAAAAAGAAATCCCCAACTTCTAATATGGATGAAAATGCAGAGAGAAATACAAGCATCTGGTACAGGAAGAACATGGTTATGACATGAACTTAAGCAACCTTGCTGGCCATAGCGTGACATACTAAACAGACAAGGCTTCCCAGAGCCACACTTGGGGAGCAGACAGGATTTCAATCCTGCCTCTCAGCCATGGTGCCCTCCAGTACCAAGAGCCACTGAAAGCCATCCCTCGCCACGTTGTAAACTATCATTAATTAGATAGAAATATGTCTTGCAATGGGAATTAGTCTTAGTGGAGTTAGGATGCACAGAAAAGAGCTCATCACAGTGAGAAAGCCAAGCACCGTAAACAACACTGTAAAGAAAAGGTTTCGGCTTTTATGTCCCACCACCCCTTCCTACGCGTACTGCAGCCCATTCGGATACGGGTTCTCCCAAGTTACCAAGTTACCTTATTTAATTTTGGGTGTACATATGTGTGGGTGCATGTGAGCCAGTGATTATGTGGCAGTTGGAAGATGACTTTTAGGGGTCAGTTTTCTGCTGTGTACATCCCAACAAATTAACTCATGTGGCTTGGTGGTTAAGAGCCTTTGCCTGCTGAGCCATTTTGCCAGCCCACTAGACAACTGAGGCCAGACATTGACAGGCCATGGCCTTCTACAAGACTATTTCTAGTCTAAGCTACAGCTCAGTGGAGCATAAGCTGACACCTCATCAGAGACCTCCTTCCATTATCTTTTTGAGGGTCACTAAGGCTTTCTGCAACGTGACTTCAGCCAGCAATTGACCTCCAACCTTGAGATTTCTGGGCTGCTAGTACATGGTTTCTTCCCAAATGAAAGCAGCAAATAGAGCTTCTTCTAGATGATGCAGACTTACAGAAGCAGTGCCCCGCTGATGGGGTTACTATAACCCCGTTTTCCTTTACAACAACGCAAAAGTGGTATCCATTCAGTGGAAGCTGTTCTTGGTTCTCATCTTCCCCGTGCTAGGGCTCGAGCTGTCTCCTGATGCTAGGTGGTGGTTCCAGCCACAGCTCCCTGCCAGCCAAGTGGTCATGACAGATCTATCCTGTGTTGCCAGGCTATAACGTTCAGGAAGCTAGGTGTTTACACTGGGTTTTTTTTTTTTTAACTTAATGACATTTTCAGTTCATAATAGGTTTATCGGGATCTAATCTCATTATAAATCCAGGCGCATCTGGATATGGCCTATACCCAGCAGAGTTCAGACATTTGCTTTTATATTTACCTTTCTTTTAGTCTTTACTTTGTTGTTCAACCAAACCAAGATCTTATATGGAGCCTCCCCTCCTCCAGAATGCTTCTGAATGTCACATCTTGTAATTAACAAGTAATTGCTGTAAAACTCCCAGTGAGAGAGGTGTGGCCAACACAGGGGATGGGGATCACTAAAAGTTTAAGGCTAGTCTGGGCTACATAGGAAGACTTTGTTTTAGAATAAAAATCCCCCCCCCAAAAAAACCCACATGTCTATTCTCCAGGTACTGGGGGGCATGACATGCTTTACCACTTGCATTGATTAGGTACACACACTAATAGTAAAGGCCTCTCACAGATGTCTTCTGTAAGGATGGGTATGGGATTTACTTTAATCCAGCAGTGTGTGTCAGTGTTTCTGTTCCACGGAACTGTGGATCCCGGGAACACAGCACTGTTCAAGGGGCACATTTTATTGATGGGGAAGCCAAGATCCATAGACGAGTGCCTCCCTAGCTAACTAGGGCCTCTCCTTATGTTCTTGACCTTTATCAGCCACTTCTTGGAAACCTACTGTCTCCCATCTGGTGGCCTACAGTAAAGATGCCTTTTGTCTCTCCTCTACTGCAGATGGGTCTGAGCTCAGTTACTTTATATCCTTCTGGGTGCCATTTTCCTGTAACTGAAAATCTGCAAGAAAGATAACTAGGATTTGAGGTGATGTTTGTTAACCCAGGGTTCCCACCCGGACCCAGGCCTCTGGGTTTGAAGGAGCAGAAGGGTAGTGGATCTTCTCAGCTGCCACTGAAGGACAACCCAGAGGGGTAAACTTGGTGACTCTGGGCCTAGGAATGCATTGTGGAAGAACAATCATCTGGTTCTCTTCAGGAGAAAAGGTTGTGATAGATAGGCTTGGTTACAGCAGTTTGCGAGAGCTTAGTTTTCCCACTGAAAAACAGAAGTGAACCCAGCTGTTCTCAGAAAAGGGTGTCTGATCATCTGGTGTTCTCTTATGAAACGTCCAAGTGTGAGGCTGTGCCCACTAGAACCACAGCTGAATCCACCTGGGTTCTCAAAATCCGCCTGGCTTCCCCCCATGCCATCCTTCGGCTTGGAGCTCTGCCCCCGCCACACAGCAGTGACAGGGTTAAGGCTCCTGGTGTGATACTCATCGCTGTGTGTAGTACATACTCACTACTGTGACAAACACAATCGAGCAGATAACATTTAAGACATTTCAGTTCTGCAGATCTGAAGCGACACTATTGTGAATCCTTCTGGCAGATAACCAACCACTACCACTATTGTGAATCCTTCTGGCAGATAACCAACCACTACGGCAGCATGGTATCAAGATGGTGCCTCTTCTGTCCCTAACCTTTAACACCAATTTCTACACTAGCCAACAGTCAGCTCAGAAGAGGGAACCTGTACCTAAAAACAAAAAGAACAACTTTAGAGTCAAAAGATCTGGAGAGTCCCTGTAATAGGCTGCCTTCAGACTTGTCACTGAAATAATGACTTTGTGAGGAGAACAATCTCCCATTCACCCAGGGATCTTCTGTATGAAGAGGACTAGTCCCCACCCACACAGGGATCGTCTCTGTTTATATGGCACCTGCCCACCCACCTCCCAAGACTCTGGGCAGCAGGATGAGACAATCTATAGGCAGACACTTTGGCAAGTGTGCACTTTTTTTTTCTCCAAATTTTAAGGTTGGTACTTAAAAACCTATAATATTAAAGAAGAAATATTTTCTTCTAATATGGGGGAAATGGCTCCAGTGTCTTGAGCTACAACTTTAATATTCCAACTTTTGAGTGGATGACAGCTTTTGAGCTTTTTAGCTCAAAACTTACTGTAGCATCCTAATTTTGTGACGTGCTTCAAAACGGTACTTGACACACTGATGTGAGAAAAATGACCATGGCCACTAGGCATGGTGGCCACAGCTCTAATCCTAGCACTGGAGGCAGAGGCCAGACTGGCTTTTATAGCAAGTTCTGGGCCAGCCAGGATGGGTCCCTCTCTTAAGAAGAGAAAAGGGAACTGACCATGGCTCTTCTGAATGCTAGCCTTCACTTATCTGTGCCCAAGATGTGCCGATATGTGGCCTGTGCCCAGGCGAGCAGCAGGCAAGGCTTAAGAAACTGCACACAGCCCAGGCAGAACACTGCAGTGCACCCAATCACTGAGACGGGGTTTCATATAACCCAGGCTGCCCCCCAACCACAGTGTAGCAGAAATCCTGTGTTTCCCATGTGCTGTGACACCAGGCTCAGCTCACTCTTGTTACTGGTGTTTGTGAGTCACCTTGTGATGATAAAGGCTACCATTAACTGTCTACCTTCAGTGAGGTAGGTAAAACTATTATGAATATATAAGAAGAGCCTTGTGGTAGATTTTATGAATACTTATATATTTTTTAATCAAAGACAATAAGAGAAGTATTTTCTTCTTAATTATCCTACTAAACACACACACTTATAGCTAGCACATACCTCCTTAAGTGTCCCTGGAGTGCTGATCAGCCGATAAATGATATACGTAGGAATGCAGATGACAGACGACGTTCCTATGCAGTAGCCCAAGATGATACTCCAGTGGGGATAATTGTATTGAAAAAGCCGTAGTTGGGGTGGGCTCATCAAAAAACTGCAAATGATGAACTAAGACAAATTCCAAGAAACATTGAAAATTTTCAGAATATCTATGTAGATTGAGACCACAAACACCAAAGACCAAATCTAAGAATCTACTAGGGTTATCCTCCATTGAACTCTTGTGCCACACTATTGACAGCTTCTGTACCAGCTTAATACAAACACAGAAGCAGGGGCTTTCCTTGGGTTTCTTTCCCATCCCACACCTTGGATCCCACTGTGGGAAATACAGCATCTCTACAAATACCCCCAAAGTCAGGGAGATGCAGTGCCACCCTCTGCCCAGAAGAGACTGGTACCCACTGGATATGCTGGGAGATGGCTTGGTGACCTGTTTGTCTCTGCTTTGTTATCATGTCCCTGTTCAGTGGCTGTTTGAGGTAAGAAGAAAGGTGCCTTTGTTCTGGGAGAGACAAACCAAGGAAGACTCTGCTCTTGGGAACGTTCCTTCCCACTTTTGCTCTGTCTTGGGCTTTGCAGCCTGGGGTTTCAGTAAGAAAGGCTCTGTGTGGATGGCTCTCCACAGTGACAGCTTGCTACGGAGCTGCACTCAGGAATAGTGGGAGAAAGGTAGCTTAACACGTTTCACTTGAAAAACCAATGAGACTTTTGATTAAAAAGAAAAATCCCAATATCTTAACACCAGGCTCAGCATTTTCTTATTTTCAGTTTGGTTTCCAGAGTGAGCATCAATGTGGTAGTTTGTCCTTGGAACCACTGTGCCGAAGTCAGGGTTGCTCTTCATTTAATTTTCTATTGCTTCATGGTCATAAAGAAGATACTAATGTAAATTATTCATTTAGTTAAACATCTATGTCTTTTTCCTTTGTCCACAGGTAATAAAATGGGGGATTGTTAACCACCCATTCCTCTTCGGTAGCCCGTGTCCAGGAGGAGGGCTTCAAAACAGGAGTCCCATCAATCACAGACCTTTCTCCTAATACTGGCTCCTCGTGAGGTCCCAGACCTGGCTACTTGGGGTGTGTGTGTGGTGGTGCGGAGCTTGGAACAGAAGCAGTGAAGATCCGGTCAGGAGCCATCCTTGCCAGAACTGGGCTATCAGGGGTCTCATGCTGTCATCAGGGCCCAAGTTCTTTGTGTGTGTGTGTGTGTGTGTGTGTGTGTGTGTGTGTGTGTGAGGGGGGGAGGGGGGGAGAGAAAGAGAGAAGTTTGGCTTCAGTGAAAAAGAATAGTTTTAGGAAGTGACTTGTTTACCTAAAGCATCCCTCTAAAGCTCAGAGCAGGGGACCTGTTAATTCAGCGGAGATATGGAAGGCAGATTTGCCTCCTCTCAAACTGCACTTGCTTTTGGAGGAGGGTAGTAAACAGTATCACTGGTTCATGAGTGAAGTGCCAGTCTCTACAAGGGTGTTGCTAGGTAAGGAAGGAACTCACTGACCATGACCCTCCAGAAATAAAAAAAAAAAAAAAAAAAAAAAAAAAAACCAAAAACCCAAGACCTCGGGGCCCAGACAAGAATGAGGCAAACACCTCACCTCAGTACTGTGTGTAAGAGGAAGCCAAAATATTTTAGTGTGATCTGTCAGATAGGACCTGATGGGGCAAGATCAGGGTAAGGCAAATGAAGGAAGTCACGGGTTCAGAGGTCAGTTCCATTGTGTGATAATAAGTTATGTATATGGATTTCTTGTACTAATTTAAGAATTGCATTAAAATCGTTTTTATCTTGAACTACTGTGTTTGGGTATCCTTAGGTTTTATGTCCCTAGTGACTGTGTCACTTGCGTCACCCCTGCCTGGTCCTGGACACTGACCGCTTCCTTGCTGGGTGGGGACTATTTAAACACATAAGGCATTAATCTAACATGCCTTCTTCCTCTGGAAAACAAATGAAAGGGTTTAAGTAGATTATCAAGAAGCACAGACATTAATACAAGTTAATAACCTATTGATGTCAGGACTTTGGCTTCTGGTCATGGTGAACTGAGAGACTCAGTCCAAACCTCATAATGTAAAAGCAAGTAAAACTTTGCCAGGTGTGTGAGTGCTTGCCTTCAATCCCAGCACTCCAGAGGCAGGGGGATCAATGTGAGCTTGAGGCCAGCCAGGGCTACAGAGTGAGACCCTGCATAAACAAGGAAAAACAAAGAGAAAGAAGCATTTGGATTTAAAAGAAAACAACAGACAGCCTGGGCACACACCTGTGGTCCCCACTACTTGAGAAGCTGAGGACTAAGGAGCTCTTGGGCTAAGTTCAAGACCAGCAACCTCATTTAAAAACATAGTTTTGATTTGGATGAAAAGCATCAAGCAAGTGATGTGCCGACAAAGCAGTATGAAACCACTGGACTGAAACCTAAGAAACAAGCCAGGGTCTACATGAGAGCCACTGGGTCTACTGTAGAGCATGTGCCTGCGTTAGAGTCATTGCACCCACACGGGAGCCACCAGGCCCACTTAGAGTCACTGTGCTGGGATGTTTACTGCTCGGGGGAAAATGTTGATGAAAACTTCTGGATTCTAAAGTAGGCAGGAAGGGCTCCTGGGAACAGAGACACGGGTTGTTGCATTTTCCTCTTCAATCCAAATAAACCCATTCAATGAAAACACAACTCAGTAATTAGAAAAACAAGCTGCTGGTCTATTTTGGGCAGATTTACCACTACACCTCTATTCCCCTCTTAGGAGATCCCTTATCACTTGCCCATTAACCATCCTCCCGTTCCGCTCCCTCCTCTGACTCCTCCCCTTCCATTTCCTCTCCTTTTCCGCGCCTCCTCTCCCTGTCCAATCATGTATTGATTTAATATAAATCTACATATGTATTACACTGGGGGAGGGGTTATGCCTATGTTTACACAGGAAAAGAAAAGCTGTGAGTTCCTTCCAAGTTGATAAAGATCAGACATGACCAAGGGAGACCTCGAAGACCTTGGTGACCCAGAAGAAAAGGGAGACTGACACAACCAACAAATAGGTGATGTATATGTGGTAATGTTTATGTCTCTGTATATGGAGGCAGCTCTGGAACAGCTGATTTCATTGAATGGGTTTATTTGGGTTGAAGAGGATATTGCAACACAAGTAATGTCACGGAAGCAAAGATAAGAAGTTGGACCATCTTTAAAACAGTCTTGAAATATGTGGGGAGCTGGGCAGGGTGGCAGGAGGGAAGGGTTTGCCTCAAGGAAGTCAGAGCACACACACAGGAGATAAAGAGCTGTTTTGGAAGAGAAAGGGACACTGTGTGCTAATGGCCTGAAACATCTCTGATGGCCCAGATACCCAATAAACTGAGAAGGATTGATGGAATGGTCTAACCTGCTTTTATTGGCTTTAAGGGGTCAAAAATTGCCCCCCCAGCAACCATTAGTACTTAGCTTTCTTTTCCTTTTGATTTTTGAGACTGGGTTTCTCTGTATAATCCTGGCTTCCTGGAACTTGATCTACAAACCAGGATAGCCCCAAACTCAGAGCACCTGCCTCTGCTTCCCAAGTGAGTGCTGGGATTAAAGGCATGGGCCACCACAGCCCACTTGGCACTCAACTTTCCTATCCAGGTCCTTTGACAATAAATGAATTCTTCTTTTGACTTGGACCTAAACTTGGGAACCTTTGTATGTGCTCCCTTCAAGGTGCATGTAAAATTACTATGACCCCTCTCAGGGCCTTCCTGAGCAATACATACAGTATGTTCTTCCTCAGTCTTGAATAGTTGTGTCACTTGATTTTAATGACACTAAGCTCTAATGACACTGATGCCTGTGATACCAGCACTTGAGAGGTAGGAATATCTCAAATTATGAGACTAGCCTGGGCTACATAGGGAGTTTCAGGACAACTCAATCTACCTATGAAGACTGTCTTAAAACAAAAATTCCTGTCCACCACCTTGCAGAATTATTATAAAGACTAAGAGAGTGATGGGTATAAGTTTGCTATAAAATCATCGCTGGCCTTTGTTGTTCCATAAATGTTCATTATCATTATTAGTAGTAGGGAAACTACACTGGTACGATCCCTAGCATTCACAGTCAGAAACAGGTGAGCAGTGGTGGGTACAGCTGTGGGGAGGCTTCTTGGAGGACTAGTTTATTGTTGTCTCTTGGCATGATTTTGTCTGCTGGGTTTGTAGTGCTCTCTGGGATGCACACCTCCGGACAGCATGCTTTTCTGTCTATGTGTGATACTTCAGTAGCACATTTCTTATAAAAAAAAATAGCTCAAACAACAAGGCAGACATGACAACTCACCAGAAGAAACAGAGGGCTGATGGCGACCCAGCAAATCCTCCAAAACCATCCCGGGCTGAAGCCCAGCATTTCCTTCACGTCACTGCAGAACTGATTGACTCCTGGAATCACCCAAAGGACAAGTTGACAGGACAGGGTCAACAGGGTCAGCACTGGTGATGGCAGGAACGGAGTGGGGTTTCTCCCTCAGCTGGTGGGGTCACTTAGGTACGTCTCCACTTGAGGGGCTCAAGCAGTGGGGCATCCCAGAACTGAATATTTGTAGCAAGCAAAGTTTTTCTACACAGAGTAGGAAATTTGATAAACATCTAGGAACCATGCCCTCCACTGGTGCCCACAATTCCCTTCTAAGATCTCAGCCTGGATTTGACTGTACTCTACTGAAGGAGGAAAGTGAGCTTACTTAGGAATGGTGAGCCTGTCTGGCAGAAACCAATTGGGACTATCCACTGGCAGTTTTCAAGGGAGCTTTTTTAAAAAAAGATTTAAGTTTGAATGTTTTACCTACAGAAGAAGGTGTTGGGTCCCCTGGAACTGGAATTATAGTCATTTGTGACCTACCATGTGGGTGCTGGGAATCAAACCCAGGCCCTCTGGGATAGCAGACAGGGCTATGTTATTAGTATTATTATCACTATTAGTAGTATTATTAACCACTGAGTCATCTTTCCCCAGCCCTTCAAGGGAAATCTTTAACCACAGTATTGCTCATCCATATACCAGGTCAAGATCCAGGTTCTTCTGTAAAAGGTTGCTGGCACTACCATGAGGACGCCCCCTGACAGATGAGTCCAGAGAACTCAAAGTGCTCCCGAGATCTAAGAGTGCTCCCAGCTGCTTCTTCAGAGCCCTGTGGTTCCTGGTTAAGTCCACAGGGACTTTGAACTCTGTCCTCCGAATTGCCAGGGAAGTAAAGATAATGTCTTTTTTTTTTTTTTTTTAAATTGGCTTCTGAATTCAGTTCCCAGAACCCACAAGAGTGACTCACAATCTCCTATATGTCCAGCTTCAGGGAATCCAAACTCTCCCCTGGCCTCTGCAGGTGGCTACACTCACACACACACACACAGTTAAAATCTCTAGTTCGTGTACTCCCCCCTCTCCCTTTACAATGTACATAATGGTTACCATGGCAAAGCAATTGATTGCAGAAATTGGAAAGCAAATGCATTTCTAGAATGAGACGTTTGCTTCTTGATCATTCAGATGCATCTCTGAACTTGTGCTCCTCAAGTCAGGGGCCTGCCTGTGCCCTCCGCTCTGATACCCCTATTGAGAACCCAAGGAAACCCTGCCAAGGGCTCTCAGCTTACTTCCTGTATCTCCTCTCACCCTTGTCAAACTCCATCCCAGGACAAGAGGGAGGAGCCTGGAGATTCACCAATGCAGAGACAGTAAGAACAGTCTTGCTTATAGAAGCGGGGGGGGGGGGGCTAATCTCTGTCTTGGTGCTCTGGAAAGGGGTCTCTGTTGAAATACTTAAATGTGGGGTGCTCTCACACTAATGTAACATACAATCAGGTCTTAGGTCAACTGGTGAACTGGCTGACTTCAGTCTGGATCTTCTGGGGAACTATTACAAACATTAAAAATCGGGGATAGAAATGATGTTCTCCCTGAAGGGCGTGGTATCTGTGCCACAGTGCAGAGGAAACGGTAGTGTACAGCTACGGAAGGCCCTCAGCTGAGATTATTTTACAGACTCGGTAGGAGATCACGCTTGGGCAACTGCCCCTTCCTGTCCTCTGATAAAATTAATGCCTGTCTTCGTGTAGACAGAGGGCAGGGGAGAAAGAAGAGACATCTTACCATAGAACCAAGACACGGCAACAGCCTCAATGAGGGCCACGGTGAGCACAGCTGGCCCCGTGGCATACTCTTCCAGCAGGGTCACCACGTATGCCCCTCCCTGGGAAAAAGGTCACAGATGTGGTAACGGTCATCTGAGGTGCAGCCTCATTACAGAGGCCCGCAGAAGCTTCTGACTACGGGGTCAGACTGGGAAGTCCCCACTCTGGACTCAGTCTGAGGACTCCGGGGCCTGCCTTATGGAGTGGCCTCTGACCACCTTACCCTGTGGAGCACATTTTCTTTTAGATGGTGCTGAGAACAGAACCTGCAACGTGGGGCATGCTCTCGGCCCCATACACAACCTTTGTCTTATCCATTACACCATAAGAGACGACTCTAAGGAGCCTCTGTAACCACGTTGAGCTTCCTGAATACTTTCTGTCAATTCAACCTTGGAGAACACACAACTGTAAAACCGCATCTGGAAGCTGGGCATGGTGGCACGCACCTTTAATCCCAGCACTCAGGAGGCAGAGGCAGCTGGATCTCTGTGAGTTATAAGCCAGCCTGGTCTACATAGTGAGACCCTGTCTCACAAAAAGGAAAAAAGGGGGATCTGATTCTGTGTGGCACCAGACACCCCAGCACTTTAGTCACTGTTCTGTGCCCTCCCACTCTAACCCTGACCCCTCTGACACCTACGCAGCCCCTACCCACCCTGGTAAAGGGGTGGAGTCATTTGAGGCCATAGCTTGAAGAGGTCCTTATCAGTAAAATCAGGAGGACATAAGCCCATGATGTCACCTTAGCTGATGTACTGTATTTACTGTATTTGCCTTGGCTACTAAACAGGGAGGGGAGGAGGGAGATCACAGAGAGGGTCTGGCTTCTTTATGCCTCATGCTCTGAAGAAGACGAAGTGGCATGTGAGTTACACATAAGCCTGTAGATCAGGACATGAGGGCAAAGTACCCATAAAAGCAATCTCTAAAGGGTGTGAATGGCTGGACATGCAAATCCTAACTTCTCCCCAGGTATTTTTGCCAAGCCTGAAATATAGTTGGATCTGTTGTAAAATGCTAAACCTCCTGATGTCATGCACAGATTCACCAGCAGACACTGCCAGAAATATCTTTTCTCCTTGGTGGTAAACTTTTCTATGCTGAAAATTGAACCCAGGGCCTCACCTATGCTAGGCAAGCAACCTAACACTACACCACATCCTCAGCTCATGATCATGATACACTTTTTAATAGTGCTAGGAACACTTCAGGCCCTCAAGTGAGGACACTGTGGAAAGGGAAGGAAAGGACGCCCTCTGCTTGTGGAACATTAGTGACAAGTGGAGGCCACTTGGAGCCAATGGCTCTGGTACTCACTGAAGTCAGTGTGAGCAGGGACCCCAGGATGCAAGTGATGACCACAATGAGCACAAACCATTCCCTGCGCTTGGCCCAGATGTGAGGAAACTCATCCAGCACAGCTGTGATCACACCTTCCAGGCCTGCAAACTGAAGGATGCATGCAGATAGTCACGGTGGAATCTCGGGACAGGGAACAGGAAGACAGATAAGATTGCCAAGTGAACCGCCCAGCTTATCAAGACTAGTTTGCCCACTCCCTGGCCCATGAATATGGCTAGAAGCACATTTCCATCAGATATCATTATCAGGACCCATCACTTAGGACTTGCAGGCAAGAAAATACAGTGCACACAGCTTCAGCATTTGAGTCTTGGAGAGACTGGTTGCCCCAAGGTCAGTTCAATGCCAGTACCCCCTATACATTAATAGAGCAAGTCTCTGAGCTGGACCATCATGGCTTAGGAAGGAAAATAAATAACAAGGATTTTAAATATGATGGGCCTTTGTGCCAGGCACTTTGCCTACCTTGTGTACTAGTAACTGTGTAATGTACCCAGTGCAAAAGTACCGTTGCTGAGGAGTGGACAGGGTGACTGGATGTGGAGGGAGAGGGGGAGGAGGGGGGAGAAGGGAAGAGGAGGGGGAGGAGGGAGAATTACCTGGAGGTAGCAACCAGTACCATGGAGGGTCTGGGTGGGGAAGTAAGCCTAGCCACCACCTGATCCCCTTTCCTCTCTCCTTCCCAGACCCTTATTTGTCTCCACTCACCGTGCTGTCCAAACCCAGTGTGATTAACATGAGGAAGAAGATGATGGCAAAGAATGTGGATGCTGGCATGTTGGCTATTGCTTCTGCATACGTGATGAAAAGGAGGCTGGGGCCTGAAATGGAGAGAGCAGGGTTGGATGTGGAGGAGGAGAAAGATGCTGAGACCCAGCCTACGAAGCTAATGCAGACTAGATCTCGGTTAGTTTACAGTTACCATCGCAAGCCCTCCACATCGACTCAGGCTCTGTCGGTGCCAAATGCTCCTTCATCCACCACACCAGACACTTTGCAAAGCCAGAGGGAAGATTATCCACCTTGAAAACTACGCGTCCCCGGCTTGGCGGCACAGGATAGATATAAGATTGCACGGGCCCAGGGGGTCTATGGCGAGGCAATTCTGTGTGACCGTCAGGGTTAGGTCTGCTGTTTCTAAGATACCCAGTGATGTCCTCAGCTCAGATTAGCAGAAAATGTATTAAGGACAGCCCACTATTTTTTATAAGTCACATGTGGGGTCCTATGGACAGAACACCAGCGTCTGAACACCACTGACCTATACACGTCCCCAGCCCTTAAAGTCCTTTTGGTGATGTGACAAACAAGTCCTCAGTCCCTCGCAGACTGACTTAGGGATGCTGTCATTTGGTCAAAGTGCTACATCAGGCCAAAATGAAAATATTTCTCTAGACCCTGGAACTCTATACACTTGGTCTCACTGTTTAATATCTGTTACATGATTTCCCATGAAAACACCAAGCAACATGACATCAGTAGTTAGCTGCCTACTTAGACCAAATCCTACCACGAATGCCTAAGCTCACTGACTTCAAAGCCTACCCTATATGTGATATTTTTAAGCCCACCACATACTGAAGGCCCCAGCACTGAGCACCAAGACAACTGAACACACGGGTGGATTGAGATGGCCAAGGAAGTTAACTTTCAAATCTCTGAAAACCCAAGCGAACAAGTTGAGAAGTTTAGTCATTTGTAAAGATTCAACGGCACAATCCTGTGACGAGAGCTCCTAGTCCTACCTGCATCTTTGGCCACCTCGGACACATCTTCATTCCTCATCTCAGCCATGTAGCCAAGCACCGTGAAGATGACAAAGCCAGAGACGAAGCTTGTCATGCAGTTCACCACACTGGTCACCAGGGCATCTCTGCAGCGGAAACCCAGACACGGTCATAAACCAGTTACAGTAGCACATTCCTATAATCCCATCCCTTGGAAGGCTGAGTGAGGCAGGGGGATTATGAGTTCAAGGCTCAAGATGAGCCATAGAGCTAGGTGGGGGAGGGGAAAGACCTTTTCTTCAACCGGAGAGGCACTGGCCTGGAGCAGGGTTTTTACTGCAGGGCTCCAGAAAGGGGCTTTGACCTCAATGTTTGTGAAATTGAAAGTTTAATATTATCTTTAGAGAAAAGCATAAGACTGCCGAGGAGAAACGTTGGCAGTTTTAAAGCTTCCTTACATGGCTTTAGCTGGTATCCCAGCACAAGGCCCCATTCCTTGGGATGGGGGGATGGATTCTTCCCCCATCTTTAGAAACAACCTCATACTTATTTTTAATAGTGCGAACAGACCACAGGCCTTGATACCTGTATAGGAAGACTTACTGTTGAAAGTTGTGAGTGACACCCAAGCCACCATGGGGGCAGTGCTACTGTTTGGCTGAAATAATGGAGCAAGACTGTGCCACAATCATGGCAATTTTTTTTTTTTTTTTTTGTAAGCTAAAATAGTTTAGTCCTTAGACTTTTTGTGTATATAAATAATCCACTTACAGTTTTTGTTGTGAAGTATATTGACTCATATATGCTGCACTTTTTTTTTGTAACCTTGATATAACATGCTGTTGTTTGCCTGTTGGTTTTGTTGCTTGTCTTATTTTAAGCAGGCTCTCATATAGCCTGCTCAAGGCGATGGTGAACTCAGTATGTAGTTGAGGCTGGCCTTGAACTCCTCAGTCTTCCGTCTCCACCTCCCAGGTGCTGGGACTATGGGGATGTACCCCCCCA
Source organism: Micromys minutus (assembly GCF_963924665.1). Taxonomy (NCBI): domain Eukaryota; kingdom Metazoa; phylum Chordata; class Mammalia; order Rodentia; family Muridae; genus Micromys; species Micromys minutus. Next base: position 27,922,170 of record NC_137979.1, on the reverse strand, counting down.
CCCCCAACTAAGAATATATATATATATATTCTTATATATATATATTCAACTAAGAATATATATATATATTCTTATATATATATATATATTCAACTAAGAATATATATATATATATATATATATATATATATATATATATATCACAAAACAGAAGTTCTTGGAGACTTTCTTAACCTCTGAGTAGCCTAGGTAAAGTTACTTCCTGAATGGGCACTATTGCATGGATGCGTGGCCAGGAGCTTGTGACACCGTCGAGCGGCAGTACTCTCATGGTGTGGGAACAAACGGGCTTGAGATCATCATCTTCCTCGAACTGTCTTGTCTGTCAGTCCATCCCCAAGCTTTGCTCAGCAACCCCACATACTCACTGGTAACAGTTGTTGTTGAACTTGTTGTAGCTAGCAAAAGCCAAGAGAACCCCAAAGCCCGGGCCAAGAGAGAAGAAGATCTGAGCAGCGGCATCTACCCATACCTGGAACACAGCGGGGGAGGGCATGGGGTGAGGATGTGACCCAGCTGCTGCCAGCAGAGCCGTGGAGGCATGCAGGGGCCTCCAGATGCTGTGTTCCTCATGCTTTTATTTCTCATCTGAAGGATCATTACGCACTTGTATGTTAAATTTGAGTCCACCCTAGAGTCAATTTGAAGGGAATTGGCTTTACCTAGTAAAAGTCAAGCAAGTCTCTCATATCTCACCCCGGTCTCCAAGAGTTTCTGCCAGTTGGGTTTCAAGTAGAAGACAACCCCTCTCCAGGCTCCAGGAAGGGTGGCCCCCCTCACCAGCAGGATAGAAAGGACAATGTAAGGGAAGGTGGCTGTCACCCACACCACCTAGAATGAAGGAGAACACAGGTTACTGCCATACTATATCAGGGACAGCAAAGAAAGGAGACGGGCGGTGTCTTTACTACTGAAGACCTCTGAGAACAGACACGAACTTCTTGTCACTTTAGGAGGCAACAGAGCCTGGTCTTCAAGCCTGAGGCTGGGTGTGACATACTACCATAATTCTGCCACTTGAGAAGCTGAGGCAGGAGGATTCCTATGAGTTCATGGCCAGCATGGGCTGCATAGGGAGTTGCTGTTCAATTAGCCAGTATAGAAAAGCTCTGGCTAGGGCTCATGATTAGTTTTCAGTAAATTATGGCCAATATTTGCAACTGTGATAAATATACCATTAGGCTAAAAGAGTTTTGAAAAAGACATATGTGTGTGTATGTGTATCACGTAATATATAATATATAGAGAACATATATAATATAGAGAGAACACTATATATATATATATATATATATATATATATATATATATATATATATATATATATGTGTGTGTGTGTGTGTGTGTGTGTGTGTGTGTGTGTATGTAAAATTGTACAGAATGTGCAGACCAGAGGTTGACTTTGGATATCTTCCTCAGTGGTCTCTGACTTTGGTGGACAGGCCAGCAAGCCCACGCGTCCTCCCATCTCTGCCTTCCACCCCCAGTGCTGGGGCCGCAGCCACGCACTCATGTTTTGCTGGGCTTAACCTTTTACATGAATGGTGGCGGCCTGCGCCCAGTCTTCATGCTTCTGTGGCAAGAACCTCACTTGCTGAGACACCTCTCCAGCCCCTATACATTTTAACATAGAATTATAAAGGGCTGCACAGTGTACCTTCATTTACTTAGATCCACTTACTTGGACATGATATTGGTTAATTTCTAGAACCTTCTAACAGACGTGATGAAAAAAGTATGGACGTGTTTGGTGCTGAGGGAAACTGAGATTTTTTTCTGCTCAGAAGCCGTCCACTGTAATGGTCTTGAGTTTTGTGACATTGTGGGGCCTTGGACTGCAGGGTCCTCCCTCACCTTGCCAGATGTTTTGACTCCTTTCCAGATGCTGAAGTAGATTATGGTGAAGATAAGCATGATGCAGAGGGCCAGCTGCCAGCTGATGGTCCCCAGGTCCTGGAGGCCCTTGGACTGGTGGATCTGCAGGACATGGCGCCTGGTGTGACAAAAAGAAGGGCCCCTGAAAGTCGCCTGAGCACCAAGTTGGGAGACCTCTAGAGAACAATGGACACCACCAGGAGGGGCTGGGATGAGCCTCGGCCTGACAGAACAAGGGGTATGTTCACTAGACGGCCTTTGGGAGAGCATCCATCCAAAGCCAGACCTCTTGTCTCTCCTCTTCCACTGTCTGTAATGAGAGCCTCTCAACCAACACGACCGGCTTCTCAGTCCGTGGGAATCTTTGTGTAGGCAACGGGAACTCCTTCAGTCTAAATTAGCTCTGTGTTTGAGCTACTATTGCCTACAATTCCTGTATTAAAAATACTACTGGGTTGGGGAAATCACATACTAGAAGAACAATTGCCCAGCATGTGAAGACCCCAGGTTGAACCCTTAACACCATAAGAACAACAACAACAAAATCCCACATTCTTCAAGCATCTTCTGAAGGGCAGGCCTCACTTAGAAAGCCATATACACCAAATCAGAAATACGTTTTGAACAACTGAAGCAATTGGGTATTTTGCTTCCATGGCAACTGGCTGGAGGAGAAGCCAGCGAGGTTATTCCATTTGATGCAGGGATGTTTTGACTCCCTCTGGGGAGTGAAGGTGGGGGTCGGTATAAACTTGGTAGAGCAGTCTGGCCTGTCATATGGGGGTACGGAGACAAAGGTCAGATTATGGAGCAGCTGGGCTAGAGTTCCAACTCCAAATCCTGCAGGGAGTAACACTGCTGTCCCCAAACTCACATTTGCTCCCTAATCCTTGACAGCTTCACCTTTCAGAAATCTGCCAGGAGGCAGGGAAGGGCTCATGAGGTCCTACCCATCCCTGAAGATCTGTAAGCAGTAAATGTTTCCTGGGATAAGGCACTTTCTTCAGTGGTACAGCATTGAGGTGTCACCAGTGATCCTGGAAGCCCTCTTTGAATGCATGTGTCACCAAAGAGAATAAAGGAAAACATGACCATAGAGGGGGAACGAGTCAGGAAGAGTGAGGGGGGGGATGGGTGAGAGATTGTAACGATAGGGGCGAATCTAAGCAGAAAACATGATCTGTATTGGTGAACATATTATTATGGAGTCTAGTGTACATAATTCATGGATGCGAATGAAACACTTTTTAAAAACCTGCTAAGAGAGAGATGAGTTTTTTTGGCCCCTAAGGTGCCAGCACCAGGGTATGTGGCCACCCCACCTCTTTCACATGAAACTTACAAGTAAAACTCCTCAGCAGGCGATGTGGAATGGAGTGTCCATGTGACATTGTCCTGGGCAAAGTAGTTGGTGCAGTTGCCAGTGTTCCAAGAGTTCTTGCAGCTGGTCCAGGGCAGCTGGTCCGTGAGGGAGGAGATGAGGTAGTAGAGCGCCCAGGCTATGATGGTGTTATAGTAGGAGGCGATATAAAAGGCAATGATACAGATGGCATAGCCAATGCCTGGGCAGAGATGAGAAAGGCCGAGTTCACACCTGAAGGCTACTCAGACCCACAAAGCCCCATCCTGGGTCCCAGCCCTTTACGGAAGTATCTAGTCCAGCACCTCTCCCCAACCGTCCAGGTACCTTTGAAAATCGGGCAGATCTTCCTCCATATAGAAATGCACCCATTTCTGTGGTACTGGCCCAGCGCAAGCTCCATGTAGAAGAGGGGGATCCCCCCAAAAATGGCCATGATGGTATAAGGGAGGAGGAAGGCCCCTGTGGTGGAAGGGAGACAATTTTACCTCCTGCCTACTTCTGTTTCCCCAGAACGGCCCACGGATGTGGGGCTCGCAGTAGGCTGCCCTGGTCTTAGTGCCTTCCGAGAGAGGGCAGTAGACAAAAGTCCCACGGTATTCCACATGTTGACCCACTGTCTGAGCTGGTACATCACTGAGAATGTAGAATCCCCCGGGAAGGGCGTCTCCAGGAGGAAGTTTTGATTGGGTTGGCCTATAAGAGACTGAATGCGGGCAGCACTGCTCCATGGATTGGGCCTTGAACTAAAGGAAAAGGAGGCACTTAGCTGAGCCACCCTGCACACATGCGTGTGACTAGCTGCTTACAGTTCTTGCCTTCTAGAACTTTCTGGAGTGATGGACTAGAACCTGGCACCGTGAACCAAATAAACTCTTTCTCTTTAAGCTGTTTTTGTCTGGGTATTTCATTGAAGCAAAAAAGAAACCAGACTAAGATATCGTGTTGAGGGCAAAGCAAAGCAAAAAAAAAAAAAAAGACAAACCAAGCACATGATACAGAGAAGATGAGCCTGAGGCAGTAACAGAAACAGGCTGGGCTGAGAGTCACACCCACAGTCATGGTTTTCACAAACACTGACTTCCAGATTCAAGGGTTCACCCCAGGCCGCGTGAAGATGTCCAGGTGTGGAACAATGCTGACCCGTCTGAGGTTGCACACAGATGCAATCTCTCACTCATAGATCCGGGTCCTCCCTCATCAGATGACCTATGACTCCAGACCCTTGACCACGGATGTTTTCGACCTGCATGTCAGTAATTCCACTGGGCCAGAGTAGTTCTTCACAAGCCATCGCTGTTTGAGAGTAAGCCAGAAGTAACTTCCACAGAACAAGATTGCTCACCTGCAGCTTAAGTTTTAGCCCAAAGGGTGAGTCAGCTGTAATATCCCTCTGGTAACTTTCCTGCCCTTAAAATGTTTCATCCCTACAAACCTGAGGCCAGTGCGACTCAGAATCGTCGGTGTAATTACAGTCACTTTGAGCAAATCTAGCCAGAGAATTAAACCTGTGCTGGGGTTTGATGATGGACCTCAGCTCATGGAAAGGATTTTCCTGACTTGCTCTACCATAGGAAATGTCCCCAAGGACCCAGACCCTCATACAAGGCTTAGGCTAAATGTCCCAGCAAGCCAGAGAATATGGCTTCCAATCCTAGGTAAGGGATTCGAAATCTCACATGGCCCGAGGTACTTTCCTTTGTAGCCACAGAGCAGCCATTAAGAGAAGAAACTTTGTGTTAAGTCACAGAAGTCTGGCTGACATAAATGAATTACCTCCCAGACCTCACTGTATTTACCTCTCAAACAGCTTGGCAAAATAGACATCTACTGATTTGATACCCATTTCTTCTTGTCCAGTCCACACAGAGGGTCCTACTCACCTGTCTCCCCTCATCTGCTCTGTTCTCTCAGGCTCCCCAACTCCCACGTACCATCAAGGTAACTACTCTAATACAGCCTTAGGGTTGCTAGGACTGACGAGATAAGGCATCTACAACACAAGAGATGTCAACTTATCCGTGCACACTTTGGGGTTGGCAATAATGTTACACTGAGCCTCGGCTCAGCTTTGATCTCATCAAATCTAATAACTTAAAGACTTTGGGCCCAGACTAGTGCCATCCTCTGACCTCACATAGGTTCAAAGGCCTAGCAGGGTCTGGAGCCTTAAAGCCACCTCCCGATGTTTCCTCCCACAGGACTGACCACTCCAGACTCTTCTGCAGGCAAGAAGGAAAAAGTTCAGCACAGTGTGGCAAGTGTTCTCTTGTTTCTGACTCACAAACAGAAGCTTGGATACACACACAGCAAAAAGGAAAACCCTCCAACAAAGGAAGCACAAACAATGCTACTTAACCCAAGGACATGTCGTGGAGAGCTCGGGTCTCCGCTCTACAATCTTTATAACCTGAAATGCTACCTTCAGCTTTTTGCTGACTGGAGATTTGGCTAGCCTAAAAGCTTAGGTTTCCTGCTTAGACTCACGTCAGTTACACGGGACGGTAAGACATGACTTTTCTTGTAGCCTCTCACAAGGGTCTACCACCCAACCCTGGGTCCCAGGCTCAGCTGGTGGCCCATGGCACTAACCTCCTCCATTCTGGTAGCATATGTAGGGAAAACGCCAGATGTTGCCCAGGTCCACGGCATAGCCAATGACAGACAGGAGGAAATCCATCTTCTTGCCCCAGGTCTCCCGTTCCCCTTGGCGAATCTCAGCCACCAGGGTGGTGGTGGCAGCTGGGATAGAATGTGGAGCTTCGTCCCCAGCACTTGTGCTGGGAACTGCAGAGTACCCATTGGATATTTGGCCAGGCTCTGCCCTGTCCGCTGGGCTGGGGATGCCCTTCTGAAGAACACCATTTTCTTGACAGTCCTCTCTGTCCTTGCACCCTGACGGCACTTTCTGAGAATTCAAGGGCGTGGTCTCCATGCTGCTGGTCAGTGAAAGGTACAGATGCCCATCTGCCAAGGACCCAGCCTAGCTCTTGGTTCTTGGTTTTGAATCTCCTCTTGGTGTTATGGGGACAAGACGGAGAGCTCTGTTGAAAAAGGCATACAGAGGGGAAAGAGAGAAAGAGAGAGACAGACAGACAGACAGACAGACAGACACACACACACACACACACACACACACACACACAGAGAGAGAGAGAGAGAGAGAGAGAGAGATGTTTGTTTGTTTATGGCATTAATCACTCATGCTTCTATTTTTTGTTTGTTTTAAGACAAGGTCTTGATCTGAAGCCCAGGTTGGCTTTGAATTTTCAGCAGGCCTTCTCTCTCAGCTTCCTGGGTGCTGGGATTACAGCCACAAAACCATCCCAACAGCTTCATCGCATAGCTTAAATGACTTTAGGTGACAGGATTACAAATGCTCTAATCTATAAATCAGCCCATTTGTTCAGAGTCAATAAAATCAACTAAACTTTTCAATGAATGGAGGCGGGGTGGGGGGGTGTAAAATCACCACCAAGTAATCTGAAAGGGAAACAAAATAAAAACAGCAATTCACCAAGTTGTGCACAGGCTTTACTTAAGGACCAGCACTTGTGTCATTTAGAGGGACGAATGCCCCCTGTAGGAATGCCAGGAGATCTTCCCTGCAGAGCCAGCAAGTCCTGGATACCATGCCTGCAAAGAGCAATGCGGCCATGCCTTCTGCCTGCCAGCCGGAAGAGATAATCCCTCCTATCAATTGAAAGGAGCACTGAGGTAAAGAGGAAGAGAGAGGCAAGCACCACCCTTGGGAGGCACCTGAGGCCCTATATCTGGGTCCTTTCTCACCCTTCCAGGCTAGCTCCGGGGAGATTCCAGCTGCCGGCAGCTGTGTCCAGCATCCCGCCCCGGATCCACCTGTCAGCCTTCTTCCCATGGAGCCTCTGCAGGTCCCAGGGAGCTGTATCTGTCACCGATCCTCACCATTCGTACTTCTGGGCTAAGCCACTTATCACTGCAGCCGTGAGCACACCCGTGTATGAACATACCGGGTGTGCTCATCCAGGGGGTCAGGGTGAAGAGTGTCCGGGCCACTGACCCCAGGTATGCCTGGTGTCCCTGCGGAAGGCTGAATCTTCACCCCACTGCCATGATGGGGTATGGGGAAGGAGCTGGGCTTTCTTCTGGACTGAGAATGATATTTCTACACGTGGAGCAGAAACCTGAGCCCTTTTGGACTTTAAACTTCCTGCCTGCTATAAACTTAGAAGCAACCAAGACCTTCCAGGCCTCTTTCTTTCAAGCTCTTGACAGCGTAGGAACTACACTACGCCTCTGCTTTAAGATGCCATGGCTTTGTAGAAATGGACTCTCAGCACTCTTCACAATGGCAGAGTTCCCATGCCAACCTCAAAGGCCCACCACAGGATGAGAGTCAATGCTCAGCTCTTACCTGCTAGGGTTTTCGGGATTTTACTCTTTTCTTCTTTGACAGGGATCAAAAAGCTCAGTCTGGCTCCGAACTTCCCATGAAGGTTAGGATGTCCATGGACTTGTCTGACCTTTTTCTGCTTCTACCTCTGATTGCTTAGAACCGTGTGTGAGCACCAGCAGGCCTGTTTTACACCGCAGTGGGGACTGAATACAGAACTCTGTGCCCACTGAGGTACATCGTAACTTTCTGTACAGCCGTAACTCACTATACAGATAGATCGTGGGGGGCTTAGATATGAATCTAAGTAATAAAATATTTGCTTAGCATGCACATAGGTTTTTACAGATATAAACACACTGAAAAAAAACTGAACATACTGTGGATATAAATATTGTCAAAGATTAGATACAAACAGCAGAAGGTGAGAGTAATTAGAGTTTTGTGCTCAATGTTTCTTCTTCCTTTTTGACAGCAAGGTAGAAAAATCTAGGGTTCTCTCTCTCTCTCTCTCTCTCTCTCTCTCTCTCTCTCTCTCTCTCTCTCTCTCTCTCTCTCTCTCTCTCTCTCTCGGCAGGGTTTTTTCTGTGTAGTCCTGACTATCCTTGAACTCACTCTATAGACCAGGCTGTCCTCAAACTCAGAGATCACCTGCTCTGCCTCCCGAGTACAGGGATTAAAGGTGTGCACCACCACCACCACAGAGCTAAAAATTTAGGTTTTAATAGGGTTGATTGTCACCAAAAATACATGGAGCAAAAAGGGATAATTTGGCTACATGGAGATAGGGTATACCTGCATATATGTATGCATATATATGAACATGTCTTCGGGGCTATCTTGTTTGGCTCTTTGGTTCTCATCCTACCTCAAACTCAAGGGTGCAAACTCCACTAGAAAGAATAGGGTTTCTGACCCATCAGTGCAGACAGAACCTCATCCTGCTGACATGTGCCAGTGTCCGGCCACCACCGGCTCTGCTTCATCACCTCCTCAACTAGATTTAGTAAAGACCTTTTTCTTTGTGGTGCTAGAGATCAAAGCATGACTTCACACATACATGCTTTACCACTGTGCCAAAGCCCCAGTCCTGGCAAACTTCAAATATAACCACATTCCCTCCTGTGCCATAAGTATCTACTCACCAGGTCTTTAATGCAGGGGTGTGTGTGTGTGTGTGTGTGTGTGAAAGAGAGAGAGAGAGAGAGACAGACAGACAGACAGAGAGAAGAAAATGCTGAGATATCAATATAAAGACAAAACTATGCTGAACTTAACCTTGGTTTTCCCAGAAGAACCTTAAAGAGCAAACAGTGGGTGTAGAAATTGTCCCCAGGCATGAGGATGGCACAAAGCTGACAACAACTCACACTTGGCCCCCTACTCCCTTGTCTTGTCTGGAGTAACTGTTCTGGTCACCAACCTCAGGACTATCATTTAAATCTCAGGATAGAGGACAGACAAGCCTGAGGACAGATCCTGGAATAAAGAGAGGAGGCAGCCATAGCTTCAAGAGCCAGTGTGTTCTAGGTTCCCTTTTCAGTTTTTCCCCTTGGACATCTTGAAGCAAGGATGGAAACATGTGGGTCCAAACTCTCAGGGGCAATGTGTGTTTCCCAGGATGCCATGGACTCAGTCCCTAAGACATGGTCATCTTTCTTGGCAGCTGTGATGAGCAGCTCCTGGAAAGACAACATCCCAGCCTCTATTTTTATCTCAGCCATCAGAAAGCTCTCGTTTCCTGAAATATCTGTCCAGTGCTTTCTAACTTGATAAAAATAAAATAAACCTGTTCTAAGTATCCCTTGGGCAACAGGAGATGTCAGGTTGCTTCTCCCAGTGTGGGGGGTCCGTCTCTATCAGCCTTACTCTCTAGGGTTCTTTTACACCCCCACTTTTGATCACAGACCCTGGGATACAAAGTTACAGCCCTGTGAAGCCACAAAACAAGATCTCTTCAATTCATCCCCCTGCCGTTCCCAGCTAGAGGAAGACTCCTTCCGGTTACCAGCCTGGGTGGAGAAGGTACCCAGCTTGGGCTCATGCTGCTGCTCTTGGTACCCTGGCTCTCTTCCTGCCTTGCTGATTGTCCTGAGCCCCACGCTGGCTTTTCCAACACCTGCCTCCCATTACAATGGCCGAGAGCAAGCTGGTTCAGGGTGGAGAAGTAGAAGTCATTAAGAAGGTTGGTTTCTAAGAATGCTCTCCTGAAAGCTTTTTCTAAAAGATATTTTTATCCTGCGGGGTAGGAAGATGGCAAAGGAGGTCAGTGTTACAGCGCAGACCTCCTCCCGGCAGGCTTTGAATTCATCCATGGACAGAAAATGCCCCAGAAACTGCTCTCAGCACATAGGCACTGTTATCTCAGGCTGAGCAGGTAGCAGGTTGTGTGTGGTACCCCAGCACCCATGCTATGAGGCTATAGTCTGCACCCCCTCCGACGCCCTCCCCACACCACCCCCTCCTACCCCAGGGGCAGCTGACTGACTAGCTGATGCTTTTACTCTCTGTTCAAACTCTCCTTTCCAGCTAATTCTCTCTATGTTTTCCTAGTTAGTTAAAAAGTGTTTCTGGGCTGGGGTGGTGCTCAAAGCCTTGAAGCTCTGGTTCTCTTTCCAGAACCGAAAGAAGCAGGGGGTGGGGGATGCTGAGAGCAGGGGCGAGAGAGAAACCTGGTTCTATTTAAACTTCTGGTCAAATTTTCATTTTTCTTTTTTTCACAAACTGTCTCTGTAGCCAGGGGAACCGTTGTCTGAACAAGCAAGTAATTATAACATTAGTCATAAAATACCCAACCCTGTGGAAATGTTTGTGACTCTTACGTTTACCAGCCATCAGCACGTTCTAAGCAAAAAAATATTCTGGGATTTTTTTACACTTTGACTTTACCTGTCAAGATTAAAGCAAATTTACTTCCCAGGATGCCCCACTTCCATTTTAAAACCAAAACAAACTTCCAGCATGAATTATGGGCTGAACACCAAGATAACATTAATTACAGGTCATCAAGCCAAGTGGCAATTTGCTCTCTTCATGTAGGAGGAGGGAGTTTCCAAGCCACCTATTAAGGCTGGCAGAACTGTGTGGCTCTGGCAGCAATAAACATGGGACCTGCTCCAGAGAGGCATGAACTCTGCCCAGCAGTGCTGTCCTTTTTTTTACACGGCCACATGTAGGAACATGCTGGGAGGCTGGCACTTCTGGGAGAAGCCAAGGAGCGTGGGATTCCTGCCCATTAGCCACACTCATGGCGTATGCATATCCCTCATACTAACTCCAAAGTCACATGGGAGTTTGTGCTACAGGACTTTGGCGCTCCTTTGATGTCTCCTCTACTGCACGGTGTAACGTGCCAGCTTGCATTTGTGCTCACTGAGGGGCTGTGGAATGTGCTAAGGTGGGCAGCATCACAGGTGGAGGCCATGAGGACCCAGCTTCCCCCACACGTAAAACAAAGAGATGTTCGGTATAAACAAACTCTGGTTTAGATGTGGTTGGCCACAGCCATCCCCTTATGCAAAGGAGTGCTGGTCTGAGACACAGGTTTCTTTTCTGAAATGGAATGAGTAGGCGACATTGCTCAGGGTGGCTTGGGACAGTTACTGTGCACAAGAAAAAGTCTCTGTCCTGGCAACAGGGAGGGGGAATTCCAATTTCTCCACAGAGTATATTCTAGAGGATGAGACATCAGGACCGATCCAGACATGCCCAAGGACAGCCAGATATATAACGGGTTTATTATTTTTATATATAAAAAAGGAGATGGGTTTGGCACAAAAAGGCAAGAACAGTTTCCTTCAGTGGACAGAAGCAGCCACACCCAGACATCCTCCATCTCTGGCCACTGAACAGTTCTGTGGCCCAGGGTGTCCCTTCATGTGTCACAGCTACACTGACAAACCACATCCACCACTTACTGAGTGGGTTTGGCCAGGCTGCTTGACATCTCTGAGCCTCTTATTTTCTCCAGTTTAGAAGCAGATTAAAGTTAAAATCACAGTTACGTGTGGGGATTACAGAATGACCAATGCTGGACTCCAAACTAACAGCGTTCTGGCAACAGCAGATGACGGCAGATGTTTCCAAGCCCGCAACACGAGTGAGACCCGTTCCGCTTCCTGCTTCACAATCTAGGTAGGAAAACTAAGGCCTACGGGACTTTCAACCTGGCTGGCTTGCACCCGGAGCCTCACTTCTTAGTCAAGACACATGGTCATGTGGGAACTCTTTCGTCACCAGAGATCTGTGTTGGAAGGCACATTACAAGCCACCCCTCCCCCCCCCCAGATTATTCTGGGGTGAGCCCTGGAACATGCCTGTACATCTTCACACTGTAACATTGGAGACGTGGTGAGAGATCTTCTGCCTCCTCCATGAGGCTTCCTCTTTGCATCCTAGCCTAAAGATAAGCTCTGAATAATCACTCACTTATCACGCACATCTTTGATGATTCCCGTTTGCTTCCGGTCCCTCTGGAAGCTGGGGCTGAGGCCTCAGGTCTCTGCTCTAGCACTTGCTTACTGGAGGAGACTTATCCAGCTCTCCACATGGTTCCTGGGTATGACTGCAGTCCCTTGCTGTCCCCTGGAGCCCAGAGGAGACAAGCCTGTCTTCCTCCAAGGTAACTCACACAGGCCCAGGGTCCCACCCTAAGGGCCAAGTCCTTCTTACCCACCCCCACCTCCTCTAGGGTAGACCCACCGTGCATCCTGAGGTGGAGGAAGGGATATCCCAGGGACAGTTCCAAGTTTCTAACAGATCGGGGCTGAAACTCGAGGACTAAGGTTGAGCCTAGAGGCTTGCTCACCTTGAGACAAGCACAGGCAGGTGTGTCCTCCCCTCTGCACTCAGAATGTTCACTTACCAGTTGGCTGTTTGGAACTGGGAGTGTATTTTCTACACAGAGAAGTAAAAGTTCTCTGAAAAACATGGCAGGCAGCTGCTAGAAACCAGCAGAAATCATCTGTTTATTCAACCCTCTTTCTGGTTCTCAAAGGAAGCTAAAGCAAACCGGTCAAGGCGACTGACCCCCATGCAGCCTGGGGAGGTATCTTCTAGTGCCTTTCAGGCCCTTAAAGGGCCTTTTCAAGTTGCCCATTGGAATTCATTGAACTTAAACTCAAACCAGGCCCTAGTGGCTCACACCTGTAATCCCAGCACCTCGGGCCTAGCCTGGGATAGGGTGAGACCGAGCTTATACTTTGTTGCTGGGGATGAACCAAGGCCTTGCCCAAGCTAGCCAACTGCTCTATCTCCTGGCTGCATCCTGCCCAGAAATCTAGATAAGATGGAGATGTCCCCTTTGCAGCTCTGCTTTTCCTCCCTTCGAGCATATTAAAGACAGGCGAAATGCTCAGTGGGTGACATGCTTGCTACAGAACCATAGGGTCCCCAGCACACACAGAAAAGTGGGGTGAGGTGGTGGAGTAGGAAACTCCAGCACTGAGCTGGTGGTAGGTTTGGGGCGGGGTGGGGGTGAGAGGACAGTGGATACAGGGGGATCTCAGAGACCCCCTGACTGGTCAATCCGAGAGTTTTAGGTTCAGTGAGAGACCACCTGAAAACATAGAGTGACTGTGGAAGACTAGTAATCAGCCTCTAGCCACATGTGCGCACACACTCATGTATACACGCTTGTGCACAGGGCAGAGAAAGAGGAAAGAGAGGAGACAAAACAAGGCATGCCTGACAGCCTTCCCCCCAAGCAGCTTACAAATCAAAAGCTAACCCCACCCACTAGAGGAGGAATCCCTGAGACAGGCAAGTTGGTACCAGCCAGTCCTGGATCATGGATGGCGTTGTACCTACTGCAGGAGAGCAAAGTGTGCCCGAGAGGACTGTCTTCACTCCTCAGAAACGCACCTGAAATATTTAGGGGCAAGACACTCGAACTTCTTCAGACTCCCGAAGGTTCAGCCAAAAGTATTATACTTTATTACATAACTTGTATTTTATTGCAATTCATTAAAATTATCTATTTACTATAATTATTATATTATTGTATTATATAACCAACATTCTATCTGTTATATGTGTTATTAAAGCAGGCGAACCCTTCACCAGGTGAGGAAGGCACATACTTGGCAAAAGTGAATTAATTTTGACCTTTTTGGTTTTGGTTTAAGATAGGGTCTTATTATGGAACCCAGGCTAGCCTTAAACTTCCAATCCCCCTGCCTCTGTTTCCCTAGTCCTGGGACTGCAGATGTGAGTCACCAAACCCTACTTTATTCCAAATCTGGGAGAAGAAAACTTCATTCCAGCCCCTCACCCAGGGTTGGGGACAGCTCAGCACAGCTCACCCCTCAGATCTTCCCTCTTCTTCTTCCTCTTTTTTTCTCCTCTTCCTCAACCTCCTCTTCAGTCCAGCTCTGCTCCTCAGAAACAAGGAATATGATCAATGAGACATTTGGCTAGGGGACAAGTTCTAGGCTTGGCTGAGTCCTGAGAACCATGGCACGGGTGGCTTTTCCTCTGTGGTCATTCTAGCCCCTCCAGTCCCTCATTTTAGGCCCCTTCCTTATGAGGGGTGGGATGCATTCAACTAAATAACTCAGTTTACTCTTTTTATTCCACGAGTCAGAAACAGAGGAAACAGACTGTTTTGCCTTATCTTCCCTAGAACGTGTCCCGGAAGTCCACACAAAACCGTGAGATGATAGTCCCAGACTCCATTCTCCTAGCAACTGGCGTCATGATCTAAGGAGCCTCTCTCACCTCTGTCCTCATTCCTGCAACTGCTGTCACGAAAAGCCAGGCCTTGGAACCGAAAGACACCTTCCTCAGTGTCTGGGAACCTGAGATATATTCCCCTTAAACCATGTGTCATCCTCCATAAATCATGTGCCTAGGGTGCTTCTCTGGCTTCGCAGAGTCACAGAATTAGTCCAGTCCAGTTGTGGAATTGAGCAACTTATGACCTCATACCTAGTATGTCTCTTAAGTCCAGCAGGGTTGGGTGGGAGCTGCCACCAGCTTCTAAGGGAGGCCAAGCAAAGGGGGCAATGAGAACGAGGAGTTCAGATGCCTCCCGGCTGCCTCATCTCTACTGATTTTGTGGCCCTGTTAGACTGGGGAAAAAAACCTCTTTCTAGTTTGTGTTAACATTCTGTAAACAAGTATTTAACTTCCCAAGCAGGAGAGGAAACCGCTCACTCCTCCCACACACCAGGAGAGGAAAACACTCCTCATTCCCACACACCCGGCTTGAAGAGCCTTCCAGATAGAGCTGTAACTCACAGATTGGCACTTTCTGAATGTGGACCAAAGTCACTGCCATGAGAATAAGGTGGCTGCGTTGGCCCATGGTGAGTCTCATGGCCACCCCAGCAATGTGCTGCCCCTCTGTGCTCTGCGACCATCAGGGATGCCAGGTTTCTTTTTAAAAATTAATTTGATCTATTTTCTACCCGGGTCTCTCCTAGGAGGATTTTTTAAAAATGCTGTTTTGTCTAAGGAAGCATTTTCCATGGAAGCGACCCCTAGAAGACAAACTTAAGCTGTTCCACTTCCTCTGGTAGGAATAAGCAAGTGTTTTGTCAAATGTGGGTCTCCTGCCGGTGCCTGCTTGGCCCGACACAAAAATCTCAAGAGGGAGGGGCTAACCTGGAGACTAGCAGAGAAATCAGTGTGTGCATCTGGACCTCAGCTAGCAGGGATCGATCTGGAAGTCCAGAACTCCACCCACTAGCTGGGCGTGGTTTAGGCATAGAATTTAAAGGCTCTGAGCCCGCAGAGCCTCCGCCCTTGGCTAAAACACAAGGAAATCCCAGAAGGACTCCATCTTTATTTTGCACCATGATTACAGTTTGTGTTGTGTTTTGTTTTGTTCTTTTTTCCAAAGAGAGTTAGGACCTCAGCCACACGAGCTTGAACACGGTGTTTCCCGGGTCCTCCTATTTCCTCTAGCTCAAAGCCTTGGTTTGTGAGCCCCAAAGGACCTCCAGTGTTACTGGAAACAGCTCAAGCCCACTTGCTTTCCCAACATGAAATGGCTGCACAATGTCCTCATCTGACCGTTGGCAATTTAAGAGTTAAGTCATAGCCATATCCTGTTAAAGCAGTAATCCAGAGTAAAACTTGGCTTCTTCAGACTGCCCAGTGTGTCCAAATGATACCACTCAACAAGTACAACCAAGAAATGGCTACAAACTGGCTTTATTTCAGGATTACCTGTGTTTCTCTTGGGCATGGGCACCCAGAGTATTTTGCAAGCCTGTCACAGAGCCCAACCCATGTCTCTCACTCCACAGGGAAATTCTTCCACATGCACTGCCCCAACCCCCACCAAGTTTAATCAAAATGCTCATATGATTCTAACATTCCCTGAAGAGGAATTTCTGAGACTGGATTCTATTAAGGTATTTCATCCTGGGGCTATACATTTGTTATATATCATATATATGTATATACATACGTATATATGCATGATTTTTTTTCTTTAACTGGAAACTGGAACAGGCTGGAGTGCCCGGACTAGGAACTCCCACTCTGAAATGTAGCAGACAGAGTGCAGTAGATCCCAGGCTTATGGGGGAGGAGTTTCAATTTGTTCAGACTTAGTACCCAACTGAACAAGCTGCTTGGGCTGGATGGTTTTGTTTTGCTTTTGAAGCAGGTCTTGTGTAAGCAAAGCTTGCCTTGAATTAGCCAAGAAGCTGAAGATGACCATGAACTGAAGGTTACAGATCTGCCTCATCCCACTGGACAGTTGGTCTTTCTCTTTACCATGCAAAGTCCCTACTGTGCTCCAACGGAGGACATTTCAGAGATGCACGGCCAGGCTAGGTATGCAAACCCCCTTCTTTTCATGTTAGCTTAGTGATAGGGTGCCTGTTCAGGGTGCAAAAGACCCTGGGTTCAAGCCTCACAGCTGCCCAAAATAAGTAAGATTGCCTGCACAGCAGGAGAACCTGCCCATCTGCCTTTTCTGAAGACAAGGTAGGAGAAGGAAGGTGTCTGCAGCTCCACACAAAAGTGAAGGACCATAGTCAGAGCTGTTCCCTTCCATGGCCACCCACCAACCTCTAATGCTGTCCTGACGCTATTACTTTTAAACAAACCCCAGTGCTGCTTTCTTAGACATGTTTCCCATGAAACTGAAAACACATTAAATATTTGATCCCTTACTACGATCAGAGCTAGCAGCTCCATAAATAATCCATTGACCTGGTTCATTTTTCTGGACAAAAATTGATCATAAAAATACATACACACAGGCGTTTGTGCTGTCTGCCCCTTAGAAGTTCTACCCTTCAAATTCTTGAACACTCAACTAAGAAGAATAATTCAATATGCAACACACACACACACACACACACACACAAGCGCAAGCGCGCGCAAAAAGGGAAATCTTCACGGCCACCAGCTTTTTAGAAACAATTTGAATTTACACCCTCCCACCCCCGCCTCCAGCAACTGTTGCTTACACACTTCGTAGCATTTCCATAAATTCTGAATGGCCTGCGAGCTGTCTGAGTCAGCCCGCGCTCCCCAGCGAGACCATCTGAGCGCACAGAGAGAGGCTTGACTCTCTTAAGTGTCTCTCAAAAGGTTTCTCTGGTTATTTGGGCATTTGTGTCTGCCAGCGTCCGTGCATAAAGTCACCAAGCAGCCCTTGTCCCCCCCCCAAAGTAAAGCCCAAGCAGGAACCACAGCTGGAAACTACAGCAACTTTTACCAAAAAAGCGAGGCTGCGCTAGGCTGGGTCTCCAGGGCTTCCATCGGGTCCTTCGAAAGGACCCTGCGTGGTGCAGACAAAGGCACCCTAAATCCAGGCAGTCAAGCGCGGGGACCGAGGGCTTCTAAAAAGAAGCGTGGGTTAGAGACAAAAAAAGAAAAGAATCAAGAAGAATAGGAAGAAAGGGAAAGCGACCCACCTGCGGGCGGCGCGGCGACGGTCCGGGGCTGCGGAGGCGGCGCGACCCTCGCGCCCTCGAGGCACCGGCGCGGCCGCTGGAGTGGCGCCGCCCGCCGCGCTATTTGTACTCGCGGCCCCTCACATGGTCTGATCTCTAGATAGCCGCCGCCAAAGAGCTCCGCAAGAATTTTTGCGTCACTTTGACACCGAAGAACTTTTTTTTTCCGAGGCCGCAGCTCAGCTTTGGCTGGAGGGGGGAGGGGCGGGGTCCACGCTCCATGACCGGTGTGTGTGTGGGGGGGGACAGAGCCCCCCCACTCATTACTCATCTGCACACATCACTGCGTCCACACCTGCCAGGACGCAGGGCCGGGCCGGACAGGGATCTGACTCTTTTGCTTTTGGATTAGTGTGGCTGGAAGATGCTGCACAAAACGAGGTTCACTTCTTCCCCTACCAAATCTGCCCCAAATTATGTTAAGGTCCTGCTCCGTGTCACTTCCTAAGAGCACTCTTTCTTGACCACAGCCTGACACCAGCCGCTGGCGCCCGTGGACGGTCTTTCCAAGGACTCCTGACATTGTTCTGGGTTCTCTAGGTGGGATGTGAGCTCAGCCCGGGAACCTCCGGATCCCGAGAGCTGCCCGCAGCTGCCTACAATAAGTACCGCCGGGAGGATCCGAGAGTGCTGCGGCTTTGCTACCTAGCCACAGATGGAAACGTTTTTGCAGAGAACACCGGTGTTGGTCCGCGGACTCGCCTGTGGCTGTGGGGTTGGGCACTGGACAAACCACCAGCCTTTGAAGCCTCTCAGTATTTCAACGGGAGCACTGTTTTCAAGTCTATATAAATTGTTTTGTTCACACGCGTGCGCGCGCGCGGTTCAAGAATGAATTTAATGTCATCACATTCTTTTTTCGCCAAAATTACGGGAACTTTTTTTTTTTAAAGAGCAGATGTGTCACTTATTTTGGACTGAGTCTGAGGCAGAGAAATAAGGACCTGGGCTGGCCAGCCTGTCTCTCCTCATCCGGCCGGGGGACTGAGAGAAAGCTAGAAAAGAGGTAGTCTGTGATGGCGAGAAAGCCCCTGCCCTTTTGTTCCAGAGGGGCTCGAGCCCAGACATCAGAAGCCGCAGCTGGGCTGAGCTGGCACCGGGAAGGGCTGGATGGTTCACTGTCCGCAGGTGTGGGCGGTTCCCGGCCGCAGGGATCGCCAGTACGAGGCTTTGGTGCCACCTAGGCGCCAGGGCCGGGGACTGCAAGGAGAGACCCTAGCGCTGTGGGGAGCGGACTGGCTTCAGGGAGCAGATCTGGGCAGCCCCAGGGACCCAGGGCCCTCACTGGGCTCCTCCCTTTCAATGAACACAAGTGTATGTCTGCTGTCCCCCTTTAGTGCCTGTAACTCCTGTGCAGACAGACACAAGGCTACCTAAGAAGAAGGTGGTTCTGAGGGGTCCAGGCAGCCGGATGAGCAGGGCCGACCTGAGCATCAGATAAGACTCCTGTCTCCACTCTGACCGCCCCTAGTGGATTCAGTCTCACCAGCTCACTGCTGACAGGAAGGTCAGCTTCCTAGGCCTTGCTCCTCCTGCCTGGTTGCCTCCCCTTTCTCAGTACTGTCACATTGTGAGTGCTGGGTGTTGGTGACATTCCTCTGAACAGGATGAGATAGGTACAGGCTCAAACCCTCTGTGTGTGGGTTGGATGAGACTCTTAACCACAGAGTCCTAGGCTTTGTCTTGGAGAATGATAGCAATGGTCTTGTCAGGCTGTGGGGGGATGGAGAGGTTCTCAGCAGATGCTTCACTTCAGCTGGGACTAACTTCAAGTGGCCTCATCTCTCTTAGTCTCTGCTGAGGATGGTTAAAAAGGTAGCAGCTGCCCAGACCGTGCCCACACCTCATTCCCCACAGCCCCCCCCTGGCCAGACTGCACACTTAGCCTCTCTCCAAGTGTTTTCTTTCCTCTGCAGGAGCAACTTAGCCCAGTCTGTCCTACGGACCCTTAGCAGACCTGGTCCCTCTGCCTGTAGAGCTCTTTTTGGCTAGGCTGCCCTGCCTTCCCACACATCCCGCCTTCCTCCCTGTTTCTGACATGGGGAGGGAATACAAGTCAGACACCCCAGAAAGGAGTTGCCCTGGGTTAGGGGATACTACGGGAATGGCAGAAGGGCTGAGGAGACTTTGATGGAGGGAGAAATGCCAGGCATGACTCTCTTTGCTCCCTAGCTCCATCCCAGAGACATGGAAGCTCAGCTGCTACTCGCAGCCAGCCTGCACTGCAACACACATTGAATGCACACACACATGCCACCACCGCCATCACCAAGAAGACTAGCTGGATTCCCAAAACCCAGTGACGGCCAGGACAAAGCCTTGAGAATGCCAGCCGCTCCCTCCGGAAGCTCTCCATGCCATCTGTCTGTCTGCCTGAGTTCTGTTTACACGATGACAGGAAAGGAAGCCCTCCCTTCCTTGTGGGCTTCTTCTCGGGCCCGGGAAATGGCTTCTGAGGTCGTCCACCGTAGGCCTGGGACCTCTACAGCAGCCGCCTGAGGCTGACCTAGCTAATCAAGATGGAGCCAAAAGGTGCATCAGGGAAGGCTCAGTGAATGTCCCTGGGCTGACCGAGTTTGCAGGAGGGAGATAGGGGAGGGCTAGGCACAGCTCTGAAAATGGCAGGAAACACGCAGACGGACTTTGTCTCGGTCACTTTTTTTCTGGTTTCTTCTCAGCCTTTCCACATGGGCCCGAGGACTTTGAGAAGCAGTCTCCTTCAAATTCCACACCTCTCCGACTCCCCACCTCTTGCAAGTGCCTCACCAGGCTGCCTTCTTACTGGAGCGCTCATCATTTTAATTCCTCTCTGAGCTTCCTTATGGTCCTTCCCCTGCAGCCCAGGGGCTGCACCCCACCCTCACAGGACCACTTGTGGGGCCAACGGTGATAAAGACAGACCTCCACAGAACATCTGCCAGGCATCTGAACAATGCGCTCCTACCACCGGGTCTCATGAGCAACTTGGAAAGGATAAAATACTTGTCGCTTTAGTGATGTGAGTGGCACATGCTTATTGCGACTCAGGCTTTTCTAAAGGGGTGGAAGCTGGGAGCAGCTAATGTGGAAACTAGCAAAGGCTTTATAGACAAGAAGTCAGGGGATGTGACTTTCGGGGTTTTCAAGGAACGTCTCCCTGTGTCGTCCAGGCTGACCTTGACTTTTGAAAACTTACTACCAGGCTTTCTTTTGTTTTTTTTTTTTTTGTATGTGGGGGTGGGGGAGGGGTGAGTTGGAGGCCAAACGTTGATCTTGGTGTCTTTCTCAATTGCTCTACAGAGGGTTTTGAGACAGACTCTCTGAACCATTTGTCTAACTGGTATTCTGCTGGGGAATCCTGTCTTTCTAGCCCTGGAATAAGAAGTATGTGTCTCCTTGAGCCTCGCCCCCCATCTTCATTGGTTTAAGTAGACTCTGGGGATTAACCTCTGGATTATCAGGCTTCTACAGCAAGTACTTTGCTGACTAAGCCATCTCTCCATCTCCTGGGCCAAGGTTTTTTTTTTTTTGTTTGTTTTGTTTTTGTGTGTTTGTTTTTATACCCAGCCTACTAGATCCCCTCCCCTACCTGTAAGCACCCTTAGGTCACATTCTGGTGGCAGCTGATTTTCTACTCTACCTCAGTGGAGAAGCCAGAAGCTGAGTTCCAGGAAGACCCTAACACTACGTGTACAGATAAGTACAGCATGTCTGACTGTACGCCTGTCCCCCACAAAGCTCCAAGCTCGCTCTCTTACTGCATCCTCGCACCTGCCAGGACAGCCGGCTGAGGATACCTAGTGTACTGGAGCTATAGGGCAGCTGCTTGAACGTTTGGTGTGGTAATCAAAACAAGCCTTTAGGAATGAAAGGGGAAGGCTGGAGAGATGGCTCAGTGGTTAAGAGCACTGACTGCTCTTCCAGAGGTCCTGAGTTCAATTCCCAGCAACCACATGGTGGCTCACAACCATCTGTAATGGGATCTGATGCCCTCTTCTGGTGTGTCTGAAGACAGCAAAAGTGTGCTGACATCCAGCTGACATCCATAAAATAAATAAATCTTTTAAAAAAAAAGGATGGAAGAAAAACCATAAGGTATCAACAAACAGGTAGCCTGGGGTGAGACGCAAGCCTTTAAACCCAAGGAGTCTGAGGTGAGGGTCTACACAGAGTAGGAATGGGAAGAAGAAACGTGTGTGGGGGAATCCCATACAGTGGTTAAAACTTAAAGCAGTCTGACATAGGAGCACCCCAAGATTTACTGATAAGTGGGGGTAGGTGCACAGAAGAGGGTTATGCAGAAGAATCAGAACAGAGTGAAGCCTTGGTAAGCACTGTAGGTGGAAGAACCCACAGTTCATGGCACATATTTTCTGTTTGTTTTGGATTTTTGAGACAGGGTTTCTCTGTGTAGCCCTGGTTATCCTGGAACTCATACTGTAGACCAGGCTGGCCTCGAACTCAGATCCACTTGCCTCTGCCTCTTGAGTGCAGTGCTGGGATTAAAGGTGTGCACCCCACCACCGGGTTTACATTCTTTTTAAAAAAAGATTTATATATGTGCATATATAAAGAAATATATTTTGCATTATATATATTTATAATATACTATAAACATATAAGTGAATGAGTATGTGACCTGTACCCACCACAGAGACCAGCCAGAGGAGCACATCAGATTCCCTAGAGTTGGAGCTGCAGATGGTTGTGAGCTACCTGATGTGGATGCTGGGAACCCACACTTGTAGAAGAGCTCTTAACTGCAGAGTCATCTCTCTAGCCCACTGTGCGTATTTCATACTATTAAGAATCTGCAGTAGGGGCTGGAGAGATGGCTCAGTGGTTAAAAGTACTTTCTGCGTCAGAGGACCTAGGGTGGGGGTCCCCAGCACCCACAACTATCTGTAACTCCAGTTCTAGGGGATCCAATGTCCTCCTGGCCTCTGTAGTGCATACACATACATGCAGGCAATACACTCATACACATAAAATGCAAAGAAACATTTAAAAAAAGAATTTGCAGTAATGCTTCTATAATTTTTTCCCCAGAAAAGCAGGTTTTAGATTTGCTAAGCAAGCCTTTTACCAGTGTTCCATGGCCCTCCCCCTCAAGCCAGCTTTCTTTATTTTAAATAATACATAAATCAATAAGAAACATGAGGAGAGAAAGACATTCTATGAGACCTGACAAACTACTGGATCCCCTTGGCACCATAGACAATGGCCTTCCGTGTGGGCAGTGACGCCTCACCAGCAGTGTCTGTGTGTGAGCCTAGAGTAGGAAGGCCAGTGCTCCGTGCTGGGTTCCGGGCTGCAGAGGTGAGCAGAAGCCATATCCCTAAGTCTTTGTTTCCCTTCCTGCCCCCCCCTCCTGTGTGAACTCTCTTGGACTCTTTTTTTTCCCTGCCCCCACTTCAGTGACAAGGGCTTTCGCCTCTGGGGAGTTCCCCACAGGCCTTTCTTGGTAAACTGGTTACCCTCCTCCCTGAAGTTTGAGGTGTTTGTGGTCAAAAGTGGGTATACTGTTCCTCTGCAGCTTCAGGCTGTCACAGCCCCCATGGTGCTGCATGGGAGCCTCGAATATATATAGTCCCCTTCCTATTTAGCAGCTTATTTCCTACCCCAGTGACACACTTAGCTGGGGACGAGGGAATTGTCTTAACTCCCCAGGGAACCTATTGCCACACCCGGCATCCTGGAGAGGCTTGGGAGAAAGGGTTTAATAAAAGCTGCTGTTAGTGTGTCTCTTCTAAATACATGCATAATGTCCTGTCTTCTTCCTATGGTATAGGTTAATTATTAAAAATAAATTAATGTTTCTCCTGTTCAAGCAGAGCTTTTATACTTAGTGAATTTTAAGATAACTTTCTAATACGGGTAATGTGGAAACCAGGGCTCAGAAAATGTCAGTGGCTTCTCCAGACATGCGTCGCCTCCAAGCTGAATCTCCAGGCCAGCCAGTCTGCCTTATCTTCCTTCTGCTATTCCTTCGGGCTTAGGCTAACCAGAAATAGAAAAGGTTCAAGCCAGAAGAAAGCTGAGCAGGCCTTTGCTTATTTGTCTGCCTCTTGTCCCACGTGTGTAGTCCCAGGCCCCTAAGAATAAAAATGGAGTCACGGGGGCTTTGCTCCTGTTCAGCTTGTCCCTACCAGCTGTTTACGAGGAAGCAGGCTTCAGATCTCTGCATAAACTTTTAGCTGATTACTGCTGTCAGATTGTGGGGGCACATTCGATCAGTTGGCCTCTGATATTAACTTGGAGCCAGGCATCGAGAACACACAGGGGCCAGGGGAGAGACAATCCTTGCCCTTGGGAAGCTGGCAGGGAGACTGACTTGGGGGAGGCCAGACAATAAACATATAAATACATTCACAAGGCCTAAAGTGCGGTGGTGCAGACTCTAGTAACAGGATAGACTGACAGGTGTCCAAGAGGACAGGAAGGAAACAGGCTCCTTAGATGAAGGGAACCATTGGCATTTGGCATTATCTACAACTTGGTGGCCAAGAAGCCAGTCATACAAAGACCCAAAAGAAGAGCATTAGGAAGATGGACGTCGGGCAGGCAGAACTCAAGATCAGTGTTTGAGTTAAACTGGGGCAAGGTAAGTAAGAACACTGGGTTTGGAGGGGTGAGCTGGGTGTGACTGTGTCTCTGTCATCAAACATGTCCTAGGAGGAGTTAAGGGCTCCTGTGGATGCTGGAGATATTCAGTCAGGTGAGCCATAAGGATCCCTCTAGGTGAGATGGCACAGGTTTCTGCACACGGCACTGCAGATGGAACCCAGAGCCCTACACTCTCTAGGGAGATACACAAAGCCCAGGGAAGCCACCACAGTCCTGTTTCTGCTGTCCTAGTCTTCCACAGATGATCTCGTAAAGCAACTGTCATGAGGCAGCTGGAAAGAGACTGCGTCTGCATAAGGGGTCCCTCCAGAGGTAGGCAAGAGGGTGAGCAGAGGGCGTCTACCCCCCATCCCACTGCAGGCTGATGTGAGCCGAATGCCCGCTCTCTCCCCTCTTCCTTTCCCCTGTAAGAATGTGGAAAAGACTGAGTCTGAAAGAGAACACAGAAAACTGTGGCCGGTTTATTCCTAGTTTCAATACCTGTGTCCTACAAATGCTAGAGACTAAGAGGCATCTCCATGAACAGCATGGATGTTATGAATGTGTTCTAAATATGAGAGGGCTCATATGGAACGGCTTTAAAAACAAAATCCACAAATGACTAACTGCCGTGGTGAACCAGGCGTTCCCCTCCCACAGGAGGCACTTGAGAGTGCCTAGTACCCACAGATGTCACAACCACATGGGAAGTCATGTCCCATTATCAGCCCTTGGCTTCTGACAGTCAGCATGACTCACACAACACTGGGGGCCTTTCAGACTCACCAACTTTGCTATCCGGTGATACAGTAGGGCAAACCCTCAACTTCCATTCTGGGCACCCAAAGACATGGCTGCCACTCTTTACTTCTTCCTTCTAGATCTTGTTGGTTTGTTGTTGTTGGTTTGGTTTGGTTTTGAAGACAGGGTCTCATTATACAGACATAGTGAGTTCCTGGCCACCCTGGAACTCGCTTTGTAAACCAGGCTGGCCTTGAACTCAAGAGATCTTCTGGCTTCCTCTTCAAGAGTGCTGGCATGGGATTACAGGGTCTCACTCTAGTCCAGGCTAACATTGAACTCTAAACAATCCTCTTGCTTAAGATTCCCAACTGCTTAGAATTTAGGTATATACCTACCTCCACAAGGCTCATCTGGATCCTGTTTTTTTTTGGGGGGGGGGCTTTGTTGTTTAAGGACTTTTTACATCCATGTTTGTGGGTGAAATTTTCATGGCTTTTGTTCTTTTATTATCAGCTATACCAGACTAAAAAAATTATTTAGGCCATAAGACAGTCTATTTACTGTACCATGTACACATGTGTGTGTGTGTGCATGTGCTCGTGGAAGCCAGAGGTCAATGGCAGATGTCTGTCTGTCACTCTCCATGGTAGTTTTTCAATGTCACTGAGCTGTCTCTGCTGGACTGGCTGGCCAGTAGCCCTCAGAACTGGCCTGTCTCCTGTAGGGCCTCAAACTTGCTACATAGCCACAGAGAACCTCAACCTGGTCCTGCTGCCTCTACCTCCTCCCAAGATTTAGGGGGATATAGGTACAAGCTACCACAGCCATTCAGCATCCTTTTCATCTTTTTTTTTTTTTAATCTGATGAGTCTTACAAAACATTTGTTAATGTACTTTCTTTTAAAATGAACTCTTGGCTTTGTGGATCCATATAGCTTCTGCAGGTATTTCTTCCTTTAGGCATACTCCTTCTGATCCCTTTGGATATGTATTCTTATAATTTAACTCTAATCCAGGTTAAATTTCCTGTGTGATCTCTTCTTGGGCCCATGAGATAAATTTTAAATGCAGCATACAATTAGACTGGTTTAACTTTGTTTTCTTACCCAAGAAACCAAATGGTTGGAGTGTGGGCCACGAGAGCAACCCTGTGACATTTGAGATTGACTCTACTAAAAAATGATTAAATTTTAAGAAGGTCCTACATGTGCTTAAAATGCATGTGCAGCTCTGACCTGCCAGAGCCTCAGATGACCCCCGGGGGGGGGGGGGAAGCAAACAGACCAATACTGTATCTTTAATACCAACTTTCTGCTGTTTGATCTCTTGGTTAAACTCCTATGATGTGGACTGCTTGTTTTGTTTTTTTCATATAGTTTTCAGTTTATCGTGTATTTTGAGACGTTAGTTAGGAGCACAGTAACTTAAGGTCTTCATACTTTTATGGAAATTTGAATAAAGCCACACAGAGTGCCCATCTCTATTGATATTTTTGCTTTAGCACCTTTCCAGGGCTGCTGTGACCCAGGGAGGCAGTCAAACCGCAGCTTGGAAGAGTAACATTCTGGGGTTGGTGTCATCTTACAGCTTGTAGGGACTCATTTTGGTTAGCATACTGCCGGATAAAGAGCTCTGGAGACAGGGCCTCCTTTAGTCCAGGCTAGACTGGAACTGGCAATGTTGCTGAGGATGCTTCTATCACAGGTGTGCATCTCTCTGTCTGGTCATGCATTTTTATGTTGAAGGTTACCCACTTCTCTTATATTCAACAAACAGCTCACTCCTCTGCAATTTAATATTCCTTAAAGAACTGTTTAATCCACTTATACAAACTGTAACTTACAGATGAACTTCTCTTTCTGTTGTTTTTGAATCAGGTCTCACAGGTAGCCCTGACTGCTCTGGAAACCGATTTATAGACCAGTCCTTGAACTCACGGAGATCCTCCTGCCTCCACCTCCCAGGTGCTGAGGTTAAAGTCGTAAGCCACTACCATACCGGGTCATGTACTTTTATCTTATTTTGGTATTTGATTTGCACTGCCCTTCCCCCCTATTCTTTTAAAATATCTAACCAGGTAAAAACAGTTTTTATCGTGTGGTCTGTGTAGGACTGTTGGGTGGTATGCGTGGGTAAACAGACATGCACACGCCATTCTGACTTTCCGTTGGTCTCTCCTTCCACCCTGAGTCCTGGGGACTGAACTTGTGTCAGACTTGCCCAGCAAGCATCTCTCAGCTGTGCCGTCTCACGTCTCACCAGCCTTCTATCTGCTGTGGACTGTTCTGTGTTTTCTTACTCTGTTCATCTGAGAACCATCTTGCATTTACTTCCTAGGAGTCTGAAGTTAACACATGTATCTTCTACCTAATGGTAAGACTTCCGATAGCTCAATTCCAATGTCCCCCACCCAGCTACTTTCTTTTATGGTTTGTTTTTCTTTTTTGTTTGTTCTTTGGGGGGATTTTTTTTTGTTGTTGTTGTTGTTTGTTTTGTTTTGAGACAGGGTTTTCCTATGTAGCTGGCCTGGAACTAGCTATGTAAAAAAGGCTGGTCTCAAACCTATGGAGATCCATCTACCTCTGGGTTTTCTTCTGAGCTTAACTTGGCCAGTCATGTTTTGTGTAGATGACCAGTGTATTTATCACAGTCTTTGCTATGTGTTTGTTTATCCACTTTAAACCGCTCCCATATAGGATCACTTCCTTCTTTTGGGAAAAACTCAATTTTTCTTTTTTTCTAAAAATGCCTTTTATGTTATCTTCTTGAAAGGCTATTTTATTGAGTACAGAATTCTAGCGCTTTTTTTTTTTTAACCATCTTTTTTTGTTTGTTTGTTTTGTTTGAAACAGGCTCTTCTTCTTAGTCTGGGCCAGAATTTACTATGTATTCTAGGCTGACTTTGCACTCTTGGCAATCCTGATTTAGCCCTGCAGTGCTAGAGCTACTACACTGCACCTCTCACAGCACCCCAACTCTTTCTGCTAAATGCGGTCACAAATGAGAAGTTAGCTACTGGTTTCCTTGGCTTCAGTTTGGAGGTGACCCGTATTTTTAGGTCAGTGGTCCCACGTGTGTAGAGATGGATTATCACGCTGGAATAGGGTGACTTGAATACTGTGAACATGCTGGATAAGGCTTGAATCTTTATCTAATTGGACCTTGGGAAATGCCATGACAAACAATATCCTCTGCTAGGGCTGAAAAGAATTTTGGGGAGTCAGTAAAATCTGTGTGCAGACACTGGTGTAAATGCTAAATGGGAGCTCTGCTCTGTTCAACAAAGCAGAAATGCAGTTTGTCTGCCCAGGCTCCTTAGCCGCTTCTACAGCAAACCATCGGAGTCCCCTCCCTGGAGACACTGGGTCTGGGTGAGATGATGTTGAATGGCAGGAACAGGGCCCTCTGAGTTGGAACATGAAGGGCCTCTGCAGAAGCCATGAGGATGGTGAGGGTGGGTAGGCTCAGGCTGGGATCATGTCTTACAGAGCAGCTAAAGGAGGAAAGCCCCGAGCTCTGCTTTTTCTTCACTTTAAAGAGCCTCAACCACTTGGCTGCTCCCATTTGTAGCTAAATAAACACCTCTGAAGAGTTTTAGACCAAATACGCTGGCTTATTCTCATTTAGCAAAGTATTTTATTCAAAAGCTTCTCAGCACCATCGAGTTATCAGAAAGAATTAACATCACTTTTTCTTCCCACCCAACCCCCAACACAGAGACAGACAAGAAAGCATTCAATGGGGTGCCCCTATTACAGTTGAGCCCCTGACAAGGTTTCCTCTAACCCTGTTTAACCTGGCCCAAGTGAGCTCCACAGTTCAGAACAGGAAGGAATCATGTCAGACCCGATCAACCTTCCCTTCTCGAGCTATTAGAGTCACAGGAAACAACCATTCGGAAGTTGAAGTCAGTGACTGCCAGGCAGGAAGGACAGTGACCTGTGAGGCAGCATGCAGCGCTGAGAGTTCAAATCCTAGCTAACCCTCCCCTAATCTACTCTAGGAACAAGGAGCCCAGGACTGTTTGTTCTCCATACACCTCAGCTGCTCATCTTACTCTGTCTTACTACAAACACAAAGACCATGACAGTAGGACAATTACATCCAATTAAATGCTAAGAGATCCTGAGCCTTCAGAGATGAGGAGAGCAGACAGGATGCCCCAATCCTTCCCCTTTATTTCTTCCTTTATGAATATTTTGTTTCAGCATAAAGCATGTTTTTCAAGGAGGTTCCTGGAGGAGACTGGAAACCCAAGAGTCTGACTGTCTCCTGTGGGAACAGCCACCCATGTAACTTTGGTTTCAGTCTCTGGCTCTGTCCTTGGCAGCTACATCCGATCCCATGGGAGAAGGAAAGAGCTGGAGGCAGCCCACTCACTCATTCAGCCAAAGCCCCCATGGGGTCCCATGCCGGCAGGACAATGGGCTCCTGCTCTAACACAGCCAGCACTTCTTCTGGGACATGCTTCTTGTCCACCACCACCTCGTAGACATACTCAGAGAACCACTCGTCGGTCATACACAGGTAACCTGGAAAGGAGAGGAGAGACGCACCTGAGTTCAGGGGGTAAACAGAAAGCAGAGAACTTCTGCTACTACAAAAAGGTCTTCTACAAAAATAACAAGTTTTCCAGCACTGACCTCTAATGTTATGAAGCAGATCGGATAGACACTGTTTCGATCTCACCAACTATGAAAAGGGGGCTCAGAGTAACTGATATGCCTTCAGAGAGGACCTCCAGCTATGCAGGCCCCATGCTGGCCCACGCTCAGCTGCCTCAGTGATGCTGGTTGCTGACTTGTATACCAGCAGGCCAGTAGAAAGTGTCTGGTTTATATTCACCCCCAAGGAGGATTCATCTTCAGGGCAGTACGGCAAGCACAGAAGCCCCATCCTCATCTCATCCACACTCCTAGCTTCAATGACAGCTCTCGCTCTCACACACACTCTGACAGCAACCAGCTAAGCTGCTAGGGACGTGTCACCATGGCCAGCAGCCAGCCACTCACAAAGCCCTTGCTTTTCTGAAAGGGAATATATGTAATGCCAAAACACTGAGATAGCAAGTGGTACGCATTCCCCAGCATGGTACCCAGATGATCAACCTGGTTCCTTACTGGAGAGATCAGCCTGAATCTCAGGCTCCATAAGGTCCACACAAGTTCTTCAGGAACATACCTTCAAACTCACCTGAGCAAATACTCAGCTTAAACCACTCACAGTATGAAGTGCAAGCGAGAGACTGAATAGTGTGTTAAAAATTGTGGTTACTGAGCTAGGGAAGGAGTGCAGAACACAAGCATTTGTAAGCACACACCCACCCAGCAGCACTGCATGCACATCAGAGGATTTGCAGGAAAGAGCATCCACTACCCACAAGATGCAGCTGGTACCTACTGTATTAGACACTTTTGATTCCTACACAGGACCAAGAGTAAGGGAGAAGACATAGATGTTTCTCCCAAGAAGGTACTCTAAAGCCAGGTGTGGTGGCGCACACTCTTAAGACAGCAGCATTTTGAAGGTGAAGGCAAGAGGATCAAGACTTCAAAGCCATCTTTGCTACATGAGGAGTTCAAGACCATCTTGGGCTACATGAGACCCTGACTCAAAAATAACAAAGCAAAGCAGACAATACACAGAGACACAAAGACAAATG
The DNA here is from genome assembly GCF_963924665.1 of Micromys minutus. Taxonomy (NCBI): domain Eukaryota; kingdom Metazoa; phylum Chordata; class Mammalia; order Rodentia; family Muridae; genus Micromys; species Micromys minutus. The sequence continues at coordinate 27,891,655 of NC_137979.1, read as the reverse complement.
CACAAATGAATGGACATGTGCCCCACCTAAAAAACTAAAACAAGACCCTCCCCTGAAAAATTCTCTAGTTAAGCAGTTTCCAAACTTCTTTGGCTTTAAGACCTGTTTACGACTATTAAAAACAATTAAAGAAAGCTGGAAGGATGGCCCAGTGGTTCAGAGCTCTTGTTGCTCTTGCAGAGGACTTAGGTTCAATTCCCAGCACCAACATTATGACACAACCATCCATAGGTTCTTCCAAGGGATACAATGCCTTCTTCTGACCCCCAAAGACACCAGGTACACACTCAGTGTACCTCAGTTTCTCCTTTCCTGCAGGAGAAACCCTCATACACACGTAATTAAATAAAAAAAAAAAAAAAACAATTAAAGGCCCTAAATTTGTTTCTGTGGGTTATATCTATATATTGATTACTATTTTTTTATTAAAATTTAATTTTTAAACATTTCTATGGGCTGGAGTGAAGGCTCAGTAGATAAAGTGCTTGCTGTGCCTAATGGTTTGAGTTCAGATCCCCAGCACACACATAAAAGTCTGAGCATGTTGGCAAGCTTCTAACACCATGACCTTTGGGGTACAGAGAGGTAGATCCCAGGGTCTTGCTGGTCAGCAACAGTGAGTTCCCAGTTCAGTGAGGAAAATTAAGGATGAAGATGATACCAGAGGACACAGCTCAATCACATGTGCACACCAGCAAGACCACACTCATGAGAAAATGCTCTAAAGAAGTCAGTGCTGAGCAATGAACTCTGGGTTCCAGTCCCCAGCACCACATAGGCATGTGCACTCAGTGCTGCCAGGGGTGAGTAACCAAGGCTTGTCAAGGGAAGCTCACCTGGTGAGTACCCTCTTGACTCAAGACTGCTTCTGATCTGTCCTGACTCTACCCCTTGGGCCTCCAGCTCTGCTGTGCTAGTCACTCAGACCTCATTACCTGGATCAGTGCTAGTCAATTTCACTACTACTATATATTAAATATGCACTCCTGAGAAACTCAGCATTTGTCTTGTCAAAGAGATATACTGCTTAATGTCTCCATCCTATCGTGTAAGAGGCGGAGGCAGGGGAATTACTGTAAGTTTGAGGCCAGCCTAGGCTATAAAGTTAGACCATCTCAAAAGCGCCCCTACACCATCTTAGACATTAGACATCCTCCCCCCAGCATAGTGTAGGCCGAGCATGACCTAGACATCTCTGGGCAGTGAGGCAGGTAGAGGACGAAGGCAGACTCTGTAATAAAGTTCCATGTTCTTCCAACAATGCTATCACCACACAATCAAATGAGTCTTCAAAGACAGCCCAGAGAAAACGCACAAAGTACATCTGCACTATCTTGTTCCAAAAGGAGATCACATTAAGTCCTCACAAATTAAATCTCCTATCAACTACAGCCCACCCTTTCCATGTCCCTGCCAAGAGGACCTGCCTTGATTAGCCTCTTTCTGCAGGATATGAGTTCTTCAGGGCCCACAACACCCTCAGTGAAAGCTGCCAAGTAATTGCACCCTGGGCAGATAACAGACGTGACAGCTTCAACTACTGACACGGTGTGTCTCAGAGCTTTACAGAGATTACGATCAGGAGGCTGAAGCCAGAAGTGCTGAGAAGAGTCTGAAGCCCTAGGGTGCTGTGGGTGCAACATGCTGCGGGTGTGAGACTCTGAACTGAAGACTCATCTCCCAGCCCAAAAAAGAATGGCAAACTGGAATCCCAAAGTTAACATTTAGAAAGACAATGTAGAAAAAGATCAACTTCGGAAATACAATTTAAGCATCAGTTCTTATTCACATTTTTTGAGCAAATACAATAAACAGCAATCCTAAAGCAACTGGCGATGCTTCTGAGTTTTGTATTGGAAGGAAAGAAGCCATTGTGAAGGGCAGGCAGAGTCTGGGATACGGCTGCAGACCCAAAGCTGAGACTCAGACAGAAGAGCCCGGGGGCTAGTTTATGGATGCACGTGTTTATCTGAACTTACTGACACTCTGCCAATGTCTACTAAAATAACAAAACATCACCATTTATTTTTAACATACATAATTTTAATTATTTATTTTTAATTACATGAGTGTGTGGGGATATGTACACACAACTGTAGACCATGGAGCTAGAAAAGAAAGCTGGATCTCCTCTTTTTGGGATTACGGGTGGCTATGAGCTGTCTGCAAGCCACTGAGAACTGAACTGAGTCCTCTGGAAAAGAAGTATGTGCTTGTAACTGCTGAGTTATCACTCCACCCCCGACTTCACCGTTTATGAATTAAAAATATTTTCTAGTTTTTAGTTTTTATCACCTGTGCTCTAAGACATAACTGACAATTTGTAACTAATTATTTTCTATAAGAAACAAAACCCAAATAAGGTAAACACAGTCATTAAGCTAGGTGTGGTGGTGCACAGCTGTAATCCCAGCAGAGAAGGACAGAGAGAAGGACCACACATTGAGCCTGGCCTCTACTACATAGTGAAACTCTCTATAAACAACTAGTGAGACAAGTTAATGCTCTGCTCTGGGGAGTATGTCCAGATGGACTGACCTAAGGGAGCCAACTCGTCACCGGAGGCCCTAACCAAGGAGTGTAACAAGCACACCCCCCCCCCAAAAAAAAACCCTAAAACCTGTGTATGTTCCAAACTGCCTAAGACAGAGTGACACTTTACAGAACATGTCAGCCATTGAGATGACAGTGCAAAGAACACCCATGACTTGCTAAAAATTTTAAGAGTAGAGCAGACATACATCCCTGTAACTTGTATATTACATATGAACATGCACTGTTCATATATTCCAACACACAACAGTAACTAAATGACACATCATACCATGAGGTAGTCCCATGTTCTCTCTCAGATATCTGAAATGGTCTATTATTTTTTAGCTACTTAAAAAAAAAAAAAGACCCAAACAATCCAAGTTTACTATAAGGAAATACTTTACTATAAGGAACATGGCAAGAAGAGGAAGAAGGAAGAGATAACTTAAAAACTACCTACATCCACTAGAAGAACAACCCATTCGTTATACCTTACATTGCTGCTTCAGTAAAGTCTCTCTACCTGAAGACTGTGTCATAAGGGATAAATCAAAATAGTCATAATTACAAAGCACCATGTACTATTTTCCCAGGTCTCCTATGATGTTCTAGCTCACTCAAGCATCAAGTCTGTGTGGATCATCATCCCTCCCACGAGGTCTCTTTTCATACTCAGGAGTAATACTAGTAATACTGAGAATATGTCTGGAATCAAATCTTATCTGCAGTCTCACTCCCCACATCTTTACTGGAGCTTTCTTTTGGATCAGACTGGACTATTTTTAAGTTTTCTTGTATCTGAGGGCTTAATGGGTCACTTGCACGCGCGCGCACACACACACACACACACACACACACACACACACACACACACACAGCTATGTATACACAGAGATACATGTATGGAGAAATTATAAAAAAAAGCTGCTCTTCCAGGACCTGTTCTCAGAACCCATGTTGGGTGGTTTATAACCATCTGTAACTAGCTCTAGGGCATCTGAGACCCTCTTCTGGCCTCCAAAGGCACCTGTTCCATGTGCACATACACACAAAGAGACACACATATAAAGTTTTAAAAACCCTTAACAAAAAGGGCAATAGACTATCTGAGACCTGTCATCCCCTTCTGTGCACACCTGTGCTCAGCATGTGTGCAGGATTGTGAATGCACGTGGAGGCCAGAGCTGACATCAAATGTCTTCCTCAATTCCTCTTCAACTTTTCTGTTGAGGATGGGTCTGTCAGTTGAAGCAGTGCTCACCAACTGGTTAGTCTGTAGCGGCTTGCTCTGGGGAACCCCTTTCTCTGCCTGCCAGGTGCTAGCTACGACCCAAACTTCAGTCAACGTGCTTTTAAGTACTTTAAGCAGTTTACTGGACCATTTCCCCAGCAGCATCTGCTCAGTTCTAGTTGGAGTGTTTACTTTTTCCACAGTAAGCAGTAACAACATGTTATATATTTATTTCAGCTGCAAACTTTCTACCATACATTTTGCCTTCTAATTTAGCTTACATTTTTATAGCCTATTAAAATTCATTTTTAGAAAGTTATATTTATCAATCTTTCAGTTTTTAACTCTGGCACTATGCTTAAAGTTTCTTTTATATTATAATTAAAAAATAAATACAAGAGAGAAAATTAGGGTCAGGGCTTAAGAAAATACAAGGAATAGTTTTTAAAAAAGAAAAACAAAAACCTCGAAGTTCATGAAGACTTTGACAGTCTAATTCCCAACCACGATCAGAGACAGTTTAAATATATACAATCAGAGCAGACAATCTGTCAATCACTTTTGCTAAGATACTCAGTGTGTGAAGCCAAATGTCTTAAATTAATAAGGTAAGTATGGTACAAATGTGCAAAATAACAGACCCACATAGAACAGAATTTTGAAACCTTCAGAAAGGTTAAATATGCCTTTGTCTCTTCCACTAAGCCACAGTCATTTCAAGGACTTTACCCTCTGGGAAAATACACAATAGGTATTTATGTGTAGTTTGACCGGAACTACTCAGTCCTAACTGAGGCCAGGAACTGTTTTACACATGGTACATGGAATAACCCACATCAGTATTGTCTATTGCAGGTAAATACTGTTAATCCATTAGTTAGTCCACTGATGTTCCATTAGTTAGGGAACTGGTTAAATAAACCACACACATCCAGATGATAGAAGATGTAGAACTGGAAATGCTTCCAAGGCTACTTGAGAAGATAGGCACAGCACACAGAGCACAGTGCACAGCACACAGCACACAGTACACAGTACACAGTGCACAGTGCACAGCACACAGTACACAGTGCACAGCACACAGTACACAGTGCACAGCACACAGCACACAGTGCTCAGCACAGTGCACTGCCATTGGTTGAAGAAAAGAAGGCAACAGATTTACATGCATTTTGATATAGACTTTAGAACAATGTAATTTTATTATTTATTAGAAGAATTATACTTTAAAACAACACAGCCGGAAGATGATGCACTACTACTCTCAGCTCTCAGGAGGCAGATACAGGAGGATCTCTGTTGAGTTCAAGGCCAGCCTAATCTGTACAGTGAGTTATAGTTATATAGTTATAGGCCTGCATAGTGAGGCTCCACATGAACAGTAACAATAACAACAGAGATGCCATGTGTTCTAAGCATCTCTAGGAGATAGGATGATTCAAATGGGTCAATGTTTTAAAAGGAAAAAGGCCGAGGGAGGTAACCAAATAACCACTTGTACTATGACTGTCACTTGGGCAGTGACCTAAGAAGCTGCTTCTCCCTCCAGATCAGACACAGATGTCTGGCTGAGCTGAGGACACATTCATGGTCATGAACCTTTTGCAGATAACAGAAGAGATATTCATTGAGCCGGATATTACTGGTGGCCTCTCTCAGACACAAAGGCTAGAGACGGTACAGTGTCCCAGCTAAATGCGTGAGAATATGGGGCATGGTGAAACAGCAAATATGGTAGGGAAGAAGGACTGTTAGGGTATCTCTAGAAGCATTTACTTAAATTGATTTGGGTGTGCAAACATGCCATGGTATAGAAGTCAGAGGACAATTTGTGGGAGATAGTTTTCTCCTTCTACCATTTGGGTCCCAGGAATCAATCTCAGAGTAAGGTTTGGCAGCAGGGTCCTTTGTCCAATGAGCCTTTCACTGGCCCCATTTTTTTTTTAAACAACAAAATTTGATAAGCAAAAGTATACCCATCCCAAGGATACCCTTCCCCAAGAGGCCCAGATGGGACGCCAGTCTCCTTTCCCTGGACCACAAGTGAAAGCCACACAAGCCTGAGACCAAATGAAACTGGGCCAGGCTAGGATCTTTTCTATCCCAGGGTCTGATTTTACATGTAACTTTTCTTTGCCTCCTTCCCCCATCCCCACACCATCACTCTTGCTACTTGTTCTAGGGCAACACCCCTGGATGGTAGGCCATATTACTGCCTAGCTGCACTCCTTTGGCCTGTCCAAAGCATGCTCCAAATGTAAAGACCTGATGTCCAAGCAACCATTTCCCTAGTTAGCCTGGCAAGAAGCCTAACCTTCATCAAGCTGTCACCTCCAGGAAAACTCCTAAGGAGGACCCACAGTTCACTCTTATTCAACATCTTGTAATCCCGTACTTATTCCTGTGTTTGTTTTACACACACACACACACACACACACACACACACACACACACACACACACACACACACAACTTACAGCTTCACCCATCTCACTTCCAATATCCTTGCTCCCACCATGCCAGACCAGAAGACACTGAGTATTGAAATGCTGGTTTGGAACACAGGATAGTCTCCTGCAGTTCCTGAAACCGCCTATGAATCTGAGCCCAGAGCTTCTTCCCTTTGCTCTACTTCACCATTATATTACTTTGGTCCCCACAATCTCTCAGACACCAACACCCCTGGCTGTTGAGGTAGTCTTCCCAACCCTACCTTCTCAGTAACCTCAGCTCCTGCCCTCATCTCCCCATTGAGCGGCCACCCAGCCCTTCCTCTCTCCATTACCTGCGTTCTTGGAGAAGTCACCTTCTTAGTCTTTGCGGTCCATTTCCCCGTATCTTACAGTCTGTGGAGCACACCATGAATGCCACTTCTGCCTCATAACAGCCCTCTTCAATCCTGTTCCCATGTCCCAGGAGATTAAGTGTAAATTCCTCTGAGGGTCCATCATGGCTGTGCACGGGTCTCTGCATCTCACTGATAAATGTGAGTTGAAGCCACTGCTAATGGCTTTTCCTCGGCACTGGGTTTACCCATCTTTGCCGTCTTTTCTCACGAAACTAAGCTTGCGCTGTGGGGCACCTATCCAGTGGCTGTGACGCAGCAGCAGTCATGCTGAGATCTGTTCTCAAAGCCTGAAGCTAGAAGCATGGACGAGTTAGTCTTTTCCGAATGAGCACGTGAGCGAGCCTCCTGCTCCCATCAGCCTAAAGCATGAATGACAGCAGCTGCGGGTGTGGTGCACTCGTATTTCACACAATTACGGGCCATCTTCACAGATGAGAAAGTTACCCTCAGACAGGCTAGATGGCGTGACACCTGAGGTGCCCAGACAGCCTGGTCCCAGACTAAACCCCATCCTTAAAACGGACAGAAACATTCCTTAGGGCAAAGTAGATTCTTTACAGGTAAAAGCATAAATATACATATTACATTTTGTTAACTACAAGAGGAACTCTCTCAGAAGCTGATGCCTGGTTTGAAGCCTTGAATCTGTAGCATGTCTCTGTGTCCACAATGGTAGCTGTTTCAAGTTCTGTAGTCAATAAGGAAGCACCACTGAACCGGACTGCCTGTGCATCCTTTACTCACGTGAACTAGTTTTTTAGCCCAAGGCGTGTAGGCATTTAGTGAAGACAAACAATGCAAAGTCCTTGCACAGAACTCAACTCTGCAGGTGTGACCAGTGGCAACTAAATCCACCAACCCTGGAGCAACGTAAAACACTGTGCAGTGAGGTCAAAACCTTGTACCTTCACCAATCTAGGAAGTCAGGGACTCTGCTTTCAGTTGGTAATGTTACTCTTAGTACAGCCAGTCTACTGGTTGAGCTTCTAGCTCTCCAAAAGTGAATCTTAAACACATGAGCAAATACTGGTTGACTTCTGTAAGCCGTATCTGAGACCCGAATCCCAGCTCTGCTCCGACCCCATACAACCTGTATACATCAAAACATCTCAATAACTTTCATCTGCTTCACACATAGCACAGGTGCATCCACACACTCACATCCTACCAGGGTGCCATGCGGTGAAATGAACACACACGCAGTAGCAAACTGAATCTTAAGACAAGATGCCATCTAAAGATCTATCTTGATTACCTGTGACAGAAACATGGAGTATCATCAATTCTGCATTTTAGTAACTGTCTATATACGGTCTGAACAAAGCCTGACACATCACTTCATTGGATGGTTACAGAGAAACTCTCCACCCCTAAGGGAGCAGCAGGCAGCTGTGCTGCTGAGCGAGCAGAGAGAGATCACAAGCCTCCCATGCCCTTTGAGGATCTGTGACTGAGAAATGACAGTTTGTTTCAAGACAGCACATCTGGTTACACAATATAAAATCATAGGAAAAGAGTAAAATTTGTGTTAAACTTTAAATATACTGTTTTAAAAATTATGTGCTGTCTGGTTAGTGAGAGGGAAAGGAAGAGGGATAGAGGAAGGGAAAACACACTAACTGGGAATGGTGTGAACTTTTGAAAACCCAAAACCTATCCCCACTGACATACCTACACCAACAAGGCCATGCCTTGTAATCCTTTCCAAACAGTTCCATCAACTGGAAACTAAGCATTCAAACATATGGGCCTTTCTCACTCAAATTGCCACAATCATGAATGGTCTTGTGATTTCTATGAATGGACTAAATGCTTCCATAAGAGAAATTCAGAGAAAGCACAGTTTGGTAGTCAGAAAAACCAGCTCTGTTGTCAGGCTGGCTTGTGATTTTTGGCTCCACCACAGATCCCCAAGGGTCTGTCGGTCACTCTGGTGTAAAGACTCTTTCAGACAAAAGTTCTGGTTTCCTTTAACTTTTGTGGGAAGAGAGGCTGACACCAGGTCTTATGACATCCAGAATTCTGAATTTCTAATCCTCCTACATCTATCTCCTAAGGCTACAAGTATAAGCCACCACCACCAGTGTTTCCTTGAACTTAAATTTCTAAATAGGGTACAGAATGTTTTACCAGATCACCTTTTTAAACTAAAGATGATGTGGCATATTCCACAGTCTCTTTCCTCATCTCACCATGAGATCCATTTCTGATAGATGGCATAATTAAGGATCAGGTGGGGCCAGTATTTCTAGCAGGGGAGGACCAGCTGTGTGGGATGCCAACCAGGGTGCATCACTGTTCTAGCGCAGCAGACTCAACACTCAGGCACCAGCAGGAGGTGGCATCAAGGTAAAAAACAAATCTTCCTTCTGTCTCTTTTGGTCCAGAGGAGCCTCTGCCCATTTTGTGGAAAAGGCATCTAATCTACCCTGTAGTCTCTGGGCAGGAAATTCCAGAAGTATGACCAGTAGAGAATGAAGCCAAAAGCTGGCCCTGGGTAGAGCAAGGGCAGCTTGCCTAGATATCTTTGCTCTGTTTACCTCCAGCTTGTACTTTCAAACTGCTTTTCAGAAACATAGATCTTAACAGACAGAAGTCCCAAAGAGAATAGTAACACACTGTTAATGTTATCTTCAGGTAAGACCCTGGGGTCCTGCTTTCCACAAACAGGAGCCCTGCCAGCCAATGTCCACCCAGATGACAGACTGGGGGACCTTGCTGGAGTAAGCACACACTGTCAGCAGAATAGCACACTCGGTGATCTATCTAGGACAAATGTGTCAATAAAATTAGGTCATGTTTTCCTTCCTTCCCATTAAATCAGAAAGAACATTACCAAGAAATACATGAGAGAAATTTATTTTGGCTTTGAATGAACTATTTCTTGCCCTTTCCCAGTCTCTATCTTTTTGGCTCTACAATCTCAGGCATTTTAATTATTTGAAAACAACAGCCAAAAAAAGAATTCAGCCTTCACTAACACAGGGCAGATTCCAGAGAATGTGAGCATGAAGACCCCGGGTCTACCAACACAGCAGAGGCTACAAGACTGAGAAGTAAGACACGCACATTGATAGGAAACTAGCAAAGAGGCCACAATACTCTGGAACACGTATTTAGCTTCAGAGTAGTAATGTACCACACGACACACTTCATCCTTTCTTAAATCTAAACCAAGTGACGCCACCTAATGAAAATGCCAAGAAAGCAAGCTGTAACTTTAGTGTTTTCCCTGGACACAGTTTCATTTGCACAGACAAGATAGGAGCCAGAGAGGCTCACCTGAAGGAAGAGAAAAATTACTTGAACCCAGTATTTTAGGTTTGCTACAAGGAATCCAATCCTGTTTACACAAGCATCCTCTTTAAAAAAAAAAAAAAAAAGATCAAAATGGGAGAAGCATGAACACAGTCCCCACTGCTGCAGATCACACAGTGAGTTTTCTGCATTTGGGAACTGTGGGGATCAGCACACTGGGTACAATGGAGGAGCCTCACTATGGGAAACCACTGTGTTGACTCTCCCCTGCCAGGCAGTTAATAAATGTTCACTTCTTAACCATCACTGATTTACAGACTTGACTGGATCACCTTCATTTTTTGCTAGTTTTGTTAAGGTTTCTAACTCCCAGATGCCGATTGTGTTTGTATTAAAATAAAATTTACCCAGTAAGAAACTAATTTTTAAGGTACTGCATTATAATTTATAATAAAAATTACAGAATCAGGGCTGGAGAGATGGCTCAGTGGTTAAGAACATGGACTGCTCTTCCAGAGATCCTGAGTTCAATTCCCAGCAACCACATGGTGGCTCACAACCATCTGTAATGGGATCCAATGACCTCTTCTGGTGAGTCTGAACACAGCAACAGTGTACTCACATAGATAAAATATATCATTTTAAAAAAAATTACAGAATCACAGAGGAGGGGCATGTGATCACCAAATCCTGACAGAAGTGCACTAACGGTGTGTATTTGTCCATACTCAAGTCCTGTGAAGCTCACTGGTTAGACTCAGGTCTAACAGGCTCACTGGTTAGACTGAGACTGAGTATGGAGATGGGTGAGGGAAGTGCCATCACTTCTAACTTCCTTTAGCTTCTGGCCTTGGGGACAGATTCTGAAGAGAGCACAGGGGAAACCACCGATCTAACAGATCAAGCAGGGCTGTGATCTTACCTCCCTCCTTCTAAGCTGTCTGATTCCTGCTGGAAGACAAGTGTGCTTATTGGGTCTAAGCGCCATCTTGTATCGATGTTTCCACACCCACTCCTTTCATTCCTATACCTAGTCTAGCACACTCTTCTGCTAATGTCTCCCCAGCTAGAATTCACCGACCAAAAGGAAGGCAGAAGCTGAGAAAACTAGCCACAAAACACCACCAGCACAGGACATGCTGGTCCTATCACACAAGTGTCTGTACCTACTGCTCTTGTTTTATGCTGAGGTAACAGCTGTACCTCTAGGCCTGGCTTTCCCTTCTTCCTTACCCTCCCTGCTGCTGTCTGTACTGAGGACTGACTAGGTAGGGCTGTGCTTGCCAAGGAGGCACTCTTACACTAGCTATATCCCTATACCCCATTTTCAGCTTGAAGCTCTAAAATCTAAAAAATATAAACCTCCTTTGAAAGGCTTTTATATATCAACAAAACAATCTGTTTTCCAACAACATGCAAAACTATTAATCAGCGGTCAGCTAGAGATCTTAAATTTTCTTTTATTTATACATATTTAAATTGTTTCTACAACTTGTATATAGCTGTCACTGTAACTTATTCTGATTTTTACCAGGGTTTGGATTTACAGTATAAAAAGTTTTAAATGGTAACTTTAGGCTTCATAACTTATAAGAGAATTGGAGAGATATTTACAGAAAATTCTTCTTGTCAATTCCTAAGGCTTCTTTCCAATGTGATGGCGCTGTGACAAGATGCAGGAAGTGCCACACATCAAGTGCACTGCAATGGCTGCTTCCATTCAGCCAAGAGGGTCTGTTACAGTCCTGGACAGTCAGTATGGTTTGGAACAAACAACAACACACACTGGTCTCAGTTAACCTGGGAGTTCAGGCTCCTGTAGGCCAGAAGAACCAGAGGGACTGAGTACCAACAAATCCCCTACACTGGAATAGCTTTCTACCCTGAGAGGCAGAGTGGAGCAGACTCCAGGTACACGGAGTTGGTAGTTGAAGCTTACCTTTGTGGCCATGGTCTTCACCCCATGAATTCTCTACTCTCCATTTCACAAACGCATCTTCCTGGTCATCCTGCCAGAAAGCAGACATCAGTGAACAGTCTGAAACAGAGTCTCCCAGCTGAGGTGTCATGTCAGTCTAACTCATCTCAGGCTGCTCAGAATCCTGTAAGTGAGCAGGACCATACATTTCCTATCACCACAAGACACTCCAATATTAGTGCAATTTTGATCTCTTGGGTGTAAAAATACGACGATACAAAAAGCACTACCTCCTTTTTAAAAAGACGTAAATCTTATTTATATGTGTGTCTATATGCATATGTAGCTGTGAGATGCTCTGGATCCGGAGTTACCAACAGGAAGTTAGTTTCTGAGTCCGTTGACCATGATGCTGGGACACAAATCTGGTCCTCTGAAAAGTAATAAGCTCTCTTAACCACAGAGCCATCCCCCAGCCCTGCTGTCTACTCCTTTCATTCCAATTGTAAGCAGAAAAGAGTAAGCACATAGGGCTGGCTGGAGGGCTCAGTGGGTAAAGTGCTTCCCACCCAAGCCTGACAACCTCAGCTGGATCCCTGAAACCAGTAAAAGTGCGTGGAGAGAACCAACTCCTCAAATCACAAAGCTGCCCCCAGGAACTCTCGCTTGCACTCAAATTCTTTGAAAAAGCATCCCGATGCATTAATTTTGGGAATGATCCTAAGATCTGGCCAAAGGTTTTAATAAGCAAAACTAAAACGTCTTCAACACGATCTCTAGCTTTCTATTTAGGAAAATTAAGTAATGATATCCTCAAAGGCATTCTTTTCCTGATTCAGTTACATAAACACTAAATTTAATATATGAAGCTGAGTGGCAAAGAAAACTAAAAAGAGCAGTTTCATAAACAAGCCCAGTCAGCTCAGCTGTTCACCCTCTTCTGCCTTCATTAATAAGCTCAGCTTTCATATTCTTAAAGAGACAGTGACATTCAACATAACCTTCACTCAGTCTTTATTAGACACAGAGAGACAAAAGGTAGGCTCTATTTGGGAAAATGTTTTTCTCTTCTGCTTACCCATGACCTTGCTAATGTCAGAACAGTGCACATCACAGCATGAGAAAGGAAGAGACCCTTGCACCATCTGCCAATGCTTTTATCTGTCAGCCCCGCTCACATGCCACCTGAGGAGCGGCGTCCACGTGGGACTCAGTTTCCTCTGGCTTTGCTTATCCTAACACTACTCTTAGCACATTTCTTAGATTTTGGATTTAGCCAACAGAGAAACCCATAGGAATCAAATGCCTGAACTATACCCACTGAGCTTGGCTTACTAAACATCTGCTTTTGCTCTCTACACCACCCACTGCAACCTCTCTTCATTTCTTCTGAAACATTACTGTGAGAGTCAGATCTCTTCACTAGTCAGTAAAGGTCTGAGAATGTTTGCTGTATCTTTATCAATCTACATCTACAAAGACCACAGCAACTGTATTACACACACCTGTTTGTATCCTGGTGTGTGTGTATCCTGGTGTGGGGATCTCTCTAGTTATAGAGCTGAGAAGATGGACTGGTGAAAAAAAACAGCTCCCCAGCTGTAAGAGCTCATCTGTGCATCTACTTAGGAAAACAGCTCCCTGGCTGTAAGAGCTCACCTCTGCATCTATTTAGGAAAAGTACATGAGGGTCAGGAATGAGCACAGGCTACCAAATTGGTTCAGGATGCTTCACACATGACATTGCATTTGAACTCACATAAAACTGAAAACATCTCAAAGACCTGCTACTTAAAGACCAAACTGTATAATTTGTATAAATGTAAATAACCCTATAAGGTAAGGTTTTGGACTCTTCAGCTTTGAGGCAGAATCCTGAGTGACTGCTATTCTTCCTGTCTTGTTCTCCCAGGACTGGGGCTGCAGGAATGCACTCTATAGCCAGTGAATATCTAGATGTGACTGAGACAGCACTGTGAGAGGAGCACCTTCACATGAAGTGGCTGGAAGGGATAGAGGAAAGTATACAACGAAACTCCATCCTACTCTCAGTTTTGCCTAGAAAGCATGAAAAACAATAAAAAAAATACTTCAGAAATACCAGGCTTCTAGAAAGATAGTTGAGAAAGTCTGGTATAACAATATGCCAGATATTTATAAATGATTTTATTATCAAAAATCTAGTGGGATGCATAGAAAAAAAAGCATCAAAATATTTCCTAAAATAATTTAGTTAAGGTAGTTAGCTGTGAGTGCCTTTCTGGTGATGGTGCTGGGGAGAGAATGTGCCTTCTCACGAGGGTAAAGAACTAATGTAGTTTAAGTCTTCTCTCCTGTGCCCCTGGACAGTTTTACAGCCTAGAACAGGAGCCTAACTGTGAAAGGGTGCAAGAGTGGAGCCATCATTCACAGAGAGAATTGGCATCCCAGTGTGTAAAATCCAGTGATGAGCATAGAGGTCACAGATAGGTCACAGATTACTGAATATGACAGTAACTCATGAATCTGAATGACCCATGCAAAGGTTTGAGTGTTGAGCAAGAAGACATCAAGATGCAGACACTCTAAGAGCCCATTTCAATTTCTTAGAAGACATCTTTTCCTAGGATCCTTCACTAACCTTCCAAATTATAAAAATGAAGCTACCTCTTTGCTCCCTGCTGACCTAAATCTCATCCTCATAGTGTATTATTGTTTTTATTAACACTGAGCAAGTAGCTAAACACCAAATGATATAGGAACAACATTTTCCCTGAAAGCTAATGCTCAACAGGAATCAAATATAATAACTGTGGCTCTGCTGGACAGACAGTCTGCAGGAGTGTGTGGATCCACCTGCCCATCAACGGACCCATTAGTGACACACTGGGGAGCCTACCTTCTCTGAGACAGCAGTGAAGGTCATGGCGTGGGTCATGAGTGACTCACCAAAAGCCAACCTCTCAGCTTTATTCATGTTCTTCAAGGAGACACCGAACACTAACTCGTGGTCATAGCTGTAAAAGAGGGACAGAGTGAATGGAGAGAGCTCAGCCTGACCATGAGAGAACACTGAGGTAACTGGAGCCTGACAGCCCCAAAGGCCATCTCAGTGAGCTCCATCCATGCCTTACACCTCACTACACTGTGCAGGATAATACGAGAGCATTAAATATAAAACCTCTAAAGTAAACACTGGCCAGTCCAATCTGTACTGCTACTCTGGCAAGAAAATGTTTTTTCTTTTGTTTTTGTTTTTTGATTGTTTGAGACAGGGTCTCTCTGCGTAGCTCTAACTGTCCTGGAATGCACTATATAGACCAGGCTGCTCTCCCACTTAAGCAATCTGCTTGCCTCTGCCTCCACTATATAGACCAGGCTGCTCTCCCACTTAAGCAATCTGCTTGCCTCTGCCTCCTGAGTGTGGGATTAAAGATGTGTATCACCACAATGAGCAAGAAAATTATCTTTTACAAGATGAAAATGCTTTTGAAGTAAATTCTTATAATGGTCTTTCAAGTTTGTAGACCCTCTCAGTTTCTGAGTCAAACTACTGACTGTGGTATTCATTCATCCATAGGCAATGTGTTATGTAGCCCAGGCTCGCTACATAGTCATTGATTGACCTGAAATCTTGATCATCCTGCCTCCACTCTCCATTTCAAATATAAAACTAAAAAGTTTCACCATTAGTTATTTTTTTCCTTTTTGTTAAATATCAAGACATTACTGAACTTTTCTACTAGTCAGAATTATTTATGGGTAAATAAAAAAATGATGCATTTACTTTATGATTTTTCTAAAGTCTGCATGTATGTGTCTGTGTGAGTATATGCCCCAACATGTCTGCAAGTGCCCAAGGAGGTCAGAAGAGAACATCAGATCCCATGGAGCTGGAGTCACAGGTGGCTGCGAGCTGTCAGACATTAGCTGGGAACTGAACTCAGGTCCTCTGCAAGAGCAGCAAGTGCTCTTCACCATGCTCAGCCATCTCTCCAGCTCCTAAAATGATGTATTTTAAAATCAAGAAACAGTTTCTGATTCAGCTTGGAAATGAAGCTTTGATGTCATCAAAGATGAAGGTGAAAGAGTTAAGGTAAATATATAAATTAGCCCAACTTGTCCTAAAGAGAATATACACAAAGCATCAAAGGAAGAGATGCATTTAAAGATGGGTCGCTAAAAAGAGCTCTGGAAAGTCTCATTCCACCCCAAGTGTGCAGAGCAGCTTTCCAGGTCAGCCACTGCATGCTCACGGAGTCTTTCCCACACGGGACAGCATCTCAGGAACACCAGTGATTTCTGCTCTGATGTGATCTTGGTTTCCAGGGTTAAAGAGGTTACACATGTGCAGTCTCTGGCAGGAGCGGAAAACTTCACTGATACAGAGAAAGACCCACCCCTCAGGCCAGCCTCAATGTCTGGATGAGCCTGAGCGGAGGGACTTCAACCATGAGTGCCCACCAACAGCAACAGCCCACAAAGAACTTCCTACTTTGAACTCTGTGCACTCACACATTCATGTCACTGAGGCCCAGCTTGCCATTGAAGTGTTTTCCAACATCACAGCCAAACCACACAGCCTAGAAATAGAAGAAAGTCAACATAAACCAAGGTAGTGAAAAGGAAAGCAGCAGCCGTTTTAACCCCCATGTGGGACACAGAAACACGAGGCAGTACTAACCTCTCCATCTTTGATGGAGGCAGCAACCATCTTTTTCAAGAAGTCAATGGGCTGGTTGTTATACAGCGTTTTTCTCCCTCCAACCATATTGCTCAAGTAGTCTACCGTGTACAACTTATTGTACTTGTGCTGGGGCCGTGGGTCATTCACAAAACAAATCTTTTGAGATCAAGAACATGCATATTAGAGCACAAGACCAAGGATGTCATGTAAGACACAACACAACCCTTTCTGCTACATTGCTATGGTTACAACATGCTCATCTCCTCTAAATACAAGAATAAACACTAACGCCACAAGGTAAATGTAACAGATAATCAAAAGCTGGAGAAACACTTGAGAAGAAGGGCATTACGTATTCTAATTAGCACAAGGAACACACTGGAGAGCTTTCTCTACCTGTCTTCCCTACTGGTAAAAACTGCCTTCAAATTAAATCTGTCACACTGCTTATAACGTATAAGGCACCACTCCTGGAACACTGCCATAGGCCTTTCATCAAAGAGTAAGAGAGGCTCAGTATGTAGCAATGCAATTTTCTTGGAAGAGGGTCAAAAAGTCCATCAAGGAAGGAGGCCCTGGTCACCCTCTAGGCAGATGTAGAAGAAGGAAGGAACAGTGAACACTGAATGCCCTCCTTTAACAAGAGTTTTCAGAAAGGCCAGGAGATGAGGGTGCTCTGAGCCTACAGGAAAAAATCCAATATACTGCCATTTTTCTTTGTATCTAAGATTGGTCTGAACCTTAAATTTCAAGGAGGAAGGTTGAGGATTTGGGAATAAGCTGATTCTTGGTCTAGAGTCAGAAATCCTCTGATGAGCAACACTGGGGAAGGGTGACCCTGGTGTGCCTACTTCTGTCAGGTAGATGCACATTAACCTGGGAGTCTTATACACCTCTGTGTAAACAACAGATACTTGAAAGTAAATAGCCAGCAGCTGCTGACACCAGTCTTTAACCTTATCTTCCATATTGAAGAGTGGCTTCACGTGTTCCTTGTAAAACTGCAAGGGTGTTATGGGGCCAACTTTGTGGTAGTTTTTATCTTTGTCTCGATACTCCCAGGTGAAGGTTTCTGGTGGGTTACCCAAACAGATGCACACCACTCTGAATATCTGAAAGAGAGCGGGAGGGGGCAAGGGTTAGTAAGGGTTTCATTTTTCACAAGCCTGAGAAACAGTAAAACACCTATGTTTCAAACCCAGAAATTACAAAAGAAGTCTACAACTGTACCAAGATGTGGAAGTTGTCAGAGTCAACATCTAAGTTCTCAGGCACTCTGAGCAACACAATTCCAAAATGTGAATATTAATGCTTATCGATGTGCAGCATATTAGATTTCCTTAGCTAAGAAACTTGCCTACATCAAACATGTTGGTTCATACCTTTAATTTCAATAGAAGAAGGAGAGGCAAGTGGATCTCTGTGAGTTCAAGGTTAGCATGGTCTACAGAGTCAGTTCCAGGACAGCCAGAGCAAACAATGAGGGGACCCTCTCTTAAGGAAAGAAACTTGTTCACCACTGACACCCAACAAAACCAAACTTGTTCCTCTGCTAATAATCTTGTTTATTTTTTAAGACTGTATTTTTTTGTATGTGTATGTTTGTAAACTTGTATATATTTGTACCACATATGTGCCTGGTGCCCGCAGAGCCCAGAAACTATCAGATCCCATGGAACTGGAGTTCAGACAGTTGTAAGCTGCCACGTAGGTGCTGGGGATTGTACCTGAGTCCTCAGCAAGAGTAGCTGAGCCATCTCTCTGGCACTGCTAATGATTGTTAAATAACAAATACTGCATTACTTCATGGTTCTCTTCCACTCTCAATCCTTTCCCTCTACTCTTCTCTTTTTTGGGGGGGTGGGGTGGGGTGGGAGTACTGTGAATTGAACCAGGGCCCTATTCATGTAGATAAAGGCTCTATCTCTGAACAATATCACCAGTCCCCCCAAATAACATATGTTTAGAATATTTTACTTTAAAGTAAATGCATATGTGTGTCTGTGCAGGGAGGTGCAGGCACATGCGCACAGGTGCTGGAGAAGACCAGAGGTATTGGATCCTCTACAATTAGAGATATAGGCACTTGTTATCTGCCCCTTATGGATACTAGGACTAGAATTCAGTTCTTCTGCAAAAGCCGTACATGTTCTACGAACCCCAAATAACGCATTTTATTAAAGATATAAGAAGACCTTTGAGTTAATACAATTCGAAGATATGTTTGCATTATTTTCATTTTCTACAAAGAAAAAAGAATAAATACTGTGTACAAGACTAGAAAATATAGAATATTTCCTTTTCTGTTTCCAATTTCCTTGTCTTTTTTTCTTTAAGAACACTGTTTTGGTGGTTTGAATGAGAATGCCTCCATAGGATAATATATTTGAATACTTAGTCATCAGGGAGTGGCACTATTTAAAAGGATTAGAAGAATTAAAAGGTGTGGCCTTGTTGAAGGAAGTATATCACTAGGAATAGGCTTTGAGGTTTCCAAAGCCCATTCTAAGCCCATAGTCCTTCTTTCTACCTATGGAGCAAGATACAGATCTCCGCTACTGCTGCAATACCCATCTGCATGCTGCCCACCATGAAGATAATGGCCATTAAATCTCTCAACAGCAATCAAGCTCCCAACACTTTCTCTTACAACAGTTGCCTTGATCATAGTGTCTCTTCACAGAAATAGAACAATGACTAAGATAACTATGCTAGGAGTAGTAGTCCATGTCTTTAATTCCACCATCTGGAAGGCAAGAGGATCTCTGTGAGTTCAAGGCCAGCCTTGACTACATAGCAAGTTCTAGGCCATCCAGAGCTACATACGGAGACAGACAGTCTCTCTCTCTCTCCCACAATAATCTGCCTCTTCTTTCTGTACATACCATCACCACCCTGTTCCAGTCTCATGTCTTACTCAGCTTCATTCCTTGAACCACACTCATATGCACTATTACATTCAAGAGAAGTATTTCCTACATATGTCTATTTGTGCTAGATACTATATATACTTACTAGGTTCACTCAATTACGTTAACACACACAGAGCTGGTGACTGACTGTAAGATCATGATCTGAACTGAGGTCACATGCTATTAAAGTATTGCTTCTTAGCTATAAGCTTGAAAGTCCACTTTACTGAAGGCCTACTGTGTTGTACTATAATCTACATACTTTAGCTTTCCATCCTTTCAACAAAGATGGCAGCTGTTATTGTCATTTTAAAGATAAACATCAAAATTTAGACAGTAAGTGGAATGCTTTAACTTTCAGGGCTCATAAATGGCAAATCAGAACTGAGTTCAGACTTTAGTTTCTGTAATGGTTTGTTTATGCTCTCCCCAGGGAATGGCACAGTTAGAAAGTGTGGCCCTGTTTGAGTAGGTGTATCACTGTGGGTGTAGGCTTTTAAACCCTCATCCTAGCTTCCTGGAAGCCATTATTCTGCTAGCAGCCTTCAGATGAAGATGTAGAATTCTCTGCTCTTCCTGCACCATGCCTACCTGGATGCTGCCATGTTCCCACCTTGGTAATAATAAACTAAACCTCTGAACCAATTAAATGTTGTCCTTATAAGAGCTGTCTTGGTCATGGTATCTGTTCATAGCAGTAAAACCCTAACTAAGACAGTTTCCAAAATACTAATAAATTTACCTGGTGATTTCCTGGCTTCATAAAACTTCTTTCCTACAATGCTGTACAAGCCTTTTAAGACTATGAACCAGAAAATTGTCCTCTGACCTTCACACCTAACACCATAGAATGCTTGTGCCTACATTTACATGTATGTGGGCAAAAGAACACACACACGTTAGCACAAATATATAGGGTTAAAAAAAAAGAAAAGAGCAAAGGGCATGGAGGACCACTGTATCACAGCTGTTCTGTGTGCCCTAAGGACCTTAGCTACACAGAACATATGACCTGAATTTACCAGCACACCTGGCTCATTCCCCACATCACCTCAGGGTAAATAACTTAGAAGCCTTACTTTGAGTCACTTCCCTGTTGAAAATTCAATAATGCTTGTCTATTATTTCCCACAACAAATCCAAACTCCATGTCTTAATTTCTTTTTGTTACTTTCTGTTCTTATGTTCAGGAAGTATGACATGTACTACTCTTAACGTTATAGCTCAATTCTGTTTTTAACATACACAGAAGTAGTCACCACCTAGAACAGAACACATTAAAAAGGATTTCCTGGTTCTTTTTTAGTAAATAATTCACGTAATTTCCTGTAGATTTATGTTAAGACGATACATGACTAGACAGGAGAGAGATAGGCGAGGAAAGGTCAAGGAGCGGAAGTAGAGGCAGAAGACAGAAGGGAGAGTCCTGGGAGAATCAAGATGGAGCTGGAGAAAGAGGATCTAGATCCAGGTGGACTTAACTGGTGATAGAGACATATGAATATTTTAAGGGATTCTATAGGTCTTTTTTAATCTCATACCGAAGGGCAGGTGGAATGAACCACGACAGAGTTCTTAGAGGCAGCCTGGAGTGCCAAATGGTGTGGGGACCGAATATGTATGCTCGGCTCCACACTGGAGTGAGACCGGGGGCCGACAGAAGGTTAAGCCATCCATTTAATATTTACCGCAACATTCACACAATTTCCCAAGGTAACTATCATTGACTCCCATAGCTGTGGTTCACTCCTGCCTACTCTTAAACTTCACACAAATGGAATCAAAGGCACACTCTCTTTTGTGTCTGGAGTCCTTCCGTCAACATGCCTGTGAGCTTCACTCACTTCCCTGTGTGTATAAGAGTTCGTTCTTTAGAGAAGAAAGTTAACTTTCAAAAGAGAGTCTGCTTGCCTTCCATCTTGCTCTGTCTTCCAAGAGAGAAGCATTTTTTTTTACTTCTGGCTGTGTGCTTCATAAGCTTGCACATCTGAAACATCAGCCACTGTCTAATGCTTCTGTGCTCGGGATTCATATGGACCACACATCATCTTGGACTAGCTCAGTACTAAGGCTACAGAAAACAACTCTAGGATTCTGTCACCATGGGGACACCACCACTGAGAACTACAGTGGAGACCATGATGTATATGTTCAAATATTAACTGCTAAGATACATGTATGTGTATCTATCAGTGAAACTGCAAAGGCAGCAAATCCACTAAGCTCTGCCAAACAAAACAGAATGACAGCTTAAGACAAGTTGTAAATTTCTGATTACTTATAAACATTTTAAAGATAAGTATGAATGCTTTCCTCTCTAAGTTGCAGTGTACCTTACGGTTTATTCTGCCCCCCCACCTGACCATCTGAAGTAAAAAGTATTAAGTTACTACCTCCTTTCCAAAGCTGGACCTGAGGTAACACACACAGACACACAGACACACAGACACACAGACACACACACACACACACACACACACACACACAGACACACACACACTCACACACAAACTGATAATAATAAAGTTTTTAAAACTTTTAAAGAAATCTACATTTTTGTTATCTAGCTGAATTTTCTAGGGAGCCCCAAAGTACAATCTCTGGGGGTCACGAGACTGTATTTTCTTGACATATAAAAGAGTCTGTTTTGAAATAACACTAGTTTCAAGGATACAAAAGTGATAATATTGAATATCCAAGTCTGCTCTCTGGTGGACAAAGCAGGAGTGTCATCTGATTCTCACAAAATTTAACTGGCCTTCATGACACAGATGATGCACAAAAGTGAGTCAAGCTCCCCAGAGTACAGTCACACATTAGAATCTCCCACTGAACCACTGGTGAGAAGCCCTGGTGTTGTTTGGGATCCTCACTGTCCTCTAAGTCCCCTGCTCCGCCCTATATTTTCTCAATGGGACAATTACCCATTTTACATTTTTTATTTGTCTCTGTCTACAAGAAAGTAAACTGCACAGAATTAGGAATCCCTATCTCATTTGTCCAGTGCTAAATTTCCAATACCTAGAAGAGTGCTAGGTACATATACCTTGTCTGTGTCTTGTAACTGTGACTTTGAAGCCAACTAAGGATCCAAGTCAACCTGATTTTAAAAAAAAAGTATTACTGCCGTCAAGGGGATGGGCTTAGGCAAGGTGGGCTTTCCAAAATGCAGGAAAACTAAAGGCAGAGAGAAGAGCAGTACAGAGACCCCGGCACCTAATTCTACTTTCCCAACCCCCCAATCCAATGATTATATGATTTTGTTGATTTTGATATAAAAAGAAAAAAAAAAGCAATGCTTTTTAGTTATTCTTTTCAGGACTAAGTTACTAGAAAAAAAAATCTCTCATTTCTTTGACCTACTGAGACCCTTTTCTCTCGCACTTTTGGAAGAAGGCAGTCAAGAGAAACATGTTGAGCACGGCTGTACTCACCTGGCTTTTAATTCCTGATTAATTTAAATAGTAATTAAGTTGGAAATTTAAACTACTCCTACTTTGGGAATGTGTATCTTTGTCTACTAACCTATAATGCTTCTTCAGAAAAAATAAAGTCTGTTTAAGAAAGATCTAATTCCTGCTTCTAGTTAAGTACATCTTCTAAGGGGGCTGGAATGTTGGCTTAACAGTTAAGAGCACTGGCTGCTCTTTGAAAGGATTCAGGTCCAATTCCTAACAGCTTACAACCATTTGTAATTCTAGTTCCAGGGGATCTGATACCCTCACACAAACATACATACAGGCAAAACACCAATAAATACATCTTCTAAGGAGGTAGAGTGTAAGTTCTGATTGTAATTTTGCAAAGATATTCTATTTTTAATTGGCATCTAACATGGAAAACGACACATCAGCATAAGGAAAGGAAGAAGCAAAGGATTCAGAATACTGGCCCTCAATTTAAAGATGTGCAAACGGGAAGGAGTCCATCTCTTGTGTGTGGCCATATCTGGAAGACAGAGAAGTCAGACAGGTGAGGGAGAAAGGATGTACCAGGGGAGGGCAGTCACAAATATTCCCAAGGTGAGAACTAGAGAATTTAAAGCCAGCCAGCAGTAGACAGTGAATGGATGGAAGGAAGGCTAGGAGACAGCAGTTCAGAGTAAACTGCTTCAGAAAGTTGGAACTGCGCAGAGGTGTCACAACCTTAAAAGCAATGGTTATTAAGGAAATCAAGAAATCTACAGCACGGTAAAACTTAGTTACTCTCATTGTTCTAAACATTCTACAAGAATGGTTATGGTTTTTTTTTTTTTTTTTTTTTTGAGATACTGCTTTCTGGTAGAAAAAACAAGGATAAGAGCTGCTTAAAAACAAAAGCAACCTCCTAGGCAAGGAGACTTAAAGGCATTAAGTCTGTCTCTGGACAGAACAAAGATGTGTAAGGCACACCAGGGTGTGATGTTAAGAGTTAATGAGTTCATGGGGTAACCAGAGAGTGTTTCTGAGATTGCTCCAGAGAGGAATACGAAATAAAGAACTGGACAGGCAATCCAGTGTGGGTCCACTCAAGCAATCTGTGTCTTCTGTGATACTTTACATAGACTTTCATAAGTACTTCATTAGGCTGTAACCATCCTTCCCTCCTCTCAAATCTTCTCAATTACTGTCTCTCCTTTACAGTATTTTTTCCCACACACTATTCTCCTACCCAAAGCCTTTCCTCATATCTACAATCTTCCCTCAAGGCACCATGACATCACCTTCCTTGCCTTCCAGAGAGCTCACTGGCAAGCTCTAACAGCATCCCTTCCAGAGAAAGCTGAAATGCCACTGCTCTCCATTCTCACTCTCTAACCTTGCCCAAGCTGCTATCAGCTCTCGCCTATGTGGTTACAATTAACTTTCCATCTGGTTTCTGTGTTTCTCCAATCTGTTCTCAAAACACCCAGAGTGAGGGTATCTCTATCCACGCATGCACACATGCATGCATGCATACACACACGCTTCCTTGAAACAGGGTCTTATACTGGCCTCAACCTTGTGATTCTCCTGTTTCAGCTTCCCTAATGCTATAATTACAGATGCGTGCCTCTATACTCAGCTTAAAAGTACAGATATTTTAAACAAAATATTGGGTTCAAGCCCCTAAAAGCTTCCTTGCTAAGAATAAGATGCAGTCTCTTCCCCACACTCTGGGTTCTATATTAAGCCAGTTCCCATTTCCTCTGTGATCCTTTCCATTCGATTCCACACTCACTTCCCACGCTCAAGCCACCCTGCCCTTCTGTTACTCCGAACACCAGCTTCTTCTACCGTGGGGTGTTTGTCTTTGCTCTCCCATATGTGACTCACTCTTGTCATTCTTATCCCAGCTTTGACCTTAGGAAGACCAATCTAAACAAGTAAAATCCTGGGGCTGCAGGATTGTTAAGAGTGGCTAAGAGTGCTAGCTGCACTTGCAGAGCATCTGATTAGGTTCTGAGCACCCACATCGAGGGGCTCACACCCACCAGCATCTATTTCATTTGACACTCTCATCTGGTGTCCTCAGACACTGCAGTCTCACACAGATATCCACACACATGTACACTATTTCTTGGAGAGGTGGTAATAGTTAAAAGCATTTGCTGCTCTTGTGGAGGACCCAACCGCTATGACTCCAGTTGTAGGGATTCAACAGCCTCTTCTGACCCTGCAGACTCCTGCATGCACGTAACACATACACACACTCAGGCACAGACACAAGACTAAACATATATATCTAAAAATATTTTACGGTATTGTTATAGTTTGTCATTGATAATAGAAAAGGACATTAGAATAATCCCCAGATAATTTGGAATGCATGTTATCAGATCCTCCCACTTCCAAACCTCTGGACGTTCAAGACCTTAAGCATGTTAAGCAAATACTATATCACTAAGCTAATTCCTCAGCTCAATGTTTTGTTTTATTTATTGGTTTTTCACTCTGTAGACTAGGCTGGCCTCTAACTCAAAGCTCTGCCAGCTTCTGCCTCTGCCGCTTAAGTGCTAGGATTAAAGCCATGTGCTACCACCAACTTGTAGGTTCATTTATTTTTATTTTATGTGCCTAAGTGTTTGCCTACATGTGTGCCTGGTGCCCAGAGGCCAGAAGAGGGTATAGGATCACTGGAACAGGAATTACAGATGGTTATAAGCCATTATGCGGGTACTAGAAACTGACCCTGGGTCCTCTGGAAAAGCATCAAGTGTTCTTAACTATTGAGCCAAGTCTCCAGCCCCATTAATGTTTTTAAGAACCACTGTTATAGAGTTTCCTAAACCATCAAAATTGCTTCCTGTCTCTTCTTCTAGCCCTGACAAGTATTAGTTTTGGTCTTTGTTTTAAGATTTGTTTTTAACATACCACATTTCGAAAGAGAATAAACAGATATCTGGATCTTAAAGAGCAAGCCCGTGGAGAGTACCTGTAACTGACGTGGCTGCATGACTCTAAACCAGATCTACTAAGTCTGTCATGTCTACAGACCCACACTCCTCTCTGAATGCCTTTGGCATCAACAAGTTCCATTCAAGCTATCCTGGCTTCACTGAAGTCATCACTGAGCCTTGGCCATAAGGCTAGGTAAAACTCAGGTACTAATTTGTACCTTTAAATGAAGCCAGACTCTTATTACCAAAGAGTCAGGTTCAACGAAGAGGAATTATTTGAAGACTGTAAAAATTAAAAATCTAGCACAGAGACTGTGTAGTGAATGGATGGAATAAATCATTAAGTAAGCAATCCTACAAAACACCCATACCCATCAGGACCTGGTAAAGTCGTATCTCTGGATTTTAAGGTAGGGGTAAGAGAAGAAAACAAAACATGTAAAAATGTATGGCTCTAATTCTGCATCATTCACTGTCTTCTACTAATCCTATGGTTAGGACATAAATCTTAAGACACATTATTAATCTAAGAATCATTAAAGCAAACACCACAGGCCAATATGATATTTCTGATCTATAAGAAATATTATTTGGAGGCTGGAGAGATAGCTTGGGTAGTTAAGAGCATTTGTTCTTGAGGATGACCCAGACACCCAAATGGAAGTGCACAACTGTCTATAACTCCAATTTGAGGAATCTGATGCCCTCTTCTGACCTCTGTGGGCACTGCACTACACTTCCTGCACTTAATATACATGCAGGCAAAAGACTCATAAAGTAAAAATAAACCTTTAAGAAAAAGAAATATTATCTGAACCTTTTCCATAACCATTAGCACAATCCTTTTAAAAATTACTACATTCACTTATATATATGTGCATACATGTGTAGTAATCAGATGGTAACTGACAGGATTCCATCTTTCCCTTCCACCGTGTAGATCCCAAAGACTTGGGTCCTCAGGCTTAGAGGAACTAATCAGTATCTGCTGAGTCACTTGCTGAACTCTTATTGTACAGTCTTCATCCCTAAGTTCCCATTACCTTAATCAAATTGCACGTTAATGCAAGCTGTCAGGAGAAATGGCCTCAAGGAAAGGCATCATTTGAAACGGAAGGGTAGAGAAGACATGAAACTGAATGTTTGCTATGTGCAGGGCACTAGCATCTTGCATTCTGACATTTAATTTTTTTATTCAACCTCCCTGCCACACCGTGCCTTCCCACCATTCCAAAGATGGAAGTATCTTAAATCCCAAACTGAGTTTCAGGTTAGTGAGCTACCCAAGACAACAGAACATAGGTAACCAGGTCAAAATCTAAGTCCATGTTATATCTAACTCTAAAGTCTCTTTCTTCTTGCACTGATACTGTCCTTCAATAGAACATGTAAGAACGTTGAATATAATTTAAATGCACTTAGTAAATAAATGCTGTGCATTCCTCTATTCAAATACGTAAGAAACAGCTGTCACATCAGACACTGGCTATGTAATCCATGAACAAACCAAGACTTGAAGTTAGATTAAGAAACCTGTCCCTGGTGATGCGGCTGAGCAGGAAAGGAATCAATCAGACTGTAGACATGCTCCTCCATGCTTGCACTGCTTCCCTTAAACATTAATGTTTTTCACACTGAAGAACCAAAAACTTACGCCACTCCATCTCCCGTCTCAAACATTGGTCCCACCAATGTGCCCACAGGCTAGAGAAGGTAATATCTGTCCTTTTCAGAGAATTTCAGCTTCACATCTATTAGTACTAAATATGAATATTATTAATAAAGGCTCTCATCTCCCTTGATAATAAGTGCTGTTAACACCAAATATCTATTTGGCAAATGTTAAATTTTCCAAGTATTTCACATACGTTATTTTTAACAGGTACAACTATCAACAGTGCCTCATCTTTATTCTTGAAGAATAAACCCAAACACTCTGCTTTTTACCCAAAATCCCTTACATCCCACCCTACTACATATACAATCTCCTCTGCCTGGGTTGGTCGTCCTTGCTAGTCACATGGTAATTTCTTATTGCTGGCTCAAATACACTCTCTACATAACTTGAATTATGGAGAAACACACATGAGCCCTAAACTTCAACTCCAGGACTGGGAGAGAAGAATAGAGGAGAGAATGCCACACAAAACCTGAGCTTTTGAGAACAGAAACTTGCCTTCTCATCTGTATTTCCTTAGTGCCAACTCACAGAAGGCATTATTTACAAAATACATAAAAGCTTTTTTGATATAGAACCAAAACTAGGAATTAGGAAACTTCAGTACAAGTCCTTAAAATGCAAGCAACTGTAAATTTCATCTCCCCCCCCCCCCCCCAGCTTTAGAGTAGTTGTTCTGTAGCCAAGATTATGCAACAGATGCTGACCTTGAACTCTTGAACCTTTTGTCTCAACCTTAAAGTGAAAAAAAGTAGCTTTTATTCAATTAAACATTCACTGCAGTGATTACACCCCACAATGGGCTTACCAGGATAGTCTGGGAGTTTTTTAGGTAAGCCACAAAGTCCAAATAATTATTACCTCCTCCATCATGGCATCCTGTGTAGATGAGATCTCCCCTTTGGTTGCTCCACTGTGTACCAGGTTCCGAAGCCGTATACAGAATTCTCTCATCTATGATAGAAACTTATTCAGCATTCCAGTAGTTACACAAGCTGTTAAAAACCTAACATATCACCACAACATAGCTAATGCCCTGGTCAAAGTCTATAAAAACAAATGAATTTCCCCAAATGGTCCCCTTAAACAAATAGTGAAAAATACTTTTAATAAGGAGAAAAAAAAATGTGGAGTATTCCCAAAGAATACTGGAAAGAATTGATCTTGCTCTGTGACTCACAGCCCTGTGTGTGTGGGAAGGACATCTGGGTCAGTGCCAACCGCCCTTAGAAAGGCAGGAGGCAGACCACCACCACACTCAGCACTCTTACACACTCTTAGAATTCCGTTTGTCTTTAGCATTACCTTCTCTGCCAGTCACTGTGACCATGACTGCATCAACCTCCAACATGGCTTTTGTTTCTTTCACTTTGGAGAGAGCCCCAACATGAAGGAGATTCCAAAATCTGAACTACAGTACAAAAGCAACTTGTTCTCACTCAAAATAAAATCCAAAGTTAAGATTTATGATCCTTTAGCCTTTGGATAAAAGTCCCCAGTTTCCTGGGTAGAAAACAGTCTACATTAATACCGGGGAAACATATCTATGTATATTTAAATGCACTCTTTTCTCTGGGGATAACAGAGCTAATTTCAGCCTTGTAGATAAGAGTGGCAGATCTTGGCAACTCCCAGTTCTCAAAAAGGACATCTGGCAAGCAGAGCACCACCACACTAGGCTTATAACCAACTCTGGGAAATTGTGGAGGAGAAATGATTCATTAAGGTTACTTAAGCCATAAAAAACAGTTCAGTGACTACATCGAATCCTCAGTGGGAGCTGAACCACACTGATGTGGTCTGGGTAAGCCAAAGAACAAAGTACACTGTTAAAGGAAGTCTTACAAATTGTTCTGCTTGGTTTTACTAGTGCGTGAGGTAGGCTCATTCTATCTCTACTAGAAGCCAGTGAGCAGCACAGAAGCCTATGTGTGGAGACCCATGTTAACTGAACCCAGGATCTTTTTCCTTGAATATGTATGAGGAAACACTAAAATCAACAGAAACAAAACACAGTAATCTTAATAATTTCTTTTTGTTTGGCTGGGTTTTTTTTTGGGGGGGGGGGTTGTTGTTTGTTTGTTTTAGGGAGGTTTATGCCCTCTCCTTTTAAAATATTTATTTTATCCATATGAGTACACTGTAGCTGTCTTCAGGCACACCAGAAGAGGGCATCGGATCCCATTACAGATGGTTGTGAGCCACCATGTCATTCCTGGGAATTGAACTCAGGACCTCTGGAAGAGCAGCCAGTGCTCTTAACCACTGAGCCATCTCTCCAGCCCCCTTAATGATTTCTTGAAGTTAACATCTAGTCATACTGCTTTTGATAGACCTTTATTCCAATAGTTACCATGTCTCTTTAAAAAAAGTTACAGGCCAGACCACTGTGGTGCATGCCTTCAATCCCTCTGGAGGCAGAGGCAGGCAGATCTTGTGAGTTGGGGGCCAGCCTGGTCTAAGGAGCTAGTTCCAGGATAGCCAGACCCACACAAAGAAAACCTGTCTCAAAAACAAAAACAATTCATTTACAGTTTAAGTACTAGTCTAGTCCCTCCTCCTATTTTGTACCTTGTGATTTAGAATATCGTTCATTCTTCTGGTGGCCTCTGTTGTATGAGATTCAGGGAAGCATTTCTTAGGGACAACACCGTATTTTTCTGAAAGACAACAAATTTTAGTGTTCAATAGAGTAAAATGAATTCTTATTAGAAATCCTCTTGAAATATTGGCTGCTTTAAAATAAGCTGTACTAATAAGCAGAGGTGGGTTTGTGTAGTTGTTTGAAAAAGTTTCCCGAGGCCCAGGCTGTCTTCAAACTCCCTATGTGGCTTAGAATAACCTTGAACTTCTAGCCTTTCTGCCTCTAAGAGGTAGAGTATTACGGGAAGATACCCGTAGACCTGGTTCATTCAGTGTTGAGATTGAATCCAGAGCTCTGTGCATATCAGACAACGTTTCACTTACTGAACTTCATCCCCAGACATTTCCATGTTTATTGGTTTGTTCAGTTCTGCAGACTGAACCTAGGGCCTTGAGCACACTGAGAAAATACCTCACTACTGAACCATACTTCCTGTCGCTTAGAATGGCTTTTGATATGCAGTTATCTACCTTGAAATTAATTCTAATATTTTTACCTATCATACTTTATAAAGTATTCAACATTTCTCCCAAAGGAAAATGTTTGGATAAAAACATTTTCAAACAAGTCAGGGTTTTGTTTGCTTGCTCTGTTGTTCAGCTGCTGCTGTTTGCACTACTAGGGATCAAACCTGGGGCCATGTATATGCCAGGCAAGCTCTCTCCCATTGACCTACACCTCGAAAACAATTTTTTTTCTTTTTCTTTTTCTGTTTTATGACTGCCTTCATCTAATTAAGTGTACCATGTGTGTGCCTGAAGAGGCCAGAAGATTGTCTGGAATTACAACAGTCGTGAACCACCTTAATTAACTGCTGGGATCTTTCTTACCCTGGGTTTCCTGTAACAAGAACAAGTGCTCTTCACTGCTTACCCATCTCTTTAGACCTTCAATGTGCTTCTTGATTCCTCCGTGCTTTCTTTAAAACTATTTTGATGTGTATGGATGTTTTGCCTGCACGCATGTCTGTGAGAATATGTAACACCTGATGGTTATGGACCACAAGTGGGTGCTGGAAATCGAATCCAGGACCTCTGGAAGAGCAACCAGTGCTCTTTAGCCACTGAACTATCTCTCCAGCCCCTCAGTGGTTTTTTTGTTATTTTTTTGTTTTGTTTATGGGAACTTGCTCCTAATTAATTCTTCTCCCACCAAACCTTCATAGTATCTATTTCTTTATCAGTTATTTAAAGAGATGGACTTCACAAGTAAGAATAAATAGTAAAGGTTCATAACTATATAGCCTTCTTGGAAACCAGTCACTGTGTAAAAAAACTACCAAAGAAATGCCCTATTCTCAATGACAGAGCTTGGAATTCCACTAGAGAAAGGCTCTCACCAACAATGTTGACAAGCATGTCCCATTGTCCACCATCATTTGTTGGGTTCATGAGCAAATACTGCACCAGTCTCCCGTCTTCAGGCTCTTTTTTCTGGGCTGTGTCCACAAAAGCATTCAAGAAGAAATAGCAGCGTTCAACCTAAAGCGAGAGAACACACATAAACTTAACGGCAAAGGGAGCCAATCATACCACCGCCATGCATGATCAGCAGAACGGGACTCCTGGGCCAACCAAGGATTCAATATAGTACGTTTTTAAAACTGAAATTGGTAATTAAGCTTCTAAAGTTTTTTCTTACACTTGCAAATATATATTCCAACATACTACATCTGTGTGCTACAGATGCATTCCAATGCTGAAATAAATCCTGCTATTTTAGAGTGTTTAATCAGTAAGCATCTAATGGACAATTAGTTATATTTTAAATATTTTCAAAAGAAATAAAAATATTTGTTGCCTTCTCTTTTCTTCAGAAAAGTGCTACCAAATGAAGAAACTGGGTACTTAAAAGGCCAGATGATCTAAGTAAAGGGAAATAACTAAAAACAAAGTTCTACATTTTAAATAAAAACACCACAAGCAGTGAGTTAATAGATTATTATTATTATTATTATTATTATTATTATTATTTCTTCAGAGAACACAGCCACTCACCAAACAACAGAAAGCAGCTGTGGGCCAGAGCTCAGGGTTGAAGCTTCATCAATAGCACCAGAAACCCTGGCTCTGACCCTAACCCCACAAAAGGAAAATAAGAAAATGTCCTTTTGCCTTTGAGAAGATAGAGTTCTAATACTGGGGAAATCGGAATGGTATCACATGTATAATAAAAAGATATTCATAATGAGAAAAGCAAAATAATATAAAGGCTGTCCCTAACTAGGCTGCTGTGAAAACACAAAGAAACCATGCAAGGTCAGTTCCCTACCTTGTCCCAAAAAAACAGGTAAGACTGACTAAACTCAAATTCTTCAATGTTAAATTTTTTCATGAATGGAAGCCGCATAACATTCAAACAAGAAAAGATCCAGCATCGTCCTACAACGAGAAAGGAAACCAAAACGTTATGACTGTTCACAGATCACAATGTTCCAACTGCACTTCTAATATCAAAGCCATGGGACGAGTTGGACATTGAGACTGAATAGGAAATAACAGAAATATTACATTTGTTTGTTTTTGAGACAGAGTACCATGTAACCCACCTTGTCCTGGAGCCTACTATATACAGCCAGAATGGCCTCCTTCTTCAGAAGTATATGTATATGTCACCATGCTTGGTTTTATGTAATACAGAAATTTGTGCATGCTATATAGGCATTCTACCAACTTAGCTACATCCTCAACTCAGAAGAGAAATATTAATTCCAAAGCAAAACAAAAGATATGTAGTCACACAGAGGCATGTTTAGCATTTCTAACACTAACACACATACCCCAACAGAAATCTTGTAGGTTAGGGGTGGTGGCACATACCTGTGACCCTCAGTACTTAGGAGGCTGAGGCAAGAAAATTGCTATGAGTTCAAGGTTAGCCTGGATAATATAGTGAGTTCTAGGATAACCTAAAAACACTGAAAGAAAATGAACAGAGATCATGAATAGATTACATGATGTTCAAAAAGGACACAGAGGGTAAAGACACTTTGGTTTTTTTAAGTTCTTCATAAGACATTAGTAAAGTGGGAAGACGTCCTTCTTCTTGACAAAGCCTAAATTTTTGAGAGCTTGGAAAACTAAGCATTTTGCTTCTGGACAGAGAAAGCTAAGGAGATGCAAATCACCTGAGATTGATTTGGGAACAAAAATCTTAGTCTGGAATGAACAAAAACCTTAAAGTGGAATAGCATTTATCTTACAGTGAGTGCTAAGCTTAACACAAGCTATTTTCTCACTAATGAGTTGCTGCATTTAAAGGAGGTATTTACCTAACTGGGTTATATAAACATTTAAACACAATGGTAAGTTTGGGAGGAAGGAAGCAAGAGAAACAATTCAGCCCAAGAGTTAAAATATAATTTAAAACTTGAGACATGAATGAAAAAAAATAAAGTATTTTCTTCTTAAAATGATGTTAACAACAACAGAATCATGCTAAAAAGCACCAGTGTTCCAGAATGGAGATGTTCCTCAGTTGGCAGAAAGCTTAACTTGCACGCAATGAAACCCTGGATTCATCCTCAGCGCTGTATAAACTAGACATGGTAGTACATGCCTGTGATCCCAACACTGGGAAGTGGGGGCAGGAGGAGGCCACACAGAAGGGCTGCTTTCCCTCTGCTTTCCCGCTGTTTTCACAGCTCCATATCCTTTATATGCACCTGGCCGGCCATCAGAATCTCTGCTACCATTAGATCTGACCACAACATACCACCATTCCTCCATTTAGTGTGTTTCTGACACAGCAAAGTTCTAAACCCACACATGATGGCGTCCCTGAAGATTTTATGACAAGCATTAAAAACATAATCATGTTTTCATGTGCCCCTGTAAATGTATAATCAGAGCTTCTGCAATTTACTGCTTTCTCTATCAATTTGGGTTTTTAAAGGCCCATTTCCAACGACACCCACCATTTCTAAGGTCATGTTTTTACAACATTCAAATATTTTTGCCTTTCAAAAACTGAGGGAATCTGTGTGAGCATTTCACACTAGTGTGGACTAGGGTAACTTCAGAGTGACGCCTTTACCAAAGCACAGCTCCACTGCAAGATAAGCTAGAAAATACAGAAAGCCTCTGCGAGGCCTTGAATTAAGGGTAGCACTCTCCTGGAGGAAAAGTTAAAGGGACAATGTTGACATACTTGGATATAATATTTTCACAGACATGGAACCATGTCTACAACACATGGACAAATGAGGTTTATAGAAGACACATATAAAAATTCTTAAAGTATGCTCTCATATTAAAAGCACTCATACAGAGAATAAAGACTTGATAAACAAACAAACAATAGTCCCCTACTGGTACTTTACAGATTTTCTACACTGAACAAGAGTGTAGAAAACGATGACAACAAAAATAAATTGTGTTTCTGAATAGAGTCAATTTTGTTTTAGGCTTATCTGTGCACTGCCTCTCTCCTGCACAGTATTCCTGTTTCTGCTACTTCTGGGTGAGCTATTAAGATGAACTCGCCCATGCCCTATGCTCATTTACTTTTAGTATTTGGAGTAAAGTGACAAACTACATAAGACCTGACCTGTTCCCAATTAACACTTCCAAGCTTACCCTAAGAGACTTCTGTCAGACCATGTAAGATGTTTGTGACATGTTAACTAGAGAGTCTGACAGACCACACATTCCAAGTCCTTCTGAACTAAGGCCTGTAAGTGCTAAGTAAGTACTTTCTACTACATAAGAAGATTTTTGGAAGGTCATGATTTTTTTTCCTTTAAAATTTAAAAATCAAATTTACCATGGTATAACTGACATACAGCAAAACATTACCCACATTAAACGTATCCTTTGAGCTTTGAACTGCTCTGAGTAGCAATAATATACTTTCTGTCAATACACATGGTCTTGGTTTCCAAATAAAGACAACAACAACAACAATAATTATACAAGGTCCCTTTAGTTCCATCTTTTTGAGACTATTTCTCCTATTTGGATTCCTAGATAATCAATCTCTCAGTGTAGATGTATTTCTAACAGTTGTAACTGGACAGCAGACGGCAAAAGAATTCTCAGCCAGCAAGGAATGAGAACTCAACAATACTACAAAGTAACCACTGACAGGAGCTGACCTATGAGCACAGCAACTCCAGCTGCAACCTCAGAACATATTTAAAAATAGTCGGTGACCTTTGTTGTAATCGCCTTACTTTTTTTTCCCTCCTATTTTATACATTTTGGTTTTAGGGCAATTCTGGGACATCTATGGTATGGATATCTTTCCACTGATTATTCCACTAAGGGCACAGGCCAAATCTGTTAATACATAGCTCATCTTTGCTTTAGGTTTATCTGTATGCAACCTCTCCCCTATAGGCTGTTTCTATCTTTTGCTACTTCTAGATGAACTGTTAAGATTAAAAATTGCGTGAGAACACACCGCACGTATCCAACATCACATAATATCAAAACAACAGGGTGACACACATTCAAAGACCATCATTTGTCACCTTAGGGAACAAACTGAATGCTAACAGGCCATACAACACCGAAGCCACCACACAGGTAATGTTCTTGGGCCTGCCTTTTCCTGAACCTATAATCTGGCTTACTACAAGTTCTTTCAATGTTACAAAGCTGTTATCCCAAGGCCATTTTTAGGACGACAAAACAGGCTGCTGTCAGTAAAGCATGCAAGAAGTCAAAGCCCTCACCAGAGCTCTTCTGGTTGGTGACTGGCTTGCCTTCCTGAGGCACAACGTGCTGGAACACATGCTGAGCACCCTGGACCGTGGCCCTCTTCAGACAAATGTCCAGCAGATCGTGGGTGGTCCCGACATTCTGGGCAAGTACGAACTGAGGGTCAGAATTTAGTTTGTGGATCAAAGCGGTTACCTTCTCCGAATTTAGTCCTGTGGGGAAATCAAACGCCATTATAACTATATCCCCTCCCAAAGAGGCTGACGGGGACAGCTTTAGGATAGGGTCACTGTAGATCCTAGATTTAACTTCGCAAGAGCATCCTGCAAAGTGCTGGAGCCAGAAAGCCCACTCCCGGCATCCTCCCCGCGAGATGTCTCCCTCCTGGTGCTCTCCCGCCCTCCAGGAAGGCTACATCCCCGCCCTCGCCTAGGTTTCACCCCCATCCCACGGCCTTTCACGCCGCCGGGCCTCGCGGGTCCGCCGAGCCCGGGAGAGGACCCCGGAAAGCACTCGTGGTACGAGCCGTGCCTCACCTGCGTTGTTCATGGTGCTCAAACTGCCTCGTGGGGAAACGTTAGTTTTCAGGGTTCCTCAGGTGAGCTCTGGGGTTACACTACAGCCCGCTGCCTAGCTGGCCGGACCTGGTTCTCGCACCCTAAGCGCCGGAAGAAGGAAACCCGCTCGATGGTGGCCGAGAGAAACGGGGTCCGCGGAGGGACAAAACTCGCCCCCTCGCGTTGCTGAGTCAGCGCCATTGGGGCTGGCCCCGCCTGGGGGAGGGCCGACGGGGGCGGCCTTTCTGACGCTGGGGCCGGCACCCCAGCCCGGGAGCGGCCGGGAGAAGCCACCCACGATTGCAGCCCCCATTGCCAGCATTGCTCACTCTTCGACTCAGCTGCGCCCTCCGCCATGTGTGATCCCTCTTCCTGGCTACAAGGGCGCCCTCCCGGGATCCCAAGCTCCTAGAGGAAGGAGGCTGAGGGTTCTGTGCTAATAAGCCCAGATCGCTCACTGTCTAGCATTGGAGAAACTGAAGCCCAGAACTCTTTTGAAAAGCCAAGAAGGAGGTTTCATGAGGTGAAAAGGAACTGAGGAACCCAAATTAGCCATGGGATCTTAGTGTGGGTTGGCAGATCTCAAGAAATCTACCCAAAGGCTTTTCCTGTAGGCACTTAGCTGACCAATCTTTTCTTTTTTTAATTGCAACTTGTTGCTTGGAGTCTAGTGAGAACAAAGTTCTTGTGTTTGAAAGGATTTTGGAACAAATCTCTTTCCCACCCACCCATAAGCTACTACCACTGTTCTACAAATACACATCTGCTCATTTCCTCTACACATTCTGGGTGGTTCCTACTGAGCCCAGCTTGGGCTAAGGAGAATGATTACATCAGTTTTATGCCTTTTTTTTTTTTTTTTTTTTTTTTTTGGCAATACCCGTCTGTCATTTGAGAATTCAGTCTCTATGTCTCTGAGAGCTACCATTCGACACAGCAACCATCTCCAAGAGAGTCCACCAACTACCCTATTCTGTGATATTTTTTCTTCTATTTTCTAAAGATAAAAAGAAACAAGATAAAACTCATGCTGAAAGAAATCATAGGCCCTATCACCAAAAAAAAAAAAAAAAAAAAAAAGGTGTTCAAACCTCCTGCCCAATTCAAAGACTAAAACTGTATTCAACATTGGCAGTATAAAAGGTCCTCCTCAGCAAGTTTCAGATGATATGAAAATTAAAACCTTTAATCTCGTCATCAAGAGATTCACGATGTGAAACTGGGAGATGGCTCAGCACATAAAAGCACTTGCTGCTCTTCCAGGGGACCTAAGTTTGCTTCCCAACACCCAAGTCAGAAAACTGTAAGTTCAGTCCCAACGGATCCAACCGAAACTTCCTTCCGGCTACCATGGGCACTCATCTCATGGGCCCGTGTATGCACAGAGACGTATACATCCGAAAAAATAAGGAAGAGCCACGCAACAGAATCTACGCTATCACACGAGAGCTGTATAGCAGTGAGTAGGAGGAGCCAGATGCTAGAAAAACAGGTGACAAGGCTGGGCTCAAGAACACTGGCTTGGCATGCATGAGGACCCTGGATTTAGTCCTCAGCCCACCAAAGGAAAGGGGGACAGGTGGTGATAATTTTGAAGAGTGGATGGAATTTTACAAGGCAAAAGAGTAAGAGAGAGGGCATTCAAGGTTCCAGCACAGACACAGGGCGTGAGAGTCAATGAAAAGATCAGACCCGAGCCTCCCCGAATCCCAATTTGATGTGGTTAAAATCAAGAACTGTGATTAGATCAGAGGCAAGGTGCAGGACCAGGAAAGTAGGTTTGGGCTGGGACAGGAAGGCTTTTTATATGCCACACCTGAGCATCTGGACTTTATTCTATGCTTAATTAGAAGTCAAAAATAGGTTTAAACATAGGAGCAATATTCTCAGATCTGTGTAAAGAAAGATCTGGCTATGGAGAGGGGAGAGATTCTGGAGACGGGAATTAGTCAGAATGCTATTACACTTGTAGAACACTTGGGCGATAATAACAGCCTTAACTGTGGAGAAGCATGGCTAACCTCAAAGCTCTCAGTTGAACTAGAAAAGGTGACGTCATTAATTAATACTCAGCTTTTAAAACCGTTGGCTTTAACCCCATATGGAATCATGTAACTGGTGGTGGGATGTGGGTTATGAAAAATTTTGCAACAGGGGCTGAAGAGATGGCTCATCAGTTAAGAGCACTGGCTTCTCTCCCAGAGAACCTGGGTTTAATTCCCAGCACCCACAGTGTGGCTCACAACCATCTGTTCCAGTTCCAGGAACTTGATACTTTCTGGCCTCCATGGACTCTCTGATGTGGTCTGAAAACATACAACACCCGTACACATAATTTAAAAAAAAAAAAAACTAAATCTTTGTTAAGTGGGCAATCATAAAAGGTTTCTGAACATGTGATCACTAAACGTATTTTAAAATCCAGCATTCGGTGAATTTGACATGTGTCTGGCAACACTGAACTTGTGTTGCCTCACTGTAGCCTGGTATTTGAATACAGGATATGAACACTGGCACGTATGCTGTCACACCAAGCAACACCAACGAGAAATGTCTGAGACACCTACATTGTCTACTGTGAGTTGTAGTGTTTTCTTGTTTATACAAGATGTTCTTCTCTTATTGAAACATAAACATAACAGCTTAATTATAAGAACATTTTATAATCTCCCATCATCATTTTCTTTATGGAAGTGTCAAATTAGTATATTTTTTGCATTTTTAATTTTATTGCATAAAGATTTTTATTGCATTAAAATGTTTAATTTTGTTAGGGAAATGCCAAGGCACTAAAGTGGAGAGGTTGATTGGGAGGGGGAGCACCTTTATGGAAGCAATTAGAGGGGGGGAGAGGGGGGATGGGAGCAGGAGGAAAGGGAATAACATTTGAAATGTAAATACAGAGACTATTTAATAAAATAATAAAAAAGTTTGGTTTTAAAGATTGCTGTTTGAGTTGCTGAATTGTGTTTCATGTTAAAAAAAAAAAAAAGTCATTAAATGACCTTGGCCTTGGGATTAAGATAGAATTCCCAACACTTTATGATTCCATCTTCCTGCCTCTGGGAGTAAAGGCATGTGCTGCTACCATGCCTGGCTCTAAAGCAACTTCTCCCTCCCTTCCTTTCTTCCTTCCTTCCTTCTTCCTTCCTTCCTTTCTTCTCCCTTCCTTCTTCCCTTTCTTCCTTCCTCCCTTCCTTCTTCCCTTCCTTCCTTCTTTCTTCCTTCTTCCTTCCTTCCTTCCTTCTTCTTTTCTTTTTACCTTCCTTCCGTTCTTCCTTCCTTTCTTTTTTTTAAACATTTCAATATTTACTTGTTTATTTATTTAAACATTTTAGCATTTTAAATTTTTACTTATTTTTATTTAATGTGCATTGGTGTGTTGCCTTCATGAATGTCTGTGCTGTTCAAGGGTGTCAGATCTTGGACAGCTATGAGCTACCATATGGGTGCTGAGAGTTGAACCCAGGTCCTCTGGAAGAGCAGTCGGTGTTCTTAACCACTGACCATCTCTCCAGCCCACGACAGTTTCTAAAAACAGCCCTGAATGTGCTTCTCCCATTTGCTATATGTGTGCTTGTGTGTGCATTCAGAGCCTCTCTCTGTACATGTGCCCTTATCAGCCAAGTCATCTCACTGACCAACTTATGCCATTTTTCATTTTCTACATTTATGCAAAGCATTATTCTCAGCATTGGAGAGTATAAAACCAAACTATTGATCAACCCTAAGAAATGCTGACGATGCTTTGTGCCTTGCAATATCAAGTACTCGGGCAATATTTAATTGTTCTGTAAAAATAAGCAAACACCTCCATCTCATCAGTATGAAATTTATCTTGGTCTTATATGCATGCCAAAGACTCATATTAAAATAAGTTTGTGATTTATTAGCAATCCCTTAGGGGCACATACAAAGTACTTAGGTGACAAGGGGTACTGTGTGGGAAACGTTTAAGAAACACTGAACCAAGAGAGGAACCACAAAAACCCAGCATATTTGGGGAACTCTATTTGAACCATGACAACTGTGAGGTTCCTACAAGAAAGGAAAGATGAGAACTCCAGGAGACATATGAAAAGTCTAGAAATAGGTAAGACACACCAGATTGTGACGATAGAAGGTCACAGCAAGCTAGGACCAAAAAAGATGTACCAAGGCCAGTCAGTACCGTGGGCCTTAACATAAACCTACACAGGGTGTTCAGGCTGCATGGCAGTAGGCTATTTGTGCTCAGGGGCTTGCAAATCAGTCTAAACTGTGTTTGCTGAGGTACAGACATACCTGGCCCAGGACTGTGCCAAGCAGGTTATTGTAGGTCTTTTACTATTCCTAACAAGGGTGCTGTGGGCAAGAGGAGCATTGGTGAAAGCCAAGGAGCTGGGAGAAAAGGAGCATCCAGGGAACTCAAAGGTAATGTGGGAAGCTAGATATTCAAAATCCAGAAAGGCCAGGTGTGATGAGCAT
Organism: Micromys minutus; assembly: GCF_963924665.1. Classification (NCBI taxonomy): domain Eukaryota; kingdom Metazoa; phylum Chordata; class Mammalia; order Rodentia; family Muridae; genus Micromys; species Micromys minutus. Next base: position 27,850,920 of record NC_137979.1, on the reverse strand, counting down.
TCTTGGTTGTCAGCTTGACTACTATACCAAGTCTTTAAGACCATTGGCACTCACTGGTCCTCAACCTGTGAGTTGAGACTCCTTCAGGGGTTGCATATCAGATATCCTGCATATCAGACATTTATATTATGATCCACAACAATAAAAATAACAGTTATGAAGTAGCAACAAAATTAATTTTATGGTTGGGGTCACTGCAACATGAGGAACTGAATTAAAGGGTCTCAGCATTAGGAAGCTTGAAAACCACTGTTCTAGAAAGATGGGACATGGTGGCCTTAGAGAGGGCAGCTGCAGTGGAAGTAGAGGTTGGGTAGAAGCCTCACTGGAGTAAGTTGAGATGGAATTATGCCTACTGGGATGTCTTAGGGTTTTATTGCTGCGACAAAACACCATGACCAAAAGGCAAGTTTGGGGAGGAAAGGGTTTGTTTGGCTTACACTTTCAGATCACAATTCATCATTGGAGGATGTCAGGACAGGAACTCAAACAGGGCTGGAACCTGGAGGCAGGAGCAGATGCAGAGACCATGGAAGGATACTGCTTACTGGCTTGTTCAGCTTGCTTTCTTATAGAACCCAGGTCCACTAGCCTAGGGGTGGCTCCATTCATCATGAGCTAAGAAAATGTCTTACAGCTAGATCTCATGGAGGCATTTTCTTAGCTGAGGCTCCTTCCTCTCTGATGACTCTAACAAGTGTCAAGTCAACACGCAAAACCAACCAGTCCATGGAGGGTTGTGAACAAGGAGCCAGTACACATGGGAGATGGGACTGTGTGTTAGAAATCATGAGGTTGCTCACATAAGCTTAGGATGAGGGCAGATGAAATCACTCGGGAGGTGGAGGGGACTCGTTTTACAGCTACTACCACCCCTCTCATGCTGGGAGTTACATTTCTCCACCCTATGCCTAGAGATTTCTATCACCATCTCCTCCTAGATCTGCTCTGCCCTATTGTCAGGGTGACACCCTTTGTACCAGCTTTCCACCCAACAGTTCACACCCATATAGTCAACCCGTGTGTGGGCATAGAGAGAAGATACACAATAAACTGGTTTTCCATTGGGTCCTCCCCCAGGGACCCACCCAAGAAGACAATTCCCCTCACATAAAATTCTTATGATATTTCCTCTAACTCCAGCCAAAGGGGACATGGTGGGACCCAGTGACACCTTAGGGTGTGACAAAGATAAACCCTAGGTAGCAGTACAGTAAGCCGTAGCAGGTAGGGTTTCTGCCTTGTGCTTCTATGAAGTCTCACGCAGGTAGAGCAAACAGGGCTAGTCCCCAGCAAATTTTCCATTCAGGCCCCTCCTTTATTGTCCAGATTTTGAAATATGCTGATCATCTGCTTCTCTTCTGATGGAAAAGGTCACACTTTTATGGTGGATAGGGGTCTAGACCAGAATGTAACACAAATGCTTTGCAAGTTCATGAAAATCATGTATAATTAAGTATTTCCCTGACAACTCTAAGATTTGCTTTTATGGGAAGTCCCAAAACTTAATAAGCTTAAGGGTTTACACATTTGTAGCCTGCTAAAATAAATCCAACTTCTACATGTTCCATTTGACCCGCATGGTGATTTGATATTTATTTTTCAGACAGGGTCTGTCTCTATAATCCAGGCTGGTCTCCGACTTCAGATTTTTCTCCCTCTGATTCTTACATGGTAGGATTACAGGCCTGCACCACCATACCTAGTTTGATTTCAATGTCTTTGAATCAATATTTAAAACTGAGAAGTTCTTTATAAAACTCTGAGTAGACGGCTTGTCTTAAAAATACTGTCATTTCAGCCAGACAGTCGTGCCAAACACTTTTAATGCCAGTACATGAAAGGCAGAGGCAGGTGGATCTCTGGGTTTGAGGCCAGCCTGGTCTACAAAGCAAATTCCAGGACAGCCAAAGCTGCACAGAGAAACCCGGTCTCAAAAACTAAAAAATTGCTCCATAAGAACTAAAAAATTGGTCCTGCCAAGGTTTGATGCCCCAGTGCAGGGGAATGTCAGGGTGGGGAGACAAGAGGGGATGGAGGGGCACCCTTATAGAAGCAGGAAGAGGGAGGATAGAATGGGGGGGTTATGAAGGGGAAACTGGGAGATGGAATAACACTTGAAATGTAAATAAAACATATCCAATAAGAAAAAGGGAAAGAAAAGAAAAAGAGTACAGACTTCAGCTTAGCCTACTAATATTTATATAAAAAGCCAGGCATAGCTGCATGCTAAGCTCACTGACCAGACATCCTAGCCCAATTGGTGACTTTGAAGGTCAGTTAGAGATGAATAAAATAAGGTGGAGGACTATTGAGATGCTTGTATGGGTTCTTGCTGCCAGACCTGACCACCCAAGTTCAATCCCCAAGACCTACAAGATACAAAGAGAAAAGTGATTCTCACAATCTGTCTTCTGAGCTCTACATGTGTGCCATGGCATATCTGTGCACACACACAAGAAACAGAATGTAGTACAAATAAAATAAAAATAATAATATGGGAAGTGATGGAGGAAGACATGCAACATTGAATGTAACCTCAACACACATGCAACATGTATGTGTACACATACAAAGGCACCCCACACACAAATGGTTCTATGCTTATTTATGCATATACATATATATACACACATATATACATATATATACACACACTCATATATATATATATACACATATATATGTGTACACATAGATATGTATATACACACATATGCCAACTACAAACACACACGTGTGGCTGTGTGTGCGTGCATGCATGAGTGTGTGTGTGTATGTGTTTGAGGCAGGGTATCACTATATAACCCCTGCTGGCCTGGAACTCTCTACGTAGAGCCAACTGTCACTGGACTCATAGAGACCTACCCACTCCACTATACCTGTCCCTTCAGTACATTTCAACACGTGAGCACAGATCAACTGCTTTCTTATGAGTTCTATGTTCCTTGCTGCTCCTGAACCCCTTGCACGTTTAACCTAACACTTGGCATTGCTCTCTTGCCCCAAAGACTTGGCCTTCTGGAATATTCAAGATGAGTAGTAAATTATATCTGAGTTTTTGCTTGGCTTATTTCATGAAATATTTCCCAAGAATCTATTCAAGAGAATGTCCCTACAAGTATTTTCCTGCCTCTGAATAAGACACTACTTCCAGTCACCATTTTCCCAGAGGCTAGCAATCCACTGAACAGTCTAGATAGAGAAAAGGGTACACACAGAGACAGAGGCCTGGATGGGCCTAAGTGTGATACAGGAACAATGAGACAGTCTAGTCCTCAGTCTCCACAGGGATGCATAAGGAGGAGACACAGGGAGGTCTCAGGATCTCAGGATGCTCATTTCCTTTGTATAACATCTTACTGCATATACCTATCACCTAGGCAACTATCCCAGGTAGTTTAAATCACCTTTAGATCACTGATAGCACCTAATATAATGTAAATGCTATGTAAAAAGTTGTTACATCATTATTGCTTAGGGAATAATAAAAAAGTTGGTACGTAGAGATGCATTTTTAAAGAACCTGTACATGCGTGAGTGCATGCACATGCATGTGCACATACATGCTTGAGAGTAGGGCTAAGAATGCCAGAGGCATCCAGTCCCCTGGAGCTGGAGTTACAAGCAGTTATGAGCTGCCTGACATCGGTCAGAACTGAACTTGAGTCCTCTGCAAGAGCAGTATACACTTTTGACTACTGAGCCATCTCTCCAGCTTCCAGAATATGTTTAAAAATATTTTTCAGGAGTGGGAGAGATTGGCTCAGTGGTTAAGAGCACTTATTGCTCTTTCAGAGGTTCTGAGTTCAATTCTCAGCAACCACATGGTGACCCACAACCATCTGTAATGGGATCCAAGGTCTTCTTGGGGTGTGTCTGAAGACAGCTAGTGTACTCACATACATGAAATAAGTAATTCTTTAAAAATATTTTTCAGTCAAAAATCAGTTAAACTTTCAAATATATATATATTTATAAATATATATATATTTTTTTATTTATAAAATAAATAAAAATAAATAAAAATAAATATATATTTTTTATAAATAAAAATAAATATATATATGAGACCCATGGACATGGAGACAGCTACATTTGGTTAAGTATATTTAAAATGATTCATTATAACCATTAGCAACAGCTTGTGACACGAACAAAATTTCAAGCAAGGAGAAGTCCTGATAATATCTAACATTTGTCAACGAATGCATACTTTGGGGACTAGAGAGATGCTTCAGTAGTTATGGATGCTTGTTGCTCTTCCAGAGGTACCAAGATCGGTTCCCAGCACCACATCAGATGGCTTACCTTCTATAAGTCCAGCTTTAGGGGGTTCTTTGATGCTTCATCTGGCCTCCTCCAGCACCCACAAACATAGGATACGCGCGCGCACACACACACACACACACACACACACACAGCTTTAAAAAAAATGCGTACTTTTGAAATTGGCAGTGGTGATGTGAACTAAAAACTATTTGTGCTAATTGCCACATGGCGGAGCATTTTAGCTAGGAAAATAGCATCTGCTCGTGAATGAACTCATACTTATTGCTGAGGGGAAATAGCCTTGAATTGAGAAATTGTGTGTGTGTGTGTGTGTGTGTACAGGTGTGGAGGCTAACTGTCTTCCTCAGTTGCTTTCACCTTATTTTCCTGAGACAGAGTGGTCTCTCTTTGCACCTAGAACTTGCCATTTTAGCCATCTTTTGGTTATCACCGTCACCTGAGTAAAAAATGAACAATTTAAGAAAATTAAACTCTCTCTCTCTCTCTCTCTCTCTCTCTCTCTCTCTCTCTCTCTCTCTCTCTCTCTCTCTCCCTCCCTCCCTCCCTCCCTCTTTCTCTCTCTCTTCCAGTGTGTGTGGGGGGGAGGGGAAGGGTTTATGTGTCAAGTAGCCACATGTGGGGACCAGGTAGCAAATTTCAAATGTGCATCCTGCAGGACATGGATTGGATGAGCCGACAGTCTGAGGATGGGAAATGTAACTGGAGGTTAGAAAGTCACCAATGTTCTGCACACACACATAGTCAGACTGCAATAGCTTACCACTCTGGCTCTCAAAGATAAAGTGTTAACTACACTTCTGGAGTGAATGGATTTTAAAGGTCAACTAAAAGCAGGTGGAAAGGGTAAAAACAACTCTCTCAAGTTCTCCTCAGCCCTCCACACACATGCACAAACACACCCCACAACACATAACACATACCTCATAACACATAAAATAAGTAAATGTAATAAGAACATTTGAAGATAAGCCAAAAGGAAAAGAAAACAAAAAGCACAAAAGATCCAAGTAGGCAATTCACAAAAAGAAACATAAATGGCGAGAATTATCGAATTGTAAATCAAAACTGAAATAAAATAGCATTTTATACATCTGTAGTAAAATAATTCAAAGAAAGCTAAAGAGCCAAAGTTGACAATTATTTTTTTAAAGATTATATACATTTATATACACACAGTGTAGCTCTCTTCAGACACACCACCAGAAGGGGGCATCAGATCTCATTACAGATGGTGAGCCACTATGTGGTTGCTGGGATTTGAACTCAGGACCTCTGGAAGAGCAGTCAGTGCTCTTAACCACTGAGCCATTCCTCCAGCACAATGGTTGACAATTCTTATGCTGCTCACAGGAGCATAATTTAATACCGCCATCTTAACATTTGTCAATGCACCCTCTCAGGCCCCACTCCTGAATATCAGAAACGCATCCTAACTGTTTTGTTTAGTTCATTGTTGTGCAAACACACAGTGAGCTTCACACATGCCTGGATAGCAAAAGTCAATCTTTTGATGTGGGCCCTTGATACAATGAAGATGTAGTATGGCGAACAGAGGACAGATGAGTTAATGTAACAAGGCACATTGTTTGTCAGCAAAACTTTTTTCCCCTTCTTTTTATTTAATCTTTTTGTTTTTTTACACTCCAGATTTTATTCCCGTCCTGGACTGTTCCACATCCCATACCTTCTCTCCCTCCTTCCCATTTCCACGAGACTGTCCCCATCCCCATAGCCCCCACCACACCACACCTCCAAACTCCCTGGGGCCTCCAATCTCTTGAGGGTTAGGTGCATCTTCTCTGACTGAACCTAGACCCAGCAGTCCTCTGCGCTATATGTGTTGGGGGCCTCATATCAGCTGGTGTATGCTGCCTGGTTGGTCATCCAGTGTCTGACAGATCTCTGGGGTCCAGGTTAACTGAGACTGCTGGTCCTCCTACAGGATCATCCTCCTCCTCAACTTCTTTCAGCCTTTCCTTAATTCAACCACAGGGGTCAGCAGCCTCTGTCCATTGGTTGGGTGCAAATATCTACATCTGACTCTTTCGGATGCTTGTTGGGTCTTTCGGAGGACAGTCACAATAAGTCTGTTTTTGTGAGTGCTCTATAGCCTCAGTAATAGTATCAGGCCTTGGGGCCTCCTCTTGAGCTGTATCCTACTTTGGACATGTTGCTGGATTTTCTTTTCCTTAGGTTCCTCTCCATTTCCATCCCTGCAGATCTTTCAGACAGGAACAATTGTGGGTCAGAGTTTTGACTGTGGAATGGCAACCCCACCCCTCACTTGATGCCATCTTTCTGCTGGAGGTGGGCTCTATAAGTTCCCTCTCCCCACTATAGGAAATTTTATCTAAGGTTCCTCCCTTTGAGTCCTGAGAGTCTCTCACATCCCCAGATCTCCGGTACATTCTGGAGGGTCCTCCCAACCTCCTACCTCCTGAGGTTGCCTGTTTCCATTTTTTTCTGCTGGCCCTCAGGGCTTCAGTCAGTTCCCCCACCTAATACCCTATCATGTTCTCCTCTTCCTCTCCTTCCCCTCTCCCTCCCAGGTTCCTCTCTCCCTTTTCCCTTGTGGTTGCTTTCTTCTCCCTACCAAGTGGGACTGAGTTGCCCTCACTTGGGCCCTTCAACTTGTAAAACTTTTTGAGTTCTGTGGACTGTATCTTGGGTGTCCTGTACTTTTTTTCCTTTGGCTAATATCCACCTATTAGTGAGTTCATACCTAACGCATGGCCTTTTGGGTCTGAGTTACCTCACTCGGGATGATATTTTTTAGTTCTACCCATTTGCCTGAAATCTCAGGATGTCCTCTTTCTTAATAGCTAAGTAGTATTCCATTGTGTAAAGGAACCACGTTTTCTGTATCTATTCTTCTGTTGTGGGACATGTGGGTTGTTTCCAGCTTCTGGCTATCATAAATAATGCCACTATGAACATAATGAAACATGTGTCTCTGTGGCACAGTGGGGCATCTTTTGGGTATATTCCCAGGAATGGTATTGCTGAGTCTTTAGGTAGATCTATTTCCAATTTTCTGAGGGACCTCCAGATATATTTCCAGAGTGGTTGTACAAGTTTGCTATCCCACCAGCAATGGAGGAGTGTTCCTCTTTCTCCACATCCTCAACAACATGTGTTGTCACCTGAGGTTTTGGTTTTAGCCATTCTTATTGGTGTAAGGTAGAAGCTCAGGGTCGTTTTGATTTGCATTTCTCTGATTGACTAAGGACTTTAAACATTTCTTTAGGTGTTTCTCAGCCATTTGAGATTCCTCTGTTGTGAATTCTCAGTTTAGTTATATACCACTTTTTAAAAATTAGGTTATTTGGAGTTTTTTTTTTTTTTTTTGTGGTTGGTTTCTTGAGTTCTTTATATATTTTGGATATTAGCCCTCTATTGGATGTAAAGTTAGTGAAGATTTTTTTTTCCCAATCTGTAGATTACTGATTTGTCTTATTGACTATGTCCTTTGCCTTATAGAAGCTTTCCAGTTTCATGAGGTCCCATTTATCAATTCTTGACCTTGAGCTTGAGACATTGGAGTTCTGTTTAGGAAATTTCCTCCTATGCCAATGAGTTCAAGGCTCCTTCCCACTTTCTCTCTTTTTAGATTAAGCGTATCTGGTTTTATGTTGAGGTCCTTGATCCACTTGGGCTTGAACTTTGTGCAGGGTGACAAATGTGAGCCTATTTTCATTTTTCTACACATAGACAGCCAGTTAGACCAGCACCATTTATTGAAGATGCTTTCCTTTTTTTATTGTATACTTTTGGCTTCTTAGTCAAAGATCAAGTGTGTATGTGTGTGCTTTTATTTCTGGGTCTTCAGTTCTATTCTATTGATCAATGTGTCTGTCTCTGTACCAATACCATGCAGTTTTTATTACTATTGCTCTGTAGAGGAGCTTGAGGTCAGGGATGGTGATTACCCTCCACCTGCAGCTGTTCTTTTATTGTTAAGAATTTTTTTCACTATTCTGATTTCTTTGCCCTTCCAGATAATTCTGAGGATTGCTCTTTCCATGTATTTGAAGAATTGCATTGGGATTTTGATGGGGATTGCATTGAATCTGTAGATTGCCTTTGGTAGGATGATCATTTTTACTGTTAATGCTGTCAATCCATGAGCATGGGAGATCTCTTCATTTTCTGAGATCTTCAGTTTCATTCTTAAGAGACTTGAAGTTATTGTCATACAGATCTTTCATTTGTTTGCTTAGACTTTCTCCAAGATATTTTACATATGTGTGGCTATTGTGAAGGGAGTTGTTTCCCTAACTTATTTCTCAGCCTGTTTGTCATTTATATAAAGGAAAGTTACTGATTCTTTTGGGTTAATTTTATATTTGGTCACTTTAATGAAGTTGTTTATCAGTTGGTGATATTCTCTGACAGTTTTTGGGGTCGCTATGTATACAATCATATCATCTGCAGATAGTAATACCTTCATTTCTTTGCCAATTTGTATCTCTTTTTGTTGTCATATTGTTCTAGCCAGCACTTTGAATATTGTATCGAATGGATATGGGGAGAATGGGCATCTTTGTCTTGTCCTTATTTTATTGAATTTATTTAAGTATCTCTCCCTTTAATTTGATATTGGCTGTGGTTTGCAGTAAATTGCTTTTATTATATTTATGTATGGTCCTTGAATTCCTGATCTCTCCAATACTTTTAACATGAAGGGGTGTTGTATTTTGTCAAATACTTTTTATGCATCTAACGAGATGATCATGTGATTTTTTGAGTTTGTTTATATAGTGGATTATGTTAATGGATTTTCATATATTGAGCCAACCTTGCATCTCTGGGATAAAGCCTACTTGATAGTGGTGAATGGTGGTTTTGATGTGTTCTTGGATTCAGTTTGCAAGAATTTTATTGAGTATTTTTGCATTGATATTCATAAGTGAGATTGGTCTGAAGTTCTCTCTTTTTGGTTGGGTCCTTGTATGATTTAGGTATCAGAGTAATTGTGGCTTCATAGAATGAATTAGGTAGTATTTCTTCTGTTTATATTTTATGGGATAGTTTCAGAAATATTGGTATTAATTCTTTTTTGAAGGTCTGGTAGAATTCTTTACTAAATTCATCTGGCCCTGGGTAGGTTTTTTTTTTTTTTTTTTGGTTGAAAGATTTTTAATGACTTCTTCTATTTCCTTATGGGATATGGGACTGCTTAAATAGTTGATCTGATCTTTATTTAACTTTGATATATGGTATCTGTCTAGAAAACCATCCATTTTATCCAGATTTCTCAGTTTTGTTGAGTATGGGCTTTTTTAGTAGGATCTGATGAGCTTTTTAATTTCCTCCATTTCTGTTGTTATGTCTCCATTTTCATTTCTGATTTTGTTAATTTGAATACTGCCTTTGTGTCCTTTAGTTAGTTTGGCTAGGGGCTTATCTATCTTGTTGATTCTCTCAAAGAACCAGCTTTTGGTTTCATAGATTTTTTGTATTATTCCCTTTGTTTCTACTTAGTTGATTTCAGCCCTGAGTTTGACTATTTCCTGCCATCTATTCCTCTTGGGTGTGTTTGCTTCTTTTTGTTCTAGAGTTCTCAGGTGTGCTGTTATGTTGCTTGTGTAAGATCTCTCCAGTCTCTTTACCAGGATACTTAGTGGTGGATTTTTCCTTTAGATGAAAATAAGGTGTCTTTCATCATCATACTTGATAACTTTTGGTTGGAAGTCTGTTTTATTGGATATTAGGATGGCAACTCAAGCTTGTTTCTTGGGACCATTTGCTTGGAAGACTTTTTTTCATCCTTTTATTCTGAGACAATGGCTGTCTTTGATAGTGAGGTGTATTTCTTGTATGCAGCAAAATGCTGGATCTTTTCTGTATATCCAGTCTGTTAGCATATGTCTTTTTATAGGTGAGTTGAGTCCATTAATTTTGAGAGATATTAAAAACAGATGACTGTTGGCTCCTGTTATGTTTGCTTTTGTAGGCGGCTTTATGTGCTTGTGGTTTTCTCCTTTTGGCTTTGTTGTGAGATGCTTAGTAGTTTGTCTTTTCTTTGGTGTAGGTACCTTTCTTGTGCTGGAGTTTTTCTTCTAGTATCCTCTGTAGGGCTGGATTGTTGCTCAGTTGCCCTATGTGCAGAGAATTTCCTGGGATGCCTCAGGCTGTGGGGTCAGATGCTCAAATGCTGCAGATATCCTAGGATACCTCAGGCTGTGGTGTCTTCTGGGAGCAGACTAGCCAGCAGTCTGTCCCAGCATAAATGACCAGGCTAGAAGGGGCAACAGTAAAACTTTAAGTGGAAGGTACATCCTCTAAATGGACAATGAGAAGTATAGTACCATGAACACAAAAATAGTCATTTATCACCAAACAGCATGCACTGTTTGTACTAATCTATCAGCATTGCTAGTGATTGCACAGAATCTCAAAAAAAATTTCACTACCTCATTTGGATGCACACTGATGATAGATAGCCTTGTGGTGGATGTTTGCCTCATGTGATGTGGAGCATGAAGGAAGAAGTTTGAGGTTAGGCTGGAAACATTGGAGCAATCTTTTCTGAAGAGATGAATGATAACTAAGTTTTGTCCAGTTGGGAATTTGTCAAACAACAATGCTTGGGGGAAAGGCATTTTAGTCAGCGTGTTCTAGTTTACTCTCTGCTGTTCTGATAAAACACCTACCAAAAGCAACTCCAGAAGAAAAGGGATTTATGCTAACATGTCCCAGTCACAGCCCATCATTCATAGAAGTCAGCATGGAAACTGGAAAAGGAACAGAGGCAGGAACCATAGAGGAAACTGCTATCCACTCCCTCGCCATAGCTTACTTGGCTCTCTTTCCCGATTTCTTTCTTTTTTATGTGTAGGGGTTCTGCCCTTATTTGTCTAGTGTAGATGTACATGCAGTACCTGTGAAGGCCAGAAGAGGGCCTCAGATTTCCTGGAACTGGAGTTACAAAAGACTATTGTGAGGTACTGGGAACTGAACGCAGGTCCTCTGAAAGAGCAGCCAGCACTTTTCATAGCTGCGCTATTGCTCCAGCTCTCAGCCTACTTTCTCACACAACCCAGGACCATCTGCCCAACACTACCACATCAAACATTAATGGAGAAAATGCCCGACAGATCAGCCAATATGCCAATCACTGGAGGTGATGTCTCAGGTGAGGTTCCCTCTTCTCAGATGCCTCCAGTTTGTGACACAAGAATTAACCAGCACACGGAGGTAATAACGTATGCAGAGTGTCTTAAGGCAGTGGGTGTCTGTTTAGAGACCGAAGACTGAGCACACAAGAACTAAAGAGAGAGAAAAACAGAGAGCTGGTTGTACCCACTGAGGAATCGAAACACAAACCCTGAAAGATTCCTGGGCACTGCCTTCATTTCTCTTTCCTTCTGACGGGGAATAAAGGAAGTTCCCTGTGAGAAACAGAAGAATGAGCCAAGAGGATTGCTCAGTCAGCAAAGCAATTGCCAGCATGGAAGCTGAGTTGAACCTGAAGCACCTATGTTAAAAGCTATTAGGTGTGGCACGGTTCACACTTGTAATCCCAGTCTTGAGGAGGTGGAGACAGGCAGATGCCCGAGGTTTGCTGGCTAATCAGCCTAGCCTCCTCTGCCAGTCCTATGCCTCAGTGAGAGGTCCTATCTTCCAAACCAGGGTAGATGGCTCCTGAGGAACACTATTACAAGAGAAGCTGCTTTCTGCCTTCACATGCCCACACGTACATGTTCACACCCACCCAACACACCCACCACAAAAAGAAAAAAAGGAAAAACAAGATAAAGCACGCCAGTATTGTGGAGATCAGGTACAAAGGGGGTGGGGAGGGTTGTCCTAACTGAGCTCTGAAAATCCTTCATGTGTGAAGCTCTGAGAGTGTGAGGGTGGGAGTGGGGTAGGGTGGGGGCACCTAACTTCTTCAGTTAAATAAGTGACTCCCTATTCTTAGGAAATGCTCACCTTTGATCATGGAGAGAGAACTGTATCTAAGTGTAGAAAAGTTGGACTGAAGAAAAAAAGGAAAGAAGGGCAAACAACAGGAGCTATGAAACTGGAGCAATTGGATCTTCAGGAAAACAATAATTAGATACCACTGGAGACCACAGGCCTTTGTCTTCTTTCAGGAATGCAGTTGGACTGGCTTTGCTGAGCCAAGAGCCAGGGTTTTAATTCATCTCTTGTCTGTGGAGTGGATTCTATCTGGAGCAAGCAATCATGATGTGACTGGGACAAAACCTAAAAATGTTACTAAATACAGTGCACAGGAGAGACTGGCTCGGCCTCACCCTTCCCAGAGCACATCCTTGTGACATTTCCCGTGCAATTCCTAGTTTTCAGCCTCACCTTATCTTTCTGATTTTTCTTTCTTTCTTGTCTGAAGAAAGAGTAACTCATCATATAGAATAGAGTGTGTTCACAGCTCAAATAGAAACCGGAGAGAGAGGGAGAGAGAAGGAGAGAGAGAGAGAGAGAGAGAGAGAGAGAGAGAGAGAGAGAGAGAGATGGCATGCATCTTAGTTTGAAAGGGAAGAAAAAAAATAAGTTTCTCTTTTTAGGACAAAAAAAGTCTTTAGTAAAACCCCTTAACAACAACAACAACAACAATAATAAAAACCCTTGGAGATGAGGCTCAGCGGTACTGATTTCCATCAAGTGGGAGTCCCTGAGTTGGAGGCAAGGTGAAAAGAGACCTAACCATGGTGGTACATGTCTGTAATCCCATCACTCAGGAACGGAGGCAGGAGAATTCCATGTTTGAGGTCAGTCTAGGCTACAGAGAAAAGGTCTGTTTCACAAAACAACATCAAAAGAAAAACAGCATTGGGATCAGAAAAGAGGCCAAAGTTTGACATCAACTCCACCTGGCTCTTCCACTGAGAGGCATGTACAGATACTTAATCGCTGAGCAGGTTTCTTCCTCTAAAAAGGGATGCTCCTGTTTAAATGAGCAAGATGTCATGAGTAAAATGATTCCAGCGCCAAATATGTCACAGGCCTTGCTCAGTCTTTGGTCATTTAATTCCCATGAACAACCCTAAGTCAGAAGTGGGTGTTGTTACTGTCCCCATTTTACAGATGAGAAAATATAAGCAGAGAGGTCGGATGACATTCATGTCCTCACACAGAGGTGGGGGAGAAAGTGGCTGACTTCAGAGACTAAGAACTTAGACCCTCCAACCTGAAGATCAAAAGACAGTAAGTGGACAAAACCTGGAGGAAAAGGTTCTTTAGGCTGGCTGACTTAAATAATGAGCCCAGAGGTTTACAAATTGCTGAGTGCTGTTGCATGCCCTTTCTCAGCCTGCCACAAAGCAAGTGTCTGGATGGTTTAGGTTTTCTGATGCTTTGACAGACAGATGGCGCAGCCTTATGAAGCTTTTCTTGTGTTTGTTGGTAAAGTTTTCCCGTTCGTTTGACATAAGCGGAAAATAACGATGGTCACACAGCATTCATGCGAGAAACGCCCAGCAGAGGCATCAGTATGACGAGGAGCCACTGTGGGATCAAAAGGCACCATCCCCACCTTCAGAGTGATCAAGAGAGACTGGAAATGTAGCAGAAATACAAAGTTGGCAATAAACCAGTAAATATTTTCTTTAAAACAGATACAACTTACGTCTCCGATGAGAACAAAGTCCTTCAGACTGGTGATTTCCATGTGAGCCAGGTTTTGTTATCAAATCATTTTATGAAGTCTCATAACTATAAAATCATTGCAAGAATTCAAGGTTACGGCGCCTCAGCAGCAGCAAAGTTTATGTCCTCTTTGATGGAATTGTTTAATGATATCCTTGAGCTGCCGGTCAGATCCACGAGTAACAGCTGGAGAGAAATGTCCTGTTTGGGACTAAAACTTTGCTTCAAAAGGAATGTACAGTTTGCAGAAATGACATGCAAGCTGACAAAGCCTCCTAAGAGTCCTTATTGTTAAATAGTTTTAAAATCATGTAATATGAGGGCTCATGGGATTGTACAGAGAATACTCCTAAATGGTCCCTCCATTTTGAATCTATGAGAGACGACTGATTTCACGTGGTAGAGACAAAATGAGCATCCGGGTTTTCAAAGCAGCCCCTCCTATACATCAACGGTGTCTGGCTGGCAGCCACAGCTCTCCCAGGAGTGGTGCGTGCTGTGCGTGGCAGCGCGGCATGAAACCACGGGAACCTGGCTGGCTACTGCCTTCAGCACCTGGCCTAACCAAAGTTTCGAGAGAGGCTGTGCCTTCTCCAAAAACAAAGATTCCAAAATTAAGGGTCTTACGCCAACTTTCCATCGCTGTGACTGAGTAGGTGAGAGGACGTCAGCTCAAATAAGAGAAAGGATTAATTTCGGCTCACAGTTCAGGGCTTTCAGTTTATGGCTGTTGCGTTCTGTTGCGTTAGTCCTGCGGCTGTACCATCAGGAACTTGTAGTGGAGCCATTGTTCCCTTCCATGGTACTTAAAAAGCAGGAGTCCCATAATTCCCTTTGAGGACACACCCTCACTAACCTAAGACCACCCACTACTTTCCACATCTTAAAGGTCCCGCCACCGCCACCGCCACTGCACAGTAGTCCCAGGAGGCAAACACTCCAGAGAACTATACCTCCTTACGTTTCCTATACAGCAAACCCTTGAACAGAAGGTTCATTCTCAGTTCTTGAGCTACTGATACTTTGAGAGCCATGAAGGGAGGCCAAACCTTCCAGGGGCGTATTTCCCGCCTGGCTCATTTCAGGCTCCCCATTTTCAGAGTGAATAGGGCTAAGCCTGGTCACTGGAGCTTCAAATCATTCTGTTTCCTCGATTCCCTCTCCCACCCGTTTCCCCCTCATTCTGCCCTCCTATCTGCATCTGGTTTCTATTTGATGTTAAACGTGTAGATACTGGGGGTCTCCTTTATAGTCGTGTGTTCTCTGATATAGGAAGTACCTTACAGATGTTCATTCTTGGTGTGAGAGGCAGATGTGAACTGAAGCTTCTTCTATAATAAAACAGACAAACAAATCTGCAGTCTGTACTTGGCTGGCTTAAAACAGATGAAATGCTGTAGATTGGTACCCAAAATTCTCTTGGTCTTATTGTAGACCCTGAAACAACCTAACAAGACCAATGGAAATAACCTGTTTTAGGTCAAAATTTTTTCCTTCCGTCTTCATTTTTCCTGTCAAATTGTCAGAGAGCTCAGTGTCCCGTAAAACCAAGAATAACCGTGGTTCTTATTTCTGGTCAAGGCAGAGTAATAGAAAGGAGTGGCCCTCTTTCCTGGCTGTGTGGCCTTGGACAGATAGATCCCTTAACCTTTCTGAACTTTAGTATCTCCAATCATAACTCATAAATAATGGCACCATTACCCACTAGAGTGGCTATGTGAGTCAAAAAGACAGGTGTAAAATGTTTTATAAATCACAAGGTTCATGAAAATGTAAGAGAATGCCCTTCCTGATCTATTTTAAATGGCTAACATTTGCTGAGAGCATCAGAAGAAATAAAGGCCAGTACTAAGTCATACGTTTCCACAGCAGCACTTTAGGGATCTCTTGGCAGTGGCTCAGATCTTCACTACCACTCCCGTCTCAACTCAATACACACATGCAGAAAGCGCTCTGAGAACAAACATGTTTTATGGCACCACGTAAGTGCAAACAACCCATGATGCAAGGCATTTGTCACATGCCTACCTTGATGTTGCCAAGATAAATTCTCCCATGAAGATGACCCAAGTCCTACGACATCTGTGATTGATGGAGAATGTGTGTTCTCGGTAGTCCCTGGCGTGAATGGAGGGGAATTCACATCTTTTGTTTTTCATTGAAATGAGGCAAATGGCTTGATTTTATTCTGGCTCACATTAGATGTGCCCCTGGTAGATATAAACCTATTCAAAGGAATAAACATGATTTTGTGGCAGGTTGGTCAGCATTTTCTGTGACTCAGAATCCATAGAGAGGGGGAAGGGGTAGGAATTAAGAAAACTGTCCTTGGGTTGGCAAGATGGCTCAGAGGTTAAGAAACTGTGTCACCAGGCCTAATGACTTGAGTTCGATTCCTGGGATCTGCATGGAGGAAGGGAGGAATTCCAGAAAGTTGTCCTCTGACACAAGCCACTCCCTCAAAAAACAAACAAGTCTTTAAAAATTAAAAAGAAACCTCTCTTGGGATCAAACATCATTTTATTAAAGCAGTATTTTATTTTATAAACTGGCTTGATTTGCTTCACTGCGGGGGATTGGACAGGTTCTCACACATACGTGGTAAGTGTTCTTCCATAGAGCTACGCCAACGCTCTTGAGTTCTTCCTGTGATGAAAATGCCTGCATTAGTTAGAAGTTACATTGGGTAGCAATGACAAAGCAACGACAGCAAAAATCGTTCCAATCTGATGGCTTAACACAGAGCCCTGTCTTTCATTTACTCAGAAACAGGAAGTGCTGGTCCACGGGGTTATTCAGAACAGCAAGACAGCAGGTGTCCTGACATCTCTCCCCAGCTGCCATGTCTGAGAACAACAACCACCACAAAAACAAAACAAAACAAAACAAAACAAAAAAACCTTTTTGTTTCACTTTGTCCAGAAGTGACACTGCTCATTCTACCTATAGCCCCTTGACTCTAAGTCATGTCAACATCCTGAAACCAAGCAAATAGGAAACAGGATGGGCCAGAGATACTCAGAAAGTACAGAAGTCTCTGTCACAGGCCTCAACCCCCAAAAGAGGCAAGCTTTCACACACCTTTATCCTCACCGTGGCACCACAGAGCAAACTGCAGTGGCTAGGACTTACAGCTCAGCCTCATGCTACTTGTGTGACTGAGCAAGTCATGGTATCCTCCATTTCCACAACTGTCAAGTGGAGAGTCCCAACGCCCACCTCCACGCTCCAGACACTCTGTGCTTGTCATCACTGGGAGAGCACAAAGTATCTAAGGCAGCACTTCTTCCAAAACAGCTCTGACATGGAAGATTATCTCAGAGACTATGGGAACCTTTCCCAAAGACAGCATGGCCAAGATGATTGTAAATTACCTTTGCTTGTAAGTTCTCTGTCAGTAATCCAAAATGGGATGAACACGGACACCATTCTTGGAAAGGGCAGTGTGTTTTCACTCTATTGGGTAACCTTTTTTCCTGATACCCTCTCCCTGACTCCAGCAACTAAGCTTTATAGATCAGCCTGGGTGTGAATCCCAGTTTTGTCACCCTCTTTAGTTAGTGAGCATTTTAAGCCAATTGCATGTGCACATGTGTGTGTGTGTGTGTGTACTGAGATTGAATCAAGGCCTCTAAACATCAAGACAGTCATGACTGCTTTACAAGGTTGTCTATAACATAAAAATAAATAATTCAAGTCCCCAGTACAGTATGGTGTAACTATCTGTCCTTGACACATTCCAGTGTGAATTCCTACGTTTGCTGTGAGAGCTTTGCCACAGAAATCTCACTTAAGTCTGTGAAAACCCAAGTCAACACCACGTTAAGACCTGTCTGTTAGGAAATGGCCTTTGTTGGCCCAAGGGCACTCAGCTACTCCTACGCATTAAGGATCAAAGCAAATTCAGACTAGTAAGTAAGTGTTATTAATGAATCTTTATAAAATTAAGGAGATAGATTATGGGAGCTGCAGAGATGGCTCAGCAGTTAAGAGCACTGACTGCTCTTCCAGAGGTCCTGAGTTCAATTCCCAGCAACCACATGGTGGCTTACAACCATCTGTAATGGGATCTGATGTCCTCTTCTGGTGTGTCTGAAGACAGCTACAGTGTACTCACATACATAAAATAAATAAAAAATCTTTAAAAAAGAAGATATATTGCTATAATAAATGTGGCTCATAACTCCAGTTCCACAGGAATGCAATGCCTTCATCTGGCCTCCACGGCACTGCACATACACACACACACACAAACACACACACACACACACACACACACACACACAATTCAAATGTTTTTTTAAAAACTTTTTTTTTAAAGAATAAAGTTCAAAAGGAATAAAAATAACAGTAAAAGGTGTCCTCATTAATAGAAAGACTGAGAAAGGAGTGACTGTCACTGTCCTTTTTTACTGGAGCTTGATCTCAAGTCAAAACATAATGTACAAGTGTTAGGAGCTCAGTTACCTCCGAGTAGGGAGGAAAAATGCTGGGGCAGAAGCAGCAAATGGGGTCTGCTTCTGAGGCCAGGCACTTCATGTGCTAAGCAGGACAGGAGACCTTGTATTACAACTGACTCCGTTTTCTCTTCAGCGAAAGACAATGTCTCCGGGGTGGAATGTCTGTTTATGATCCTGCTGTGAGTGTGCACTCGTGGTCTTTGTGCCAGCGTACAAGGCCACTGACTCCCGTATGGGTGAAGAAACTCTCCCCTGATGACCTGCAATTCTCAAGAATTGTCATATGTTCTAGAACACAGCATGATTCATAATTTTGCTAGGCGGGGCAAAGGCATTGCCTTTTAGTCCATGTCAGCTTTTTCCTGCATCTACCTGAAGATGTGGGAACTGGAATTGTCAAAATAATGCAAATGCTTTTAAAGCTTCCACAATCCAACCTCCTTGTTTTCCAAATGCCCCGGGAGAGGGGCAAGGGCCGCCCCAGACAGTGCAGCCAAGACCAGAACAGGGTTCCCTGATCCTCCATATATATGGTTTTATTTTTTTTCCTTTTAAAGCACACTACCTAAACTTGTGGCCAGAGGTCTCTTTTGTCTTCATACATTCTAGTCTGCTATCTAATGGTCTAAGTATCCGATTTATCCACACTCTTACTTTGCCCCTGTAGCATCTTACCAGGGCTTCCAGATTCTGCTTGGAGAAATCCTGCATAAAACCAGATCACCCACCCTTCTAGCCACCCACCTCCTCTCTCCTGCTCTGCTTTCTAGCACATTTATTGCATTAAACACATTCTGAAGAGGGGAAAGACTGAGTTCTCTATTCTGGGATGTAAAGAGCAGCAGATTTAACTCTGAGTACTCAAAAATGCCAGGAAACAAACAAACCAAGTTCTTTCGAGTTAGGGGTGGATTGCTACGGAGATTCTAAAGATGTTTCTGGACACTGCTGTCTCTTGCTCAACTTATCTCAGTTGTAGGAGAGAGAGAGGCATAAATTCTTATGAAAAAAAAAAACAAAATCAGGAAGAAGAAAATGGAAGTGGAGGGAGTGGGCTGAGCAGTGTGTGTGCTGCAATCTAAGGCTGGTACATTCGGCTCGTCAGGAGTGCAGATAGAGCTATGCAAATGACTCCAGGAAGAGAGGCAAAGGAGACTCCATCCAGCTATCCCGCCCCAAGCCGTGCCCTTTGCACGTTCTGACCCACACATCGGCTTTATGACAGTGTCAGCCGTGTAGAGATAAGGAAAACAAGGACAAATGCTAAAATCTTCACGAGACAAAATTTATTCCACTTGGAGGAATGTCTTACATTCCGAGATTAGGTCTTCCTTGTTTTAGTCCCAAAACATTAATGGGATGATACGGAAGGTAGGAGACAGTTCACATCTTTCCAAGCTCCCTGGCAATTTAGGGATGCCATCGTTCTGTGTTGGGCTCTGCTTCCATTCCCAGCTGCTGCACTGATTTAGAAAATCCAAATGTCAGTTAATCCCCTATGTAGAAAACTACAAGTCAAATAGTAAGTGGTTACCAATCTATTAGGAATGAATTGAAATTAATTAACATACTTCAGGAGAGGGCTTACTGAAATCTTTCTGTTTAGAACCCTTGCCTATAACATAGTTCAATAAGTAGATCAAATAAGTTAACAAGGGCTAGTAATTAACCAAACACTTCTTCATAACCTCTGACAATTTAACAGGAGTGAATTTAAAAATAGCAATAAATACAGATGTCACTAGACAAATCGAGATGGTCCTGATGCAAAACTCTTCACTTGTTAGGTGGCAGCTCAGCTTCTTATCTGCAATGAATCAAGAAATTAATTCAATAACGATTGTAGCAATAAGAAATTCAAACCAACAGGCATCCTCTCCGGCAGCAAGCCTCTGTTCTACACTACCCACTTGCCATGCGCTGGCTAAAGGAACTCTCCACAGAGGAAGCAGCAAAGAGGATGAGGAGCGTGCTGTAGGGAAGACAGTGCAGCGGCGGCTCCGACGGGACAAGCCCTCTTAGTTGCTTGTGTGGCAATGCAGTTGCGTAAGCCCTGGCTAAACCTGCTCAGAGAACAGGCAGAAAGCCCCAAGGTGTTCCCTGTTCTGAGCAACCTTCCCAACTCTTCCTCTAAAGTGAAGACAGGTTTTTCTCCACTCTGTGTTCTCGGAACCCCTCACCTTCCTGCGCCTTCCGTCTCTGAAGGAAAATGCCTGGGGTGGGCACTCTCTATGGCACACTGCTCACAGAACTGCTCTACCAACCCCCACCCCCATCCCCTACCACTGTTTCTGCCAGTGGACTTACAGAGCTGTTTCTGAATTCCGGCCGCTCTCCTTCACACAGAGCTAAAAGGCAAACGCAGAGTGCTTGTGAGTTTGCCTCCTCTTCTGAGATCAGAAGTGAGCATTTTGAACGAATCAGCGTAGCCTTGAGTGCTGTGAGGCTACAGTGCAGCCGACTGTGTGGGCTCAGCTCTCTTTGATCATTTTTATTGAACTTTGAGAAGACATGCCTTAATCAGAACGTTTCTAGGGTTTACAGGTTATGTGTGTGTATGTGTGTGCGCGCACTCGTGTGCGTGTACATGGTGGAGGAGTATCATGCCTTAGTACACATGTGGAAGACAGAGGACAACTTGTAGGTATCCATTTTTCCCCTTATATCAGCTCCAGGAATTGAACTCAGGCCATCAGACTTGGCTACAGGTGCTCTTACCTACTAAACAATCTTCTCTGTCCATTCTGGTTTTTTCCTCTCCATCCTCCTCCTCTTCTTCCTCCCTTCCCCTTCCTCTCTCCCTCTCCCTCCCCACCTCCCTTCTCCCTCTCCCTCTCTCTCCCCCCTCTTTCCCTCCCTCCCTCCCTCCCATTCTTTCTTTCTTTGGAAAAATGTTTTGGACTGGAATTGGGTGGGGCATATTTGTTCTTGGGATACACTGTTGCCTCAATTCAGATCTAGTTGGGTTGCATGGAGAATGCAGCTCTCTGGCTGGTGAGTTCAGCCTAGGGCATTCTGGCTCTCTTGAGAGGTTTTCTGCCATATGTGCCCTCTTTGGCCCCAGTGATCTCACAGAGTCAAATGTGGGCCATTAGCCTAAGCATGCGCATATTCTGAAACACAGTAAACAATGATGTCAACCATTGGACAACTCCAACTCCAACCCACAGCAGTAGGGCATGTGGCTGTATCCAAGAGCAGAGCACGGAGACTTCTGTTCCGCCCTGTGTTTATTTATTGCACCAAGGGTGCCATAGCAACAATAGAAGGGGAAATTTTTTATTGGGATTTTCGTTTTTCAAACAAGATTTGACTCTGCAGCCCTGGTTGGACTTAAACTCGAGAGCTTCCTCCCTCTATCTCCTCAGCACTGGGAAGACAAATGTGCACCGTCTCACCTGGCGGGAGAGACTTAAAAGGAAGAAAAGCCAACTCTAAAGCTCCCGTATTTCCACTCAGCCTTTGTCCGTATGTATCTCTCTTCCTTGCAAAGCTACGCACAGGGTGAATGCTAGAACCGTGTACATACAAGGCATGCAGCCTACCGATGAGCACACCAGCCTCTTAGATGACTTTTGCCCCAGTCGTTCAGAATATTTAGGTACCTTCATTATTCTTTTTCTCCTAGAAAGCAGTGCAAAAGCCAGCGTCAGGACAACTACGACACAAGCAGCAATGATCGGTTCTATCGGCACGGTAGGGACTTTGTCTGTTGGAAAGGCAAATACAGAGAGAACAGCCAACTTCTACTTGCTGTGTTTCTAATACGAACCATGCATGTACGCTTTCCATGTGTTACCCTTTCAATTAAATCCTCCAGACAGCCCTAAAAGATGAGGCATAATGGAGGTCTTTACAGATTAGGCTACTTATCCAAAATCACAGAATTAATAAATGGCAGATGCAGATTTTGAACCCATTCCTTTGTGAAAGGAGTTGCTGAAATTTGAGTCCCTTACCTAAAGCAACTGCTCAGGCCTACTCGCCTATGTCCTGAAGCCCACAACACGAAGTTTGTTTGACTTATATGTATTTATTTGTGTGTCGGTGTGTGTGGTGTTCACATGCCACAGGACACGTGTGGAAGTCAGAGGACAGCTGTGGGAGTTAGTCCTCTCTACCTCACGGGAACCAAGGACAGAACTCAGGTTGTCAAGCCTCACTAAAAGTAACAACTGAGCTATCCTTATGGCCCAGCCATTGTCTTGTAAAAAATCTTTTCTTTTGGCTCCAGCTAAGGATAATTGGTGGGCGGGTTAAGTAAATACATTAAACAGCCCTCACTTGTGTGTGTGTGTGTGTGAGGTGCTGGGGATAGAACCCAGGGCCTAGCACGCAGCAAGCAGAAATTCTACCACTAAGTTACACCCTGGCTCCCAAGCATCCTTCACTTCTGCCCACTCTCAGCTCCCCCCTCCCCAGTTATTCTCATGAATGTGTGAGTGGTGGCAACCATCCTATAGAGGTATGGCTGATGAGCCTTCTTAGGATGCTCTGGCTTTGTATTAATCAACTCTGGGCTATACTGAGGTCATTACCTTACTGGAGACCTCTCTACTTATACACCAAGGAGATTTATCAAAACCAAGAGGAAGCAAAAGCCATATGATTAGGAGGAGAGATCAGATTGCAGTCACGGATTGGACTATTCTTTTACCAGACAGAAGGTCAGGAAGCCACACGGGACAGCTCTCCTTCTACAAATCAGGCTGAAATCAACTTACTGACTCTACTGCCTCACTTTGCGTTCCAAGTCCCTGTTGGGAGACACGTGTGACCTCCCTCATTCCATTCTTTCCCTCGGTGTTCCTATCTGTGACCAGACTTGATGTCCCCTCCCCCAGCCCATTATAACAAAATAATTCCTAACATGTGGGCAGAATCTTAAGCTGGCCAAGCGCTTCCCGTCCTCCCCACCCCAGCGTTTCAAAGCCTTTTAGAGACTGAATTGTGAAGCTGGGGGACGTCTGTGGAAAACTTGGCATCAGGTGCCACTAAGCACCAGCAGCCGACCATGTGTGCTGTAAAGGCAAGCTGACAGTCTGGAAAGCAACAGCAAAAGAAGAAATAAGAAAACAGGCTGCTTTGGCAAAACTCCACCCAAAACAAGTTTCTGCCCACCTAAAAGGCAATTTGCCGATTGCCACACAAGCTGTGTGATTTTTAGAAAATGTACTTATAGAGCAATTATGTTCCTTTTTTTTTTTTTTTTTTCCCTAACCAAGAGAGATGCTGCAATCACCCAGTCTCCAAGTATGGTCTCATTGCTAATTAAGATGGTACCACATGAGGTTTGCCCCACCAGGTTTTTATAAAGGCTCTGGGGAATGTTTGAAAAAGCCACAAACTTTGAGGTGGTGTTTCTTTCCTTGCTTCTGATCTTTGGACACAGGGTTTTTTTGTTTGTTTGTTTGTTTGTTTTTCTTTTTCTTTTTAGGTTTTGTTTTTGCTTCTTCAAGCCCCAAGGCATTCTGCCATTGCTCTGTAGGACAAATTCATGAACAGCTCAGTAACCACAGTGACAGGGCTGTCAACCAACAGCTACTCCCCCTCTCCACCAGCCACCGTGTTTGTATCCCAGGCTCTCTACAGTCCAGACAAGCCGGCAGGAGGTTGGTTTGTCTCCTGGGAAATGGTAAGAATAGTAATAGGTGAGCAGTGTCCCAGCAGGATGCAGGAGCCTCAGCTTGTCGGCTGCTCCCTGATTACGTGCCTGAGACCAAATGTGTGTGAAGAAGTGGTGTACCTCTGCGCCATCAAGCATCCCAATTTCCTCTCTGAGTAAGAAATCCAAGGAGAAGCATGCATAGGCTGCACATACACACATCCAGGCAAACCCTTTACACGTAAAGCAAAATAAAGAACTCTTTAGAAAGGAAAAGGAATCTAAGGAGATCTCCCCGAACCTCCCTGATTCTCCATTGATAAACATGAGTGGATAGCACATAATGCCAAGGGAGAGGGCTTGGATTATCCATCTTCCCCACCCCCTGCTCATCAGATGACAGAATATAAGCGTTAAGAGTGGTTGCAGAGGTCTTTTGTTTCTTTGTTTGTTTAAATCTAAACATTTTCTCTTGTACATTTCTGAATTCTCTTCTGTTATAGGCTGTGAACTCATAGTTAGTTCCTGCATACATCGGTGCTGGTGGAAATCTGTAGAAGTCTCTTCCCCAAAAAAGCTAAACCAGAATTGCTTTCTATATTGGTACAAGATCTTTGCTCAAAGCCAGTGGTCTATATGGAATAGACATGATTCTTCTAATTTCTCCCTCCTTCGAACTTGCTTTGTAGACCAGGCCAGCCTTGAACTCTTAGAGATCAGCCTGCCTTTACCTCTCAAGTGCTGGGATTAAAAGTGTGGGTCTACCATGCCTGGTTTAGAAAAAAAAAAATTGTTTTTTCTTTTAAAAGCAGATACTCTACCACTGAGCTATAGCAGCCCTTTGCAGTGCCCAGGATCAAACACAAGACCTCCTGCATACAAGGAAAGCACCCTCCTCATAGAGCCCTAGCCCCAGCCTCCAGCTTTTCTTAATGTTTGTTTGTTTGTTTGTTTGTATTTCAGAGATATGGTCTCACTAAATTACCCAGGCAGGACTTGAACTCACAATCTTCCTGCACTAGCCTTCTGTATTGCTGAGATTAAAGGCTTGCAGCACCAAGTCTGACTCAGATAGAACTCCTAAAGAGAACACTCTTACATGGGGATAATTTCCCAATGAAAATCTTGGCTATGAATCGTAACAGTTCTCATCATTCGTTGTCACTGATGACGCTTAAGGAGCTTGTCTTCTGACTTATGCGTCACTCTGAGCAATTATTCGAAAAGAGTTACCTTTAACAACCAGGTGGAAGTCCATGGTCTCCATTTTCAGAGATGAGTTAGCAATACAGTGGTAGGTCCCATTGTCAGACTTCTTGACTTTGCTGATTGACAACTGAAAAGACTCCCTTGTCTGTTGGATTTGGTGACGGCCTTTCTCTAAAACCAAGGCACTGTTGTTTTTATACCACATCATTTGTGCTTGAGGGTTGGATTTCACGTTGCAAATCAACCTTACGTCGCTGCCTTCCTCCACAGTTTGGAAGCCATTTCCACTTAGAAGAGGAGGAACTGTAAGACTCAAACATTCAAGATTCATTAGAAACACGCAGTAGTTAGTCCATTGTCAGCAATTTAAGCTCTCCCTCCCACCTCTCTCAGGGTGTATTCGCCCCTTAGACCAAAGAGAGAGAGAGAGAGAGAGAGAGAGAGAGAGAGAGAGAGAGAGAAACTCCTGCTCTTCTAGAGGTCCTGAGTTCAGTTCCCATTACCTCCATGACAGCTCACAGTCTATAACTCTAGTTACCAGGGATACGATGCCTTCTTCTGGCTTCTGTGGGTACCAGGCGCACACATAGTGCACAAACTTATACGCAGCTAGAACACTCATATACACATAATAATAAAATAATTTAAATTAAAATGGGGCGAGGAACACACCATTCGTCTTAGCCCTTGAGAGTTTTAGACCAACCTGGTCTACACAGCAAATTTCAGACTCATCAGGGTACATAGTAGGACCATTTCAAAAACAGTCCTTGTTTTCTGAGCCATGTGATGATCCAGTTTGTACGGGAGTTGGCTAAAACAGCGCCATGCTAAAGACAGGCATGAGAGGTAACACCAACTCCTATGTCATCTACTGTGACTTTCAGTCAGCTACTTATCTGTGGAAGCTTCAGTTTCTTCATCTAAACAAACAAAAACTTGAATAATAATACTTTTCTGTGAAAACTGAGACAATCTGTGTAAAGAAGCGAATTTGCTGTCCT
This sequence comes from Micromys minutus, assembly GCF_963924665.1. NCBI lineage: Eukaryota > Metazoa > Chordata > Mammalia > Rodentia > Muridae > Micromys > Micromys minutus. The sequence continues at coordinate 27,824,734 of NC_137979.1, read as the reverse complement.
GCTACATACCATTGCAAATGCTGTGCCAACTACCATTACAAACATGCTAACTACTATTACAAATGCTGTGCTAGCTAACTACCCTTACAAATGTCATGCTAACTACCATCACAAACATGCTAACTACCATCACAACATGCTAACTAGCTACAATTACAAATGCCACACTAACTAACTGCTGTTACAAGTGCCTCGATGATCTGCAAAGCTACGCACACCGCTAAGTTATGCATTTTGTCTGACTGCGTTGGCCAAGGCCACATATTTACATTGGCTCAGTGGCCCTCTTACAAAGAATGCTGTGCTTTAGGAAGCCTTCCAACTGCGGCAACTCTGGCCTCTATTGGAGGCATAGTGAGTCCTTGTGCCTCTTCTACAGTAAGAACAGCTGTAGCCCGTGGATTGTCAGATACATCCTCACTAAACCATCCCAACCCTCACCGTCCACCAAGCCCTTCTTACATCTAGAAGGAGAAATCATCAAGCCAGTTTTCTGTTCTTGTCTAGGCCCCTTGTATTTATTGGCAGAGGCCCAGGAAATTAATACGGTGGTTAAAGTGTGGGCATAGAGGAAGCAGGTAGACCAGAGTAAGGAGGGAAAGGAGGCTTGTCTCATCTGTATACTGAAGAATTAGACCCTGAGTAGGCTGCGTTATTTATAACTTTCTCAGAAGAATGACATTTTGTTGCTCTTTGGAATGAACTTAAAGTCTGCATCCATAACCAACAAGCATGTTGTGTAGTGTTCAAGGTACACAGGAAGCTGCTGGAACAGAAAACAGAATTGCCAAGAACAACAGTTCCATTTGTGAACAGATTCTATTAACTGTCCCTTTTAACTGTTTCATGTTAATGATTATTTAAGCAAGTCCTCTATGCAGCAACATTGGCCTTTAAAAAAATCAGTACATCTCAAGCAAAGCTAAAACATTCTCTTTGACATCCAGCATAGTCACTTCCATAATCAGTGCTGTTTTGTTATTATTGATTTCTTTTAAATAAGGTCTTGCTGGGTCTTAGCCCAGGCTGGCCTATAACTGACAATTCTTCTGCCTCAGACTAAACATCAGTGCTAGAATTATATAGCTTTGTACAGCCAGGCCCTGCTGCTGATACAAATTAATGAGGAAATAGAAATAGTTAAAAGGCATGAGAAGGAATTTCAGAGTAGAATTTTAAAAGTCCTCATTTTTAGTTCAAGAAATAAATAGGCTAGACACAGTGGCTGCCTTTAAAAGACTGAGTCAGAACAATCCCTAGAGCCCATAGGTATGAAGCTAGCCTGGGCAATGTAGTGAGCCCATATGTGGGAGGGTAGGCATAGAACTTCAAATGCAGACATCCAGGATTGATCGTCACTTTCTTTCCCCTTCACTCACAGGTCACATTCAGCACCACTGTAATGGACACCTGCTCATTGCGCTGTAGCTTGCAAGTAAAGCGGACTCCATCGTCGCTTTCATTGATGGGAGAGACACAGACAGAACTGATGTTGATTTTGTTTCCATTTTTCAAATCTACTCTTCCATCTTCTCTGTACCAGAGAAGTTCTTCATCTCTGGTGTGGTTTTGAACAGCACATTTCAGAGATGCTTGGACACCATGTTTAGTGTCTAGGATGTAGTTCTCAGTTCTACCATTCACAGTTAAAACAGAACCTGAGGATATAGGAGGGAAAAAAATTATTAGATAGGCAGATATCAGACCAAGATGTCCATCAACAGGGATTGGTTACATGAATTATAATACATCAAGGCAATAGAATATACTCTCAGTAATTAAAAACAATTTGCAAGGCAATAAATACACAATGTATTTTGTTTGTTTGTTTGGTGAGTTGTTCTCAAACTGAAGATACTCCTGCCTCAGTTTGTCAAGTGCTGGGAATTCAGATGCGAGAGCATAACATAATGTATTATTAGCTAAACTGAAAAAAAATACTAAAAATTGTGGCCACCGAATTTTTCTCCACATTGAAATCACCCAGAGATCTTTTACATCTTGATGTGAGGCTCATACTCAGAACATCTGTTTGATTGACAGGTATATAACCTAGGCATTGGGGCATTTGAGTCATAGGTGGTCCGAATGTATAGCGAAGTTTGACCACCAAGTTAGAAACTACATGTAAAATAATCTCAGAATAATCTGATGGAAAAATATATGGGATGTCCAAGAAGAAAAGTCTTTGGAAAATATCAAATATTTATATAGACTAGAACTGAAATATTTATATAGATATTAGTTAAAAGTAGAGAGGTACCAAACTTGATATTGATGTACTTGCTTTGAGGGAGGTGGGTGGGGTAGGAAAGCAACAACTTGAAAAAGACTAGCAAAATGAAAAAAAAATTTAAAGCATAAGTCCAAAGGTAGAATATAAATTCCATCTCTAATAATTATCACAAGCATCAAAATTGAATATGTATATGGGCAAAAACTGACTTAAAGATACTTTTCGTGCTAGATAAAAGGAATGTGAATGAATTTGTTTTTTTGTTTCTCATGTTTTAAAATTGGACAGTATAATAAAAATTTGAAATGTTTGAATGGCTATGATCTATAATTAGACAAGGTTTTATGGGCTGCATATTGTTTGTCTTTTTGAGGCAAGGTTTCACTATGTAGCCCTGGTTGCCCTGGAATTAGACCAAGCTGGCCTCAAAGTCACAGAGATGCCCCCTGCCTTTGCCTCCTGAGTGCTGGGGTTAGAGGCATTCACCAACATGTTTTGCACATTTTTGTTCTTGTGTTTTGCTTTAATTTTTAGAGACCTTTTTTTTTTTGGCATTGCATAGTAATAAATGCCCAAATTCCAGCTTTCGTTTTCCTGGCTCAGATGCAGGTAATGAAAGCTAGAGGTCCAGCTGCAGCTAGGCCATTCTCCAAAGGATGCATTAACATAGCTTTCAATATGATTGTAAGTGTGCCTGCAACTAACTGTACACACTCACGCTAGGGCAAGAGGAGGGCTTCAGGTGTCTTCCTCTGTTCTTTGTGCATCAGGGCCTTGAGGCAGAGTCTCACACTGAACCAGAAGCTTTCCTTAGCTCTGCTGCCCAGTAAGTTCCCAGGCCCACCGGCCTCCACTCCCCAGTACTGAGGCCACAAGGACTGATAGCCACGTGCAGCTTTTACAATGCACACTGAAAATGCCAATTGTCATTTGTACAGAGCAAACATCCTTCCAACCCAGTCCCCTGGCTTTGTTTCCTGGCATTTCCTTTGAACCTTTAAGCTAAGTTAAGCATTCATTCTCCTAGCAAGTCACACCTCTTGCCTTTTGCCTAATTTATTTTTATCATGAGTGAGTATTTTAAAACCAGAGAGAGGAGAGAAGCTGCTTTGAGACAGGGATATAGACTAAAAATATGAACAATAATTTTTTGTAAGTGACCTGTTCAAATGAACAGAAGCTTTCTTCATTTGGAATTCATACTGAAATACATTCAAAAGTGTGAAAATTCTGATTACAGTTCTAGAAGAATAGCACACATGCCATCCTATCTCATACAATCTGAGCCATAAAAGCCCCCCCCCCATTTTTAAAAATGTTTTCTGACTCTTATAACCTGAAGCATTGTATTGGGTAGCCATTCCAAATTGCAATTTCAGGTGGTTCCCAACATTTGCAGATTATTATTTTCATTTACTTACTTAAATTTTTTAATCTAAGAGGTCATAGAGAATATTAACTTACTTGTCCTTCCCTGTGGCAAAGATAAAACCACCAAGAGAAGCTGCCACACTTTCAGTGACCTGATGATCTTCCACATCATCTTTAATGAATGCAGGCTGGATCTTCTGGAGGCAAAGAATGCAGTTGATTCTGTACTTTGCTCTACAATGAGTTTGTGAACTTTCTTCCTATTAGGCATTTAAAATAAAGTCCCAAGTGAGTCACTCCAGCTATAACAATACACTCCTAGTCTTTAGCTAAACACATCTGAATAAATTTTTTTTGTTTTTAACATCTTTATGGCAATGAAAAACACTATATTATATAGACATAGATATCAGATGACTACAAAGAGGAAAAAAGAATCTTCCCTAGGGGGGAAAATATATCAACTGTCACTTTAACAGAAAGACTAAAGACCTCTCCATTCTCCGGTGGTCCTAACTGAGCCAAGTCATTCTTTTTTGAGAGTCTCACTTGAGTCATATTGGAAAGCTGTTCTCCAATCAGAGAACATTTTTTAAATGTTTATTTTGTGTGTTTGAGCATCTCACCAGCATGTATGTCTGTGGACCACTTGTCAGCCCGGTACCCAAGGAGACAGGAAGAAAATATTGAATCCCCGGAACTGGAATTGCATGTGGTTGTTAGCTTCAGTGTAGGTACTGAGAATTGAACCCAGGTCTTCTACAATAGCAGCCAGTGCTTTTGAACATTAAGGCATCTCTCTAGCCCCTCATGGACAGTTCTTGAGATTACTACAGATTCAAAGGTGTCCACTTGCTACAAACATAGCCTTTTGTCTTAATATTCCCTATCGAAAGTGAACAAGGCCTCCCTATTTTTTTCTGCACACGTCTGCTTTATCCTCCTATAACATCCCAGATATGTTGGGGAAAAGCATGCATGCATTATTTCCCTTACAGATGGCTCTACTGTGCCTTAAGTATGCAAAGTCCTGGGATTTGATGCTCAGAACTGCAAACAGACAGACAGACAGACAGACAGACAGACAGACAAAGAGTACTACTACAGATATGGCGGAAACATGTATGGAATAACTTCCAGATACTTTATAAACGTGACATGTACTTACTCAACCACAACTAAGCCTGACAATCATATCACTGTTTTCTTTGAGACAGTCTTTCTTGATAGCCCTGGTGGCATGGCATTAGAATGTAATTTTCCCCAGCACATTTGCACAAAGCCAGCAAATATTAGGGTCAGAACTCCAACCCAAGACTGCCAAGACCAGATTCACAACTATCATTCTGCCTAAATTAATATTCATTCCCTTCAGAAGATGCTCCTGGTCAGTCTCTTCTAGTCCCTGGCCCCTCCCATTTGCCCTAGCAACTTGGTATTTTGTCCCTTACCATGAATAGTAGCTGTCAAAATCAGGAATATACATCTGATTAATTTGGGGACCCTCTACTCCTCCCTTGCTCTAGGCTTGTTCTGATAGGACCAAATGTGCTTTCTACCAGGAAGGCCTGTACCAATCTTGATAAGACGTAATTACTATTGGCCTGAGCATTTTGTAATTGAAATTTTCTTGTCCAAAATATTGCTATGACTCTACTGCAAGAGTGAGGACCTCGGGACCAGGGAGGATGGATGGCTCAGAGGTAAAAGTGATTACTATTGTAAGTCTGACATCTTGACTTCAATCCCCAGATCCCATTGGTAAGAGAAAACCAACTCTTAAAGTTGTCCTCTGACCTCCACGCGTGTGCTGTGGCATATGTTCTCCCACTCCCCCACACACTAATAAATACAATGAAAGGTGATGATTTCAGAGCCAGTCATCCATGAAGAGAGCACTGCTATAGCATACAAGAGGCTCTGGGTTCAGTCCCCAACATTACAAGGATACACAAAGGGTGAGAAAGGATAACTCTCCAAGAATGATAAAGCAGTAACTTTTCTTCAGCACTGTCCAATACAGGTCCTGAATAAAACTCAAGAGTGGCTGGGCCGTGGTGGTGCACACCTTTGATCCCAGCACTCAGGAGGCAGAGGCAGGTGAATCTTTGTGAATTTGAGGCTAGCCTGGTCTACAGAGTGAGTTCCAGGATAGACAGGAACTTCTGAGCAACACAAAGAAATGCTGTTTCAAAAAAAAGCAAAGCAAAACAAAAATTAACCAGCCAACCAACCAATCAGAATAAAGCAAACAAAACAAAAAAGCTGGAGAGTGTGCGGCTACACACGGCTGCCCTGTGAGTCGAAGAACCGATGGTCTCTTGCTTTCCAAGACACCAAAGTTTCCAAACACAGTCCCTCTCTAGCCACTCACCTGCTGATCTCCGAGCAGCTGACTTCCTCAGCTAGCTCTTCCTTTGCCCGGGAACCCTGAATTATGTCCCTGTCATGATCCTTTATAATACTTGAATTTGAACACTTTATGACGGTAGGGTCAAGTCACTGAGATAAATTGGGGTCAAAGTCTGTTCCCTTTCTGGATTCATAGAGAAGACAGTTAATTGGGAAGGACATCCTCACAAGGCCTAAGCCTTCTTGTGTACCTAGGTTACTAGGTGGGGCCGGATATTACTAACGTGGGTGTATTGTCCCAGGGAAGCCTGAACTTGTACAAAACTTCACAGCACATCTCACCCAACACTGTCCCTCTCGACTGATATGACTGAGCCCAACAGCTTGAGGACTGTGACAGGACAAGTCTGGGGAGAGGCTTGTCTTTCACAATTGGTGACATCTGTAGTTTTTGCATAACTTACTGATTGAAATTTTTTACCACCAGTAACTTGAGCCCAGTGCTGAAGCTGTTCCAAGAATCAAGAGGTAGTTTTAGCTCCTTGAGGCTCTCACTTCATTGGGAAACCAGAGCAGGATACTTCAATAAACTTATTTTACCGATAAAAATGCTAAGATACTCAACAGGCAAAGCATTTGCTGTGTGAGAGCTTCGTGAATTTAGTTCTCCTGGGCCCACATAAAACCCTGGTGAGGCAGCTGAAATCCCAGCACTCCTACAGAGAGAGGGGACACTGAGGTGTGGAGTGTAGAGAGAAGAATTCTCAGAAGTCCACTTGCCAGTTAACATGATATATAAGAGACCTTGTGCCAATCAGGGTCTGAGCTGAGGACCCCCACACAAGGTTATCTATCCTCTGACTTCCACACTGGCATGGGTGAGCATTTGTGCGGGCACACACACTCTTGTATGAACGCACCACCCAACATATTTTATGGTATTGTTACTATTAGATGTTTTATGTGCCAAGAACTATTGTTTCCGTTCATTAAAAAGCAGAATGTTGATGAGTATCTATATGTTACCCCCCACATTTTTCTGTTGCTGGAGATCAAATCCAGACTCTTATGTATTCTAAGAAAGCACTGTACCACTGAGGCACACCCCTAAATGTCTCCATTTTGGGTGTTTGTTTTTTGGGGGGGTGGGGAGACAAAGTCTTATAGCCTGAGTTGACTTTGAACTTGTTGTGTAGCCAAGGATAGTTATTCCTTCTGATTCTCTTGCCTTCACTCCCACGTGTTAGGATTACAGGTGTGTGCCACCACACTTGGCACCATCTGTCTATTTTAACACATTGGGTAACCACAGCATTTCTTTCTGTCTGTGTGACTTTAAAAAGTTATCTAACCCCTAGGAGCCTTCGGTTCTTTCAGAACACAATAGGAATAATGAAAACGCCCTCCCCACAGAGTCTCTGTGAGGATTAAGGGAAATGGAGCATGTTAAGCTGATGTACTGTAGGCTCTTCACAAGCCATAATTATTATTGTTATGAAGATAGGCTGGTCTAGCATTATTCAAGTAAGGATCATCATTAAGAACAGCTCCTGTTAGCCAACAGGTGCAATACTCCCACCCCAAGCAGGCTTGAGGTTTATTTCTCAGTGGGTACCAGAGCCGCATGTCCGTTTAAATATAGCAGGGCTGAAGAGATGGCTCATCGGTTAAGAGTGCTTGCTGTTCTTGCAGAGGATCAGAGACTGGTTTCCAGCATCCATGTCAGGCAGCTCACACTGATCTGATGCCCTCTTTTGGCCTCCACAGGTACTGCACACACCCACATAAAGACACTAATAACTTTTAAGAACGGATTTTGAAAAGGGCTTATGCCTTTGGGTCTGGGTCCCTCCAACGTAGATATTAAGACAACGTAGATATCAACCTTTGAGTGCAAACAGCTTACCTCACAGCCATCTCAGGAAGCTTCGGAAGTAAGAAGAGGTCAAGGAAGAAAACTACCAAAGGGTGTGCTATTGAGCATGCTACTACTACCGTGGCTCCTGGGATGAGTTCTTTGCAATACACAGTCAGTTCCTGCAAGGCAAGAAGCTTGAACAATTAGCCAACAATCCAGTGTCTTTCCATCTTTGGCTGAGTGCCAGTGACTCCCCCACACTTCCAGTAGAGACACATAGGAAGTTGCTTGATTTCTGAAAACTATGAGTAACTCAGATGTAGGCCACGAAGATATGGGTAGGGCACTGAGATCAATTTCTATACCTAGGTATTAGATAATATTAGGAAACAATGTGGAAGAGTGTCCCAATTCTCAAGAGATGCCTTCCAGCTAAATATAGGGGTTAAGTGTCATGACGATTACAACTAGCTTTCAAATGAGTCAGCAACACAGGGCTGAGGATCTGGCTCAGTGCAGGCTTTGGGTGTAATCTCCAGCAACACAAAAGACAAATGAACAGACAAGAATAAACACAGTAAATGTTAGCTGATGTTTATGGGACAGAGCGAAAAAAAAAGGGCTATAAAGATCTTCACTGGGCTATCCTTTCTGCATATGTCTGAATACTGAGATGTGGACACATTGTATTAAGCAAGTATTTTCTTTGTTTTTTAACTTATCAAACAGGTTTATATGCTAAATTCTCAATCCACAAATCCCACACACAATAAAGTCACAATCAGTGGACAAAGATATAAACTGTCCATCCAGAAAAGATAAATTAGACCCATGGAAACCCTTAGAATCATTAAAAACTTCATCAAACTAGAGATGTGCTGAGAGAAATATACACATCGGCTTCCTCGTTGCCTCCGGAATCCCCACCTCTGCCTCTTCTTCCAGTCTTCTCCTAAACAAGTATTTGTTGACTACCTATTGTGTACTAAGTATTTGGAATGCCAATTCCATCCTAACCAACTACGATGCTCTTTCCTGAAATTAGGGAAAAGAGCCTTCTGAGTCTCTATGGAAAACTGTTGAAGTAACTCAACAAACCCCAGGCTTCACATTACATGGGTACTCAGGGGGATGCTCAGAGGAGCAAGGCAGCTCCCAAGGTAGGAGTTAAAAGTAAGGAGTCTTACTTTTAATTTTAACCCAACTGCAAGGTAGAAATGACTCTTCTCATTCTGTAAAAACTAACAAGGCAGCTTGTGAGCTCCATGGAGGGTCTTTGGGTAATGAGAAAGGATTTCCAACTAGAATATGATTGCATGATGGTTCCCCATTTGGAAGTGATGTGATTGCTGAAAGTCATATAAATTACTGAAACAGTCCTCTCTCCTGGAGCTGAGGGATAAGGAAAATCATCTTCCTTCTAGCAGATAAATCCTGCAGTTAACCTAAGCCTTAGGAGTATGGCTGGCTGGATATTAGTTGAGTTAAGGGGTTGGGTAGGGGCAAGTAGCAGAATACATTTTCTTTTTGCATGCATGGGACCTTGGATTTCATTTCACCAAAAATAAATAAATAAATAAACAAAAATAAAATAATTTGTTACTCTACAACTTTCACACATAGCTTGGGAGTAGCATTAGTTTGTAAGTTAGCCAGAATAGTGACCCATCTGCTCCACATTCCCAAGATCCAAGCCTTTCTGGAAAGGTACCAGAGAAGGAGGAAAGGACCAGGAAGCTGCTGCTTTCTGATTAAGACAAGTATGAGAATTATGGGATTGGAGTGGGCAGAAGTATGGCTAATCGGTACTAAAGCATACACTTAGCACATACACATACATCACACTCACATGAACAAATGCAGCACATGCCTATTCATACACACACATACATACACACACACACACAGGAGCGTATCTAGATGCCATTCCTTCATCAACGCTGAAGAGACTCGGGAGTCTTTCTTGTAAGGAGCCTCTCAGGCAGCTGTGACTCAACAACAGCTTAGTTGCTTTCGAATCTCGAGAGCCATGGACTATGGAACTAGGTCTGGATCGAGGAGATGAAGTAAAAACCCTTATCAAAGTGAAGGATCTGGCATTGCACATCAGCCACTCAAGAGGCACGAGCTGAAAGGAGGAAGGAAGGACAGCAGGATATTCATTTCAGCACAAATTAAAGGTGCTTGTTAGGTGCCCAGCCCAAGGAGATACGATGTACCTTGGGCTGTTCTGTATGTACACAGTGACAGGGTCACAGGCCAGGAGGACTGCCCAGACAAGTCACTGGGAATGCCACTGTATACTGTAGAATAACAGAAAAGCAAGGACTCTGGCTGCCACACCCTAGTGATCTCAGAGCAGCTTTTGGGCCACCTCGGGCACCCAGAGTGTTACTTCTTCCTCCCAGAATCCACCAGTGCCCACTTTAAACTGCTTTAAGTGATTCACAGGAGGGATGTACACCTATGATCCCAGCTACCTGAGGCCCTGGCAGGAGAATAGCACGTTTGAGGCCAGCCTGGATGGCATGGTGACTTCAAGGCCATCCTTGAATGCTTAGGCAACTTAGCAAAGCCCTGTCTGAGAATGAAAGGCTGGCTGAGATGCAGGTCAATAGAAGGATGCTTGCCTTGTGTGAGGTCTTGGTTCAATCCCCTGGCTTTTTTGTTTGTTTGTTGTTTTTTTTTTAAGAGTCACAGGGCCTCCAAAATTTCCAGGTTATGTAACTTCTTCCCATTCCCCGTTATTAGAATTGCACATCACCAAAAACTTTAGCCCTGAATTGCCACAGGGCTGTGGCTCAGTGGTTAGAGAATATGCTTAGCTGATGGGAGGCCCTTGGTTCATGCCCTAGGATCAATAACAAACAATAATAAAAATATAAAACGGAGACTTGAGGCTAGACGGATGCTCAACTTTGAAGAGCATCTGTTGTTCTTTCAGAAGACCGGGACTTAGTAAACAGCAGCCCACATGGCGGCTGATAATTGTCTGTCATTTCAGCTCTAACGGATCAGGTACCATATTTTGACCTCTGTGAGCACCAGGCATGCCCATGGTCCACATACATACATGAAAGCAAAACACTCATACACATAAAAGTAAATAAATCGGACTTTCCATCTCACAATCCCTCGCAATCTTCTTTTCCTGAGCAGGGTGGTGACCCGAGAATCCACCATCAACATTCACAAGCGCACCCATGAACTGGGCTTCAAGAAGTGTGCTCCTCCGGCACTCAAAGAAATTCAGAAATTTGCCATGAAGGAAATGGGGACTCCAGATGTGCGCGTTGACACCAGGCTCAATAAAGCCGTCTGGGCCAAGGGAGTAAGGAATGTTCCGTATCGCATCCGAGTGCATTTGTCCAGAAAACGTAATGAAGATGAGGATTCACCAAACAAGCTCCACACACTGGTAACTTATGTGCCTGTTACCACATTCAAAGATCTACAGACGGTAAATGTGGATGAGAACTAACCTACTGAATGTCAAATAAAGGTGCAGAACTACCTCCAGGTTCGGGGTTGTCTTTCTGTTATCTGCCCCTTAGGTGAATTTTTGGGTCTAAGGAGTAATGTTGGAAACTAATCTGAGAACCTCTATTCTGGGTACATGGGAAATTGGAAGTGTCTTTTCCCAGAAGTCAGTGTTTTAGGATTGTGGTTTTTGTTTTTGGGGGATACGGTTTCTCTGGTGCTGCTTGTTCTGAAGACTAAGCTGGTCTCCAACTCAGAATCCACCTGCCTTTTCCTTCCTAGTGTTGCAATTAAATGTGTATACCACTAAAAAAAAAAGTAAATAAATCTTAAGCACCCCCAATTCCTGTCTCAGGTTTCCAGATTCAGCAAGTGAAAATATAAAATACCCCCAACTGAATTCAAATTTTAGGCAACTAATATTTTTAAATGCAGATATGTCCAGTATAGTGATTAACATGGTAGTTCGTGAGAAAATCAACACTAGGTATATATACATCAAAGCTTTAAAAGAAAATCATAGTTTCTCCAAAATGCAAATGTAGCTAGGCTTCTTAATGTGACTTCTTGAACTACTGCAAAACAGCCCAGAGTTCTTTTGGAAAGCTGACAAATCTGTATACTGTGTGTGTGTGTGTGTGTGTGTGTGTGTGTGTGTGTGTGTGTGTGTGTCTTCCTGTATGTATATGTGTTGAGGGTTGATCTGGAGCTGCTATGTATTCAGATGTTAAATACTGGCCCCCAAGGTCTGGTTGCATCCAAAGGATCATATTCTCACATACACCAAATCATGTTGTATAACCTTTGCTAGTTTTTATTCTCTGACTGGTTAAACAAAAGTGTGAAGTAGAAACTTAGGTGTTCTCTAGAAAGTCAGTTGTGTCGGACGGTTTGCTGGGGTAAACACATGAAGGAGTGTTTTCCTGAAGTGGACACAGGTGAAAGGCTAAGGCAGACTCGTGAAGAAACATTTTGTTGAAGCAGACACAAGTGAAAGGATGTTCTGCTACAGCAAGCACGTGCAAGGATTCTTTGTTAACGGCATGTATGTATTGGTACTGTAGTTGAGGTCCTTTTTGTTGGGACTCCATTGAAAGAAACACACCCCAAAACTTGTGGTGGTGTGCTTTGGTTTCTTGTTGCTTCTGAGGACTCTGGATGACGTCACTAAGGCAAGACATGCTGAGGCTAAGCTTGGCTTGCTTATAGAGCTTGCAGTACAACACTTGTTGATCTCAAGGCTTCCCTGGTCTTCCCTTCACTGAAGCACAGCTGAGAAACTCTCCTGGTATTCCTGGTGGTCCCTCCTATTAACTTGTTTCTAGGCCGGGGCCTGGCTGTCTCTGCTAGGTAGTGCTACTGCTGATGATTTATTTGTGTTTACAATCCCAACTCTACCGAGCTGGACTGCTGGTATATCCCATAAGGTGTTTATGAATGGATCGAGCTGCTGATACTGACCTGTGAACTAATCTGCCAATTTCCTGGCAGCACAGATGGGAGTTACTCCAAAGGACCATTTCTAAACAGGTCCACTTCCCCCACATCCTGTCTTTTCACTACCTCTGGTGGGTGATGGGCTAAAAGAGAAGCTAGAGCATTTAAGAACCATCATTTAAAAATAAGCTTTAAAAATTAAAGTTACAAAAGTGGCTCATAGCCACTTGCTGGGGAGAACAGAGATGGGTGGGGCTTCAGTTCCAGGCTGGGGATCTCAGGTAGTAACCACAGAAAGAGAGGGAGATGGAGAGCAGAAGGTTGCCATCAGATGGGATGGACCAGGATCCCATGGCTGAGAGAAGTGCACCCTGAGAACAGACAGCTGGGAAACAGCTAGTTTAGCATAGAAAAGGAGATTAGGTGTGTTCACCCTGTAATCGTGCTAAAGCTGATTAAATAAGTTGATAAGGCTCTGCCTCAATTATGGGGGGCGGGGCTAGCTGGGTCACAATAAGAACTAATAGTTATTAAATAACTAATAACGTATGTGTGTGTGTATGTGTGTGTGTGTGTGTGTGTGTGTGTGTGTGTATGTGTGTGTGACAGTGTGGTGTGTGGTATGGTGTGTACATTTTCCTAGAGAGATGGTCTCTCATCCTGGAATAAACAGACTTAGAAGTCATCTTACCTTCCAGTCTACCTATACCTAAACCAAAATCAGTATCTGCCATCTGTCCTATCCTATCTGCCATCTGTAAGCCATCTTACCTTCCAGTCTTCCTATACCAAAACCAAAATCCATTCCTGCCATCTGTCCTATTGATTTCTTCCTCTTTCCCTTTAAAAATTTGAATCTGAAGTGGGGCTGAGAACTGACTTTCACTGGGTACCTACCACTTACTGACCCATTCCTTCTGCGTGCTCTTTTGTTCAATCTTTACCTCCGTTTAAAAGGCACCCATAGTTACCATTTCACAGGTGAGGATGTGAGGCTTAAGTGGGCCATGGGTTAAAGAAGACAAACTAAGGAAGGGTGTGGCTCAGTGGTCCATCCATCGCTCTCCTAGCATGCATAAAGTCCTGGGTTTTATCTCCAATATAAGAACAAACACAAAAGCAAAACCAAAGCAGCAAACAAAAATACTGGGAACCCAGAAACCCAACTGTAAGTGTTCCCAAGAGACATGTGCCCTGACCCAAAAGTCTTCTCTCTCCAGTACATAGCATAGTGACCGTGCCAGTCTGGTTTTATTTTTCTCCCCTGTGTGTGTGTCTGTGATATATGCTTGTGTGCATGCACATGTATATACGTGAGTGGAGACTGCGTATCAATATTTGGTATCTTCCTCTGTCACGCTTCACCCATTACTTTGTTTTGTTTTTAAGATAAGGTCTCCGGGGCTGGATGGCTCAGTGGTTGAGAGCACTGACTGCAGGAGACCAACTGAAGGAGAAGGTTGCTGTGGCTGGTTACCATCTTCCGTCTCGCACGTGAGAGGTGGAGGGGTTTGATTCTGGACGGCGTGGAGCGTCCACCATGAGGAGAAGTGAGGTGCTAGCGAACAAGTTCATCGTATGCCTCCAGAAAACTCTAACTCACCTTCTGGATATATGGGAATTAATTGGGATTCCAGAGGAACAGAGACTCCAAAGAACTGAGGTTGTAAAGAAGCATATAAAGGATCTTCTGGATCGAAAGACTGCTGAGGAGGAGAGGCTACGGGAAAGGCTTCTCAAAAGCATCTCCGTCTATCAGAAGGCACTCAGTAACCTGTGCAGTGAGTTACAAGTGAAGCCATTTCAGGAAGAAAAAGAGACAACTGTCTTGCAACTAGAAAAAGATTACCGCACTCGAGTAGAGTTGATGAGAAGACAGAAGAAGGAGAGCAAGCAGGAACTTAAGCTACTCCAAGAACAAGATCTTGTATGCCTCCCTGTGCTGTGTACAGCACCTCTGTCCCCACCTTAGAGAAGCTGAACCTATTCTGACAACATGTGGCAACTTTGAGGAAAACAAAGGAAGAACTAGCACACACTCCAGAGACAAGCTTTGAGAAAGCGTGTGTGAAGATGAGAGCGCCTTTTGTTTTTCGCTGGAGAACAGCTCGATGTTACAGAAGCGGCTGGAGCAGCTGGAGATGAAGAGCAATCACAAAACGAAGCGGAATGGGAGGGGCTCCGTGCTCAAATCCCAGAGCTCTGGGAAAGGTGACAAATACCTGGAGAATAGAGAGAGAAGCTGTGGCTGCAATTATGACTGGGTCAAAAACCAAAATCAGGAATGCGCTGAAATTAGAAGTGGATCGGTTAGAACCGAAAGCAAAAAACAGAAAGCAAGTGATTGAGACATTTGAATGGAGCTGACTCAGCTCTGGGACCGGTGTACAGCCAGGAACAGAGGCAGGCTTTTGCCCCTTACTATTCTGAGGACTACACAGAAAATCCTGCTCCATCTTCATGACATTGAGATTATAGGATTAAGAAGCTGCTATGAAGTTCACAAGGAACGGTTTGAAGGTGTGCAGAAATGGGAAGAGAGCTGGAAACTTTTCCTAGAATTTGAGAGAAGAGCTTCAGATCCAAGTCGGTTTACAAACCGAGGGGGAAATCTTTTAAAAGAAGAAAAGGAACGAGCAAAGCTCCAGGAGACACCCCCTAAGCTGGAAGAGGGGTTGAAAGCACGGACTGAACGATGGGAACAAGAGCGCTCAACAGCATTTGAGGTGAATGGGCAGAAGTTCATGGGGTACGTTACAGAACAGTGGGAATGACATCGGTTGGAGAAAGAGCGAGCCAAACAGCAGAGGCAACCAAAGAACAAGAGACAGATAGAAACAGAGATGCTGTGTGGCAGTGCTTCCCGGACCCATAGCAATAGACCAGGACAGACTCCCAACAAGTCTGGCAAAGTACGCAAGATGAGCGGTACCACCATGCCTAGCGCTACACCCAATAGTAGCATTCCGCCTGTCTTGGGTGGATCAGTGTACCATTCACCTGTGTCTTGACTACCCCCTTCTGGCAAGTCAGTAGTCACTTCTCTGTGTTCTGGAGAGAAAACACCTAGAGCTGCCTGGCTTAGGGCCAACAAGCATGAGAACTTTCAAAGGCTTCCAGATCTGATGCAATTCTCGAATCCTCGATTCAACCATCATCCAGCCCTGAGAACCCTTGTCTGGTTAGCCAGCTGTGGCTTCCTGTGCCTAGACTGGGCTGATGTATACAAGGGGCGATTTAGTACGTTTTCATCCGTTTAGCTGTTTGAAGCAACCTTGGGCAGGTTCTGTAATTTCATCTGACTTAGACACGAGGAAAACAGCTGGAAAGCCTTCACAGGCACAGTGAGTCACAAAGATCTGTTTTTGAGTCAAGAGAGACCTTAAAAGCTAGTTATGATAGTTAAGTACAAGTTTTAACATCTGGTAGCTAATTTTTTTTTCTCTACCCCATAATTCTACTTAAAGAATGATCAAAGGTTTGTCTTATTTCAACACTATATTGAAAAATAAAAAAATTATTGTGTCCAGCTTTGGGGTACAAGGTACGAGACATGAAGTAATTCTGGCTGGTAGATTTGGAATTAACATCTAAAAAAATAGATGTTTTAGTTAGTGGACACTCGATTCATGCTGCCGCTATGGTGGCCTTGATCTTACCCAGAGGCCTGTCCCCACCATTGTCCCAGCGAGGATTTCTTGGGTTTAGCATTTGAGATGGCTGACTAGCTGCCAAGAGTAGCAGTAAGAGTTGTTTCTGTAGTGCAGTCTCTGCGGTGTGTGTGTGGACACACGCTTGTCTGACCTGTGCAGTGCTTTCCAGTGTTCACTATGCCTAGTCTATTCCCTGTAGCTGACCAAACAGAGAGGCTGTCTGGGTGGGTTGGGTTGTTTTTGTCATGGACTCAGCAGCTTTGCACATCTACAAGTTATCCGTGTAATCACATCCACAATGAGGCTCTTTGCCTACCCAGTTCACTGCTCTTCCCCAAAGCACTATTATTTACTCTCTGTGCTGGCTCTGCTGACACATTTAATGATTCTTTAAAACTTGGTCTGTGTGCTGTTTATTCACATATATATGTTGTTTTAAATATATTAAAATAAAATAAGATGTATATAGTTATCTTCCAAAAAAAAAAAAAAAAAAAAAAAAAAAAAAAGAGTACTGTCTGCTCTTCCAGAGGTCCTGAGTTCAACTCCCAGCAACCACATGGTGGCTCACAACCATCTGTAATAGGATCTGATGTCTTCTTCTGAAGACAGCAACAGTGTGCTTATATATAAAAAATAAATAAACAAATATTTAAAAAAGATACGGTCTCCCTATGTAGCCATGGCTGGCCTAGAAGTCACCGTGTAGACCAGGCTGACCTCTAACTCATAAAGTCCCACCTGCGTCCATCTCCCCATTCTGTCTCCCCAGTACTGGGATCAAATGCGTGTATCACCATATCAAGCTTTACCCTGTTTGTGTGTTTGAGTCAGCATTTCTCACTGAATCTAGACTTAGGTCCTCATAGTTGTGTAGCAAGCGCTTCACCCACCGACGCATCTCCCTGGCCCTTTATTTTTATCGTTGACACAGGATCTCACAGGAGCTCAGACTGGCCTCAAACTCCAAACCTGCTCTGCCCTCCTCTTCCTCCAGTAGGTGACCTTTGTGAATGACCACTAGAGGTCACTTCGCACCCACAGTGGTTCAGATCCTTACAGACCTGTGACTGACAGGACAGTCCTATTCTGATCAAGCAGGAAAGGGATGAGGAGGAGAGAGGGGGAAGGGACACTGGGGGTTTGGGTGTGGGGGAGAAGCTGGGATACAGAAAGGGCAATGCAGGATTAAGGGAGACCCTTAGGAAAGGACAATGGCCTCTATTATCAGTATGGATGACTGAAATGGGAAGAGAGTTCTAAGACTTTCTCATCCAAAAGGGGAGAGGAGGTGGTGGTGCCACCCCCAAAGAAGACGGTCCGCCAACTGCCTCATCTGCAAAATTCACTTTCCTTCTCAGTGGTCTGGCCTCAGAGCTGTCTAGTGCAAGCTAATGGAGTGTCAGTTCCAGGCATCTAATCTGAACGGGCTTCTTCTAAAGGCCCTGGCCATTAATCACTAAACGTTTGGAATCTTTTCCTTAAAGGGGCCTCCCATAGAAGCATCAAGCCCCATGGGTCCTGACTTTAGCCCTCACTGGCTCCAGTAGAAAAGGTTTAAAGGGAGAGGAAAAGGAGGCCAGGGGTTCCAAAGGAAAGTACCCGCCCCAAGGCTAACAAGGGAGGGGCTTCCCATCAGAGTAGAGGGTTCATTCAAGGGCCAAAGACCCCAGCAGCTACTTAATTTCCAAGGGATGATGACCTATGGGGCCATCAGAGGTGAGGGAGTCCTCCTCCTGCTGGCCCGAGGGTTCCTGTGGCTGGCAATAGTTTGCCTGAATCTTTACAGACAGGCCTGCCGCATCCTGTTAGCTGCTTTCTGAATAAACAGTAGTCTTGCCAACCATTGTGTCGATTTTGAAAGGAGGAAAAAAAAAAAAAAAAAACCTCCAGAAGGAAGGTTATAGAATCCCTGAGCTGTGAACTTTGCAAAGGGATAAATGATAAAGGTACCAGGAAACTACCTGCTCGCAGTTCCGGAATACCTGCTGTACCTGTACCTGTCAGTCCCTGGTTAGCCTCCACTCACCTTTCCCAGCACCCGAGGTCACAAACGGCCCCAGATCCCGTCCTGTGGGATTTGAGATCTGAGTATAAAAAGCTTGGGTGCCTTTCCATTGATTTGCTTTTGCAAAACTGGCCATTTTAGAATGTGCTGTGCTGTGCAATGGGTACATGGACCTGGCTCTGTGAGGAGTTTGCAGGAGACAGGGCATTACAGGACGAGGAGAAGCAATGCCGTTCCCATACACCAGCTCAAGTACTCTGCACCCAGGATGCTGCCTCACTTGATCCCGGTGTCTCCCTGAGCCAAGGAGGGAGTGAAAAAGAAAAGAGGGAGAATCAAAAGAGGAGAGGGTGGGGGTATAAAAAGCTAGCCCAGAGTCTATTAAATGGTCTGTTATCTTTGGAGACTCCACCCATCCTAACAGGGTGCTCTCTGCTACTGCCCCAATAAACACCCGTCTCACCTCTCCCGCATCTTTACTTCCTTTGTGCCTGGGCCTTCAACTCTTTGTCCACCTCTGGAGAGACCTAGGCTGGCAAGCAAGCCATGGATCTTGATACAGTTCCATAACAAGATGGACAGTTTTATTGGGGAGATGTGATGGGTTCTGGGATTAAAGCTCAAGCAATAGCCACAAGGCTAGGGGCAGATGACTTGAGGAACCTATGGGCTCTCTGGTTTTTAAATAAACCACAGTTCTGGAACCCCACTGGTCCCAGCAGCTCACAGGGACTGCTGAGAACTGCCTGCTTCTCTCCCAACTCCATGCCCAGTGACTTCAATCTGGTACTTGAAGTTGGCTACGGGGAAAGTATTTATATAATGGAAACTGGCAACACTGCAAACCCAGGCCCTCCTCTCTAGAACTGTCAGACATTTACCAGACTGTGCACCTCTTAGCACACTCACTACCCCAAGCTGCCAGCTGTTTCCTCGTTTGTCCATGAATGGGCACACGGAAGAACATCAGCATGTGTTCCCCATTACAGTTAGCAATCTCCCTTGTTTTGTTAGGCAGGAATTTAAATATTTTTCTACTTATTACATCCCGATCCCCTACAGTTATCTAATTTCTTTCTTTTATAATCCATAATTGCTCTTGTACCTTCCTTTTGGAGGCCCTCCTTGCCCTAGGGACTACATGCCCTACGTGTGAAATCTGTGGCAATAATCCAGCCAGGATAGCGAATTCACTGTCTTTCCATACGTGAGCAATATAGAGACCCACAACAACTAACTGCCCAGTATCATTCAAATGGAAGCCAGGTCATAATTTGCTGTCTGGGCTCCTTTACAATGGTAGAGGCTGTGCCATTGGCTTCACCCCGACTGGTACATCATCTTCCAAGCTCCACCCTGTTCCCTGACCAGTGTTCTTCCAAAGAGCTCCATGTCTTTGCAGAGTCTCCACAATGAACATCCTGTCCCTCTAGAACACCAAGGAATTTTACATGAGCGTCTTTGTGTCAGATGGAGAGAAACAAAGAGAAGTCACTTGATCTGCTCAGGCCAGCCCCCAATGATGGATAGCTCGGCATGAAGACCATTAGCTGCAAGATATAGCTGGGAAAATATACAGGAGGAAATGGCCACCCACATACCCACTTCCTGCCAAGTCCTCCTATAATACACAATGTGAGGTATTCAGTGGTAGAATATTTGACTAGCATATGCAGATACCTAAGTTCAGTCATCACACACACACACACACACACACACACACACACACACACACACACACACCATGGGATAGGGGAGCAGTGCTGGCTGTGAGGGTACACCACTGTAATTCCCACTGTATTTGGAGGTTTAGGCAAGAGGACCTTATGTTCAAGGCCAGCCCGAGTGACACAGTGACACCCTATCTCAATAAACTAGAAAAAAAAAAGAAAACTCACCATAGAGCTCAAGAAACAGTCATGATTTAAAATTTTAAAACGTATTCAAGTTGCACAGCAGGACTTAAAGGAAAGACACCCCCCTACCATGCTTCTGTCCACGGCTCCCCTCTTCTAAATCTGTCCCCCAAAGCATCTCTTTGTATGACTCATAGCTTTGCTCTGGTCGTCACTGTCCTCAAGGTGCATTACTGTAATCCTAAGCACAGTTGCTTCGCTCAGTTTCCGTGGTGTATTAATGTCTAGAACAGTGGTTGGCACGTGGTAAACATCTGTTGAAACCACACTCTTCCTTCTCACCTGGGCTGGGGTTTGACCCCCAACACTCTGAGCTATGCTTCCAGCCCTAATTGCTTTCAGACTCATTCATTGGCCTCTTGTTATGTGAGATCCCATAGAGTTCCTTCTTAGTTCTCTACCTGCTTCAAGGTTCTGCCAAGGTTTACTAGTTCTCTGTGATTCTGTTTATACCTTTGTTTCTTCTTCCACAACTACAGATGATATCTCTGTAGTCTTACATTAAGGTTTTTGATTTCTGAGCCAATCTGCCTGACTCGAGGGCCTACGCCCTTCCACTCTACACTGAACATCCCACAGGGGTCACTTCTGGGCCAGAGTTCCTCTACATAATTAGAGGAGACATTTTACAACAATGGCCATGGGAATGGATTGTGGCCAAGAGCCATTCTTGGGCTGGCACCTCCAAGAAAGAACAGATGGGAGATAAAGAATGGGCGCCCTTGCTAGTTTATTAAATTAAGGTCAAGTGTTAAGTGCTGGGGCTGTAGTTCAGTGGCAGATCATTTCCCCAGCATGGGTGAGGTCTTAGGTTCAGTTCTCAGCACTGCATTAAGTGGAGTTCAGAAGCATCTGGAAAACATATATGCCTTCAGCCAGGGCCTGAATGCGTAGCTTAGCAATAGAACATTGGCCTAGCCTGCAGATGGCCATCTGTTTGTTTGTTTGTTTGTAAGAGTCAAGAAGATAGATCAGAGAGTAAAGGTACCTGCCACCAAGCCTGATGACCTGAGTTTGGTCCCCAGGATCTACACGGCAGAAGAACAAACTTCTCTGACCCCTATTTTCCCACACAACACACGCTTTAAAAAGCACAGGTTTTTGGTAACAGTCTCCTGTTACGCAAAGTGATTTCCTACCTTTCTCACAAACCAGAGCTTGTGCCTTACAATAAAAGAGTCTGGTAGTCACCTTGCGTTCATCTCTGCTATTGTTAAATCCTGCAAATGCCATTTATGTGTGTCCTTGGCATGGCATGAAAAGGAGGGTAGAAGGCCAACATAGCCCTGGCATAAGCCTGAATGTGGGTTACACCAAAGAAAGTCATGACTCGTGGATCAGAGGAGAAAAGAAATCAGGCATGGTCTTTGTTTCCTGGCTAGCACTGCATGCACAAAACAAACACTGTACTGGTGCCTTAATACAGACTTCTTGTTTGTATCCTTTCTCCGCCTACTTCCAGAAGTAGAAAAGCATCCTTGTTTTTATCTGTATTTCCTCATCCCTGGCCCCTCCTACTCTTTATTCTTAAAGGCATACACTGTGGATTTCAGGCCTTTGGCCTTAGGCAGTACTCAGGGAAACAACAGCTTCCCAAGGGGCTCCACACATCAAAAATCTGAGGACTAAGCCCTTACCCTGTCTTTAACCCAACCTCATCAAAGGACTTTCTAATGGGCCCAAACATTGTAAAAATGGTGCTGGAAGGTATTGCCCCCCTCATTTGCTAAACCACTAGAGTACATTCCTAAAGCTAGTTCCCAAGGTCTGTTCTCTTATTTGGCCACTTCTTTAAGCCTGACTAAAACACCAAGGTCTAGTAGTCAAAATGAGTACTTTGGCTATACTGGTTAACAGGTTCAATCAGGACTTACCAACTCATCCTAACACAGACTTCCCCTTAATGATCCACATCACATGACTAGTTTCCTTCTGCTTCTGTAATAAAACACCCCTTGGGGGAGGGAAGGATTTATTTGGTTTTCTTTGATGGATCACAATCCATCACTGAGGGAGAGCAGGGATTTGAAGGAGAAACAATAGATGGGTACTGCTTACTGGCTAGCTTTCATAGATTCATGCTTAACTAGCTTTCTAGGGATAGTGCTGCCCACAGTGGGCTAGACCCTCCTACATCAATTAATAATTAAAACAAGCCTGTCTCCAGAAAAGTCTGTTTCACATCAAGCTCACTTGCTGCCTGAGGTCTCCATCACCCCTGCCCCTCACCCTCTGCCAAATAAGTTTTGCTATAACCCATTTGTAATTGTTTTTGTCTATTCTCATCATTTTGTAAAGTTGGTTTACTCATCATTCCTACAATAACAGGTTCCGTTCCGGTCATGCCAGATGTGAAGAAGGCAAAACTTGAAAATATCCACTTGAGAGTAGAGAAATACAAACAGGCACTGAGAGTATCGATGATGGGCAGGGAGAGATGGCTCATTGGCAAAGAGCAGCACCTGCTCCTTCAGAGGACCTGGATTAAAATATGGTGAAGATTCCATAGGTTTTGTTTCTCACAAAACAATTACTATGGATGAAAAATCCCTTCTCCCAGAGCATAAGACTGCAATGATACAATGAAAAAAAAAAAGTTCTTGTAGGATTATGCACACACTGGCCATATGCTGGTCTTTACTCAGCATCAGTTTGTGGTAAGAAACGTCTCTAGAACACACATATACTAGTAATGATTTTTCTGTGATACTGTGCAATATATATGTAGTTTTTCTCTGTATGCTGATATACCAGTTCCTAAAATTTTTGGAATCTTCAAAGTGGTGAGACTCTTACATGCTAATGAGATGGTGGTGGGTGGCAGCCTTTAGATTCTTGCAGGACGATGCCTGGTCTGGACCCAGGTGTGACAAGAACACTGGAACTTATGAGCCCCACTTCTCAATCTCTAGGCAGGGGACTAGGACAGTGGCTGGAATTTAAGTTGATCATTGACCCTACTGGCCTTGTATAATGGTTCCTCTGCGGTATGCCTACTGGGGTCCAGCTGTGGTTCCTATCGCTGCACACCAAGCTGGAAGAATGAAGTGGAGTATGGAACTGTGGGTTCTATAGGTTCCCGGGCCAGCTGGGAGTGAGTGTAGGGGCAATGGGGTGGTGGTGAAGAAGGCCTTCTCTGAGGATCTTAGTGTTACAACTCTTTTAGACAAAAACCTTCTCCAATGATCTTCAATGAAACAGCTCCCTGAGACCATCTCAGCTTGTGCACATACCTTTTATTCAAGGTGAGTCAGGGGCTATATGAGCCCTGGAGAGTGGAAAGAGGTTATTCTTAGGGTGAAGTTTCATTGGCTGAGGTTTAAGGTTCTGGGGATACCTCGTTGCATGGAGAGGCATTCTGGGAAGTTGAACCTGAAATTTCACCAAGGATTACATGACATTCCTCAGATAGAATATTAGGGTAGGGCTCCCCAGACTTGGCAGAGAAAAGGAAGACCCCACTATGAAAATGGAGTCCTCCATCTTGTGCCAAGTTCAGGAAAGCTGTCCAGACACGGTAGACTATAACCTTAGTTTGAGGTGCAACTTGCCTCCATAAAACCCCCAGACGGCAGGGTTTGGGGAACTTCCAAGTGGCTGACCAACATGGAGATTCTGAGGGGTGGAGAGGGTATGGAAGCTCTGCATCCCTTCCTCTGTGCTTTACCCCCATTTTAATGTGACGTTATTTAGCAGGAGCCTTTGGTTTCTTCATTTGTGTTTTGTTTTATGGTGCTGGGAAATGAACTTCGACCCTTGTCATGCTGGGCCTGCACTGTACCACTGAGTGATACCAGCTGCTCTTCTAATGTTCTTCACTGGTGTTCTATTATTTACTTGTGTGCACACACATGTTTGTGTGTGTGCGTGCCCAAAGGGTCAGAGGGGACAACTTGCTTAGAGTTTGATTCTCTCCTTCTAGTACGTGAGTCCTTAGGATTGACTTCAGCGTGTGTGTCTTGGCAGAAAGTGCTTTATCTCACTGAGTCATCTCAGTGACCCATTTGTAGGTTTATGTCTAAACACAGGTGAGTGTTGGCACTAGTTAGGTCAAAGTGAAACATGATTGGACAGTAGGAGTGGGGTGGGGGTAAGGTAGGAGAGTAGTAGTAGTAGTAGTAGTAGTAGAAAAAGAAGAAGAAGAAGAAGAAGAAGAAGAAGAAGAACAAGAAGAACAAGAACAAGAACAAGAACAAGAAGAACTAGAAGAAGAAGAATCAAGATGAAGCTGGAGGAGGTTCTAGACCCAGGTGGTCTTAATTGGAGATATGTAGATATGATTATTTCTAAGGGTTTCTATGGGTCAATTTGTTTTATCTAGGTGGGCGGTTTACATCTTTGTCAAATAGTTGTAAGCTTATTGTGTGGATGTGTTGTGGATTGAGAATTTAACATATAAATCTGTTTGATAAACTATTGATTGTTGAGTCATGATTTTACCAGGCAGTGGAGAATGTAAGCAAAATCCCGGCTGGCAGGGAGACAGGAGAGGGCAGCCAGTGAACTGCCTAGGTGTGAGAGTACTTGGGGGCAACATGAAGCCGCTGAGATAAAGATGAAGTGCCATGTGGCCCTAATGGTGCCGGCACTATCGCTGGATAAAAGGATACCATTTTTATTTACCATAACACCCCTTCATTTTTATTTGTATGTATCTTTTTTGTTTTAAATGTTTATTTTTATTCATTTTAAATTATGTGTGTGTGGGTATGCGCATATGCGTGCAGGTATACTTAGAGGCCAGGATCCTCTGGAGCTGGAGTTACAGGGAGGTGTGAGCTGCCTTGTTGGTGCTGAGAACCAAATCCTGGTCCTTTGCAAGAGTGGTGAGTGCTTTTTGACCATGGCAGCATTGCCCCTACCTCTATTTATATTTGTTCTTAAGATGGAGTCTTATTCTGTAACCCAGACTGGCATGGATCTCATTACGTAGCCCAATTCAACTTCTAGCTCATGGCAGGGTTCCTGCCTCCCAAGTGCTGGATCATGAATATTAGCCAACATAGCGAGGTGTCTGATAGGTACTTTTGTAATGAACCAGTAATCCTAAATATTCCCCCTGAGTTCTATGAGCTACTCCAGCAGACTAATAGAAGCTGAAAATGGGGTTGGAGGAACCCTGGCTTAAAGCCTGTAAGTCAAAAGCTCAAAGGGAACAGCCTAGGGTACTGCTAGGCGTTGAACTGGGGTAGGATAGCAGGCTGGGGGACTGAGCCTGTGGGGTTGGACCAGAGTCAGGACACAACAGAACCTGAGGATAACCATTGCAGGCAGGATTGATTGCTTAGTGTCTGTGGGAGAAAAACCCCAACATTTGGTCACAAAAGTCTCTCTTCCGGTGGTTGTTGTGTAAGAGTTGAGAAATTGGGTTTGTTTACTCCTGTACGTTGTCCCAGGCCTTCACTCTGTGTGCTGTTAAACTTATGCAACAGCCTAACCCATCACAAGACTTCTGTTTGCTCTCTCATCACACGTTAATCCTGTCAGCTTTGTAAACAAACATTTGCCGTTTTAACAATAGGGCTGATTTGCAGTCTTGTTTCCGATGGTCTCTGTGTCTGCTAAGTCCATTAGGTATAAAAACTCATCGATTTGGAGAGCAAGATGTTGTTCTAGGAGGAGAAGAAAGCATTTCAACACTAGACTAGTCCCTGTGATTTGTTTGAAAATGACAGCAAAACAAAAATAAACAAACAAACCAAAGAAATTAAACCGATAGAAGCCGTGAATAGCACCTGGGGGTGTAGCTCAGTAGGAAAACAAGTGCTTAGTTCCTGTGAGACCTGATTTCTATCCTCAGCACAAAGATATGTAGGTAAGAAGCAAAGGAAAAAGAAAGTGATGGGTAGTTTTATGTTCATAAATAAATGAAAAACTAACAATATATTCAGAAAAAGGGATGAGTACATTTTGAACCCAGTGTATCTGTCAGGGTTCTCCAGAGAAACAGAATCAATATTCTCAATATAAAACCAATACACTCCATCTATGTACCTGTTTGTCTGTCCATCATGGGACTTTTAGGGATTGGCTTATATCACCATGGAAGGCCAAGGAGTCCCCACCATTTGCCACCTGCAAGCTGAAGCCCAGGAAAACTGGTGCTGTAACTCATTCTGAGTCCAAAGGCCCGAAGACCAGAAGAGCTTGAGTACAGACAAGGAGAAGGGGGACAGTACAGCTCAAACAGAGAAAAATGTGCTCTTTCCTGGGTGTCTTGTTCCCCCTAGTGAGTTAGATAATAGTCACCTGAATGTCAGGGACTGGCTGTTGCCAGCTTTTCTTTACTTGGTCTAATGACTGAAGCTGGTTGACCAGCTAGTGGTTGTATGCGCTTTGTCAAGTTGTCATGTGAAAGAGATGAAAGGAAGAACATAGATATCCTGATGTCGAAGATCAAACATGTCCCAAGCAATGCCCCTAATCAGCAGAAGGTGGTCTGATAATATTGTCCCCTCTGTCCTTTATCCTATCCTACCTAGTGTTTAGGGGGTTAAAAGGATGGAAGAAGAGGGGTGGAGAAAGATCGAAGAAAAAGGAACTCACAAAGTAGCCAAGTCTGGCTACAAGATCCTCCTACCTGCCTTCTGGGATTAAGGGCATGTGCCACCCAGACCAGCTGACAGCTGTTTGAAGGGAAGAGGTGCTGACAAGGTGCTAGAACAGAACTTGGGTCCTCTGGAAGAGCTGCTTCATTAGAGATCACCCCCCAGGGAAAGCCTTCACCTAATAAAAGAGCCACAACACTAAGAATCCTGAAGAAGAACGTCTCTCTTCTCCCACCACTCCAGCACTTGGCTCCAAACCCAACGAGAATCCTGCCCATCCTGGACTGTTTTCTCCTTCTGGCCTCTACTTTCCCCTTCTGGCCCTTGGCAGCTCCAAGAGAGATTCATTCTATGAGTTCTGTTACTCTAAGAACTCCAACTATATACCTGAATATGTTCTTTCACATTATTATACTGTTTTGTTTTATCAAAGATTAACAATTGAAAAGGAAAATATTTCCAATCGGCTCCAGTTCGGATCAGAGTTTGGAACGACTACAGATACAGATGGTACTAGCACCGATTAACTCTGAGCCCACTGAGCCATTATTCCGACCAAATGTATCTTTCTCTCTGTGTCCCAGAAGCTGCTCTCATTAGGTACAGAAGAAAGGCTTGTAATGCCCCACATTCAGCTACGGAAAGACGAAGACCAGAGAGGCCTCCCTTCCAGAAGAGAAATAGGTCATTCTACTTGCCTGTTGCATTTAGTAAGTGCAACAGGCTGTCCTGTATCTAGAGTCTAATGTGCGTGCCTTCAATTTGGCAATAGCTTCCCCAGCCTATAGTTCTTGCAACCGGGGCTTCTCAGAAGACAGGAAATGAAGCAACCCCAGCTTGAGGCAGCCTGAAGGCTCATCTGTGGCAAGTTGGTGGCAAGGTAGCTTGAAAGGTTGATGAGGGAGGGGCAGGGGATGTGGCTTCGTGGGTAGAATGCTAGTCTAGCATGTACAGGCCTTGGGTTTGATGCCTTGCACCACAAAAGAAGGCAATGATAACAAGTGTGAAATCAATGAATTTAAAAGTTGGTTCTAACACTTAACCATGAAACTCTGAAAGTCCGCACAGTGACAAAGCCTTGCATGTCTACAAGTAGCAACCAGGACAAAGTGTCTTGCCATGGCAAGCTGAAGTGGTCTAAGAGGTCTCAGGTTTTATATGTTCAATCTGTCTTCTCTATCCTTGGAGTGATTTTGAAATGCTTTCTGAAATTATAATAAATCATGCTGGCACACCTAATATTATGCATAAGGAAAGCAAGACAATTAATGTGATATACCTTGCATTTCTATATATCAAACAGGACCTTCACATTTTAATGCTGTTTTTCCCCAGGTAGCTGTCTGTAATATCAAGAAGAAAAAAAGTATCTGATGAGTCAGAACTTTTTTTTTTTTAATTTAGAAAGAATCTCACAACTCAAGAAGTTAAACTCCAGAGAATCAAACAATCCTATTAAAAATGGGGTACAGAGCTAAACAAAAAATTCTCAACTGAGGAATATCAAATGGCTAAGAAGCATCTAAGGAACTGCTCGACATCCCTAGTCATCAGGGAAATGCAAATTAAAACAACCCTGAGATTCCACCTCACACCAGTTAGAATGACTAAGATCAAAAACTCAGATGACAGCAGATGCTGGTGAGAATGCGGAGAAAAAGAGGAACACTTCTCTACTGTTGATGGGGTTATAAGCTGATACAACCACTCTGGAAATCAGTCTGGCGGTTCCTCAGAAAATTGGACATAGTCCTACCTGAAGACCCAGTTATCCCATTTTTGGGTATATACCCCAGAATGCTCCAACATATAATAAGGACACATGCACCACAATGTTCATAGCAGCCCTATTTGTAATAGCCAAAAGCTGGAAAGAGCCCAGATGTTCTTCAGTAGATGAATGGATACAAAAATTGTGGTTTATTTACACAATGGAGTACTACTCAGCTATTAGAAACAATGACTTTATGAAATTCCTAGGAAAATGGATGCATCTAGAGAATATCATCCTGAGTGAGGTAACCCAGTCACAAAAAAGCAGACATAATATGCAGTCACTGATAATTGGATACTAGCCCCAGAAAACTCTGACTATCCCAGAAACAACTCACAGGCCATATGAAGCTTAAGAATAACAAAGGCCAAATAGTGAAAGCCTCAGTCCTTCTTAGGAAAAAAAATAAGTGTATAGCACCCTCTCAGAGTGTGGTACACCTAGACCTTAAATCATTAGTAATCCAAGAGCTAGAAATATAGCCTTCTGGAAAATTTTGGGTATTCAAAGATTATTATGTTTAATCTATACACACCAAGAAAACTGACTGTTTCCATGTTACATTCTGTTCTACATGTACTTTATTCTTATGGTAACTAGTAGGATTTCAATGCATGCTATCAAACCTCTAAAAGAATTGCCAAAATGCTTTTTAAAAAGCTGTACATGTATCTCTCTTCTTTAAATAAAGTTGTGAGAAAAAAGAAAGAAAGAAAGAATCTCATGTATCTCTCTCTGGCTGGATTCAAACACCTGAAGTAGAGGATAACCTTGAACTTTGGACCCTCCTGCCTTGGCCTCTCTGGTGCAGGGGTTTCAGGTCTGTGCCACCACACCTGCTTCATGCAGGAAAGCACTCTGCTGAGTTTGACTGAGCTTTATTTTCAGACCAAGGCATAGTTTTAAAATAAGTCACAAAAAAAATAATGCAATGATAGAGATTGGACCCAGGGCTTCACACAGGGCAGTCAGCAGTCACGCAGCTCATATAAAGAAAACAAACTAAAACCCTTTATATGTTGCTTTCCAAGACTTCCTCTTCACTGTGCTCCAACTGACCTGCTCCAACCCAGGAAATGTTCCCATGGGATGCTCATCCCATCCAGGCTTTGAGAACACCACCTTCATGGATAGACACTCTCCTCATCCCATGCAGACTCTGACGCTACCTTGAGCCACTGGTCCTGCTTCACAGCTCCTCCCCACTGCGCAGGCTCCTATGTCCTCCCTGAGCATCCCTCCCATGCAGGGATGGAGACAGGTTCTGGCACCTCTTATGCTGAGGTTCCATTAAATGACTGTCTCCTTTCTTTCCTTGGGTTTGAAGGCTCCATACTGGGCCACATCACCACACAAAAGTCCACCTCAGTTTGCTTAGCAGATAATCTTTCTTGTGTAACTGTTGTGGGTCCCAATTTGTGTTATCTGTAATTGTTTTGCCTACAATCTAGACTTACATGGTTTGAGATTTCATGACAGATTTTCTGTGTCTTTTAGTTTTATCCTAGGATTTCTTCGTTGGCTAGACTTCAAAAAGTGTTTCAGTATAAACGTATACATCTTTGAAACTGATCTTTCTAAATGAGATTAGAAAGATGGCTCAGCAGTTAAGGGCACTGACTGCTCTTCCAGAGGTCCTAAGTTCGATTCCCAGCAACCACATGGTGGCTCACAACCATCTGCAATGGGAGCTGATGCCTTCTATTGGTGTTTTGGAAGACAGTTATAGTTTGATCATATATATAAAATAAATAGTTCTTGTTTAGGAAGCGTGCGCGCGTGTGTATGTGTGTGTGTCTGTGTGTGCGTGCACACAGGTACATATACACATGTGCATAGACTCATGAGGTCAATGTTAAATGTCCCCATCTTCCTTTTTGATCTTTTGAAGTTGTATATCACTGATTTGGCTAGATTGGCTAGCCATCAAGCCCAGTAATCCTCCTGTCTCTGCCTCCACAGTGCTGGGATCATAGGTACATGTTATTGTATCTAGCTTTTTACTGTGTTTTGTTTGCCTTTATGCATAAATAAAAATTTAGCTGGCATAGAACTGTTGAATCATACTGATTTCTTGTTTAAACAGTAAACATCACTCTGTTATGCTCTGGCATGGATCTTTACTGTGCTTTAGACTGGAACCTGGCTTTACAGGAGTAGTTGTTCCTATAACGACCTGCCTATAGCCCTATAGGATTAGTTACTTAGCTTGTGAAATTCAGTCACCTCCTATCTGTGACTGTCAAATTCTAATATCTGTGAGGATAATTATTATCATAGGAATGATCCAAGTGTGAAGGTATTTTATCCCCTTTGTTAGTTCAGGTC
Source organism: Micromys minutus (assembly GCF_963924665.1). Lineage (NCBI taxonomy): Eukaryota > Metazoa > Chordata > Mammalia > Rodentia > Muridae > Micromys > Micromys minutus. Next base: position 27,793,773 of record NC_137979.1, on the reverse strand, counting down.
TTGGGCATGAAAACCTTTGTGAATGACTTCTATTTTGTAAGCATGTGAGTGTGTAACACATGATAAAGCAGGCAGAGATGAAGATGGCCACTGTACGGTTTTAACCCACAAGTCAAACTGCTGCCATTAGGGAGTTCGGCTGAGTCTTCTCACAAAAGACCACCTCAGCCGAGCTTGTTGACAGTTTACCTTCCCCCATAAGAGAGGTCAGTTTGGGTCATAGCACCCTCACCAGAGTATCCAGCTGTCCCCCTCAACCAGCTGTTGGCAATTCTGCCCTAGTTCTGTACACAGAATGTGGTGTTGAGGGACAGGTTAGAGACAGGAGGACAGGACCAGGGGAGGCGGCTCCATCTGGGAAGCTGTGGCAGTGCCATTTTTCCTACCAGTTAAAGCCTTTCTATTGTGGCCTCTTGGGGATGGAACACCCAAAGTCCTATCAGTAACTTTTCACCCATTGCTTTGTAAGTAAGTCCAGTAAACTCCTTGGTTCCACAGAGTGGAAACATTGGTGAAACTGTACCTGAGTTTGTCAACAGAACCTTAGGCAGAGGGGTGATATTTCTTCTGTCTCCCTATGGAAATGAATTTGAGCAACACTTGGCTTGTAGCTGGCAGGATTCAACAAACCTGAAGATGAGTTTGGGAAGGACATTGGTGTCCTCGATTCGGGAAGTGAGACAAACAACTGAAGTTACACTGTATGAGAGAGGGTGGGGTAATTTTGAGGACATTTTGACATGGTAGGTAGTCTGTCCCTGTAGGGCTTGTAGGGGTAGTGGAAGGGTCTAAAAAATGCAGGGGCAGTGAGGCATTGAGTAAGTTAGGGACATAGGGCTGATGTCCTCAGGACTGGCCTACAACCTTGCAGGTGATTGGAGAAAAGATAGGGAGAAATGGAGGTGTTGGCAGCTATTTTTCATGGCTAAGAGGGCCAATAAGGGAAGACCCAAAGGAGACCAATAATAGAGAGTCTGTTCTGGGACCACAAAGCATGGACTCCTCGGGACAAGTCAGGTAGCAAAGATGAAGGGAGAGTAACCCACGGTGACAGAAGACATGCCTCAGACCTGACCTTTAATACAGAGAAAAGATCTATGGGGGTTTTAACAATGGTCTGGTGAGGATCTTGGTACCAGAACATTCAGCATCAGAGCTATTAGAGCTAAGCAAAGACTTTCGTTTTACTTTTTGTAGAGACAGGGTTTCTTTGTGTAGCCCCAGCTAGACTGAAACTTGCTCTGTAGGCCAAGCTGGCCTTGAACTCAGAAATCTGCCTGCCTCTGCCTCTGGAGTGCTAGGATTAAAGGTGTGTGCCACTATCACCTAGCTAAACTTTTCTTTTTAGATTTTTTTTTAAAAATTATTTTATGCATATGAGTGTTTTGGTCTTCATATATGTCTGTTCACCACAAGCATTCCTAGTGCCTAAGGAGGTGCCCTGGAGCCATGGTGGATATCCATGTGGGTGATAGGGATTGAGATTAGGCCCTTTGCAAGAACAAGAGCCTTTAACCACTCAGCCAACTCTTGAGACCTGTCTAAGAAAGACTTTCACAGGAGCCAGGAAGGAGCCCCTTGGGGCATGGAGGCACATTGTATCAGTTTGGTGTTGCAGAAGCAAGAGTGGAGGAATATAGCCACACTTCCCTCTTTGTGACAAAGGCTACAAGGTAAGCCTTAATGGATCTGCTCATATGAGCTATCGGGGACACATGGTTATCTCTAGCTTAGGTGATCCTGAAAGCAAGAGACAGGCAGACACTGCTGAAGGAACTAGCTGGGTATTCAGGACTTGTTATCTGATGCCCAATTCATATGCCCAGACAAGATTGTGTTTATGGAAGACATAAGAAAGAAACCAATTTAGCAAAGACTTGACACTGGTAAAGAACATGGATGGCAGTGCTAAGCCCCTTAGTAGGGCAGGACATTTATAAAGCAAGATACACTTCCTTCTGGCAGAAGGTTGTGCAAGGGCTGGAGGTGGTTTGCCCAGCTAGGGCTTCCCCGAGCATTGAGGTGTGGATAGAGTGACAGCAGCTGTGGTTACAGCCACATGTTGACCCCAGGGTCTCTTGGACCCAAGAAACCAGTGACAGCAAAGCCTAGTTCTTCCTGACTCTGGGAGGGCCCCAGCAGCTTCAGCCAGTCTCATTGAGTTCATCAGAGTGGAAGACGTACACAGGAAGTTCCCAAGGAAGAGCTCCAGGATGGAGATGTGAATGGCTTGCAGAGAATGACTGGAGATCATGGAGAGCTTCCGTGCAACTGTATCCAACACTTATCTGGGGGGGAACCAATGGCTATAAATGGAGGGCATCCTCTTTCTGTGCAGTGCTATATTAGACCTCCCTGATGTTTGAATTCTGTATCTCTTTTAGTTTCAAATTCTGTGATCACTTGACACTTGTTTGCAGCAGATGGCAACAGGACATTCAGAGTGCTAGGTTATCCTTATAACCCGCTCTTTATGATGGGATAGTGGCTTCATTGTTCTGCCCATCCTCTGTATAGAGGTTTCACTACATCGAGATAGCATGATGCTAACCTTTCAGTGGGTCATGGGACCCTTTGAGTAACGGTGAATTAGAAGCCTGTTTATTTTCCAAGAACTACAATAAAAAAATCAGTAGAATAAAATTTTGTTTTTCGTTGTTCGTTTTTGTTTTGTTTCGTTTTTGAGACAGGGTTTCTCTGTGTAGCCCTCACTGCCCCAGCGCCCTGTAGACCAGACTAGCCTCAGACTCAGATATCTGCCTACCTCTCTGCCTCCCTAGTGCTGGGATTTAAAGGCTTGTGCCTCCATGCCCAGAGAAGTGTCCATGTTTTAAGACGTCAAATCTGTTGCTTCCTATGATGGTGTGTCATCTGTAGAGTGTCAGACTGTAGAACTGTAAACCACGGACTTTAGATTTTCTCTACAAAGCAATGTTTGTCAGCCATTCAGTTTCTCTTTCTCAATCACTGGATGTTCCCAAAAGCTCAGCCTAGTTAAAGCAAAAGTCACTGCTTCTTCCCCTCGTGACTTTTTCTTCCTCTCAATCCAGTAGCTGCTCCTGCACCGTCCCTTAGCCCGATGTGTTGCCAGGGGTCAATACTTCCCTCTTCTCTTTACCACCACCCCTGGGACTCGTTCCTTCCCCAGCATTATCCTAACCCAGCCTCTTCTTACTGTGGACACAAAACGCTGCTGCTGACGCGGGTGTCCTCATCCTCCTGGCCTTGTCCTTCTGCCTTCCCTCGTCTCTCAAATAGAGACTCAGAGCTATTCTGTGGCTGGAGTCTCCAAACCCTCTTGGAAGCACACTGTATCCATAAAACTGCTTAAGCATAAATCTCTGGCATATTTATACATATCGTAGGCATGTACCTGGATAACTAAATATATATAATATAAAAATAGATACAAATATATATTAATAGGAAATTAAAAGGAAATAAAAAGTGAACTCCCTTCCTCCCCAGTACTGGAGAGTAAACCCAGGCCCGTAATAATCTAAGCTAGCATTCTACAACCTAACTATATATTCACCTTGGTTTTTCACTTAACATTTTTAGTTTTTAAAACTCAAAACTTGTTTGTTCTCCTTATAATGGAAAAGCATCTGCTATTTTCAAAACATAGTGGCCTACCAATTTGTGAGGCAGTAATTCACATATACACTTCTAATTTCAGGTTATTTTTAAAAATAGATTTTAACTGCCACCATAGCCTAAAAGAATAGATAGTCTTAGTTACAATTGCCAAATGCACCCTAAGTGCATTACTGAATCCCCAACCTTGAATTCCTTACAATAGTCACTCAAGGTCTTACTGTACTCAGCCAACAGTGAGCCCAGCATGTACGCCTGTAATTCCAGGACCCAGGGCTGTTGTTCTGTTGCTTTGATTGGCAGTGCTGAATTAGAGCCTAGGTAAGCATTTGTCTGCTGAGCTATACCCTCAGTCCTTCCAACCTTCAGTTCGCAGCAATGAGGAAAAAAAAATAAAAGAGTGGAGGATCATTATGGTGTCATTGGCAGCCGTGATCACAGAAACATCTATTCCCAGAGGCAACTCCAGTTACTGTTCAGTAACACGGGAACCCCTCTTCAAAGCAATGGAGATCACAGAATCTTCTGGCTGGTTCAGGTTCATGACATCATGTAGGCAGCGATCCTCTTCTGCCCATTCTCTGAACCTCCTGCTCCACCTTCCTCAGTAAGATCCCTTCAGTGAATTCTGCCTGTCCTTAAACAAGCTTGGCTTAGTTTCTGTTCCTTGTGGCTAAGCAAGGACTAACTGCATTTCCACTGTGACTGACACAGTGACATAGTGTTAGTGTGTCATACAATTGAACTAAAATTGAACACAATAACAAAGGAATCCATGAAAGAATTCATACCCATATAGTGGTTTATCAAAACACAGGGACTATATAAATATTGTACTTCATGGTGAAGGTCCGAAGCCTTTTCTTTAGAAGAAGGAACAAGGGCCCCCTCTGGCAGCACATATACTAAAGTTGGAACAAGACAGAGATTATCACAGCTTCTGTGTAAGGATGACATACACGTTTGTGAAGCATTCGATATTTTAAAGCTAGGTGTAGTTATCCATCAGTCAGGGGTAACTAGATGAAAAAAAAAAAAGGAATGAATACAAGTTATTCAAAGAAGAAAAAAAAGCTATAACTTCCTATGTTTGTAGATGACATGGGCTCATCTTTACATAGACAAGCCTAAGGTATCCACTAAAAATCTAGAATAAGTTCAGCAAAGCTACACAAGAGACTACACAAGCTACTTTTAACTTTTTTCTGTTTTAGAGACAGGGTCTTGCTCTGTAGCTCAGGCTAGCCTTGAACTCTCAATTCTCCTGCTTTGGCATCTAAAATGCTGGGATCATGTGGTATCGTGTTCTGTTTCTCTTCTGGTGGAATGCCCAGTCACTGCTGTTACACTGACTAGGAGAAGGCAGGGAGATGGGGAATCCACAGTCTGAGTTTCCCCTCATGTATGTATGTATGTGTATGTATATATATGATATAATTTATATATTATTTTATTTTTATAATATATTTACATATAGTTTATAGAATATTCTACATTATTATATATATGCTATATATTCATATATCATTTGTTTATATATAAATTCCATACATGTATGCATATGTATATATAATGTGTATGTATAGATATAAATATAGAGATAGAAAGATATAGATATAGATGCACACATACACAGATACATTTATTTACAGATTGTGGTCCAGCCAAATTACAATACAATATATCTAAGTTATCCGGGAAAGCTCTCTGTGACTCTTTTCAGTCCCCTCATAAATAAATAAATGAATAAATAAATAAATAAATAAATAAACATTTTATATATGTTGAGTATTATGTTACTGTCTTCAGACACACCAGAAGAGGGCATCAGACCCCATTACATACGGTTGTGAGCCACTATATGATTTCTGGGAATTGAACTTAGGAACTCTGGAAGAGAAGTCAGTGCTCTTAACCTATGAGTCATTTTTCTACTACTGTTCTGTCCTGTCTTCTATACCGTGGATTAGTTAACTTGTTAACTTGATGCAAATGGAATTATAACAGCATGTACATACTTGCTTGTGTCTGGCTTCTTGGATTTAATTTGATGTTTTTTTCGATTCAGCTTCATTGTTATAATTCACTCCTCTTCATTGTACGCCATTTTTTAAAACTCAGTCTCATTGTGTTGGCCTTTAGGTGAAGGATATTACGAATAAACCTAAATGCATGTTCAACCACTGAGCTACATCCCAAAACATTCTTGTAGGTATTTCTTTCTTTCTTTTTTTCTTAGGTGTACTTATTTTACTTTTTATGTATGAGTGTTTTGCCAGCACGTATTTATGTGTATTGTGTGTGTGTCTGGTGGCAGGGGAGATCAGAAGAGGGGCTAAAAGAGTTTAAAAATATTTGATTATTTTTAAAATTATGTCTGTGCATGTATATGTATATGCCCACAGAGGCCAAAGACATTGGATTCCCCAGAGTTGGAGTTACAGGTGGTTGTGAACCACTTGACATGGTTGCTGAGAACTGCATTTGAGACTTCTGCAACAGCACTATAAACTCCAAATAGAAGTTCTAAGTCATACAGACTACACCTATGAAGCCGTCTCTCCAGGCATCTCCTTTTGTGTGTGAGAGAGAGGGTCTTAGATAGCCAAGGCTAGTGTTGAACTCACTATGTAGTTAAGGGTGATCTTGAACATCTGGTCCTCATGCTAGTTATAGGATTACCCCCATTCAGCACCATGCCTGGACTTATGCAGTGTTGGAACTCAGACCCAGGGTTTCATGTATGCTGTACAAGCACTCTATCAATTGAATTACATTTTGTGATTCAACCTATACTTTTCTGACCTCTGATCATTTGATGCTTTCAAACTTTCTCCATTCTTGAAAGAAGTACCAGACATCCTGGAGCATCCTGATAAGGTAGTCCAGTGATTTTTGTTAGCAAGTAAACCAGCTACTTTTTAGAAAAAGCAATTACATCCTCTATTGCTACTTCTATTCTATTCATCAACAACTGTGGTGGCTTCCAGAAATTTAGAAAGAGAAGAATAGTGTACTGGCTGGTTTTGTGTCAATTTGACCCAAGCTAGAGTCATCACAGAGAAAGGAGCCTCAGCTGAGGAAATGCCTCCATGAGATCCAGCTGTAAGGCATTTTCTCAACTAGTGATCAAGGGGGAGGGCCCAGCCCATTGTGGGTGGTGCCATCCCTGGGATGGTAGACCTGGGTTCTATGAGAAAGCAGAATGAACAAACCAGGAAGCAAGCAAGTAAGTAACATCCCTCCAAGGCCTCTGCATCAGCGCCTGCTTGACCTGCTTGGGTTCCAGTCCTGACTTCCTTTGGTGATGAACAGCAATGTGGAAGTGTAAGCTGAATAAACCCTTTCCTTCCCCAACTTGCTTCTTGGTCATGATGTTTGTTCAGGAATAGAAACCCTGATTAAGACAAATAGCATTTGTGATTAGAAAAGCTGAGTCACCCAAATTTGACTCAAAACAGGGTCCTCTTATGTTGCATAGGCTGGCCTTGAACTCTTGATCCTTCTGTCTCAGTCTGCTGAGTGCCAGGTTTACAGGTGTGCACCATCACCCTCATCTCCAGGAACTTTTTTAAAGGAGGAAAAATATCTGCACCTGCACCTTAAAGGAGAAACACAAGAGTGACAGAAATGTTCATCTTTACTTAGTTTAAATTTCAATTTCATGGTGTAAAAGGAAGTTATTTTAATTTTAGCATATAAGAGGTCATGTCATCCTCAAAACTAACATTTTATCTACAATTTCTTTTGCTGGGAAGAGATACTTTCATCTTTCTTTATGGTGCTTCTGATGGATTGACCAGGTATGGCTCCCACATATTTATGTGTTTAAATGCTTGGCAGACAAGAAGGGGCAAGATTAGGAAGTGTGGCCTTGTTGGAGAAATTGTGTCACTGCTGGGGAGGACTCTGAGGTTTTCTATGGTCAAGCTCTGCCCAGTGTTGGGGGTGGTTCTGATGCTTTGATTGGGAATTTGCTTGTGACTGCTGAAGGTCCTGTTGCCCGATTGGTTCTTGATCAATCAATAAAGATGCCAGAAGCTAATGACTGGGTGGAAATGGCATGACTTTCAGGTTCCCACAGGTAGGCTAGGAGAAGCAGGAGGAGGAGGAAAGGGAATTATCCATGCTTCAGAGGGAGAGAGAGTCAGCAGCCATGTGAGATCTCGGGTGGAGTGGCCATTGGCTGCTTTCCCAGGCGGGAGATTAGAAACGAAACTAAGCCGAGAGCACATGTAGGGTGTTGAGCAAGACGGTAACTAAGCAACTAAGCTAAGGGCAGATAAAGTGTTGAGCAAGGAGTAAGAAAAGGCATGCTAGCCACAGGAGGCAGAAAATCCCAGCCACTGAACCACATTAGTCAAGGGAGGCTTAGAAGAGCAGAGCCGCTAAGCCATAAGGCAGGTAAAAATTGAGCTGTGTGTGTGTGTGTGTGTGTGTGTGTGTGTGTGTGTGTGTCTTTCATCTGAAGAGCCAAGGGAAACAGGGTGGTGGCTAGTAACATGGTCTGCCCAGAGCTTAAGTGGGGTAGTAGAAACTACATGCTACATCCTATGCTCGAGTTCTGCCCAGTGTGGGATCCAGTTCTCCTAGTTGCCTTCAGATCAAGATGCAGATGTTTTGGCTCCTCCAGCACCAAGTCTGTCTGCATGATGTCATGCTTCCCACCATGATGATAATGGACTGAAATTCTAAGCCAGCCCCCAATTACTTGCTCTCCTTAATAAGAGCTGCCTTGGTCATGGTGTCTCTTCATAGCAATGGAGTTCTAAGACAGTGTTGAAAGCCTTCAAGGTCCTAATTAATCTGACCTATGTGATCTTCACTTCCATATGCCCACATAGAGACCATGCTTAACCCAGATCTGCTGGGTTAGCTTCTCTGTGGAGAGGAGACCTTGCAGGGTACAACTAAGGACAAAGAAAATGATAAGGACAAGGGCTAGGGAGCATCATGGGAAGCAACATTGGAACCTTGGCTTTTGGTATCTCAGCTGCCTTCAGATATTTGTTGCAATCTCTGCCAATCTTGTCTTATCTTTGGTTTCGCCAGTTTCTCTAATTTTTTATCTGGATTCATCATCTGCTCTTTCCTCTCTTGGAGGATTTCCCATGCATAATGAGTAATGAGTCAGTAATTACGTTCTATGAGGTCCATTTGCAAGCCTCCTACCCCGCTCTGGCTCTCATGCAGACTTGCAGAAACTGGGTAGCTGTTTTCTCCGGGTCTGAGCATCACTTTTCTCCCAAACCTGTGACAGAGAGGTGATTGAAGATTGTTCCCATAAATAGCATACATTTCTTCACCTTCTGGTGCTTCAGCTTGTCCTCTTGAGACAGAGTCCAGCTGGCTGGATATGAAGGCTTATGCCAGGTGGGTCTCACCAGGCACTTTTGTCAACCTTGGAGGCTGATACTATTGACTGCAGGAAGGAGTTGTGTTAGTAACTGAACATTTTAATTAATTTATTTTTATATCTCGGTGTGTGTGGTGAAGGGCTTGTGAGCTTTTCTATGGGCTGTATATGCAACAGAACGCAGTTCTGATTACTTGTCACATATTTAATTGGAAAATGTCTTTGATCCTGGGTATGCTTTATTATATCTGGGCAAGAAAAAAAAAACCACTTGTTACCATTTGAATTTGTTGCTAGAATCTAGGGGAAGTCTCTGGCAAACCTATGAAATAAATATAAGGCACAACTGAAGCTCTAACCTAGTTGCACTGAGTCCTAACAGCAAAGTCACTTATAATAGAAATCCATATCCATGCCTATAAAAACCATAGAATTAAGGGTGGTGAATAGTTACTGTAGTTACATCAGGAAGGCAGCTCTGGGGCCAGTGAGATGGCTCAGTGGGTGAAGCCACCATGCTCTGCGAGGTCAACCATTTTAAAGCACAGGATCAAATAGCATTTGTAAACCACTAGCTCTACAGAGCTCTAGGAAGTTTTAGCATCCTAAAAGGAAAGCCCACTTCGTAGTTATTTTCAGTAGTTTCAGTTACCATAGTGAACTGCTGAGGGTTGGTCTGGTGTTGCTGTTGCTATGTATTTAAATGCTAAATTCTGCACCCCAAGATCTGGTTGCCCCAAGAAGAGCAAATTCCCATGTTCATCAGCTTTTGTTGTGTGAACCTTGCTCCCCAATTTAAAACTATGGGTAAAGTAAAACTGGCAACAGCCGGTTACTGGGGAAGGTAGAAGGAAGCGGGGCTTGGATGACCAGGCTGGGGTCTCAGGTAGGGCACTTGAGAGGAGGAGAGAAGAAGGAAAGAAGGAGCTCTGAGGAGAAAGAAGATGGGTGGGGGTGTCAGGAGGTCTCTATTAGACATGAGGGACTGGCAGCATGTGCCAGAATGAAATGGACTCTGAGGACAGGCTGGTGGAGCAGAAATAATCTGGGAAGACCCAAACAGCAAGTATTTGGGAAGCACAACTGGGGAAGTAGCCAGTCTAGCCATTAGAAAACTAGATTGGTGGTAGCCCCCCCCCCCCAGTAATCGTGCAAAAGCGAAATTAATTAATTAATTAATTAATAAAATAAAATAAAATAATCTGAGACTCATTCATTTGAAGCTAGACAGGGATAGGAATAATTAAATTAATTTACAATGAACCAAGATACAAAAATATGGAATGGAAAATTCTAGAAATAAGCAATTCAAATGTTTTAAATCACATGCCATTCTGAGAAATGTGATGGAATCGCACATGTCCTGCTTCAACCAGCTTAGAACAAGAATTATCCTTTGTCCAGTTTTCACATCATGTTTGCTGCCTACCTGTGAGTCAGTGGATAGCCACCTGGGTTATCAGCTCTGCTGTTACAGTATCACAGTGTTGGGTTTAAGTAACTTTTATCTAATGGTGGTCTCAGAGCCTGAGAGTAGGGACACTAGGAAAATACTTTAGTGAGGGAAGAAAAAAAACATCCAAATGCTAGGCCGGGGAGATGGCTCAGTGGATAAAATGCTTGTTATACACACATGAGAACTTGAGTTCAGATGCCAATACCCGTGCAAGAGCAAACATCTATAGTGGTGTATAACTACAACTCTAGTGTTGGAAGAGGCTGAGGCAGGGGGATCCTGACCTATGGTTTTAGGCACCTACCGGCAGACTTAGGATCTATCTTTTGAGAATAAGAACTACTGAGCCATTGAACTGTCAATCTCCATGGTGCCACTGAACCTGATTTGGTGTGTAATTACATAGGTTAATTCTAATGTATAGCCAGGATGAGCACCATCACTTAGCAGGATTCTAGTCTTCTCTGGGGCTTTCCTACATAAAGCTCCACCCTTTTTCTAGATGACAGGCAGCCAAGACAATGATCTACTTTAGAAATATCAGACGAGTTCTGCTTTTCTTGCCCCAGCCACAGGAGTAGCCAATAGCAACCAAGCTCCTTCCCTTTAGTACCCTCCTCATTCTGTGCTCTCTCCCTGAAGTCTGCTTCCAGGGCTGTAGCTCCTAAGCAGCCCATTAATTCCTCTCTTGGGTCAGAATCTCACCTCAAAGTCAAAGAACTTTGAGGAATGCTGTCCTCAAAACAGAACAGGCAGTATTTCTCCATCAGAAGCAGCTGGGAATACTTGCAAGCTCCCCTCAAGAGCCAGCCTGTCTATGTAGCAGCTTGGAAGGAAGGCAGGAAGGGCCCTGAGATCCTCACCTGAGATCCTCACCTCCCTGATCCTTCTCCTGCTCAGGTGTAAGTACTTCTGCCCCAGTCACTGTGGTCTCAAGGTCTCAAAGATGCTCTTGTATTTTAAGTATGGAAGATGACCTGTAAAGGAGACTCTACCGATGCTGCGTGGGGGATGTCATTAACCATTGCAGGGCTGAGACTTGGGTGGTGTTGCTATTTGAAGGTCACCCCAGGTACTGTCAGGAACCCCTCACCCATGCTTTGTGGGTAAACCTGATAAACTTTGTTTCGTTGCATAGACTCAGGTGAGCTGAGCTCTTTATCTCCATCTGCTGGTGTTGCCCTCTGTGGAGTAAGAAGCTGTTTGCTTCATTTCACCCAACACCATGCTAGCCTTAAACATCAGCTGTCACATTCTCAAGCCTCCTGGAGTATTTGCTTTTTAAAGACATATTTATTTTATTTTATGTGCATGTTTCACACCCGTGTGTGTGTGTGTGTGTGTGTGTGTGTGTATGTATGCGCGCGCACGCACGCACGCGAACGTCATGGGCTTGCTTGTGGCCCTTGAAAGCCAAGAGAGGATGTCAAATCCGTTGGAGCAGGAATTATAGGCGGTTATGAGCTGCCATCTGGGTGCTGGTAATTGAAATGGAGCAGCAAATAGTCAGGCTGGAGAGATGGCTCAGTGGTTAAGAGCTCTGACTGTTTTTCCAGAGGTCCTGAGTTCAATTCCCAGCAACCACATGGTGGCTCACAACCATCTGTAATGGGATCCCATGCCCTCTTCTGGTCTGTCTGGATACAGTGACATTGAACTCACATACCTAAAATAAATAAATATAAAAATAAGAGAGAGAGAGAGAGAGAGAGAGAGAGAGAGAGAGAGAGAGAGAGAAGCAAATAGTCTAACTGCTGAGTATTCGTCTAACTCATTTGTTTTTTGTTTGTTAGTTTTGTTTTGCATGACAGGGTTTTTCTGTGTAATAACCCTGGCTGTCCTGGAACTCACTTTGTACACAAGACTGGCCTTCAACTCAGAGAGGTCTGCCTGTTTCTGCAGTGTTGGGATAAAAGATGCATGCTAAGGAGCCTGGCTTTCATTTGTTTAAATGAAGGGAAAGGGATTAGAATGCTGGAGAGTTTTTTCTAATTGGGGGAGGAAAGGGTGATTTTTGGAAGTGAAGGATCCTGTTCTGGTAACTTGTTACTTTGAGTAATACAGATGTAAAAAGCAGTGTTTGAAGTTTCCAGAGAAGCTGACAGACATGATACTTTTAGAACCTGTACTCTCACCTGAAAGACAAGAATAATTCAGCCCTCCAGGGGTTGTGTTTCATTACATGGCAGCCCTCAGAAAGAAGTCCTGGTTGAACATACACTCATTACAAGGATAATGAGTAGCTAAGGTGTGGTGCTGATAGAGCAATTGTCTGGTATGCACAGATTTGGCACTGCCCAAAAGAAAAATAATAGTAAGTCAAACTGGCTTCTCTGTAAGTGGCCTGAGACCATCTGTGAAGAATCGTTCACTATTTACTTGGTGGACAAACACCCCAAACCATACATACCCAGAGGTCCAATTGTCCCAGAAGAGAAGGCTTCACAGAGAAAGAAAGAAAAAAAAAAATCTCAGAAGAAAACTTTCCATTGCTGTGACAAACAGCTGAGGTTAAATCAGCCTCAAAGGAGGAATGCTCGCTTTATTTTGGCTCACAGTTTCAGGGTCCAGTTGACTGGCCTCTTGCTCTGGGCCAGCGATGGCTCAGTAAGAAAGGATGGGAGCATGTGGCAGAGGTCATCTGGTCAGCTCGTGGGTGCTAGGAAACAAGAGAGGAAGAGGCCAGTGTCTCCATACCTCACTTCAAGGGCAAGGCCCCAGTGACCTAACTTTCTTCCACTAAGTCCCTCTTCCCAAAGCCTGTCAGCTCCCTGCAGAGCTTCAGCCTGGTGACCAAGCCTTGGCGCATGGGATACTATTTATGACCTAAACCGTGACAGCGCATGAGTACATTCAGCTAAAAATAAACGCAAAGAGTAAAAAGACACTGACTCATTCATAGATTTGCCAGAATGTCGGCCAATCAACAGATCATACACAGATAAGAACCACTGAGTGGCAGAACTTAAGTAACTCTAGTCACCGGGTGCCATCTGCTGCGACTTGTCCTGCCATCACCTCTGGCTCTGGAAGCCAAGTGTCCTGTTTTCTGTGTTGCCTCAGAAACGGGGTTTCTGCCTTCTCCATTCCCCCCCAGCTAGAATTAGCCATGGTTCCTGCTTCTTTGTCTCACCAGCTCCCAGTGTTAAACCTGTAAACCCCAGGTTCATCTGCTTGGCAAAATGTAGGCTATTTGGCCCTGAGCAGGCAGGGCAAACCTGGCCTTTTCAGTATGAGGAGTAGCAGAAGGTCCCGCTAAGACTCCTAAGGGGAGTGTTGCTCCAGTGGGGGAGGGGCTCAGACCCTGAACAGCCAAGAACCGGACCTGTTTCCTTTCAAGTTGCAATATAAACTGTATGAAACGTTTATTGTAAACCAAATTGATGTGCTGGCCCTGGCTGTTAGTGCTTTGTTGGAATTGTTGCTTACTTCCCAGCATTGCTCCCGTATTCAGTCACGTGACCTCCAATCCTTGCAAGGCACCCCGGTAGATAGTACATGAATAAGATGTTCTGCGGGTGGATGCTTATGGGCGGCTTCCTCAGATTCTGTTCCCCACTGTTTCCTTGTCACACCGTTGATTTCCACTGTTGAAATGGCTTAGGGGAGTCAGACATCATCAAAGACCTTAAGTCGTAAGCTTAGGTTATATATCTTCTCCCTGGCCACAGTAATCATTTAATAGGTAGGCTTGAGACCCAAGTTTCTCCAACCTTTCTGAAACCAGATATTTGGCTACCCCAAGGCTACTATGTTTTTCTCGCCAAGTGTAAATCAGAAAACACCAGTGGCTTTGGGAGCTTCCAGCAACCTTTTTGGAATCACGTGAGGAGTCAGACTTAGATGAACTAAACATTGCAGAAGGCAAGGCCAAGGGGCAAAAAATAAACTAGGCTTTTGGATAAAGCAAAGCCTGTAACCATATTTCTCCTTTGGGCTTCTCAGTTATATGAGCCAATAAATCCCATTTATTATTTAAGCAAGACTGAGTCAGGTATTTTAATACCAACAAGTGAAAGTATCTGGTACCTGCTTCCTTCCCTGCCTGTCTCACGGGGGTGGTATTGGCTTATATATAGTCTTTCAGAAATATAGATTAAAATCACTATCCTGGTTTTGTGATTCAGTAGCAGTGACTGATGGCCTGGAAACTAGTTCTAACTGACATTTAAACTAGGGACAGAAGTGCAGCTCTCGGGCAGAGCATTTGGCAGCCTTGGCTTCCATATCCAACACTAAAAAAAAAAAAAAAAAAAAAAAAAAAAAAAAAAAAAAAAAAAGGCACCTTTTAAACAGAACAGTCCTATACACGGGCTGTATATGGATTGGGTTCAAGGCCAACCTGGGCTATACTGTGAGACAGGTCTCAAAGCAAAACAGAAGAGGAAATAGGATAGGCCGATAAACAAAGCCAGTCTGAAATGTCAGTAAACATTTCTCATTTCCCTTTTGCACAGAAGGAGGAAGACACAAAGGAACTAAGAAGCTGTCAGACAAGTCAGGCATGGTGGCATGCATCCTTAATCCCGAGACTTGGGAGGCAGAGGCAGGCACATCTCTGTGAGTTTGAGGCCAGCCTAGTCTATAAGCAAGTTCTAGGATAGCCCCAGATGTTACACAGAGAAATTCTGTCTCAAAAACAAACAAAAACAAAACAAAATTTTGTCAAACAAGAAAGCAAATAATAACATCAATAAAATATCAAACGAACAGCAAAACCTATTCCAGTTTTTAATTTTGTCAATGTATGAAGGTTTTCCCTACATGTATGTATGTATGTGTATCATGTAGACACCTGGTGCCGGTGGAGGTCAGCAGAGATCTTCTGGAAATGGAGTTACAGGCATTTGTGAGCAGCCATGTGGGTGACAGGAACCAAAGTCAGGTCCTCTGCAAGAACGGCCAGCACTTTAAACCTCAGAGCCAAGTCCTCAGCTCCACGCCCACCTATCTAAACATAGGCTCCTTAAGAGCACATCTTAAGATAGGAATGTCTGATTCACTGGGGGAGTGTCTTGAGGAGAAACCTATGGAGGCTTAAAGGAAGCAAAATAAAGGAAGAAGAAGCTAAGCAGAGATAAACAAACTCTGGTTACAATCTAATTCCATAAGAAAGCATTGCCCCACCCAAAGATTGGAGGTAAACTGTAACCTGGCAAAGAGTGGGCTGCAGGTTAAAGCTGCTCTTGTCAGATCAGAGAAATCTTCTCAGAAAAGGCGTGGGAGGAGCTAGGAGGTGGGTAATGACGACAACAGCTGCAAAGAACTGATGGGCCAAAGTCCATCTTGAGTTGTCTCTTTATTAACCCTTTCCTTTCAGAAATAGAATCACTCAATTTCCCTTCTTGTAACACAGCAGGGAACGGATGAAATTTCTGGCTGGGCTGCCTGGTCCCCTCGTCTCTTCTGGCTCTTTAAGCTGATGGTTCTCTGCAGTCCTGAGTTAAGCCTTCAGATTTGATCCCCCCCCCCCACCCGCAGGCCCTAGCCACATAGAAGCTCACCTGCATATCGCATTTCATTTCTTTGTTAATGATCAGTGAACCTTAAAACCATTCATGGATTCTTTCTACAGTTCTCACCGATGTGTGCCTCTGTTCCAGGCTTACCTGTGACTGCCCTTCACTTTTTCCTACTGTGAGTCACATATGGGTATAATGTGCACACACTGTGTGCAGAGCAAAGTGCCAATGAGCGCCATGTTGTGTGTGGGAAGGGGGTCCGCAGGTGGGGCCCGTGTCTGCACCTCTGCTCTATGTCTTGCTGTATCCTTACCTGAGCCAGCTAGTGGCAACTTAAAACAAGGATCCTCTCAGGGGTTCCCTGCCAGCATGCAGTGCTGTTGTGAGCATTGTTTGGGATAATGTACACAAAGGCACACTTAAATTTAAGGGCGGTGTTATTACACAGACTGTGATTGACATGATGTTTTCTCTTTCTTATTCCAAATTTGCTCTCAGGAGGATCAGGAGTTTGATGTTATTCTCAGCTATTTATTGAGTTTGAGGCCATCCTGGCCTATATGAGACCCTGTCTCACACACAAAACAAAAAAAAAAAAAAAAAAAAAAAACCAAAAACAAAAGAAAATTCACCAGTAACCTCTGCACTGCTAAATTCAGTGGTTTAGTCCTAGTTCCACTTGCACTCTGAGTAAACACATTCTTTCTCCTTCAGACACACTGTTTTCTCATCTCTCTGTCTCACCCCTCCTTTCCTCCCTTCTTTCTACCTTCCTCCCTCCCTCTCTCCCTTCTTTCCTCCCTCTCTCCCTTCCTCCTTTCCTTTCTTCCTTCCTTTCTTCCTTTTTCTTTCACTTTCTTTTCCGAGACTGGCAAACTAGCCTTGAACTCTTTTATATCCCAGAGTGGCCTCGATCTCTCTATTTTTTTCCCTCACTTCCCAGGTGCTGGGATTATAGCATCCACAACATACTTGACAAGGAAACATAGTCCTTGGGCTGGAGAGATGGCTCAGCAGTTAATAGTACTGATTGCTCTTCCAGAGGTCCTGAGTTCAATTCCCGGCAACCACATAGTGGCTCACAACCATCTGTAAGGGGAAATCTAATGCCCTCTCCTGGTGTGTCTGAAGACAGCAATGGTGTACTCACATACATAAAATTAATAAATCTTAAAAATAAAAAGAAAGAAGTACAGTCCTCACGTGGCTTTCAAGAACTTTCTGCTCTCATGACCTTTCTCCCACTTACTGACCACTTGGAGGATGTTCTTTCATTCTTCCATTTAGCACCTGCACCCATCATCCCACCTGCACCCATCACCCTACCTGCACCCATCATCCCACCTGTAACATCACCCCAGCTGCACCCATCATCCCACCTGCACACATAATCCCACCTGTACACATCATCTCACCTGCATACATCATCCCACCTGCATGCATCAAAGGGCCCCAGGAGAACAGAGTCCAGGGTTCACATAGATGTTTCCAGCTCGCTTCCTTTTCTCTCACTCCTGTGGTGATCCTGCCTCACAGGTCACATGTGTCCCTCCCTTGGATTCAAGTGGAGAGGTTCAGCAAGGATCTCTCCTAGGACCTCATATTTATATTTCCAACTGCCTATTTCACTCCTTCCATGTCTAATAGGCATGCCTACAAATGCAGCATCAGCTGCTTCCCCACAAGCCTGCCCTGCCTCAATTTTTCTTCCCAAGTAAATAGCACTTTTCCCTTTATTGTTGGCTGATTAGCTTATATCCTGGCATTATCAGTAATTCTTCTAGTTCTGTTACACTAACTCATTAACACATTTTTTCATTCTACTTCCAGGATGTATTTAGAGTACACTACTTCTCAACATTTCTGCTTCTACCAAGTGTGGGAAACCGAATGCGGACGCCATTACAAGATGGTGCTGGCTCCCTCACGGTTTGAGGTAAACAACTTTATATATAGCAATGCTCTTGTCAGCTAAGGTGCTGCACCCTGCGCATGTGCAGTACATAACCTATCTCCGGCCAATCCCCGAGGCCTCTGGTGTCAGCAGACTGGTGACAACCAATCATGGCAAGCCCGTATGTGCTTCTCCCTATATAAGCGGACAGCTAGGGTAGTTTGGGGCCCCTCGCTTCCTGCTCTCTCCTTCAATCAAGAGGCTCCCACAATAAAGCGTGTGGTGGTCGTCTTTCCTTGCTGGTCGAGGAGCGCGCTGCAACCAAGACCTGTTCCAAACCATCTATCATCCATAGGCAGGGATCCTGCAATGAATAAAAAAACAAACAAACGGGTTGAGGTGCAGGGTGAGGCAAACACTGGCATTCATCTCTGCTTCATGACTGCAACACAACGTGACCACTTCACTCACAGCTGTCACATGCTGTCCCTACCATTTCGGACTGAATCCCCCTTATACCATCAGCTCAAACAATCTGTTTTTTTTTTTCCCCCTTCAGCTGCTTCTGTCAAATATGCCACAGCAGGGAGAAGGATAACTAATACATTGTTTAAACCCCATTTATTTTGAATATTCACTTTCCATCTGTTCATATTCATGCCTTGTATGTTATATAAGTTCTCTTAAAGGCAGGGTCCTTTTAGTGGTGATGGTGATTCAGGGCCTCATGGATGAATGCTAAGCCCTCGGTCAAGCAGCTATAGCCCCAGGCCAGATGCTTCTCTCTGTTTTGTTTGTTGCTGTCAATTATGTCTGGTATATACGATACATACATAATAAGTATTTGTTGAATAAATGAATGGAGTGTGCTCACACGTAAGCTGAGAATTCTTAGTTGCCACGTTGATCTGGGAAGAGAGCTGCTGGCATTCAGCCGGGCCTCGGCGCTTCTCTTCAGTTCACATGCACTTAGGCATCATCCAGCCTGCTCAACTCACGTGAAGGCAGACTTTGAGGACACTGCTTCAGAAATTGTTCCCACTTCTTCCTACACACACACACACACACACACACACACACACACACACACACACGTACACACACACACACACACACACACACACACACACGAGTCTAGAACTCAGAAGTGAGGCAAGAAGAATAGGAGTTCAAGACCACACTCAGCCACGTAGTGGGTTGGAGACCACCCTAGGGTGCAGGAGGCTCCATCACAAAAGAAAAAGCAAACAAGCTTGCCCATTCTGGATTTCAAACAGGCACCTCAAGTCTGAAAAGTATCACGTCCTTTCCCCACCCCCAAGCTCCTCACACACAGCTTCTTTTCTTCTGAAGTCTTTTCTTTTCTTTTTTTTCTTTCTTTTTTTCTTTTGGTACTAAAAAGCCACCTTCCTTGTCACCCTCACTGGCTTGTCATCTCTGTTTTCTTCCTTCCTTTGTTCTTACCCAGGAAATTATTAAACCCTGTAAACCCAACCTCCTAATCATCCCTCAATTACTTTCCTTCTTAAGATTTATTTATGTGCATGAGTGTTTTGCCTGCATGTATGAATAAGGATCACATGTGTGCCTGCTACCTGTCAGGTACCAGGTCAGATGAGGGTGTTGAATCCTCTGGCCCTGAAGTTATGCGTGGTTGAGAACCACTATGTAGGTATTGGGAACAAACTTGGGTCTTCTACAAGAACGGAAAGTGCTCTCAGTTGCTAAGCCGTCCCTCCAGCCCACTCTTGAAAAATAATTTTATGTGCATGGGTGTTTTGCCTGCATGTATTCATGTGCACCATATGCATGCAACGCCATTGGAGGCCAGAAGAGGGAGTCTGATTCCCCTGGAACTGGGGTCATAGACAGTTATGAGCCACCTTGTCCATGCTGGGAATTGACCCTGGGTCCTCTGGAAAAACAGCCATCTCTCCAGCACCAAATCTCTTTGTCTTTTTGAATTTAACAAGCCAGCTATTGTTTAAAGGGACCTTCTTTAGCCTGCTCCACACACTTGGTGAATTCTTGCTAAAGTGTTATCTAAAGGATCCTCACACATAAGGTTCTGTAACTTTTCTGTTTGATGTGGAATAACACAAGCCCTGCCCCCTGCATGGCATTCTAAGTTGCTCCGTATTTGGCTATCCTACCTTTATGGCTTTGTCCCTTACTGCTTCTATCAATGAGTTTTCGGTTCTAGGTGTCGTTCTCTGCATACTTTGCTGGTCCTTCTCCCTGGAGTGCTTTGCTCCATCTCCCCCCCCCCCCCAATTTGGGAACTTTTAAAAAGAATACTATTAAGAAGAAAGCTAAAGTTTGGGTATAGTTTACTGATACAGCATTTGCCTAGTAGGCACAATGCTGTGGTTTCAACCCCTAGAGCACATGTGCATGGGCGCGCGCGCTCACACACACAAAACCGTGCTTTGTTATGCATTATACAAGTAAATCATTTCATTTGATTTTTATAAAAATAAAAGAACTTTCTCAAGGACAGTGGTTCTCAACTTTCCTAATGATGTGACCCTTTAATATAGTTTCTCCTGTTGTGGTGACCCCAACCATAAAATTACTTTCGTTGCATCATAACTGTACTTTTGCTAGTGTTAACAAATGTTAGTGTAAATACTTGTGTTCTGCTGGTCTTAGGAGACCCCTATGAAAGAGTTATTGATCCCCAAAGGGTTTACAACCTACTGGTTGAGAACTACTGCTCAAGGTGAAGAATCTAGAAAATGATCTACCAGAACCTAGTACTGACATCAAAGCCAATGAGCTAGCATAATGGAGGTTTTCTCTGGCTCCAACGCTTTTTTCTTTTGTATTCCGAAAGCAGGTGTTTGTCTTTAAGTTCATGACATAGAAACAATGTAACAGAGGTCAAACACCCAGATTTTCAGGTCCAGTTTCTAGAGCTTGCCTGGAGTGACATTGTGCCTCAATGTCTTTATTTTTAAAATGGAAACAGTAGTACCTACCCCTTCCAACTGTGAGTCCACCAGTGTTGTTGCAAAATCCCATGCCATATAGCCTTGCCCAGACTTATGTTCCCTGGTCCCTCATTAGATTCTGCCTCAGAGGGGAAAGAGATCTTCCCCATTCATCTTCCAATTCTCTTGAACTCACAAAGCAGAAATTTCAATAGCTTGTGTGCTCCATAAATGACTGCCATATTAAGTTTATAAGTGTGTAGGTGTTGTGCCAGACAACGAGACATTTACAAGTGTATGATCATACTGTTTTAATTGTGTACAAATCTTTTGAAGAAAGTAGTTATGGAATAGGCTGGCTATCTACTAGCTTCTACCTTGTTTTTTAAAAAAATCCAGATTTTTACCACTCAGCTACTTAAAAAAAAAAAAAAAGCTTTCTCCAAGTTTGTTATTTGTGAGCCAATGCTTTTGTGGGAGGCAGAGTAGGAAAGGGACACCTGTTACAAGCTCCCAGGCTTCTGGAACAGAGGGTAGTATTCATCTGTGGGTAACTACAAAGCCAGCCCTCCTCCCCTCTGTGCCCCCTTCGCTAAGCAGTGACCTGGTCTGTAGCTTTGGGTTTCATGACAGGGCCAAGTTGTACTTGGAAGGAAGTAGGATACAGTCCTTTCAGAGCCCAGGTCTGCACCGTGGGAGGCCTAAGGATGCCAGAGAGGGCACTGACTAAAGTTACAGGCCATTATTCCACTGAAGCTTGTTTATTTGTGTTTCAGCCACCCTTCCTAGGTGAAGCCACCCTGCCAAGGCCATCCAGAGAAGAGAGAAAAATTATAGAGGAGGAAATATTTGATTAGAGGTTAATGTGTCTTCTGGGCTCTTTCGATTTGAGTGATTGCAAAAATGCACAGTGTAATGATTAAGCACTCCCAGAGGAGAAGAGGGTCTCTCTCCAAGGAGCTGGAGAGATGAGTTACAGCCCTTGTGGGTGATACAGTCTGGACAGGAAGAAGTGTTCTCAAAACCAGAGTGGCAGTGTGTTGTGTAAGCAATTTCCTTCAAGATTCAAACTTTCCGTCTTGGAGGCATGCTTACTAAGATGTGTAATGTTAAAGGTGGAGGAGAAACTTTGTTTCTTGCTGGGAATCTTCATTCCCTCCAGAAGTAAACACCTCAAGTCCCGAACTGACCAGATTCACTAGACTCCTCCCTCTCTAAGGATATAAGCAGTAAAGACAGCTAAGACGCACTCTCAGACCTGCTGAGCTACCTAGAAGAGGCTGAGGGAGGATGCAGAGAGCAGCTATCTAGAGGATACTTAAGCCAACCGAATTGACTGGGAGAGGCACCATCAACGTGTTGTATTGCCTGAAACTTGTATAGTGCCCTCCAGTTTCCCAGTTTATGAACCATCACCCATAATGGGGTGGGCTTTTGGCGACCCAGCCACTGTCTTTGAGCAATTTCTTCTCCTGTAAGTAACTCCTGACTCATATTCCTGTAAATAACCTCAATAAAATTTATTGATTCACCAAGTTGGGTTTTAGTGGCATTCTTGCTTTGGTCTGTCATTGGTTCCCTATCTGGGGTGAATAGAGGACTAGTTCCACACAGCACTGCTTGTTACCATGACAATGTTCAATTTGGAGCCAGCCTGCCATCCTCTCTCTCTGGGTTGGCAGGAACTGTCCCATTTCACTCCTAAAGTCATTTGCATCCATTTCTTTCCACCTCCACCAGCTTCACTCTTGTTCAAGGACTTGGTGCCTTCTTGGACTATGTGCTTCTTGTAAGTTTCTTGGCTTCATGTTTAAGATCACCTATTCCATTCTTCAAATTACCGTCAAGGGGGATTTTTATAAATTAGCTTCAAACCCATCCTTAGCTCTCTAAGGATACACCCCTTCACCAGTAACCTGGACCTACAAACAATTCTAGAACTCGTAGTCTCTGCACGCCAATCTTGCAACCTCCTGTGCATGCTCTTCCCTCTACCCAGAATTCTTCCCTTCCCTCTTAGTTTTTTCTGTCTCTTTGGTTTCCTCCTCCTCTGAGTGAATGAAGATATACTCGGGAATTCCCCCACAGATGTGTTGCATTGTTCAACCCTGCACTGGATCTCAATGCATTGCTTCCCAGCATCCAGCTTTAACATATCAGTAATCAGTGAATTTCACTGGCCCTATGAGGATTCTGTTAGAGTTCAGAAAAGAGACCTCAAACTATCCAGCACTGACCGAAGGGAATACTGATGGTTATAATAGATATGCTCTTAGATGGGTCAGAAGTTCTCATTTGATAAAAGGATTGCCAAACTTCAACTTTCTTCAAAACTGATTAAACCCTACTTGGAAGGTTAGGTTTTCTGGACTAACCCAAATACCTTGGGGGAATTACACTTGCCAAGCAAGTATTTCTAGACATGCCAAATCTATATCTTGAAGACAGCATTCCAAAACTCTAGCTATGGTTGTACAGAGGTGATCTAAATGCTCCTACTCAAAAAAAGTGTGAGAGGAGGCCAAGATTACTAAAAATGAAACGAGAGCTGAGAGCAGAACACGTAGAAGATAGTTACAGTCCAACACTCTTAAATAGCCAATGAAACAGAGCACATTAACACAGAGGGAGCCTACTATGGCAGTTTCCACTTTATAAAGGAGACGTCTGGTCACGTGGCAAGTCAAAACATAGAATTGATTGCTTTATGAGGTGTCTCATTCTTATCAAGTGCATGCAAGTAGATGGGCTCAAGCTCAGGCAGAATCCATGGCGGGGGGGGGGGGGGGTGGGGGGGGAGAAGATGCAAAGGAGATGGGACTAAGGAGGTCTTTGCTTCTTCAAGGAGGTCAAGATTTTTCTAACTTCCTGATTTTCTCAGGAGTCCTTGAATCTTCGGAACCCTTTGAGTCTTTTGATTATTGACTCCAAAGCATTAAAACTGAGAAATTGCATTAAAAGCTGAGAATTGCAACAAAGAAGGGAGTTAGTAAAAGCTCTCAGAGAATTTCAGAGAAGCCATCAGGAAGAGACTGGGGGAAAACGAGAGAAGTAGAAGAGGAAATAGGGAGGCGGGAAGACATAGAGGAGAACCGTAGTGAAGGAAAGGAAAGTGACTAAAGTCCTTAGGGATTGGAGTGGAGAAGACACGCCCAGAGGGAAAATCGTCCGCTTTAAGGAAAGCCCCGCCCCCTAGCATGACGCCCAAAAATTCAGGGCTACGATTGGCCGAGACTGAAGGGCGGGATGGGGTTGCTAGGCGCGGAGGGGATCCGGCGGGCCGCCGCCGCCCGGAGTGCGGAGCCGCTGGAGCGGAGCTGTATTAGCGGCGTTGCTGGAAGATGGCGAGCGGCCGGGATGAGCGGCCGCCCTGGCGGCTGGGACGCCTGCGGCTGCTGCCGCTGCCAACGCTGCCGCTGCTGCTGCTGCTGCTGTTGAGGAGTTCGGCCCTGGCGGCGCACATCAAGAAGGCTGAGGCGACCACGACGACCGTCGGCGGCTCTGAGGCGGCCGAGGGCCAGTTTGACCACTACTACCACGAAGCGGCGCTGGGCGAGGCACTGGAGGCTGCGGCGGCCGCGGGGCCGCCTGGCCTGGCGCGTCTCTTCAGCATTGGCAGCTCGGTGGAGGGCCGGCCGCTCTGGGTGCTGCGCCTCACGGCCGGCCTGGGGCCGCCGCCCACCACAGCCGCCGCGGGGCTGGACGCTGCGGGGCCGCTGCTGCCCGGCCGGCCTCAGGTGAAGCTGGTGGGTAACATGCACGGCGACGAGACGGTGTCACGCCAGGTGTTGGTCTACCTGGCCCGTGAGCTGGCGTCGGGCTACCGCCGCGGGGACCCGCGCCTTGTCCGCCTGCTCAACACCACCGACGTGTATTTGCTGCCCAGCCTGAACCCAGATGGCTTCGAACGCGCTCGCGAGGGTGACTGCGGCCTCGGCGACAGCGGCCCGCCTGGGACTAGCGGCCGTGACAACAGCCGAGGCCGCGACCTCAACCGCAGCTTCCCTGACCAGTTCAGCACCGGAGAACCACCTTCCCTGGATGAGGTGCCAGAGGTGCGTGCCCTCATCGACTGGATCCGCAGGAACAAGTGAGTGTTGCCTGACTGTGCACTGACCCACGTGAGCCTTCGAGGCCAGGAGGCTTATTCCGACAGCCAGTAGGCGTTCAAACAATGCTTGCCATCCTAAGGGGTCGCGGGCAGTTGCTGTAGAGAGTGACACCCTGGGACTGGGACGGAGTCTGGGCTGCAGTACCTCCTAGTCTTGCTAATAGTAGAAAAGCCTGCCTGTGACTGTCATTTGTGCAGGGCATAGCCTGAAGGGAGCCTTTTTTCTTTTTTCTTCCTTCCTTCCTTCCTTCTTTTCTTTTTTCCCATTCTATCTCTATTTTTGAAAGACCATCGTATATGGACAGTGGGTAAAAGTTTAAGGATTTCCAAGTTAGCACCTTAAGCTGTCACTGTCATCACTAGAAGCACTGTGGCAAGCACTTTCTGTGACCGCATTATGTCACTGGATGTTGACCACAACCGGGCGACCTAGACACCACTCATATCCTCTAGACACCACTCACACTCCCGTTTTGCATACGGGGAAATTGAGGGGCAGACTGGTTGACTAGACTCGGGGAATCTAAGCCTGTCTACTCTGTGCTCCACTGCCAGGGAGACAGAATGGAGCTCAGAAATAGCAAATGGCACCCCAGTGACTTCCTCTGATGTTGGACAGAAACCAATTCTCCTGCCTGTACTTCTGATTCTGCTTAGGGGAGTATGCAATAAAGGGAAACTCCCCCAGATGAGAACTGCTTCATTTCCGATGCCAGTTTCGAACCTTCTTATTGGGGTAGGACAGCTAATCATGTACATCAATAACATCTCAGCATCGTGTGGGGGTTTTAGAAGGTAAAAAGTAGAAGTATGAGGACCTTCAGAAACTAGTATGTTACAAGAAGGTGTTATAAATACACATGAGAGGTATACTCAGTTAAAACCCGGCAGAAACTGTTCCCCAAGACAAAATGTGCACCAGCCACAAACTTAAGGCTACCTATCTCTTGGAGAGATAGGCTAGGGTCTGAGTCTTTAGAGATGAATGGTAAGAGCAAGGAGGAATGAAGGAAGGTGGCACTTACTCCAGATGGAATCATGTCTTAAGTAGACGTGTACCTCTTTCTCAAGCACCAGCTTTGCCAGCATATTCCCAATTTGTATCTTTGAGAGGCTTTTGAGGGCAGTCGTTATGATCTTTGTATCTTGACTTGAAGGTTTTTTAAGACTGGCCTATGAGCCAAAGGTAAAGGGAAGAAAGGCATTTCTCTGTGAGACTTGGAATCATTTCTTATGTAGCCCAGGCTAGCTGCGGACTGGATATGTAGTCAGGAATGACTTGAGTGAGCTCCTGATCTTCTTACTAGGCATGTGCTACCAGCCTTGGTTTATGCCATGCCTAGGGTTGAACCCAGCATCGTGCATGCTGACAAGTACTGTACCAACAGAGCTACATACTGCCCTCCTGACATGGTTTCTTTTGTAAGATTTCAGTCATAGATGATATGAGATCTAGAAAATTTGTAGACAGCTTGACAGTTCCAAATGGTTTTTGATCACCTACCTATCACTTTACTAATGTGTAGATGGTCCCTCGAAGATGCTCAATCCGTTTAAATGTTCTAGGACAGTTTCCTCTCCTTGGCCATGTCAGACTTCTGAACATCTGCATAAATTTGATTTTGATGTGACACTTAAACTGTCAGGTGCTATAACAAGCAAGGCTTTTTATTTTACTTTTTGTTGTTTTGAGACAGGGTCTCACTATGTGGTCATGGCTGGCCTGAAATTCACCATGTAGACCAGGCAGGCCTCAAACTCACAGAGATACGCCTGCCTCTGCTGGATTTAAAGGTGCTCGTCATTGCCAGCTAGGGCTTTTTTTTTTTTTTTTTTTTTTTTTTTGAGGAATATCATCTGCACTGTTTCCGTTGCTTGGGTGTTTAAAATGTTCCATTACAACTCTTACAGGGGGTTTTGTCTGTTGTGGCCAATGTGAAGAATTTTTCTGAGATGATACTGACAGTCTCAAGGCAAAAGTTCACTCTCTGCTTCTCTGCTTAACTCTTCCAAATTTATACCACTTAGTGATCATGAGTCCTACATGTCAGGCCTGGAAAGAATTCTACCACTGAGCTACATCCTAACCTTTGGTGGACTTCTGAAGAATGTAGTCATCATGTTGGTGTGGATACAGATCATTTTTGAGG
This sequence comes from Micromys minutus, assembly GCF_963924665.1. NCBI lineage: Eukaryota > Metazoa > Chordata > Mammalia > Rodentia > Muridae > Micromys > Micromys minutus. Next base: position 27,766,814 of record NC_137979.1, on the reverse strand, counting down.
GATATTGTATATTGATGTATAGTTTTTTGGGGTCTTTATTCTTGTTCAAATATTCTCCATTTTTAAAAAGGTTGTTTATAGACTATAGGAAGAATATAATAAAGTTAATTTAGAGGTTAATTTTTAAAATATAAAGATTCTTATTTTTAACATGGTATATTTAGTAACTTCTTTAAATCTTATGATACTGAAGTCAAACACTTGAGGATTTGAATGGAAATCTTAAAACATCGTTCAAATAAGATTGGAAATGGTACACAAAGCTGCTTTGACAAAGACACTAAAGAGTAGTCTTATAGCTACTGTGACTGGTATTGCTCTGTTTTGAAATTGTCCCCAGAAGAGTGACTGTATCTTAAAACTATGTAATTAGAATACAGAGAATCATATTTAATCATTCTCATAGATTACTAATGTTTCCTGGTAGTAAAAGTGGTTGAAACATCAGGTCCTCTTTATGATGTTTCTGAGAAGTATTGCAACAGTGTTGAATAAAAGGATCTCTCCTTTAGTAGAGTTTTAATCTAACATATGTAAAGTAGCACACCCCACGTACACAGACTATTCAAGGCTTTTCTGTGGTTGCTCATATGTATTCTTTCAGCTCGTAGTTAATACTTTTAAAATGCTTGTTGCTAAATGAAGTGCCTGAACAAGAAGAGCCTTTTTATAGTTTTCTCAAAGTAAATGGAGGAAAAAAAACCTTTGAGTTGTTTTAGAAATACAACCAGAAAGTGAATGGTCAATACATTAGCTAGTTGGAATTAGAAAGCTGGAGTGTGACAAACCTTGTTGTTTCTGTGTTGTTCTATCAGAAACTCTGACCAGGATGCTAGAGAGCTCCAAAGAAACAAACATTGGTTGAGAAGGTAGCATGCAAATTGCTCTCAGTGTCTCTTCTGTGTTGTTTTTAGTAGTTGTAACAATTCTGAGAGGCAGGGCAAATATTCACATTTTATATATGAGATAAAAATGGAGATTTAGAGGCAATGACTTCTGATCACAGTGCTGTTGAATAACAGCTCGGGGGGACATTTGCCCAGCTCCAGAGCTTGTGCCAATGCCACTACGCCAAAGGTTGTTCTCGGGTCTGGAAAGGTGCTAATGAAAACTGTTCATTTTAATCTCCTTTGTCAGTAATTGTCTTTATTGTCATTGGCTAATTCTTCTGTTACAAACAACATTCATTGTCTATCTCAGAGATGGTACTGATCAAGCCTAAGGTAGCCTTTCAGATTATACATAGGATATTTTAGTTTTCTTTCAAGTATATAGAGAGAAATATTTAGACTCTCAAAAGGTCAGTTTATTGCAACTACAAGTAAGCAGGCGCTGGAAAATCCTAGTCAGAATGCAAAGAGAAAATACTTAAATCTCTGTAGTAATGGTTTGAACAGTTACATAAGGGAAGGATTTCAAAGAGAGCACATGCCTTTACTTTAGTTTTCTCCTCAGAAGGAGCTCTTGTAGCTATATATTGATCTTATGTAGTTATAGATTGGACCACATTAGTGGTTCACTTAGAAGTAGAAGTGAGGCTGGGGCTGTAGCTCAGTGTTAGGGTATGTGGCTAATCTGAGCACGGCTTGTTTGATTCCCTAGAACATTCCCTGCTGTAGATTTTTTTAAAAAATAGAAACCCCCTTGTCTGTGTCAGTTTGTTATCCAGTGGCCCATGCAGAAACCTCATGGTAGCAGAGGATAGCTCTGTATTGTTTTTCTCTGAAAGACACTCACTATATTAGGTGGGTTTTTTCCTGAATCTTTCCAACTTTGCATCTTTCTTGAAAATATAATTTTGTATAAGGATTTTGTGAAACTGGAATCAGATAAGATATATTGTGTTTTAAATTAGATGCCTTATCCTAAATTTTTTCTTTGGGCAGTAAGTATACAGAAAATAATGTTATTAACTTACCTCTTATATTCAACAAATATTTATTATATTAGCCACTTTCCCATGAAATTGACACATTATGAAACATAAGTTCCAGGTTACACTATATGAAATTGTCACTTTTGTAGGTAGGAAAAAATAAGATTGAATTTTGGCAAGTTCCTTTGGTCAATCTAATTAATGAATTTGAAATTTTTCATGTAAGACACTTCCTAAAACATTAGTTAATGCTGTATTATTCAGCAACATGTTCAGTGATTAAAAACCTCTGTAAGTACTTGTGATTAACTTGAAATGTAAATGCAACTTGATTGATTGATTGATTGATTGATTGATTGCTGGAGATCAAACTAGGGCTTATACATACTAGACAAGCGCTCAACCACTAAGCTATGTCTTTAGTTCTGAAATTTTAAAATAACTTTTTATATTTATTTACATGTATGGGAGAGCACACATGCCAAGTGTGCATGTAGGTCAGAAAAGACCTTGTGGGACTCAGTTCTCCCTTTCACTATTATGGGTCCTGAGTATTAAATGAAGGGCACGAGGCTTAGTGGCAGGTATCCAGTGAACCATCTTGCCAGCCCCAAGATAGGTATTTGATTTGTGGAGCTGGAGGATAGAGTCAGTGTCTAGCATGCGTCCAGGCCCTGGGTTCATCCTCAGGACTGAATGAAGAAATGAATGAAAAACAAATAAAGCAATAACAAAACCGAATTCATTTATGAAAGATCTTGTGGACATTTTAAACACTTGGTATTTTCTGTGTCTTTTAAAGGTGACATATAATTTGATTGTGTTTTCAAAGGTTTGTGCTTTCTGGAAATCTTCACGGTGGCTCAGTGGTAGCAAGCTATCCTTTTGATGATTCTCCCCAGCACAAGACTACTGGAATCTATAGCAAAACCTCCGATGACGAAGTCTTTAGATACTTAGCAAAAGCATATGCTTCTAACCACCCTATAATGAAAACTGGTGAGCCACACTGCCCAGGAGATGAAGACGAGACTTTCAAAGATGGGATCACAAATGGTGCACACTGGTATGACGTGGAAGGTATGCAGAGCACTGGCACTGTTGTGTTTCCCTCTGTTGGTTTAGCTCTCTTACATGTATTCCGAATGCAAGAGGAAATGTGGAACTCCAGTTCTTAAACAGGTTATTTCTCTGTATGTCTGAAGTGTCCAAAACTACGGCAAAGTGCAGAAATATGTAGTGTCTCCATTTAAATTCACCTGCCGTTCTCTTACCCCATCTGCTCTCCTCCTCACCAACACGTTCCCTCGCACATTCTTTCACCAGACCATTCAAAAATATGTTGCTGACAAATCTCTTTAAGTTCCTCAGCACTCGTTATTCCAAGCACAGAGACTTTTATTTTTTGTCATGCACCATTCCCATACCTGAGAGATCAATAGTAAGTCAGTGCTCTCATCCACATAGTGCCTGATTTTCATTTCCTTTCTTGTCACCAAGGAATTGTATAGTTCCTTTTTCTCCAAATCCAGGATCTGGTCAAGGCCATTGTATTTGATCTTGGTAAGAATCCAGGCAGGAGCCAACAACATGGCCCAGTGGATAAAGGCACCTGCCACCAAACCTAACACCCTGAGTTATGTCCTTAGGACCCACATGGTGGAAGGAGAGAACTAACTCCTGAAACTTGTCCCCTGATCTCCACATAGGCACTATTGCATGCATGTACCTACCTACCTTCACACATACACACAAATGTAATTGTAATGAAAAGTAAAAAGTCTAAGTTACTGTCTTATAGAACATTCCAACTTTTAGGTTTGTTGCTTTCTACATTATAATTCAACTTCAGTTTCCCAGTGACATCATTATGTAGAACACATCACATGTCAGGAGACAGAGAAAGTTAAGTTATAGGTATTAAATTATTGGGCTAGAAACAGTAACCACCAATAAAGGCATATTTGCATAAAGGCATATTTGCTGTTGTATTTTAATCTGTGGGCTGATTATGAAATTCTGGCTTGCTTTTTAACATAGATATATATTTATATTATCTATAAATGTTAAAAAATACTATATAAAATATATAATATAGCATATAAAATGTATATTTATATGTAATATATAATATATAATATAATATATAAATATATTCTACATTATGTATTTAATATGTAAGTCTATTAAAACAAGATTATATATTATATTTAAATATATTCTATATTTATATATTATACATTATATAAATATATTTTAATATGTAATGTATTGTTTATATAAAATGTTTTATATAAATATATAAATTTGTTATAATTTATGTAACAATGCATTACATATTTAGATATATTTATGAGTATTATATAAATATATAAGTATATATAAATATCAGCCACCCATTCCAGCCTTGGCCAGTTTTCTAGGTATAAGACTCCAGTGATAGTAAGAACATTCACAGTGTTACACATCCATTACTGTCTATTTTCAGAACATTTATATCACCCCAGATACTCTGTAATGATTAGGTAATAATTCCTATTATTTCCCTTTCCCTAGTTACAGGAAACCATTCATCTATTTTCTGTCTTTGTAAATTTGCCTATTCTAGATATTTCACATAGTTAAAATTATAAAATATTTGTTCTTTTGCATCTAGTATGCTTCATTTAACATAATCTTCTTAGGGTTCATCCATTCTGTATCATGTTCAGAACATCATTTCTTTAGATAGTTAAATAATATTCTCTCCATATAAAATACATATTATGTAGGCACAGATATGTAATAGATCTTGTCTGTTCATTCTCTGTTGATGGCACTGAGTCATTTCTACTTCACTGTTGAGTAATGCCATAGTGAACGCTGTTGTACGAGTACATGTCTGAGTGCGCATTCTCAGTTCTTGGTCTATGTGGCTAGGAGTGGAACTGTGGGGTCACGATTAGTTTTGCATTTAGTTTTTAAGAGGATATCAAACTCTTATTTTCCTAGCAGAAATATGTAAGGGTTCCAGTTTTTCATAGAATACCATTTTAACAGATTATTAAGGTCTGGGTAGATGGCTAGGTGGATAATGCTTGGGAACAAATGTCCACAACCAACAAAAACTTACAGAGGCCCATCTGTATTCCCAGAGTTACAGGCACAGAGATGGGGATCCCCTGGGCTGTCTAGGCTAGCTGAATTGAGTTCAACAAGAGAGCTTGCCCAGTAATTCACTAGACAGTGGAAGAAGAACCTGATGTCGACCTCTGGGCTCCACACACATGTGCATGCACACCCACAGTCATATACAGCTGTGTGGATGGCCATCTCCAACTGCATGTGCCTACATGGATGTACATTTCACACTCTCTCTGAAAATTATTAAAACCAGCTGGAACTCTTTGCCTTTCTTTTAAAAGTCATGAAAGTAGGGCTAGAGAAATGGCTCCTCAGGTGAGCACTTGCTGTTCTTCTAGAGGTTTGATTCCTAGTTTCCACATGACAGCTCACATCTGTCTACAACTGTCTGAACTGTTTGTAACTCCAGTTCCAGGGCTTCTGTAGCCTTCTCCTGGCCTACAAGTGCAAAAGGCACCCATGGTGTACAGATATTCACACAGGGAAGATACCCATACTTATGAAAATCATGAAAGTAGCTACCGTTTTAAATGTTTAGAATAATAAAGTGCAATGCAGAAGTAGGTCTAGGAAGATGACTCAGTAAGTAAAAGCACTTTCTTTGAAAGCAAGAGGACTTGAGTTCAGATCCCCAGCACCAACATAATAGCCCTGTGTGGCATGTGTACCTATGACCTATGGCCCTGTCAGATGGAAGACCCTGGAAACGTAACTGAAAAGGTAATCTTCAGGTTCAGTGAGAGACCCTGGGATGTTCTTTACTTTTCTGCTGGCAATTTCATTATAGAACATCTTGTGATATATCTGTTGATTCACCTTTATTTATGCCTTTGAGGTTTTGGGGTTTTGTTGTTTGTTTTTTGAGACAGGGTCTCACCATGTAACTCTGTAGTTCAGGCTGGCCTCAAACCCAGATTCTCCTGCCTCTGATTCCCAAGTGCTGGGATCAAAGGCCTGTACTATCATGCCTAGCTAATCACTTTTTGATTTTTTTTTATGTCTAGCTGCATAAACTGAAAATGAGTCCTGAGTTAGAGGACCGAATACCTTCTAGAATTTCCTGACACCCTGTAGTTTCTATCCATAGTTTATGTGTTACAAACATCTATAACAAGACTGAAATATTTTGCAGCTAACCTCTCCTCTCATTAAAGTTAGATGTGGTTTGAAATCCACTGATACGGGAGTGTACTTTAATGTGTAATCCTCAATCTTCAGAAATAAATTGATTAATATCTAACTTTGTATCTTGTTAGATTTAATATCTAACTCAGTAGTTTTGTGAGTTGGTGAAGTTATTTATGAATTAGAGATATTACTTAAGATAAGGGTATATATAATAATTTACTTTATCTTTTCGGTTAAAAAAAATAAACACCTTAAAAGGTTAAAAAGTAGTTCCTAGTTGACAATTGATTGAAGCATATACTAAAATACAGTTTGAAAAATACCCATGCAGTTTTCAGAGAAAAAAAGTGTACTTTGCTACATCAGCACAGATTATCCTGTTAAGCCAGTTATTTAGTGTTTCTGTTTCTCCCCACCTCTGAGGAAGCTAAGCTTTGTGGCTGCCATTGTTCATTGTTTTGGGAGCATCAGCATCCCTCTTGTTTGAGCTGAGCAGTCAGATGCACTGTGTTGTTTTTACAGTAGCTTCTCTTCCTGCCACAGCAACTGCTTCCTAAAGAGAAAGCCGTGCTGGCTCCAGTAGCTTGAACAGGATAAAATCGTCTTGTTTATCTCATGCAGGACCAAAGAGAGATCTAAAACCTGTGACTGGGCTTATATTCAAGGCCAGATGTCCTGGAATGGCTTTACTCATACTCTGTGTGATGTACTTATAAATTCCTCTCAAAGAAGTGTAGCTGAAAATGATTATCTAATTTGGTCCTTTTTGCTTTATAAAAATTCAAGGACTAAGAGATGAACTAACTCACTCACACAGTATAGCTATTCACTTAGTAAATGTTCCTGACTGCCTGCCACATTCCATATTCTACTTTAGGCACTAGGACACAGTAAGAGTGGAGCAGAATCAGTTGCTACTTGCAAGGATCAGACAGCAGTGGAGTGGGGTGATGTGGCTACTGCTGCCTCCACCGTGCTTGCCAAAGCTGACACGCATGCTTAGTTGCCCATATGGGGTTCTGGCTTCTCTCAACAAGTCTTCCAAACCCACAGGATCCAGGTGGTTACATCCCCAGCCCTCCTTTATGGTTTAAACTTCTTTTAATACCTATTTTTATTTGACGGGTGTGAATGTTTGGATGTACACCACATGTGTGCCTCGTGCCTGAGGAGGCTAAGGAGTGAGTTGGATGCCCTGGAGCTGGAATTACGGACAGTTGTAAGCCACTGTGTGGGTGCTGGGAACTCAACCTGTGTCCTCTGCAGGAACAGCAAGTGCTAACTGCAAATCCACCTCTCTAGCCTCTAAATTGTCCTTGAGACAGGGTCTCACTAAGTTGCCCAGGCTTGAATTGAACTTGATTCTTCTGTCTCAGCCACAGAGTAGCCATCTTGAAAGTTTTTAAGACATAAAAATTAACTGATGGTTTAAGGTGTATATACCAAGTCATATGTAATGAAACTGGGCTATAGTTTGGGTCACTTTTTAAAGAATTTCTATTTTAAGAACTGGGGAGATAGCATAAGCACCTGATTTTTTTTTTAAACTGAAGTTTTATGTAAAAATGCCAGGTGTAGTGGTGTGTGGGAAGCACTGGGAAGGTAGAGAAGGAGGAGGGTCCTTGGGGCTTGCTGGCCAGCCATTCTAGCTTAATTGGCAAGCTCCAGACCAGAAAGAGACTTTTCTCGAAAGTGGACTATGTTCTTGAGGATGAACTTGAGATTGTTCTCTGGCCCCCACATACATATGCATGCATAGACACACACCACACACATGAACAGTTACACAAATACATACACACACACACAAGAAAGAGTGTGTGTGTGTGTGTGTGTGTGTGTGTGTGTGTGTGTGTGTGTGTGTAGTTATATAGTTTAGGAAAGGCAAGAAATCCAAGACTGTAATTGAAATGATTTTACCAGAGTCACCATTCTGTGTAAATGTTAGAACCATCTAGGGCAGGGTGTGGTTCTATTTTACCTTCCCGCAGACATAGGCATAGAGGCTAAGAGCAGAGCCTTGGAATCTGACAGTTTAGGTTTGAGTTTCAATTTGGTATGTATATAGATATGAGAGGTTAGTTAATCTTCAACACGTTAATTAATTCTTTTACTCTCGATCCCTATATGTAAAATAAAAATAAAACAGTATGACTGCATCATAGGATTATGAGGCTCAGCTGAGAACTATTTTAAGCACTTAGCTTTGTATCAGGCACTGTAACTACTTATCTCTGCAAGAGCTCCCACTTCACTAGAGTGGAATTTTGATTTTATTTGGTATTTTATTTCCTAGACTTTGAATCATGTCTTATATATAGAAGGCAAACAGTGCATCTTTTGTGAATACTTGAATGAACAAATTCTTGTAAAAATGGTTTACATAGTTTGCAATATTAGACACCTGAACTTTGGATTCAAAATTCCTAAAAATATTCTTCCTACACTTACTGTGATAGTTTGCCTTATGGCAGGTCATAGTGCTTTGTTGTTTTGTTTGTCTTTTTAATTTTACTAGTATCCTATAATGTGAAATACCTTCACCTTTTAAAAATTGTGTGTATACCTGTTGTCTGTGCATGTGAGTGCTGTTGTCTGTGGAGGCCAGGAGAGAGTGTCTGAGCCCCTCTAGCTGAAGTTCTCGGTGGTTGTCAGCTGTGTGGCATGGGTGCTGGCCACCTCATGGCTCCTCTACAAAGACTAACATGGACTGTTTGCCACTAAGTATCTCACCAGTCCCTTTTGGTTGCTTATATACATTTTACCAATGCGTATATATGTTAAAAGCTTTTAAAAAAAACTTCATAAGACAATACCTAAATGTGGGGTTAGGGATCTAGCTCAGTGGTAAGGGACCTGCCGAGCACACAGCAGGCCCTTGGTTCTATCTCCCCATACTGCAAACATCTGATAACTAACTTGCCGTTGTTTATTTTTAAAGTGTGTGTAAACCCAGAGAGGGGCAGTGGCCTCCAGCTTGGAACAGCTCTGCTCTGGGTCACTGCTGCCGTAGAACTGAATTGCTTTCATTCTTTCTCCTAATAAGAACAAACACCTTACGAGTTGCACATAATAACTCTTTTTTTTTTCTTTTTTTCTTGTTTAAATACCTCAGTCATTTATGGTGAAGACTGTGCTACAATTTACCTTGGGTTTTTTTTTTTCCTCGATAATTTGAATGATTATTGAGACAGGAAATTACTCAGAAATATCGTCACCAGCCTCATGTGCTGTTCACATGTCTGTACACTGTTACTAGTTGGGACAGCTGTTCTAATGCTTTAGATGTATGGTGCTTTGCTCTGTTTTTTAAGCTGTTGCTATCATGGAACTGAACCTTTTCAAACTGGCAATTAGAATTTTTTCCCCTTCCTTTGGAAGAAGGAATCATTGTGTTGTTTTATCAAGCCTTCTTCCTCTCTTTTTGTGCTTTCATCAGTTATAAAATGTGAGCAGATGGCACATCCCATACCCAGAGCAACTTTGTACAAGTGTGAACTTTGATCATGTGGACATCTATTCTTCCTCTCAATGGCCCTTACTCTGAGCAGCACTGATGTGCTCTAAATACTGAAGTACGCTGGCTTGAATGTTTTCTATGTCATTAAATAGGGCATATAGCAGAAAACTGGAATCTAAAACAAAGAATTAAATATGTAATGCATAATTGAAAAAATAAACCACAGTATTTGCTGTGAATGAAAGGTGGGTCCTTATGGATCATGAGGAGTTTAGTTTCTCTCAGCAACTGTCCAGTCTTGAAGACTAGTGGATCTGAACAGCAGAGACAAACCAGTCTGACCTGAGGAACGTGCAGAGTACTGTTTCCTGGCTTGTTTCCTGAAGTCTGTTTACTAATTTGAGGTACAGTAGTCAGGCTTAGGAAAGATGTGGTGGGGTCTTACAAGTGTGAATTTGTCTTTAAGCTGTGCAGTAAAAACAAAACAACACATGGAGGAAGTCTAAAAGGTTCTTTTATGGCTGCCATGCCTGCTGGTTTCACATTTCGTAGGATCAGGTCTGAACTGCAACGGAGTCTGATCCTACCTACTTATCAAACCTTGTCTGCCTCCCCTATGCACTGGACTCTTTGTCCTTTGCCAGCAAATAAGCACCTTTGCAGGTCACTGTGCCTCTAGGAAGCCTCCTGATAACTCGCTCTCCTGCCTTCACCCCAGAGCATCCGCTTTAAAATCATGAAAGCCTCTCATGTCGGACAGGGTGGCACTGCTCATTTCAGATTACCCTTAACTCTGTGTGGAAAGGGACAGAGTCCTAGAGGAAGGGAGCCTAGGAAGAGGTTTTATAGTTATCTGGAATGTGATCTCTTGATGATAAGGGCTTTATTCACAGGAATATATGGGAATGAAAGGGAATATGAGAGGTACAAGAAATTGTGTCAGAAAATCAGGGAGCCTGTCCGGGTCTGAGCTAGGTCCTCTGCATTTGTACTACAGCTGTATGGCTTGGTCTTCCTGTGGGACTTCCAACAGTGGAAGCAGGGCTCTCTGATTCTTTGCCTGGGTTGCCTCATCCAGCTTTAATGTGAGGAGATGTGTGTAGTCTTATTGTAACTTGATATGCCATGTTTGGTTGACATCCCAGAGGCCCGCCCTTTTCTGAAGATGTGTGGATTGAGGGAGGGGCTGAAGGGGAAGGAAGGCTGTGAAGAGAGGAGGAAGAGACACTGTAGTCAGTATGTAATGTATGTAACTAAAAATAAATCAATAAAAACTGTGCAAGATGAATCAAAGGACTAGTAATGATGATGTGTCACAGAGAAACCACAGAAAAAATCTGCCGCCGCCCCCCCCCCCCGCCCAATCTTGCTGAGAGAAGAGTGACAGCCGAGGTAGCACTTCATCTTCCTGTCACAAGTACCGAGGAAGCTGCTAAGAAACAACTTCTAGAGCCTCAGCGGGATCGAAATGAAAAGAGGCTCAGGGTTGTAAGACATGATGGGCATATGTCAGTCCAGGTTCTGAAAATTGAATCGATATGGTTTCCTGGCACAATTTAATTGCTTAGAGTCAAAAATCCAACTAGAACATAGTGGAACAGATGGGTGATTTTTCACCTCCAGAGTGAAAATGTTTGTAGCATTTTGCACCAGGAGGTTTTCATGAAGGAATGCTGACAATTCAACCACCAAGTGTCAGCCTGTTCACTTTTCACAAGTATGATTGATAGTGAAATTTGTGTTAGAAATTGCTTTTGGTCTTACCGCATCCTGTACGTTAAAGACCTGGTTGAAGCTTTCTTCCTTTTTCTTTCTTCTCTTAAATCTGAGTGCTAGCTAATGTAAAAGGGGGAAAAACTTAAAAGTATATTCAAACAGAACACTTGCTTCTTTTTGAGTCCCGAGTTTGCTTTCGTGAGCTGTGGTCCACCCTAGTACAGAGCCTGACCTTTAGGATGGCACAGTTGTGTACTTTGTAATGTGATGATGGGCTCAGGAGACCTTTTCTGCCGTCACCAGAGAGCGCCACGTATGCTGGCAAGGACTCATCTCTCAGGGCTTCAGCGCTCATGTTTATGGCTTAGATGTTTCCAGTACATGAGCCTTTTTCTGTGTCATTCAGATGACCAGGAGCACTTTTATAAGGAAAAGTACAATTCAGAGATGTGAGAACGTGTTGACCAAGTGGGAACCAAGACCGGGCGGGACTGTTTAATTAGTTGTGTTCTATGGAATCATATCATTAGCAAATATATATCTAGTGGGAGTGGTGAAGGAAATGGATGCTCACAGAAGTTACCTGAGTGCAAAAACCAAGTTCAAGTAGGAACTAGACAACTTGAATTTAAAGACTTAAAGTTGGGAACATTTTTTAAAAGCACATTTGGAGAGTCAGGCAAGTCTCTGTAAGTTCAAGGCCAGCCTAGTCTACAAAGTGACTACTTCCAGGACAGCCAGAACTACAAAGAGAAACCCTGTCCACCTGAACCTGTACTTTTCAATTATCTGGTTTCTCTTTAACCTTTTAATGAATGTTGTATTTATTAGCTTTTAAAAGTATCTTGTAATGCAGAGTTATCACTTATTATACATACAGAAATTGAAATTGTGAAAATTTCACTACCTTTTGAGAGGCCAAGAAGTCTGCCCTTATCTGAAATTAGGCTTTCCTAAGCTTCCTACATTACCAGCCCTCAGTCATAGTCTGAAAGTCTTTAATGGAAAATTCCAGCCATAAGTGATTGATAAGCTTTAAACTATGCATGGTCAGAGTAGCACAATGGGATCTTACATCACTCCGCTTGTATCTTGCCTGGGACATGACTCATTCCTAAGATGAGAATATCCACACTGTGTGTGCTCCCTGCCCAGTGGTCTCTCATTTCCACTTGGTTTTTCACATATTGTGTGTTCCAGTTCAAGTAATGCTCACATCACGTCTGCACAAGAGAACTGAGTATATTCCAGTAAGACAGTAGCACATTTATATGACTTTCAGTAGAGTACATTGTTATGCTTGCTTTATTTTATCAGTTGCTATTACTCTCTTACAGCATGTAACTTAAAAATTCAACAGCTACTGTAAGAAAGTAACAAGAACACTAATAAAATAAAACAAGTATAGTTTGTGGGATGTTACCTAAGCCTCAGAAGAGGGGGAAAGTTGCTGGGATTTTTAGTTGCCATTGGTTTGTTTTTTGTCTGTTTGTTTGGTGGGTTGGTTGGTTGGTTGGTTTTTTGAGATTCTCTTTGTAGTCTTGGCTGTCCTGGAAGTCACTTTATAGACTTTGTAGGCTGGTGTTAGAGACTTGCCTGCCTCTCCAAGTGCTCAGCTTGATAGTTGCTTGATAGTTGATGGTTGACAGGAGCTTCTGTTTAAGAGAGAAGAATAAAGGGGAGGTATTCTTCAACTTAAAAAGTACTGTTTTAAAGTCTCTCTCCTCTTTAAAGCCAGATCTCTGTGCTAAAATTAATAACAGGGACTTGTTCTGTTATAGAGGTGAATGGAATATCCTAAAACAGATGACCAGTTGTAAGACAAAGAGTAGTGGCTATGAGTAGGTCATTTGATCAGAGAACCTTTAGCAATTAATACTGGCATTGATAACAATTTTTTGTAGCACTGGACAGGTTCTAAGAGTTACTTTAAAGGCTGGAGAGATGGCTCAGAGGTTAAGAGCACTGACTGTTCTTCCCGAGGACCTGGGTTTGGTTCTCTTTGGTGGCTCACAACCATCTGTTAACTCCAGTTCCAGGAGATCGCTTCTCTATGTGGGCACTGTACACACAGGGTACATAGACATACATGAAGGCAAAAATGTCCACACACATAAGCTTTTAAAGTGAAAGAAAAATAAGATTCTAAAAATCAAGTCTCTATGCTATTTTCATTTATTTGAATATGTTTAAAGTAATGTTGAAGTTTAATTAAAAATTTTGTTATGCAGGATATTATTTTGCTTACAACTGCTCAAATTTAAGATGAAAACATTTGGGTACCAACTCAATATTTGTGAGGTAGGTTGGGAGGGTCGCTCAGCAGCACAGTGCTTGCCTAGTCTTTCAGGCCCTGGGTTTGATCCTCAGCACCACAGAAATCAGTAACTTGTAAATTGTTAAACAATTTTTCAATGTAGTGTCAATAAGTTGAAAACCATTGTCTTGCATAGCCTCCCAGGAGACTAAGCACTCATAGACACTTGCTTATCACACTTGTTAATGAGTCAAATAGCAGATCTTTTCTACTGTTACTGAGATGTTTTTATTGCCTTGAGGTATGCCCATAACTGGATATTTTACTCCCCAAATTAAAATTTTCCTTGCCCATATACAGATATTATTATAAAGTGTGACATTTCCCCTTTATGTTAAGTCAAATTGTATACTAGTCTTAAAAAAAATAGGTAAATGTCTTAACTGAATTTGGCAGTAGCTGCTCTGGTAGTATCAGGTCTGTTTACAGATCAGTGGTTGCTTCCTGTTACAGTGAAGGTTAGCTTTTCGAGGATAGGTCTTATGTTGTTGAAAAAAAAATCAAAACAACAGATCCAAACCAACTCCTTATGTTTCTTATACTTAAAAGGTCTTTTACATTTAGTATCAAAAAAAAAAAAAAACCAATTGTTAAATTTGTTAACACAGTTAACACAGCTGTCAGCTGATGCGTATTTGTAGCATCTCACCAAAAAAAAAAAAAAAAAAAACCTAACTTATTTATAAATATTATAAGTCAGATAGTATCTCCATTTGTTTCCAGGTTTTTAGGTAATTTTAGAAGAAATTTCTAAATTATGAATTGAAGCTGGTGACTAAAGACTTTTTGCTTTTCAAAAGGTAGGATAGCTCTTTTGTTGTTTGGCCCTGTGAAATAAGTTTGTTTTCTGTTCTTCTTACTCACGAGAAAAGTATAGATGAAGGGGGTAATGCAAGGTGAATTACCTTCTGAAAGTAGTTGTAAATAAAATGTTCTTTTCCTCTTATGGGGCTTTATCAAGAAAAAAAAATGCTTTCTTAGATCACGTCCCCCATGGCCAGAGAACAAACGGAGCAGGATTTCCCTCCTTTAAACCTGCTTGTCTCATGCCTCAGGATGTGGTGTGTCTGGAGAATGTTTGTATGTGTTTGAAAAGCATGTGTACTCTGCTGCATGGGTGGGGACAGCATACACAACCTTTAGACCTAGTCACTTGCCGAGCAATGGATTCTCTACCCTCTGCTGACCCTACCTCTTTGTTCTGATGATTACTGAAGAATGCTGAAGTAGATGTGTGGATTTGTCTTCCCAGTGTTATCAGTTCTTGTCTCTTGAATTCTGAAGTCCTGTTTTAGATGCTCACACACTTCGGGTGGATTGTCTTAGTGGAGTGACCTTCTATCATACCTCTTTATTCCTCTGGAGGGCACTATAGCTGACTTTGTGTTCTTTCTCTCCTGCCTCCCTCCCCTCCTTCCTTTTCTTCTTTTGCTCCCCTCTTTCTCCTCTCCTTGTGTTCACGCTTGTAGAGCTAGAAATTTACCTCCAGACCATACATATGCTACATAAGCACTGTACAGTGACCTATCATTCCGAGACCTTCATCCCTCTTTAGATGTGTTCTCGTAGCATTTGTTTTTCCAGGCTTTTTTGGTTTTGTTCTTACTTTTAACTTATCTGTCACTACAGGAAGTGACCCGATCTCCAGAACCGCATGTTAATTCCTTTGGACAATTTCTTTTAGGTGATCTACTCCATAACCCCAGGCTCTGGTTGCCAGCCGTCACTGTTATTTTGTTCTGTTTTGTTTGTAACATTTCCATTGAACATATAAACACTGGTACGTTTGGATTATATTTTGAGATAAACTGTTTTGCATAGCACAGGTTGGCTTTAAATTTATGATCCTCCTGCCTCAGCCTTCTGATTGATGAGAAAGTAAACTAGTTTCTTTTGGGTATGTGTGCACAAGCTTGCACACATGCTTACTAGGGAATGAATGCAAGGCCTTGTACATTCTGGGCAAATGTTCTATTACAGAGCAACCGTTCTTGCCATGTTTTTTAAAGACAGGGTCTTACTGTAAGGCCCTGGCTAACTTCAAATCTGAGACCCTTCTGCCTCTGCCTTCTGAGTGCTTGGATTACAAATGTGCCACCCCAGCAGGCTATATAGTTCCCAGATAGTTTTCATTTGTTCTTTATTTCTGGGCATTATTTTTCTTTTACCTGAGGACATTTCTGTGTTAATTTATGTTAAGGTCAGTCTGCTTTCAGTGGATTCTCTGGTTTTCTCTTATTGTCTGTTTTGTCTTTCCTGCAGGATATTTTTTATTGGTTGTAAAACCCCAGGTTATGTTCTGTGAGGTGTTGTTGGTGTTCCCAGGTTATGGGTTGTGAGGTGTTGTTGGTGTTCCCAGGTTATGGGTTGTGAGGTGTTTGTTGTTGGTGTTCCCAGGTTATGGGTTGTGAGGTGTTGTTGGTGTTCCCAGGTTATGTTCTGTGAGGTGTTGTTGGTGTTCCCAGGTTATGGTCTGTGAGGTGTTGTTGGTGCTTTGTTCTATGTTGTTTACCTCCTTAAAACGCTTGCTTTGAGTCTCCTCACCGCCCGTTTCTGCTGAGAAGCCATAGTAGGCATTTAAAAGACCTTCCCTGTACACTCCAGAGCTTTCCCTGCATTGGTGTTCTCTGTCTTCTTTCAGGGAGTTTTTAATTTGTTTTTGGTTTTTAGAAATTTAGGAAACAATTTTATTTTTTGACCACTGCCAAATTTGTGAAGTATTTGCCACGGCCTGGTGGTTTTTCTTACCTGATGCTCCTGCAGCAACCGTACTTAACTATGCCTCTTAACATTGCCCATAAAATTCCCTCCCTCCTTCCTTCCTTCTTTCCTTCCTTGTTTAAATCTGGGTTTTTTTTTTATGGTAATTTTCTTGTTTGCTTGTTCTAGCAAGAAATGACCTAGTTAAATTCAACTATAAGTTCAGACTTGCTTTAGGTGGGGTGTGATTCCTGTCAGTTCAGCTTTCAAGGTTGTAGTGCTGTTGAGGTCTGTCCTCTGTATCTCTCAAGCCAGTATTGTAACTCTTGTGTACTTGAGTTTTCAGTGGTTTGAATGTGCCTGCTCAGGGCAGACCTGCTCTCCCGGAGGAGCCAGGGCTTGATAGATAAGCTTTTGAGACCCTTGTGGACATCCTCACACTCCCAATATTTCCAAGTCTCTGTCTTCACACATTTCCCAATATAGTGATAACATATGCATGAAAGATATACCTTTTTAGGAAGGGATATGCAGTGTGGAGTATTAATTATATTACAAATTAAAACCACAGTGAGATGCCACTGCACATCTCTTAGAATGCCAAGACATTTACAATTGGCCAGTTACTTAAGAACTTACGTAGGTAATACAAAGCTGTTGAATGTCCACCATTGCCGGTAAGATTGTGAAAATGGTATAGCCACTTTAGAAATCAGACTTTTTACCAAGTTAAACATAAAATTGTTTTTTGAATTGTTCATGCCATTTGAAGATATTTACCCAGAAGGTATGAAAATACCTCCACTATAAGATCTAGTATAACTTTAAAAAATAATTGCATATATACACAAAACCAAAATTGGAATATCCATCATGTGGAGATTTGATAGGCACACTGTACCATATCTACACAGTTATTTTTATGCTAATATTTTTAAAGATATCTTATGGGTTTTAGGTAGCTAAATATGTTGTTCTTCAATGATTCCACATTTTGATAACAAGATAAGAAAGGTGTTCTGAGAATGTAGACTTACTCATATTGGCTTCCTAGTTTTGTTTATAATTTAATTTTTATATTAAATTCTATATAGATAAATGAATTTATTTGATATGCTATGTAGTAAAGCTTTTATGCCTTCTGGGTAAATACCTTCAAATATATGAGAGAGAACACGTACGTGGCTTACTTCTTCTGGAGATTGTGTGACCTCACTTAACCTACTTAATATTTACAAATTAAATTGGGACAATGTTATATCTTTATAAGTTTTCCACAGTAAGTTTTATGATAATGGTATGTGTTGTACATTTTATTATATTTAATCCTACAACTTTTTAAAGATTTTTATTAGATACTCTGTATTTACATTTGAAATGTTATCCCCTTTACCCACTCCACTCCCAATCCCCTCTCCCTTTACTTGTCTTCAGGAAGGTGCACTCACTCCTAATCACCCCCTCCACCCCATTGCCTTGGCATTCCCCTCCCTACATTGGGAAAATGCGCCCTCCCTGGCCCAAAGGCCTCTTCTCATATTGAAGCCAGACACTGCTATCTTCAGCTACATATGCAACTGGAGCCATAGGTCACTCAATGTGTTCTCAATGGTTGGTGTTTTAGTCCATGGGAATTGTGGAGGGTTTGGTTAGTTGATAATGTTGTTCTTCCCATGAGGCAGCAACCCCTTTCTGTTCCTTCAGTCCTTTCTTTAGCACCTTCATTGGGGTCCCCATGTTCAGTCCGATAGTTAGCTGCAAACATGCTCAGCTGTATCTGTGTGACTCTGGCAGAACCCTGAGAAAGCATCTCTGTCTGGTTCCTGCCAGTGAGTACTTCTTGGCATCAGCAATAGTTCTTGGGTTTGGTGGCTGCATATGGGGTAGCTCATCCCCAGGTGAGGCAGTCTCTGAATGATCTTTTCTTCAATCCTTGTAATCCTACAACTTTTATTGATAACCTTTTGTGTCACAATTTCTGATTATGGTAAAGATGCTTTTATTTGTTTGTTTGTTTGTTTGTTTGTTTGTTTGTTTGTTTGGTGTGATGTTGGTGTCTGAACCCAGTGCTGCCACTGAGTGTCTTCACCAGCCCCCAAGTAGTATTGTTTGTTTTGTTTATTAAGATAGATTCTCACCCTGTAGACTAGACTGGCCTGGAACGCAGAGATTCACCTGCCTTTCTGCCTCCTGAGTGCTAGGATTAAAGGTGTGAGCCACCACACTCAGCCCCCAAATACTATTTTTTAAGTTGTCTTTTTTAAATTTCCAATGTCATTTTATATGGTTTTGTGTTTAACTTAAATATAGTTTGTCAAAGGAAATTTGAGACACACACATCAGGATTTTGATGGTTTGTATTTCACCAGATTCTTCACTGTGAAGCCAATACTAATATTATGCTTAGGTGTACTGTTCACTGAAATATTCCCTCAGGTCTAAAGGACCCACAGAGAGAAGCTCATGTCTAAGAATCTGACCTTTCATATTGTTTTATATGTATTGTTCATACAGTTATTTGCTAAATAATCAATGTTTAAGTGTATGATCTATGGAACTAGAGACTACTAAGATGTATTTTGAAATATTTTTTAAAAGGATTTTATTTATCTTTGTTTTATGTGCATGCATGTTTTACCTGCATGGATTTATGTTCCTGTGTGTGCAGTGGCTGTGGAGGCCAGAAGGGGATGTCAGATTCTTTGGAACTGGAGTTATAACTCTGTGAGCTGGGAACTGAACTTAAGTCCACTGAAGAGCAATGCATGCTCCCCTTAACCACTGAGTGATCTCTATAACCTCCCAGATCTTATTGTTAAAAGACTTCTGTGCTCTCCTGCTTACTACCATGAGGGTATACTTGTGCCATTGCTTAGAACTAGCTACTTACAGACCTATAAAAGTTATATCTGAAACCAGGTTAGGTAAAACTCTACAATGTTACATAATATTAGTAAATATTTCCTAAATTGCTACTGAAATAAAAATAAACAGCGGATAAAAGAATGCTAGAGCCCAAGCATGGTTACTTTTACATTGCTGCTATTATATAGCTACAGCATGTTTCACTGCCCTCTGGCATGATTGAAGTGTGGATTGGCCATATTTATAATAAAATGGCTATTAAGTTTTCTTGTGCAAAAAGATAAATTCATATTAATATTACTGTCACATTTTTGTGTTTTGCTTCTTCAATAAGGCTAAACCTTGGCTAGTCATATTTTTAATTTATATTTTTATAATAATCTTAGTTTAATCTCTTATACACAGTGGCCATTGTATTGTTATCAGTAATGCTAAATGAAAGAAGCCTGTCAGAAGAAGTAGAATTCATGAAGAAGCTGGAATTGAAGAGAAGAAAAAAAAGAGAGCTGTTCACTGGGCACTGGGTCTCAGTTTTACAAGATGAAGAAATTCTAGAGATCTGTTACACAACACCATGAATGTAGTTGTTATTCTATGATGGATTGTTATTACAAGAGCTTAACACAAGGAAGTGACTTATTTACCTCATGGTTTTAGAGACTCCAATGGATAATATTAATTATATCTTGCTTAGATTGAGAAATTCCTAGGAGACTTGGAAAGCATTCTTTTGAATGTGTCTGGAAGGCATTTCTAGGAATGACTAGATTAGGAGGGCTCCAACCTAATGAATAGAGTTATAATTTGATGACATTAGAAGGTGGTAAGAAATTGGATGTAGGGCCTGTTGGCGGAGATAAGTCATTTGCCTTTCAGGACCATATTTTACTGGAGCACCCTCTTGTATTCCCTATCAATACTTATGATGACCATGTGGCAAAGAACCTCCTAAGCTGCCATTTCCATCACCCTGATGTTCTGTCCAAGCACCTGAGTCCACATGGCCCTGAACTGAGTGAACTTGAAATTATGAGGCCAAAAAAATGGTTTTTCTCTATACTGTGGTCACAGTATTGAAGATTCTAACAGGCAGAAAGTTCCAACTGGGCAGGTCTATCGGTAGTGTCCTCTGGGCTAGATAGTTAGTGATAAGACAGAAAAATAACGAGAATCAGCTACATGCAGGGTGATGGTGGGCCTGCTTTGTAAGGGCTCTTTCTGAGAATTAACTGGTGCTCCATCAGAACTGTTTTAATCCCTCCCAAAGGCAGCACCCCAGGGGCCTTATTACTTTTCGGTAGATTTTACCTCTTGAAAGCTCAGTCACTGTATTCTTACCGCACTGTGGACTGCGCTTCCAGAACATGAGCCATTGTGGGACAAAGCCACATCCAGACTATGGCAGCAGATAACATTATTGTAATATGTACTTAAATTAAAACTTATTATAACACTAAATTTTATCTTACAAACATATTCTTTAACAGAGTAAGAATCAAAATAGTAACTTTACAGTAGTGCCAAAGCCCTGTGTGACCCTTACATTGCTAAGATCATTCAACCTCATTTTGAACCATTTCTCTGAACCACAGTAGCTATCTTCCCATTTCCCTAACTTGACAAGTCTTGCCCTCTATCCAGAATTCTCTTCTCTGTGGCATATACCCAACTGTTTCTGTCTTGTTTTTCATATTTTGGCTCAGTAGTATGTAAAGTTTTCTTGTTGTTGGATCTAAGGATCCAACAGAAGCAATTTAAAGGAAGAAGGATTCACTTGGACTCATCTCAAAGGGGATGTAATCCATGGTGGTAGCGAAGGCATGGTGTGGGAGGGTAAGGCATGGTCACACTGTCTGCACTTAGGAACAGGAAGGGAAACACGGTCCTGCTCATACTCAATGTAAAATGCTGGTGCTGCTCATTCTCTTTTCAGTTAACCTCCCTGGAAAGCCCCTCACAGATGTGCCCAAGGAATCACTACCACATGCTTCTAAACTAAGTCTCCTTAACAAGGAAGATTAGCTGGCACAAAGCCCCTCGCCACAGAGCCGTTTTCCTGATCACCCAGTATCCACTGTTACCAGCCTCTAGATGTCACTTGGCTCTGTGCAACACTGCTCACTAGCTGACACTTTCTGGATTTTCCCAAGAATGTGTGTGATCTTGGTGTAGACTTTGTCTCTTCATAACTTTATCCCCTGCATCTAGAACAGTGTCTGCTGTGAATGAATTAACTTCCTAGTCGTAAACAACCCCATTCCAAATGATTTTAAGATGTTTTCTTAGATGGTTCTATCTAACTGTTGTGCAGATACCTCAGACTCAGACTTAGCCTGCTCTGAACCGAGGCTGTCACACCCCTCTGCCCACTGTGTCAAGTATCTGTAGTGGATCTGTCAAGCCTGAGGTCCTTTCTGATTCTTCTGGCTTCCCGACCCTGTCAGGATTTCCCTCTCCTCCTCCCCTCCCATCTCCACCACCTTTAGGTCAGAGTACATTTTACCTGAGCCATTGTTAGAGATGCTGAGTGAGGCTGTGCCTTCCCCATTCTCCTCTCTATTCCTCTTTTCTGGACCTTAAGACCTTCCATTCTCGATTCAGCTTTCCTGTTCAGAACAGCAGAATACAGTCTGTCACTGCAACCTTCTCTATTCCCCAGCCTCTTTTAAACCCAGCTCCCTCACCAGGCTGATCTTTCAACAGATTCTTCTTGTAGCTTACATCACTAATTACTGTTCAACCAGCATATGCCAGACCCTGCCCAGCACTTTTATAATTCCATTTCCATTGATTCTTCTGATTCCTCAAGACCCCTTTTCTTACATATTTATTTTTAAGTTATGTTGAAGAACTGGGAGACAAGCCTGGGACCGCCATGTATATACAAGTACACCACTGCCCAGTTACATCCCTACTAGAGGCCCATCCCTTAGTTATCCATCTTTCTTTAAGACCTTACTGGAAAAACCGCAGCAATAAAATATCTCCCAAGAAACCTATCTAGGTCTCCCTTCAATTCTAAAATTGAAACTATTAGGATAGGCCCATAATATCCATTGCTGGTTTTTAAAAATTATGTCAAAGTATACATAATATACAAATAACCATTTTAATAACTGTAGGTGTCCAGCGCATTGGCACTAATGCATTTACCTTGTGTGTACCCATCATGTCACCTCCATAATCATGCTTGTATTTCTTTTCTAAACTTTACTTCTTATTTCACGTGTATTGCATGTATGTCTGTGTGAGGGTGTTGTATTAAAGACAGCTGTGGACTACCATGTGGATGCTGTGAATTGAATCTGGGTCCCCTCAGAGACCTGTCTTCAGCCCTATATTCTTGTTATTGCTATAGTTGTCACCTTAGATTGTTTAAAAAAAAAAAAAAAAGGCTTGGCCTCTGCTAGGATACAGCTGAGCAGTAGTGTGCTTATCCATATATAAAGGTCCCAGGCTCATCTCCCAGCACCTCAACATAATTTAAAAATAAAAGAAATATGAGACTCACTGCTCTTATGCTAACCTTAAAATTAATTTTAAAATCTTGTCCTTGTTTTCAAGCATTTGGTTAGCATGGGTGGACACGAGTTTATCAGACTCATTTACTGTGTTGTCAGCATGTGTCTCTGTGCCATGTTACCTGCCTTTCTACACTCTTGGGTAGGCTCTGTTCGTTGAAGGAGTTATGAAGTGAGCTATGCTTTGGATGTGACACTGACTTCTCTGTAGACAGATCTCAGAATGTTTCTCTCACCCAAGTGTTCTCTTCTTTCTCTTCTTGCTTTTCTTGTATAGTCAAACCACCAGGCAAGGCATTCTTGAACACCTTAGTGTCTAAGGGTTCAAAGTTTTTTTGTGATCCTAACGCTCACATTTACAAATACAGAAATGAAGACCATGTTAATAATACCTAAAATTAAAAAAGAAAATGTCCAAGATTCTCAGCCTGTAAAGGGCAGAAGAGCTAACACTCAAGGATACCTTTTAGTGCTAAGTCTATAAAGGGAAATAGGTCTTCCTCTTCTGAGTACTGGGTCCTGAAGGATCTTGCATTTATCATCTAAGATGTACCAAGAGTCAGAGAAAGATAACCCTCAAATTGCCCATTTGTATTTTGGGTTGCCAGGGGTGGAGCCAAAAATCTCTGGGGAGCAGTTGAGAGAGGAGGCCTGTTTTGCCAGGGACAAGTCCGTTAGGAGGATTTTGATAAGTCCTATATATTATATACTAATATATAGATATTATATTTTAAAATACATTTTATTATTTATTATATATTATATATATATATATATATTTAAAAACTCAGCAAACCTTAGTTTTGGGGTATCTTTCAGAGATGGTGGAAATGACTAAGGTCAGGGCCAGTTTCACATGCAGAAAAGAGTGGAGGCTTCGGGTTCTGTGTGCGTAAATGAGGTAAAATGAGGTAAAACCCTCACGTGGATGAGTGTGTGGGCTTGTGTAGGAGTGATGTGGGAATGTCGACTGTGGGCGCTAAACTTCCAGTTCTGTCCCCATTACACACATTTCAAGAGTCTATTCTCTTATCATTTCCTGGATTATGTAGCTGCACCACCCTAGATGGAGTCTTAGTCTCTTGCCACCTTCTTGATAACACACACTGCTCAGTGCCAAAGCCTTGTGCCATCCTGCATTGCTCACATCGCTCACATTGCTCAACTTCCTCCTGAACCATTTCTCTTCCATCAGTTAGTATAGGGCCACAGTAGACATCGCCCTGTTTCCTAACTATAGCTACAGTAGTGCGTGTTCACTGACGTCGTTGTACCTGACCTCTCACATATAAAAAATGGGCAAAACAGCAATAGCTACCTCATACAACTTCTAGGAATATTGTAAATATATAAAATTGTTAGAATTGGTCTGAAACTGTAAGCAACTAAAGCTGTTATTAGTTGATTTAATTATACTTTTTATAACTGCTCATCCTACCAGTTATTACATACATACATTTATCATGTGTATACACACGTACATACATATTTTTTCATGCATACACACACACACACACACACACACACACACACACACACACACGCGCGCGCGTGCGCGCGCGGACGCTTCCTTGCCAGTGTGTATAAATCTTTTTTAGTTTTATGCAATTTAAGAGCCTTCTTTAATTCTAAACAACTTAATGGAAACAAAATGAGTACATGGAAAAAGCTGGATGGTTTAATTTCTCTAGTCTTTGGGGGAGTGGAATTCTTCTTTTCTGCAAGTAAACTTGTTTTCTCGTCACATTGTAGGTGGTATGCAAGATTACAACTATGTGTGGGCCAACTGTTTTGAGATCACGTTAGAATTGTCTTGCTGCAAGTACCCACCTGCTTCTCAGCTTCGACAAGAATGGGAGAATAATCGTGAGTCTTTGATCACATTGATTGAAAAGGTAAAAATTGCTGACTGGAAGGTTGGAATTTAGAAATAATGAGTTAAATAAGGGAGAAATTTGAATGCATATGAAGAACAATCCAAATAGTATGCTCTTTACCTCGTGCATTTTAAAATGTAGATTCTCTCTAGAAATCATTAGTTTATGGTCTACTAGAGTACATCAAGCTCCACCTTCTCCACTGTGGTCCCCAATCCTAGCTCCTTCCTCCATAGACGCTCTCCTTGGCAGTCTTAGAGCACTTTTACAGATGGAAACAATTGGCCAAGTTTTTAGTGGGGGTTTGTGGTATAGCTCAGTAGTAGAAGGAGTGTTTGGCATGAATGCAGCCCTGAGTTCAATTCCTGGCACCAAGAAAACCCTACAAATTCTGTGCTGTCAGGTTAACAATGCCATATGTTCATATTTGCTAGAGACTCTTTACCATTGTGAATGTACATCTCAGCGTAGTGTAAATATCAGAATTGTTCATGCAACTATGGACTTTGCCAGAAATTATAGTTTGAAGAGGAAATTTGAAGCTTGACTTCAAAGACAGGGAATTTCAAAAACACTTTAGAGATTTTTTTATAACTTAAATTTAAGAATGTAATGCTGAGGCTAGAGAGATGGCTCAATGGTTAAGAGGACCCGGGTTTGGTTCCTAGCACCAACATAGCAGCTCAAAACCTACTGTAATTCCAGTGCTAGGGGTTTCAACATACTCTTCTGGCCTCAGTGGAGCACCAGACAGACATGCAATTAATTACACATACATACAGACAGACAGACAGACAGACAGACAGACAGACAGACATGCAGGCAAATATACACAAAATAAAAATAAATCTTAGAAAAAGAATTTAGTCCCTTGTCTATACTTTATCTCAACTTCAGAGGATTAAAAAACACTTTGTATGCTGGACATGGTGGTACACTCCTGTAATCCCTGCACTCCAAAGGCAGAGGCAGAGGATCTCTATAAGTTGGAGGCCAGCCTGGTTTCCATAAACAGTTCCAGGACATCCAGAACTACATAATGAGACCCTGTCACAAAAAAAAGGAAAAAATTAAAACTATTATAGTGTTTTTGCTGTTTAGAAACTCTAGCATCAAACTGATTACCTCTGAGTTTTTATTTTTGTCTTTTAGGTCCACATTGGGATTAAAGGATTTGTTAAAGATGCAGTAACAGGCTCTGGGTTAGAGAATGCAACCATCTCAGTGGCTGGTATTAATCACAATATCACAACTGGAAGATTTGGTGATTTCCACAGATTACTTGTTTCTGGAAGTTACAATCTCACAGCAGTTTCAACTGGGTAAAGGTTTTAAACTAGATTCTTAATTACAGTGACAAGCCTCTCTTTAGATACAGGCTTGTCTAAATACTCCTCACTGAATGTGGCTTCTGTTTTTTTTTTTTTTTTTTTTTTTAATTTTCTGATTTTCCCCCTTTAATAATGAGAAAGTATTATTATCACTGGAGTGTTTTGTCCTATAGTCCAACAGAGTGGGGCATAATTGGAACACTGGGAGGAAGAAAGATCATAAGAGCTTTACAAAAGGTCCTGCCATCAGAAGCATTGCCTCAGCTAGTTGAATCAGGTAGAGGCAGCCCAGGGCTCCACAGATGGAGTTTGAAGACCTGTCTTCCCAGCTTTCCAGTACATTGAAGCAGTGGGTTTTCGTCTGGGCAAACCTTTCTGTACATCACTTGATAAGGATTCTATTGATAACCTTTCATTCTGAGCTTTGTAACAGGAGGAAAGGGGAATGCTAATCTATAACTCGAGCCAAAGATGGATAGCACATCTGTGCCTTAAATATCACAGTTGCAGTTAGCTTGTCTGCCCCTTTGAATACCACAGCAACATTTTTGGCAAAATTCTTATGTGAGATACACAGCTTTGTGAGAGAAATAACTCTTTAAAGCCTTAATGCAAGATTTTAAGATGGCTGAATTTATACAGTTGTCTTGGTTTACATTTTGAGTTTTGATAGATCACTAAGTGCAGGAGTATGAGAAAAGAGCAGTGTTTCTATAATGCTAAAGCATCATGAGTCTTAATTTCAAGCCACCTCCCTTTCCAATTTTTAAGGTATATACCCTTGACTATTAATAATATAATGGTGAAAGACGGACCAGCCACGGAGATGGATTTCTCCCTTCGACCAACTGTGATGTCAGTAATGCCTGACTCAACTGAGGCTGTAACAACTCCTGGCACAGTTGCTGTTCCTAATATTCCTCCAGGAACCCCATCCTCCCATCAGCCAATTCAGCCTAAAGACTTTCACCACCACCATTTTCCTGATATGGAAATCTTCTTGAGAAGATTTGCCAATGAATATCCTAATATCACTCGTCTGTATTCTCTGGGAAAATCTGTAGAGTCAAGAGAGCTGTATGTGATGGAGATCTCTGATAACCCAGGTGTCCATGAACCAGGTAATTGCATGGCCTTCGAATGACCTCAGTAGTGCCTCTCAAAGCTGCTGTTGCATTACTGTGCTTTGTCCGGAAATGTCATCTGTATGCTGTGTAGCTTCCATTCAGAATACCTAATCAAAAAAGAACATAGAGCCAGTCTGTTTCCAGAAGAGAAAAATCCATTTGGTAATCCACATTTGCATGGTATTTAGTATGTTCATAGATTGGATTCATTTATCTGAGTTCAGTTGGGCATGTGGATATATATTTATGAGTATTACATGTCTGTCTATCTGTCTATAAGATAGACATATGTGCTTTAAGTTTTCACAGACATAGTAAAGAAGTTTTTTTTTTTTTGATGTTGGTAAATTCATGTTTACTTAGTATTTTGGTTTGAAATTTTTATATCTATATTTGGGAAAAACAGAGTCCATTTTAACTGAAGAGGAAAAAGTCTCCCTATAACTATTGTGTTTCAGGTGAGCCAGAATTTAAGTACATCGGAAATATGCATGGAAATGAAGTGGTTGGAAGAGAGCTGCTGTTGAATCTCATTGAGTACCTCTGCAGGAACTTTGGAACAGACCCTGAAGTAACAGATCTGGTCCTCAGCACTAGAATCCACCTTATGCCATCCATGAATCCTGATGGGTATGAAAAATCCCAGGAAGGTAAAGAAGAGCTGACTATTAAAGCCTAATATGTTGGTTGGTGTACAATGTGGCTATTAAGAATAGAGAAGATGTTGAACTTTTTTATTCTGATGAATTATGAGTGATTTTAGCTTTTATATACTTAGAAAATAGGGCAGACTTTTCAATACGTGATGAAGCATTTGTATTGTGTATGGAAGGCAGAGTTTGATGTTTTTATTCAGTTGGTCTCCACCTTAAAGATCTGCCCAACTCTGCCCCCTAGCGCTGGAGCTGCAGATGCACATCACAGTGCCTAGCTTTCCAATGATGAGCAGGTATTTGTGCTTGCACAGCAGACACTTTACCAACTGAGCCATCTCTCCAGCCCTTCATTAAGACATGGGCTCCTTGTCTGGTTTTGGATTTCTGTAGTGATTTGTCTTCTTCAATGTTCTCTAGAGGAACAGAACTGATAGAGATAGAGAGTGTATGTGTGTAAAACCATAAAAGGGGGTTCGTTAGATTGATGTATATGATTAGAAGCCAGGTAGTTCAATAATGACACCCTATGTTGGAAAACCAGAAAACATGGTAGCTGTTCAGAGCAAGAAACAAGAAGCCTGGAAACAAGGATCCAGATGTGATATCCTGAAGCCTTGGCGGCTACCTGAAGTCACTGAGCCAGTCCCCATTGAAAGGCTTGAAGATGCTGGAGCCTGATGTCTGTGGGTGCCAGCAGCAGTGGTTGTACTTGCTCAGGAAGAACAGAGCTGGCCTCCTCCTACATGTATTTTGTTCTGTCTGGGTCCCCAGCCTATTAGAGAGTAGCACACATATTCAGGGCAAGCCTCTCTCTGTCTCTGTCTCTGTCTCTGTCCCTCAGTCTCTCCCTCTCCCTCTCCCTCTCCCTCCCCCCCCCCCATTTTCTGTTTTGTTTTTGAGACAGGGCTCCTATGTGTAACTCTGGCTGTCCTGGAATCTGCCTGCTCTGCCTCCCAAGTGCTGGAATTAAAGGTGTGCTCTAAGAGAGATGGCTCACTGGCTGCTCTTACAGAGGACCCAGCATCTTTATGGCAGTACAAAACTGTCTGTAACTCCAGTTCCAGGGGTTCTGACACCCTTACACAGACATACAGTCTAGCAAACACCAATGCACTTAAAAATAAGTAAATCTTTTTTTGAAAACATTATCAATGTTTGTCCATTATACCATTCTATATGTAAAGTTCCTTGAAGGTATACCCATAGCGTGCTTTACTAATCTTGTGGTGTCTCTAACCAATCAAGTTGATGAATAAGACTAACATCAGTTTATTAAAAATAATGGAAGATTTTTCATAAATTGCTTAATTTAACAGTAGTTTTTTTAAACTATTCTATTTGTAACCTTATCATTGAAAAAATCACACCAAGATAATATTTGAAGCCAGTGTCTTCTGTACTCATCCATATTCCATAACTGCTAAGTTATTGCTTTTTCTTTTTCCTGCCTCCCCTAGGCAAGCCCACTTCTCCTGAGGCAATGCCCAAAGGGCTGGGAGGACAGGTTTACACATGCAACCTTCTACAGAACCCTAGGAGAGTAAGAACCCATCTTTTCCCAACCCATGATTCTATAGGGAACTTTAAAATTTTTTTCCCTATAAAGGTTTGATAATTTTCATCTATATTAAACTGATAATGGGTAGATTAACGGGGAAATTAAGTTAATTTATATTCAGAAACATGAGAAGTATTCAGGTATAGGTCTCGAAGGAGAGCTAGTTGAAATGTGTATGCACCTAAGCTAAGGGTTGGGTTGGGTTGGATGGGAGGTGGTTGTAGGGGTGGAAGGCTGAGGGGAGAATGTCCACAGATGGCACAGGTTGTTTTGTCATGCAGATAAAGTCGTCAGGTGGCAGCTGTGTCTGATCCTCTCTGTGCCAGGTGTCAGACCCCCAGTCTCTATTTAAGGGATGCCTTTCCTAGGCACAAAGTGGGAGAAAAAAGCTTTTCCTAGGCAGAAAAGCTTTTGTTTTATAAAAGGACAGCTTTGCAGAGCTATTCCCATCTCTGTAGTTAACTGTAGCCAATTTGAAATCTGTCCAAGCAATCTGTTTATGCTCCCTCAGCTGCTCTTAGCAGTGATCCCTGTGAGTGGAACAGGCACCACAGTGTGAACATCCAGACACGGATGGGGTAGCTCACACTCAGCAGACCCTGGGGCTCTCATTGAGACAGGCTCGGGCTGATCCTTACTGTGTTAAGGTTCTTGCTCCTCACTCTTGCCAGCATCACAGCTCCTGACACCCCCAACCCTTCTGAAAGGGGAGCTGAGTACCATGAGGGAGCCTCTAGCGGGCCCATTCCTCTCTGGCTACAATAGTAATTACGTTCTCACTCATGTAAGAGTCTACACAGTTAAGCTTGAGTTGACCTTTTTCCTCTATTGGATTAAGTGCCCAGCAGTGTTCTCTACTAACTACACCTTTTTACAGTCATTTTACTGTCAGCACACCAGTTTTCTTTTGTTGGTCTCTTTTGTCACGATGAAGCCCATCAACTTAAGGGTTGCTGTGCCATCATGTGTGTATTAATAACACGTGAACAGTGCTTTAGTATCTTTTATGTAATTGGATTTCTTTTCCTCTCAACGGATAAGCAGAAGACAAACGGCAGAGAGAGTAAGGATTTTACCACTTTGCTTTAAAGATCTGTAAGAGGGGTTCCTTTTTTTTTTTTTTAAATATACAGTGTATTCCCTACCCCTACCCCCCAAAATAGGCTATAATTCACCCAGTGAGCCTGAGGCACTTGCATGGTAAGGTGGCTGACGTTGTGTGTGTTATATTAAAACATAGTGAAACCTACCTTACACTTTAATCTTTTATCCTACAGGAGATTCAGTAAGTGTAGTTGGCAGAAACAACAGCAACAACTATGACCTAAACCGAAATTTCCCAGACCAGTTTGTTCCGATCACAGACCCTACCCAACCGGAAACTCTTGCTGTGATGAGCTGGGTGAAGGCTTATCCGTTTGTGCTGTCAGCCAATCTGCACGGAGGTACGGCAGCTCCTATGCCACTAAGTTCATCTTGTTGAGAGCATTTGAAAATCCTGCTGAAATTCTGTCTGCTTGTATAGTCCTAGGCAGGCCTGAAGCTCACTGTGCAGGCTACACTGACTTGCCTGCAGCCATCTTCCTCCTGCCTCTGCCTCCTCAGTGCTGGGATTACAGCAAACATGAGCAAGCCAGGCCTCCTCTCATCTTTCAGCACACACGTTTTCCTTCCATGCCCTTTCTCCTTCCCTTTTTAATATTTACTGCAACACCTTTATTTTCCTTTTAAATTTTAATGTTATTTATTATTGAGTATGTACTCTCTCTCTCTCTCTCTCTCTCTCTCTCTCTCTCTCTCTCTCTCTCTGTGTGTGTGTGTGTGTGTGTGTGTGTGTGTGTGTACATGCCATGGCATGTGTCTGGAGGTCAACCCACAGTGCTTTTCTCCTACTAAACCATTTCTCCCTCCCTTTCTCCTCTGCCTACTTCCTGCCTTCCATTTTCTTGCTTTTTTGTTTTTCACATCACCCTTTCTGTAATAGTTCTTCAAGTGTTTCATGCTTATTTGTTATACTGTTAACTGGGTACCATACACTTTGTTATCATAAAGATCAAATACATTCTCTTCTACTTGTGCACGTGCACTCACACACACACACACACACATACACACACACACAAACACAGAGTTATTTAACTGCAGCATAATGATTTCATTCTCATTGAGGATTTGGGAATATATATGTCAAGATGATTCATCAGGAATGAGTCATTTGAACAAAATTAAAGGTCAATATTAAGAGAAACTTCATAGGTATGTATCTGAACCAGTAGGGTACCTGCCCAAGAGGCAATGAAGGCCTGGAGTCTGTGACCATCATGCACCCCATAAGCCTGGCATGGTGGCATATGCCTATAATCCCAGCACTCAGGAAAGAGAAGCAGGAGGATCAGGAGTCTAAGGTCATCCTCATCTACATAGTAGTTCAAGGCAGCATGGGATACAAACAGAGTCATGTGAATAAGAGCGAAAGTACCAGCCTGGAGACATGGTCCAGCAGAGAAGGACACATACCAAATTCCATCCTCTGGACCCATATAGTAGAAGGTAAAAATCTATTCCAGCAAATGGCCTTCTGACTCCACACATGCATCTTGATGCAGTAGAAGGCATTATAAGCAGACAGATGGAGACGTGAAAATAGTATGACAATCAGGAAAATAAAAGATGTGGTTCTTTGACAAACACAGCTCAAAGCTTCTCCCTGAGACCAACCATTGCTACTTTCCTCTTGTGCAAAGCATGAGGTGAGTGGATGGCCTTTTCACAGTCGAAAGCATCCCTTTTTTCACTTTGAATCACTTCACTGTTGGTACAATTCCAACTGAGTAACTAGACCATAAGAAATGTTTAGAACTCTTCTGTGTGGACCAGGCTGGTGGCTCTGCTACCCCTAAGTTGATTAACCTGTTTTAGAGAACACATCATTACCTTGCTTGACAAATGTCATGGCTCTCCTTTCTGCCTTTTCTGTTGATCTGATGAAACACTGTGGCAAACACTACCTAAGGGAGAAGAGGGTTATTTTGTCCCACAGTTCTGGGGTGCGGTCCATCCTGTCAAGGAAGTCTTGGCAGCAGAAACTTGAGGTAGCCACATTTAAGAAGCAGAACATGGCAAATATTGAGCTCAGGTAGCTTCCTGGCAGTGGACCCAGAGGATGGTGCTACCTCCTGTTACAATTAGTGAAATCAAGATAATCCTTAAAGAATGCCTAGAGTCTAACCTAATTAAGTAATCTCTTTCAGGTCTAAGAGAAGGCTTGTCTTCTGGGTGGTCCCAGGGCCTGTCGGGGTCACACTCCATACCTTCCCTTTCTGACTGTACTGTGAAAGTTTGTTTTGCATAACTGATCCATTTTGAAACAGTGCCTTTTCCTGCTTCCCTTGTAGGTTCCCTGGTGGTTAACTACCCTTATGATGATAATGAACAAGGAATTGCCACATACAGCAAATCGCCAGATGATGCCGTGTTTCAACAAATAGCACTTTCTTATTCCAAGGTATACTGGAAAGTGAATTCAGTAAAAACTACCTTAAAGCACTCAGGTCAGATACTCTCATAACAAAGATACTCAGGGCTCTTTGCTTTTTATTCCCCCTTGTTTCTTATCTCACTTCTGAACACTACATCTCTTTTTCCACTAGCTTTTAAGCTCAGTCACGTATTTTATCTGTGGTTTATAACTCAGCACCTGGAACAGAAATGATGTCATCTTACTTCATTTAATACATATTTAGTTTATAAGCCAAATAAAGTTGGCTAAAGCAGAACTGATGAGTTAAGTTAAATATTTTTGCTATACAGCCACAACCATACTTTACAAATAGTCTGTGTAGCTAGTCTTTACTACTTTTTGGGTTTTTCTTTCATCCACCCTTCTTCGCCCCTTTTTCTTCTACCTTTTTAACCTCCTAACACTAGATAGGAGACAAAAGAGAATAGAGAGCAAAGGGGGCAATGTTAGTCCCAGACTCCTTTTGCTGACTAGGAGTGTCAAGTTACTTGGAACAAGTTTGATCTTTGTTATTAGGAGATCTGATTTCTTCTTGTTGCTTCATCTTTGCACACAACTACTTAACAAACCTCCACCAACAACTACTGCACCTCTCAGGGTCCTAGCATTTAGATATGCTCTGAAAAGTTCCCAGAATTTCAAACATCACACAAGAGCATAAACCATCAGTTGCTGGCAAGACCATGCCCCTGCTAGAGCATGAGGCAAATCATGTCAGCTGCTGTAAACAACATGAAGCAGCCACACATCTCATACCTAGGATTAAAATGAGTTGATATTCTCAAAATATTTCTGAGTTTTTAAAAAAACCAAAATTGTCACTACAAGTCTTGGTTGTTTTCTTTGAACACTTGAAAATAGGTCAGTCTGATTACTGTACCAGCTAAGAAGACAAACCCTACAAGCATCTCAGTAGAGGAAAGACAGTTGAATACTTGTAACAGAGGCCTTTAGGTCTGTTAAACCCAAGTTTTACTATCTGGCTCTGTGTATAAAATATTGCCAATTGGTCATATTGCTTGATCCCTGCCCTTGGGAGGTAGATGAAGAACTCAGAGGATCATGAATTAGAGGACACCCTGGGTCAAAAAAAGTTCCAAATCAGGATGGGCTATGAGACCTTCAAAAGACAAAACAAAAATCACAGTGATTCATTAAGATATTTGAAGTTTTACCTTAATATAAAAAGGGGCAAACAAGATTCTGTGTTTTCTAAATTTCTTATATAATAAGCACAGTTACTTTTCCAATCACAATATTAAGATGGTGACTGGGAAGGTTGCACAGTAACAAGCATGATAACCTGGGTTCAGATCCTTGGCACCCACAGAGAAGCCTGAGCACAGAGGCACGTCCATGACCCCAGCCCTAGGAAGGCAAATGGGGAAAACTGCTGGAGCTCCCTGGCCAGCCTTGATGAACCCATGAGCTCCAAGATCAAAAAATAAGGTAGAGAATTCTACAGAGAGAGAGAGCACCCTTTAATCTCATCTCTATCCTCCACACACATTAGTATGATGAATTACACTGACTTATTTTAACCATATACACTCCTGTCAAATACATAAAGAAGTGTCAAGATGTGTGTGTGTGTGTAAAAATTTAAATGGTTGTAAGAAAAAAAGTCTTATGTTGGGATTTCAATTCTGAGTGTGATAGTTACCAGAGCTAATCTACTGATAGGGTGTGTAGTTTTATTGGTGGATCATAAAAGTTATTATTGCAACTCTGTTCTCTAATACAATCTTTTGTCATTTCACCTTCATACCCCCTCTGCAAATAAGCCTTGTGAGATTCATATTCAGAGTTGCTAATAGAAGAATGCACCTGTTTGTATTTTCTGTAAAAACTGTTACCTTCTATTTGGGTATGGCATATCTGGGGGGCATGCATACAGTAGGAAGACTTTATTATACCATCTGTCAAACTCAAAATTAACTGATCATACTTTTTACATATTCCCACCAAACTCTGCACTCATTTGCTGTGGCTTTATAATCCTTTATCTTCATTTATTTTCTTAGACTATTAAACTTTTTACATTTGTCTTTCTTCCTAGCCAAGACCTACAACCATATCTTTCAGTGATGTTCCTAAGGATCTTGCATATACCCTTTGACATACCAGGTATCCCAAAATCCAGTCCTCAGTATCACTGTCTTCATTTAGTTTCTGTAGCTATGATAAAGACTAACCAAAAGCAACTTTGGAAGGAAAGGTTTATTTGGCTTACATATCCTGGTTCACAATCTATTGAGGGAAGCCAAGACAAGAACTCAAGGCAAGACCTGATACAGAAGCCATGGGGAAATTCTGCTTACTGGTTTGCTCTTTGTGGCTTGCTCAGCCTGGTTTCCTACACAAACCAGGAATACCTGCCCAAGGGATGGCACCACACGTGGTGGCCTGGACCCTACCACTTCAATTATTAACCAAAAAAAAAATGTCCTATATATTTGCCTAAGGCAATCTGACTGAGGCATGTCATCAGCCTATTTGTCCAGGTTTATGTTGAGTTGACAAAGCCAACCAGTACAAGTACCTCTTCTCCATCTCGTCATTACAGCTATAACCCAGAGTAGTCACACATCTGCTACACTCAGCTTTTTCCCACTGACCATAGCTGAGCCCAATCCTGGGGCCAGCGATTCACATTTTGCTGCTCACCTGTGGTGATTGTCATTCATCTGATGCCTCTTACTCTCAATAGTGGCTTTGCATTGAACAAAAGTAGAACTGCAGAAACCAGTGTGCTTCAGTCTTCATGGCCATCACTGACTGTGTCCTACCTGTTCTCGCTTCCTTTTAATCCCACTGTCTCCTGCCTTCTCTGCAGTCCTGTGTCTGTCTTCTACTGCCCTTGAGGGACATGATTAGTAAAGTCCTCTGTCTTTGTTCACAGCCTTCTTTTTCTTGGCCAGTAAGCAGCTTACACAAAAGTAAAGGCTTCCATAAACCTTAATACCACCCATAGTAAGTTTCTGTTCAGAGCTTGTTATTTTAAAGTTAAATGCCTAATTCTCAAGGTGATAAGAAAATTATATGTTTTTCTCTTCATGCTTTTTTGTCCTTATTTTCTATTACCAAGCAGGGAGATGAAGCTTTGACTATCATTCAGAGTTTAAGATCTTTCAGAAACTTCTTCCCTAGTCAAAAGTCATCTTCTCTCCTCGGGATTCTTAGTTTTTATTTGTGCCCCCTTGGTCACATGTGTGCACATGTACTTTGTGCCAGACGCCAGGCTGGATACTGAAGGCACTGAGACACAGATTGTTTCCACGTGTCTTGTCCTAAAAGAAGAAAACTGCTAGAGAAATGACAACAAATGAATAAAACTAAGGAAAACAGCCAGTGTACCCAGTATGTGCTGTGATGTTGACTGACTTGGTCTTATGCAGACAACCACAGCGGCTGTCACATCCAGCTCTTAATTTTAACTTGTTTCTTATAGCTGTGTGAATGTAAGTGACCGTATATGAATACAATGGTCAGCCCCATTCTCTGAGGGACAGTATCATCTTAGAAACATAGCACAATCCCAGTAGTCCTCAGGGACTATATGTGAATGTATATGTGCCTTTGTGGAGACAGTGTGGGTTTTTCACATGGTCAAAATCCAACAGACACAGAAAACTATACATTGAAAGCTTTACAACTTCCTATGGTAGGGTTCTCCTACTTGAAAGAAACCCTTTTATGTACCCTCTGGTAACCTCTCTGAATCTGTACCAAATAAAACACTTCTTTAAAAACTCGTAGATGCAAACAAATACTAGTAAAGATTCTTTTTTCTTTTTCAGGAAAATTCGCAAATGTTCCAAGGTAGACCTTGCAAAGATATGTACCTTAATGAGTATTTTCCTCATGGAATAACAAATGGAGCTAGTTGGTATAATGTCCCAGGTAAATAAAGATCAAGGCTTTACAATGTGGGTTTCCCACTCTCCTAGATAGTGCTGCTTCCTAATGATCTTTTTCAATCTTGAGGAAGAACTATTTTTTCCCTAATGCTCAAGTGATTTAAGACATTACAATAACCTTTTAACTGCTTTGCATTTGGTGCTCTTTGAATTCTGCATAGACATATCCACTGGTGTTTCACCTCCAAACCATTCTAGGGCCTTCCTGTGCTAATGGGAAGACAGTGAGAGCTTTATGGAAATGCAGATCAAAGGGCCCCCGCAGGAGTTATTACTATTTTCAATAACTGCAGGGCCAAGATAATTTGTTTTTTTTTTTTTTAACTAGGAATAATTCTCACCTTGTAGAGTCTAAACTATTTAAAACGTATTCTAAGTGATAATTTTAAGTTTCTGTCTTTAGGTGGAATGCAGGACTGGAACTATTTACAGACAAATTGCTTTGAAGTAACTATTGAACTAGGTTGTGTGAAATATCCATTTGAGAATGAACTGCCAAAGTATTGGGAACAAAATCGAAGATCTCTAATTCAGTTTATGAAACAGGTAACTACTCAAAAACAAGTGTGAGTCCTTCCAGGTCTAAGACAAGCTTTGTGTTCAGGTGGTTTTTATATAGTGAAATTGGAGTAAGTCTTTAAAACACTCATGTATGAGTGTTTGTCTGCATATGTGTGTGTACACCCCATGGAGGCCCATGCAGTGTCCATGGAGGCCCTGAGGTCCCGGAAAGCAAAACCAGGGTTTTTTGCAAGAAAAGCAAGTGTCCTTTAGCCACTGAGTCATCTCTCCTCCCCCAGAATATACCTTTTCTAATTCTAATTTGTTTTAGTGTATTTTCCCTATTTCTGTATTCCAGTTTGTTTTGTATATTTACCTAGAAAATTCATGAATATAGATGAGTTTATTTGTCTAAATGAAGAAAACAGTGAGTGAACAAGGCAGCATTTGCTGTGTAAGGCTTAGTAGTCACTTTTTCCTGACTTTATAAAAGATGACATAGCTACTTAGAAGCATTTGCCAAGTGATGGACATGAAGGATATTCTTTTGTTGTCATTATGTGCACATATGCACATGTATAATGGTTTCCTTTTATGCACAGTGACAACAGGTAAAGATGCTTCAGAAATATATGGATGGTTAGCTAGGATAACCTAATAGGCTGTGCTATCACAGTTTATCATTTTCTTAAGTTTGTATACTAATGTTAAAAATACTTTGTGTTGTGTATTTATAGGAAAAGCATAGGACTGGTACAATAAACACTCCTAATCCACAGCTAGATTTAACAATTCTAACATTTGCTGGCCACAGATGTTTTTTGTTTTGGGTCATATGCTTGTTTTGGGCTGAACTATTTTAGTGGAAATTGGAGATATTCAGACATTTTGCCTTTAAATACTTGGACATCTATTTACATTTATTTTTTAATGTAATGTGTATGGGTGTTTTGCTTGTATGTCTGGTGCTTGTGGAGGCCAGAAGATCCTCTGGAACAGACACTTGTGAGCTGCCATGTGGTACTGGGACATGAACCCAGGTCCTCTGGAAGAATAATTAGTGCTTTTAACTGCTGAGACATCCCTCTAGCTTCTGAGCATCTATTTTCAAAAAATAAAAATATTCTATATGTCATCTCTAAATGCCCAGAATATTATACCAATTCTCAAATATTACATGATTCCCAGTCTATATTCAAATTTCTGTGTCCTACATGTAATCATATAGATATATTTACAAGCAGGGTATATTATATTTGATGTTTGTATCTCCTTGCCATTTTTAATAAAGAATATTCTTTCTTTTAAAAATAATCTATTCAAAACAGTTCTAGCATGTTTTCTTCTATAGCATCCTATATTCTGAAGTAGTCCTCACGTCCTAAAATTTAAAGTCTTAATATGTTCTTCACATGGCCTCTGCTTTCAGAGGCATTTACAAGCAAACACATGTTTTAAGGAGCATTTACATTCAGCTTTACTGGGAACACTGAAATTCTGGTAGCTTCTTTGTTTACATTATTACTAATCTGTTAGTTTGAATATGAGTTCCCAAAGTAATTAGGTGTTTTTTTCCTCTTAAAATCTGGTATTCTTGTCCTTTATACAGGTTCATCAGGGTGTCAAAGGATTTGTCCTTGATGCCACAGATGGTAGGGGCATATTAAATGCCACCCTCAGTGTTGCTGAAATTAATCACCCAGTGACTACTTACAAAGCTGGAGATTACTGGCGCCTCTTGATCCCAGGGACATATAAAATCACAGCATCTGCCCGAGGGTAAGTGATGAAAGCTTTCAAATTGAAAGCTTGGGAATAAGACAAACATGGGCTTCCCTCTAAAAGGTTATTTCCAGAAAGTCCCTCAGAGCCTGCTAAGCAACGCAGAGTTAAATGCATGGAGGGTTAGAGCTAGTTTCCCCAGTGAGCACCTGATGCCTGTGGCACTACACCGTCAAATAGACCTCAAAAGTTGTATTGTTTTGCTTTCCTCTTCTCTTCTTGTGACTTCCCTCACTGTTAATAGTAATTCTGGAACATGCTTGCTGGAGGAAGTGGGGGGAGGGGGGATAACTACTAATGTTCCGCTGAGTAAGGTCATGCAGTCTCACAAGAGTTCTGTATTTTATATAGAATGCCAAGTTCTCCTGTGCACTCATTTTTCTGTGATATAATTACATCATTGCTTTCATGAAAATTTCTGCTGATTGCAGTAAGGCCATTTTCCTCTTTATGTCTGTCCGAGAGACAGGGTCTCATGTAGCCCAGGCTGACCCCAAAACTCTGTCCTCTCAAGTGCATGCTGAACTAACTAGATTTATTCTTTATTTTTCTTTTTTTTATTGGATATTCTCTGCATTTACATTTCAAAAGTTATCCCTTTCTCTCATTCCCACCCCCTCTCCCCCTCCCATTGCCTCCATGAAGGTGCTCCCTCTCCCACATCAGCACTTTGGTGTTCCCCTACACTGAGAAAACAAACCTTCACTGGACCAAAGGCCTCTCCTCCTATTGATGTCAGAAAATGCTATCCTATGCTGCATATGCACCTGGGGCCATGGGTCTCTCCATGTGAACTCATTTGTTTGTGTTTTAGTCCCTGGGAGCTGTGGTGGGTTTGGTTAGTTGATAATTTTGTTCTTCTCATGGGGTTGCAGACCCTTTCAGTTCCTTCAGTCCTTTCTCTAGCTCCTTCATTGGGGTCCTCATGTTCAGTCTGATGGTTAGCTGCAAGCATCCTCCTCTATCAGTCTGGCTCTGGTAGAGCCTCTGAAGAGGCATCCATATCAGGTTTTTGCCATTAAGCACTACTTGGCATCAGCAATAGTGCTTGGATTTAGTGGCTGCATATGGGGTGAGGCAGTCTCTGGATGATCTTTTCACCACTCCCTGCTCCTCTATTTGTCTCTTTATTTCCTCCCATGAACGTTTTGTTCTTCCTTCTAAGGAAGACTGAGGCATTCCACCTTCTGGCTTTCCTTCTCTTGTGCTTCATAAGTTCTATGGATGGTTTCTTGGGTATTCCGAGCTTTTTGAGCTAGTATCCGATTACCAGTGAGTACATACCATGAGTGTTCTTTTGTGACTGGGTTACCTCACCCAGGATGATAGCATCAAGTTTCATCCATTTGCCTAGGAATTTCATGAACTCATTGTTTTTAATAGCTGAGTAGTACTTCATTGTGTATAATATATACCACAATTTCTGTATCCATTTCTCTGTTGAAGAACATCTGGGTTCTTTCCAGCTTCTGGCTATTATAAATAAGGCTGCTATGAACATGGTTGAGTATGTGTCCTTATTAGATATTGGAGCTTCTTTTGGGTATATGTCCAGGAGTGGTATAGCTGGATCCTCAGGTAGTACTATGTCCAATTTTCTGAGGAACTGCCAGACTGATTTCCAGAGTGGTTCTGCCAGTTTACAACCCCACCAACAGTGGAGGACTGTTCCTGTTTCTCCATATCCTTGCCGGCATCTGCTGTCACTTGAGATTTTGATCTTAGCCATTCTGACTGGTGTGAGGTGGAATCTTAGGGTTGTTTTGATTTGCATTTCCCTGATGACTAGGGATGTTTAGGTGCTTCTCAGCCATTTGGTATTCCTCAGTTGAGAATTCTTTGTTTAGCTTTGTACCCCATTTTTTATTAGGATTGTTTGATTCTCTGTTGTCTAATTTCTTGAGTTCTTTGTATATATTGGATACTAGCCCTCTATCAGATATAGGATAGGTAAAGATCTTTTTCCAATTTGTTGGCTGCCATTTTGTCTTTTTGACAGTGTCCTTGGCCTTATAGAAGCTTTGAATTTCACGAGGTCCCATTTGTCGATTCTTGATCTTAGAGCATAGGTCATTGGTGTTCTGTTCAGGACATTTTCCCCTGTGCCTATGTGTTCTAAGCTCTTCCCCACTTTCTGTTCTATTAGTTTCAGTGTAGCTGGTTTTATATGGAGATCTTTGATCCACTTCGACTTGAGCTTTGTACAAGAAGATAAGAAAGGATCGATTTGCATTCTTCTGCACGCTGACTGCCAGTTGAACCAGCACCATTTTGTCTTTTTTCCACTGAATGTTTTTAGCTCCTTTGTCAAAGATCAAGTGACCATAGGTGTGTGGGTTCATTTCTGGGTCTTCGATTCTATTCCACTGAAGAAAATGAACCCATGGCTTTTCTTTCTTTCTCTCTCTCTCTTTTCTTTTTTTAGCCAACTAGTAAACCTGGTTGTCTTTATAGTCCTTTACTATAGGTGGTATAGAATTGGAAATGCCTATTTAATCTGAAACTTCTCCTTTGTTGTTGGTTTTGTTTTGTTGCTGTTTTGAGGCAGGAGCTGGTGAAGTCCAGGCTGGCTTCAAACTTTCTGTGTAGCTGAGGTTGACCTTGAATTTCTGGTCCTCCTGCCTCTGGAGTGCTAAGGTTACAGACACATCACCACACTCAGCTGGGGTTTTTTGTTCACGATTTAGCAAGAGTTGGTACTACCACAGAATACTCTCCTCTCCTTTGTAGCCAACTATTTGTGAGTTTAGTTTGAGTATTCACTGGAGGAAAGCTAAGTTCAAGGAGACACTTACAGTTGTTAGTGCCTTTCTTTTCACCAAGAACAGAGAGCTTTTAAATAGCCAGTGGCTCATACATAGGCTCAGAAGCCCACGCTATTGCATTACAGGTTATTGTTTTCTTCTACTTTGGCAGACTAATTAGAGAAACTAGAGCCACCAGGGTGTCTGAGAAGCAGGCAAAAATCATGTCTTTAGTAGAGATGCCCTAAGTTGCTGCCTCAGGCTTTCCCACCCACATACCATAAATACTGGCAAGTGGATTCAGACTCCAGGAACCACTGGGTATCTGTACTAAGCTCAGACTTGCATTTGAAATCATATTTTACTTTTTTATCATTTTAAATGTATGAATATTTTGCCTACACATATGTCTGTGCATGCCTGTTACCTACAGCAACCAAAAGAGGATATTGGGTCCCTAGATCTGGAGGTATTAATGGTTGTGAACCATCATGTGGGTATTGGGATTTGAGCCCAGATCCTCTGGAAGAGCAGGCAGTGAGTGCTCTTAACCACTGAACATCTTTCCAGCCCCTGAAATTCTGTTTGTTTGTTTATTTGTCTGTTCCTTTGTCTTGAGACTGAGTCTCTACATAGTCCCAGCTGTCCTGGACCTCAGTATGGTAACCAGGCTGACTTCAAATACAGAGAACTGCCTGCCTCTGTTGAGATTAAAGCTGTGTACCACCATGCCCAGCATGAAATCCTTATTTGAATCTTAGAAACTCAGTCATACTATATACATTTACCTATATCTGTTCTTTGTTAATTATTTTAGATAATAAATTGACTTCAGGTTGAAACTTGCTTCTCTTAGAAATGACATAAGTTTACTTCTCTAATTTATTCATTCTCTGCACACCTCTATTTCCCCGGGCTTGCATACTGTGTAAGTGTGCATCTGACCTGTCT
Organism: Micromys minutus; assembly: GCF_963924665.1. Taxonomy (NCBI): domain Eukaryota; kingdom Metazoa; phylum Chordata; class Mammalia; order Rodentia; family Muridae; genus Micromys; species Micromys minutus. The sequence goes on along the minus strand of NC_137979.1, from coordinate 27,724,141 downwards.
GCTTTGTTATAGGTATAACCCCGTCACCAAGAACGTGACCGTCAGGAGTGAAGGTGCTATTCAGGTCAACTTCACACTTATTCGATCTTCAACAGATGCAAACAATGAGTTAAAGAAAGGAAAAGGGCATAGCGCCAGCACTGATGACACCAGCGACCCAACTTCTAAGGAGTTTGAAGCATTAATCAAACACCTTTCAGCTGAGAATGGCTTGGAAGGCTTCATGTTAAGCTCGTCCTCAGACCTGTCTCTGTATCGATACCATTCATATAAAGACTTATCTGAGTTCCTGAGAGGCCTTGTAATGAACTACCCTCACATTACAAACCTTACCACGTAAGATCTCCCTGTTTTTCTTCCTTCATTTAAGCGGGTTCATTGATGCTTTGCCCCATGGGAACGGATCTTATGCTTATTTACAGGGTGAATGGGGGAGCTGATGGATAAGAGTTGGAGTCTTATTTAACAGGGACATTTTTCTGACAGCCTTGTGCATTGATGGAAACTTCCTGTTAGACTAATGATGTGTGGATGGAGCCTTCTAAGCGTCAAAGTTTCTCTTCCTATCACTTCCTTTGATTGGCACATGTATGCTGAGTTCCTGCTGCAGATTTGTATTCTCACTAAATGTTTGGCTTCTTTTATTTTGCTGAGGGCAATGGACATACTTTGGAAGGCTGAGCTCACCTGTCAGGGATGTTTATGCCAGGAGCATATAAGCTGTACACTTACTGAGTGTATGCTATGAATGTATAAGCTGTCTTCTGCACACCTACTGAGTGTCATTTAGTCTTTTACTGTTTTACTCAGTTCATTTCATTGATTCTAAAATTTTGCGAGAAACTTTAGCTTTTTAAATTCTGATTCACAGTGTTTACAAATGCAGAGCAATATTTAACTTGGAAGAGCTAGCTAACTTCCTTTCTTCTACTGACCTTTTAGTATTTCTGCCTTGTTTGGTTTCTAAAGTCATCTGCCATAGCCTAACTACTGCATACAGCCAATGGCCTCTCTTAAATAAAGCCGGATTGGACAGTGTCCTGCTAGCTAACTTTTTAAAGAGGCTCATTAAATATTTTAGCCATTCTAATTCAAGATGTTTTATGTTTTTTATTTCAAAATAATTATTTATTTTGAAAATTACATAATTCCTTACAGTACAACATATCTGCCATTGGTAGTCATGGGCTTTTTAAGTAGTATATCAACAGGTACCAAGTTCCACTGAATGGCATTGTGACAAAGCAATCAGTTTATCCTGCTAATGTTTGCAATTTAATGCTAGTACAGTACTCCTGTCTAGGTCTAGGAAATCTTCCGTCATAGTAAAGAAATCCAGCCTTGAGCTGGGAACTCTTGTGAAAGTGAGAATTTGATAATTTATTTTGTTTTTATTGACTTAACTTTTACTTGTCAAACTGATGTTGCATTTATTTTAAGGTATAAATTGTTATTTATATCGATGACTTTAGATTTTAAAAAGAGAAACTCCTACATTTAGTATATTTAAATATTTCCATAATAAGAATTAAGTGACTCAGTAGAAGACAGAGCTGGGGCAGTGTTGCGAGGCGAGAGGACTGAGTCTGCAGGCTGCGGAACAGTCCTGGCTCTGAGTCTGGTGTTTCTCAAGGAAAACCATTCCTCCTGAGGTTTTCTGATAGTGAGTCTCAGTCCATAAAGACTTTTAAGGCTTCTGTGCTTCATTTTCTTCATCTCAATTTCTGTTTTAAAGTCTGTAAGTTGAGTTTAACATAACACAATTGCTCGCTGACTTTCTTTCTGGTTTCTGAAAGTTTGGGACAGAGTGTTGAGTATCGTCACATTTGGTCCCTTGAAATCTCCAATAAGCCCAACATATCAGAACCCGAAGAACCAAAGATTCGTTTTGTTGCTGGTATCCATGGAAATGCTCCAGTTGGAACTGAACTGCTTTTGGCTCTGGCCGAATTTCTTTGCCTGAATTACAAAAAGAACCCAGTTGTTACCCAAGTAAGAGAATAGTTTGTTTTGCCATACTTCAAAAATAAATGCTGTGGGATCATTATTATCAGGGCACCATTAACTTTGTAATTTCCTAGTAGAATTTGCACAGAAGCACTTTTAGTACATTGTGGTACTGTCAGAAGGAAAAAGAACTGTCTTTGCATATGCTCACTGTTCATAGTGTCATTCTAGTATAGTTCTTTGTATATGTTGAAAAGCAAAGAACAAAAAAATACTGAAAATTTACATTCAGTCCAGTGCTGCTGTAAGCTGAGACTCCCTTTATCCTTGCCCACAGTTCTGTATGTTCTAACTTGAGGAACTGCCATTCTCAATTACTTAATAGACAGGTCACTTTACTGAAAAATACAGTGAAATACATAATTCTTTTTACCTTCTCAGTAATATAAAATCACTGGGTATCTTGGCTGCCAACAATTGCATATAAATTAATATAACACTATCTAATTCAGCCATCTGTGACTGTAGCAACAAGGTCTGTCCTAGGGGCTTAGTTGCATATGATTAAGAAGCCTGTTCTGTGTTGTTATAGGGAAAGGGGGGCAAGAGCATTCATCTACTAACACTGCTTATACTGGACTTAGGAGATGTGGGAAGAATGAATGCATGTTGAATATACACTGACTGTGCCAAGCACTATAGCTCAGCACCGAATATACATTGTTGCTCACTCCTTGCCCTTGCAAGGAAGGGAATCCCTTGATACAAGTGGAAACTGGGTAGAGGCATCCATTAATTTACTAAACATCTGCAAGTCAGTAACCAGAAAAACAAATCTAAACCAACATATAGTCTATTGTTTGTTTTCTTTTTCTTGCAATTAAAAGCAAAGTGCAAGTGTATCTTGTGCTAAAGTTCATACCGTGTTGCTATAGTGCACCACTTCCCCAAGGCAACTGGGGAAGAGCTGGCGTCTGGATCAGGATCAAAAGGGACCTGTGTCCCTAGGTGAGATCAGACTTGGATCAAAATTTTTATTACCTTCACCAAAGTTGATTCCATTGACAACTTCTTACAAGTTGCAAAAGTATCTCCCAGACACTTTTCATTTGTTTTCTCTTAAAATGAGACCATATCTAAGATAGTAAAATCCCTGGCTGTATGTTAGAAATATCTTAGAACCTTTAAAAGTACCAGTGTCTGGACTTCATCCCCAGGAAGCATCAATATTTCTTTTGCAACTCCTTAGACTTTCCTCCTCACAAAAATAAACTGCTGCGGCTTTAGGCTGTTTTTTGCTTGAGACAAAGTCTCACTATGTAGCCAAGGTTGGCCTTGAACTTGCTATATAGCCCAAGTTGGCTTCAAACTCATAACACTCCCCCCTCCACCTCTGAAACTGTGGGGTTATAGTTGTGTACACCACAAACTACAGATCAAGCTTGGGACTTGTACATGTTAGGCACATGCTCTACCATTGAGTTTAGCCCCAGCCCAGGTTGTTCTCATATATAACCAGACTTGTACCTACTGGGCTTATGGTAGTAAGAGACCATATCATAACTAAAATACGTTAGCAGGAATCTCTGAGCTTCTGAAGCCATGGGACATGGTGGAACCTGACAAAGGAGAAAGGTGGTGATGGGATGCAGAGACCAGTTGGTTGGTCTGTGGTGAAGTGGAAGTTACCTTAGAAGGAACCTCCCAAAGCAAAATTTAAGAGCCAGTGAGTTAAAGGTATCACGTGTTTTTGGAAAGAAAGGGTTTATTGTGCCTCTTGCTTTGAGGGAATGAGAGTCCATCATTATGGTGAAGGCCTATAGTGGTTCAGACTAGGAGGTGGCCAGTCATATTGGGTCCAAAGTCAGGAAGCATGGAGATGGAGCCATCTTCTGCTTGCTTCCTTCTTTCCCCCTTTGTATTTTGTCTGAGAACCCTGTCCATGGGATGGTGCCATAGACACTGAACGTGTGTCCACAATTAAACTTCTCTAAAACCACCCCACAGGCATGTCCAGAGGTATTTCTGAGGTGAGTCTATGTCCATTCAAAATGACAGTGAAAATTAAGTGTTAAACTATCAGAAATATGAAACACTTCATAAATTATTTCATGCCCCATTAATGCCTGTGGACACACTGTTATCAACTCTCCTTGTCTGAAACCGCATCCCCATTTTCAGATTTTATATTCCCTCTTGTAATCCAGAAAATGGTCCCATCGTTATTACTAAGGCAGTGACCAGAAAATATATTCTGTAAGGGCCAGATAGTATGTGATTAGGCTTTGCAGCAGCACACATTTCTGCAGCTGCTCAATCTCGCCATTAGAATGCACAAAAGTAATTAAACATAAATGAATGGGGCTTAGTTATGTTCCAGTAAAACGTTACACAGAAAAGCAGCCAGGAAACTGGATTTTACATGTCAGGAGTGCTTCTGTGACCACTATTCTTTGTCACCAAGAGGCCACAAAGAACATTAGATACACAGATTGTCTCATCTCTTTTTAAATGTATTTGAAACAAATATAAATTTTAGTTTGCACTCAGTTCTTTTAATGTTTTGCCTTTTAAAATAACTATTTAAAATGAACAATAAAGACTTTGTGTTTTGGTGGTAAAGAACCTGTCAGTTCCACAAAGCTAATGAAGTCTTGGTTTCTTTTTTATTTTAGTTGGTTGACAGAACTAGAATTGTGATTGTTCCCTCTCTGAATCCAGATGGGAGAGAGCGAGCTCAAGAGAAAGACTGTACCTCAAAGACTGGGCACACAAATGCCCGTGGCAAAGACCTGGACACAGACTTTACAAGTAGGTCTAAACTTTAGAGTTGAATACTTTTGAAATGAGTCTTTTTGTGCTAGGTCAGCCCAACTTTGTAGACAAGGAATGTGGTGCTTACTTGTATAAGCTGAGTGTGAAATAGAAATCAATATAGACATTCAGAAAACATTTTAAACATTTTTTTCTTTGACTTTGCAAAAGTAATTGAAGGTGTGTGTGTCTGTCTGTGTGTGTGTGTGTGTTTTTAAGAAACTTAGTTGAGATTACTGGGGTATTTCAGTGCCTAAAGAAGGTAGCAAAGGCCTCTTCTCCTCTGCCTATCTGAATATATGTACATACACAGCATATGTGCATGCTGCTATATATAATGTACTAATGTGCACATATTGTCTCAAACTATGCACAGCATGGAATAACCTCCTCTGAGAACTTTTTTTTTTTTTTTTTTTTTGCTTGAGGCAGCATGTGGTAAGACAATTACCCATACATTTTTAGTTGTTGTTCTTCTAAATAGGATTTTTCTGTGTGGCCCTCGCTGTCCTGGAGCTCACTCTGTAGATCAGTCCAGTCAAGATATCTACTTGCCTCTGCCTCCAGAGGACTGGGAATAAACACACACCACCACTGCCTAGCTACTACCTACAAGTTTTGTAAGCCAGCGTTGAGATGGGATTCAAATAGAGTATTTCTTTATACTTTCACAAAAATTTAAAACTTGATTTTTATCTTTAACTTTTCTATTTTTAGGTAATGCTTCTCAACCTGAGACCAAAGCCATCATTGAAAACTTGATTCAAAAACAGGACTTCAGCCTTTCCATTGCCTTGGATGGTGGTTCTGTGTTGGTCACGTATCCATACGACAAGCCAGTGCAGACAGGTATGCTGTGTCAGTTCTCACGTGCACTATTTAATCCTAGGACGTTACAAGTCACTGAGTAATACTTCCTCTAAAAGTTTTACAGTGATGAACTTTGCTCAAATAATCGGCCTTTGAAAATTATCCATACTGTACTTAAAGAATTCAGACAGGTTGGAAAAGGAAGACCCAATGGAGGCCAAGCTATATCCAGTGGCAGCCTCTAGTTATATCTGTTCAATGAGCTCTACTGTTGGATTTTAAGAAACTACTGTTTGTAGATTTTGAGAATACAAAAGTGAGTCTGACACAGTGACAGTGCTCATAGTAATAATCAAACCACTCCCTTCAATACCTTACACCTTGCCTCGTGGGCTGTACCTCATGGTAAGCTAAAGAGTTGCTTGTTAAGTCTTCCCCAGGTCATGGAAATGAAGACAGTTTGAGTTATTTTCAATGTAGCTCACAAGGAATATTGTTATTAGGCCCCAGCTGTTCTTAATTGATGTACAATAAAACCAAGAGAAGATTGTATCTTAGTATAGTAGCCTGTTGTATAAATTCACCACTAGTATTTTTTTTAATGTAAAGATGTTAGATCCTAAGTATGATTGTCTTTGAACAAAACAATGTTGTTATTTATGGTAACTCCTCAGTAAACTTCAGTGGAGTGCAGAACTTACTAGAAGGAGAAAAGAGAACTTGAGTCCACCATACTGAACTTGAACAAAAATCTTTTCAATTTTTCCACTGACTTCCAAATTTTTCTTCTTGATAGTGGAAAACAAGGAAACTTTAAAGCATTTGGCATCTCTTTATGCAAATAATCATCCATCAATGCACATGGGTCAGCCCAGTTGCCCAAATAATTCAGGCAAGTATTTCCCCCACCCTGGGTTACTCATTTTGGTTGATTGCTTTTGGGAGAGGAGAGTCTTTGGTCTTGTTGATCCTGTGTCTCACAATGATTTTTATAGATGAGAGCATACCAGGAGGAGTAATGCGGGGAGCTGAGTGGCACAGTCACCTGGGCAGCATGAAGGTATGATTTGGAGAACACGGTTAGATGGGCTTAAGAATGCTGTTCATTGAGCAAAAGCAGGTACCTTCTCTAAGGTAGAAAAGTGACTGGTATCTAGCATCTGCCTTGTAACTTCCTCAACATGCTTAGGCCTTAAATTAACCTGACAGTAATCTTGTATTTCAAATATTCTTAACTATATAATTTAGGAACACTGACTATATTTACAGTCTTATATAACCACTACGAGTCTACTTCTAATTTTTTTTATTACTTCAAGCTGTACCTGTACCAGTTAAGCAGTGAGCGACTCCCTGTTCTCTCTTCCCATAGCTCCTGGTAACTGCTACTTCTGTCTAGGAATTTGCCCATTCTGAATATCTCCTAAGTGAACTTACATGTTAATCCTTTTGTATCTAACTTCTTATATTAACATAATTTTTAAGTTTATCTATTTTGTAGCACATATCACATACCTTTAGAACAAAACATTATTCCATTGTACATAGCATCTTTGTTTATCAACTTATATGTTGATAGACATAGGCATATAGTATCTTTAAACCTGAGTTTTCACTTTGTTTAGGTAGAGACCTAGGAGTGGCACTACTAGATATGGTTTTAATTCCATGTTTAATGTTCTGAAGATCCATAAAGCATTTCTATAGCATCTCAACCACCTTACAGGTGTCAGCTACATTCAAGGATTCCATCTTTTCTGTATCCTCAGAAATGCCTGTGATTTTAATTTACATATCCTGACAGACATAACATCATCTCATTGTGGTTTTCATTTTCATTTCTCTGATAGCTAATTATATTGGAGTTACTTTTTATGTGCTTGTTGGTCATTTGTATGGCTTCTTTGGAGAATTTCTCTATCCAGGTACATACGTGTACACATAATATAGGTAACAACAATCAATGAAAACAGAGGCCATAGATTTGAAAGAGAACAAGGAAGGGTACATAGGGGGTTTGGCGGGAGAAAAGAGAAGGGAGAGATTATGTAATTACATTATAATCTCAAATATAAGGGGGAAAAAGACAGGCAGTAGAGATGACTCAATGGGTAAGAACACTGAGTTCAATTCCCAGCACCCACATGGTGGCTCACAACCATCTGTAATGGGATCCAATGCCCTCTTCTTGTGTGTCTGAAGAGCTACAGTGTACGTATATACATAAAATAAATAAATAAATCTTTAAAAAAGAAAAGGTATAACAAAAAAAGATGAGGTTTCTTGACAATGTGAGAACATTAATATCATTAGATAAAGGAGAGTTGAGAGGAAGGTGGCAAGTAGAGTTTGGAATCTGTCTGCATAAGTGGTTCTGCACTTGACCAAGTGCTCCACTATGGCAGTGGTCTGCCTCCTATGCTGGGGGAGCAGCAGTGGGGTTCAAGAGTTGAAAGGCAAGCTGGCTCTCCATGTGGACTTACTTGTTGAGCAAACCCCCAGTAAACTGTCTATCCTTACAGGCACCGTTGGAAGCACCACCACCACCAGTTAGAATGGGCAAGACATAGTCACTCTCCTCAAGGGACATTCTTGAGGAGCTGTTCTGTATGTGACCACTTACTGTACATGCTGATTTGGAAGACGTATCACAACTGCTGCTTACATCACACATTTTCTTTTTTGTGTATTTGTTTTACCAAGTTAATTTTCACATGTACTAATTTGATTCTGGACTTTATGTTTCAGGATTATAGTGTCACCTATGGCCATTGCCCAGAAATCACCGTATACACAAGCTGCTGCTACTTCCCAAGTGCAACTCAACTCCCTGCCCTCTGGGCAGAGAACAAGAAATCTCTCCTTAGCATGTTGGTGGAGGTAAGCTTGTTTTAGTTGTTTCCCTCTGATACTGAGGATCAAACCCAGAGCCTCTTGCATGCTAGGTTTCATTAAAGGAGTGTATTCAATGAAAACCTTTATTAAAACATTATTTTTAAATGTATATAAAAAGAAGAATTTTGTTTTATTCTTTGTGTGTGTGTGTGTGTGTGTGTGAGAGAGAGAGAGAGAGAGAGAGAGAGAGTATTTGTGTGTGTATGCTGTTCACACATGGGCCATCATGTGTATACATGTCAAAGGTTGAGGTCATTTTCTACTGTATATGTCTTGATGTACCCAGACCTCACTAATTTGCTAGCCAGCTCACCCCAGGGCTCCCTGTCTCTGCCTCCTGAACACTGGATTACAGGTGGGCTGCCATGTTCACCTAGCCTTTTACATGGGTCATAGGGATCTAAGCTCCAGTCCTCACACTGGGGTGGTAAGCACTCTCTGCTCTGAGCCATCTCCTTAGCCTGAGGTTTATTCATCTTTTTGTTGCTAAGATTGACACCGTGAATCCATGTATTCATATATCTTGAATCTGCTGTAATTGGGAGCTTCTCATTCTTCAAGCTCAAGATCACACAGTTACAGTCAGGGTTGCCATGGGTGAAAAATCATTCAAGGCATTTAAAGACTAGCTAACACTTGTATTGGAGTTCTTATCTCTGGCTCTGACTAGGAAGCACTGACTGATTAGCAGATAGAAGCAGAGTCACTTGGGACAAAAGGTTAGCTAGGCTGACTAGCTCAGGTCAGTTTGGACCCAACCCAGAGCTGTAATACACACATGAAACCCTTTTTTTTTTTTTTTTTTTTTTTGAGACAGGGTTTGTTAATTTGGTGGTATTGGCCTTGAATTCCCTCCTACATAGCTAGATTATAGGCTGTGTCCTACAAAGTTTTGTTGTTTTGTGTTGGGTGTGTATGTGTGCACACACACATGTTTGGTTGATTTTGATCAAGCCTGAAGCTATTGCCTGAAAATATCTGCTGGAATTGTGAAAATTATGTTATATATATATATATTTTTTAGGTCCACAAAGGAGTCCATGGGTTAGTAAAAGACAAGACTGGTAAACCAATCTCTAAAGCAGTCATTGTACTCAATGAAGGAATAAAAGTACACACGAAAGAGGGGGGTTATTTCCATGTGCTTTTAGCTCCTGGGGTCCATAACATCAATGCCATTGCTGATGGATACCAGCAACAGCATTCACAGGTAAGAAACTCAAGTTGGATTTGATAAGTGCTTATTGTTATTAACACTTGTGTCTTATCTTGAAACTCTTGTTAGGAAGCAAGAAGTAAAAAGTATGCCCACTCTTGATTACAGAATCAATTATTTTTTTGTTGCCAAAAGGTATTTTTCTATTCCTCAGCAAAAAAAAAAAAAAAAAAACTTGCATAGCATTTGTATAGCTGACACTTGACTACCTCCTTGGTTTGCTTTCTAGACCCAGAACATTTAGTGAAGCAGGACTGCTGTGTCCTAAAGTGCCTTTTGCAAGTTTAATCTTAGCATTTGATGTGCATGGGTATTTGCTTGCATGGCTTGTGCACCATTCACATGCAGTGCCAGCAGAGGCCAGAAGAGGGTTTGGACTCCTGGAGTCCATTGAACTAGAGTTATGGATAGTTGTGATCCACTGTTTGTGTGCTAGCAATCAAACCTGGGTCCTCGAGAAGAGCAGATGGTGCTCTTCACTGCAGAGCATCTCACCAGCCCCTTAAGTGACTTCTTATGATTCTTTAATTTTACCCTTTTAGGTCTTTGTGCATCATGATGCAGCCAGTTCTGTGGTAATAGTCTTTGATACAGATAACCGGATATTTGGTTTGCCAAGGGAACTCGTGGTAACTGTGTCAGGTAAAGACTTTCAGTTTTTAGTATTTGACGTTAAAACCAGTTCTGCTGTTACACTTCGAGAGTGGCTAGCCCTAATAAACACCTCTAGGTAACTGCTTTTCCCAGAGTCTACTTATCTAAGCCTGATTTCTCAAGCTGATGTTGTCCCATATGTTCTCCTGACTTGCCTCTAACTTTTCAGGTCTGTCCTCAAATTCATCTCTACAGAGAGACTGTTATTATCTCAAACCTACATTTTTGCATCATCTTAGTCATCAAGGGCCTCATATGTATCTGCCCTGTACATTGTCTACATATAATACCTCCCACCAAAACAAAAAAGCTCCAAGCTACAGAGAGTTGATCTGCATCCCCAGATCCTAGAGCCACAGTTGGCACAAATGGGTCTAACTGAACAGTGTTGAACAAGCAAGTGTTGCTTTATATCAACATCGTGCTGGTAACTAGAATTTACTCTTTGGTTTATTCAAGGTCAGGAAAGAGGAAATGATTCCCTGCCAAGGTTAATTTGTGCCATTGTTTGAATTACTTAAAGGTTAAGGGGGAAATATGTGGGGAAAGCAATGTTCCAGTGTACTGTGTACTGGTTGACACATGATCTTCCATTCATTTCTCAGTGTAACTTGGACTGAAGCTTTATTGCAGGGGTGGGGGTCTCGGGTAAAAGTGGCACCTTGGAAGCTCGGTATGATCACAGAGCCCCTGTGGGATGCTTACTGTTCTCTTTGAACCTGGCAAAATACAAAGAACTTGGTTAAAGGCACAGAAGTCAGGATTCAGCCATGGTTTAAGTCTAGCTTTGCCAGCTGTTAGCAGTTGCGCACTCAGATTTTATTTTATGACTATTTTTTCCTAAGGCTATTGTTTTGCTAATCGTGTATACACATTTAAAATAAAAAAAAAGAGCTTAAGGCAGAAGGATCACTGCAAGTTAGAAGCCAGTCAGGACTATACTAGTCTCAGCTAGGCTTAGATACAGTGAGACCCAGGATGGATGGATGGATGGATGGATGGATGGATGGATGGATGGATGAATGGATGGACGGACGGACGGACGGGTGGATAGGTGGGTGCTGGCAAGATGACTTAACAGGTAGCAGCATCTGGCTGCATAAGCCCAATGACCTGAGTCCAGTCAATCCCTGAAGCCCACAGTAGACAGAGAACTAATATTTACAAGTTGTCCTCTGACCTCCACATACATGCATGTGTGCACACGTGTGCACACACACAATATAAATTTCTAAAAATGTAATTTAGATACCTTTAAGTAAAAGAGAGAGAGAGAGAAAGAGAGAGAGAGAGAGAGAGAGAGAGAGAGAGAGAGAGAGAGAGAGAGAAGAAATAACAATGTGCTGGGAGTGCAGTCCAATGATAGAGAGCTAGGATCTAGGTCTATTCCCAGAACAGGAAAAAAAACAAGGGAAGGAAGGAAGGAAATGGAAAGGAAAGAAGGAAAGAAAGAAAGAAAGAAAGAAAGAAAGAAAGAAAGAAAGAAAGAAAGAAAGAAGAAAGGAAGGAATGAATGATGGAAAAAAGGGAAAAGAGAGAGAGATCAGTCTTGGAAAATAACCCTAAAGCAATTAAAAATTACTGGGTCCTGAGTTGTGCAGTTTGCTTATTGACTTCCCATTGTGCCACAGTAAATGTGCTGCTTCTAGAATGGCAGCGTGCTTGTTGCGTTGCTAGAAACGGGGCCCCAGGTGTCCTGCTTGCCAGGTCTACCACAGAGAATCATCTCCAGACAATCAAATTGCTCTTAGTTGTATAAAATTAAAGTAAACATCATATTATTAAAAGTGCCATCAGAGGTAGTTGCTTGTTAACACTCCCTTGTGGTTTTGTCGGACAGGTGCCACCATGTCAGCGCTGATCCTAACGGCTTGCATCATTTGGTGCATCTGCTCCATCAAGTCTAACAGACACAAAGATGGCTTCCACCGACTGCGGCAGCATCATGATGAATATGAAGATGAAATTCGCATGATGTCAACTGGCTCTAAGAAGTCCCTTCTAAGCCATGAATTCCAGGATGAAACGGACACAGAGGAGGAAACATTATATTCTAGCAAACATTGAAAAGCACGGTGTGCATAGCTCCCTGCATAAGTACCAGGCAAAATGACAGCTCCTCTTGGGAGACACTGCAGTAAGAAGATTACTTCCTCCTTCAAAGAGCTTTGGGAAGTTAGCCTGCTAAGTTCATACTCTCTGAATGTCACAGGCAGTTTTAACTTCCCTTCCTTAAAGTACTCTTAACTTTTTCTTTAAAAAAAAATCTGATTTCTGTTTATGCAGCAGAAGATGGGACAGCCATTTTTTTTTCTTTTTTAATTTAAGGTGGGCTGTTCAAAGATCCTATAGAAACAACATACAACCATCTAGTAGATGTTGTATTTTGCACATCAGGCATTTACTAGTGACTTTAGTTTTGTTCTTTTTAATTTAAAGGCCAAAAGAATCCAGAAACATTAAGGCAGGGACATCAGTCAGACTCTGACATAAAGCTTTAAAAACTCAAGATTTTTCTCCATCTACTGAGGAGTTCTCTTCTCCAGTTAGCAAATAGCTGGGGTTTCTCTTATTCAGGTTTAATGGAGGCTGGATGATTTTTAAACATATGACATTAGGAAATGAAATAATCGGGCTTCCGTATTTGTCTTTCTACCTGTTTCCAAGCTGGATCAGAACTGGTGGGCTGTGCTTTAAGCAGGATTTTACTACCTCTCTTGTAAGGTTTAGCAAAGTTCTAAATGTCCTCATCTTAAAGGAGAATTTACTGGCTTTGCTGTGGAGGCACCAGATGTCCCATGAGTAGAGGTGAAAGGGGGATGGAGCAGAAGCAAGGACATTGTCTGTCTTATCTTGGTAAAACCATAGGTGCTGCTGCTTTATCTGTGAAGCACTTGTTCTTTTAGGAATGCCTGTTCCTTAGCATTTCCTACATCTCATCCCTTCTGTGTACACACCTGCGGTTTCCATATGATCCCACACCTAAAGGTTCTGAATTCTACCACTGAAACTATCTAGAAGTGGAAGAATACTTGGATCCAAATGTCTACACTTGATGCTCCAGCCCAAGCCTTTGTCCTGTGATGGCATACTGTCATAGAAATACTGTGGCCTCTGCATATAGGCCTCTGCAAGTAATTTGGTTTTTTGTCCTAATGATTTCTTTGACAGTCTTTTCTTTTTTTCTTTTTTTCTTTTGATCAAGCAGTTATGTTAAACTTTTCAGTTCTGAGCTTTAACATATGGCTCTTTCCATGTAAAAAAGTCAGTTGAAGGACTGCCTGTGATAGAACATTGGTGTGAAGGTATCCTCTTCAATGCCAGTCAGGCAGAGACCTACAAGATTGGCATTTTAGTGTGTCTGTCTGAATGCTGTTCAGTGGAATGATGCTTTTTGTAAGTGTGAGTCTTACCAATGACGTAACAGTTTAATATCTTTGAATGTTTTTAATGGCCAAGTTGCTGCTGAACTTGTACTAAATCAGGGGATCACAAAACTAGCTCTTCCCTTTCCAAACTGTATTCATACCATTGATGTATCAGTTACCCCAAAGGCTCAGCTCTCCCAGGTCACTCAGCCACACTTGGTGAGGAATGCACCCAAAGTGGCTGTATACGGTTGAGATCTTGGTTAATGGAAGGGACTGAGACCTTGATATCTGTTAGCCTCAGTCACTTAGGTGGCTTCGGTCCAGCTGTTCTGGAATCAGTCCTGGCGTCAGCATATATGAATCCTTGTTTTTCTGCATGAACAGAAGAGTTCGTGGCAGTTAATGCTAATGAAGAGCACACGACTCCATTTTTCCAGTAACACTTTATGCTTTCCCAAATGATGTGTATCGTTCTTTTTCAGCTTTATTTTTAAAAGTGCCAAGTCAGAAAACCAACAAGTGGCCTGAGGCTGGGCCCTGCTTGGGACAACTAGAAACCAAGTTCATGTGACAGTTTTCACTTTACTAGAGTTCACTAATGGACACTTTCCACCTGTTCTCTGGAATTAAGTGTTTTTAACAGTACATCTCAGTAGTCACAGGCCATGCCTTGGTCACAGGCCATGCCTTCTTAAGTATGTATGAAGCGTTTTTTAGAGATGAATATATAGAATAGTTCTCTTCGTCATCTTTTCCTGAAATGAAACCCAAATTCTGCTCTTAGTTTTGAGTCTTTAATGAACTTCTAATGTACTGAGGTGGAAAATCAGGCCTCCCCAGCCTCTGTCACCTATGAACATGAATGTACAAGACCCATGACTACTAAGACTTTGTTCTTTGCCCAGCCTTCTTTGTTGTGAAACCAATCTAATCTCAAACTACTTTGGCAGCCAAGGGCATTGAAGCCATACGGGGCGGGCAGTGTTTCTCCTGAAGACCTTCCATTTCTTCAGAGTCCTGGACTCAAGTGTCACAGTATTAGGAAGTTTGCCCCAGTCTGAGATGTGCCTTTCCTTTGCTCATAAGATGTTCCTTTGTCCTGGTGATGAGTTTATAAGCCTTCTTCCCTCTCTGCTCCTTAACAAAAGCGACATGATGGATAGGTGATGTTCAGTGTCTGCCTGTGCAGATGCACTTGTGCTGATTGAGTTTGGTAAGATGATCTCCAGTAACTACACCAGCTGTGGCGTAGCAGTGAACTCTGGACGGTGCTGGGATCTGAGCCTACGAAGGACACTTGCCATTCTCATGGAAGAGAATTGGCTTTGGGACTCTGTTAGCTTCGAGGAAGGAAACATTGTGTGTTTGGCTCGGTGTACTTGGCTGGTTAATCTTTGATAATTTCGTCTGAATGAGATTTGCTGAATAATGAATATTGAATTTAAAAGTAATTATGAGTGAAAAATAAAAAGTAGTACTTATGTCTGAACTCGCTGCTTTTTTGAGCCAGCACCAGCTACGGAGACCACGACTCCCAACTCCCTTTATTCCCACCTGTTCCCAGCATTAAAGAAGTGGATTGTCTTCCCAGACTCACATTGTGCCAGATTTTGTCCCTGCTTTCTCAGAAGCTTCTTGGCTATGAACATGTCATGGTGTCTTACAGTGTGGGTCTCAGGTGGATTGTTTTATGGTGGCACCCAAGTATTTTCCCCCAATTTTTTCTTTATTGATATTACTAAAATTCCACTAATAGTTAAATATTTGATGATCTTTCAGTCTAGCAACTTGTTTTAACTTTAGGTTTCTGATTTGTTTTAATTATTGCAGTTGGAGGAAGTGAATAGGGCCTTTGATTAATGTCAGTTGAATTTGGGTTTCTAGTTTTTTGAAGAAAACCCTCCCAAAATATACTTTTCCTTTATACTTAGAAAAACTTTATTGGTAGTTCCACTTAACTCACAGAATATTGTCCTGGTTGATTTTGAAATTTGAAAGTAGGTTACCATTTTGAGGCAATTGGATAAAAATCATGTAGATACAGACAATTACAGTGTTTATAGATAGCAGAACGTGAATGCACTGGCTGCATTCTATGCTGCAGGTCTTGTGGGGGTGTGACATGGTGTTTCTTGTTTCTTTTACCTCTTTTTTCCGGAATCCTTCCCCAGATCCAAAACTATCCGTAGCTATTTATGTGACACAGCGCCCACTCGTCCTAAGTGCTTTAGTCTTTGTTTTATTCCATGCACTGTGCCTTCAAGATGATAAAAAGGGACTTTAAAAGAATCAAATAGTAGTTTTAAAAGGTTAATCTGTGTAATTTATGTGAAATCTAACTGTAATGAGGTCCTTTGTTTTTATATGTAAACAGATCTACTAATCCTGTATAAAAGTTATTTTATGATGTTTGTCTTTCTTTGTGTGTTGTCTCATAAGCTTTATTCAAAAACAGTAGACCAAAAAAGGTTACTGCTCTAATCCTAAATTTTAAGCTTAGTTTTTCTACCTAACTTGAAGAGAAAATAGTACTAGAGGCAGGATACAGGGATAAAGTGTTCCACCTTTATGAATTGAATAACAGAAAGTTTTGGTTTCAGAGGTGACTGTTTACATAGCAGCCACAACTGTGTAGCTCACCCAGAATGGTGTGTCCAGAAGCACCACACACAGTAGCGACACAGGTCTTTACCATTGCACTGCCCACATCACAGGAATTCTATGTGCTACCTTTGGGGTCAGGAAAGCCTGGGGGACTTATAGACCCAAGCCACATCTGTTCATTGAAAGTATGGTTCTTGTTCCGGGGAAGCACCGTTAGAATAACCTGTCCTGGATCTCAGGTAAGGCAGTGATGAATTCAGTGTCCTCTTGTTATTTAACAACTTTCCTCAATATTGCTGCTCTAATGGGTTGGGAATGTAGAACTATATAAGAAACATGGGCAGTGCTGACAGGGGCTCAGAGTTAAGACTTGAGGAACAGAAACAGAATAAATAGACTGTGCTTTGTGGGCATTTAGCCTCTCTCAGAAGTCTCCTAAGAAAGTTCTGAGAGCTTTGAGTCTGGCCAGCTTGTGCTATGGTTGTTTGCAATCTGACCTAGAATTGCGAGAATCTCAGAACAGGCTCAGCAACTCAGTACCATGTCTGTTAAAGAACCGCCTTGATTAGAATGGTAGGTGGATTGAATGTGATGGAGTCAGCAGGCTGTTTGGCTCTAAGCTGAGTCCCTGGAGTAGCCAGTGTACTCCTTCCTTCCTTTGTTGTTTCCTGGTCTGTTTGATGGTGTGTCAGCCATCTGAACAGAGATCTCTTAGAGGTCATCTTTTCAATTTAGAAGATATTTAGATAAGAAAACTTCCTGGAACTTTCTTCCACTATATGGTTCAGTAGGTTGTCCAAAGTATGACAAAACTTTTGATTGTCCAGATGCTTCATACTTGTCTTTAGGTGAGATTAGACTGTATCCATGTTACTTTTGCAGAGACTTTGTTTAACTGTTGGAAATCCTGTCTTGAGTTTTACCACTTTTTTCATGCCTGAATCTAGACGTCTTTTGGTTGTTTTTATAAACATAATGTACTGATTGTGCTCGGTTTTTCAGATGTTTAGAAATTGTTACCAGCAATGTAAGTACCATGGCCACTGCTCACATGCATCTCAGTTATGAATAATGAATAAATGCTGGCATGCAGGGTCTCGGTCATGAATAAACGCCGGCATGCAGGGTCTGTATGTCTTGTTCTCACTGGCATTCAAAATGCCAGCTCTAGCACTGATTCTCTGCTATGTACTATGGATGTATTAGTGGCCCAGAACTTAAAAGCTTTGCAATGGAATCTTAAGTATTCACCAGTGATAGGTTAAAGCAAGCATGCCACTTGGTTAGTGCTTTTGGCTAGGATCAAATGGGATGTTTCCCTGTTACTGTGTATCAAATGTGAATGAAATGAGCAAGAATGAGAGGCTGGCCTTTGCCAGTAGGATGAATCTAAGAGGGGTTAAGAGTACAGTGCAGTTTTGAAGAGCACATCCTGGAAGAAGACTGAAGACAAACGGATGAATTTCCTGATTAGATTGAAGGCAGCATGGTAATTACAATGATAGTATAGCTGGACCTGGTTCATGCCTCTAACCCCAGCACTCAGGAGGCAAAGGCAGGCAGATCTCTATAAGTTCGAGGCCAACCTGGTTTACATAGTAAGGTCCCTTATCTCCAAAGGTGAAGTCAGGGTTAGTGTGGATACCTCAACTTTAGCAAAATTTATGTACTCAGATAGAAGAATATGAAGAGATCAATATAAAGTCAAAGCTTTATTGGAAAATAAGAGCAATAATTGTAGAAAGTTTTGAGGTGGAATGTTTAGAAACAGTACAGAGTAAACGCCTTGTTGACCTCATGCTGGGGCATTGCCCAGTGGTGAACAGTGGCCGGCCATGCACGGGCTTCAGACCTAAGCACCGCCTGGTAGAATTACAAGCATGTCCTGTGGCTACAGCATCAGTACACACTGACATCTGTGATGGTCATGTCATTTCTGAAAGAGCCCAGAATCAACTAGACTTTTGATTTAGGATCTGAAAAAACATAAGAAACCTAAGGTTGATCTTGAAGACAGTGTGAGGAATGCGTGTGCGGCAGCTCGTGGAGATGGCTGGATTGGAGGACTGCTGCATCTTCTGGAAAATGACTCTGGGAGAGCTTTAGATAGATGAAGTTGCAAAGAGAACGCAGAATTGACTGCTGATTTTAATGTGGAAGATGTAGATTGGATGTTGGAATACAAGGAAGGGCTGTGCACAGTTATCTATGGAGCGGGACTTGAATGGGGTGAGTTTGAGAAGGAAACAGACATAGGAAGTTGGATGCTAGAACCTGGCCAGCTCTGTGGTACTGTGTCTATGGAAGGTGCCTCCATCCTAGAGTCAACCTCTCAACTTTTCTACACCATAAAGACAAGCAGAAAAGCTACTGTTAATTTCAGGTTGGCATCATCAAATGCTGTAAATCAAAAATCAAAGGACAGTTGATGGAGACTATTGCCAAAAACAAAACATGAGACTTCCAGAAATGAAAGATACAAAAATAAAACTAGAGTTGTTTTGGCCAAAAGACAGACATGTAGACATTGTTAGAAGTCTAATTTGATTCATTACATATGCTGGAAGTCTGCTTTAAAAGTGCTGGCTAATACCTAAGTGATTCCAACATAGGGTATGTAACACATTCTTCAAGGGTGAAGGGGAGCTTGCAGATAGCTGGAAACGCCATTAGCAGCCGAGCTGTCTCCCAGTATTTCATTACAGAATAAAGCAGGCATGGTGGCACACACCTGTAATCTCAGCCTCTAAGGCAAGGAAGCAGGATGACCACTAATTACAAGGCCAGCCTGAGCTACAGAGCAAAAACCTGTCTCAAAGAAACAGAAAAGTGTATATAGAAACCATGTACTCTTGACATTATTTGAAAGTAGAGAATGTTAGAATCAAATTTAATAAAATAAAAAAATAGCATCACAGCATGTACTCTACTTCCTAAAAACCCCACCTTCCCCACCCCAGTCCCCCCACCAGACTAAAAAGCAAACTGCAGAGAAGATGAGAGGAGTGTCAGCAAATGGATGTGACACTCCAGTGCTTATGTAGAACTGCTGCCATCTGAATGGTCTAATAGGGCTGTTGGCAATGTCTACTTATAGCCCCTTATGCCAATGGGAATTTACACAATCCTGGGTGTATATGAATAATGAGTTAGGGAGCTGGAAAGACGGCTCATTGGTTAAGAGCACAGACTTCTCTTCCAGAGGTCCTGAGTTCAGTTCCCAGCAACCACATCTGTAATGAGATCTAATGCCCTCTTCTGGTGTGTCAGCGACAGTGTATTCATGTATGAGAATCCCAGATGAGGACATGCCCATAAGATAAATACATAAAATAAATAAATCTTAAAAAAAAAAAAAAAGAATGATGAGTAGGTACAGAAATCAAACATCCAGTGCTGGTCCATCATAAAGAATTTATTTTGAAACAGTTTTTTGGTACACATAATTTCACCATTACAGATGCAAACATCAATATGCTTATTAAGCTAAAAGGCTTGTTAATTTTACCCGAATCATGGCTGAATGTGTGTCACTGAGACACAGCATCCATCGTCAGTACTTCTTGGTTTTACAGCCATCAGCACTGTGGTGGCTGCTTTGAGCCATTTCAGAAGTTGAGAGTTCTTCCCTAATTCCCAAACTAAGAGTCATTGAGCTCATCAGCTACTCAAACAGCAGTTTTTAAAATCAAACATTCTAACATACCACAGCCAAGTAATTGAGTATTTAGGTGCTGAGAAATGACAATAGAGAAAAAAAATCAAGTCTTTCTTTTCCATAATTAAGCCATTTTAAATAAGGGTAGGAAACTTTGTATGGTAAAAACACTACACTTTCTAATATAAACAGTCTCAAGTCTGAGTTGGGTACTGCTGGCTGCATTCGTTGCCCTTATGTCTCGTGTTGTCATGCAGAGTGTGAAGTGTGTGCTCAGAACCAAAACTGGACTGAAGTATTCTGGGAAAACATGGGCAAGCACAGCCCATACTTTGGGTTCACTGCACATTTGATTTTGAATTAATTCTTGGTGGTAGCATATTCAGAAACCTTTTTCCACTGCCAGATTTCTAACGCTCATGTTTGGTTACTGGGCCCTGTGTAGAATTACCACAAACTGGAGGATGGGGCGTCGACTAAGTGTGGTCTGAGTTGTGTAGGTATGACCTGGAGAGGCCATCTTTGCAGCATAGCTCCTAATCAAACACAACACAAAGGAGAGGCATCCTTTCAACAATTAGGAATGAAAGGAAAGCAAAAGCTGTGTTTTCATTTTGAATCTTGTCTGATCAGGGCTGCAGAGTTGGAGAGCTTTCATCCCGTCACCAGAAACATCCACTGAAGCACCTGAAGACAGCTACAGTGTACTCACATACATGAAATAAATAAATAAATCTTTAAAAAAAAGAAAATTAAAATCCAAACCAATGTGGACATGGAAACCAGGTTGTGCAGACGCCATGTCTGGTAAGCAATGCTCAGGCTAATCTAATGTACCCAGCAGAAGATAGCAAAGCCTCTAACTCTCCACTCTTCGATTGTTTGAGGATTCCCTTTCATGCTTCGGGAGGGAAGCAGGCTTCCGGAAGAGAGGTTCCCCGGGACACAGCCATCTGAAAACACTTCATTAATTTAAAAACGAGAAGCATAAAGCTATTCTACCCAGCACCCCCTTTATCAGACTCTCCTCACTACTTACATATTAACGCATGCTTCTCCAATATAAAGACATCTGCATTAAATAAGTGTGGTGCCATTACCTCATGGGCATCTAAGACACAACCAGCTGTTCTAAGCCCCTGTGAGGGGTTTAGAAAAATATCTCTAATTAAACAGCCCAGCACTGGACCATGCAAAATTCAAGAATGTTTGCCCCAGAGAACTCTTGACATCTCATTGGATGCACCTAAGACCTACCACCAGGCTGCTCTGCATAGAGGTGGAGCCCCTACAGGAGGCTATCAGCACACACACTCACAGCCAGGGCACACCAGGACCCAGGAAAGGCCTTCCCTAGCTCAGGGGACCTGAGAAATAAACATTAGCAGAAAAATAAGCAGGAAATGACTGACAGGTGGGAAACTGGATTCTCTGTCAGACTAGGAGGCAGAAGCTCCAGGTATTAGCTGAGGACCAAAGGCTAGACCATATGACAAACAAGGTTAGTAGTGGGGAAGACCACACAGGCAAGAGCCTGAAGAAAAAGAGGGTTCTGACTGGAGGACCCATTTCTCCTATCAGAAGTGACCCTCTCCCATGCCATAGGTGGTGTCCTGGTCTATTGTGTAGGTACATCTGTGTCCTATGAGACAAACAGCAAGGACTCTGCTCCCTGACTGATGATGACATACTCTAAGGCCTGACTCAGCAGTCTTCAATGCTACCATCCACAAAGGAGCGGAGGAAGCTGGCGTTGCTGTCAGGTGTGTTTTACGAAGCTGTCGCAGGGACGGTTGAATTCTCAGCCCAGCATTGAGGTCCATGTAGGACAAACGCACAGAGGCAGAATCAGTGCTGTGGGATAATCTGCAGTGTTCTATGAGCCCTTCCTGATCAAAGTTTTCAGGGGTGTAAGGCAAGGTAAGTCAGTGTGGGGTATCCCATGGCTTAGCAGAAAAGTAACATCTGTTGCACCTTCCACTGTGCAATTCTGGTATTTGGAACAGGTAGTCACATGGGTTCAGATCTCAGAAAAGTGCGGTTTTCTCCCCCTATAATTCTCGGTGTTGGATCTAGGGCTTCACATCTACGCACATACTTAGGCCTTCTTTGTATGCCCGTGCGTGCATGCGTATGTGCATGCGTGCGTGCATACGTAGGCTGTTGACTCCCCCAAGAAGACACTGCTGGGGAGTCATGGCTTATTTCTGAGCAGTTAAGGAAAGCTGTCTACCGGGAGCTGCCTTCAGGAGCACCTCACGAACTCTTCAGTTAGCATTTCCACAGACAGAAGTACATACGAGACTTAGATGTTAGCCAGTCTGTCCGAGCAGATCCTCTGACTCACTAGCAAATACCATGGGTTTAATTTGTTATTGCATGCTTATGATTGTGTGGCATCTGTGTATGTATATATGTGTGTTTGTGTGTGACCATACATACATGTGTGTGTGCATGTGTACAATAGTGCTTACAGACAAGTGTCTTCCTCAACACTCTCTAGGGTCTCTCACTTGAATGAAGCTCGGTGATTTGGATAGCCTAGCTAGCCAGCTTGCTTCAGGTATCACCTGTCTCTGCCTCCCAAGTGCTGGGATTACAGGCAATCAGCCTGGCATTTATGTGGGTGCTGGGGATTCAAACTCCAGTTCTTACATTTGCACAACAAACACTTTCTTTATTGAGCCATCTCCCCTAGCTTTTTGTTCACCCTTTTGTGTCATGTATCTCTAGTCTGAATGTGGAAGTTTTTGCTGGTCTTTGGTGGAGGACTAAAGTAATAATGGACATTAGGCTTTTGTGCAGCTACTGTGGGCTCTTTCCACATACGGTGGGAGAGCAAGCCCAGAGGCTTAGTAACTAGTGAACAAGAAACTCCTTTAGAGAAAACTACTCTTTTTTCTAATATGTTATTGTTTGGAAAACATTCAAATGTTAAGGTCCACTTTTTACCTATAATAAGTTCCCTCAGACATCCCTGAATTGAAATCATCTCAGTAGACACTTGGGAGGAGGTTTGACCTGAACCTTCATGTGAGGGATCCAAGAAGCACATGCCCGCCTGACCACACCCACCCGACAGTAGAACCAAAGGTTTATTTTCTTGTCCCAAGCACACTTTATATACTTCATTTATTCATTTCATTTCATTTTTACTTATTCACTTTATATTCTAATCACTGCCCCTCCTGACCACCCCGTCTTACAATCCATCCCCCATCTGTCCTCCCCTTCTCTGAGCAGGTGGGGGACCTTTGGTTATCCCCCAACCCTGGCACTTCAAGTCTCTTCAAGGCTAGGCACTTTCTCTCTCACTGAAGCCAGACGAGGCAGCCCAGCTAAAAGAGCATATCCCATAGACAGGCAACAGCTTCTGGGGCAGCCCCTGCTCTAATTGTTCGGGACTCATATGAAGACCAGGCTGCACATCCGCTACATATGTGTGGGGATGTCTAGGTCCAGCCTGTGTGTGTTCTTCACCCAGCAGCTGACTCAGATGCAGATACCCACAGCCAAACAGTGGATGGAGCTGGGGATTCTTATGGAAGAATAAGAGGAAGGATTGCGGGCCCTGAAGCGGGGATATGAACACCACAGGAAGACCAACAGACTCAACTAACCTGGACCATTGAGACCCTTGGAGACTGACACCAACTAAAGAACATACACTCCATGTTCCTCTAATAAGACTTTCCATAATGTGAAATCATTGTGTTTTGGCTTATTACTGTTGAACATAAAAAAATTTCATTTTTCCCCAGGAAAATAGCAATAGTCCTGTGAGAAGTACAATTATCAATTGTACTTGTCACTCACACATTATTAAAATGATGGCAATGAATAGATTCAAGAACGGAGAGAAAGTAAAGATATAAGATGAATTGTTGCGGAGAACTTAAATGGTAAGCTTCATTTCTGGACGAGATAGACATGTTCTTACTAAGAACAGTGAGAACTTGTGTGTCTTGGTGTTCAACAACTAGACGTTGAAAAGAGGAGGAAAAATGTCAGAGGCTAGAGACCTCAGGACCAAAGAGCAGCGTGCAGTGGGGTCCCTGGGGGTTATTTTGGGTCTTATATACCTACATCTCACCAGAAATGACAAAAGGTACAGACCAGAGACACTGTAAGCCAGTGGCTCTCAACCTCCCTGATGCTGCAACCCTTAATACAGTTCCTCATCTTGTGGTGACCCCCAAACCATAAAATTTTCACTGCTACTTCATAACTACTTTTTGCTGCTGCTATGAATAATAGTGAAAGTATCTATGTTTTGAGATTATCTTAAGTGACCCTGTGAAAGGGTCCTTTGACCCTCACCCCTCCCCCACCCACCCAACCCCACCACCCGCTTCAAAGAAGTCACAACCCACAGGTTGATAATCATTGCTTACATAGCTCTGGCTGTCCTGGAACTCACTGTGTAAACCAGGCCATCCTCAAACTCACAGAAATCCACCTGCCTCTGCCTCCCAAGGGCTGGAATTAAAGGAGCGTGCCACTATACCCAGCTATAAACGATCTTGTAAGTGATGATTTTAAAAAGTCTCAGCAGGGAACAGTCTTCACAAAGAAAAGAAATGAGTGCAAAAGACCTGAAAATGTCAGTAATGGAAATAAACTCACCAAATGGGTTCAGCAGCAACATGGAGCCGGCAGGGGAAACAGCTGCTTGCCTGTCAATCAACCTGAAGGCAGAATAGTAGACATTCTCTAACCAGAACAATGGGAAGTAGTTTATGAAATGTATCGTCGGGGAACTGAGGAGATGGCTCTGTGTCCTAAACGAAGGAGGCTGACCTGCAATAGCTGTGCTGTTTTCAAACGAGTGTGGTTTTCAGGTATACAGCAAACAGAAATCAAAGAAACAGCCAGCAAACAGGAGCTAGTAGCTTGTGAGATGGGACACTTACGTCATCCAGCAGAAAGCAACGGAGGAGACCTGGAGAGCAAACACCAGCCAGGTGGAACCTCTCGGACCCACAGAAAGGGTTCCAGGAAGAATGGCTTCTCTTAGGTAAAACCATCCAATGAGCCATCCCCACCACCGGCATCTTTATGTCAGGAAGGTCAGAGGGAATAACTGGCCTTCCAGCTGTGATCAAGGACACCGTTTGACTCAAATACTCTCCTGTCCTTGTGGACCTGGTGTTTTTACTCTTTTGGACTAGTTTTACTTCCCCACTTTTGCTTTCTCATAGGTCCAGCCATTCAGCCCACCCCCAGCCAGAGCGTCTTGGGACATTTCAAGAGAGACATGCTTGGTTATTAAGTGTGTTTGTGGCAAGAGCATGGAGTAGCAACCCTATGTCCACAGTCAGCTTCTCAACGAACTTAAACAACATCTAACAACTTATTAATACAATGCGTTTTATACCCAACTAGTAAACTGCTTGGCATACAGCGTTGGGAAGTGAGTTAAGATGCCTCAGACAAACATGAAACAACTCAGGCGTAGCAGTATATGCCTGTAATCCCAACACTTGGGAGGCTGAACTGGGGTTTGCTAGCCAGCTAGTCTAACCAAACCAGTGAGCTTCAGGTTGTGGGCACATGGAAGCTGTTAGCGAAGGACAGGGGACTGAGGCTCTGCTGTGGACATAAGAAACCGTCGGGGAAGAAACTTCACATCCGGGACAGTGGGGGATCGGCAGCGCCAGGAAAAGAACTGCTGGCTCTGGGAAAGAAAAATGCTGATTGAAGATACTTTTCTTTTTTCTTCATTCTTCTTGTTCCTCTTCTTCCTTCTTTTTCCTCCTCCCCCTCTTTCTCTTCCTCCTTTTCCTCCCCCTTCAGACATTTATTCCTAGCTGGTCTTGAATTCCCTATGTAGCTGAGGATGACCATGATTTTCTGGTCTTTCTATCCCCACCCTCTGAGTACTAGAATTAAAGGCATACACCACCATGTTCTGTTTATGAAGTGCTGGGGATCGAATCCAGACACTCTTACATACAGGTAAGGCATCTGACTCATTAAGCTAACACCCCCCCCCCACCCACACACACACTGTTCCCAAGACTTCCTATTTAAGGGGAGATAAGGGAAGCTGTGTCTCTCCTCTAAGTCACCTGCTGAAAAGAGGAACAATCCGAGATGATGAATTGAAGATTGAAAGGTGCAGAAAGATTGTGGTATGAACACCCAGAACAGTTAAGCCAAATTTTCAAACGTGCTTGCGGCTTAAAGCTGTAAAATAACGAATTGTCCACCAGGTGGCCGTGTCTACGGAGGCCCGCGTATCCCATCAGCCTCGGCGTTCGGGATGGAAGAAGGCGTGGGGGTGACTCTCTGGCACTCAAGGCCTCTACTTGCCTGTCCCGACTGATGTTGGGCAACAAAGATGGCGGCGGGAACCAGCAATTACTGGGAAGGTGAGGGCGAGGCCTCGGAGTGGGTTCCTCCGGGTGCAGAGGTGACTTGGTGAGGCTGGGTCTTGAGGGTGGCAGCAGAGGGAAGAGACAGGCCTCAGGAACGGCCATACTTCGTGATGAGGTTGTCCGAGAGGAACCCTGGGCCTGGGAACTTGGGGCAGGAGCCGGGGCGGAGTGAACCGGACCTGGGAAGGGGTTGGGTCTCGGAGTGGAGGGAGCCGGGGTTTGAGAGGAAGAAGCGCCCGAAGCTCCAGATGGAAGTGTCTGTGGGGTGGCGAGACTCTGAGGATGGGGCTGCGGAGACGAGCTCTTGGAGGAGAATGTTGAGCGATAAGATCCAGAGCCCGGAAGACGAGCAGTCAGAACCTCGGAGTTGAGGTCACTGTCAGAAAACTGAGTGAGGTGGAACTTGTGTGTGCCGGCCTTGCGGGGAGTTTGAACTGTCTCCTCCTGGACCCCAACTGGCAGTTTGAGATTGAGGCTTTATTGACGACTGGTGACAGGATACTGAAGATAACTCCAAAATCGGTTTTGTTAAAAATGATAGTAAAGGGGTTCAAATGAATACCTTTGCTATTCTTCCGCTAAGAAAACATTCAGTTGTGCTTACTGAATTCCTGCAAATCTGGTCCACTCAAGTGAGGCCACACAAAAATTTCCTAAGCCACAGTGATCCACAAAGATCAGAAATGGCTCATCTTTTTTCATTTAACTGTTTGCTTAGTTAGTTAAAACTTAGTTAGTTTTTAAAACTTTCCCTCTTTTTGTCCCATGAAACCCCTGGGAAATATGGTATTGTCACCATCAGCCAGTAGATCTAAGGGACTGAATTTTGTGTTATGTCATATTTCCAAAATGCTTTCTACTTGATGTTTTCCATTAGACTAAATAAATAAATAGAATTGTAGAGAAACATGCCTATAGTTTAAAACATGTATTTAAAGTGCCCATTGGAAATACTTGTCGTAACTAGAATTTCTTTTTAAACAATGTAGAAGTGGCTGCTGGTACCTTTGATAGTCATTAAGCTGTGGGTTTTGAAACATGCTACAATAATTAGAACAAGTGATTATTGACAATATGCCTTGTGCCAGAAGCTTTAAGCACGGATAGAAAAACTGAAGGCTTGGGGTTTTTTAATTAACTGGATTGTCAGTAAATCTCAAAGACAGTAGGTGGCTGAGCTGACATTGGGAGTGGGATTGGGTCTCTCAGTAGATATACCCCACCATATAATTCGGCTTCCTGCTTTTGATTGGGAAATATAATGAACCAGTGTCTTGATATTCTTTAGTCCTGAGAGATTCTTACATTTATTCCTTCCTGTATTTTACTCCTTTCATTTGAACTCCACCATGAACATATATATATGTATAAGCATATGTATAAGCATATACATATATATATGAGTTTCCAAGTATGGCTTCTTTCATTCATGCCCTTAGAAACCAAGCTGCTACACCAGTTTATCTGTGTGCTTCTACTTTTAAAACATACGCTTTTTAAAAACAAGCCTGTCACAGTTGTATTTTTGTCTTGCTCATAGTGTACTGTTTTTACTGGACCCCTCAGTGTTTATGAAAAAGCAATTTTTATTTTTATTTTATTCTATTGTTAATTTGCTTTTTCCTTGTGTTTAATTGCTAAGATATTTTGCCTGTATGGAAAAAAAAAAGTTCCAAACTCCTAACAGTTTTGAAACAAAGAGAAAGATGCATCAAAAAGAATGCTGGGCTTCTTAGAGTTAGCTGGTGAACTGATGTGAGGATTATAAACTATCTTCATGTCTTGGTGATTTGTATTCTGTCCTTGTTTCCCTCCAAGTTACAACTGTTGGGTATTGCTGTAAGAGTTTCTCAGGGAGGTCATAGCACCGGCTGTCAAGCTGGCTTTGAAAGGAAAGTGACAGGTTGTGTGTCTTCCTCAACTGCCTCCCTTGTTGCTCTCAGACTTGACCAATTTGCTTTCTTAGATACGCCTTTGGTTTCTGAGTAACTAGATCAGAGATCAGTATGTGATCGTTTTCATGGTCGGCTTTCTTAAAGTAGTCTTAGGAATTTAACATCTACTAATGGACTAATGATTTACTTTTGTCATTTCCTTAAAGATCTCAGGAAACAAGCTCGACAGCTGGAAAATGAACTTGACCTGAAACTAGTTTCCTTCAGTAAACTGTGCACGAGCTACAGTCACAGCAGCGCCCGGGATGGAGGCCGCGATAGGTATAGGTACTGCCGGACTCTCATGCACCTTAAATTCTGGGGTGCTCCATGACTTGGTCTGCTACTGAATTGGGGATGTTTTGCTATTTCTTTGTCATTATCTTTATGTCTGTGTCTCTCTCTGAGTGTGTGTTTGTCTGTGTGTGTGTATCTCACTGAAATTCCTAATTCATGAGACTAACATTTATTTGAGATCTTAGACAGAGATCACGATAACTCAGGAAGAAACTTCTAGAGTTCAAAACCGAGTTTTTATTGATAGCGAGTTTTGGAAGCCAGGCTTGTACACCTCTGCCAGCACTAGGCGGCTGAGACGGGACACGTGATGTAAATTACTCTGGGCTCCATGGCAGATCCAAAGAGATTTCATTCTCAGTCACTCCACAGAAATGCCTGGTTTGCCCACATGATTTTTGTTTTCTTTTAGTTTTGTATTTCTAGATAGAGCTTCTCTGTATAGCCCTGGCTGTCCTGGAACTCACTTTGTAGACCAGGCTGACTTTAAACTCAGAGATTCCCCCTGCCTCTGCCTCCCCAGGGCTGCACCAAAACCATCTAGCTGACATTCCTGCTTTCTAATTTCTGAATGGAACTGAGGAGCTACCAAATGCTCCGTGTCCAGGAACTGTAGTCACTCACTCTGGAAAGTAAAGACTGACTGTGTATGCTCAATGTTCATTTGGATTTCCAGACTGGAAGTATGTCTGATGAGTAAAGTCATCAGTGAACAGAACTTTTCTTCTAGGGGGTCTTGGTAAAGTCATCAGTGAACGGAACTTTTCTTCTAGGGGGTCTGGGTAAAGTCATCAGTGAACAGAACTTTTCTTCTAGGGGGTCTTGGGGTTTTGTTCACTATGTTGAGAGTCAAGGGCTATGGATCATCTCACACCTATTAAGTGAACTAAATTCAACTGAATCCTAATGTCGTATAGAGTGAGAGTTTGGGGGTTTGTTTGTTTTCTTTAAATTTATTTATTTATTTTATATAAATACACTGTCACTGTCTTCAGACATACTAAAAGAGGTTCCATTACAGATGGTTGTGAGCTACCATGTGGTTGCTGGTAATTGAACTCAGGACCTCTGGAAGAACAGTCATTGCTCATAACCAGCCCTGAGAATGATGTTTTTTTTTTTTAACCAGTTCCCTGGTCTTCTTTACTGTCCTAAGAATAGTGACTGTGGAATGTCCAGTACAGAGATTACCCTGTTACTCATTTATTCGACAAATATTTAAAGAACAGTAGATCTGTTCGCCAGGTGAGGACACATGTGTATGACTAGACAGGTAGTTTCCTTCTTGATCTCTATTGCCCATTGTTCTTGTCAGTGCACCTAGTAGGAGGGTTCGGATCAGTGGCAGAGAGCTGTTTTGTGGTTGCATATCCTAGGAAATACCCTTACAACCTTGGTTTGTGAGACACAATAAAAAACTGGTCTCAGTCTCCACTTTGATCACTGTGTAGCCCAAGCTAGACTCAACCCTGTTACCTCCCACCTCAGCCCCCTAAGTGCTGGAATTACAGGTGTGTACCATCATCATGCCTGCATAAGAACTAGGTATTTTTATGTCATGCTACAAGGCATAGAAATGGGAATGTTTGAAGAAGAAATTAAGCTTAAGACCTAGTTAAGCATCTAAAATAAGAATGCTTATTAAAGCCAGACATAGTACATGCCTATAGTCCCATACTGAAGAGAATGGAACAGAAAGACCACGACACAAGTTCCAGGCTGGCTTGGCTTAGGTATACAAGCAAGTCTCTGTCCTTATGGGGAAAAATAATCTGGGACTGGAGTTAGAGCTGCCTTTGCAGAGGACCTAGGCTTGATTCTCAGCAGCCACATGGCCACACTCAAAAAAATGCTTATAGTCCAAGTCCAGGGAATCTGGTGCCCTCTGGTCTCTTCCAGCTCTAAATGCACATGGTCCGTATAAACTCACAGGCAGACAAGCATACTCATAAATAAAGTAAATAATGCTTAAAAAGCTCCTTCTAGCTACTTTCAGCAGGTTCACTGGTTTTATGAAAGTAAATATTTGAGGGAACAATGGTCCCTGGGGTTCTTTTGATGTTGAATTGATGACTTAATCTTTGAGTTGCCACATTCAGATCCTGTGTAGGAGCAGGAATGGGTCTCCATTCAGGCTGGAGATTATGATCCATTTTGTTTGGTGGGAACACTGATGTGTATTAAGTATGATCCATTTTGTTTGGTGGGAACACTGATGTGTTTTAAGCTGCTCGTGTGACCATGTGTACAGTATGTTCTGGTTTTTGAGAAGAGACAAATGAAACTTTTAGAACTTGCATCTGTTAGACATCTTTCATCTGTAAAAAGTCAGATTTCTGACTGGCAATTCTGATATAAAGAGACATTAAACACATTCTTGTAAACTAGTATGAGGCAGATGTGTATGTGAGTGGAGGTGTGGAGGGCTGGTCTGAAAGCATGCTGGCTGTGGCTGAATGCTCTCTGTTGATTCCTGAATACCTGCTTATCTAATCGGGTCATTTAAAGCTCATTTTTCTTTTTGATAAGAGTCAGTAAAGGAGGAGAGAATTTAAAGGCATAAGAAGCCATATTTGTGGAGAAAAGCTAAAGATTATTTCCTCTTAGGCCCCATAATGTAATCTGTAACCAATTTTTTCCCTTCACTATTATAAGGAGCTTTTTGCTTCTTTTCCAATATTCTTTATATTTTGTACTGTTTTTTAGTATTTTAGGATGTGTGGCATTTTTTAAAAATTGATTTATTTTTTTCACTTTATATCCTGATGGTGGACTCCCCTTCCCCTTCTCCCAGTCCCACTCTTATAAATCCTTCCCCTTGTTATCCCTCCTCTTCTCCTCAGTGAAGGAGAAACACCCCCTCCCCCTTACAGCAGGACTAAGCTTGTCCTCTCTCACTAAGGCCCAACCACGCAGTTCATTTAGAGGAGAGGAAGTCAGTGGCAGGCAACAGAGTCAGAGACAGCCTCCACTCCAATTGTGGAGACCTACATGAAGGCCAAGCTGAACATTTGCTACAAATACATAGGGGGCCTAGGGTCATCCTGAGCATGCTCTTTGGTTGGTCTCTGTGAGCCCATGGGCTCAGGTTAGTTGACTCTGTAGGTCTTCTTGAGGTGTCCTTGAGCTCTCCAGCTCACTCAGTTCTATCCCCAATTCTTCCACAAGCTCTGTCTGAGAGTATCATTAATAGTATCAACGTTGGCTGTCTCGAATGGGATAGGTCTTAAGTTGGGGCAGACATTGATTAGGTGTTCCCTCAATCTCTGCTTCATCTTTATCCTACGTCCCTTGAAGACAGGATACATTTTAGGTTGAAGGTTTTGTGGGTGGGTTGATGTCCCACTCCCTCCACTGGAAGTCCTGCCTGGCTACAGGAGGTGGCCACTTCAGTCTCCATAACCCTTACTGGTAGGAGTCTCTAGCTAGTCCCAGAGATGTTCCCCCATCAGTTTCTAGTCTTACTCCCATCCCTCTCCTGCACCCCCTCTCCCCACACCTGATCCCTGTCTCTCTTCTCACCCCCTCCCACCCAGTTTCCTCTCTCTATCTACCTCTGATGACTGTTGTGTTTCCCTTGTGAGTGAGACTCACATATCCTTGGGCCCTCTTTATTATTTAATTTCTTAGGGTCTGTGGATTGTAGCATGGATATCCTGTACTTGGTGGCTAATGTCTACTTATCAGTGAGTACATACCATGCTTGTCCTTTTGGGTCTGGGTTACCTCACTCAGGATGACAGTTCAGGACAACTTAAAGGAGTCACTTTTCTCCCTCTGCTATGTGTCATGAAACTCGGGGCACCAGGCTTGGCAGCAGGCACCTTTATCCACTGAGCCATTTTGCTGACCATAAAATCATAATCTTTAAAGAAAGAGAAGGAATTTTTTGGAGTTTATTTGATCTCTTTAAGAAAAATTACCTGATTATTTTAAGGATGTTTTAAAGGGCTAAGTAATGGATTTTTTTTTTTAATTTAACTTCTCTTTAGTTCTGACACAACACCCCTATTAAATGGATCAAGCCAAGACAGAATGTTTGAGACAATGGCAATTGAAATTGAACAGCTTTTGGCAAGGGTAAGTGGTTTTGGGTAAACAGCTGGTTTGTTTGTTAGATGTGGTTCTGCACTATACTGTTTACTGAAAACATCTGTTCATTCATGGTGTGCTCCTCCTCTGACCACTTGAATTTTCATGGCAGCCATCCAAATTGTAACATGTTCTTGTGGGGATCGCTGGTTCACTGGGTCTTGTCTTGTCTGCTGTCATCCAAGAGGACATATAGGCAGGTGATTTACTTGAGCTGTATTTATGCTTTTAAAACTATTTTCCCTTTCTTTCTAGCTTACAGGAGTAAACGACAAAATGGCAGAGTACACCCACAGTGCAGGCGTGCCCTCGCTGAACGCAGCCCTGATGCACACGCTGCAGCGACACAGGGACATTCTGCAGGTGGTGTATTTAGTCTAATGTTTTCATGCTGCTGAGGTGGCTGCAGAGGAGTAATTAGCTGTGGTTACAGTATCTTTTTAGCAAATATCAAAAGTATAACAAAGTATCATAAATATGTAAAGATTTATTAGGTGGTATTAAAGTACAGATGTACAGATTGGAAGGCAAACTTTTTTTTTTTTACTGAGAAAATTAAACAACCATGTGATTTGAGAATTCTTTAAGAATTGGTACCCAACTTTCAATCCTAGCACTCAGGAGTTAGGCCAATTTCAGTGAGGTCAAGGCCAGTTCAGTCTATATAACGAGTTTCGGAGCAGCCAGCACCATGTAGTGAGACCCTGTTTCAAGATGGTGGTGATGTGATGATAAGGTGATGGTAAGGGTGGTGATAGGAATAGGAGAGATGGCTCCATGATTCAGAGTGTTTGCTATGAAAGGAAGATGATCTGAGTTCAAATCCCTAGAACCCATATAAAAGCCAGGCACAGCCATGTGTATCTTCAACCTCAACTTTGTAGGAGATGTAAACCGACGATTGTAAGGACTTGCTGGCCAGCTGTCCTAGCCAAATGAGCAAGCTTAAAAACTAGGCGGAGAGCAATAGAAGACGATACCCATGTTCATTTCTGGCCTCTGCACACATGTGCATAGCAAATACACATGCACACACATAAAGAGGAATGTTTTTCAAAACTTTTTAATGCATACATATATACATACATTTATTTGTTTGTTCATTTACTTATCTATTTATGTGTGTCTGGGTACATGTGTGAAGGTCAGAGGACACTTTACAGAACTCAGTTCTAGTTTTCCACCATGTGAGTTCTTGGGATTGAACTCAGGTTGTCAGGCTTGGCAGCAAATGCCTTTATCTGTTGACCCATTGCCAAAGGATGTAAGGAGCAGATGTGTTGCAACACAAGATAAATAACATTAAATGTCATAATTTATAGATTTTTGACATTTTTTGAAAACCATCTAACTACAAAAAAACATTTCTGAACTGTTAAGCCTTGAATTCTCTTGGCCATTTTTAATTGAAATGTCTCAGAAACACCCGCTTATTGACTCAGAACCATGAGCTTCTTATTCAGCCCTTAGCTAGTATTGTTTAATCAACTAAAAACAGTGTGTAAACCTTAAATCTGTATCAAATAAATTCTGTAGCACTGTAAAGATTATAACTTTAACTTTGTATCAATTAGAAAGATTCCTACCAGTGAAGATATGCCTTTAGCCTAGTTACTAAAAGAAGATTATGGCTGTATAATTTAATCTGGCTAATTCCTCCCTGTTAGATTATGACCATTTCTAAATTCTTCATAAAAACAACCTTATAATAACCACTTTCACCCCCCCCCCAAAGTCCAGGGATTCAGGTGACAACTCTTCATAGCTTTTTCAAGCTGAATATATGGGCATTGAGAATTTAGAAGTGGGGAGGGGAATGAGGAAGCTGGGCAGGCCTCAAGAAGGAAAGCCACACTGATGATTGATGTAGTTTCTGACGTCTGGAATCAGGCCAGTTTAGCATTCTGATGACATCCTGTAATATATATAAAACTCAACAGAAAACATTTTAGTATCGAGAAAAAAATTTTTGATCTTTTTGAATTTAGTTTTTCAGGTGGTCTACCTCTATCAAATCTAATCCATATAACTCTGGAAGGCACACAGAGCCAAATTACACTTTTT
Organism: Micromys minutus; assembly: GCF_963924665.1. Taxonomy (NCBI): domain Eukaryota; kingdom Metazoa; phylum Chordata; class Mammalia; order Rodentia; family Muridae; genus Micromys; species Micromys minutus. Next base: position 27,689,405 of record NC_137979.1, on the reverse strand, counting down.
AAAAAAACAAAGACAAAACCTTTCTCCCAGAATAGCGTGTCCCTTAGTTGGTAACTAGAATATCTTGTATGTTGTATTCTTTCCCAGAGAAATAATATAAACACAAAACTCAACACTATACCCATTTTGAGACAATATAAACAATTAAGATAATCATAAACCCTCACTAGCCGGCATCTGAAGAACCAAGTGGCCTTAGCGGGTAATTCACAAACCAAACTAATTTACTATCCCTTACGAATCAATAAGAAAGCATTTTGTAAGACCAGGACCTTAGTTCAAAGTATTTCGATCTGTCCTCTCAGTCTGGTGCATCAGATCTTCATTTGCTAATAACTTCCCTAACATATGTCTGTATTCACTCTGTCTGGAGTACAGACTTCTTAGTTCCGAACTAAGGTGAAAAAATTCCCACGTGATTCAGGTAAACTATGTAATCTCTTCTAACTAAAAACAAAAAAAAAAAAAAAAAAAAACTTGATCATGAATTTTGTATACCATCTTAAAACAAACAAACAAGCCTTTTAATCTGAGCATTAAAGAGCTAAGGAAGATCTAATTTCAGAAACTACAACAAAGGCCTCAACTGTTTAATATACATAAAGGTAATGTAAATACAGAAAACAGTAGAAGGCTCTTAAGAGTGGACTGGGGGATGTAGCTCTGGGAGGGCATCTGTGGGAGAGCATTGCAAAGCCGCGGGTCGGATCCTCAGCACTGAGTGGGAGGTGGGGATGGGGGCAGTTTTGAAAAAGTAAGCTCTAAGCCTTATTGAGTGTGCTGTTGGGTAGAAAATCTCTCCCTTCTTTTACCCTAGGCTGTTTGAGGTCATCTTGTCTTAGATTTTCCTTATAATTCTGTCCTGTGTGGTAAGGTAAGGGGGTAGGACACTTAGTGTTTTGAAATGTGTAAATGTGAGCATGTACAACTACTTTAAAAGGGTAAAAGCACATAATTTGTGTTGAGACTGGATGTTGTTTTATTTCAGGATTATACACATGAATTCCATAAAACCAAAGCAAACTTTATGGCAATACGGGAAAGGGAGAATCTCATGGGATCAGTACGAAAAGATATCGAGTAAGTTATCTTTCGTGTTACTGTATACAATGTTTATGTGGATTTAGGCTGTATCTGTAGTTAATTGCAAATTGAGTAGCAAAACCAGGATTTAAACTTTAGGGTTTCTGATTTTCCATTTCTTTTTCCTTTGATGCTTGCTAAAGTATGGGCTGACTCTACATCACCCAGTCTTCCTGTGAGCCCTTGCCAGCCTTGACTTTCCTAAGTCCAGCTTGAGGGATTCCCTTCTCGCCCATGCTGAGAATGACATGAATGACAGTAACTTACACTGAAGTTCAGTTTCCCTGTCTCTTGCACACACTTCTTTCTCTCTCTCTCTCTCTCTCTCTCATATGTTCAGATAGCTATTAGCTTCCCTGAAATTCTGAACTATGTTTATATGGGGGCAGGAGTTTCTAGGTTTAATATAGAATCAAAGCCTTGCAGAACTAAGGCCTTCCGAACTTTACAGTGGTCTCAGTACATAAGGTTTGCTTTACAGCCCCTTGGGCATAGGCTAGACTTCCACATTAAGTCTTAGGTTTTACAACTGATCTTGACTGATGAAATCCTGTAGAGTATCTAACTGACGCTGAAGATTTTCTGTCTTGTTTTTGTTTTCTTGAGGTCAGGCTGGCTTTGGTTGTGGCCCTCCTGACTCTGCTTCCCAGGGGCTGAGATAGTAGGTAGCTTCCATACCTAGACAGTTTTCCCATTTTTGGACCATCTAATGAATGATACTGAAAGACCCCCGGAGGGTATCTTCCGTCTGAAGAGACCCCTCCCAAGGAGCAGCGAGACCACTCACTTCGGATGCAAGTAGCAAGAGGTTTATTTACACAGGTACCTGTGGGCACACAGTCTCTCAGAGGACTTGTGCGCCGGACAAAGGGGCAGTCCCCTTTTTATAGGGCTTGGGGGGCAGAAGCAAGGTACAGAAGCAGAAGCATAGCAACAGGGCTTTAATTGGTTAGTTTAAATGTGGCCAGGGAGTGAGCCCAAGGACAGGGCTCCAAGGAAACAGCTCCTGATACCAGCTGGGGCTGCAGCTCCTGAGAATAGTTGCCTTGGGCTTATCTAAGTGTGGGAACTATGGCAGACATATGGCTCCAAGGACACAACTCTTGGTTCTAGTCGGGGGCTGCAGCTTATCTGAAAGCTGGGCTTGTCTGAATGTCTTCTGTTCTTTGTCTATTGCTAGCTGGCCGCCCACCGGTATCTGGCCACCTGGGACCCCGACCTAGCCTGCACAGCCTTACAGACCCAAGTTCTCAGAAGAGGAGGGCGGCCTTGGCCCCTCCTTTGGGACAAGGAGTTGTTTTTCGTCCTTGCTTTGGTCCAGGTGGTCAACTGCAGATATTTTTGTTCTGACAGAGACTGGGCTGTCCTCTGGCTCACTTTTGTTTCAGTATTATTTTTTATCCCTGCCTGCTCTGGGCCTAGCACGAAATGGCATTACTGCAGCTAAAGCAGGAGGGGGGGTCTTTCATTCCCCCATTTTCTTATATACTCGAATGGAATCTTTCATTCGGGAGGTCTGGCCTCTCTCATTTTTGTAGTTCAGGTTTATATTGTCTTAGTTGATGGTACTGTTGAGTAAGAACTAAAGCTTGGATCGTGGATAGCCTGTCTTTTATGAATTGGACTAGGCGATTCAGAATATAGGGCCCAAAGAGCAATATTAGGAGAATAATAATCAATGGTCCCATTATGGAGGAGACTAGAGTGGTAAACCATGGGGACTTGTTAAACCATCTTTTAAACCAACTTTGTTTAGACTTAAATAACTTCTGTCTTTGTTTGAGCCTGTCTCTGAGTTTGGCCATATTATCTCTTACTAATCCAGTGTGGTCTGCATAGAAGCAGCACTTTTTTCTTAGTGCTGCACAGAGTCCTCCTTCTTGTAAAAACAGAATATCTAATCTTCGTCTGTTTTGGAGCACTACCTCTGAGAGGGATGTTAGAGACTTTTTTAAGGCGCTGACAGACTTTTTAGTGCCTGTAAGTCTGTATGCATGGCTAGTTGTAATTCTCGAAATTGGGCTGTTTGTATTAGGGCTGTGGTGCCGGTACCTATCCCGGCTGTTAATTTTTTCATGGTAATGCCACCTAAGAGCAATGCCAAGGTCAGGGACACTGGTTCCCGGGATGTCTCAAGTATCTAAACCAGCTGCCAGGCTACAGAAATCAGGTGTGAAGGTGGGCCACCATGTGTAAAGGGGATGGTTTTTAGTCTTTTTTTTAGATTATATCTCCTGTCTGGGAAATGACCTGCCAGGTTAATCGGTAGACCTGGTGGGGGCTAATTTGCCCTCCTCCCTGGCCAATCAGACATAGAAGAATAACTATCTTAAAAGTCTTATCTTTAGGGGATTTTGAGTGCGTTGAACTTTCCATGTCGCCTGCCTGCCGACGGATGAGTCAGCTGGTTTAACGTGGGACGCGTGGATCCAAGCGGCTATCCCGTCTACCTTGAGGGCTGTTGGTGTGGTGAGCAGTATGGTGTAGGGTCCCTTTCAGCGGGGTTCGAGGTTCTTGGTCTGATGCCGTCGTACCCACACAGAGTCTCTAATCCCGAAAAGGTGGGGGGCTCCTACTTTATGCTGGATTTGGTAGGCAGCAGCCAGGGGCTTCTAGATCTCTTTCTGCACAATCTGGAGGGCCTGTAAGTGAGCTTCTAGAGAAGGGGGGTTAGTACCCGAGGGCAGTTTATATCCCAGCATATTGGTCAAGGGCGTAGGTGCCCCAAAGACAATTTCAAACGGGGTCAGTCCGTGGGGCCCCGGGGTGTTTCGGGCTCTGTATAGAGCCAAGGGTAGGAGGAGAACCCAGTCCTTAGAGCCAGTTGCAAGCGATAATTTGGTTATGGTCTCTTTGATAGTTTTATTTATCCGTTTTACCTGTCCTGAACTCTGGGGTCTATAAGCACAATGAAGTTTTTAATTAATCCCCAGTATCCTAGCCACCGCCTGACTTACCTGGGAGATGAAAGCAGGCCCGTTATCAGAACCCAATACCTGTGGTATCCCAAACCAGAGCAGGATTTCTTCTAGCAGTTTCTTGGCCACCGTCCTGGCAATTTTAGTTTTTGTTGGGAAGGCCTCTATCTATCTTGAAAAGGTGTCTACAAAAACTAACAGATACCTGTATCTATATGTTCTACGTTTAACTTCTGTAAAGTCCAGTTCCCAGTGAGCACTGGGCCGGTGCCCTCGGGGCCTTATTCTAGGTCTTATTTTGGCTTTTCCAGGGTTGACTTGAGCACATGCCTGACATTTTTCAGCCACTCGTTGGAGGGCTCTTCCCTTGTTTAAGAGGTAGGGACCCCCTTCTTCTCGGTCTAACAGTTTTTGCATTTTTTTTTAGGACTTAGACGGGTCAGTTTGTGTAAATGAAAGATGAGTTCAAAAGTCAAGCTTTCAGGCATTACAGGCTTCCCCTCATAGACCCAGCATTGTAGTGACGGGTCATAGGAGGCCCCCATTTTCTCTAGCATGTGGACATCTTCTTGGCGATATTTTCATGGGATAGGTCTGGGATCGTCAGGGCTCGCTCTTTCTTGGAGGGCCAGGGCGACTGTTTCCATGGCTGCCTCCCGAGCTGTGGCATCTGCCAGGCGATTTCCCTTTGCTATTGGATCATTGCCTTTTTGATGGCCGGGGCAGTGCATAACACTCAGTCTTTTTGGCATATTGAGGGCCTCTAGGAGGTCTAAGATCTCAGTCTTATTTTTAATCTCTCTGCCTTCTGATGTGAGTAGCCCCCTCCTCCGGCATATTTTTCCGTGTATGTGGGCCGTGGCAAAGGCATAAAGGCTGTCGGTGTAGACATTGAGTCTCTTACCTTTTGCCATCCGGAGTGCCTGGGTCAGGGCTATTAGTTTGGCGCGTTGTGCAGAAGTCCCTGCTGGGAGGGCACTTAACCATATTACCTGGTCTGAGGTGGTGATGGCTGCTCCAGCCTTCCGTTCTCCGTTGACAAGGTAACTGCTGCCATCCGTGTACCAGGTGAAGTCAACACTCGTCATTGGTTGGTCCGTGAGGTCTGGTCTGGTTCTATGCACTTCTGCTAGAATCTGTTGGCAGTCGTGGGGCTCTGCTCCTCTAGGGAGGGGGAGTAGAGTTGCTGGGTTTAGGGCTACAACGGGCCTGAACTGCACCCTGTCTGCATTAAGCAGGAGGGCCTGATAATGAGTACTGCAGTAGGATTAATGTCGGGTGTTGGACTCTGAAGTCGGCCAGGTCTCTGTGTAGAGCCTCATTAAACAAAGTGGGACTATTTTTGAACCCCTGGGATAAGCGGGTCCAAGTCAGCTGTCCCGACAGCCCCATTTCAGGATCTTTCCATTTAAAAGCAAAGATTTTAAGGTGACCGGCAGGGGATCAGGATCCCCTGATCTAAGAGTCTTTTGATATGGGCCTTATTCCTTGGTAAGCTTCTTGAGACATGGGGTACTGTTTGATAGATACTGGGGTGGCTGTGGCCTTTAGAGATATCATCAATGGTGGCTGTTGTTTGGCCAGTCTCATGCCCCCAGTCTCAGCCCAAGCTTGGGGGTACTTGCTTACCCGGTCCTGAAGATCAGGGTTTGAGTGAGTTCTCCTTGGTGGCTTCAGGTTCATGGAGGCGATATTCGTCCTCGAGGTTTAAGGTGAGGACATGAAGAGGCCTCCCCTTGGGTCCAGTGATTGTCGCCCCTTTCCCTTGCAGTAGGCGCATTGGTCTTTGTCTAGTTTGGGTCGGCTCCTTTTTTTTTTTTTTTTTATCTCCCTTTCTTTCTGTCTTCTGCATGGCGGTGACTAGCAACTTACTCAGGTCCCTATTTTTTTATCTCTTTTTCCATGTGCTATATCTTTTTTTTTTTTTTTTTTTTTTTCTGGCGTCTCTCTCTTGTTAAAGATTTTCTCTGCCTCTTTAAGCAAATCCTGCACTGAGAATCCCTGCAGATTGTCCAGTCTCTGCAACTTTACTCTAATGTCTGGGGCCGATTGCCAAATGAATGACATCGACAAGTCTGCTGCCCTGGATCCTCTGGGTCATAGGGAGTATATCTCCTGTAGGCCTCTTTAAGCTTTTCTAGAAACACTGACAGTGGCTCATCTGATCCCTGCAGTACTTGTTTAACCTGGGCCAAATTAGTGGGGCACTTACCTGCCCCTCGGAGACCTGCCATAAGCAACTGGTGATAAAGACGTAGGCTTCTCCTACCTGCAGGCGTGCGGTAGTCCCAGTCTGGTCGGATCAAGGGAAAAGCTGCATCGACCTCACTAGGTAGTTGAGTGGGACGGCCATCATCTCCTGGAACATTTTTGCGGGCCTCTGAGAAGACCCTTTGTCTCTCATCAGAAGTCAGGAGTGCCTGCAGTAACTGTTGGCAATCATCCCAGGTGGGCTGATGGGTAACTAAAATAGACTCAATCAAAGAGGTTACACCAATTTGTTTGCCTCTCAGAGATCTTGAACTGTCTTTTTGCACCAGTAGGAGAGGCACACTGTAAGCTGGTGGACACTTACGAAGTTGTTGGAGTAACTGAATGATGAGTGTCTTAATCTCGTCTCGTGCCTCTTTTAACATGGGGTATTGACGCACTGCTTGCCTGGACTTTTAGCTCCATATTGGCGGGGGCTGGTTCTCAGCCTCCCTCATTTTTGCAGTCTCCGACAAGGCCTGTGGATATGCCTGCAGCCACCAGTCAGTCTGATCTGAGGCAGGCTGTTTAGAGTTGGTACTCGTCCTCTAACTGGATGGTTAGAACCTGCACAGGCTCCCCTTCTGGACCTCTAACCTGTGGTTCATCAGAGTGGAAGTGAATCTGTGCCCCATCTTAGTCAGGAGGTCTCTCCCCAACAGGGGGCAGGGACAGTCTGGCATTACAATGAATAAGTGGGATACCCAGCCCACTCTGAGATCCACAGATCTTCGGGTAGTCTAAAAATATTTAAAACTTTGGAGCCACATGTCCAGGGCTCCTGTTGCTGGTGTCCCCTTTTCTTTTTGTTGGGGCAATTTACAGTAAGCATAATGATCTTTGTCAAGAGGCTCCCTCTTAGTGCCAGACTTAATTTTTATCACTGTGCCCAGAATCTCAGTCAAATTTCTCTCTTGTCTATGATCTCTCTATCTTTTCTTTTTACTCTGCTTCTCGCTTTTTTTTTTCTCTCTCTCTCTCCTTTGCTTATGTCACTTTTCTCAGTCCTTCTCTCTACCTGACTGCTGCTGTCTAATCACTTTCTCTGCCCCTATTATTTGTCTAATTTTTATTGTACACTCAGTGTCTTTTTTTTTATCTCTATTACCAGACACATACGGGTTTTTTTTTTTTTTTTCCAGTTTTTTTTTTTTTATCTAAGCCAAATTGCGGCCCCTTTAAGACCTGCCACCAGAGAGCCCAGCAATAGACTGTCAGTCACTCCCTTCTTCCTGCCTCTAAGCGGACTCAATTGGACCAGCCCCAAGCCTGCCAGCCACGTAGCCCTCCCCCACTACCTTTGTCACCTTCGTGCACCCCTGCCTGCAATCCGAGCAGTCTCTGGCGTTCTCAGAGTCAAAGTTCTCTGGCATAGTGGGCAGTCGCTCTTTTGCCTTCAGCTCCAGCTCCTCAATGTACCCGCGGCTCTGCTCTAGCAGCGCCACCTTCTCGGTGGGCGCCCTGAACTCATCCAGCACTACTCAGGCCGCCTTGGTGTGGGCGGCCTCTCGGAGGTGCTGGGGCCAGTGGGGACGCCCCCTCAGCGAGCTGCTGCGCGCTGCTCCGGAGGCGTGGGCGTGCTGGCCTCTTCCCCCGCCTGCAGTTTTTTTTTTTTTTTTCTCACTACACCCTCACCACGTACGTGGTCACTGCAGCTTAGCAACTGTAGGTAGATTTGCTACAGCCACCAACCTTTTTGGGCTCTGTCGCGGCCCCAGATGGGTCTTACCGCTCCCTGCACTAGCTCTTTCCCCGTAGAGCCTCTGCTCTGCATGCAAGCCTCCTCCCCCCACCGCGCGCAGCACCTCAGCAGCGTGAGGCGGCGGCGGTGGCGGCGGGGCTAGACCCGGCCCCCGCAGTGGTGGCGGCGGCGCCCCCCCCCCACCGCCCCCTGAACTCCTCCGGGGTGCGATCCCGGCTGGCCTTCAAGGCATCAATTTTACTGGGTAGCTGAGTGGGGTAAAGGGAAGACTGGGAGGGTAAAGCGGGGGCGGAGACCGGTTGGAGGGGAGAGTGCAGAGTCGGAGCGGACTGGGAAGGAGGGGACTTAGGAGAGACAAAAGGCTTAATACACGCAGGTGGGTATAAGGCAAAATATTCCCAGGTGGTGATGTAAGGTACTTGGTCCGGGTGACCATGGGGACCTGGATCTATGATCTTGGCTTTTACCTGGAAAATAATATCAAGGTTAAAGGTGCCGTCCCGCGGCCATCCTACGCCAAATGTGGGCCACTCTTCCGAGCAAAACATGGTCCACTTTCTCCTTCGGATTTTTACCGAGAGGTTATGGGCGGTGTCTCGAACATCTTTCCAGTGCTGCAGGGTAAGGCTCAAGGGGGTAGTGACAGCCTGCCCCATAGTTTCAAACAAGGTAACAACAAATACTGAACAAACAAACAAGAGACAAAAACAGATCAACACAGATCACGCTGCGCGGCCCCGGGGTCAAGTCCTAACAAAAGTGTCAGATGGAGACCATACGGATGAGGGTCCAGATCTGGATCCCTCGTCTCCCAGAAGTTCCACGTACAGTGGAACCAGACAGATGCCCGTGGAACGTCTTCCAGGGCTGCGGAGGGGAAGTGCGAGCTCGTCAGCTCCTTCCAGGTCCGCCAGATACTGATTACTTGGCGCCAAGTACCGAAAATACAGAGTTCGCTGCGCGGCAGACAGTTAGACAAACGATCAGACACAAACACAAACAATGGCTGGCCAGCTTACCTCCCGATAGTGGGTCGGTGGTCCCTGGGTAGGGAGTCTCAGTTTCCCGGCCAATGCACCAAATGAAAGACCCCCGGAGGGTATCTTCCGTCTGAAGAGACCCCTCCCAAGGAGCAGCGAGACCACTCACTTCGGATGCAAGTAGCAAGAGGTTTATTTACACAGGTACCTGTGGGCACACAGTCTCTCAGAGGACTTGTGCGCCGGACAAAGGGGCAGTCCCCTTTTTATAGGGCTTGGGGGGCAGAAGCAAGGTACAGAAGCAGAAGCATAGCAACAGGGCTTTAATTGGTTAGTTTAAATGTGGCCAGGGAGTGAGCCCAAGGACAGGGCTCCAAGGAAACAGCTCCTGATACCAGCTGGGGCTGCAGCTCCTGAGAATAGTTGCCTTGGGCTTATCTAAGTGTGGGAACTATGGCAGACATATGGCTCCAAGGACACAACTCTTGGTTCTAGTCGGGGGCTGCAGCTTATCTGAAAGCTGGGCTTGTCTGAATGTCTTCTGTTCTTTGTCTATTGCTAGCTGGCCGCCCACCGGTATCTGGCCACCTGGGACCCCGACCTAGCCTGCACAGCCTTACAGACCCAAGTTCTCAGAAGAGGAGGGCGGCCTTGGCCCCTCCTTTGGGACAAGGAGTTGTTTTTCGTCCTTGCTTTGGTCCAGGTGGTCAACTGCAGATATTTTTGTTCTGACAGAGACTGGGCTGTCCTCTGGCTCACTTTTGTTTCAGTATTATTTTTTATCCCTGCCTGCTCTGGGCCTAGCACGAAATGGCATTACTGCAGCTAAAGCAGGAGGGGGGGTCTTTCAATACTACCATGGTCTCATTTGTGATAGTTTATCATACTTACGTTATATCAACAAGGGCACACACTCATTACAGCTGGTATGTGTTGTGTGTTCTCTGAAAAACATTCCTAGAGAGCCCTCTATATAGCATTAGGAGTCCTGAAACCTGCTGTGTAGAGCAGACTGACCTCAAACTCTGATTCCTAAGAGCTGGGAGGGAAAGAGCACAACCACCCCGACCTGGAGTATGAGTTTTGTTGTTTGGAGTGTTATAAGCCTTCCGGTGCAGTTGCCTTGCATACACAATTTGAAGACTGCAGTCAGAACCAACAGAGGGCGGCCTTTAATAGCTATACATTTAGCTCTTCCATAGTTTGTGGGAGCCACTAGAATATAACCCTTTTAGTTTCTGAAAAACTGTTGATAAAAATATATTCATTCATTAAACCATTGAGTACCAACTATGAACAAGACATTCTGTATATGGTCAGTGTGAAAATGGCAGCTTAGCTTTGAAGGGGTTTATCATCAAAGTGCTGGAGGGGAGTTTGTAAATGAGCTCTGGTAATATCTCAAGTAACACGGGTTTGCTGGTGGTTTTGCTAGAATATTTTGTACTGTTTCTGCATTTTATATAGCCCTTTTCTGTGGATTACTTTTTTGGTTCTACAAAAATCTTTTGAAAGAAGCAGCTATTATTCGGTCTTATTTTACAAAAGTAGGTATCACGAGGTTTTCTAAGACCATCTGGCTATGTAATGGTAGGTAATGCATAGACTTGAGAGTCACGTCACTGCTTTGCCAGTCTCTCCTGTGTCTTGAATGCTGTCACTGCCTCAGCCAGACCTTCAGGCTTTATAACATGACCCTCTTTTTATAGACATTTGTACATTTTGGGGAAAAAAAAAAAGTTCTTAAAGACCAGTTGTGGTGGCACATGCTTTTCTCAGCATTCAGGAGGCAGAAGCTGGCAGAGTCCTGTGACCTGGTATGCATAAAGAGTTCCAGGACCACCAAGGTTACACGGAGAAACCCTGTCTCTAGAAAAGAAAAGGAAAGAAAATGTTGCTAATACTACCAGTGAAAAGCAGGAGAACAAGATTATTAATAGAAGTAAAGGTCACCTTTGGTAACTGTAATATGCTGATGGTGAACATGGAGATCCTGCAGTGTGCCAGGATTGAGCATTTAGGTGGCAGCGTTCCTCAGGCTTTGGCTCCAGAGTGGCTCGAGCTGCTGTGATGTCCTGTGTGCCATATGCTAATTAGTCTAAAGTTCGGCTTCTGCTGGAGAAAATAATACGAAAGTTAATCCACAGAGGGAACGTAAGATCCCCTGTCCAGAAGCTTGGGTTAGTTTGGTGGAAAACAGAAAACCCCTAAATCTAAGGGAAGTGAAAAGCATTATATTCTGATTGTTTACTTGAAACTGGCGAACACAGAACTCACTGCTGCTGTCATTAGGGTTAGTGCCTTAACCTGATGTTGCAGCATCTTCTAAAAATGTTTTTGCTTTTTCTTGACGTTGCTTTAGGTCATATAAAAGTGGGTCTGGAGTAAACAACAGGAGAACAGAACTGTTTCTGAAAGAACATGACCACCTTCGAAAGTAAGTACTACCCGTTTTCCTGTACTTGCTGATTCGTTTACCTGTAAAGACATTTTATTGCAGTAAGTGCTTTGCTGCTGGGGAATTCATCCTGCTCTGAGTGGATTCCATGGAAGTGAATTGCAGCTCATCAGCCATAATTAAGCGATGCTGTTTGAGGATCTCCCTCCTCTCTGCCTGTCTTCTCTTTTAACCAGCATTTTGCTGTGCTGCTGTTATCCATACTGCGAGTTATTAATGGTATCCCCAATAGCAATACTGATAATTTATGTTTGAATGGTCTTTTATCACTTACCTTATTAAAGAAACTTTATTAAAGAGTAAAAAGGCTAAATATCAAGTGCAAAAGAAACAAACAAAAGCAACAACAAAATCAAGCTTTCAGCAGAAAATGATGGGGTTAAGTATAAGTGTGCTTTAAAACAGTTCCCACAGTCTACTCTGTGTCAGCTGTTTTCCTCCATGGTTTTTGTTTTTTTTTGTTTTTTTTATTTTTATTTATTTATTTATTTTTTTTTTTTTGTATTTTGTGGTAAAACTTAAGAATCAGAACAGTTGTCTCTAAGCTCAGCTTGTTAGCTCTTGAATGCCCATGCTAAATCGTCAATCTTTGGAATTAGTTTGCTACTTGCTACTGAATGCCATTAATTAGTTATGTGTGATAAGCTTCAAGTACTGTTGAATTCATTTGCCTTTAAAGGCCACTACTTTAAACATAAACTGTTAAAATCAAGACACAAGTAACTGGAACAGTAGCTCAGGTGTTAAGAGCACCAGCAGCTCTTCCAGAGGACTTGGGCTTAATTCCCAGCATCTCCATGGCAGCCACAACTGTCTGTTACACTAGTCCCAGGGAATCTGATGTCCTCTTCTGGCCTACACAGGCACCACACACATGTAGGCAAAATATCCATAAACATAAACATAAAATAAAATAAAAGCACAGAGCAGGGTATGGTGGTAAGTGTCTGTAATCCCAGCTACTTAGGAAGGTGACTCAGAACTGTTGCTTTGACTCACCAGTTCAAGACTGTTTTGGGCAACAGAGCAAGAGTATACTTTTATACACACATAGAGAAATCAAAATCCTGTATGTGGTGTGGAGGAATGAAGCCATGCTTGGCTAGTGGTCAACCTGTGAACTAACCACTTGGCCAATTCAGGTCTTTTTAGAAGCTGTGATTCTTCTACTGTCAGAATTAGTTATTTTTGGTTTCTGATTTTTGTTTTTATTATTAATATGTTTGTGTGCATATTATTTGTATGTTTGCGTGCATATACATGTGCATATATATGTGCATGCATGTGTATATATTGATATAGTGGCCTGAGGTTGGAAATAACCTTCTCTCTTCCACCTTATTCATTAAAATAGGGTCTCTCAAGTCTGTGGCTCACCAGTATGGCTAGTCTTTCGGGCCACCTTGCCCTGGGGATCCCTTGTTTCTTCGTGTTGAGGCTTGAATGACAGGTGGTCCACTTCACCTCCGTGGTGTTTCCCATAGGGTCTGCTGATCTGGAATCTGGTTGCCATACTTACGTGGCAGTTATCCTAACCAGTGCACCATCTCTCCAGCTCCTTTTCTTTAAATTACACTTTTTGTGTTTGCAGGGTACATGTCACAGCATATATATGGAGGTCACAAAACAAGTTTTGTTCTATAATTCCACGTGTGGACTACAGGCATCAAGTTTAGATCCTTAGCCTTGGCAGCCTGCTGAGCCATCTTCTGGGGCCCTAGTTGTTCTTTTATTTGTTGCACATTGTTGACTGGCACAAGGGCAGTTTCTTCTAGAGTGTGTTTAGTTACAGACCTGTGTAGGCTTGGGAATCGGTTGGTTCTGTGTTGGGTAAGACAACCATGAGAAAACTTTGCATTGCATCTAGAACTGTATCACTATCCTCCTGGAGTACAGAGTAATTCCAAAGGTACTCTATTCAAGTAATAATATATAAAAAGTAGATTGCATTAGTGCTTCTGTATTTATTGCCTCAGAAAGGACAGTCAGATGGGCATGGTAACACATGTTTATATATCCCAGCACCTAGGGGACTAAGACTGGAACTTCACTGGTTTAAAGCCAGCCTGAGATAAATAGTGAGTTATAGGCTAGCTTAGGCTATGCAATAGGACCTTCTCTCAAAAAAGTAAGAAACTCTGGGTGTGGTGGCATACACCTTTAATCTGAGCACTCAGGAGGCAGAGGCAGGCAGATCTCTTTGAGTTCAAGACCAGCTTAGTCTACAAAGCAAGTTCCAGATCAACTAGAGCTGTTATACAGAGAGATTCTATCTTGAAAAAAACCTAAAAAAAAGAAAAAAAAAAGAAATAGGAAAAAAGAAACATTAAACATCAAAAATCTAGTCATTTACTTCAACAAGAATGAATTGGGCTGAAAAGATGGCTCAGTGTATATAAAGTGCTTATTATATGGACACGGAGACCTGAATTCAAGTCCCCAAAGCTTATGTAAAACCAGATGTTGTAGCCTGTGTCTGTACTCCTGTGTGTGTGCTCCTACAGTGAGATGGGAGGAGGAAACAGGAGAAATCTGAAGTTCATGGGCCAGCTAGCCTGCCATATACAGCAGCAAACAAAAGACCCTTTCTAAATAAGGTGAGTGACAGGGTCTGGTGTCCAGGAGGGTCCTCTAGGTTCTTCACACACACACACACACACACACACACACACACCATATGCATGCCTATGAAACACACACACACAAGCCAAAAGTTATTTGAAATTCATTAGGAATTTGTTCCCCAGGGCCCACATAATGGAAGGAAAAAATTGATTCCTCCCGGTTGTCTTTTGCTCTGCACAAGTATGTTGTAATATGTACATGCCCACAATCATACACATATGTACACACAAAAATAAGTAAGATATTGAACTTGACTTGGAAGAGGCGACTCTGGTTTCGAAATGGAGGACCATGATCCAAAGGAACCAGAGCAGCTGAGGAAGCTGTTCATTGGTGGGCCGAGCTTTAAAGCCACAATTGACAGCTTAAGAGAACAGTTTGAGAAACAAGGCACACTTACAGACTGTGTGGTAATGAGAGATCACCAAACAAAACGTTCCAGAGGCATTGGCTTTGTGGCCTACTCTTGTGTTGAAGAGGTGGGTGCTGCAATGTGTGCTCGGCCACACAAGGTTGATGGGCGTGTGGTGGAACCAAAGAGGGCTGTTTCTAGAGAGGATTCTGTGACGCCTGGTGCCCATTTAACGGTGGAGAAAATTTTTGTTGGTGGTATTAAAGAGGATACAAAAGAATATAATCTGAGGGATGACTTTGAAAAGTATGGCAAGATTGAAACCATAGAAGTTATGGAAGACAGGCAGAATGGGAAAAAGAGAGGATTTGCTTTTGTGACTTTTGATATCGTGACACAGTTGATAAAATTGTTGTTCAGAATGTTCAGAAATACCACACTATTAATGGGCATAACTGTGAAGTGGAAAAGGCCCTTTCTAAACAAGAGATGCTGGGTCACAGAGAGGTCAGGGGGTGGATCTGGCAACTTTATGAGTTATGGAGGAAACTTTGGTGGACGAGGAGGCTGTGGTGGTGGAGGTGGTGGCAGCAGAGGTAGTTATGGAGGTGGTGATGGTGGGTATAATGGATTTGGAGGTGAGGGTGGGAACTATGGTGGTGGTCCTGGTTACAGTGGTAGAGGAGGTTATGGAGGTGGTGGACTGGGATATGGAAACCAAGGCGGTGGATGTGGTGGGGGAGGAGGGTGTGATGGTTACAGTGAAGGAGGTAACTATGGTGGTGGTGGGAACCATAATGACTTTGGAAATGGTAGTGGACAGCAACAATCAAATTATGGACCCATGGAGCGGGACAGTGTTGGCAGAAGAAGCCCAGGCAGTCCCTGTGGAGGTGGCCATGGATCTGGAGGTGGAAGAGGTGGATATGGTAGCAGAAGGTTTAAAATAAAACAGAAATGGCTACAGTTATTAGCAGGAGAGAGCGAGGAGCTGTCAGGAAAGCTGCAGGTTACTCTGAGACAGTCGTCCTAAACGCATTAGAGGAACTGTAACAATCTGCCACAGAAGGAACGAAGATCCACAGGCAGAAAAGTTACTGCAGCTTCAACAGGAAACCCTTTTTATTCAGGACTATCACAGCCACAGTTTGCAAAAAGTGCAGCTATTGATTGATGCAATGTAGTGTCAGTTAGATGTACATTCCTGAGGTCTTCTATCTGTGGTGGCTTTGTCTTTTTCTTTTCCTTTTCATTACATCAGGCATATTGCCCTGTAAATTGTGGTAGTGTTGCCAGGAATTAAAAAATTAAGGAATTTTTAACTTTTCAATATTTGTGTAGTTCAGTTTTAATAATTTTAGTACAGTTTTGAAGGTGTTTCCTTGTGAGTTAACAAGTAAAGAAGGTCATTGTTAATTACTATTTTGTATGAATTTTGCTAAAGTTAACTGTAAAGAAACACCTACTGGCTTGCAATTTAAGGGGAATCTATTCTGCCCACTTCCAAAACCGTGATGACATGTGGAGAGAATAGATGTTTGTGTGTTTGCAAAAGTAAGATATATTGAAAAGTATTCTTAAATTATTGGTGTCTAAAAGAGTATACCAAAATAATTCACATCAAAACCTTTATCTCAGGACTTCAGAACATGTCGTACATTATATTTTATAATAATTTTTCAGAAAGTATTACATTTATTTCAATTATTCAGTCAGTCTTTTAGAAGTTTGATTTTTTTTTTTCCAGGAAAAAAGTAAAGCTGTTAAAGAACATGTATCTTATCTAATTTGTTTAAAGTTGTAAAAAAAGATGAGGAAATAGAAATTAGGATGTATCTTGGTTTTGTTTTAAAATACTTTATATGAATTTCTTTCAACATTCTTGTGAGAAGAGAAACTGAGGCAAGAGGAAGTTGTGTGTAACAGGATCTCAGTGTGGTGAGTGAGTTATGGGACTGTCAACACCTAGAAACAAGGACACGCTCCTCACCCTCATTCTTGGGCTGGAACGGTGTCTGTCTGTTTGCTCGTACTCATCCCGCCCCCTTAATTCCCAGTCCACCTCACTTGCTTCCCCACCCAACTGTGTGCCATTTTTCTCCCCCATCAAGATCAGTTTGTGCAGCCCAAATCCTCATGGATGTGTGTCCTTCCATGTAGTCTATCTGTCATGGGCTACACTCTTAGAGGAAACTGACCCTTTCTTTCCTAGCAGCCATGGCTGGCAGTAGCTCCTCGTTAGGGTTGAAACTGGAGTTCGGTCTGGCTTGTGCTTACAGAGATTCTGTGCATGTCTCAGCTGGTGTGAGTTCAATGTGTGTCTACCCTGCTGCATCCAGAAGACACTGTTTCATAGATACCAAGCAACTCTGGCTCTTACACTCTTTCTGCTCTGTCTTTCATGGGCCTTTGGAAAGAGGGGGTGTGGTAATCACACACACACACACACACACACAATCCCTTTAGGGATGGAAATTCTGTCATCTCTTATTCTCTGCATCTTGCCAGTTTGGGGTCTGTTTTAGTCATCACCTACTGCAAATGTAGTGGTTTGAATATGCTTGCCCAAGGATATGGTACTGTTACTGGAAGAAGTGTGTCCCTGTGGGGGTGGGCTTTGAAGCTCTGTCCATTGCAGAAGAGTCAGTTTCTTCTGGCTTCAGTCAGATCAAGATGTCAAATGTGAGGTCCTCCAGTGCAATCCCTGTCTGGATGCTGCCATGTTTCCTGCCATGATGATAATGGACTGAACTCATGAATTTATAAGCTAGCTCCAATTAAATGATGTACTTTATAAGAATTGCCTTGGTCATGGTGCCTTTTCACAGCAATAGAACCCTAAGACAGCAAGCAAAAGCTTCTCATTTAAGGGTTGAGAGGTGCCTTTATTCGAGCATATAATGATAAGTCATTAGGAGTTGGTTTAAAATTATGATGTTCATTTATCAGAATAATAGTAGTAATTCTCTCCTGTCTAGCCCCATATGGTGTTCAGTTACAGATTTCATCTAGTAGAGTGGGGCTAACATCCAGTCAGAGAATAGTTGGTACTCCATGGTGCTCCTACTTCTGTTGCACCTTGAGCATGTCTCACTGGGCCAGTCACTATAACATATCTGAATAGAATGAATGCTTACTTGTGCTTCTGGGCAGGCATGTTAAAGTGTGTGTGTGTGTGTGTGTGTGTGTGTGTGTGTGTGTGTGTGTGTGTACACTAACTAAACTCGGTTATAATAAATATAATGAGATCTATATGTGAGGCTGAAGCATGCAGATTATAAATTTGAGGCAAGACTGAACAACATAGTAACACTTTGTCCCAAAAAAGAAACAGGTTCAGAGAAATGGCTCAGTGGATAAAGGCACTTACACCAAGCCTGATGACCTGAGATCAATCCAAAGACCTACATGATGGAAGGAAAGAACCAACTTTTATAAGTTCTTCTCTGACCTCTGCATGTATGCTGTGGCACATGCAGCATACATAGACATCACACATACAAAGTAAATTAAAATGTAATTTTATGTGTATGAGTGTTTTACCTACACATATATATTGCATGCATGCCTTGTGCCTGAAGAGGCCAGAAGTGGGCGCTAGTCAAAGATGGTGGTGAGCCACCATGTAGGTGCTGGGAACTGAACTCAAGTCTTCTGCAAGAGCATCAAGTGCTCTTAACTGCCGAGCCCTCACCAGCCCCTGATTTAAAAAAATAAAAGCGAATAGATGTAAAAGGAGGTTCTTGGAGACTCTACAAATACTGTCTCCACTCAAAATGTCCTCACTAAGTCTAGAGTTCTTTCTAACTCTCACTTCTGTGTTCTGATTTGTCAGTCCTTTGTGCCTTTATTTACACATGTAAAGGTAGGGTCTCAGATGCTGTGATCTTTGTCTAGGACTCTAGTTACTTTGTTGCTTACACCACTGGGCCTCATTTGGGTTGGTATCTGTCACTTGGCACGGGATAAGTTCCTGTGCTTCCTGGAAACATGAAACATTCATGGCTCATGTTACATTTTTCTTCCCTTACTCAACCACTTTGATAAGCAGCCTAGGGGTTTTTTTTGTTTTTGTTTTTGTTTTTTTTTAGTATGTGTTATTAGGGAACTTAAGATCTAGCTGTAAGGAAGGGATTTTTTGGTTGGTTGGTTGGTTGGTTGGTTGGTGTGGTTTTGGTTTGGTTTATTGCTACTAAGGTAATTGTTTTCAGGCACCTTCTTGCTGACAGTTTTTTAATCATGAATGGATTTTAATTTTTAAATTAATAATTAATTGTAGCTATTGAGGGGAACAGTTGTATTTCTCCTTATTTACTATATGTGATAAATTATATTATTTTCAAACATTAAACCAGTATTGAATATTAGATTTATATTAAGGAATTCTGTATTATTCTTATGAAATATAATGTAGTTTTCTACTCTGGAAATGTTTTTGTGTGACTTTAATTCAAGTACTACTGTCTAAATGACTTGAGTCGTGTCCCTTCTGTTTTCTGAAGTAGTTTGTGCAGGCTTGGTGCTGTTTCCCTCTTACGTGTGTAGAGTTTACCAGGGAATCCTTCCAGCAGGGATTCTCATCAGGGTTTCCTTTGTGGTAAGATTTTCCAGTTATAAGTTGTGTGGCTGTTTGTAGGGTAAGAAGTCAAATGTCCCTGAGCCAGTAGGTGGCTCACTGGAATCAGCTCAGTGAGAGACACAAATTATCCTTTGCCAGAGGAGTTGGAGCGCTACCAGCAAGGATGTGATATGTGTAAGGCTCCAGTGATTTAGCCAGCTGGTAGCAGCAGTTTGGGGTTTCTGTTTTCTGCTAGACTACAAACTGTAAGCAGAGGCGGGGTGTGCTTAAGCAGAACCTCATCCAACTACTTACTGGAAGAAGTTTTACTTCAGTACTCCCTTCTTCCCCTCATTCCCTCCAGTGACTTAGCTTTTCCTGGGCCTCCATGTGGGGCCAGTCAATTCCCCATTGCTTCATCATGTCACTTTGTCCCTTGTAGCCAGCTGCCTGCTACCTGGGCCTGTTTCCTTTCCCATATATGTTGTAGTCAAAATTAATGTCAATTGGGGGTTTCTACCCTACCTTAGATTATCTAGTTCCCAGATAAAAGACACAAAACATATATTTATAATAAGCTTTAGACATCACTAGCACTGGGCGGACATCAATCCTCTAAGCTATTTTGTCTACTTCGCTGCCAGTAACTCTGAGATATCACTTGCCGTGTTCTCCCTGGGCTGCTTTTACTCCAGCTGGCCAGCCGTCATGGCCAGTTCTTGTGATTCCTTGCCCTATGGCATCTTCCTCTCTCTCCTCACTCTTCTCTCTTCCTCTTCTTCCCCCCCCCCCCTTCTTCCTCCTCCTCCTCCTTTTCCTCAGCTCAGCTTCAGACTCCAAACCCTGGAACAAAAGCCCCACCTTCCTCTCTTCCACCCAGCTACAAGCTGTGTTTATTGACCAATCAGGGATAACTTGGGGGACAGGTTACATAGCATGCCTTGCTGCACTTGAGGATTTCCTCATCCCCAAGGCAACCAGATCTTGGGGGCCAGTATTTAGCATTACAGTGTAATGCAACAAACCAAACCTCAACACAGATATACCAAGGTATACGTCCGCATCATCCTCTTTGTGCTTTTGCTTTGTTTTATCCACTCTTCCAGATAACTGTGCTCACTTGTCCCTCCTCAGGGAGGCCTTTCTAACTCTCTTAACTCAGCTAGCCCACCCTTGCTTTGACTTAACAAAGCTGCCTTTTGTCTCCCTTAAAGCACTGTCTAGTGTTTGGTCTGTTTTCCCTGCTGGACCCTCCTTGACTATAAGTTTCATGAGAACTTCGTCTCCCATAGCATATTTGGATCTCCAGCCCTTGTTGTAGCTTAATACCTACTTGTTGTATGAATCACTGGCTATAATAAGAAAGGCTGTTAATTTTGTTTTCATAAACATAGGGATATACATTATACCTAGTGTAAAAAACTTATTTGTTTCATTCAATTCTCTATTGAATACTTAATATACACACACAAATACAAATTTAACTTTAAGGGCTATAGGAAATAATCATTCATGTAACCAGTTATCTTTTGCTTTGTAAAATGAATTTCTTGTAAAATCCTTCTGAAATTTTCAAATCTAGGGCTGGGGAGGTCGCTTATGGCTAAGAGCGCTCTGCACAGCTGTGAAGACCTGGATTCAGATCCTGTAAGTCAGGTGTGGTCTCTCATGTGCCTGAGACCCAGCACTGGAGCCTGGAGCTAGAAGGATCACTGCAGCTTGCTGGCCACTACATGGCTGGAAACAGGAGCCCTGTCCAGGGAGAGACCCTGCCTCAAAGGAATAGAGCAGAGTGGGAGAGGTCACCTGACACCCTCCTCTGGCTTCACATGTGCACATGTATGTGCACACATATGTTCATATGCTACATATACATACATGAGGAGAGAGAGGGAGGGAGAGGGAGAGATTTAAATTCTTTAGTAAGTCTCAAGAGTCTATGTACTGAGGAAACGAATTGGAGAGAGTATATAGGTCGCAATCTCATAACTGTTTAATAGTCCAGCTTCACCAAACACACATTTAATAGTACAGTTTTTACTAAACAAGAAGTTCCTAACATTTTGGAATTTGTCTCATACCTCACTGCCTTTCCCTGTGAGTTGTTTCTTTAAAATTTTATATTCGTTTTAATAAGGAACCATTGTGGCCTGGTTTTAGAGAACTAAATGACCAGTTGCTCTGAAAAGTACATTTGTGCGTGGCTTTTCATTTTTCCACTTTTAGAAGGAATGAAAGCTGTGTTATGTAAGGATGAGTGCTGTTGAAGTTAAGTCATTTTATAAAGTTGAAGATGCTTTAAAATTACCAAGAATTTATTTCCAGTAACGTTTCCGACAAAATCATTGTACAAAGCTTGTCCTGCTTAAATAAGGTGGGTTACACTGTCTAGTTGATAACTTCTTGTTCTCATTCTGTTGACCACCTAGAAGTAAGACTGAGAATGACCACATTAACTATTTGTTACATTAGGTCTAACCGTGACTATGAATGAAGAAAGAATTATTTTATTGCCTTTTAAC
Organism: Micromys minutus; assembly: GCF_963924665.1. Lineage (NCBI taxonomy): Eukaryota > Metazoa > Chordata > Mammalia > Rodentia > Muridae > Micromys > Micromys minutus. The sequence goes on along the minus strand of NC_137979.1, from coordinate 27,667,957 downwards.
TGTTGACTATTTTCCATATGACATTATAGGTTTATGTCTATGGTTTTGACATTTTAACTTTAAATTTTGCCAGCCGAATCATTTATATAGTCTAAAATTTTTGCTAAAATATTTTAGGCAGGCTTATTTTGTTTGAGACATGTTCTTGTGTATCCCAGGCTAGCCTTGAACCTACTGTGACTTCTGATCTTCCAATCTGTACTCTAAATTATAGGTGTGTGTCCAGTGTGTGTGGTGCTGGAGATTGAACCCAGCGCTTCACGCATGTGTGGCAGGCATTCTACCAACCTAGCTAGGTCACCGGTAGACTTTCTCTTTCCTTTTTGAGACTGGGTCTTGCTATGTTTGCAGTACAGGCTGGTCTGGAACCCACAGATTTGAACCCAGGTCCTCCACTGTGTTGTTGCTGTGCTGCTCCTCCAAGTGACTCTGATGGCACAGACTGCACAGTGTCGCTGCGATCGTGCGTGTCCAAGGCTTTGTCAACCCTTTCTGAGAATATATGAGAATATAGCACATATGTAAGACTAGCAAAATTAATAGTACTCTGTACAGATAGCTCAGCCACTGAAGACGAGGCTCACAACTAAAAGGCAAGAAAAGTAAGCACTGAAAGAAAAAGGGATGTTTATATGAGAGCGAGGTGTGCATCTGCATGCTGCGTCAGTGCAAGGATTGAAAGTGTGCACCACACCACAGCTGTATTTTTATGTGGATCCCAGGGATGGAACTCTGGTTCCTGTGCTTGCATAGTAGGCACTTTGCCTACTGAACAGCTCCCACCCCCAGTTTTATTTAATAGAAATTGAAGTATTTTTAATGTTCAGATTGTCTCAGTGAAATGAAACTCTAACTCTATTAATGGGTTGTGTCCATTTTTGTAAAAATTATTATAATAATGGTGACCTTTACAATGATAAAGCAATGGCTTTATCTCAAGTTTTTTGTGGGGCAGGAAAGGTGGCTTCCCAGTTCAGAGTGCACTCTGCTCTCACAGAGGATTGGAGTTTTGTTTCCATCACTCACGCAGAGCTCATAACTGGTGGCTGGTAGTGCCAACTAGAGGAGAGCCAGGGCCTCTGCCTCTACAGCCTCTGCATTCACACATAATAAACATAACTGAGGTATAAAAATAAGCCTCTAAAAAGTTTTCTATATGGTTATACTGTAGGATATTTAATAAGTATCACAGAATTCATGTTATATAATGTCAGGTATGACATCTATGAGTGAAATGATTTAAAATCCTGGCATTTAAGGACTTAACCTTTCCTTTGTGGAGTATTTATGAGCTCTCTTAACTCCTGCAGTGTTGTTGAGATGGACCTGAACGTTACATGACGGCTGCTGCCTGGCCGTCACACCCCTTCCGGACATAAGCTTATGGCTCTGCGTTCTTACTGCTGTTGCTTGTTACACACGTAGTAGCTGTGTGGGACAACTTATTCTTTGTTTATGTGTGTGCATGTGTGTACACATATGAAGTAATTACCCCAAGCTAAAGCACCATAGGCAGAGAGAAAATGTTCACAAAACACATTTGATAGCAAGTGTTTGTCATTGCTAGGACCACACACCAGACAGCTAGAGAACAAAAGACTTAGTTTGTCTCAGAGATAGCAGTTCAGCGTGACAAGGACATGGTGATAGTTATGTTGTCCCCAGACAGCACTGCTCTGAAGTGAAAACCTGTATATGAAGAAATCCTAGGGACTGTCAGTAACCATGGACTTTGAACTGTGTAACAGTTGGCAACTGGTGGCTGTCATGGGGTATTTCAAGGTTTCCTATTAGAGATAATTTGTCTCAAGTGGTCTAGTTATTTACAGCGGTAAAATAAATGCCAAAGCACAGTGACCTGGTTAGCCAAGGATGACCCTTGAACTTCTGATCCTCCTGCCTCCACTTTCTGAGAGCTAGGTTTATAGGTTTCCAGTTAGGAACTATTATCTATGGCTTATCTTTATTTTGAGCAGTGACATAAAATCTGTCTTCAGAGACATACCACTTTTTTTTGGTTTTGTTTTGTTTGTTTGTTTGCTTGGGGGTGGTTTTGGGAGGGGTTGGGTTTTTTTGTTTTGTTTTTTGAGACGGGGTTTTTCTCTGTACCTCTGGCTATCCTGGAACTTGCTCTGTAGACCAGGTTAACCTCAAATTCACAGAGATCTGTCTGTCTCCTCTTACTCCCAACTGCTACCACCCACTGGCACATGATTTTCTTAAAGATTTCAAATGGAGGTGGTGTCATAATGTGGGATTATAAAATTATGATTATAAAACTGTGTGTATATATACTTCTGTGGAAAACTTATAAAGATTGTAAGGATTGTTTCAGTGCTAAAACTGATTGTTACTTCATTAATGCTAGAAATATCTGTTACTCGTTTATTTGATCATTTATTAAGCATTTAATGAGTATCTCCTGTGTGCTAGGTACTGTACTAGACTCTGGGGAATCAAAGGTGCATGAAAGTCATTCTATACCCCTGGGACCCATGCTGCTGAGTAGAGTAGTAAACAAGTATGCCTCCCTCTGAGAGAGAGTTTTCAAGTCTTAGCTGAGAACCTTTTCTGTCTCTGCAGCACGATGGATCTCAGCCTTCTCAGTGCTGTGACTCCTTAATGGTTCCTCGTGTTGGGGTGACCCCAAATATTATATTACCAAATGAATTGATGTGAGGGCATACTATATTGGGAAGAATTGGGTTTGCCTGTATACACAGGTGCATTTTGAGAAGCTTCATGAGGATACAGCTTTTGAGCTAGACTCTGGGATGTGTAAGTGGTTTGTGTTAAGGATTCTGAGGGGTTGGAGAGAAAGAGAGCTGCTCTTCAGAGGACTGCTTTCAGTTCCCAGCTCAAGGTCTCGCCCTCTGGTGGCCTCCACAGGTACCTGTATATGCTCAGCACACATAAATATACATTTTAAAGGTTTTAGAATAAAAGGAGAGCCTACACTAAAGAGCAGGTAAGAAACATCAAAGTGCCTTGATCTGAAGCAAACATACCTACAGGCTTGTGCATCTACAAGCTGCTTTTGCTTAGAACATCTCTTGTGAGCTTTATGACATGAAAAGTCCATGAGTTGGGCTTGACAGCCTCACGCCTGAACCTTGACTGTACTGTAGATTGGGTGGAAAGAAAAGAATAAAAAGGAAATATATATATATATATATATATATAATTTGGTTTGCTCTTAATACATAAAAGGATTCAAAACCAATTAAAAGGTGCTTCTTTATTGTTTTGTAGAATGTTGGGATTCATCTGGTTTTAAGTTTTAGTCCTGTTTGCTTACTTGTTTTTGTTTGTTGGAGATGAGGTCTCATGTATTCCAAGTTGGCCTTGAACTCCTTATGTAGCTTAGGCTAACCCTAAACGTCTGATCCTCCTGCTTCTACTTTCCAAGTATTGGGATTACAGGCACGTGCCACTCTACTGTATTAACACACCCTACCAGCTGAGCTACATCCCCAGCCCATGGTCCTTCTAAACAGTCATAGAGCAGAAAATAAGTGGAAACCGAGAAGCATTCCATTTCTGTTATAGTCAAACACACCTACTGACTCTAAATCCTTTATTTTACCTACCAAAATGTTTGATCAAAATACTTTTAAATAAGCCAGGCATGGTGGTGCATGCCTGCATAGTGAGGTCCAATACATCTGGCTTTTGTTACTTTTTAAGTTCTTAATTGTAGAACTTTTGCGAGGTATTTTTGGCATTCATATGGAACTAACTCATCTTTACTGGACTTTATCTCACTGTTAAATCGAAACCTTGGTGTTCTGTTTTATAAGCTAACAGTAACTCTTTTAGAGGGAAGTGGCTGGGAAAATGCAAATATTTATTCCTGAGCTACTACATGCCTAGCAAGGGCCAAGTAAAATAGCGGTGTCTGGAAACTTTCTGCACTCACTGATACTTAGTTACTCCGTCCCAAGCTCAGCTCTTGGTACATTTCTCCCTGGAGTAGCTGTTTGTTACATGGTAACCACTCTGCAGATCATTCATTGTCTGTGTTCACATTCTTAGATTCTAAAGTTTCAGATCTAGTTTAGTTTGAAAAACAAAACAAAATAAAAAATCCTTCCCCAAGAAGCAAGAAACATTAATGTTTGAATGATACTAATTAGAGGCATCAGAACCATATCTGTCAGCTGTCTCAACAAGTTGGTTATAACTCTTACCTTTTGAATGGATAATGGAGGCTACCTTGAGTTATCTAGATTTAACTTTCCCTCCTTGATGCTGTCATTAAAACTAGCCAGACTTCAATAATAAGGAGTCTCTCTCTATCTATCTATCTATCTATCTATCTATCTATCTATCTATCTATCTCTCGCACACACATACACACACACACACACACATACACCACTCCCCACAAAACCCAGAAGATTTAAGCTGAGAAATAAAAGCAAAATGTAAATTACTTCATGTGCGGCAAAATTAATTTCAGAGTTCAGGATTTTTCTCTAGATGCTTTAAAAATAAAATATTAATTATTCTATACACAGAAATGGCTATAGAATTTATACACATAGAAAAATAAGAAATGCTATTAAATAACATATTTAGTAATTCAATTTTTTTTCTTTTTCAGCTCTGATCGTCTGATAGAAGAAACAATAAGGTAGGAGTAGCTTTTGTGCTATTTCACTGCTGTGTTTGCACACTTAATGGTGATCAAGTCAGCCATGTTCACTAGAGGGAAGATCAAGTCACACTCCTTAAGCAATGATAATTTTACTAGGTAGTAATGCATTTCTGCTGTGGCCTTCCTTTCTAAGGACACTTAATCTTAGTAACAGGTTCATGAGATAGACATTGATCAATAGATTCCTTCTCCAAAACAAAAAAGAAATTATGGGATTTGCCTATGGTCACATGACCAGTAACTAATATTGAGGACTCAGATCCCCTAATTATAGAGTCTCTTATAGTTCTGGGGCCAGAGCATTAATACTGAGCCACTGCTCTTGAGACAGTGAGATGACTCAATAAACTTGCCTGCCACCAAATCTGAACACCAGATCCTCGGGACCTCGTTGGCAGAAGGACAGAACCAGCTCCCAGCAGCCATCCTCTGACCTCTGCATACACATTGTGGCACATGCAGGCACATGCACACATGAAATACATACAAGGCAAATTAATCTTTAAAATAGGTAATTATGTTTCGTTCATAATAGTAGTAAGAAATCTGAAGTTCCAGGAAGCATATCAATGATTTATCATTTTTGAAGCATTATATATATGAAGCTTATGTTCTATCTCTTAAGTATTTGAAACTTGAAATAACAGCCTACATTTCACTCCGCTCAACTCCAGACGATGGGGTAGATTGGAAAGTATGTCTAGATAGACTATGTGGTACTGGAAATCATGCATATTCAACAAGGTAATAACTTAATGTAATATTCAGTCTCCAAGGAATGCAAAGTGCTTTGTGGAAATTACTTTTTAATGCCAGCCCACTGTGAGTCAAGTGCACATGAGCTAATGATTCCCCTTCAGAACCCAAAGGCCTGTATGGTTCAGAAATCGTCCTTACTACAGGCTGGAATTCTCTCACTTCCTATAAGACCATAAGCCTGTTTTAAAGTAGGAGAGCTTTGTTTAGGGCCCTTGTTGTGGTTTCAAGCAGAATTTGGTTAATTTGCATTTCTTCTGCTGCTTTCATTTCTTCCTTGTGATTTCAAAGGCTCCTCTGAGCCAGTACCATGGCAAATGCCTATACTACCAGCATTGGAAAGCTGGGGCCTTAGTTCCTAAGCAGTGGCCTGAATTCTAGGATCTTCATGACACTGCCTGGCCTTCGTCACTGCCCCTCTTTAAGGAACTGGCCATTTACAGCACCACCAGTATGTGTGTGCTTTAGCAGATGTGTGTGCTTTAGCAGATGTGTGTGCTTTAGCAGATGTGTGTGCTTTAGCAGATGTGTGTGCTTTAGCAGATGTGTGTGCTTTAGCAGATGTGTGTGCTTTAGCAGCACAGAGCTTGCTCTGCCTTCCAGGGCCTTAGCGTTCCTCACTCTTCCGCTTCCTTTATGTGGCCTGTTTGCCTGTCAGTAACTCTCCTTTTCCTTTCTTATCTTCAGAGACTATTTCCTGATCACTTAGCTGCACCTTGGTTTTCCCAAACAGCCTTTGCCTTTCTGCTTTTGTTCCTTGAGGTTACTGGCTTCATAGGCTATTTTCTGATATTTTTGTTGCTGGATTTTTTTTTAAATTACTTCAGTAAATATTCTTCTGTGTGTCTCCTTACACATTCATTGTCTTCCCGATGGTGAAATTAAAGTTTTGAATAATTGACATTCCTTTAGCATCTCTCTTAATAAAGCACCTGTTCTGCGCTGCTCAGCCCATCCAGTGTGTGTTCATTTGCCCATGAATGCCCAGAGCTTCTCACCAATGGGTGGCCTAGAGGATCGTCGCCTCTAGGAGTCAAGCATCTCACCAGTAGCCAACCTGGGAGCCCCTCGGCCTCTAAGTCCCTCTGCAAGCACAGGACTCCAGGCCTTTCTGTGGGTTTCTTGCTTGAGAAGGTTTATGTAGCTCCTCTGGCTAGCTGTCTTTTCTAGAGCTTTCAAGGGAACCAGGGATTAAGACAGGCCTCCCCCAGAGTGAGTGCTTTTGTTCTGGTTACTCCATGGAGGAAAATGTGTCTGGGGCACCCCAGGAAATTATATCTAGCTACCATTTCCCCCAAGTTCTATGACTACTTTTAAAATAGGTTTTAGAGAATCTTTCATTCTTTGACTATTTCAAACAAGTATAATGATTCTTGATCATATCTACCAAAAACTGCCCCCTTTGTAGTTTGTGTGTTACTGTCTAAAGCACTCTCATATGTGTTACTTATCAAAGTGAACACTGACCCTACTCTTAGGATCCTACTATCTGGGGCAGATAATGCTAACACCGGCCATGGAAATGACAACAGAAGAGGGTGACTCTATTCCCACCTGGCTGTCACCACAGCCTGTTCTGTAAGAGAGCAGTTCTTCCCTTTTCTCCTATGTTTAGTGAATCCCGAGATCTGCCTAAGTCTTCTAGAACTTTCAATCCCCATTTGTTGTATGTTGGGAGCTGGTTGAATGTGAGTGTATACTTGGGCCCCTTCTGGCTGTGATTTTTCTTTTTTAATGGTTATAATATTTTGCTTTCCTCTTAACAGTTTTTCCTGATTAAAATTATTTTAGTGGTTGTTTGTTTTTTAAGCCATTGAAGAAGCTTTGTAATGTATGATTTGTCTCTTAATGTCTCATTTCATTTGTAACTTTGAAGAAAACACAAGCTGACTCATAACAAGACTCCCTAGAAAGCGACAGAGGAAAGGTAGCTGGGCAGGGATTTAAACCCATTTCCTGCTGATCCCAGGATTGGTTGTTCACTGTAGCTTTCTGTTTCCTTTTAGAGGTGTGAAGAACTGAACAAGGGAAAAAAAAAAAAAAGAACTGAACAAGGTAGTGCCCTCATGCCAACTCAAATTGTCTCTTTTCTCCCCTCTTAAAGCATTGCTATGGCAACAAAGGAGAATATGACTTCCCAGAGAGGAATGCTCAAGTCAATTCACAGCAAGATGAACACCCTGGCCAGTATCCTTTATGAGAGGTTGGTGGGACGAAGGGCTTGTTCTTCTGTTCTCCATTTTATTGGGGTAGAGGTGCACGTCATGAACACTGGTAGTTGTAAAGCCCCTTAGCAATTGCATCATGTGGGAACTTCCTTACTTTGTGGTAAACTTATGTTTAACACCATTTCTAGAGAATAACTCACGGCAGATTTCATTGTAGAGACTTTCATTTATAAAAGTATTCACAGAATTATTTTTGTCTTTAAGAGCTCTGGCTCCGTGTTAGCACTCCCTGTGTGTGTTCTTAATCACCCCTCCCCCCTGCACTACACACACACACACACACACACACTGTGGTTTAATTGACACTATGGAGGACAAGTCAATTGCAGGTACCTGGAACGGGGTGAGGACACTGTAGGTGTGTTATACCTGTTAGAATGTGACTGCACAAGGCCCAGGGCAGAGGAGAGGCTCCGCTTGTCAGTTGTGGCCTCTGCTTTAAAATAGGATTACGTCAAAGAAGCTCAGGGGTGAGGGGTTCTTCCCAGATGACTGTGAGCAAGAACTTGTGATTTCAAAAGCTGAATATCATCTGGTCCACAGTAATCTAAGGGTACTTTTATCCTGATCTCTATTTGCCTAAGAAAAAGGATATCCCTGGCATTGCTTGGCATTTTTCAGTCCTCCATCAATGTTATTAGTCTAGTGTAAAACCACACGTCCCAAACCACATATAGCTCACACGTGCTGAGCAGTTTCTATACCGCTGCCCTGCCCACACCGCATTCTCTCAGCCCAGACCAGGGAGAGAGTGGTGGCGTTTTGATTTTTTACAGATAAAGAAGTAGGCTCAAAAAAGTGGCCTGGTTCATATCCACCGGGCCAGGAAGGATAATTTGGCAAGTTGGAGATTCACGTTTTAAGTTCCCATGATCTTTTCTTTCTTTGTGTGCATTGCATGTTTCTGTGGCACATATGTAGAAGTCAGAGGACAACCTCAGACGCCAGTCCTCTTCTTCCACCTACTTTGAGACGGGGTGTGTATTGTTGTTCCTTTGCTTACCCCAGGCTAGCCGGCCCTTAAGCGTCTAGGGATTCTCCTGCCATCTCCCCACAGGGGCATGAGGATTACAGGTGCCTGCACTGTGCGTGGACATTGTATGTGAGTCCTGGGGACTCGGCTCTTTGCGCTTCTATACAAGCACTTTTGTCCACTGAGTCATCTCCCAGCCCCCAGGATGTTTTCCATGAAATCAAATTATACTCTTCTGCTACCCAAGTTTTCTTTTCTTGTCACCCAGTGTGAGTTTGGATCCCCGGGACTCACATAAAAGTCAGTAACTAGTCATTTCCGGGGTAATGCAATACACTCACCCACTCACCCCACATAGGCCAAGACGACCAAAATACAGACACGAATGATGTCCAACTTGGTGAACCAATGAGCTTTACTGTGGACATGGATGTGGGTGACTTACAGGAGCAGAAACGATTCAGGTGACTACATCACCACAGCCCACATGGGTAAAAGCTCACAAAGCTAGGGTTGGACACAGTGTGCAACCGCCAGGCAGCTCAACAGCTTGAAGATTGTCCTTTTCAAGTGACAGTGATCTAAACCTCTTGTAGGTTGCTGGTCAGGTCTTAAGAGTCTTCTTTCAGCTTGGCTTGTTTGTGACTTTGCGTGTTAGCTCTGCCCACTGTGGCAGGGAGGAGCCTAGTGAATCTGGTCAGTTTCAAGGACTTCCTGAGACTGCTTTGCATTGTTTACCTCCTGCCAAATGGGGTGTTTCAATCTCAGAGGAAACAGTTACACAGCAGCCAAGCTGCTAAGAATTCTTAGACTCTGCTATTCAGGTGATCCTCCTGCCTCCACCTCACAAGAAGTTAGGGTACTTATTTATTATAAACTATAAGCTTAGTCACCAGCAAGAACAGAGGCAACTTAGTGAATTACAGTGTTTTTTATGTAACTATTGAAAATAAAATAGAAGCCAAGCGTGGTAGCACAATTATTAATTCCTTTAGCACTTGGGAGGCAGAGGCAATTAGGTCTCTGAGTTCCAGGCCAGCCAGGGCTACACAGCGAGACCCTCTCTCACATGTAAAATTAAACAGAAGTGGCACTGGATGGTTAGGTTATTTTGCATACTGGTTGAAACTGATCCGTCTGTTCAGTTTTGTTCCCATTGTGTTGTGTGCCTTCCCTCTGAATGTGTCTGTTCCCTAAGCCCTGAGTCCTTAAAGGAGCAGTGTTCCTCAACCCTCACATAGTGCCTGCTACAGATGAAGCACTCATCATTCCAAAGGAGGGCCTCAAAGATGGCTCAGTGGCACAGTGCCTGCTCTACAAACGTGGGGACCTGGTTGCATCAGTATAACCATCAGCAGGACTCTGCTCTTTCCCATGTCCCCTCCCTCTCAGCACAGACCTTTTGTCTGGTGTTAGCCTGGCCCTCAGGCAGGCTCTCTCCTTATGACAGAGATGGCTGCTACACAGCTTGAAGGCCATAGGAAAGCAGAAGCCTTCCAGCTGCTGGCACCAAGGCCCCAGCCTAAGCCAGTGCTGGTGTCTACCTTAGCCACTCGCCAAGGGATGGCTGCTTTTACTGTAAGTATAAATGCTTCTGACCATCTCACTCTGAGCTAGACTGTTAGAAACAAGGGAAGGACAGTCTGCAAGAGACACTGAACAAGAGTGTAAACAAGATCCAATTTAAAAACAACAACAACAAAAGTGTAAACAAGAGAGGGATGGTCCACAAGACGAACTGAGCAAGAGTGTATGCGCCATAGGTTTCCTGATGCCACAACTTTGTTATTTTGTTTTTTCCTCTTTGTGTGTGTATGTGTGTGTGCGTGTGTACATGCATGTTTGAGCATGAGCATGCATGAGAGCACACATGCAGAGAAAGGCCAGAGGTAAACTGCCCAGTGTGGTTTGTGAGGAAGAACAGAACTTGAGTCTTCTGGCAGAGCAGCAAATATTCTTAACTTCTGAGCCATGAGAGGAAATACAGGTTAGGACCACAGGACCAGGTTCTCAGAACAAAGAGATTTACCTGCCCCACAGGGACAGAGGACAAGGAATAAGAGACACACAGACCAAAGATAGAGAATAAGGGATTAGGAGAAGGGAACAAGGGAGGGGGAGGGGTATTTGTCCTGGAGTTGAACAAAGGAATGTCTCTGGAGAGAGAGGAGACAGATGTTACCATAGACAGATGGAGGTTTATAAAGGTAAAACATGGGAAACCCCATGTTAGGATGAGGTGTTTAATTTAATTGGACATGCTCATTAGGTGGGCTAAAGGGGGCTTTTGATTGCTGGATTTTAATACTTTGATAGCTGGACCTTGGTAGTCAGCCCACAGAGGAACAAGTAGCCAAATAAGGGACTAGACTCAGTGGACTTCAGGAATGTCATCTAATTGTTTCTAGCAAGGCAGAGGGAATCTGTGAGGACAAGGCCTGCCAGAGCTGTGTTTACCGTGCTCGAGCCGGCTGGAGTCCCTTCAAGCCATCTCTCCAGCCCCCAGCTGATACATTTTTATATCACCAAAGAATTTCTTATCCCTGATTTGGACAAGAATTTTCTTCTGTAGAAGTTTTTACTTTGTACAAGGTTTGTCTCTTTGATCCTTATGTCCTGATCCTGATTTTAAAAACTTCCTCTGTCAGTTGTCCCTTTTTTTTTCCCTCAAAAATACACTAATGCCAGTAGCGTGTTCTAGACACTGAAGAAATTTTAGAGTCAAGCTTAGACAGCATGTAGAATGTGTACAGTCTGTGAGTGCATAAGCAGATGTGTCCCTGTAATTGTGAGGAAGAAATACACTGGCATTTCTCAAGGAGGGTCATTGGTCTTTCTGAACTTGATGTAATTTCACCATCAACAAAGAAGGGCATCTTTGCAGAAATGCAGTGTGGCAGCTTTGGTCCACGCATGCAGGGAGTGTGTTAATGGCTTGACATACTAACTAAAATGTAGATGAAATGTGGATAAAATGTTACCAGTCCAAAATGGAAATCTTTCTGATCTCACACCTGCAAGCAAGCAAGCACAAACACTCTCTGCCCCCCCACCACCACCATACCACCCGTTTTTCTTTGATTTTGGTTTTTAAGACAGGGTTTCTCTGTGTACCCCTGGCTGTCCTGGAACTAGCCCTGTATCCAGGCTGGCCTCAAGTCCCCAGAGACCCACCTGCTTCTGCCTCCCAACTGCTTGAATTAAAGGTATAAGCCACAGTAATTTCCCTTTTTTAAATGTCCCCCAAATAGAGCAACTATAACATTCAGAGCCCATTTCCCTGCTACAGTGTACTGCCCGTTGCAAAGTAAACTTAATCTTTTTAAATAATTCATTAGTACCCAATTGCCTAAGCACGAGAAGGATTCTGGGGTTGAGAAAACCAGGTTTTCTTCAGAGCTTCTGTTTCTGAGGAGAGGAGCATGGGACAGAAAAGGGAAAGGAGGAAGTAGGTGAGGCCTGGCCCCTGACCTGCAAAGCCTCTCGTGCCGGAGGCCAGAAGCTCAGGTGGATCCTGGCAGTTGTTTTCTCCACTGAGTCTCCGTTGTTCTGACTGCACCATACACAGACTGGGTGGGCCGAGCCTGGCCCAGGTTGGGAATGCACGTTGCTCCTCCTCCACAGCTGTTTGAGGACTGCACTAATGGCTGTTTGTGATTCCTGTAACTTTTCATTAAAGAGACCTCTCTCAAGTATGACCTTAACCAATGTTTCCCAAGACCGCTTTCCCGCCGTGAACAGCCTGATCCAAAGGATCAACCTTAGGAAGCGGCGTGACTCGCTCATCCTTGGAGGTGTCATTGGCATCTGCACTATCCTGTTGCTGCTGTATGCATTCCACTGAGAGGACAGCCTAGGACTCTGCCCACCACCTTCGTGGCCTGATCTGGAGTGGGGACCCTACAGAGGAGAAAGACTGTCCCAGCCATGGGCCTGCCAGCAGATGAACTCTAACTGCGTTCATGGCTCTGACCTGGTCGGACTGAGCTGAAGCCACAGTTTTCCTGTGCTATCTTTTCTAATACACATTGCTCTGTTTTTAATTTTAAAAACAACAAAAAGTTTCAGTTGCTTGTGTCTCCCTAGGAGGTAAGCAAGCAGAAGCCAAACCCGGGCTTCAGTGACTGGGGAAGCCAGATGACCAGCGGCCTCACAGCTGGACTCCACAGCACCAGGCTGTCTACATCCAAAGATGGCTTCACTTTCAGCCACGAGATTGGATGTGAATAAAAATAACTCTTGTCCTTTTATTTAACACTTGTGATGAGAAATCAGCTGTTCTTTGCTGATACTCTGATCTGTATTCTATTCTGTGTCCCTAACTCTTGGCAGTCAAGAAGAATACCATTTCCCACAGATTCTGTAAGATGTTGGTAGGCCAGCTTCATGTCTGAGTCGGTCTGAAATGGAGAGCTATAAAAAGGGTGTCTCTTTTCTGTTTCAGTTGTGAGCCCTGGGTCAGCTCTACCACCGCCAGTACATCAGAACGGCAGGCCTTGCAGAGGAGCTGGTCATTGCTTTAGTATTTCTTCCATTGGGTTAATATTTGCTTGCACATGATAGAATTGCATTTCCACTGACAGCCAGTCAGTAACTGTCATTGCCTGTAGCAGTCCCACATCATGTGAAGCTTAATACTGGGAACTGAAGGGGGGACTTGGTTCTGGTGAGGTCTACTCATGAGCCATTGTGGGAAGACAGTGAGGGATGGCTCTTCGGGCCTTCCCATCTGTCAGCGTTGTGCAACCTAGAGCAAAGCAGAGCTATCCTTTACTCTGTTAGGCTCCTTCCTACTCCCAGATCACAGGATGACCACTGAAGGGGCCTGTGACTCACTATTACTTTGGACAGTGCCACAGTTGTGAATGCTTTTCAAGGCTAGCCATTTCTCAGCATCTGTAAATTGGTAACTTGTCTTATTCAACTAGCAGATATTTTAAAGACTCCAACATCTGTGCTGACCAAGAGAGAAGGCTGCTGGTCCCCCCGGAATGTCTTCTAGCACACTGTACACGGGCCATGAGAGGATGTTAGAGTAGCTCTTCACCATTCTGTGGTGTGGATGGTGCCCCTGGGCCAACTTGATACACTTACTGCACATGGATAGACTGACACCCAGTCTGGACCTGACTGATCGGTGACATTCTGCTGTAGAAGTGATAGTACATTCTGGGTATGAAAGGCATTTGATATATTTTTCTTAATTATGGGGTTTATTTTTCTAAATATGGGTTAATCAAGCTTGTTGACTGGGCATGCCCTTAAAAGGAAATTAAATTTCCCGTCTATGAACCTTAAGGAATCAGGGATGTTCGTTTGTTAAATCCTCCTTTAGAGAACAGAACACTTCCCTGACACTTCATTACCTTTGATTTTTTTCAAAGGGCCTTGATTGGCAGTTGTGCCTCAGCTAGACTTTATGGGACTTCGGTTGTTATGTAGTGGGCATATATAAAATCTGAAGTGTCATAAATAAAGTTATTTATTAAATATACAGCCAGTATTTCCTGCTGGTTTGATTATGTGCTTTGTTCACTAAAGCTTACGAGCGTAAGCTAGGACGCGCCCTGCCCCACTGCCGACGGCCACCGCACAGCGGCTGACAGCAGACGGGCCGCCCGGGAGGCTGCACCCAGATGAACAGATGGAATTATGTTGCTTGTTTTCTTTCAAGGGATGCTAGCTGTAGTTGTAGTGTCAGGAGTGATGCCCTGGAAGAAAGACTGTTCTTCCCCTTCCGGTTCCGCCCTGTACAGGACCCTGTGATTGCCAATTGGAACTTCAGCTTTATGACACTCAATATTTTTTTCAAGTTTGTTTTTCCCATTTTGGGCTTACCCAGTTATCAGGCTTAGGTGTTAGCAGTGAAGAGTTTCTTGTCTGAGCCTGAGGTAAGAGGATTTCCTTATTTGTGATCCCAATGAACTGTTGCTCCTGTAACCATAGTTTTTACAGAATACCTTTTTTAAAAAATATATTTTTAGTAACTGTTCACAACTTCCCGTTTCACTAAAAGATATGAAAGATGGAAACAGACAGTAGGCAGGTGTGTTAAGAGCAGAGACCCTTGGATTGCTGCTGCCTGATGCATGCCACCAACCCTGGTTCCAAACAGTGGATTTCTACAGTTTCTCATATGTGTCCCAGTGACTTAGCAAAGATGTGCAGTACATTGTTACTGAGATCTACAAGCTGATGCACAAGGATCCTCTGCCTCCTACCCTGCTCATCTATTTTTCCCTTCTCGATACCAACATTTACTTTCATTGAGAATGTCTTTTTGCTTCTTCCTGGTACTCAGAAGTGGAGATAGGTGAGGAAGAGCTGCTCTTGACACTTTTGTACCTGGAACCAGACAGCTGAGTGCTTCCTTGCTGGGTGTGATACGTGAGTGGAAAGCTTGCTGCTCTGACGTACTGTGGGCCCTGCAGAGCACCTCGGCCTTGACCACGTTACTGTCCTGTCTTACTGCTGATGATGTCAGCCTGAGGGGGTGGCTTTTATGAATGAGTCTGCCCTTTCCAACTTCTAATACTTTTTATCTTCTGTCATTAACTAGATAAGAGTTTTGGAACTTCACTGAGCTTTTGAACTTGTAATAGTAAATGGTTAGAATACATGGCCATGCCCAAGTCATTTGTGGCAAAAGAGCTACTCAAATGATTGTGTGCTGTTCTCATTTTGCAGTAGAGGGTTTATTTGGCCTGCTCTTTAAAAGGGTGTAATATTTCCCACTGCGGTCCTAAACTCATTCATTCCTTTGTGTGCCCACATGCCCATTTCTCAGAGGGAATTGGGGACAAGAAACAAGGTCTCAGCATGATAATCTAGAGAGAAGCTGGGAAAGTTGAGCCATGGCTTAAAGATTTTTTTTTTCTAATCTGGTCTAAAATCGTAGTACCAAAATATTTGTACCACACTCTAGTAGCTCTTAGTGATGGGGGAAGTCAGTTCTGATCATACTGTATTCCTCATGAAAAAAATGCCAATACAGATTTTTTTAATCTACTCTCTTCCAAATGCACTTTCTAATTTTTTGCTTTTAAAATAGCGTCTTGGAACCAATATTATTGTATTTTTACTTAATTTTTGTTCTCATCTAAATGTGCATTTTCTGACTGTATAGAAGAAACTTTGTTATATAATTTAATAAATTAAATATCTAAATAGTCATGTGTGTGGTCATCTGTTCTGGCAAGATAACTTGAGCCCCTCTAGGATTGTGACATTCTTCCTGCAAGGACTTCTCCACAGTTGGGTGGTATTTGGGCTCAAAAATGAAGGAGAGGGGTTAAAAAAATGGCTCTGTGGTTAAAAGGACTGACTGACTGCTCTTCCAGAGGGCCTGGGTTTAATTCCCAGCACCTACATGGCAGCTCACAACTGTGCCATGCCCTCCTCTGGCCTCTGGGTGCCAGGTGCCAGGGGCCAGGCATATACATGGTACAGACATACACGCAGGTAAAAAGCACCCACCCACACACAGTTTGTTTTGAAAGAAGTATGTCTTTATAAAATGTCAGGGTTTGTGATGAAAATATGTACTTTAGTCAGAAACTGTGTCCTCCTCCTTAAATGGCTTTTTGAACTTGATTCTCCAGAACATGGAGATAGTTCATTTCTCAGGCCCTGAACCATTCTTATTCATGTTTTCTGTCTCTCAAGATAAACCATCCCAGCTGCCTGTAGCTCAGAAGTAGAGCACCTGCTCAGCATGCACAAGGCCCCAGCTTTGAGTCTCAGCACCACAAAAACTAACAGTATAATGTATGCAATCCATGCAGACAAAGTTCAGCCTTGTAAACCGTACTGATGTTTTAATGTCCTAGTTACACACCTGCAAGACTAAGGTGGAGGGAAGCCCTGCTCCCTACAGAAGCCTACACTCTACTCTGTTCTCTATCTGATCAGATTCTCCTCACTTCCTCAGCATGTAGCCGTTCCCCCAAGACCTATGGCTCACTGTGTGTGTGCCCATGAGTATATGCACGTTCCCATGTAGACACAAATAGCACCCAGCACCTTCCTGTGGGTAACCTTTCCATTTCACAGATTCCAAACAAAACTGGAGCTTAGCTCGGCCATTGAGTGAGCTGTAAAAGGATTTGAGTCTTACGGGCTTGTCCCCCGGCTTGGATGGAACCCAGGATTGTGTGCATGTTGACAACTGTTCTAACTTAGCCATGTCCTCTGCTCTTGAGGGCTCAGTGAAGTCAAATCTTAACAATAGCTTCAAGGAGTCTTTTAACTCTAGCTACCAGATTAAGAAATAAGGAAAATAAAAATCACTGGTTTTGCTTCAAAGTAAGAATTTAGGATTTTATAACCTTTTTATTTCAAAGGCATGCCATTAACCAAGTGCTTGACGAAAAGGTCCCATCTGTAAGCTGCTTTTCCCTATGAATCTGGTGGGCTTCAGTGACAGCAAAGGAAATGCATAGGTCACTTAGAGTGCAGCTTCCCTCTGCCCTCTCGCACCCTCTTATAGCACTTGCTTCTCCCTGGCCAGCACCATGGCCATCCAAGCAAAGCCTTCCAAGTGAAGGTGAGCCTTCTGACAGCCGCTGCGGTCACTTGCTCAGTCCTTTCCTCACAGAAGGCCCTGTGTGCCTGCCCAGTGCGCCTCGGTCTGTTGCTGGAAGCTGAGGACATTTTCCTTAGCACGAAGCCACAAGAGCAAGCCCCCACCTCCTGTGCACACACTTGTGTGGCTGAGCTGGGGCCAACAGGATTCTTCACTACGGCTACTGTCCCCAGCTCAGCAGACCCGCACAGTGTGCAAAGCTCTTTCCTATCCTAACCCAGAAGACACCAGACCCTAAAAAACCAGATGTTGAAGTCTTAACTTTCTGCTTAGAGGAATTCCCCTGATGGCTGGAAAACTTTTCTCCCACGAGGATCCTTTGATCGCTGTTGTCCTGACATCTGTGTGGCTTTCCATTTGCCTCCTTTGAGCGATGTGGCTCATAGCAGATCACCACTTGACTCATTTATTTTAGAAATTTCAAACATCCAGTCTTTTGCAGAAACTGCTTACATCTTGAGAAACACATGGATATGGTTGGTACCTGCTTTTAACCCTGTGCCAAGAGGGTAAGATTAAAACAGTTGTCTCCTAAAAAAAAAATTAGAGACCTCAACATGAAGGTGGTCTTGTACATTTCTTCAACCTAGAATAAATAAGTCCTCCATTTTCTCAATTTCCCTTCCTTGTCATGTCTCACAAGCTGGACCTGGTCCTCATGGCCTGACTGTGGCAGCTACTGTGGCCAGGTCCCCTGTCTCTCTCTCTGTTTAACCTTTCCTGGAGCTCTGCAAGTAGCAGCTTAACTTAGCTTCCCGAACAGCCCGTGCCTCCTCGAGACTGTTGAAGAGCATCCATAGCCCCCTAGTGTCTAGCAGAGTGTGTGAAGGAATGATAAAATCCCTTCCCTGGGCAAGACAGCAATGTCAACCCCTCCCTCCTGTGGTCTCAACAAACTGAGGAACAATTCCACAAGAGTTGACCCTGGAGAGCCAAAAATTTCTAGGGAGGGGCTGGAGAAATGGCTCAACGGTTAAGAGCACTGGTGGCTCTTGCAGAGGACCCAGGTTCATTTCCCGACACCTATATAGCAGCTTACAACTAGTTCCAGGCGATCCAGTGCCCTCTTCCAGGGCGCACCGCATGTACATATACACACAAGCTGGTAAAATATTCATGCACATGAAATCTTTCCATTTCGAAATGAGGCCTCTTTTAAAAAATATCTCCTTGGGAGGTCACCCACTTCAAGCCCTGGGCATTTTAACATACTTATGGCTTCTGGGAACATCTGTTTCCACTCTCACACGATGCCCTTCTCCACTGTTAGGACTTACAGGCCCAAGCTGTTACAGATTTCTCCCAGTCGCCTGGGCTGGGGGTGATCACTCACCTTACAAAACCATAAAGCCCCTGAGCATTCCACGGCAACACCACCTGACATGCTTGCTCCTGGTGCACCACACATCTCTCCAGTGCTTTCAAAATCTGCAAAACCCTCCAAAGTCAGCGTTATGCTACTGGCTATATAGCAGAACTTCCTTACAAGCAAACAAAAACCAAAGAGGGTAGGTATAAGCCAAAGTCTTGAACCTCATCCCATAAAGAACAGTAAAGTTACACAGATAACCTTGACGAGGCACTCTAAAAACCTGCAGTCATCTGCTTTTAGCATACTCTAGCGCGCATGCGCGCGCATGCTCACCTGCAGGCACGGGCACTTACCTGCCACCAGGAATTTACTGGTGCTGGCTCATGCTTCTTGGCCCTGCCACAGCCGAAGGTGAATGAGGCCCTGCTGGCCAGGCCGCTCAGGGTCGCTCCTGAGGCAGAAGGTGCTCTCGTTAACTGGTGCCTCTCTATCCCCCCCACACCATTTGGAAGAAGGCTGCCACGCAGGGACATCCCATATATACATTCCCCTTCCAAGTGGCCTGCCACTACCCCGACCACAAGCCCTACAGGGACGGACCATGCCAAAATTTCCTCTGCAAACATCACTTGGGTTGTCTGTAGCCTTCCCCTGTCAGGGCTCACCCTCAGTTTTGTTTGCTCTGGCCAGCTAGCTACATGCCAAGTGTTGCTAAATTTTCTTCCCTAGAAGAGACAAAACAAACGAACAAAGAAACAAACAAACAAACAAAAAACCCACAATGTGCTCCCCTCCTTCTGGACTCCAAAGTCAAACCCAGGTAGGATTCCACTGACGTTCACTCTGGAGAACTTCGCTGGGCTCATTTGCAGAGCAATGAGTAAGAGTTTATGAGCAGCAGTCGGGGTGACCCTGAGGCGGCCATGCTGGAAGATCTGCCTTTACACTCTAGCCGCAAACACGCCACCCCAAGAATTGTATACTTGCTGGTTGGGAGGGTGGCTGGATACCCTGGTGTGTGAGCTAACACCTGCTTAACATACACACAGGTCTTTTTTTTTTTTTTCTTTTCTTTTTTTTTTTCTTTTCTTTTTTTTTTTTTAAGTGGGGTTGGTTTCTCCTACAGAAGAGGAGACAATATAAGATTAAATGTTGTGTTCAAATTCACAGCTCTCCCTTCAGCCCTAGAGAGCAGTAGCTTCCATGGGCCTGACTGAGTTCCTAAGCAGAGCTGCCTGGTGTCTATACCAGGGCCTCATCTCAAACTTACTCTGTTTTGTGCCTTTGAACCTGTTTGCCTTTGCTTCTTGGGCTGTGCAGAACAGCCCTGACTATTTGGCGCAGATGTCAGGTCCACACTAGGTGTGTGCGTGTGGTAACTGACAGTCTCCCAGGGATGAGATTCCTCCTGTGGGCCCAGGTCTGCCCGCCAGCCTCGCTCTGCATGACAGAGCTGTCACATGCCGCCTCCACGGCCACTGTGCCGCTCTCTGTCCTGCCTCATTCTCTCTTTCCTTCACCATAAGACAGACATGTCAGTAGCCTTGGTTCTAACATGTTCTTTCCAAGTCTGCCCTGTGAAATGCATCTCATTTTCAAAACCACCCATAAGACACAAGTGCTTAATGCGCACTGGGTTTCACTTAGGGATGATAGGGGTGTTCTAAATGGGGGAGAAAGATATACTCGGTTAGAAGTGGTTTGTTTCCTGATGTGTGGATTTCCGTTCAATCTCAAAGCCTTTGTGTCCCATTTTCAGCCGTCATAACAAATTACCATGAGCTGGATTAAACAATTCCTAACATTTCTAAAGGATGGGAATCTCACGGAGGAGGAGCCACCTTCCAACCTGCTGAAGGCCACTGTACCCTCACTTGGCCGGGAGAGAGCAAGCTTCCTGTCCCTTCTCAGTAGAATACTGCTGGTGGGGCCCTTCCACCTGACTGACTGCCTAAAAGCTCTTACCTCTTAATACCATCCTGTTGAAGCAATGGTTAGGAAACACCAATATTGACACACCTGGATGGCTGTTCACAGAAGGCTCCCTGGCCTGCCCCTCCCCCACACCTCCTGATTTCCTTTCGGTTCCCTGGATCCCCTCTCCCAATGCATCACCCATACCCATCCTGTTCTGTTCACTGGGTGCTGCTCTGTCTCCCATGTGGGGACTGTGATCGCAAGAGAGGGAGCTGTCCTAAGCCATCACCCAGGGCAATGCTCAATAAATATGGGAAAGGAAGAAACGGAAGGATGTGCGTGTGCATGTGCGCCTGGTGTTCATATGTGAGTTTAGGTGTGTGCTCCATGACACGTGTGAAGATAAGAGAACAACTTCAGAGAGTCAATTCTCTCCCTCCACTGTGCGTTCTGGGACTCAAACTCAAGTCCTCGGGCTAGAGCAGCAATCACTTTTACCCAGTGGACCATCTCACTGGCTCAGTGCAATGCTTTAACAACTTGGTAAGCTGTGGCATACATCCATGCCAAGATACTATAGTCTGATACTCCTACAAGTCCCTTTGCACCCCTTGAACATTCTCATCAGCCCAGCCCCAGGTAACATTTGCTCTGGTGTTTGTTTGTTTGTTATTTTTGGTGGGTTTTCTTTTATTACTACAAGTTTGCATTTTCTAGAGTTTTCTATAAATGGAGCTATAGATAGGACATGTGTTCTTCTCCTCAAGATGGGATAGTCGGGATCATCCCTGTCCATAGAATCAGCTGTAGGTCTCACGGACCTCTTCTGGGATGCTGAGTGCATCCCATTGTATAAAGAGGATAGAAGTTTCTCAGAATCTTACTTGTTGCACCAGATTGTTCCCAAGCTGGGGCCATTATATGGGAAGCTGCCACTATGACAGTGGGACTCAGGGACACTGACCTCCTTTGCTCTGATACGTGACTGAATGGGACATCTGGGTCATGGTGGCAAACATGCTGACTAAGACAATTCCAAGCCGTTCTCTGGTTTGTACCAGTTCATATAGGGAGCTCCAGATCAGCCTCATCCTCATCAACATTTAGTCTAATCTTAAATTTGAGACATTGTGTGAGATGCATCAGGACAGCCCATTGTGCCTTATTTGCATTTCTCTAGTTGTGGATGTTGAGAGTCTTTTCACAAGTTTATCACCTATATATCATTTATTTATTTATTTATTTATTTATTTATTTATTTATTTATTTATTTATTAAAAAAATAACTATTGAAGTATGTAGAGCAGGTTGGCCTTGAATTTACAGAGATAAGCCCACCTCTGCCTCCTGAAGTGCTGAGATTAAAGGCGTGTGCCACCACTGCCCGCTTGGCTGTTCAAATATTTTACTCATTTTCATAGATTTTTTTTATGTGTAGAATATTGAGAAAGATATTCAAGAAAATGGTTCGCCAGCCTGAGAGAAAAGGATGACAAACTGGAGATCACAGAGAGACGGGAGGACACACAACACAGAGTTGTTTTTCTAGGACAAGGTTTCTCTGTGTAGCCCTGGCTGTCCTGGAACTTGTTCTGTAGACCAGGCTGGCCTCCAACTCAGAAATCCTCCTGCCTCTGACTCCACAGTGCAGGAATGAAGATGTGTGCAACCACCCGGCTGATAGTATTTTTTTAATAATCTAAATTATATATCTTATAATTTTAATTTTTTAAATTTTGTATATGGGTGTCTTGCCTGAATTTATTTCTGTGCATCATGTTCCTGAAATGCCTGCAGATGCCAGAAGAGGGCGTCACATCCCAGGGATTGGAGTTACAGAGGGTTGCAGGCCACCATATGGGTACTCGGAACTGAATTCAGGTCCAGTGCAAAAGAGGTAACTGCTCTTAGCACTGAGCTCTCGCTGTCTCTCTCTGTCTCTCTCTGTCTCTGTCTCTGTCTCTGTCTCTCTCTCTCTCCCCAGATTTCTAAATTATATTTTATAAAAAGAAATAGATTGCTTTGAAAACATCAGTATTGAAGGCGTGTCTCTTAATGGATGTATAGAGGCTGCCTGCTTAGCCAAGAGTGCTTCAGA
The DNA here is from genome assembly GCF_963924665.1 of Micromys minutus. Lineage (NCBI taxonomy): Eukaryota > Metazoa > Chordata > Mammalia > Rodentia > Muridae > Micromys > Micromys minutus. The sequence continues at coordinate 27,645,429 of NC_137979.1, read as the reverse complement.
AACTCGTCACTGGTAGGAAATTGGAGCGCTGAGCCATTAATGGAACCGTGAGCATCTTACATCCGATTGTTTTCAATCATTTATGGTAGTGCACAGTTGGCAGATGTCTGGGCTAGGATTCCTCTAAGCAGGACGTGGTATTTATACTGAAGGGAATGCTGAGGATGATCTCAGAAAATGCAGAGATCCAGTTTGCTCTGACTTTAAAATAATAAAATAAAAAATAAAATAAGATAAAATAAAGAATTGGATTGTTTTCCTTCTGCTTCCTGCCTGGGGCACGATGCAGAATTGCAGAGGTGACAAAACTGGGTGTGTGAGAAATGCTGGAATAGGCGAGCGCCTAATCCAGGGCCATCATAGTCTTAAGAAAGCAAAGGAGCAGCACTCAGGGGGCAGAGGCACAGTGGATCTCTGTGAGTTCCAGGCCAGCCTGGACTGCAAAGTGAGTCCAGTATAGCCAGTACTACACAGAGAAACCCTGCTTCAGAAAACCGGGTGGGGGAGGCGGAGAGAGGGAGAGAGGGAGAGAAAAGGGAGGGAAGGAGAGAAGAAGGGAGAGAGAAAGGGTGAGAGGGAGGGAGGGAGAGAGAAAGAGAGGGAGGGAGGGAGGGAGGGAGAGAGGAAGGAGAGTAAAGGAAAAGAGAAGGAGGAGGAGGAGAAGAAGAAGAAGAAGAAGAAGAAGAAGAAGAAGAAGAAGAAGAAGAAGAAGAAGAAGAAGAAGAAGAAGAAGAAAAAGAAGAAGAAGAAGAAAAAGAAGAAGAAGGAATTGAATTGACAAGGAATGTTTTCTCATCTTAGACATCTTTGTGACTCTATTCTGGCCCTGCTCTTTGATCCAATCCATTAATTAATTAGTTCATAAAAATTTCACATAAATTAAAATTCATCTCCAGGACTGAGTCTTTTTTTTTTCCTTGAGACAGGCTGACTTGGATTCACTATGAAGCCTTGGCTTCTGATCCTGCTGCCCCCATTCAAAGCTGGGATTGCGGGTGTGCCCTGCCATGCCCAGTTTATGCTGTGCTGGGGCTTGAATCCAGGGCCTCCTGAAGGCTAGGCAGACCCTCTACCAGCTGTACACCTCCAGCTCCCTAGAAGGAATTCTGTCAAACTCCTATTTGGCTCTGAGGAAGTACTGCTCTGCAAGAAGCTCTTTCTGAGGCAGTGCTGTGAGGCTCTGAGGACAAGAGTTGATGGGATTCAACCTCAGCGAAAAGCTTCCTGTAGTCTATCGAGAATGGCAAGCTCTTAAGGACCACACCACTCTCCAACTCCTATTCTAGATTTACATTTTCCCTCACCAAAAAACTGTTTATTCATGGCAGAATTCATTCACCGAATTAAAAAAATAAAATGAAATAAAAGAGACATCTCCAAAGATTTTGTAGTGGCTACAATCCCCTTTTAAAATTTATGTGTATGGGCATTTTGCTTGCATTCATGTCTGTGTACCAAGTGCAGGCCTAGTGCCCAAAGAAGCCAGAAGGGCACTGGGCCTCCTGGAACTGGGTTACAGATGGTATGAGTTACCATGTGAGTTCTGGGAACCAACTGATTCCTCTGGGAGAGCAGCCAGTGCTGTTTGTTTTGTTTGGTTTTTTTGTTTGTTTGTTTGTTTGGTTGGATGGTTGGTTGGTTTGTTTTTTTTTTCTAGCTTTTTACTGATTCTTTGTGAGTTTCACATCATGCACCCAATCCCACGCATCTCCTCCTCCCCTCGTGCCCACCTCCACCCTTGTAACCTCCCCCAACAGAGAAAAAATAATCTCATTGTGAAAGCAGTACTTTGTCACAGTGTGTCCCATGACACACCCTCTTGTCTAAACTTCTTTGCTTGCAAAAGTTCATTGCAATGAGTCATTGGTCTGGTCCGAGGCTTCTGCTACACTACCAGTGCTAGATTCTCACTGCGACTCCTTTTGGATATTCTGTGGTTGCCCCGATTCACAACTCCTGCAGCTCATCCATGGGGTAGTGTGGGATGGACCAATTCAAAGCCCTGGATCTGGGCCTAGGAGGCATCTGAGCCAGTGGACTGGCCAGCCCTCCAGCACCCACATCACCAGCATGAGCTCACCTGCCTGGCTCTGGCTGGCCCATCCAATGCCACAGTCAGCAAGGGGCGGGGGCAGCTCTCTGGTTCTCATGCCCTTGGGGCCAGCTCTACTGTGTGCCAAGCAAAGTGGAATGCTTCAGTAGGAGAGAGGCTGGCTCACCCCTTCTGCTCTAATATCCCTGGCTGGCTCACCCACAACCATCCCCCCCCCCAATATTAAATACTGCTCTACCCTGCTGCCCAGGGAACTGCAGGGCCTATTCTTCCTGAGTGCTCCAGCAGGTGAGGGGCAGGGCCAGCTCTGCTGGGTTTTGAGAGAGAATTTTTCTGTGGAGCTTTGGCCGTCCTGAAACTAGCTCTATATACCAGGTTGGCCTCAAACTCACAGGGCTCCTACCACCTCTGACTCCCAAGTCCTGTGCCACCACTGCTCAGTGGCACTCCTAACCACTGAGCCATCTCTCCTACCCTCCCCTTCTTTTACAAAATTGGATTGTGTATCATAAAAACAATACCCTTCCCCCTCTCTCCCCCTTTCCCTCTCCCCTCCAGTGCCAAGTATCAAACTCAGTGAGTAACTCAACACACCAGGTGAGCTCTCGGCCACTGAGAATCCCTGGCTGCCCCCTGCCTCGTGGTCAGTTTCTTCTTATAACTTGGTGGCCACAACTTTCTGAGCCATTAATTCTTTATCTGCATCATGCTTTGCAAAAAAAAACTGCACTGAGTTTCCTTCTGCAGATGGCTGAACCCGATTAATTTTTCAAATCTACTTTCCCTGACTTTTAAACTGTGGTTGCCAAGTTTTAGCCCATTATAAATAAGTAAGCCACATTGGCTTTTCCTTTTAAAAATCCCAAAAGCAGATCACTCTGCCCACTCCTCCCCCAGCGCAGCTTGCTCATCCCCCAGTACAACACACTACTCCCCCAGTGCAACCTTGTACTTTTCCATTTGTTTTATGAATTAGACTTAGGGGCATTCTCCAGTTTACTAATGAATATTAAACTATTTTTAAAGATTTATTTATTTATTATATATAAGTATACTGTTGCTGTCTTCAGACACACCAGAAGAGGGCATCAGATCTTATTACAGATGGTTGCGAGCCACCATGTGGTTGCTGGGAATTGAACTCAGGACCTCTGGAAGAGAGTCAGTGTTCTTAACCACTGAACCATCTCTCCAGCTCTAAACTAATTTTTTTAACTTGAGGATATACTGACAAAGGCCAAGGAGAAGGACCCCAAAATGAAAAGATGAGAATGGCCCCCTGTAGATTTATGTTAAGGTGATACATGATTGGACAGAAGATAGGCGGGGAAAGGTGGAGGAGCAGAAAGAGAGACAGGGGCAGAGAGAGAAGGAGTAGGAAATCAAAATGGAGCTGGAGAAAGTGGACCTAGATCCTGGTGTTTGTAATTGACTATAAGTAGATATGAATATCCTTAAGGGATTCTTCTATAGGTCTTTTTTATCTCTTATAGAAGGGCAGTTTATATCTTTGTCAATTGGATATAATCTTATTGTGTAGAGGATTTTTGGATTGAGAATTTAATATATTTAAAAAAAAAAAAAAAACACGAAAAGCTATTGGGCTTTGGAGTCATGTTTGTGCCGGGCAATGGAGAGATGGAACACACTGGGGCAGTTATGTCCCTGGGACAGAAGTAACAGGGCTGCGGAGTGAACCACCTGGGAAGGGAATTTCATGGAGAGTGTAGATTGCAGACTGAGTAACAGAGTCTGTGCACTTGGCTCCACACTAGAGCGGCATCCTCGGAGTGAGACCACGGGGTGGGGGTGGGGGGGGGTGGCCACAAAAGGTTAGACCTTCATTTTAATATTTACTACAATATCCCCCCCTTTTAAAGTAGGCCAGAAAGCCAGATGTTATGGTACATATTTGTAATCCTGGGAGGCAGAGGCAGACAGCCTAGGCTACATAGTAAATTCAAATAGAATCTTCACTACACAGCAAGACTGTGTTGATTAATCAACTGGTTAATTAATCAATCGGACAAGGGATCTTTGTTACAGTAACAGTTTAAAGGGATAGGCTCCCTTTCAACTCAAACCCACCAACATCTGGGAAATTGAAACAGGGGGACTGCTGTCAGTTCAAGCCCAGCCTGGGCTACATAGTGATCCTGTCACAAAATTAAATAAATAAACAAATAAAAATAAAAGACAACAGATAAGTCAGTTAACAATGTGCCTGGCACACACAGAGCTCTGAGTTCTAGCTAGCACCACATGTGCCTATAATCTTAGCACTTGGAAAATGGGGGCAGAGGGATCAGGAGTTTGGGGACTTTATTGATTAATTAGTTGGGTTTTGTGTATGTGTGTGTGTTGTTTCTTGTGTGTGAATAAGAGAGAGGGTGAGAGGATGAGGAAAGGGAGAAAGAAGAGAAGAGGGAGGGAACGGTCAGAGGCCGGGAAGGTGGGGGGAGGAGAGACAGAGTAGAGTATTATTATGTAGATAAGGCTGGGGTCACATTTGTAGCAATCCTCCTGCCTCTGCCTTCCAAGTGCTGAATTTGAGGTATGAGCCACCACGCAGAGCGGAGGCCGCCTTTTACTCTCAGATCAGAGCTGTTGGAAGACCTGCTGCTGCTCCAAACTTTCTAAGCATTGTCAATACCCAGCCTCAGGGTACAGTATTAAACAGGGTTTTGTTTGTTTTGAAACAGGGTCTCACTACATAGCTCTGGCTGTTCTACACCTTGCTCTGTGGACCAGGCCGAACACAAACTCACTCTGCCCCTGCCCCCGCCCCCGCCCTGCCCCCGCCCTGCCCCCGCCTCGCCACTGTGCAGGTATGAAACATAATTTTTAAGTGGCTGTTCCAATCTCCATTTGACCATCAGTGAGTGAACATCCCAGCTCCAGCATACCCTAGTGGTTTCTTCAGAAGCTGCACTGTTTTGTTTTCCATAGCTAGATGTGTAATTTTGCTGCAATTGATTTCTGTGTAAGCTGTGAGACAGGAGGCAAGATGTACTCCCCTCCTTGAGAAGCCTCTTCTTCTCACTTGCACTGGCCCTGCCCACGGTGCTGTGACTCCAATAGCTGTCTGTATTCCGGTCTCCTTCTAGATGGTTCCATCTTTGCCACTGGCCTATTTATCAACTCTTGAGTCAGTATCATACTATCATAATTACTAAAATTTTATGGTGAATCTTGATGTGTGGGGACATAAATCCTACAGACACCTTTATCTTCCTCAGGGTTGTCTGGGCAACCTTTTTCTTGGTTCTTTGCAGTTTTATATACATTTCAGAACATGTTGGGTCCCTAGAAAACCTTCCTGTATTCTTGTTTGGGTCTGCCCGAATATACAAATCAATAAAGACACACCTTCCGTGATTTGACCACTTACATTCTACACACATGTATTTCTCCTCATTTCTTTAGCTCTTATCCATATTCTATTGCCTTTCACTGGCCGAGCTTGTTGTCTGAGTGTTCACGCCCACTCCCTTAATATCCTGCCAGTCACTGGGGACAAGAGGTGGGACATAAAACCAGGGGCTTACAGCTCACATCATTAGGATGACTGCTCACAAAAGAGATAAGCACTGAGTGCGAGTAACGATGGGGACAAACTGGAAGTCCTTGAACGCCAGGGACAGGTGTGATAGCCACATATCTTTGATTCCAATACTTGGGAGGCAGAGGCCAGCAGATTTCTGTGAGTTCGAGGCCAACCTGGTCTACTTAGTTCCAGGGCAGTGGGGGCCACAGAGTGAAATGCTTTCTCAAAATAGATAAAATCAAACAGAAGACATGGTTGGCGATGGGGATCTAGCATGGTGGTAGAATGTTTGCCTCGATTGGACACAGTATAGGTTCGATCTGAAGGCTGGAAAAAGTGATGAGAATAAGTAAATTAGTTCAATTAATTAGAGGTGCTTCAAGCACTTGTTGCACAAGCCAGATGATCTGAGTTCAAAGCCCGGGAATGAAACAGCCCTATTCGGTGGCAGGCATTCATCACCCCAGCACTTCTGCAGGGGTGGGGGATGGGGGGTGGGAGTGAAGACAGATGTATACCACCTGGAATATGAAACCTGCCTCATCCAGGCAGAAGAGAACCAACTCCCAAAAGTTGTCCTCTCACCTCCATACTCAGGGTAGTGTGTGTGTGTGTGTGTATGTCACACTAATAACAATTTTTGAGTATTTGAAAATATTATAATTAAAGAAAACGCATACTCACGAGGCTCTGTGATGGTTTGAATTTGCTTGGTCAACAGGAAGTAGCACCATTAGGAGGTGTGACCTTGGGGGTACACTTTGTGGTCCTATGCTCAGCACAGTATGGAAGAGCCTCCTCCTAAGCTGCCTGTCATCAAAAAAAAAAAAAGATGCAGAACTCTCAGTTCCTTCTCCAGCACCATGTCTGCCTTGACACTCATATTCTTCCTGCCTTGATTGATAATGGACTGAACCTCTGAACCTGTAAGCCAGCCCCTATTAAATATGGCCATGCCCTGGTCATAGTGTCTCTTCATAGCAATAAAACCTTAAGACAGGCTCAAATGAAAGGTATATGAATGTAAGCAGTATCTAATAGATTCACATTAAAAAGTTGTTTGTCTCATCCGGAAGATGGTGGCACAGGCCTTTAATCCCAGCACTCTGGAGACTTCGAGGCCATCCTGGTCCACTGAGCTAGTTCTAGGACAGCCAGGACTATATAGAGAAGCCCTGTCTAGCCTCAGTGGCCCCAAAACTCACTATGAAGACCAGACTGGTCTTGAACTTAGAGATCCACTCTGCCTCCTGAGTTCTGGGATTAAAGGTTTGTGCCACCATACCTGATATATGTGACTTTCAAAGGAAATCAGGGAGCCCGTGAGATGGCTCAATGAGTAATGGGGATTGCTGCCAAGGCTTATGGGAGTTTAACCCCCTAAGACCCACATAGTGGAAGGAGAAAACTGAGTCTCACAAATTGTCCTCTGGTCTTCACATTTACAACATGTCACACTCACCCAAATGCACAAACACACACACACACACACACACATTACAATACAAACAAATAAATAAATAAACATAAAATATAAAAATAAAGAAAATCAGACTGCTAGATGGAACGGCACTGACTGGAAGGTTGCTGGGGAAATGAACCCCGGCTCACTGTGGGCGTGACACCTGTGCCCACACCCCCTCCTCCCTGGATAATAGAGAAGCTCAGCCCATCTCTGCCCTCCAACCACATGCCCTGCCATGCCTCTATCCCAGGATCTCCTTGATATCTGTGCCACTGAATCCTTCCTCCCATCAGGGAGAAGACTCCAAAGAGACTCCTTCCTTCCCCTGAAGGACCACATGTCAATTAGAGGATGAGCCTCCAGGGCCGGCTTCCCCATCATCTGCCTGGGGAGAAGCCTCTGGGCAAGAGAGGCAGAGCAGAGGACTCTGGAGCACCACTTGCTGCGTCACAAGTTCCTCAGGGACTGCCTCGGGCAGCCAGAACTCTGCCCCTGATGCAAACAGACCATTGGGGACCACCGATTGGTCCAGGAGCTCCACAAGCCGGAATCCAGGGATGAGAACACTAAGGCTTATTAAGGTTGGGAACAGGGTTTTGCTGGCACATGCATGGAATCCCAGCTCTCAGGAGGCTGGGGCAGAAGAGTAGAAGACCTTATTTTAAAATGTTAAATGAAACAAAACAAAACAGAATCGGGATGGTGTATAACTCAGTGCAGAAGCCTGTGCCTAGCATGTATAAAGCCCTGGCCTCAGCAACCAGAGCCAAACAGTAAAACAAAATGATGGTGTGGTCTGTGGAATTAAATCCTGCCCAATCCAACTTTGGCTGGGTAACAAAATGCCGCAGGTGACCAGAAAGGAGACAGGCAGCTTTGGAGTTGACAGGGAAGAAGCCTGATAGTGGGGGTTGAAAGACCTACCTGTGCATTTCTTTTTAAGATCTATCTATCTATCATCTATCTATCTATCTATCTATCTATCTATCTATCTATCTATCATCTATCTACCTCTTTATCTCTCTATATCTATTTATCTATCGCCCTCTTTATCTTTCTATATCTATCTACCTATTATCTATCTATCTATCTATCCATTTATCTATCCATCATCCATTCATCCATCTATCTGTGGGGGGGGGGAGTGCTATAGAGATGGCTCAACAGTTAAAAGCACTTGCAGCTCTTGCAGAGGACCCGGGTTCCATTTCAAGCATCCATAGCTCCAGTTCCTGGAGATCTGATGCCCTCTAAACCTCTACAGGTGCTAGGCATGCATTCAGTGCACATGCATACATGCAGGCCAGACACCTATGCACATACATGGGGACCGGAACCTGGGTCTTCTGCAAGGTCAGTGGCATTGCTAAGCCACCTCCAGCCCCTGATTCGTGGGTTTTAAGTTAGAACCTGTCAGGGGGTCTCTGTTGGAGCATGGTCACCTTTTAGTGTAGCCTGCCCATATCAGTGGCCATTTCTGAAGCCGCTGAGAAATTTGCAGTCTTGAAATACCAGGAGCTATGGAAAGTTCCTTTTGAATTAGCAAGTATAGTTAATATTTGGTCTGAATGAAGTGCTGGAAGTCTGTAACTGAGGGAGTTTGGTCTTCCCTGCCTTACGGCATGTTCACAATTGCTTCTATTTTATAGAGCTTTGCAGTTCAGTTGGGCAAATCAGAAGACGTGCCAAACCAGACAGCAAGAGTCATCTTCATGGGTTATACAAATGCAAGAGTCACCTCATCTTAATGTTCCTGGGAACTTTGCCTCAGTTAATGAACCAGCTGCCCGTCTCTGGCCGCCAAAGTCAGTCTGATGAAATCCATTTCCTTGCCAGCGCAGACTAAGGCTTTCTACAGAGCAGAGTCTAAGTGTAAAGGGCACTTAGCTCTCTGAACAGGCTTCACAGTTCCTTTGTAATTGAAAGCCTCGTTAAAACACAGCCTAGATTTCTGGTTTGATGTTTTCCCTGAGTGGTAGCTTTTCTGATTGTGTCTGCCGATCCCATTCAACTCCACAGATGAGCAGCGGTGCGATCTCTAGCAAGTTCAGTACTCCTCCATGATGTATGCGTAGAGCTACCAAGTGTCTGGAGACAAAGGCCCCACTGGGCAAATGAACTACCAGGGGTCCCAGGGGATGAAGGCTCCGCAAGGCAGGGGCTCCTCTCAGTGGGGTTTCAATAACATCTGACAGCTCTCCGTATCCTGCCTATCCTGATCCTGGCTGGCATCCTGGGTCTGACCTCAACTCCTTACCACCTGAGGTGAAGAACCCAGGGACATTCCAGTGATAGAACTTAGTATAGGGTTGACGATACACCTTGGAACTTTGACACTACCCTGTCAAACTAAGTCCTACAAAAAGATAGAAGAGAACTGAGTGACCACATAAAGTTGCCCTCTGACCTCCACATGTGCACCATGGTACACATGTCCACACACACACACACACAAACACACACACACACACACAGAGAGAGAGAGAGAGAGAGAGAGAGAGAGAGAGAGAGAGAGAAGAACCAACATGATAATTGTGTGGGAAATAAATATAACAAATTACAAAAACTAAAAGTCAGTGTAGAAATCTGGGTGTGACCTGCAACTCTCAGCAAATGGGAGGCTCAGACAAGAAAGAGGATTGCAAACTTGAGGGCAGTTTGACCACCTAGTGAGACAGAGTAGAAAGGAAGTGTCTTAGTTAGGGTTCCTCTTGCTGTGATGAAATGATGACCAAAAGCAACTTGGAGAAATGTAATGGTTTGAATAAGAATGACTCCATAGGCTCATATATTTAAATACTTAGTTACAAGAGAGTGGAACCACCTTAAAGGATTAGAAGAATTGGCCTTGTTGGAGGGGCGTGGCCTGTTGGAGAAGGTGTGTCACTGGAGGTGTAGCCTTGTTGGAGGGGCGTGGCCTGTTGGAGGTGTGCCACTGGAGGTGTGGCCTTGTTGGAGGGGTGTGGCTTTGTTGGAAGGGCGTGGCCTGTTGGAGGAGGTGTGTCACTGGAGGTGGGCTTTGAGGTTTTTCTCTCTCTCCCTCTCTACCTACAGATCAGGATGTTCTCAGCTACTGCTCTAGCATCATGAGCCCTGCCATGCTCCAGCCATGCCCTGTCCATGACGAGAATGGACTGACCCTGAGACTGTAAGCAAGCCCCCAACTAAATGCTTGCTTTCATACCAGTTGCTTTGGCAGTGCTATCTCTTCACAGCAATGGAACAGTGACTAAGACAGGAGGAAAGGCTCACTTCATTCACAGTCTCATACAGTAGTTCATCATCAAAAGCAGTGAGGGCAGGAATCTGGAGGCAGGAGCTGATGCAGAGGCTAAGCAGGGGTACTGCTTACTGTCCTGCTTCCTGTGGCTTGCAGAGCCTGCTGTTTTATAGAGCCCAGGACTACCCACCCAGGAATGGCCACACTCATAATGGGCTTGGCCCATATGACATGGCTTCTCCCATATCAATCACTAATTAAGAAAATGACATACAGGCTTACCCACAACCTGACTGAATGGAGGCATTTTCTCCATTGAGGTTCCCTCTTCAAAAATGACTCTAGCTTGCCAAGTTGATGTTAAACTAGCCAGCATGGGAAGGAAAAAAGAGAGGGAAGGGGAGGGGAGAGGAGGAGAGGGGTAAGAGAAAGGGAAAGTGGGGAGAGGCACATCAATAAGCAAAATGGCAGAAATCCTCCATGTTGCAAAGCACCTACTATGTGCTCCATCCCTGGCAAACAGCAGACATGGCCTGTGGCCTCTCCTGGGATTTAAGATTGCACCAGGAAGAAGCTGGCAATAAACAAGTCTGGAAGATGAGCCAGGCCGATGGGAGGAACTGTGGGTTCTGAGTGTGAGGCAAGATGAGACAAGCTTGTGAGGGGAGCTGTGGGCTGAGTGTGGAGGCCAGGCCTGGCCCCAGAAGCAGGGAAAGAGTTATTCTGCTTTTTGCTTTCTCCCAGCTTGCTGCAATGAGACTGTATTAATGATGTAAGAAAAATGAAACCAGGGAAGAGACTGAACACCCCTCTCCCCAGGGAGGGAAAGAGAGTATGCTTGTCTGTGTCCTCCAGTCTGACTTGCTTCCATTGTGTTGGGTCTACCCCTGACCCCTCAGCACAGGGGGCTGAGTCTCTGTCACCCCGGCTTCTGTTTACCTTCTGCCTGTTTAACCATCCAAAGAGCAGTTCCCACAGGCTGCCATCAAAACATGAGTTCATCCAGCCTGGTTTCCCCAGAGGACAGACAGCCTGGCCTGCCTGGAACTGTGTGTTCCCCTCTCTAGGGAACATCTTCAGCTCCCAGTCAGAACTACGGCCTCCCAGTCTACCCAACCCCCAACAGACTGGTGGGTTTGTTACTTTCTTTTCTCTGTGCTGTAACAAAATACAACAAAAGCAACATCTGGAGCGTAGGGTCTGTTTTGGCCCACCATCTAACAGTATGGTTCATGCCTGGCGGCAGGAGGCTGAGGTCCCTAGAATCATGAGCAGAGAGAGATGAATGCTTGTGCCCTGCTGGCTTTTTCCCTTCACTGAGTCAGGGACCCCAGGCCATGAAATGGTGCTGCTCACATTTCTGTTGGGCCTTGCTTCCTCAGTTAACCTTCTCTGGAAACATGTGCACAGATGGGGCCCAGAGGTGAGTCTCCATGGTGAATTTGAATCCGCCATTGACAGGGAAGATGAATGTGAACATTGATTGACAGGACTGTGGAATCTGACTTAGGTATCACTGCTCTAACCCTGGGACTCTCAGCAAGGCCAAGGGGCTCAGACTTGGGCCTCTGCATCTGGGGTTACAGGAGGGCAGTATTAAGACAACAAAACACAGACAGAGTGAAGCTGAGGGGATACGAGACAGGAGCCTAGTAGAAGCTTCCAGGTCTGGGGTGCTAACAGTCCCAGAACCAAGAAATCCAAGCTGTGGGACAGGAGGATGGACTTCTATGGGGTTCCTGGTGGTTAGGTGGGAAGGCAGTTTCCTGTGGTTTCTGCTAAGTAGGTAGAGCAGGGTTCAGGGTACTCTGCCCTTCTGATCTCTCCCAGACTGTTTCATTTCCCAGGACTCATTCTGCATTTCAGTCTGTGAGGCTAACCTCTGAAGGAGGCTGGCTGCAGGGACAGAAGAGGCCTGCAGCTTAAAAGCTCCGAGGAGTCCAGCGGCCAGCGAGCACTTAGCCAAGCCCTGTTGCAAAGTGATTCTCACTACATATTCAAAACAAACCCCCCTTTAAAAGCCTGGAGACGAATGCTCAGATATTCACATTGATTGCCTCAGCTAATGGATCACGGGGAATAATTCTTCCTCCCTCATACATTCTTATTTCTTAAATTAAATTATGAATTATAAAAGGAATGCAGGAATAAAGGTTTGCTCTAAGTTTCTGATGATATGATGCATTTGGAGTAAAACCCCAAATGCTTCAAAAAATTATATACATATGTATAGAGAGAGCTTGGGCATGGTGGTTCACACCTTTAATCCTAGTACTTGAGAGGCAGAGGCAGGCGGATCTCTGAGCTCCAAGCCAACCTGGTCTACAAAACAAGTTCCCGACAGCCAGGACTCCACACAGAAACCCTCAAACAAACAAACAAACAAACAAACCCCAAAGGCAGGCTTTGCCGTCTCTCCAGTGCCAAGCCCATGTCACGTGACCACAGCCAGCCCCTTGGTCCATACATAGACCTTGTGTTGGTTTTGTTTTCTTTGGATTTTGTTTTCATTATGGGCTACTGGGCTGGAACCCCAAAACTCACATACAATAGGCAAGCATCCGAAGGTACACCCCCAGCCTCACTTTTGTACAAACTTGGACAGCTGTCTGAGAGTTAGGCTGAAGGTTGCACCATCAGACAGGGAGCTCTGGGACACTGGTCCCCTGCTGGCTATACTCCCTGAAGTGTCCCAATAACATAAAGGTTCCCTCTCACCCAGGCACTTTTGACAGTCAACTATGCAAAAGGGAATCCCTGTCAAAATATCCTGAAGAAACCAAGAATTTAAATCAGATTGAACAATTTCTAAAAGGAAATCTCCATACAATGAAAAATGCAAGGGGCAGGGCACCTTAAGGGGCCAGGGCATCTATGTCCTGTGTGGGTGTGAAGTCTGCTCAGCCCCAACCACCCAACCTCCTAGCCTGTCCTTTGCCCCAGCAGGCATACTTGGGAAAGAATAAGGCTTCTAACTGAGACTTTGGTCCCTGGCACTCTCCAGAGTCATGAGAAAAATGACAATTATCATTCCCAGAGGACCCCCAACAGTCAGGTCTAGACAGCCTCAGCGCCAGGCTCCTGGCTGACTGGCCTGGGCTTCCAGCTTCGTTCAAGAGCATCTTTCCCTTTCCTGATTCCTAGATTGCCATAGTAACGAGATCAGCTGGGCTCTGGTACTTATTACTGGCCCAGAAGAGCATGGAGCTCAGGTCTGAACAGTGGGAGATGACCCCCAAGCTCCTTCAGAGTTTACTCGTTTGGTGATTGTCTATAGACAGAAAAACAAGTAGAGACAGTTAAGCTAGAGGCAGATATGTCCAGCAGTGTGAGGAAAGACCAGCCAGTAAGCAGGTATAGTTTATATTGTACATTCAGCCATTTTAAAAGGGATGTGATCCCAGCGCTCAGCTGAAGCTGGAGGACATAAGTTCAAAGCCATCCTGTCCTATATAAGGGAGTCTCAAGTATATAAATAAAAGATGTTTACAAAGAGTTTTAAATAACTTTGAGAAATACTTGGAACAGCAAATCTAAAATAGGTTTTGCAGGGGAAATGCCTCTCAATGATAGATCTCATGAACGTGAGGAATACTGAATATTCTATCTTGGAAATTCTTCAGGCCCATCAGCTTATTAAAGGTTCAGAAAAGTCTTTCATTCCAACCACTTACTCAACTTGATTTAATCCAGAGTGTTCTATTGGATGACAAAGTTCTTTTCTATAGAGGAGGGCTTCTGGTGACCTTAAGGTCCTTTCATCTGACAATGATGTTTATCACAGCATGTCAGCAGTCACACACGCCAACCCTGTCGTCAGTCCACCTACACCGAGAGCCACATCACACCGGTATGAGTCAGTGCCCTGCCTGGCTGTAGGAGGAAACCCCAACACTGGCCCAACTGAACCACGACCTGGCTCTAATTAGACACTGAAACTTCCCCACATGTGGATGGTGTGAGCATCTTCCTCAGGTCTCTGATCAGTAGGTGGTCCCCCAGCACACGTTCACAATGCCTCCTAACACACACACACACACACACACAGAGACACACACATCCCTTTCAGTGTGTGTCCATCTGTCTGTCTATTCAGACACTGGAATGTAAGTAAGTTTTGAAGCTTAGCACAGGAGACATTCAGCAGCTTTTCCCTCAGTGACTGACCCAATATTTGGGGGTGGGGTTGTAGTGTATCATGGTCAAAGAGCATGAAGCACAAGTCACTAATCGTAGCTTCCAGGGAGGCTCTTTAAAGGACACCTACTCAACTCTCACCTACCCTTATACCCTGCCCTTTTCTTCCTTCTTGATGCATGGAGCTGTAGTGGCCGTCCTTTGGTGATAGGTAGACTGTAGATAGACATGTCATGAACGGACCTAGGACGTGAATGACGGCATTGAGTCTGCTTGAACTGCCCATGTTTGAATTTTTTTTTCTTTCCCTTTGCAGTGCTCGGTGTAAAGTTCCCCACCACTAGCCCGGTCATGACCCTCCTGTTCAACAAGCACTAAACAATCCTGTCCAATCTGCACCAGGGTAGGGAGAGCCTGTGTTATGCTCAGTCAATCACGTTTCCTGAGGGATTCAACCAAATTGTCCCTGTGCGGGAAAGGCAGGACAGCAATTTGGGGACTGAAGATCAACTCAGCACCATCCACAGGGATTAGGGACAATGAGACAGAGACATCTCAGTGACAGCAGTGAAGGCCAAATCACTGCCACCTTTGCCTGTTGTGGCCCTCAAGGGTAGGGGACAGAGATCTGTGTCAGTTAAAATACCTACATGGCAGAACAGAGACAAAGGAGAAATTAAATTATACTAAAGAAAAAACCCCCATTTCTTGCTCAGGCGACTTTGGTCCCAGAGTCAGTCACCTCTACATTTTCAGCTGATCGGAACTGAGCCCAGGGTCTTCAACTTATGAGGACTGTGCTGTCCACCTCCAGTGTCATCCTTCTGCAGCAGCTCCATGTCCCACAGTCTTTTCAGCCTACGTAGAAGCCCCTGAGACTAGACTTCAGAAACTCTGATCAGAGAGGAAAAAAATCACTGCAGGATTCTGGATAATTCTATACGTCTTTCCGATCTCTGCCCTTTGTCCTTCCTGCCGTGCCTCATCCACCCAAAGACTCCCTGGCTAGAGTCCCCACTCTCGGAGTCACCCACTCTTCCGAAGCTCTGAGCTGTCCAGCCATGTTCCCCTTCCCAAGCTCTTGGTGACACTGATAGAAACCAGAATTAATTATAAACAACGTGGTCAGCACATTTCACAACCTTCATTGGCTACAGGGCAGGGGTTGTACCACTCATCTGCGTAACAGCCTAGTCTCCAATCTGCCCCTGAGTCAAACGGGCTCCAAGAGGTGAGGTTCCCTTTTCCCAGGTTGCGGGTAGCTCCATCTTGGGTTGTACTAGAGTGGTGGCAATTTCAACTGTAAGAGGTCATTCCCATGCTTGCCCCATAGGTGGGAGGAAAAGCCTGGGCTTCAGAAAGTCCCATTAAGACAAGAAAAGTAAACAGAAAGCCAGGGGAGGACGGAGAGGAGCTGGGATGCCTCCAGTTGGTGAATCTTCTGTTTCCTTGTCCTGGTGAATTATTCATTTTCGTGGCCAGGCAGCACATCAATAATGCAGGAGGCAGCAGCCTGGGTGGGGCCCAGATTCCAGTTGACCCACTCAGCCTCTGAAGGCCCTAGGGAAAGAGCGGTGTTCTGTGCTGATCGTGGGGTGTTACTTGAGGACTCTGAAACCCAGATGCCCTCAGTGGTCCCAGGATCAGTGTCAGGGGCTGCAGACAGAAAGGAAGGTCTTTTGCAACCTTTCTACTTCCTCCGTCTACAGGGAGCCACTTAGGAATGGCATCTAGACATGTGGGATGGGAATGTCTATACAGCCAGGAGTGCAAGAGGCGGCGAGCTTCCCAAGGTACCTTCCTCCCTCCACCTTCCCCATCTAGTCCTAGAGGCTGAGAAAAAATGACCCCGGAAGCCCACAGCTTTCATTTTGGTTTTAAGTACAAGTGTCTGTCCAGACATCTTCATGGCTTTCTCCCCCCCCCCCCCCCACTCTAGCAAAGCTTCCAGAAGACCTACCATCCCTCAGATTTTGAGATCTGGGAGTGTACCCACCTCCAGCTTCCTTCCCTCATACCCGGGCCTCAACCTCACTGGAAAACAGTTTCAAAAGTGGGGTAAAAGTCTCTACTACTAGGAAACAGCCACTAAGCTGAGCTGGGCTTTATCCTGGCAACTCAGCAAGCAAGATGCCTGAGAAGCAAGAATCTGGGTATTCTCAGGTTGTTAGAATAAACCCTGAAAAGGAAGGACCAGTGATGCTGGGATGTGGCTCAGTGACAGAGTTCTTGCCTAGCACGTGTAAGGCCCTGGGTTCAATCCCCAGCACCCTCAGAAAGGACCTGAACAGTGAAGGTTACTAGAGAGAACATTCCTGGAAAAGGTGAGGCCTGAGGTGCCTCTCCACAGCCTGTGGATCTAAGAGTCTAGCAGGACTGAGAACTAGACACACGGCCCAGGTACCGTGGCCAGTACTCCTGTATGTAAAACATTTCCCATCTGTAAAGTGAGAACGTAGGGTGTCACCTTGGCTTCCGTTGACAACTCCAGTGATGTCCCCATGCTAATGGTCTTGTCCACATTTCAAAAAGCAAGACTCTGGAGTCCAGACCCGTCTCAGCCTCCAAAGACTGTCAGGAGTGGCACCCAGGTATTAGAGCTTTATAAAGCAGGGATCTCCGACCTTTGATACTGTGACATGATGATGTCATCTACAAATGGGCTTAGCTTCATTTATTCATTCAGGGACATATATGTTCCATACACCATAGGTTGGGTACATCTGTTAAAGCCACCAGGTGATTCTCCAGTGTGGCCAGGATGAGCAGCCTTTTCTAGACTGGCTTATTCCTTTACATGAGTGATTAACACCCATGGATGAATGGCAGTCTGCCCTAGACAACACAGCCAGTGCACAGAAGACATAGCACAAGGTCCCTGTGCTTAGCTCCTGGGCACCCAGGACAGTGGGTCAGGGAGAAGAAAGGGTGAAAGACAACTGGAAATTCTACCAGCTTCCTGTATCCTCCGGTGGTGGGAGCCCTCATCCAGTGTACGATTGTTAGTCACTCTTCTATTGTTGTGATAAAACACCATGACCAAGACAAGTCATAGAACTCACAGGTGTGTTTGGACTTACAGTTCCAGAGGAATGAGAGTCCGTCATGGCAGAGAATCGTGACATCTGGGGCAGGCACGGTGACAGGCACCGGAAGCAGAGGGCTTACATCTTAAATGGCAACAAGAAATAGAGAGCGAAGTAGCAGTGGTGAGAGTTTTTAAATCCTCAAAGCTCACTTCCAGTGATACACGTCTTCATCAAGGCTGTGTCCCCGAAGCCTCCCCAGACAGCACCGCCAACTGAGGACTAAATATTCTAATGGTAGGGCACAGCACATGCCTCTAATGCCAGCACTCGGGGAGAAGCAGTGAATCTCTGGGTTCGAGGCCAGCCTTGCCTACAAAACAAGTTCCAGGACAGCTAGAGCTACAGGGAGAAATCGTGTCTTAGCACATCCCTGTCATTTGAGGCTTCCTGCATTGCAATAGTTCCAGCTCCCCCCGATCGGTTCCAAAGTTCCTTCAGGTTTAGTCTTAGATTTCTGAAATGTGACAGTCTCAGGCAAATGCTGTCAGGACACACTAGTGTGGTCACTGTCATATGGAACAGCTTAGAGAAGACTGGCGACTTGGGCAGCAATTTACTAAATACAAATAGACCAGAGAGAGTTTGTTAAAATGCACTCACTGTAGGAAGGCAATGGGTAAGTTCTGAGAGGGGACAGAGCCACTGAGAAGGGATATAAGTACTTTCATAGCAGTTGAGGGGGAGGTCTCCCTATTCTTATTATCCAAGGACTCCTGTGCACCCTGGTATCAGCCTTTTCACTGTCTTGTTGAGAGGCGAATTTCACAGTGCATTCTGTTCTTCAGACTGGCCATTTGTGTGAGAAGCCATGGGTCCTTGGTTTTTTTTTTTTTTTTTTGGGGGGGGGTCCAGGCTCTAAATATCTGTGTAAAGCATGACTCAGTTTCCAGATGGCTGTGGTCTGATTTTTATAGTATGGGCCCTTGCTCTCACGTTTGCCATTGGTCCCTACAGCTCTAGTGATGGTGCCCATCTGTCTGTTCATCCTAATGTGGCTAGTTAACATCACTGGTGACAATTCTTATTGTGGACCCTGGGGGGGACTTAAAATGTTCTTCAAAACATGGCTGTCGCACAGACCCAAGACAGAGGTGGCTGGCAGTGAGAGGCACATATACCAAGCTGTATAGTGAGGCACATTGACATGATAGCTCTGGGAGAGGTTGCAGCCTCCCTGCTTCCCAGCCTGTATAGAAAATGCATCATTAGGAGAGAGGCAGCACATACATAAACAAGGAGAAAGACCCTCCTTGAAGCAAAGTGGCCGCTCAGGAAGCCAATCGCTATCTCTCCTTCAAGGCTGGTGGTTTTGTTTTGTTTCTGTTTTGAAGTCTTTCAAGGATCTTCCTCCCCTAATTTAGGGCTGATCAGTTTGGAGAAAGTCACGGTGGTGTTGACTGGGCACAGTTGTTATATAACCGTGTCCTGATCTGGCCTTGCTCATAGGGTGAAGGGGGGGAAGGACCTCCACAAAGATGTCACCTTCTAAGATGGAGGGCTCCTTCTTCAACCTCTTTCACTGAGACAAAAGAAGCTTAAAACAACAGCCACATGGGCTTTTCCTCCCCTGGAGCTCTGGAGACCTGGCTGTCCTTGAACTCACACCCACATGCCTATGCCTCCCAAGTGCTGGGATTAAAGGCATGTGCCACCACAGCCCAGCTTTTGCAGAGGCTCTTTAAGGCCCAAAAAGACCCCTTGTTACCCAAACTATTTTTATTTCTTAAAAAGAAAAGGAAAAAACCTTAGCCTGGACTGGTAGCACACTCCTTTAACCCCAGCACTCTGGAGCAGAACCAGGTAGGTTCAAGCCAGCCTGGTCTACAGTGTGAGTTCCAGGACAACCAGCAGAGGTACACAGTGAGACCCTGCCTCAAAAACAAAACAACCCACAGGTTTTGACTTTATTTTGTTTATGAGTGTTTTTCACACATGTGTGTAGAAAAAATATGTTCATGTCTGGGGCCCATGGAAGCCAGAAGAGGGTGTTGGATCCCTTGAAACTGGAGTTATAGATAGTTGTAAGCTGCTGCTATCAGTGCTGGGAATCAAACCTGGGTCCTTTGGAAGAGTAGCCAGTACTCTCAAGCACAGAGCCATCTCTCCGGTCGCCACTACTTTTCCAAGGACTTCCCTGCTTCTCCATCGATCCCCCTTTCTAACTGTGCATCTCTGAATGCTGTCTCATCTCAGGAAGACAAACGAACCCTCCCAGGGGTGTTGGGAGGGTTAAGACCATGCTGGTACCCAGTATAAAGACAGTGTTAGCCTCCCCCACTACTTGACTGAGGGTCCACAGTAAGAAGAACTGCCACCAGGGTGGCACAATGGTAGGGTGAACAGGCCCTTACATGGGTACTACCATTAGAGATACAGAGACAATCAGAAAACCTGTAACAACCAGGTCATGGCCACCTGAAAACTGAGTCATGGTGTCTTGACATCTAGAGCCTGGCCCCGCAAGGCATCTCACACAAATACCAGTCTCAAGAAGAACAGAGCTCACTGTGATGTTCACCTCTCAAAAAGACAGCGAGAAGGCTGCCTGCACACCGCCACCCCCGCCCCAGATACCAAGGAACGCTCCTCATGGGCCCACTCTCCTGATGGCTTCCCCTGACCTCATGTGACCAGTCTCTAAATTGCTGTCCTACACCTATCCAGACAACTCCTCAGCTCCACAGTCAACCCATCCCCTCCTACAGTTTTTCTTTGGATAAAGACCACATGATCCAGGAAGCCTGTCCTTTTTCCTTTGTGCCTCTAGGGTTCAGTGCAGAGCCTGTCATACAGTAAGTCTTTAGTAGTTTGTGATGAGAGAGAGGAGAAGGGGGCTTCTTAAGGAAGCCATACTGTCTTCCCCTTCTAGGCAGACCTTGAGACTTCCTCCTCCCCTGAGACATCCCACCTCCCCCTAATCCTCATGAGTCTCTGTGTGTCTTCCTCTTCCAGGGCCCAGCTTCTCTCGTTCATGTTTGCACATGGAAATGTGATTGTTACATGGATGGCATGAAACCAGATGGATCCGATCAGACAGGAGAGCTAACACCTAACCATGGGCTACCTCACCTACCTCATAGGAGGCTGGAACCAAGAAATGGGATAGGACTAGGGTGGGGGGAGTAAAAGGGGAGTTGGGGGAGGCTGGGGATTAAACCCAAGGCATCACATGTGCTAGGCAAATGCTCTACCACTCACTACACTGAAACCTCAGTCTCACTTTTTATTTTGAGATGGGAGTCTCACTAAATTGCCTAAAGTAATAGCCTGAACTCACTCAGTAATCAAGGTTGCTCCTGAACTTTCAACCCTCCTGTCTCAACTTCCCAGGTATCTGGGATTACAGGACTGTGTCAACTAGACCTACCTTAGGGACATTGTTTGATAACTCCCCCACACATGTGTATAGAGCAGGTAGAACAGGTACTTATTTTTTTCTGCAGCAGGAGGGAGCAGGGCTCCCAGGAACAGGTATGTGTGGGCACTCCTAAGGCATGGGGAGAAAGGCTGGACTAAGACTCTGGCCTCGTGGCTCCTGTCCCATGTACACTCCAGATGCAGGTCTTGGGCGATGGGTAGATCTGGGTTGGTTGTGAAGGTGGTATGTTTGTCTCTGCATAGGTTTCTTCCTTGAATGCTCACACTTCAGATTAGATGAGGTCAGAGAGTTTAGGAGCTTCCCTGGGAGGCCGAAACTAGTAAGTAGGCAGCTGAGATTTGAACCCAGTGCCATGACTTTGTTCTGCTGCCCCTTGAGTCCTGGGACCCTCTTTCCTCCCCCTCCCCCATCCTCTGTTTTCTGTGCTAATCTGGTGATTCTGCCAGTGCTCTCTGAGCCCCCCATCCCTACCCTAGACTTGAGGAAAGTAGACCCTTGCTTGAGGCTCACAGCTGATGGGAAGTAGCTCTCCTCCCCTCTCAAACCATCCATGACTCCTTCCTTCCATTGGGTTTTCCCTTCTGGGTCAGCAAAGTGTGTGGCAAGACCCTGAGGATGGAGTCATGTCACCACAATGTATTTAGCATCTTTTGTGTGTCAAGTATGGTGTGACTTTAGATAAGATCTAGTACAGGGATGGTGGCACTAGCTGCCCCATAGGGCTGCCATTTGGATCTTCCTGGACCACAGAGCTGGTTTCTTGCCTTCTTTTCTCTAGCTCAAGATCTTGGACCATGAGCAGAAAAGACTGAGGGGTCTTGGGACATGGCTCAATTGGTAAAGTGCCTGCCACACACACATGAGAACCCAAGTTCTATCCTCGGTACAGTAAAATTTCAGGTGTGCTAACACACACTTGCAATCTCAGTTCTGAGAGGTGAAAACAGATAAATCCCTGGGTCTGGCTGGCGAGCTAGCCTAGCCTAACAAGCCCAGTCCCAATGAGGGACTCTGTTTCTAAACACAAAATAGTGGCTCCTGAGGAACAGCACTTGAGGTTGGTCTCTGGTCTTAATAGCATGCATACACATTTGTACATGCACACACACACACACACACACACACACACACACACACACACACACACGAGATGGAGGTGAGACCAGCCCACTTTGTAATATGTAAAACTACCCTGAAGAGGATGGTGACTGCCTACAGAAATGCCTAGAGTTGTCTGTGGCGCCCTATGCTCTCAGGATCCCTAGGCCCACAGCCAGGTCCAGGGATTGGCAGGTTGAATAGACAGCCCCTGCTTGGGTGTTTGGAAACGCCTACCTCACGAGCACACACACAAGGAACATATATGTTCAGCTTTATTTCTTTCCATGCCAAGAAATACAGAGTCACTAGTGTGTGTGGTGGGGAGGGGCAGTTCTTGCTGTTCACCAGGATGCCCAAAGAGAGGCCGAGTCACTCCATTCAGCCACTGTGCTCATGCATCTGGCAGCTGAACCGAGCCAGAGTTGGGACGGCAGGGTCCCGTCCCACCTACCTTCAGTGGGAACTGGGGGCTGAGAGAACTCTCACTCACTCTCCTTCCATCCTAATGTCCCTCCCCTCCTTCCCTGTGCTCCTCTCTGCTTAGGGAGTATCTCGGGGATCTCTAGGCTGTGTCTCTGGAACACTGGAAGGCTCCCAGGTTCTTCTTGCCTGCTCTAGCTAAGCCATTCCCTAGTGTAGAGATTCTGCTTGTCCCAGGCTGAAGTGTGAATTAGTGTGTGCATGTGTGAGAGTGTGCATGTGTGAAGGTGTGACTGGCAGGCCTCGTGTACAGCTGTGACTAGGAGATTAAAGGGATGGTTGGGTGTGACCTAGATTCTGGTGATGTAGAAGCCATTGTGACAATCCCTAGATAGTATCTGTCCTGGGAGGACCTTTAGGAGGTTACCCACTCAGGATCAGGAATCGATGATAAACTGTTCTTTAGATAGCACATCTCCCCTGACCCAACCTCTCAAGTCATACACATATTCTAAGCTCACATTTCCCACAGAAAATGAGGACGTGTCTAGTTTGGTTTCAATGATCCCATAAAGGGTGTGCAGCCAGTCCCTGCTTTAGGAACATAACTCCGAGTTTACTTCCTAAATGGAGGCCTGATTTAGGGGCACCAACCCCCTTAGAGAACCTCCCAACCCCTCAGCCCTCTAAGCAGCTGCTCTGAAAACCCAGAGCCGGTGCTCTGTGCTGACTTGCTCGACCAGCATCTCTGAGATTACAGGGAGCCAAGCATGGAGCCCGAGAAAGGAGGGATCAGTATCCTAATTTTGCTCAGAGGAAGTGAACTTCCAATCTCCAACCAGTGTAGTTGTGGCAGTGGACCTGTTTCCCCATTGTAGCTAATAACCCTGGCTGCTGGGCCAGGGAAGCCCCTCTGCCAGGTCTGAGCTGAAGATGGTGGTGACAGTGGAGTATGACATTGGGTAGACAGGGTTCAGAGCAGGCAAGGCCAGCAGGTGAAGCCCCTGTGGGTACAGCCTGTGCTAGGCAAAAGAACTGGAGAAATAGAGAGGCAACAAGCACGAGGTTGTTTGGCAGAGGGTTCTGTTTAGCTTTGTTCCCGTGTTCTGCTAGGCCCTAAGACAAGAGGCCATGGCTACTGGTCCTTTGCTTCCTGTCCTGGTCCCCACTCTGTAGACTGCCTTTTCAGCTGAGCCTTTCCTGCTAGCCTCCTTGGACTCCAGATCAAGAAATAGCAACCCTTCCTAAAAATTCTCTAGCTGCCCCCCACTTACAAACTGTAGTAAAGAATCCCCAGAGCCTAGGAATACAGTCCAGTAGGAGTCTCAAAGCTTTCTCTAGGGAAAGCCTTTGTTGTTGTGGATGGCCAGGGAGGCAGGACCAGGCACAGAGCATCCATTAGAGCTGGCATAACAGTCTGAAGCCAGGATCTACTTCAGCTCTTTTGTGTAGGATCCCCTGAAGACCCTAGATAAGGCTCCTGAGCCACTTGTGTGGGTTACCAAGATGGGGTCCCAGATTTTCATAGAGTCAGTGATGAGAGAGAGAGAGAGAGATCAAGCCTTGTCCCTTCCCCATGGCTGATCTGGGACAGGTCAAGTTCTAGGGCTTCCAGGTTGGTGCCCGCAGGCTACAGCACAGGTGGAGATCAAGAGGCAGATCCTGTGGTTCTGGAAGTCAGTCTGGATCCAGAGTCCTTGGTAGAGAAGCCTCAAGCCTGATGTCAGAGAGCACCAGGAGTGTCCCTATCCAGTCATTAATGGAGGATTTCCGTGTGGCTCTTCCCTCTTTGCCAGTGCGTGTCCAGAGCCTGTGCTGAGTGACAGATTCCCCTTGGGCTCCGGCTGGGATCATCACGGATGCTCGGCACAAAGCATGCAAGCAGTCTGTTTACTCCCCCTCAAGAAAAATAGAAAAGACAGTGACCAGGATGTGCTCAGGTCCATAGACACCCAGTGCTCTTTTCTTGGCCATGGGGCTGGCTTTTTGCCCCATTCTAGCAGTTTCTGCTACATGTAAGTCCCAGGAATTGTGGGATGAGAAACGAGCCCAAGAACTGAGGTCAAGAGGCGAGAGCTG
Source organism: Micromys minutus (assembly GCF_963924665.1). Classification (NCBI taxonomy): domain Eukaryota; kingdom Metazoa; phylum Chordata; class Mammalia; order Rodentia; family Muridae; genus Micromys; species Micromys minutus. Next base: position 27,620,939 of record NC_137979.1, on the reverse strand, counting down.
TGACTATGAGATTGAGTCCAGATTTTCCCTCCCGTCTGCTGTGGGCTGACTGTGGAGTGATGTAGAGATTTCCCTCCAGGTTTGTGCTTTTGGAGCTTGGGGACAGGTGGGCACTCAGCAGTCACCATCCTGTCCTCTGTAATGTGTGGGGACATGTGGATTTGGAGTTCTTCAGCTGGCCGGCGTCTGCCTCCACTAGAAACAACTCCGCAGTTACTTCGAAACTGTAAAGAAAACAAAGGTTATGGTGAAACTGCTCTGAGAACACGGGGTCTTCAGGTCCCTGATTTAAAGAGCCATGGGCCTGTGCTGAATTGTCTATTGGTGAGAAGTGGTAACCAGAATGAGGTCCTGGGCCAGGGACAGCTTTCTTTTGGGGCTCTTGATACAGGAAGTCCCACCAATGAGAAGATTGTGACCTTCTTGGTTGGGTAGAAGATTATCATGTGACACCAAGTGGACCAATTAAAATCAATTCTGGGACTTTTTTTGTTAGAGGCATTTGCTTTAAAAGACAGCCTCTCACTAAGTAGTTTTGGTTAACCTGAAGCTTGCCATGTAGGTCAGGCCACCAGCCCTTCACTCCCAAATACTGAAATTAAAGACATGAGACACCAGAGCCAGCCTAGAGGTGATTGATTTCCTTTTAGGCAGAGTCTCACATGGCCTATGGCTGTCCCTAAACCACTGGTCTTAATGTTCTGATCCTTCAGTATCCATATCCCAAGTGCTAGAATTACAGACATATGCCACAATGCCCATACATCACTCCTTAGAAATTTTACTGCTTAACTGATTTTCATGTTTGCCTCTCCTAAGACACCATTATTCCTGGAGGTTGTCATCCTAAGGAGAGATGCAGCTTAGGAAAGTCATCACACCAAAGGCAGAACAAGCATGCAACAGAGTCCTGCCACTCCCTTCCAGTACCTAGATACAGCTTCACACCAAACCAGAGCGTTCCATCCTGAAGTTTCTCTTATAAAAACCATAAATTTCCTTTACCAAAATGAATTCAGAAGTTGTCCAAGCGACAGCGAGAAGCAGCAGAACAGGTAACTTGGGATGCGGTAAGTGATATAGAGCCCAGTGCCTCAGGCTGCTCACATGCCGCTCACACCCATCAGACTCTACACTGAGGGAGAAAGCCAAGGCCCAGAGCTTATGGAATGTGAAACTTCATTTACGCAGGAAGTGGATCTAGACTCAGTCCAGGCAAGCTGACCAAAAATCTGCACACGTGCTTCTCCTGAGTAGGTAAGACTGCCGTGACCCCAGGCACTGAGCACTTCCTGCTCTAGGCCAGCACCTCACACTGGTATATGAATTGGAAATCTTATTGGAATTCAGATTCTGAGCTGGTGGTTCACACTGTAAGACATTGCTTCTCTAGCATGAATGAGGCCCAGAGTGCCTCATTTGACACCACCAAAGAAAGAAAGAGTCTAAAATACAGATTTCCATTCAGTGGGTTTAGGGTGGGGTCTGAGAGTCTAAAACAGCCCCAGGTGATGCCCCTGCGACAGGACCATGGGGCACATTTTGAATAGCAAGATCTTTAGGGGCGAGGCTTGGATTGATCTCTGAAAAAAACAGAAATGTCCCAGTGTATTCCATGTTGGAGACATCTCTAAAATGAATACCTTCCACACTATCAAAGATATGGCTGACAGTGTCTTCTGAGAAAGGTTTCCACCTGGGACAAGTTCCCTGGGCCACCTTCGAGTACTCAGAATGTTGCTGTCTGCTTTCTTCCAAATGCACCTTGCTTCTGGTCTACCCTGACTATGCAGCAAGAAGCCTATTCTTCAGCATCAGGATCCATCCCATCCATTATCCAGAGTGATGTCACAAAAGCCTTCCATGATGGAGGCTTCTTCTCTGTGCTTGAAAATGCAAGGTTCGGCCAAATGGGACACTGGCCCAGGTCCCAGGCCATCAAAGCTGAGACTGGAATTTGTGGCCTCTGACTCCTAGGCCAACGCCCACTCTATGCCCCTTTATTGATCCACAAGTTCGGGCATCAGATGCGTCAGAAAACCCATCCTCACCTAAATGGTCCTAACCGGAGGGAAGGACTATAGTTACATACTCATCACAACTTATCTCCAATCCCCCTGCTCCATGTCCCCATGCCTCACCTGTGAAGTTGACAGTGACAGCCACAATGATAATAACGATGCCCAGGATGATGAGGGTGATGCTGAGCAGCCGTGCCAGGCGGCCCAGCCTCCGTGCCCCATCCAGGTCCCCCTGCTGCACACTACTGCGAGACTGCAGAGAGAGAACAGAGAAACTTCAGAAAGCTTGTCCATCAGTCACATCAGCCATGCAGAGTCCTGGTGAACTTCTACACTTCACCCTTTCTGCCACCCACAGTCTTGCAGGCTCCTCCGGGACAGATGCCCTGCACTTTTTGCAGACCCCTCTCCAAGGAGACTGCTGGACCTAAAGGACCAAGCAATGCCAGGTGCTTCCTCTCAGGGTAATGACAGAGGCAGGTGGAGATTTGAGATCTGAGAGGATGGAGACAGGTCCAATCTGACTAGCAGGAACACACAGGCCAGAAGCCCTGCAGACCCCTCCTGATCACAATTCCAAAGCCACACTAGAAGAAAGCCTTGTGGTTCTCTCTGCTCACAGAATGCCTGATCCCCTTCTGTGACCTCCTCCTTGCCACACAACCAAACGAAGGCAGCGGCATCCTTTCCCTGGTGGCATTCTCTAGCTCCTTCCATGAATGTGACTCAGTTCAACATTGCCCACCTTTGATCTCACAAGGAAAGCCAGGCTGGGGTGGATCATCTCCCATGTGTGGCTCACTTCTCCGGGGTAGATGCAGATGGATGAGAATGGAGGCGGGTGGATACGGGTGGGTGGTGCGGGTGCAGTGGATGCAGGCAGATGCAGACCATTGCGATGAATGGGGTAGATGGGGGTAATGTGGGTGGATGGGGGTAATGTTGGTGGATGGGGTGGATGGGGGGTAATGTGGGTGAATAGGGGTAATGTGGGTGGATGGGGTGGATGGGGGTAATGTGGGTAGATGGGGTGGATGGGGGTAATGTGGGTGGATGGGGTGGATGGGGGTAATGTGGGTGGATGGGGGTAATGTTGGTGGATAGGGTGGATGGGGTGGATGGGGTGGATGGGGGTAATGTGGGTGGATGGGGTAGATGGGAGTAATGTGGGTGGATGGGGTGGATGGGGGTAATGTGGGTGGATGGGGGTAATGTTGGTGGATAGGGTGGATGGGGTGGATGGGGTGGATGGGGGTAATGTGGGTGGATGCGGTAGATGGGGGTAATGTGGGTGGATGTGGGTAGAGTGGAGGACAGCGAAGACTATATAAGATCAGGGCAGCCCCCTAGGTAAGCCCTAGCCACCATAGTGGGAGGTGTATCTAAACATTGGCTAGGGTGATCCTGGGCCCCTCCTACTATGGCCCAAGGCTATGTTATAGCTAGCCAGGTCTGGCTCCATATCTTCAAAGCCCCTACCTTGAGTCCCTTCGTGCATGTTGGGTTCCAGATACTTGCCCAAAACTCTAGCCCGCCCAGGCACAGAGAGCTAACTGTGTGGCTGCTTTCAGGGCCACAGAAAAACTGGAGGCTTCTTCACAGTACTTTATGCCTGAAGACACAAGGTTTGGCCAGACAGGACACTGGCCCAGGTCCCAGGACATTGGAGCAGAGACTGGACTCATGACCTCTGACTCTCAGCCCCTTTCTACTTTTCTTTTTATTGATCTAGAAAGTCCAGGCATAAGATGAATTTGTTTTGGAGATTTATAGTGCTAAGGATAAAACCCAAGGCTTTGCTGGTGCTCAGCAAGCACTTTTACTACTGAGTTATATCTCAGCCCTTAAAAAACTGTGTGTGTGTGTGTGTGTGTGTGTGTGTGTGTCTATGTGTAGAATATATACACACATATATGTATATATACCTTTGAACAAGCTCTTGCTAAATTACCTGGTCTGATCTTAAAATTCGTTCTATAACCCAGGCAGTGGTTGAACTCTCAACCTGGAACTCTCAGGGGTGACAAGTTGGAGTTCCAGGTCTGCACTACCCGGCCCTGGCCATATATTTTATCTCCTAACTCATAGAGGTTTGGGACAAGTGCAACAGGGACATGTAATCAAGTGCCTTGATGGTGATGATGGCAGTGGTATTGATGGTGGTGGTGATGGTGGTGGTGGTGATGGTGGTGATGGTGGTGGTGATGGTGATGGTGGTGATGGTGATGGTGATGGTGATGGTGGTGATGGTGGTGGTGGTGATGGTGGTGATGGTGGTGATGGTGATGGTGGTGGTGATAATGATGATGGTGGTAGTGGTGGTGATGGTGATGGTGGTGGTGGTGGTGGTGGTGGTTGTGATGGTGGTGGTGATGGTGGTGGTGGTGGTGATGGTGATGGTGATGGTGGTTGTGATGGTGGTGGTGGTTGTGATGGTGGTGGTGGTGGTGGTGATGGTGGTGGTGGTGATGGTGGTAGTGATGGTGGTGGTGGTGATGGTGGTAGTGATGGTGATAATGGTGGTGGTGGTGGTGATAGTAATGACAGTGACTAACTGAGCTCAGGATGGCACGTAGAGATTTTACCTGTCTTTAGAATCATCCTAGCATGCTGCAGGTGCTGCCCCACTTCCCTGGCTTAACAAAAAGGCTAAGGGCCAGGGACATGACTTCTCCTCTTCTGGTTCCTAATGCAGAACCCCCGCCCCCGCACTCTCACTCAATTCGGGAACCCACCCCCGTACCCCTGCACTCTCGCCTTGTCCTCGCCTCTCATATTCTAATCCATTCCTTAACTGCATTTCATCCTGAGTGACAGCCAGGACAGAGTGTCATCTGCCTGTCCCTTGCTTTCTGCGGCTCCTCACACCCACCTTCTAGCAACAGCTGCTGTCCACCACCTAAGTCACAACTGGTTTCTTGTTTCTTTGCTCACTTTAAACAGTGGGGATTGAACCCAGGGCCTTGTGCATGCTGAGCAAATGCTTTACCACTGAGCCACATCCTCAGAGTCACCATACGTATGTGTTTCCTCTCCTGGTCAGTTCCGTTGCTGCTCTGCTGTCTAACATTCTTGTGCCTGCCCTAGTCCCCAATTTGAGCTGTGTCAAAGCCTCCTAAAGATCCTTCTGGATACGATCTCTGTTCTCTTCCATTTCATCCCCGGCTCTACTTCAGTCTACTGATACTTAGACCAGGCACGGTGTCAGGGCCCCAGAAAGCTGCAATGTAAAAGATTCTATGTTTATATGTTTGGGGTTTTACAACCCAACAGCCTACTTTTCCATGAAACACATCATACACATGAACACACACACACTCACACACATATGAACTTGCAAACACAGAGAGCATTCAAGGGGAGACACACGAGACTTATGAGAGCTTAAGAAAGAACCAAGAACTGGGACAAAGGCTGTGGTGTTGAGATGAAGGATGGGTAGGAACTGCATGAATTCCTTCTCTAAGGGGAGAAGAGTGTTGTGTGCAAATGACCGCAGGGCAGAGGTTCACATGCTTAATAGTTCCTGCCTGTGGGAAGTAGGAGGTACCAAACAAAGGTTTTAGTCTGTATGTGTGCAACAACACGAGAGTATGTCACATGTGTATGGGAGCCTCTGGAGGCCAGAAGAGGGCATCGGATCCACTGCAGCTGGTGTAACAGGGTAGATATGAGCTGCCCAGAATGGGTGCTGGGAACTGAATTTAAGTCCTCTGGAAAAGTAGCAGGTGGTTTTAACCATGGAGCCATCTCTTCAGCCTCTGCATGAGTTTTAATAAAAAAGACAGAGCTTTAAACTTAAACGTGTGAATGTGTGTGTGTGTATACAGGTATGTGTATGTATGCAGGTGTATGTGTGTATGCAGGTGTGTGTGTGTGCAGGTATGTGTGTGTGTGTGCAGGTGTGTATTTAGGTGTGTGTGTGTAGATGTATATATGTGTGTATGCATGTATGTGTGTATGCAGGTGTGTGTGTGTATATGTAGGTGTGTGTATGTAGGTGTGTATATGTGTGTATGCAGGTATGTGTGTATGCAGGTGTGTGTGTGTATGTCTGTGTGAATACATCAAAACTTAGAAAACATGACCATTAAAGAATAAAAAGAGCTGGGCAGTGGTGACTCACACCTTTTAGTCTAGCGCTGAGGAGGCAGAGACAGGTGGTTCTCTGCGAGTTAGGGGCCAGCCTGGTGTGCAGAGTGAGTTCCAGGACAATCAGGGCTACATGGAGAAACCCTGTTTCAAAAAACAAAACAACATCAAAACAAAAAAAAATTTAAAGTGTTCATTTAGCTCTATAAAGATTTGTAAAACAATTTAAAAGTTAAATTGCTAACACTATAAAAAGAATAGTAAGGAGGACAGTAATTAAGGAAAACAAAATAAACTGACCTGTGGCCTCACATGCACACACACACACACACACACACACACACACACACACACATTTAGAGGTCGGGGAGATGGCTCAGTGGGTAAGAGCACTGGCTGCTCCTCCAGAGGACCCAGGTTTGATTCCCAGCACCCTCTGGCAGTTCACAGCCTTCTGCAACAGTTCTAGGGGATCTGACGCCCTCTTCTGGCTTCTGAGGGTGATGCATGCATGTAATGCATAGACATACAGGCAAAACACTGTACACATAAAATAAAAATTTCTAAATTAGTAATTCCTGTCAGCCCAGCATTTGGGGAGGAGGCAGGTTTTTGGTTCAGGGCTAGCCTGTGCAGACAGAAAACTGAGCTTTTACTTCCGTGAGAGACTCTGTTGCAAGGCAATCAGAGAATACTAGGGAAGACCCTGCAAGTCCTCCTGCGGCTTCTATATGTATATATGCTTGCACACTAGTGTGCGGGCACACGTGCACCACACAAAAGCTAAATGACTCAACAGGAAGGAACTGAGACAGTCCCCTGGGCTCTAAATCCCACAGGCTTCACATTGCCCATAAGGGGAAAATATTCAGCTCAACTTTGTATTTCCTGTTAAAATCCTTACCACCCTTTCCCACGGCTCTGGGCAGCCACTTTGTGCTGCCCCAGGCAGGATGAGTCCTGACCTCCAGTGTCTTTAGTCCTCTCCAGTCCCCCGCTTCCTCAACCCTACATAGCCAAATCCTCTCACTGTGAAGGATTTACTCCAGGAACACCCTCTCCACGAGACATTCCTACATGTATGTATGAATGAGCCCCCTCATCAGGGTATTTCTTTCTCTGAACACTCTTATGCTAGAGCCAGGGTGTAGAACACTGTGTGTACATGGGAAGAGATGCAATTGCCAGAGAAAGGCCACATCAGGAGGAGCCACATAATACCTGGTGACATCCGTCTATAATCCCAGCACTCTGGGGAGGGGGCGGGGCAACTCAGAAAGACTGTAAGATTGAGCCTGGCTTAGGTTACATAGTCAATTTGAGGGCATGCTGGGTTAAATATCAAGATCCTGTGGACGAGGAGGGAAAAGAAGAGGAGAGGAAGGAGACACAGGAGGCAGCTTCACTAATGTATAATGGGCTGGATTTAGTCCTGGAGGATTTTATCTTTAATTTTTAAAAATATTTATGTATTTGATTGTTTGTTTGAGACAGTTTCAAGACAGGTGTAGCCCAACTGTCCTAGAACCCACTTTGTAGACCAGGCTAGATGGGGGCTGGGGAAGATCCAAAGACTTGAAATGAGTGAGAATCTGGGAAAGAGCCCAAGGTGATGAAGCCAGAGGTCATATGGAGAATAGAAAAGAGACTGTCTGAGATGATGCAGGGGGTCTCTGGCTTAGTTGATGGAGATGTGGAGTGTGAGTTTGTCTAAGTTTGGGACCCACTCATGAATCCATGCCACCTCCAGCCACTGGGACAGCTAGCCCAGGTCACTGAATCTGTGACGTCAGTGATTGGGCATCAGAAGAAGAGGAGCTGACACAGGGAAAGGCCTTGGGGATTTCTGAGAAGTTCAAACTCAGCAGTTTTAGGGCTGTGGAGCATGGCAGCACACACCTGCAATCCCAGCTGCCCCAGAGCCAACGGAAGGAGAACCAAACATTTGAGGCCAGCCTGGGCAACCTGGAGGGACTGACTTTGTCTCAGAAAAAAAGTTTTTGAAGATTTTAGGGGCTGGAGAGATGGGTCAGTGGTTAAGAGCACTGACTGCACTTCCAATGGTCCTGAGTTCAATTCCCAGCAACCACATGGTGGCTCACAACCATCTGTAATGGGACCTGATGCCCTTTTCTGGTGTGTTTGAGGACAGCTATGGTGTGCTAAAAAACAAACAAACAAACAAACAAACAAAAGACTTGAGGAAGTGTGTTCAGTGGTAGATCACTAGCCTAGCATGCTCAGGACAGTAGGTTCAGTCACCAACACTGCAAAAGGAAATATAGAAAGGAAAAACTCTGAGGTTGCCTTGAGTAATTTCTGGAGGAGTCTAAGCTGTAAGGCTCATGTGCAGGGCACAGGAACAGGAACAGGGTTTGCAGAGACTCCAAAGCCCGACTTCATAGACGGACAGCTGCACATACAGTAATTCAGGACCATGGAGAGGCACTAGTGTGACTGAATGAGAACGGTGGGGAACAAAGACTACTACTCTGAATTTGTCTCTGCCTTATGCACTGAGGCACAAGTTCCCAAAGCTCAGCTACACATACGCCTTTGTGCCTGACAGACACCAGCACATGTGCCTGGTTGGGACTCAGCACATTTGCCTTCTAAGTAGATGAATGCACAAATGAACAAATCAAAGCATGAAAAAACTATGCTGCCCTTACAACACACTGACTATGGAACATACCTAAGGAGGGCAAGAGATGCTGTTCCGTCAGTAGAGGGCTTTACCCTAGACAGAGCCCTGAGTTCTACCTCGGCACCATAGAAGCCAAGCATGGTGATACATGCCTGCACTTGTGAGGAGGAGGCAGGAGAATCAAGAGTTTAAGATCTAGCTGGGCATGTTGGTGCACACCTTCAAGTCTAAGCACTGAGGAGGCAGGGAGGCAGATCTTTGTGAATTCAAAGACAGTTTGGTCAGGTGGTAAGTTCCAGGCCAAGCAAGACTACATAGTGAGTGCCTATCTCACAATCACAGAGATAAATACACAGATACACACACACACACACACACACACACACACACACACACACAAATTCAAGGTCATCCTTGGATTACATAGAGTTTAAAAATCTAAGCTAGGGTGCATGAGATCCTTTCTGTTGGCAGGAGAAGCCTAAGGAAGGTTGGAAGTAATTACAGAGCACCGTAATGTGTTTGTTATAAGAATAACCCACCAAAAATAAATAAATAAAGCTGCTCTGTGCCCACCAACATAACCACAGATGAGGATGCCAACACTAAAGGCAGTAATTAGATGTGGGACCTGGGACTTGTTTATTTCCAAGCTGCTGTAAACCAGAATTGCCCATTCACACGGGCTTAGTTCTTTCCTCTGGTCTTGCAAAACTTCATTTACTATCAGTAAAAATAGTGATCATCCCATCCATTAAGTTTCTACTGCATACAAGGTTTTATATAGTGCACAGCCACTTAATCCTCCCAGCAGCCCTGTGACATGGCTGTTTCTGTTTTGCCCATTTAAAAAAATAATATTTACTGATTCTTGAGACAAGGTCTCATGTAGCCCAGACAAGCCAAGAACTTGCTATATAGCTGATGCTGATGTGAAACTCCCATCCTTCCATCTCTATCTCCTAAGTGCTGGGAGATTAGCCAGCACGTGCCCCATGCCCAGCTATTGGCTTGTTTTCTCAGTCTTGCTCACAGAAAGCCCATGCCTGAGGTCTTACTCTGCTGACAGGCAGCCTTGCTATAAGGACATGGCCATTTCTCAGTCCACCCCATGTGTCCAAGGGAATCACAGGGATTGCAGTGCATACTACAGGTGGGGATAAAAATCTGTGACTAGTGCTCTTCAGAGAAAGCTCTTGACCCTAACTCCCCAGCCACAGTAGGTCCTGTAGAAGCCATTTGCTTTCCTCGGATGGGCTTAATAGGGAGGGCAGATGAGCTGGAAGAGGGAGAAGGGTGAGAGAGAATGTGGCACCTCCCTGCACACAAAGCAGAAGGTTGACTTCCCCAGAGGCGTCTTCAGATCCAGATACGGAATGGACCATGAAAGAACAGATCCAGCATCCAGATAATGGGCCTCCTACCAGCTATGTGGCCATGGCCCAATCTATAGAACATGCTTCTGCTGGCAGCGGAGTGCTCTGAGAGGCTTCCAGCAAGGAGGCTAAAGGCTTGAACCCGCATCTGGTCACCTGCTGGGATTTCTAGTATGGAGTTCCAAACTATCTTCAAAACGTAGATCCTCGATGTAGGAAACCAATTTCCTCCTTCTGTGGCATGCCACCCTTGCTGTTGCCAGGAAGGATATAGAGTGGAACCCTAGATAAAATCCTGACCCCCTCAAACCCAGGGCATGGGAATGTTCTAGCAGACTGGTTTGGAGAACAAAAGTAGGCACACAGAAGAAGGTAGAAGATGTGGCTGGTAAGAACATGGTCTGTCATTCAAGGCAGCCAGGTGGTGTTCCAACCCACTTACTACCTCCTTGTGTGAACTTCAGGTTGGTTTTTTTGTTTGTTTTGTTTTTGTTTTTTGTTTTTTGGGGTTTTTTTGTTGTTGTTGTTTTTTTTTGTTTTGTTTTGTTTTGTTTTGTTTTGTTTTGTTTTGTTTTTTTTTTTTTTTGTCTGCACCATGAGAACAATAATAGCACCCAGACCTCACAGTACAGTCAGGGCTGAATGAGATAATACATCTAAATGATTTGGCACTGTGCCCGACACTGAGTAAACACCCATGAATTCCAGTAACATTATCCTTCAATTTCCCCATCCCTGGTCCTGATGCTGATGCTTCCCTTGGACATCCATTTCCACAACATCCCTCCCTTCATCACTCCTCCGAAGTCTAAACCCCCAACACTGCCTTCAGCCTGCTATGCTAGTGGAACCTTCCCTTCTTGGAGTCCCCATCTGTGGTCTCTGCTTCTCAGCAAGGTCACCACTCCTTCCTTGTCCAGCCCTACTTGTCTGCATGCCACCTCAGCCACTCTAGCCCACATCTGCAGTGTCACCTGGCCCAGGTCTGATGGCCACTGCCGCTCAGAGCCCATCAGTGTCTGCAAACCTACACTCATTGCTGTAGCAAGATACCCCACCATGGAAGCTGACAGCAGCTGCTTCCCACCCAGTCTGTAGCCTCAGCAGAGCCATTGTATCTCTGCCCCAGTCAGCTCCCATCCCTTGTGCCATGAGGCCTCTCTTTCTCTCTCTCTCTCTCCTCTCTCTCAGAAAATAGAAACACTGCCATACACTCCCTGGGAGCTCCCTTTCCTCTGAGTACTTTTCCCTTAATACGTGTCTCCAGGGTCCCCATACCTTTCTTCCTTTGTCTATGTCTCTCCATCTGGACACCCAGAATCTAGGAATGGCCACCCCAGCAGACAAGCCCACTGTCCTTGAATCTAACTTCTCCAGGACCTGCAGCCACTTCCTTCCTCGTCAGATTCATCCTTTTTTCCCTCCCTTTTTTCTAGCTTCCTCCCCACCTTCTGGAATCTTCCTTTCAAACCCCTTTTCTGTCCACCTCTCTCAGTAAGTGCTTTTTGTCATTGTTCTTTGATTTGTTGGGCTGGGTTGGGGTTATTGAGACATGGTCTTGTTTTGTAGCACAGGCTAGTATAGAACTCATTATGTATCTAAGACTGATCTTGAACCCAAGCAGCCTTCTGGCCTTGGCATCCCATGTGCTAGGCTTCCAGGCATGTTGGCCACACTCAGCTTCACTCTATAACTGTGGACAGTCCCAGAGCTAGCTTTGAGAATAGCTCCAGTACTTATGAATTGGATCCTGAGCATGTGCTACACACACACACACACACACACACACACACACCACTCACACATACACACCACATACACACAAACTACATCACACACACCCCACTCACATGCATATCCCCCACACACATGCACACACATACCACACCACACACACCCCACTCACATGCACATACCCCCCCCACACATGCACACACACACACCCCACAACACATACACAACACACACACATGCACACACACACCCCACAACACATACACAACACACCCACACACACACACACACACACACACACACACACACGCCCCTTCCTTATGTTCTTCCCTCCCAGTCCATCCAGAGCTCAGATATCCCCCTCCCTTCCTGTACATGGGATTTCCCTCTTATAGCCCATTTCCTACAATGCAATTGAGAGTTGGCTTTACAGTATGAACTGACCACAATTTGTCTCAGCCTAAAACTCCCCAGGGGCTCATCAGAAGCTTAAGTTCCGAGAATGAATCCCTGACTTGCAACAGCCCCCAGCTCACTCTCCTCCCCTCGTGCAATGCCAAACAGCAGCCACGTACCTTAGCCATTGCTTCTCTGTCTATCATTGTGCCCGCTTCCTAAGACAGTCTCAGTCACTGATGCCAGGGAGGTACCCAGCACCTCTCATTCCCCTCAAAACAAGCAACTGGCCACTCAGGATGAATGAATCAGACAGTGAAAAATCAAATGAATGGAAGGTCAGGGAAGGCAAGTCTTATGGGGTCCCCAGAAGCCACACCTGCCCTTGCCAGTGAGCCTGGTCCAAGGCTTAAACTTTTTTTGTTTGTTTGTTTTGTTTTTGTTGCTTTGAGATGGGTTATCTCTGTGTAGCCCTGGCTGTCCTGGGACTCTGTAGACAAAGCTGTAGACCATAGACGAAGCTGACCTTGAACTCGGATCTTCCTGTCTCTGCTTTCCAAGTACTGGAATTAAAGGCATGCATTGTCATTGCATGCACCCACTATCTATAACCCCATTTTAAAACCAATGTCTGAAATAAGCTCCTCTGTGGAGATGGGAAAATTGGTGTCACCAGGCTTGAGAGGGATCAAGGACAGGAGTAAAATGCACCGGGTTTCTTCTAAAGACGAGGAAAGTTTCCTGGGGTTAAGATATAACCCATCAAAGCCCTAAAACCCACCAATGACCATTCAGCCACAAGATGGAGTCCTGCTATTTACAACAGCTTAGATGGAGCCACAAGCCAGACACGGAAGGTCCACATGATCGCGTTCAGTCTAAAGTGAGGTGCGGTGGCTCCTGCCCTCGGGAGGCTGATCCAGGATGATGGCCACAGTTTTGACACCTAAACTACAGGGTTTTAAGACAAATAAGGGTAAACCTGGTGTTGGGTGTATGTTGTTCCTTAAGTGCCATCTGCCATTTGCATGTGTGTGTGTGTGTGTGTGGGTGTGTGTGTGTGTGTATGTGTGTGCGCTCGCGCACACTCGCTCTCGAGTACATGTGCATCCACCTGGGATTGAACACAGGGTCCCAAGCAAACTAATCAAGTGCTCAGCCACTGAAGTACATCCCCAGCCATCTTGCTTTTTGAGATAAAGCCTCTCCCTGGTTCGGAGCTCACCAAGTAGGCAAGGCAGGCATGCTGCAAGCCCCAGGGACAACCTTTTGCCCTTCCCCAGCCCTGGGACTCCAAATGTGTAAACCCCAGCTTTTAAAATGTAAATTATGGGATTTGAACTCTGGTCCTCATCTTACAAGGAAAACACTATGCACCAAAAGATTTATGTATTTCATTTGAGTACACTGTCGCTGTCTTCAGACACACTAGAAGAGGGCATTGGAACCCATTAAGGATGGTTGTAAGCCACCATGTGGTTGTTGGGATTTGAACTCAGGACCTCTAGGAGAGCAGTCTGTGCTCTTAACAGCCGAGCAATCTCTCCAACCCTGCACTACACAGTTTTAAAAACTCAAAGAAAGTTTCTACCATAAGGAAATGATCGATGGTTGAGGAGATATCTATGTTTAACCCAATTTAAATGGTCCAACCTGTGGAATGTATTGAGACAGTACATGGTATCCCAACAATGTGTACAATTCTTGCATGTTGTTTTGTTTTATTTGCTTGTATGTTAAGACGGTCTCACTATATAACACTGGCTGGGCTAGAACTCACTATGTAGACCAGGCTAGCCTTTAACTCACAGAGATCCTCCTGCCTTAGCTTCCTGAGTGCTGGGATTAGAGGTATGCACCACCACACCTGGCTAGTTTTTGCTTTTCACCTGGGAGGTAGAAGCAGGCACATCTCTGAGTTCAAGGCCAGTCTGATTTACACAGCAAGTTCCAGGGTATCCAGGGCTACATATAAGATAGATAGAAGAGGTTGGAGACCCATTAAACCATGCACTTTAGAAGGGTGAGTTATATGATATTTGAATTGCATTAATAACACTATTAAAAACCCCATTAGAAGATAAAGGGTGTATTAGTACACTCTTGTCATTATAGCACTTGGGAGGCTGAAATAGGAGAGTTAATATGAGCCTGAGGCCAGCCTAGGCTATATTGCAAGACAGTGTCTCAAAAATTCAAAAATAAACAAATCAATCCCACAATGGCTTCCCATCCCCCAGAGAGGAAATTCCCTGCAGCACTTAGTGTGACCGCAGAACACACTTAGGTTGAGGTGGGTTCTGTTCTTTAGCACTTTGTAAGGCCCCATCTCAGCCTCTCTCCACTCTCTAATGCAGGTGCTGTGCTTCTGCCTACTTCATAGACGGAAAGACTAAGGGGAGGATGAGCAACTTGCTCCAGATGACTTAATACCCTTGTGTTTGCGTCTAGCCTGGGCACTTGCAGTATGTCGTAAGGACCTGTTTAGAAGCTCCTCTGCCTGGATGCAGTTCCAGGGACTCAGGCCTGGTGCTGGGTTTAGAGTTGCATTTCTTACCCCTGGCTCTCAGACCCTACTCACATACAGAAAAAGAGAAAGAAGAGCCAGAGATCGGTTCAGTGATCTCACAGTCTTTTTTCGACCCAGCTTCTTTTGAGCAAGGACAACTTATTCCACCCCCAAGTCCCAGGAGATAATTCTAGAATCTGTTTTCTCCTGAGCCCTTGTGTGATTTCCCTTCTGTCTTTCTTCCTGGGACCTTTCTTTGTAACCAACAACTCTGAAGCTGGCCCAGCCCAGAGCCATTAGCTACACCCTGGAGCCTGGCAAGTTCCCCAAGTGCAGTAGGCAGCAGAGGAAGTTTAGATGGCCCTGCCCAGGACCCTGCACCTAACCTCATCTCCCAAATTTAGCCTCTTATGCCCAAGAAGCTGCTACTGTCTCTGGCACCCTGTCAAGTGGCTCTGGGTGACATGGACCCCTAATGGCATGGACAGAGATGTCTGAAGAACGTATAGAAGGAGTAACCACATCTTCTAGTAGCTGGATAATTGGTGACTGGGTGGTAGTGTCACTACAAAGGAGACAGATAGCGTCACCCTACCCAGGTCTCTCGTTCTAACTGGCCTGTTTTCTCCCCTGGCCCTAACCTCATTCTGAGAATCCCTGTTCTATCCAGCCCTGTCAGTCAGCACACATTCTCTGTAAGATCTTCTGTAAGTAGCCCTACCCAGTGACTTGGCTTGGGAACAATCTAAGACAAACTGTTCAAAGTCCTTCGGAAGTGAAGACTAGCACACGTGCACCTCCTTAGCCAGACCTGTACCCAGACCTCCCATAAAAGCCAGACAGTGAAATCCAGAAAGTCGGGAGATTCAATGTGCTCTAAGAACTTCATTGTGTCCCAACCCCCAGCCTGACAACTCCCTCCCTTTCCCTCCCCATGTGTCCCAAGGGAAGCCAGGAGGCTGCTGTGGTTCTTGGAAACAGAGGCTGATAGAATGCCCTGGTGGCCTAAAAGGTCTGCTCTCCTTAGGGACATTTGGAACCCTTGGCCCTGTTCTGATAGTATTCTCTGTTGATACAGAACTACACTTAGACAGTCTCCCACCCCATTCCCACAGTTTTTTTTTTAAAAAGCAATTAAGACAGCCCTTCCATAGAGACACACCAAGTTGGCTGTCACTCTTCTGCAGAATTTCACTCCAGATGTACCCCTAAATCCTTCTGCCAGCAGGGGCAGCAAGAAGTCAACCAGTGATACCCAGAGACAGAAATGAAGAAGGAGCAAACAGAACTGAGCCTTAGGCCCCCCTCTAGAAGGGAAGTCAGGAGATGAGAAAGGAGTCCTGCCAAGGCCCCAATACCAGATGTTTCTCGGGACTTTAAGCCCCTTCTCTGAAGACATGCGTGCTGCACTAAGGTGCCCAAACCCTTTCCCCGAACAAAGCATAGGGCTTACCATGATAGAAAAGATGAGGGGGATGAGGTTGAGGGGCCAGACAGGGCAAAAGCAAGAGGCAATGGCAAGGACCAGGTAATCTCTGGGGGCTTCTTGATCCTGGGCATAGGAGGTGGTGATGACGGAGGACGCTCGCCGAGAGCTGGCCCGGGAAGGGGAGCCAGAAAGGGAGGGCTGGCGGTGCCCCTCGGAGATGACCTTAAAGGGCAGGCCGTGACCATTCTGCTCCAGGTCCAGAGCCCCTGACAGAGACTTGGAAAGATTCAGGGCTTGGTCCTCCTTGTTCTCCACTTTGGTGAGAAGCTTCTCCATCTCAGGCAGTTCCAAGGGTGAGATGGAGCCTGGGTCTTGAAGCTGAGGCTGCACTGGGTTGGCCATGTTGACTCGGGCCTTGGGTTTCTTCAAGTCCGGGTAGGGATAGCGTGCTCCAGAGGGTCCTCAGCACACCATCCCCCAGTCAAGATTCCAAACCTCCAGGACAAGGGTGGATGTATTTTGCAGAGAGCTGGAGGCTAGCTGGGTGCCGAAAGACTCAGACAAGCTTCTCGAGGATCTCGGAGTCCACAGCTGAAGCCTCCTCTTGCTGCTGCTGCTGCTGTTGCCGCTGCCACCACCACCTCGGAGTTCTAGGAAGCTGGAGGCTTCCGCTCGGTTTAAGTTTGAGGCCAACTTTGCTGGAGCTGCTGACTGCACAGAAGGACGGGGAGCAGGAGCAGCAAGCAGGCAGAGCAGAGAGAAGATTGCTCCTTTCCTCTGCTCGCCAGTGAGTGAGTGTGAGGAAGCAGGGACGCTCTCTCTCTCTGTGTGTGTGTGTGTGTGTGTGTGCGTGCCACACGGCCTCCTCCCTCCCTCTCCGTCCTCCTTGGAAATATCTCTTTTTCAATTCTCTTCTCCCCAGAGAATCATCCCAGCAGCATCCCGCCTCTGCCCCAGCCCAGCCTGGCCCAGCCTAGCTGAGACCGTAGGGATCTGGGCCACTGCCCCAGCCCAGCCTGGCCCAGCCTAGCTGAGACCGTAGGGATCTGAGCCACTGCCCCAGCCCAGCCTGGCCCAGCCTAGCTGAGACCGTAGGGATCTGGGCCAGCCTCTGGCTTCCTCTGCAGCCTAAGTCCTGCTCTTGTGGGACACAGACTTAGTGAAAAAGACAGTGATCACACAAAGACCTTCTGTTCCTCCTCAGGTGTGTGCTTTCTGTCATCTAACAGCAACCTGGTCCTTTCAGATCCTACAGAGCCCTTAATCCTCAACACTTGGAAGTTAGGGGGTGGGGGGAAGTGACCTGAGGGTGTGTGGTTCCTGGGACCTAGTAGGGCCCTCTGCCTGGGTTCCTAATCAGCTCACCAAGGCTGAAAAGGAGGTCTGTGGGGGTAAATGCCTCTCTGTCTCTCTCCCCCAGGCCTTACGGTGCTAAGCCGTAGGCAGAGACCCTCCTGGGATTGCTCTGACAGATGCCAGCTCTGAAGTGCCAGAAGCCCCGCCTGGCTCTCTTCCGATTCCCATTTCTCCTGTTTCTGCCTCTTCACACCTCTTCATCTTGTTCTCTTTCCCTTACCTGTCTTCTTGTTTTGTTTTACCAGAGTGACCTAAAGCCACCAAGGGGACACAGAGGAGTCTAACTTGGCCCGAGCATTATGGAAGTATTTAAAATCCCAGGGCCACACAGGATTTGGGAAACCAGAGCTGGAAGGGTCAACGAGACCATGGGATTCAAATCTGATGCTTTTGTAAATAAGAAACATTGACCCCAGAATGTCATCTCAGACAGCAATCCCTGACTTGCGTCCTGGGGCTGGTGTGGAACAAAGCCAGTCACGTTAGTGTGTGTGGGGGAGGGGGTGGCTTTGGTTTGGTTCAAGTTTATTTCAGAAATGCTGCTTCTACCAAAGGTAGAAAAGGAGTTTAAAGACTTCACCGTGAGCTGGTAGAAGGGAGGGAAGGAGAGAGAGACGAGGAGGGAGGAGGGGTGGGCCATCCTGAGGACGACTCCCATGTAGAGCTGCCTGAAGAGAAACTGAAAGCACACGTGGGAACTCAGTTTAGAAAATGTCTGAGAGTTTGAGATGGCTTACTAGGTAAAGTGCTTGCTAAGCAATTATGAGGCCTAGCGCCCAGACTCATAACACCCACATAAATGCCAGGAGGAATGGCAGTCCGCCTGTACCCCCAGCCCTCAGGAGTCAGAAACAGAGGCGAGCTCCTGCTTCAGAGAGACTGATTGATTGACAGTGGAGAGTAACTGAAGAAGATACCCACCGTCAACTTCTTCACAGCATGCACACAAGCATGTATGTGCACCAGCGTACACAAGCACTCCCACAATACTCATGCTACCCGGCCCCACATGCAAACACATAAAAAAAGAATGTCTATTCAGTAAGGAAAACCATTGTTTGCAAAAGGCAGCTGGCCCTCTAGGGAGACACTTTCTCCATCTCAGACTTGAGGGGTAGCTCTCATTATCTCAAGCCAGGAGGATGGTTCACAAAGTAAATTCATGGGTGGCATCCTTGCCTGGGCACACTTAACCTGGAAAATATGCTAATGCCTTTCAAATAGAAAAGAAAAATATCCTTCCGAGGTAAGGAAATTAGGTCCCCAACAATGCTGCAGGTTCAGATGAGGGACCAACCCAATCTGAGATCTTCTAGCCAATTGTGCCTCTGAGCACTTGACATGTGTCTAGTCCAAATGAAAATAATATTTTAAGTAAATAAGTATCAGAGGGTACCAGATATAAAGAGGTCCTTTTTACTTAATAAGAGATGGAAGGGAGGGAGGGAGGAAGGGAGAGAGGAAGGGAGGGAGGGAGGAAAAGAAGGAAAGGAAGGAAGAAAGAGTCAAGCCACTTCCAGACTGGGCTGGGCCAGGAAAGGTGCCTGGATGGGCTGGGATTAGAGGAACCACCAAGACAGGTTGATGTGACCAATGTAAAATTCTGGGTTTGTAGTGCCACCTAGTGGGTGACAGTGATAGGAGCATGAGCAAGCACAGTAGCTGTCTCGGGCTCCAAATGAGTTTAACCTGACCAGTGGTAGAGTGTGGTCCACTATGCTGTAATCCCAGATTGGGTCCTGTCCAGGTTGCACATGGAAGCTCACAGACTCTATTCGACAAGGTGAACTTGGCCTACACAGCTGTGTGTGCGTTTGTATGTGTACGTATGTGTGTGTTTGTTTGTGTGTATATGTTTGTGTGTGTGTGTGATCAAGTATCTCCCTAAATCACTCTCAACCTTCTTTTTTGAGACAGTCATTCACTGACCCTGTAAAGTGCTTTTTGGCTAGACCGACTAGATTGCAAGCTCTGGGATCTTCCTGTTTCTGCCTCCCCCGTGCTAGGATTACAGCGGTGTGCACATCTGATTTACATGAGCACTGGGCTCAGGTCCCCAAGTGTTCACTAACTAAGGCATCTCCCCAGCTTCTAACACATGGTGGGTTTCTTCCCTACCCACCCCCATTACCCCTCTATTCTTAAAATTATTTTTATTACATGTACTTATTTTGTTGAGGGTAGGGGTGCATGTATGTGCCACAAATGTGTGGAAGTCAGAACATCTTGCAGGAGTTGCTCCTCTTCTTCCACTGTGTAGGCTTCAGAGATCAAACTCGGGTTGTCAGTTTAGCATCGAGGGACTTTATCTACTGAGCCTCCCTCCCCCCCCAACCCTTATCATAGTTTTTGTTTTAAATTACTTCACATAGAAATTTGGGTTTCAGGTTTTTAATATAAAGGTATTGGAACCCAAAGTGCTTTGAACTCTTTACCAACTCAGCGTTCACACAGCCCAGCCTGCCTGGGGATGAGAGTGCTGAGCCCCCCCTCCCCTCCCCCAGCTGGACAAGACATTGCAGAGCCCCCTAGAGCCGTGAAGATGCTAAGAGGACTGCAACTTTTTCATTCTCTGCCATTAGAAGTTCGCCTCTGACAGGCTTGGTGATCTCAGAGGCAGGAGGATGGTGGGTTTCTCCGGGCACCTTGGGCTGTACAAACAGATACTATTTCAAAAACCATTTTTTAAAAAAGTGGGCATGGTGGAATGAACTTTTAATCCCAGCACTCTGGTGCAGGTAGATCTCTGTAAGTTCAAGGCCAACCTTGTCTACAAATTCCAGGCCAGCCAGGACTACACCATGAGGTGCATTCTCAAAACAAAACAAAACAAAAATCTAACAGGCTGCAGAAATGGCTCAGCAGTTAGATTCATTTAGTTCTAGGGGGTCTTCTGACCTCTGTGGAGACCGAACACGGACACAGTGCACATACATGCATGAAGGTAAAACACTCATACAAAAAAATGAATACATTTAAAAAATAAAAACATAAGTGGACTGGAAAGTATGTGTGGCTCCTCCAGGGGTCACCTGACTTCAGTTCCCAGCACCCGTATTAGGTGGCCCATGGCTGAGTTTAATTCCAGTTCCAGGGGATTTAGCACTCTGTTCTGGATTCCGAGGGTACCTGCAACTCATGTGCTCATACCTGATTCACACACACACACACACACACACACACACACACAATTAAAACTTTTTTTTAAAAATCCAGGTAAAGATTTAAAAGTACCAATACTTCTACTGCTACTAATAATAATAATTATTATATAAAAATATTTTAACCTCCTCAGGAGACTTTTTGAATGATGCTTTTACTAATCTTGCATAAATAAAAATTTCTTTGTGCATTTTTTATATCCTTTGGCCACAGCAGTACTAATATGCATCTTAAACCATGCTGTTGTCCCCCCCCCCCTTTTTTTGGCTATGTTTGAACAAATCCATTTAGTCTTAGTTGATAACCTCCATCTCTTTAACAGCCTCAAATTTATCTTTTTTTACAGGAATAACTCATTTACGGAGATGGATATGATTTCGGAAGCATTTTTTTCTCAAAACCTATACAACATTTGTAGAAAACCTCTGTAGAAATAGTGCACAGGCACATAACTGAGCTCCCTACGGCTTTGGGGAGAGGGGGAAGCTCCTTCTAGGTTGGTACATACATGCACATACACACATATTCACACAGCCATACATATAAGGGCATATATAATATGTATGTGCCAGAAGTCATGATAACCAAATACATATGATCATAACAGCCCTGAGTCCTGATAAAGCCATAAAATTAACTGTGCTGCAGACTCCATGGCTTCTAAACTCCTTTCATACAGTCTCTTAAAGACAACCTTCGAACAGGCTGATTAAATGGCTTTCAGTGAGTGCTTATGGCGGACCTAAACACTCTGTCAAAAGGCTTTGAGTCTATGTCTCATTTGGTCTGTACAGCAGCTTGTGATGTAACAACTGACAGTAGCCCATTATACAGAAAAGAACACCAAGGCTCGAAGAGGTTAGACAATTTGTTCAAGGTCACTCAACGGACCCCCCATGTGCTGCATATCTAATTCTACCCGCAGTGAGTACCATTGCTTTCCTCGGGTAAAGAATGTAATTGGGTGAGAGAGATCTTAGAGTTTAGAAAGATAAGATCTGATAGTTATTTATATTTCCAGAGAAAAGATCCCTGAAGGTGAAGACAAGGATTAAACATTGTCTAGGCTCCCCAAAAATAAAATGGGAGTATCAAACAGTTAACAATCTATAAACAACTGCTGGGAATTATCTCACCTGGCCTGCATGGCATCATCAGCCACATCAGAGATGAAATGACAGGGAGGTCGCATCCCAGGCAGGCCCCAGTTCTCTCCTTTCCAGCGTCCATCCACTTAGGAGTAGGACCAAAGCTAGCTAGTCTCACTCCTGTCTAGACCCAGAGTGGAAGCCTTCCTGAGGCCCTTCCACAGCCCTGACTGTGAAAACAGGCAGGAGCCATAAGGCTGTGACTGGGACAGGATGTCAGGGAGCAAACAGCTTCAGTTGTGGCCTTGAGCTTCATCTCAACTGTGCTGAGAAACCCTCACTGTCCCTGGAGACCGTGTCTGTGGTGTCTGTCTGCCTGTGGTGTCTGTCTGTCTGCCTGTGGTGTCTGTTGACCTGTGGTGTCTGTCCAGCTTCCATTCAGGGATGGGCAATAACCCAGCAAACACCACCTTTGGTATTAGCACCCTAGGAGAAACCCATCCTAAATGCTGGCCAGTTCTCCATAACTCTCAGGGAAGGTGTTCCAGCACTTCCCTTGGCCTTGACCTAAAACCGTACCTTAAAATCTCTTCAGTATTTCTGGTCTACTTCTCTACCGGAAACCCTGGAGCTCAATTGGCTGATAGCAATGCCTACCACTTGGGGTCCTGGACCCCCATTCTTGGCCTTGCCCTAAACTTTCCTCCCTGCAACTGGCCCAGCCACACTTCTGGCAGCCTCCAATGCCACCATTAATTTTCCCCAATTAGTGTCTCCAGCATACAGAGGAGTGTCTGGCAATTCCTAGGGTCTTGCTATAAACCAGTGCCCCAGTGCCTACCTGGCAGCTGTAGGCCCTAGCCATCTTTCCAAGGGAACTCCCTGGTTCTGAGGCTTTTCTGTCATACTAGGACACTGAACTTATTGGAGTCCTGATAGCAGACGGAGAAGACATTTTTCTTTTTTATTTGGTCATTTTTCCCGGCCCCTCTCAGTTCAGCAGCAGCAGCCCAAACAGGGCAAGAGGGCCACAACATGTGCCTCAGATCACAGCAGCTGTCTACCCACACAATCCCACAAGTCTCACTTTCCAAACGCAGCAAGGGAAAAGAGTACTCAGAAGCACAGGGAAGCAAAGACCACTTTCCAGGAACTGGAAGTTGACCAAGCCCAAACCTAAAATCTCCCTCCTTTTTCATCACCCCAGGCTGAGATGTGAGGAGACTGCCCTGGGCCCCGGCGTTCCTTCCCATGGTAAGACAGCCTTCTCTGCCACGCAAGTCAAACCCCATTCGATTTTGCTCTGTCCAGGATGACTTTTGCAATCTTCTCTTTTGTAGTCATTCGGCCAACCGGGCTTCCCTCCTGGTGGCACCATCAGGAGTGTTGGTAGCCAAGCCCAGAGCCCCATCGCCACTGAATCGGTCCAACAGGGGGAGCTCCTGGACATTGACGCCAGCTTCCCCCGGAGACTTGGGCCAAACTGGGCACTTCAGCTATCACCCTGGGCCGTCCCAAGTGCGCGTGCGGGGAGCAAGAAGCACAGCGTGGTGCCTGTGGCACTAAGGGGCTGGTGATGTCCCTGTGCGCTAGAGTAGGCGCTGCAGGAGACGGCGCAGACCGCAGAACACTGAAGCCGGAATCCCCCGCGCTCGAGACGTGGGCAGCCTGGCCGTGACACTCCAGGTGGCCGCAGGGCCAGCGGGGCGCCGGGCTGGCGCGCAGGACCAGGGAGAGCGCCGTGATGCGGTGGATGGCTCTGCGCAGCGTAGCGATCTTGGAGAGCCTCTTGCCACCCAAGTCGTGCTGCAGCGCGCGGCGCAGCGCGTTAAACGCCTCGTTGTAATCCAGGATGCGTTTGCGCTCCCGCACGTTGGCCGCCATGCGCCGGGCCTTGGACCGTGGGGGCCGCTCGCGCTTTCTGCCAGCTGCCTCTTCTTCCTCGTCCAGGCTGCGCCTCAGCACTCCAAAATTCCTGCCAGCCTCTGGGCAGGAGCGCCCCAAGTCCTCCACAGAATCCTCACCCCGCTTCAGACCCTTAAGGCCTAGTCCTGGCGTGCCTCGGAGCATGGCCTATGTCCTCGTCCTGCAGCTTCAGCTATTCCGGTCCAAAAGGCTGCTGCTGGTCCACTGACTGATGGCTCTTGCTGGCTGGACACTCTGGACAAGCCCTCTCTAGCTGGGCTTTATGGCACCACGTGGCTCCCCACCCTCCCAGTCCATCCATCTCCCTCCTCCTGCTTTATTACCTGCCCCCAGGTGAGATGGCGAGGGAGGACCTGAGAGGAAGGAAGCAAGGAAGGAAGCGTGCAGATTCTTGTACACAGGACCAGTTGGGCAGCCTGGCCACGCCCTGGGCAACGCCCCAGTTGTCACAGGGAACATGCTTGCTGTGTTGTACGGACCCTCTGGGGTAACTGGGTTCTGTTTCCCCTACTCCTGACCCCAGATAGAATGCCACATTTGATTCTTGACAAGAGAGCAGATCGGGTAACAGAAAGCCAGCAACTGAGGATTGAGTGAGTTTGAAAACCCGACTAAGAGCGCCTGCTGCTGAGCTCCATTCCAAACTCCATCTGTGAGCAGCCAGAATTGACACTAAGGTCACAGAAGAATCCAGAAAGGAGGGGCCTGGCCCTACAGGTGATACAAGTAACCTTTCAGCTACCACCATGAGGCTGGTCTGGATTCTAGGCTGGGGTTTAGATTGAGCCCAGCATTTCGCCTACTTTTTCTTTCTTTCTTTCTCTTTTTTTTTTTTTTTTTTTTTTTTTTTTTTGTTTTTTTGTTTTTTTGTTTTTTTGGCTTCCCCTTCTTCAGACAGAACTGGGCTAAGTCAAAAAAAAAAAAAGAATGAAGACTTATTTCTGGCTTTTCTCACAATTCCCATCAGGGAGCAACCCTTAATGTCCAGGGTCTTTGAGCAGACATATCCCACTACAGAATACAGTCAGGTTATGAATCCAGGAGATGATCCCCATTGTCATCACTGAGGACTGAAAGTTTAAACAAGATCAAAAAAGAGGAAGAAGAAGATGGGGGAAAAGGAGGGGGGGGCTGGAGAATTGGCTCATTGGTTAAGAGCACTGACTGCTCTTCTAGAGTTCCTGAGTTTGATTCCCAGCAACCACATGGTGGCTCACAACCATCTGTAATGGGATCTGATGCCCTCTTCTGGTGTGTATCTGAAGACAGCTACAGTGTGCTCACATACATAAAATAAATAAATCTTTTTTTAAAAAGGAAGGAAGAAAAGAGGGAAGAAAAGAATAATGCTTAGTCTTAGAGACAGACCCCCCCCATGGAATTTTAGGTATGCATTTATGATTTATCAGGAACAACATAGGATTAAGATTAACCTCATTTGCAGCCACATTCCAAATGCTGTGGCACCAGCCAGGATGGGCACACAGGTCACATGCATATTACCAATGACCACATTGCTTCAGGCTGAATTTTCCTGTGGAGGAAAAGAGCAGGGCACTGGAAAACAAACGGCATGATGCTAGCCTCAGCTACATAATAGTTTGAGGCCAGCTTGGGCTACGTGAGACCTCACTTCAAAATCAAAACAGAACACAAAGTTTAAAAATTAGCTAGAAGCCAGGCATAGCAAGCAGCGCGTGCTTGTCATCTCGACACTCTGCAAGGCTGAGCCAAGAGGATCATGAGTTTGAGGCTTGTGGAGAGAGAGACCTTGTTTAGAAGAGACAGGAGAGGGTGGGTGTGTAGCTAAGTGTGAGTATCTATGCATAAAGCCCCAGGTTCCAAGCCTAGCAGGACATAACAAAACCAAACACGAAGAAATGGGCTAGAACCAATATTCCCCGTGTCTGAGCACTACCGCCAGCCATCTTGCCCAAGCAACAGGATGCCAGTTTAGATGACTCAGAGAGTGGAAGACAGGGCAGACCAAAGCCGAGGCATTGGGAGCCTGAGTGTCTCTTCTTCTGTGGCTACTCGGCCATGTCTTTTAGCCTGTTGAAGTCACGGGAGAGATTGCCGAGTCACAGCCCTGTCCATCAGGAGGATGCTGGGACTCAGGGTCCTACCCAACCTCTAAGAAAAGCCTGGCTCCAGGGTGGAACACCTGAGCAGATTGGTAACAAAGGAAGCTTGGTGGTGGGAAAGCTCCCCCTCCCATCCACTCCAGCCAGCATCTCCTTGCAATGGAAGGCTATGGAAGTCTGTACTCCTTGGTTTCTTTTGTTTTGTGTAGAAGTCTTCTCTGTGAGAGTTTAGCCTGGGGGTTGGGGAGATGGTTCAGTCCGTTAAGTCCCTGCTGTACAAACTGGAAAACCTGTTCAGATCCTCAACATCCACACAAAAGCTGGGCATCACATCTGTAGGATCCCAGAACTGGTTAGATGGAGACAGGCGGACCCCGGGAGCTCACTGGTAAGCCAGCCTAGCTATACTGATGAGCTCCAGTTCAGTGAGAGATTGTATCTCAAAATTAAAAGGTGGAGAACCCTTGGGAAAAACATTTGTTAAATCTGGGTGGATGGGGGTGATGTGGAAATAAAGGAGAGCAGATGGACGGACGGACGTCTCCAGAAGCAGAAGTGTTCTTTTCATCACAACTAAAGGACCGTAGTTTCTCCTTTAGAGAAGAGACTGTTTGCACAAGGCACAAGGAATTTTTGGGGTCTGGGGGGGTTGTACATTAGAAAGGGATTGAATGAAAGATTCCATGTACAGAGCAACTCCCCTGCATTCTCAAAGTAGTAGACACTTTCAGGTCCTTACCCGATCACACCTGGTGTCATCCTCTAACCTCTGCTTGTATGCACATACATGTGTGCACTCTTGCCTGCACATACACACACACACACACACACACACACACACACACACGTCGGGGGTGGGGGGGAGTCAGAATGCAGACAGGACTATGTCCCTTGCCAGGCCAAGTGTGATGCCAAATAAAAATGTGGAGCCCTTGTTCAAAATTATTAAGAACTTGGAGATAGAGACAGCTTTTAACCAGACTCTGGTGTTTGAAGCACTTCCCAGTTCCCAGATCAGTGAGGTACAAAAGAGCCCAAGCACCGGGTAGAAGTTCATTTGGATATGTAACACGACCTTCACTATAGCCAAAGATGGGCAAGGCCTGCACTCCCCATCACTGTGGGCTGATGGAGAAGACCTTTCCAAACCGTGGTCTCCAGGGAGCTCCCAGGAAGCAGGGGGGAAGGTGCCAGTGGGTGAAAAATAAGCTTAAATTGCTTCTGACGCCTTTCTTCCTCCAGTGACTCAGCATCTTAGAACTCACACTCCACTATGGACAATATGCAGCCCTAGTAATAATTAATCATAGAAATAATAATCGTAATAGTACCAATACTGACTTCTGCAAAGTGTTTGTTGTAGCCAAGGCATCAGACTAAATGCTTTTAAGCCTACATTATCTTTGCCTCACAATAATTCTATATGGAAGGCCTATTATTACAGTACCCATTTTACAGACTGCAAACTGAGACTCTGAGAGTCGAGGAAGTTATGCCAAGCCAGTGAGCTGACCTGCATTGTACCTCCTATTCCAACCCTAAGGTCTTAACCTGCTGGGCTGGGGCACTTGTCTCAGTAAGTCCCCAATAACCACCTGTGGTTATTAGAATCCTGACACTCATTTGTCTTTTGAAATAAAAGCCAATAAAGAACTAGGGCTGGGACTCAGTGGCAAGACACTTGCTTATCACGTGCAAGGGCCTTGGATTCCATTCCCAGCAAGGAAACAGACTAGGGCATGAAGGGACTAAGTGGTTCCCCTGACATGGCAGTACATACCTGCAATCTCAGTACTAGGAAGGCCAAGGCAGGAAGATTGGGAATTCAATGCCAGCCTGGGGTAATGAGATCCTGTCTCCATTCATTTATTTTTAAGGATTTGTTGTTGATTTGTTTTTTGAGACAGGGTTTCTCTGTGTAGCCTTGGCCATCTTGGAACTCACTCTGTAAACTAAGTTGGCTTTGAACTCATGTAGATTCACCTGCCCCTGCCTCCCAAGTGCTGGAATTAAAGGCACATGCCACCACCGCCCAGCTAAGATTTCATTTTAAATGTGTGTGTGTGTGTGATGCAGGTGCCCTGGAGCTGGAATTACAGGCAGCTGTGAGCTGTACATCATGTTTCAATTTGTTAAAAAATCTTTTTCAAGCACATATGAAAAACAAAAAGCTGTTGGCTGGTATAGAGGAAATCTGGGAGCTCAGGGTCAGGGGAAATAGAGATGTGAGCAAAGACTGGGCTGAGAATCAGAAGAAGGCTGGAACAGCTGACAGCCTCAGGTATCCTCGGCTAACTGTAACCAACCCTGATGGAACAGATGGTCCGTGAGAACCCAGGGACAGCTGCAGAAAGCAGGAGTGACCACACTGTGCCCACAGCCCGTCTGTCCCAGCAGGTTAACCCAAAGTGACCTGGAGAGATTCAGGATCAGTCTACAGCTCTGAGTCTGTATCCTTACTGGTATCTTTGTTAAGAGACTTCACTGAGTTCTCATGGTGACATGCAGCTTATCAGCCACAGCAGCTTGAACATTTCCTCCTCTGTGGCGCAGTCCCTGAGCCTTACCCTCACGAGGTTCCCTTTGGTCTCCTGGATTCATGCTGGGACCTTTAGACCTCCCTAAAGCTTCAGCTCTAGCACAGAACACAGCAGAATGCATAGAACCTTCGCTGAAATGTTGACTAATGTAATCCTGCTACTAAGGTAATCATGACTGACAGGTGTGATGGCTCACTTCCGGGATCCGAGTACTAGGGAGGTGGATACAAGATTGTGCATTTGAGGCCTAGCAAGACTTTGTCTCAAATAATAATCATCATCACTAAACTAGAAACCCCCAACATGGGTCTGATCAAGCAAGCTTTAAGTTCATATACAATGAGCACCTACCAAGTATGAGAGCTGTGTGCCCATACACTCAAACAAATGCATTAACTCAAGACAAGTCTGTGGGGCCTGCTGTTAACATAGAACAACCCTGCAACCACAATGAAATATTTTAGAGCCACCCTACGCCCATCACCTGGGGTCAAGAAGGAGTAGCAGTGGTTCTTAAATGTGGTGGCCATGACCCCATCAAGCAAAGACTTCTAGAGACACACACACCCCCCAATCTCTGCCTGCACCAGCTGCTGTATTCAGAACTGTCTCACGGCAACAGTTTGAATGCTCAAAAAAGATTTGTTTAGAGTATAGGGGCTGGAGAGATGGTTCAGCTGTGTGTGTGTGTGTGTGTGTGTGTGTGTGTGTGTGTGTGTGTCACAATCACCTGTGACTCCAACTCCAAGGGAGGCTGGTTTTAACTTTCATACTCAGGTGTAATCCCAAAACCCCGAAGTCAGAGACAGGAGGTTTGCTACACTTCGCAAACCAGTTCAATTCACATAGCAAGTTTCAGGTCAGCCAGGGCTACACTGTGAGACTTTGTCACAACCACACCAAAGTTTACCTTGCATAAAAGCACTGTTTAGAGATGAGCATGGTGACTTGCGCCTATAACCCGACGGTCCAGCAAACTCAGACAAGAGTATTCTGCAGTCAGCCTGGGCAATTTAGTAGTAGAACTTAGCGGTCTCCCAAGGAAAAAAAAGGAATGGCGGGGGAGGGGCTGGTGGGGGGAAAGAAAGGAAGAGAAGAGACTGCAGCTGAACGTCAGTAGCTCAGGGACCACGCTTTCTGGATCATTCATGACTCCTGGGCGAGCACTAGGGATCCTCGCGGATCACAGGGATCTTCAAAGCGCTTCCGCAGCACCTGCGGCGCTGGTCCCTGGAGCCGCCCCTGCCCGGAGCTCCGCAGCTCCCGCACGCCCTGGAGGAGGGAGGCGCTGCTGGTGATTTAGGGCCGGGCGGTTCCGCTGAAGGTGCCTATTATCGCCCAAGCTGACCTGGATTTCAGAAATTCTTGCTCTTCTCCGGCGTCGCTCCCCCGGGGTAGCACAGGATCCCACCTTGAAAGAAAACCGGGAACCACACTTGGGAAGCCGCTGTGTCTCTGCCCTACCAGACCAGGACCCTCACCGGGACCATGGCTTATGCGAAAACAATCCAGGCTTTGCTGCTTCATGCTCTCATTCATCAACAGGGGAAAACAAAATCAGTAGGAACGCAGTGCTTTCTGCGTGCTACACTAAGTACACACTCTACCACTGACCTACACGTCTGTCTCTGCCCCCACTGCCAACAAGAACAAACTATTTTCAGAGGACCTGAGTTCGAGTCCCAAGACAAGGAAGCTAGAGCTCACAACCATCTGTAACTCCAGGTAAAGAGGATCAGAAACCCTCTTATGGTCTACATTGAACAGACACACGTACACGCAAACAAAACACCAGTACACAGAATAATAAATTTTAAAACATTTTAGAAGCTCCTGGATGCCTACTGAGGTTGATATGGACGGTTTAGAGAAGTGTCAGGTATAGCCAAAAACACCCCGTGGGAACCTGGAGAGCAAATAATAAATAACTTGTGTATCAAGGGCTAGGGATGTAGCTCTGCCGAATGCTTGCAGGAGGCCCAGGTGTTCACTCTCAGCACTACACAGACTAGGGTGCTAACACAGGCTTGTAATCCCGGCCGTGTGTGTGTGTGTGTGTGTGTGTGTCTTTTCAAGTAGAAAAAAATGTTAGAAGCTTACTAACACATCTCCACAACAACCAAATAATAAAACTAATCTTTAGCCAGCCTGTGGGGGCTCAAGAGACAGAGGTAGGTGGATCAGGTATGTTTTACAAAGCATGATGTGATGTGGTGGAAGCGGTGCCTCAGTAGGTCCATGCTGAGGTACTCCCCGCACAAGGTATTTAGTATAACATGAAGTTTATTTGGGACATGGGACAGAAGTAGAGGCAGAGAAAGAAAGGTGACAGAGAAGGTCATAGAGAGAGGAGAGAGAAGAAGGGAGAGACTAGACAAGAACATGTGGGGAAGAGGAAGAAAATGGAAATGGGAAAGAGGGTGTGTGTGTGTGTGTGTGTGTGTGTGTGTGTGTGTGTGTGTGTGTGTGTGTGTGTAGGATCCCTTTATATGTGAACCAGGCTCTTACCTTGCTATTTCTAGGTAACTGTTGGGCAGAGCTTAGAGGAAATGCTAACAGGATCACTGTAAGTTCAAGACCAGCCAGGTCTACATGTTGAATTCCAGGCCAGCAGGCTACCTCGTGAGATCACACCTCAAAAGCCAACAAACCACCACCACCAACAACGATAACACACACACAATTAAACAATTGTGTATTAAATAAGTATTGTCTAAACCAGTATGGTGGCATATGACTGTAATCCCAGCACCCAGAAGGCTGAGGCAGGAGGATCTCTGTGGGCTTGGTGTCCTTCCTCCCTAGGACTCCTGCTTGAACTGCCTCCTCGGAGTCCTGCCTCCACTCCATGTCTCCTGGGGACCTACAAATCAGTCCCCTGCCTGAGTCCTACAGCTCTCCTGCCACTGGCTCCTGCCCTGGAAATGCAAACTCGAATCTCAGGTTGCTTTCTCAGAACAACCCCTCCTTTCTGCCATCCCCCTGCCTCAGCTCTCAGCCCTTCTGAGCCCTGAAAGTCTAGTTATTGCTACCTTCCAATCCCCACTCTCCTGAGACTTTATTTTCTGTCAGTCGTCAGCATTTCCTGACCCATTTAGTTGTTCACTGGGCACTTAATTTCTGCCAGGACATTATGCATACTGTCCCTGCATCCCTGAGTTAGCCATGAATGGGGACAGTCATGTGGTGCTTTGATCATTAGCATGGAATGAAAGAGCCAGCAAGACTTGGAAACAATGCAGAGAAAGAAGGAGAAGCACCGAGAGGGCAGGACATGCTCTGGCAGGAAAAAAAAAAGCTTCAACCAGATTTCCAAGGATAAACTGGGGATTGCAAAATAGTGATTGGAAGGGTGTGGAAAGGCATTAAATATTAAAAGAAAAA
The DNA here is from genome assembly GCF_963924665.1 of Micromys minutus. NCBI lineage: Eukaryota > Metazoa > Chordata > Mammalia > Rodentia > Muridae > Micromys > Micromys minutus. The sequence continues at coordinate 27,589,195 of NC_137979.1, read as the reverse complement.
TATGTGCCCCAGTCTAACAGTATACGTCATGGTTCAATAGTGTAGAAAAGAATACAGCTAATTGGTTTTACCAAATCATGAAGTAGAGAGGCCAGGGGATAATATGAGGCTGTGGATCTCTAGGGACAGAGGTGTGGGGTGTGGTGTGTGTGTGTGTGTGTGTGTGTGTGTGTGCGTGACTCTTAGTTTTTGTTCTGTGGACAACTACAAATTACATGCGTACTAAACTCATGCATGGCTCAGAGTGACAAAATGATCGCAGCACTCCAGAGGTTGAGGCCAGACTTCAAGTTCTAGGCCAGCCTATACTACATATTCAGAGCCTGCTACATAAATAAACCAAGGCATGCTGTGTGATGGTGAATCATAGCTGAGAACTTATGAACAGTGAAGAATGGGTTGAACACAAATTTCTTAGGAAGTAAGGATTCAGGAGCAAGGGGTGTCTAAGCGAGGCAGGGGTGGAGATGGGGCATTGGTGTCTGCTGAGAAAACAGAACTACTGAGTGGTGCTTACAAAAGAGATATCTTCACACCGTCTTTCAAAACTGGAGGTTCTCACCAGGCGAAGTGGCACACACCTTTAATCCCAGCACTAAGAGGCAGAGGTAGGCAGGTCTCTGTGAGTTCCAGGCCGGCCTGGTCTACAAAGTGAGTTCTATTACAAAGAAGAAGAAACGCGGTCTCAAAAAACCAAAGCAGCCAAATCAACCAGCCAAGCAAACCTAGAGGCTTCTGGCTTTTGAAGAAATAGCAACCATATCTCTGAAGTAGGGACATGGGCATCTTTTTGTGGCTGGGTAACCTTAGCATCGCTGGTCAATATGACAAACTTTCTAGGGTTAAGAGCACTTGCTGCTCTTCCAGAAGACAAGTGTTCAGTTCCCAACACTCACATGGCTCCTGACAATCGTCTGTAATTCCAGGGGATCTGATGTTTCTCTTCTGGCCTCCAAGAGCACCAGGCACACACGTGGTATACAGACATGTATGCAGGCAAAGCCCTCATCCACACAAAAAATACAAATAAATCTTCAACAAAATAGTTAGTTCTATTGCCCTCTCTCCAATGGATTGACTGTCAGCATTCCAAGAGTGCCAACTTCATGCCCACATTTGGTTCTAGCTACTAATCCCATTTCCAGCCAACACAGTATCGCCCTTCAATGGATCACCGCCTTCAAATCCTCTCTGTTCACTGCTTCTCTGGCTCGATGGTCTCCAACCACAGAGTGAGTTAATCTTTCCCCTTCATTTAACTCTACTATGCCTGCACCCCCAACCAGGTGCTGATTTGGTCTGAACTCAGACTCTTTTATTTTATTTTATTTTATTTAGCTCTACAGCCTTGGACAAGATGCTTATCCACTTCAGGCTTCTGTTTCCTTGTCTGTCAAATAGTCAAATGTAACATTACTGCTTCATCAGATTTTTGTTAGAATTAATGTGCTAATGAGGTGCTGAGTCCCCTCCCAGAGGTGTTCAGGGACACTGATTCTTCCTCCTCCTGAGTTTACCCCTCCCTGGCAGGCTGTAAATCACCCACTTGACCAGAAGCAGCCCCTGCCCTTCCAGCTCAGCACTCCTCACCTCCTCCACCCACTAATGACAGAGCCATTGGCTCCACCCACTAATGACTGAGCCATTGGCTCCACCCACTAATGACTGAGCCATTGGCTCCTCATTAAGAAAATGACAAAGAGGCCTTTGTGCTCAGCTGGGGTCCAGTTTCCAGACCTGTCTTAGTAAGTGGGGACTAAGGCGTCAGGCGGGGAGCTGGCAGGGTGAGGAAGAAGAGCTCTGTCTCCTGGGAGAGGAGCTGCTGCTCTGGCCAGGGCAGATTAAGGTCAGGGACCTTCTGGAAAGTATTCTGCTTCCAAGGAGAGAAAAAACAGGGCTTCTTTCCCTGGCTCAGAAAACTGAGAGCCAGGCTTAGGCTCAAAGGAGGCGACCTTTGTCCTCCTTTGTCCTCCCAGTCTGTCAAACGGCTGGGGCTTACTTTCTAGGGTTAAAGTTGAAAGACCAAAGATAAGACTCTAGGGCTGGTAGCTGTGCACAGGGGAGCACAAGGGAGGTGTGACTCCCTCTCATGATAGGCTTTCATGAATGTTGCTGGAAACCAATCTCTCAGCTCCATTTGATGTCTAGTTCACTCTGTCTCCAAAGGTGTCCAGTGCCACAGTTCCTCATGTCACCACCCGTGTGCAGGTCTGGCTGGCCAGCTTTGTTCTTCAGAATTGCCTTTGGACAATTCTTGACCCTTTACACTCTTTATATACTATATATAATAAATTTATAATTTATATATAAATATTTGTTGCTATATATCATATACTTATATGTTTATAAAATATAATATATTATGTAAATACATATAAATGTGTGTGTAATTAAAACTTCAGGATGGAGAGATGACTCAACGGTTAGGAACACTGACTGTCCTTCCAGAGGACCAGGGGCTCACCTCCCAGCATCCACGTGGTACCTCACAATCACTGGTTGCAGGTAAGCTGACATCCTCTTCAGGCCTCTGAGGCATTCCATGCTAGTGATAAACAGATATGATTGCAGGAAAAGCACCCATACACATAAAATACATTTATAATGAAAACTTCATTGTAAAAAAACTTAAAAAAAAAAAAAAAGACCCAAAGTCTATGCATCTCAATGGACTTCTATAGAGTTGGAATAACCATTCTGAATCTGTGGAAGAGCAAGCCCCGAATTTTACACTTTCACTAACAATTATATCTTTATGTACTTATCATCGATGCTTGTGTGTGCACGTGACACCAAAAACATCATGAAAGAGATAAAACAAGAAAACCAATCGGCTTTCTGTTCTCCTTCCTGACTCAAGTGTCCATCACCTGGACTCCGTTCTTCCTTATCATCCATTGTTGACACATTTAGACAGTCAAAAGAATTTAAGAATCAGTTTCCTGACTATTGTGTGACTTTTAAATTTTATTTATTTATTATGCACACAGCCTAATATCCCTGCAGTGTATGCCTGCAGGCCAGAAGAGGGCACCAGATCTCATTACAGATGGTTGTGAGCCACCATGAGGTTGCTGGGAATTGAACTCGGGACCTCTGGAAGAGCAGTCAGTGCTCTTAGCATTTGTGCCATCTCTCCAGACCTAGTGTGTGATTTGAAAAAATATTAAAAGGTTACTTGCTTAGTGTGTATACGAGTCTCATGGGACAGCTAGTGGGGGTTGGTTTTCTCCTTCCACTGTGTGGGTCCCAGGGATTGAACTCAGGTCATCCATCAGATTTGGCAGCAAGCCCTGTTGAGCCCTCTCACTGTCCCTGTTCTAGGGTCTCTCTTTAAAGGCCCTCACATGTGTCTTTCTTTCTCAAGATGACTTCTCTGGGGTTGAGAAAAAGCCACAGAAATTCCAGCATTAACATGTGTACTCCATCATGCACCAAAGAGAAAAAGAATAACCCAGCATCTACCCTCCCCCTAAAATTTGTCCCATAGAGAATATGAGCTAGTGTGATTTTTCAAAAACAACATTTACTTATATTCATTTTATGTGCATGAGTGTTTTGACTGCCTACACGTCTATGCACCACACGAGTAGTGCTGAGAAAGGCCAAAAGGCATTGGATCCCTTGGAACTAGAGTTGTGGCAGACCACTATGAACCATCATGGGGATGTTGGGAATTGAACCCAGGTCCTCTGTCCTCAAGACGAGTCAGTGCTCTGAATCACCGAGTCATCTCCCTGGCCCCTTGTTGCATTTTGTTTGTTAAGGTGGGGTTTTGTGTAGACCTCCTTCCTCAGTCTCGGAGTGTGGAGAAGGCAGGTTTGCTACCATGCTGGCCTTGTTTTAAACCCATAGGTTTGGCCAGAGATGATGAATCACGCTGTCATTTCCAAGCCTTCTCTGCCATTGACTGGCAGATCACTGGGCTACCCCTCCCCCTCCACTCCTTCCCCTCTCCCACCTTCTACACATACACTAGCTTCTCGACAGCTCCTTCCCTTTCAAAGCCACCAGTCATGCCACCCCAGCCAGCAACAGGAGCCACAGGTTAGAAATGACAGGGTTACGAGACTGTGAAGTCCCAAATTCTTTTTTTTTTTTTTTTAGGATTTATTTATTTTATTTATACAAGTACACTGTAGATGTCTTCATATATACCAGAAGAGGGCATCAGATCCTATTAAAGATGGTTATGAGCCACCATGTGGTTGCTGGGAATTGAACTCAGGACCTCTGGAAGAGCAGTCTCTCAGCCACTGAGCCATCTCTCCACCCACCCCACCCCCAATTTTTGACGCCTAGAAGAAAACTGCCCAAGAAGAATTCCTGGCTGGAAATACTGAGATTGGAGACTATCATATCACAACACCTAAAATTCCTTGAACAAGGAAAATTTAAGTTCTTTCCCTAAATTTGATCCTAGCCAACTGTGCAGTATGTAAAGCAGCATTTGCCCGAGGGCACTCGGCCTACGGCTGGAGGGAGGTCTGTGAAGAAAAAGGAAGCAAAGAGACAGGAAAATCTGATCCAAAAAGCCCAAAATCCAGGGACAGGTGGCCAGGAATATGAGTCCTTCGACATTCACCAGGACAAACTTTCAGGCTGTTTAGGAGGTAATTGTGTAAACCTCCTATTTGATAAAGAAATTAAAAGTGTTGAGCACACCTTGGCAGAAAGTTGCCCATTGTTCCTGGTTAGATTTATTTGATATATAAATATACTAAGGCTTATTACTCTCAGGGTTGTCATTTCAACAAGGCCTTGGAATTTGGAAGCCTCTTGGGGCTCCGGCTCCCATTTCCCCAGGCTCTCCCAAACTAGCAGGCCTGTGTCTTTGCTTCCACCATAAATCAGGCCCCACAGGCCTGTAATTATGGGACCACGAAGGCGGGCTGAGCCCACCCTGTCCCAGGGGCTTCCTGCGCCCCACCCTTCCAGAGGGGGAGGGATGGGCAGGGAGCTGGGGGTCCCTCCTCAGGCCCCTGATTTATGGCAGTCTGTGTGAAGGAGATTTACGAGCTAAGACCCAGAGCTGAAACAAGGAGGAAGCGTGGGGAGCCAGGTGCAAGACTCTTGGTGACCGGTGTGGGTGTCCCACACCAAGTGGGTTTGTGGAAGGGGTGAAGGCTCTCAAACCTCTAGCTCCTGGTTCATGGGGCATCTTCTTCGTGCTTGGTGATTTCATAAGACATCCATTTGTGTCCTTAGATATATCACCTTTATATAATCAGATATATCATCATTTCCAGATGAAATATTACACACGGGATTGTATTACCCTGACCGAAAGTTCAGTGGTCTCTGGGAGGGGGAGGTCAGTCTCCCTTCAAATTCTGCTTCATCACACCCACAAATGCAAAGACCCAGGCTAGGACAGACACCAGCTTGGGGTAGTTCAGGGAAGGGAACAAAAGAGAACAGCCTTCAGACCCGGCAGCGGCTTACTTAGATCTTAGTCCCAAATGCTCGGTGTACTTTTTGTTTATTTTGTGTTTGGAGAGAGGGACTTTTGTAACCCAGGCTGGCCTCAGACTCGCTGTATAGCTGCAGCTAATCTCTAAACTCTGATCCTCCTGCCTCAACTACTAAATGCTGGGATATTAGGGGTGCACCACAAAGGGGTCCAGCCTTCCATGGAAGTGGCAACAACTTCCGGGTGGTCACACAACTCAAAGTGAGCAGGTGTCCGAGTGACTTGGGGTGAGGGTGGAAGAGACGGGAGGTGACTGGTAAGACACATTGAGGGACACAAATTCATGGAAACTCCTGAGAACAAAGGGCCTGAGGTCTGGGGACATCGGTTGCAGAAAGAGAACAAGAGGCCACCTAGCAGGTCTAACCAGGTCTCTTTCTCCTAGGAATGTGCCCAGCAGTCGCACTGGTGGGACATAAAGCCTGTTCCGTGCTGTCGCACTCACCTCTGCCCACTGTGGAACACACCAGCTTCTGAAAGGAGTCGTGCTGGTGTGTGCAGCAGGACTCCAAAACCCTCCTAGGCAGCCATGCTAGAAGAAATGGGCTGATCTTTGTTTACCTTCAGTACAAGAAAGAAATGCTTCCCAACTGATGTGTTTTTTAATTTCACTTTAGGAGTGTGGGTGTTTCCCTGCCTGTCTGTCTGGGCATCACGTGGCTGCCTGGTGCCTGTGGAAGCCAAAAGAGGGCATCGGGTCTTCTGACACTGGAGTTCCTGATCTGTGAAAGTCACCAAGGGAGACCTGGGAGCTGAACTCGGGAAGAACAGCTGAGTACTCTTAGCCACCGCTCAGCCTCCTCTCCAGCTCCCAAATGGTTATTTCTTTCTCCATTTATTTTAGAGGGGAGCTCATGATGTAGTGCTGGCTGCTGGCCTTGAACTTGCAGAGATCCATCCTGTCCTGCCTCCAGAGAGCTGAGATTATAGGCCTGTACAACACCTGGCCATCTTTGAGTGGATTTCAGAGTTCACCTCAGGCAATTGATTTAACCTCTCCGACCCTGATTCCTCATTTGAACAATTAGAACAATAAAACCATCTCAGGAGGATGCTCACTAGGTGAGTACTTGCTCTCTAGGTATCAGGACCAGAGTTCAATTCTCAGGTGCTTATGGGGGTGGGGCACTTCAGCAGGAAAGAGCTTGCTGCCAAGCCCAACCATCTGAGTTCAATCCCAGGGACCCAAAAGGCAGAATAGAGAACTCGCTTCCTAAATTGTTCTGAATTCCACACGAGTGCACGTCGTAGTTTGTGTATGTGCACTCCCCCACATGTACACATTAATTAAATGTAATGAAAAGCAAATTAGAAAGAAGAGCTGCGTGTGGCTATGCATGTCTATAACCCCAACATAGGCAAGGCAGAGACAAACGGTTTTGGAGTGCTCATAGACCAGCTAGCCTAGACAAAATCATGAGCCTCCAGTTCAGTGAGAGAGCCCATCTCAAGATGGTGAGGTTGAAGAGGGCAATAGAGGAAAACAGATGATATTCTGCTCCAGTTTCTACATGCCCATGCATAGCATGTGCACCAGCAAACTCACATAGTATGTGACACACACACACACACCACACCACACAAGGTACACATACAGCCTGCACTCACAAAGCGTGTGACACACTACACAAGGCATACATATAGCCTGCAGTCACAAAGCATGTCACACACACACACCCCACAAGGCATACATACAGCCTGCAGTCACAAAGCATGTCACACACACACACACATAACACACCATACCACACAAAGCACACAGAGAGACAAAGAAAAGTCAGGTGGCTCAAAAACAGCATAAGTAAAAATAAAACTAAATCTTAGATAAATAAGCAAGAGGCAGAGGAAATGTCTGACTCTGTGCACCACTTGACCCCTGGTCTTAATGCACATGCGTACATTTACATGAGCACACCCATCCATGAACATATGTATACACGTAAAAATAAGCAAGCCCTTCCATCCCCTTAGTATGCAATTTTGCTTTGTCCTATCTTCAAGTGTTTTCCTTCATCTTTTATTTTACATATATGGGCATTTTGTGTGTCCTTGGTATATAGTTTATTAATTGTGAAAAAGCAGGGGCTGGAGAGATAGCTAAGTGGTTCAGAGACCTGGCTGCTCTTCCAGAGGACCTGGATTTGATTTCCAGCACCCACGTGGTGGCTCACAACTGTCTGCAACTCTAGTTTCAGGGGATTTAACACCCTCTTCTGACCTCTGTGAGTAGTAGGCATGAACCTGGTTCACAGACATACATGTAGGGAAAACACTCATACACATAAAATAATAAATACATGTATTTTAAAGAAATTAAATGTAAAAAATCAATTATGTACTAAGAAATTATTTTAAAATAATTTTCTTTACAAACGTTTGAAGTGTATACTTCTATATAATTATATACTCAAGATTGGATACAATTTTCTAGAAAGGTGGTGAGTGGAAAAAATCGAGACGTGCACATGGGGGTGGGGGTGGGGTGCGGTGTTTGGGACTGGGGCTTGCTACATAGTCTGAAACTTGGTATATAGACCAGGCTGATCTCCAATTCACAGAGATCCACATGCTTCTGCCTCCGTAGTCCTGAAGTTGAAAGCATGCACCACCGTACCTATCTGAGTGGAAAGATTTTAAACGCTCATGCACTGGATGAAGTGTTCAAGTGTTTAATTCCCAAGAGGACCAGGAAACATCCTGCACGCCCCCACTACCCACTCTGCCCAGCCTGTGGTCCACAAAGGCTAGCAACCCCACTCCCGACTCGTTCTCTGGGTCTGTCTGTTTCTCCACAGATGTTCCAACATCTATACTTCGCAGTTAACTGCTTGCAATCAGGACTACAAAGGAGCTTGGTGGCACAGCACTTTGATGGGGGCCGGAGGTTGTAAGCTGCATGGGGCGGGGGCAGGGAGGGAGGGAGGGAGAGAGAGAGGTAGGGAGTGAGAAAGAGACATTTTAGCCCCGGAGGCAAGTAGACAGACCCCACCCAGCAACATCTAAAACTCAGAAGACTCCGTTGGTGTGACTTAGCCATATATTCAGAGGATCTGCACCAAACAGACAAGTCCTGTGCTTTGTGGACTGCTCCTGGGTGTAGGGAGGAAGCACAAAATAGGATCTAAGCACGAGTCACTTCTTTCTTTTCGGAGCTGTCATTTGGGTTGATTCTCGCCCTTTAAACATGGATAACTCAGAAAACTTCCTACTCCTAAGATCCAAAGCTCTGGATCTTTGAAAAAGAGTACCTTGGAGAGGCAGAAGAAAATATAAGTGGTTTGCTTGCGTCCTCTGCTGGTCACGATGTGGAATTTTAAGGAGATGGACAGTTTATGGGCAAACGGGCTTTGGGGCTTTCGGCTTTCTCCGAGGTTACAGCAAACGCACAAGTTTATTGTCACAAGTCACCTAGCTCCTGCGCTACGGTGAGGGGCTCCTCCAGTTCCTCATACAAGCCCTCCCTTCCCAGTATGTTTAAATGGTTTTTTTTGTGTGTGGGGGGGTGTGGTTTGGGGTTTTATTACCCACTTTTACTTATTGTGTGTGGATGCATATGTGTGTGAAAGAATGCCACAGTGCATATGTAAAGGTCAGAGAATTGGTAGGAATTAGTTCTTTCTCCATCATGGCAGTACTAGGGATCAAACTCAGTTCATCTGGCTTTCAAGCAAGTGCCTCTACCCCTGAGCCATCTTCCTGTTTGATTGTGGTGTAGTTAGTTACCCACGAGGGAATGAATACACGGGGAGGAGTCAGATACCAGGGAAAGGCCATCAATACCAAGAATTGAGCTCAGGACCTCTGGAAGATCAACCAGTGTTCTTAACCACTGAGCCATCTCTTTAGTCTCTACCCTTTTATTTTAAGGTGGTTGTAAAGAATGAACCCCAAGCCTTAAGTAGAGTAGGAAAATACTGTACCACTACATTCCCAGCCTCTGCAGTATAGTTTGCATATTTAATATCAGACTAAGTAATGTGGCTCACAACTGTAATCCCAGGAGTCCAGTAATCCAGAGGTGGAGGCAGGAAGATTTTGAAACTAAGCTATATGACAAGAAACTACTCTCAGAAGAGCAAAATAACCAAGCAAACAGAAAAGGTGAATACTGAGAGCTGTGTATGGTGATGCACCCTTGTAATCCCATCACTCAGGAGGCTGAAGCAGGAGAACCACAAGTTCAAAACCACGCTGGGCCACACACAGAGTTCCAGGTCAGTCTAAGCTTTATAGCAAGTGAGGGGGGAGGGGGGGAAGACAGAGAAGAAGAGAGCTCAGCAGTTAAAAGCCCTTGCCGCTCTTCCAGAGGGGACCTGGGTTTGATTCTCAGCACCCACAAGGCAGCTCACAACCATCTGCAACTTCAGCTCCAGGGCTTCTAATGCCTTCTTTTGGCCCCTTTGGATACCAGGCTCAGACATATAAGCAGGCAAAACAGCCACACACTTTAAACTGAAGGAGGAGGAGGAAGAGAATGCTACAGATGCATCAGTTAGGGTTTGAGTAAAGGGGCTTTCACATTAATCCCAGCTGGGAGGATCATGTGCCGAGATCAGTTTGGGTTACATAGGGAGACCCTGTCTCAAAAAACAAACAAACAAAGTAAATTTAAAATAAATTCCTAAAACACATGTAAAATCCTTAGAAGTGTACAGGATAAACGCCATTGCACAGTGATCTCCAAAAGAATGTTGAGTGATATGACAAGCTGCGGGGAAATATGTAAAGTAGCCTACAGTCTGTGAAAACCTGAGACAGGAGCTTATCCCTTTCCGAGAGGAGAAGCCCCACTCCACCCCATCCCCCACCCCCAGCCTTTGTCTTGCATCCCCAGCTTGTGCTGCTTCTAGAAGGAACAGTTACTATGTAACTTCTTCCCCCTGGACCTAGAATGCAACAGTAACAATAACATAGGCAATATTTCCTTGGTTCCCACAGGGATTCACATCTGATGCTGAGCTCTTTGCACAGGTGCAGCTACCATTGCCCTAATTTACTGATGGGAGAAAGGAGGCACGGAGGGGTTTAGAGCTAGCCAGGATGTAGTGGAGCTGGGATTGAAACGCAGACACTCAGACTTTTCTACTCCTTTACCCGGAGGACTGTCCTACTCACTCACGCTACTTGTTTTTGTTCTTTGTAAATATTTTTCTTGGACAGTTTGAAGAAGGCAGACATGTACCTCTCCTCCCAATTTCACTGGGACTATCCGAGAACAAAGACGTCGTATACAACCCTAGTAAGGGCTGTTGGATGATGGTGTTCTTTGATCTACGGGACACAGTCCATTTTCATAGTTGTGCCTTGATATCTTGAATGTGTGCCCTTCCGTGTGGTTGCCTTGTGCTTTTCATCCCTTTAATTGGAGACCAATTTTGTTAGCTTTTTTTTTTTTTTTTTTTTGCTTTTGCCACAAACCATCCTCTCTCTGCCCCACTGTGACATCAAATCTACTCAAGAACCATTATAAGGGGCAGAAGAGATGGCTAAGCAGGTAAGAGCACTGGCTGCTCTCACAGAACACCAAGGCTCCGTTCCTAGAATCCATGTGGTGACTCACACTCATCCTTAACTCCAGATGCAGAGGATCCAGTGCCTTCTGACCCCCAGGTACACCAGGCTTGCATGGGATACAGGTACATACATGCAGGCAGAACACTCAAATGTGTATATGTCTAAAAAATAAGCATATAAATAAAAATTTTAAAACATGAATCTAAAAAAATTTTTTTAAAAGAAAATATGATAGGGTCAGCAAAATGGTGCACAGAGAAAGGCGCTAGCCGTCAAGCCTGACATCCTGAACCAACATGGTGGAAAGAAAGAACTTCATCCTGCAAAGTGTCCTTTGAACTCCAAATGTGTGCCGTGGCACATGCATGCACACACTCAGAGAGAGAGAGAGAGAGAGAGAGAGAGAGAGAGAGAGAGACAGAGACAGAGACAGAGACAGAGAGAGACAAAAAGAGAAAGAGAAGGGGCTGGAGAGATGGCTCAGTGGTTAAGAGCACCGACTGCTCTTCCAGAGGACCTGAGTTCAATTCCCACCATCCACATGGTGGCTCACAACCATCTGTAATAGGTAGGATCTGATGACCTTTTCTAGTGTGTCTGAAGACAGCAACAGTGTACCCATATACATAAACTAAATAAATAAATCTTTAGAGAGAAAGAACAAGAAGAACAAACTCAGAAAAGAAAGAAAAGCCAGTAGTGAGACATGCCTGTAATCCCAGATATTCAGATATTCAGGAGGCTAAGGCATAATTTCCAGATCAAGGCCAGCCTGGGCTACATAGAGAGATTGTGGTTTTTTTTTTTTTTAAAGAAAAAAAAAAAAAGTCAGGTCAGGTATAGTGGTGCATACCTTTAATCTGGAGATGGCTTGACTCGGTCATTGAAGTGCTTGCTATACCAGAGAGGTCCTGTCTTCAACTGCCAGAACCAATTTAATAAAATTGGCCCATACTTGTAGTTTCAGCTTTGGGAAGGCAGAGGCAGGCAGATCTCTGTAGATTTAAGGCCAGTCTACTCTGCACATTGAGTTCCAGGCCAGCCAGGGCTACACAGTGAGAGCCTGTCTTTAAAAAACGGAGGGGGGGGAGGCAGAAAAAATTGCTATCCAGAGAGAAAAGACTAATGGTGAGCAAGGGAAAGTTTGGGGTTTGGGTTTGTTTTAATTAGTTTGGGCACTCACTCTGTACCCCAGGCTGACTTTGAACTTGTGACAATCCTCCTTCTTTCGCCTCCCAAGTTCTGGAATTGCAGACTTAGGGTTTTGTATCTTGGGTTTGGTTTGTGGTATCTGGTGTTGGGGTTTAAACATCCTGCCAAATGCTGTCTTAGCTTACACGTATACCCTGTGCCGACAGCTCCTCAAGCGAGGTTTTGACTACCTGAAGGTGCATGGCATTTGGGAGAAACTGCAACATCTCTTACACAGCTCTGTGTGTGCCCAGGGCCCAGGGTCACGAAGTCTCCAACACCTATGCTCAACGGCATTGCTGTGAGAAGAGTCCAAAACCCAAGAGAGGGGTGTGGCAGGGCCAGACTGGGCAATATAATAGGACCATATTTCAAAAACAAAACGAAACCCCTCACAGTGTATCAGAGAAATTTTCTGGCTCTGCAGAATCAGATGTTTCCTGGTCCTCAGAAGGCTGAAAAGATACACCATAAAGCAAACGCTGTCAACATGACCTTCTTCTCACTGGACACAGGACAATGAGAAATTGTCCCTAGGACCCCAAGGGCTAAAAACATTTTCTTCTGCCCCTCTTTCCTACTGATAAAAAGAATGCTCTTTTTCCAGTTTTGTTTATTTCGTTTAAGATACACGATCCTGTATTCCACACTAGTTTCAAACTCACCATGTAACTGAGGATGACCTTGAATTTCTGACCCCTCTGCCTTCAGAGCACTGGCTAATTTATGGGGTTTTTATTTGTGGGCTTTTTGTTTGTTTGTTTGTTTTGTGGTGCTGGTGGGGGATTGTGAGGATTTTTGTTGTTGTTGTTTGGTTGGTTGGTTTTCCAACCAGACATAATTTCTCTGTGTAGCCTTGGCTGTCCTTGAACTCAGAGATCTGCTGCCTCTACCTCCAGAGTGCTGGAATTAAAGGCGTGTACCACAAGCCTGGTTGTGTGTGTGTGGCAGGAGGTGGGGGGCATGCTCCTGTCATGGCATAATTGTGGAAGCCAGAGACAACTTTGTAAAGTTGGTTCTGTCCTTCCACCTTTATGTAGTCACTGGGACCGAACTCAACTTGAGTGGTGGTTTAGTTAGGGTTTCCATTGCTGTGAAGAGACACCATGACCATGGCAACTCTTATAAGGGTAAACATTGAATTGGGGCTGGCTCACAGGTTCAGAGGTTTTAGTCTATTGTCATCATAGCAGGAAGCATGGCAGCATGCAGGCAGACATGGTGCTTGGAAGGAGCCAAATTTTCTACATCTTGATCTGAAGGTAGCCAGGAGAGGACTACTGTGTCTCACACTGGGCAGAGCTTGAACATATATATTACCTCAAAGTCCTGCTTCCATAGTGACACCTCCCCTAACAAGGCCACACCTCCTCCAACAAGGCCACACCTCCTCCAACAAGGCCACACCTCCTCCAACAAGGCCACACCTCCCCCAACAAGGCCACACCTCCCCCAGGAAGGCCACACCTCCTCTAATAAGGCCACACCTCCCCCAGGAAGGCCACACCTCCTCTAATAAGGCCACACCTCCCCCAGGAAGGCCACACCTCACCCAACAAGGACATACCTTCTCCAACAAGGCCACACCTCCCCCCACGAGGCCACACCTCCCCCAACAAGGACACACCTCCCAACAGTGCCACTTCCTGGACCATGCATATTGAAACCATCAGAAGAGGCAAGAATTTTTTACCATGAAGCCATCTCACCAGCCCTATTTTTGGTTTTTCAAGGCACAGAGAGACTTATGCAGCTCTACATTTACCTCCATCTCCTGAGCCTGCCCAATGTGTCAGCATTGCTAGACCTCTAAACTTTTTTCCATTTTAAAAAATCATGTTTTATTTGTGTGTGTGTGTGTGTGTGTGTGTGTGTGCCACAAGTGTGCTGCTGCTCCTGGAGGTGCAAGAAGGCATCAAATCCCCTGGAGGTGGAGTTACAGCAGTTGTGAGTCCCCTAGTGTATGTCCTAGGAACTAAATTCAGGTCCCCAATAAATGCTCTTGATCACTGAGCCATCTCCACAGCCCCATAAACCTCTTTTCTTTATAAAGCAAGCCCGTCTCAGGTATTTCATTACAATGATGAAAGTCTAACACAGGCCTGGGTCTCAGGATCACAGTCTTCACAGCTACAGAGCAGATATACACCAGAGTGAAGTGAGACTGTGTGCATCCCCTCAGAAATTAACAGCTTTGCAAGGAGGATTCAGAGGTCCACCAACCTGCCTCTTCGTCAGGAGTGCTAGGTCTGGTCCACCGCCCAATAGGCTAGTGTTCTTCCTGAACCCCACATATGAACGGAGGTAACCATTCAAGCTATGATCCTGGGGATAGGAATACAACTGTCCTAGTTGGCTTTCTTTGTCATCTTGACACGGTCTTAACTTGACACAGAGTCATTTAAGAACTGTGTAAGAATGTTTTGTTATTAATTGATGCAGGAAGGGGGTGGAGATGGGGAGATGGCTCATCGGTTAAGAACAGTGACTGCTCTACCAGAGGTCCCGAGTTCAATTCCCAGAAACCATACGGTGGCTCACAACCATCTGTAATGGGCATCTGATGTCTTCTTCTGTTGTGTCTGAAGAGAGTGACAGTGTACCCACATACATGAAATAAGTAAATTTTATTTCTTATTGCGGGCAGCACTATCTCTAGGCCGGTGGTCCTATACAAAAAAGCTAACTAGGCATGAGCCTGCAAATCAGCCAACTAGGAAGCAGCATCTGTCATGGTTCCTGATGTACTTTCTTGGGCCATGAGTTCAAATCCTTGTCAGAGGTAGTATTTCATGGATTAGCAAACAGTCCTCACTTCGGGTTCTTCTTGCCTTGACTTCCCTCAACAGAGGACTTGTGACCGGGATATACAAGATGAAATAAGCCCGTGCGTTGCTTTTGGTCAGAGAGTTTTATCACGGGAACAGAAAAAAACCCAGCACAACAGTGTAACACTTGGCAACTGCCCCACTGAGCCTGCACACTGCTCCCAAAGCCTTGTATCCTTCGGGGTCTCACCTAGCAGTTCCTGCCTCAGCCACACGAGAGAGCCTTTGCCACTCTCTGCTACCTTCAGCTTCCCCGGTCCGCTTCTTGGGTCTCCTGAAAGGGGGCCAGCCTTTGAGGCTCTCCTGGGACGCAGAATGAGTTCCCACTGAGCCCTGGGTGGCACAGGAGACTGGCGTGAGCTTGGGCAGCGGGGGAGGTTCCAGAACACAAGACTATTTTTAACCTGGCACAGATGCCCTATTCCCAACTGAGGGAGGGGGCGGGGTAGGTGGGAAGCAATCTTGCCTTCACGAATTACTATTCTATTAACCACTTAGGACGCTGGATACGATGGGCATCACCTGGTTTTGTGGCTAGTTTTCCTTGCCACTACTCCTTCCTGCTTCTTACTTCTCAAGCGACACTCTCCCTGCAGAGGGCAGAGAAGGAAAGGGGAGAAAACGGAATTGACCAAATGACGGCGAATAAGGGCGAGGAAGGGGTGAACATTCAGTCTTGTGCTATCAGCAGTGGGAGTGGGTCCAAAAAACCACTTAGCCCCTTAAATTGCTCACTTATCCTCTCTATAGAGAGCTTGCTCGAAATGGCTTGGAAAGCCATTGCAGCTAATCAAAGGCAGCTGGAAGAGGGCCAGGCTGGACCCGGCAGGGGTCTGAATTGAGCCTGGATCCATTATCACTACCTAGACCAACATTTTAGTAGTGGGTTTCCGTCTGATTTCAGAGTGAGATGATTAGGTCATTATTTGTTAAATTATACCTTTTAATTAGTGGATCTATTAAAAATGAAAAGCCCGAGAGGCTCACATGCCTCTGGGTTTTTTGTTTGGGATTTATAATTATCACTGTTTAGAAAAGATTAGTGGGGGGCGTTAAAGCCTTTAAGAAAACCCTGTGAACAGAGACGCCGATAAGCAAGATACAGACCTTGCTGTTGCAGCTGCCCACGTCATTGCCCGCTTCTCGTTACTGCAGAATATGGAGGTGAAGGGGGCCTATGTCCACAGCAGCTGTCAGCATGATGGAGGGCCTGGGTTCCATCCCCAACACCCGAATAATAAATCAAGGAAAAGATGATTGGGCTTGCCTATGGCTTAGCATTAGAACATTTGCCACGTGAGTCCTGAGGTCCATCCCCAGCACTATGCAAAGTCTGTGAACTATCACGATCATTGTGTGTGTGTGTGTCTGTCTGTCTCTCTCTCTCTCTCTCTCTCTTTCTCTATCTATCTATCTATCTATCTATCTATCATCTATCTATCTATCTATCTATCATCTATCTATCTATCTATCTATCTATCTATCTATCTATCTATCTAAGTGTTGGGGATGGAACCAGAGCCTTGCGAATGTCCATAAACACTACGGACTGACCCTCAAACCAGTTAGTTCAGTATTTTTCCAAAGAGTGGGTCCATTACTACTGGGACTGAGGCACTAAAGGAGATCACGATTTTTGGCCAGTGCAGAGTTTTAACCTATCACTCTTTCCTTATAAGTTTTGAGTTCTTGGGCAATAGGGAAGTTGCAGGTGGTTAGGGAAGCGAGACACTGGACCTGACTGTGTAGACTTAAGCCTTTGGAGAGTTAGATTTGTCTTTGGGAGGAACCAGTAGGAATAATATGTCGATGCTGTTTGGATTTGAGTTTCCTTCCTGTTGCTCTCCTCCCTAGCTTTACAGACTCTGCTGGGTGCAGAACGGCCTTGGTCCAGCAGAGGACGCGCCACCCCCGGTTTTAGATGCTCTCCCCTCCAGAATAACACAGGGCACCATCTGTGAGGGCCCAGCAGCCTGGCTCTCTTCTCCCGCTGTGTCTCTGATAACAGCAAGAAAGCCGATCACAATCTCTGCGCACCTTTAGCTTCAGACCATCAGAGGCCGCCAAGGCACACGCCCCTGCCTTTTCACCTTTCTACTTAAAAGCAGATCCTCGCTGCTCGCTGCACCAGGGCCATCTAAACACTTCCAGGTCTGAAAGCCTTCCTTCCAGTTGCTCTGTGCTCTGCAGACCCCACTGACAGCAGGCGATGAGCTCTTGTCCACTGTCCCTCCTCCAACCTCCCTTAGGCTTCATTACCATATCCTGTCACAAACTCCGAGGGCCTGCAGCCACTAGGGACAATCTTCTGTCCTCTGTCTCCAGCAATCAGCACAGTGTCTGATACAGACACCCCAGAAATACTCAATGAACAAACCAGTGCAGGCATGTAACTCATATAAATCCAAGTTTTGGCTCTTTTTTTTTTTTTTTTTTTTTAATGCACCGAGCAAGTTCTCTGTAGCAAGCACCGGGGAAACAGACATAAAAGGCACAGTTCCTGTCCTCACAGAGACTGTAATCAGTAGAAGGCAGACAAGAATCTGAGCAACTTAAATTTCCAGCTTCCTCTGGCTCGATAGTTAACTTCACATCCATCACACAGGAAGGTTGCTGGATGGCTGGACTAACACCCCCCTCCCCTGCCCCTGAAATTCAACCACAGAACTTGACTCCTAACCTTTCCTTGACTCCCAACCTTTCCTCGGGTTCTATTACTTTGAAGCCCCAGCTTACACACTACAACTGATCCTTCCTACGAAACCAGACCATTGTGCCAAGGTTATGCCCATTGTACATCAGGGTTTGTCTGAGTTGAGTTGCCTCACAAGGGGAAGTGAGAAAACAGCCCACTGACCGGAAGTTTGTGTTCTAAAGGGGGTGGGGCTTTTGGAGTTGGTGGTAATTGTAGTTTATACGGTTTGGTTGAGACAGGGCCTCACACTATATTCCAGAATGGCGTTGAATTCATAACAATCCTCCTGCCTGAGTTTCTCAAGTGGCCACACTTGAGAAAACACACTCGGCTTGTTGTTTTGACGTTGCAGAATCTGAGTGTAGGCCTGGCACTTGCTTTCCACGCTTTCATCTTTACACATAACAACTGCTTATAGGAATGGTGGAGAGAGGTGGCCCCTGTGACAGCCAACAGCATAGATGGAGCCCGCAGACAGGCACTGCTTTCAGATAAGCAAATGTCAGATTCTACAGATGAGCTTTGGGATGGGAGAAGGGCCATCGCTGTGGCCCGAGGCAACTCATTCATTTCTAGAACAGAGAACACGTTCTGGAAATGACTTTATGCAAAACCGTGGCTTCTGAAAAGGGCTGGAGCAAGAAATGAATCAAAGAAAAGGCTACTGTGGTTTGGTCCCCCTTCACTTTTGCAGCAACAGGACCAATAATTTGATCTTAACGATTTCAGAGTATTGAAATTTTACCCCAACTAAATGCTTTGCTTTTGTGGTTGGCATTGTTTTTTAGCTACATACCAGCTACAGCTGTGTGCACTGGTGTGAATCAAATACTATCTGTCATTTGGATTCTGTGTCTCCCTCCATAGCCCCCAGCCAGGGTCCCAAGGAACACAATTAAACCGCTCACTGGATGGTTCACAGAGCAATTCTATCAAACCTTTGAAAAGAATGTAACAGGAAGAATTGCTTAAAATGTTACAGATTGCAGAGGAGAGAACACCTGAGCACAGGCCTGATCCCAAACTCAGTAATGACTTCCAACACAGTGACTGTCACTCAACTCACTAATTAATAGCACTGTAAAAAAAAAAAAGCGCAAATGAACCCTCAATGCATGCTATAACACAGAATATTATAATTAGCTTATGGTCCTTATATAGCATTTATCCCAGGAACTCAAGAATGGTTCATCGCAGTGAACTCTACTGCCATCACTTGCACCATGGCATAGGTGCAGGAGTGCACGCACATGCGTGCTCATGCGCGCGCTCGCGCGTACACACACACACACACACACACACACACACACACACACGGTAACAACAAACCCAAGGTGATGCTGAATGAAAAGCAGAGGTAATACACAGAGCAGGAAATTTGGAACTGGAGGTAATCACATTAGTGAATAACCACGGTCTCAGAAAGACAATGTTTTCTCTCATTTGTATTTTTGAAAGCTGTATATAGTTACATCAAATCATGTTATAAATAATGTGGAGGCTGAAGTGACACTGTCTGGGGGGTGGGGACTAAAGAAGGAAGGAAACGGGACACAAAAAGGGAGGGTACTAGAGAGCAGTGACACAGCTCAATGCACAGTAAATACCTGTATAAATTTTAAAATCACAATAAAAGAAAGGGGGATGGGCTGGAGAGATGGCCCAGTGGTCAAGAGCACTGGCTGCTCTTCCAGAGGTCCTGAGTTCAAATCCCAGCAACCACATGGTGGCTCACAACCATCTGTAATGGGATCTGATGCCCTCTTCTGTGTGTCTGAAGACAGCTACAGTGTACTTATATAGAATAAATAAATAAATCTTTTTAAAAAGGGAGGGAGGGAAGAGGCTGGAGAGATGGCTCAGTAGTTAGAGCTCTTGCTGCTCTTTCAGAGAACCAGATTCCGTTCCCAGCACCCACATCAGGTGGTAACAACTCCCTGCAACTCAAGCTCCAGGGAATCTGGTGCCCTCTCTTGGCTTCCACAGGCACCCACACACATGTGAACACAACACAGAGAAATAACACACACACACACACACACACATAAATCAATAAATAATAAAATCCTTTTTAAAATGAGAAGTGGACATGGTAGCTCCCACCTTTAATATCAGCACTTGGAAGGACTGAAACAAAGGACTTTGTGTGACTCTGAGACCATACTGGTCTACAGTGAGCTCTAGGACAGCTGAGACTGAATAGGGGGACTTCGGTGGTTTGAATGAGCGCACAGGGAGTGACAATATTGGGAGGTGTGGCCTTGTTGGAATGGGTGTGGCCTTGTTGGAGTAGGTGTGGCCTTATTGGAGTAGGTGTGGCCTTGTTGGAGTAGGTGTGGCCCTGTTGGAGTAAGGGTGGCCTTGTTGGAGGAAATGTCACTGGAGAACGGCTTGGTTTCAGAGCTCTAGCCAGGTCCAGTCTGGCATTCTCTTCCCGTGCCTGCTGATCCATCCACATGTAGAACTCTCAGCTCCTTCTCCAGCACCACGCCTGCCTGCATGCCACCATGCTTCCTGCTATGACGTCATGCTTCCTGCTATGATGATAAGGGACTAAACCTCGGAAACTCTGAGCCAGCCCCAGTTAAATGCATTCCTTTGTATGCTATGGTCAGGGTGCTTCTTCACAGCGGTAGAAACCCTACCTAAGCCAGCCCCCACAGGATCATGTACATGAACCTTTGGTTCCCAGTTGGTAGATGACGTATTGGTGGAGAAGGTGTGTGACCAGGGGTGGGCTTTGGGATTTCAGAAGCCCATGCCAGGCTCAGTCTTTCTCTACGGCCTGCAGATCAGGAGGTAAGCTCCTAACTACTGCCCCAGTACAGTGCCCGCCTGCTGTCATGCTTCCCACCAGAAGATCAGGGACTAATCCTCTGAAACTGTGAGCAACACTCCAAACCCCCCTCCAATTAAACACTTTCTTCTGTAAGCTTCGATGGTCATGGTGTTTTCCATGATAATAGAACAGTAACCAAGACAGACAGCCTGTCTCAAAAATGTAAAACAACATTTTTTTTAAAAAAGGAGGGCTGAAAGCCATAACATGTGTGTACATTTAAAAACCCCTAGAAGTATAAGCTACTAACAGAGCTGAGGCAGCCAGGCTGAGTGGAGTGCGAACAGCGATTTTTATGGCACACTTTGTGTGGCGTTTGAGCCCTGTGGGTGTCTTATATTTTGCAGCTGCAGGCTGCGACCCTGGGTGTCATAGTGCAGTATTCTTACCTGCTTTTAAAGCAACAGACGGACCATGAACCCTGTTTCCCAGCAACCATAAGGAACTTCCCTGACACAGGCTCTCATCTAGACAAAGGCATTGAGGCATTGATTAGGTTTTTTTTTTTTTTTTTTTTTTTTTTTTTTTTAATCACCAATTGAGCTCACTGGCTCCAGATTTATGACAGAAAATGGAACTTATCGGTCTCTCTTAACTATTGTCTCTAAACTTAACTTTTTTTTTTTTTTTTTTTTTTTTGCCGGTGTACTAGCATATACCTTTAATCCCAGCACTTGAGAGGCAGAAGCAGAGGGATCTCCGTGAGTTTGAGGCCAGCCTGGTTTACAAAGCAAGTCCAAACAGACATAATATGCAGTCACTGATAATTGGATACTAACCCCAGAAAGCTCTGAACAATCCAGAAACAACTCACAGACTGTGTGAAGTTCAAGAAAAGAAAAAAGAAAAGAAAAGAAAAAACCATTATGCTTAATCCTTACACACCAAGAAAACTTTGACTAATTCCGGGTTACATCCTGTTTTACAAGTACTTTATGCTCATTGTAACTAGTAAAATCTTAATGCACACTATCAAACCTTTAAAAAAAAAAAAGCCAAGCACTGACAAAAATGTATTCGTATACTTTTATGCAAAAATGCTTAAAATTTGTACTTTAATCTTTGTTTTTTAAAATAAAGTTGTTCAATTAAAAAAAGATGTTTTGTGGTTAAAAAACAAACAAACAAACAAAAAAACCAAAGCAAGTCCAGAACATCCAGAGCTCTGTTACACAGAGAAACCCTGACTCAAGTTGGGATCTTATTACATAACCTTGACTGGTCTGAAGCTCACTATGTAGACTAGATTGGCCTGAAACTTACAGGGATCCTCCTGCCTCTGCCTTCTGAGTGCTGAGTTTAAAGGCATGTGCTATTCTGCATCATGGCTTTAAAATTTTTTAAATTGTAGCAAAGCATGCGTAGAGGCTGGGGGATGCCGCTCAGCTTAGAGAATGCTTACCTAGGATGCATGAAGCCAAGTTTAATCCTTAGCACTCAATAAAACCAGGCCCAATAGCGTGTGTCTGCAATCCCACCACCTGCGAGTTGGAAACCAGAGGGTTATGAATTCAAGGCCAGCCTAATCTATATAGTGAATGCTAAGAAAAGTTATTTACTGAGAACAGTCCAAAAAAAAAAAAAAAAAAAAAAAAAAAAGACACACAGACATACACTCTATCACTGAGCTCACCATTAACCCTTTTTAAACCTACAACCTTTGGGAGGCAGAGGCAGAAGGATCTTGGAGTTTGAGTTTGAGACCAGCCTAGTCTACTGGACAGGCAGGGCGCCACAGAGGAAGACTGCCTTGGGGATGGGGTGGGGAAAGTACATTCAAGATTCTATCCAGTCATTACCCTTTGTCATAGATCCCACTCTGAAGCTCTAACTCTTTCAACAGCAGCCCTTTCCCTCCTACCCACCCTCTGGCCATTTAGGTCCTAGTAACCATCATTTCTAAAAAAAAAAAAAATAGGCGTGTTCATTCTAGGCGGCCCATGAAGGCGGGAATCACACGATGTCTGCTCTTTGTGTCTGACACATTTCACTTAATGGTATTCCAAAGGCTCATCCACAGCACAGCACACACCAGAGGCCTGCACCTTGTGGCCAAGCAGTAATCCACTGAGTAGCTGTATCCTATTTTTTTTATCCATTCATCTTTCGACCGGCATTTGGATTGTCTCCACTGAGTGAACGATGCTGCTGTGAATACCGATTCACACTTGTGCAAGGACCTGCTTGACTTCCAACTTTTTAGGAGAGGTGTCTTTGAGAGTACAAATGGCCTCCATGGTCACTGCACACATGTGCATGTGGTACACACAGATACACACAGGCAGAAAAACGAATCCAACATATAAAATAAGTGAAAAAGTCCTTTCAGTAAACAAATCTTTCTTAAAAACTCATTGTAAGATAGGCGTGGTGACACACACCTCTAACTGCAGAACTTGAGAGGCAGAAGCAAGTGGGTCTCTGCGAGTTCAAGGCCAGCCTGGTCTACATAGAGAGACCCAGGATCTCAGGGCTACATAGAGATACTCTGTCTTTGAGGAAAAACAAAGAACGGCAGCCTAATGGCATGGGCTTTAATATTTCATTGTTCCTTTGTTTCTACAAGCAAGCCTGTGTGTTTGTATTTCATGTTAGTCTCCAACCCCAGGCTCAAGCCACCTGACACCCACCCCTTTCCCGGCTGGCACAGGAAGAACAGATGGCATACTGTGTCCACCTGTCAGTAAGTAAACGGTATGCAGAACCGTGTGCCTAATGTCATGGGGTTGGTTACCTTTGGCACCTTGCAAAATTGGCCTGTGGCGACACCAATATGGCTGTTTGCTAAGCACTCTAGAAAGAACTGCAAGCTCAGTCATTTGCTGTTTCTTCTGATCTCTGAGAGGGGTTTTAGGAAGGTCACTGGCACCGCCATCCTGAAAGAGCAAAAGGCTCACTCTTTCCATCTCCTCACTGTCATCACTTGGGGCATTGAGCATGGCTGTTTCCACGCTGCCTCCTCTAACCCTTTGTACAATGGGTGGTTCTTACATCCCCACTTTCAGTCATGCCAGGCTGTCAAAGAAATGCCTGTTAGCTGCATACATGGATGTTCCACATTCGCCATGGATGCAGCTTTCGAGTGGCAGGCACATGGTAGAGTAGGAGTCACTAGAGCATCAAGAGCTAGCACAAGGATGTTAAAAAAAACCATCGTAGTTTTTCATTCATACGTTTTATTATTTGAAATTTTTAAATATTTATCTATTTGTGTGTATGTGTGTGGGGACATACACATATCACCACACATGCATGAAGGTCAGAGGACACTTTTCGAGAACCAGTTCTCTCCTTCTACTGTGTGGGCTGCAGGAATGGAACTCAGGTCTTTAGTCCTGGTGGCAAGCACTGAGCCATCTCACTGGCCTTAGATGTTTTAGTTTACCATCCACCTCTTCCTTTGCAACAGCACCCTGATTTCTCAAGGAGGAAATTAACTTTCCCAGATAATGTGTCGTGCAGTAGAGGCAGAGCTAACCCAATGATCCACAGCCTGATATTGATTAATCCAAGACAGTGTCTTACCCTTTGACTGTGGTGACTGGTTTTTAAATGACACTTGCGGGGCTGGAGAGATGGCTCCGTGGTTAATGCCAAGGACAGGAGATAGGTTTGGTTCCCAGCTCTAGGGAATCTGACACTTTTGGCCTCACTAGGCAGTGTCATTCACATGCCATAACAACTCACACACACCGTTGTTGTTGTTGTTGTTGTTTAATTATTTATATTTAATCTTTTGGGGGGAGTCTCACTGCAGAGTCTATGCTGACCTTGAACTCCTGACAGACCTTTTGCTTTAGCTTCCTAAGCACTAGGATTACAGGTGGACCCATCACACCTAGCTTCCAAGCCATAGAAATATATTTTTAAGTAAAAGAAAAGAAGAAAGAAAGGAAGAAAGAAAGAAAGAAAGGAAGGAAGGAAGGAAGGAAGGAAGGAAAGAAGAGAGAACAAGAGAGAAAAAAAGAAGGAAAAGGAAAAAATAAAAGAGTAGACTGAAGAGATGGCTCAGCAGTTAAGATCACTGACTGCTCTTCCAGAGGTCCTGAGTTCAAATCCCAGCAACCACATGGTGGTTCACAACCATCTGTAATGGGATCTGATGCCCTCTTCTGGTGTGTCTGAAGACAGCTACAGTGTACTCATATGTATAAAATAAATAAAGAATTCTTTAAAGAAACAAAAGAAGAGTGAATTGTGCAATATGTCTCAAGATCTGTTTCATTGTTCATCTTCCTCTGGGGCACTTGAATGTTCCCTGGGCTTGGGGTCTAAAAGGGATTGTGAGTGACCAGTACTGTCACCAGTGATGACTCATTTGGAATTGGGCTTCCTGCTGTCAGTCGGCCTCCTGACACATGACTGTGAACACACACTGTGCTCTACATCTTTAGCTGTCTCTGTCTGGGTGGTGCTGTCTATATAACTCATGTGGCTGTCTACAGACTCAGTGCAAGATGCTGCTGTTCGCACGCTAGGTTTCCTGTCACAGAAGATGTGATCACACATGTTGGTACATGCCTTTGATCGCAGCACTTGGGTAGTAGACAGAGGCAGGCAGATCTCTGTGAATCCATGGATAACTTGTTTTACACACAGAAGAGAAGGAAGAAGCAACCTTAATTTCCTCTGTGAACAGGTAAGGTGAAGCTCACATGCCACTAAGTAATATGTTCACATTTTTGCTTATTTTAATCTATTAAAAGGTTATTTATTTAATATCTGCTGCACACACCTATGTGTGCACATATAGGCCAGAAGAAGGCATCAGTGTCCCCTCCGTCACTCTCCCCCACTTTCCCCTGTTCTTTTGAATCAGAATCTCTCCCTGAACCTATTGCTTTTCTCTCCACTAGGCTGAAAGCCAGCAAAACTGAGATCCTTTTGTGGAAACTCCACTTCCTGGGGTTACAAGGATGCGCAAGATTGCTGTGGTTGCTGAAATCCACTCTGGTCTGCACCTCTCACAGCAAGACAGCTGAGCCATGTCTCTGGCTTCTGTCTCTTTTCTTCTCTTTTCTTTTTGAAATAGGAACTCATGTACCCCAGGAAAGGTTGGCCTTGAGCCTTGTTGCTGCCTCTACTACCTCTTGTAGTGCTGAGGTTACAGGCAGGTGCCACATGTGTGAAGACCAAGTCTGGGACTGAACAAGCAGTCTACAAAGAGCTCTGTCCCTAGCATGGTTCTGGTTTCGTTTTGTCTTTTTTCCTTTGCTCTGTAAGAGACATTGTAACTATAACTCAAAGCTAGAGACCCCCACTCCACCCTGATTGCAGGAACACACCAGCTGTTGATGATTACAGTGGTTCTCCTTGTTGACACTTTTAATCTTGACCACTTTGTTGTTCTTGTTGCTTTGGAGACAGGGTCTCACTATGCAACTCTGGATGTCCTGGGAACCCAGGCTGGCCTTGAACTCACAAAAATCTATCTGCCTCCCAAGAGCTGGGATTAAAGGGGTGTGCCATTACACTCATCGACCATATTCTTATAAAGTTGATAATATTACAGTGCCTGTTTTACAAAGGAGGAAACAGGCATAAGCCATGAAGTGGTTTCTTCTTTAAGGACACAGTGTGAGCAATGATATCTGATCCCAGGCTCTCTATGATTCTGAGCTGCTGTACTTTTCTGTTTCCCTGGACACCACATACATTACCGAGTGAGTTGGTTCTCTGGGGATGATCCTGGCTAGTTCTGGGGACACTGGGCCTGATACAGAAACCCAGATGGGAAGGTGAGTGACTGAGCAATGCTCTCACTCCTAAACAAGGAACTCTTTTTTAAAAGAGACTTCCTATTATTTTATTTTGGATTATTTTCTTGAGACAGGGTCTCTCTACATAGGCCTGGCTGTCCTGGAACTCTCTACATAGACCAGACTAGCCTCAAAGTTAGAGATCTGCCTGTTTTTGCCTCCCCAGTGCTAGGATTAAAGACACTGGCCACCATGCCTAGCTCTTTTTATTATTTTAATTATGTGAATTTCTCTCTCTCTCTCTCTCTCTCTCTCTCTCTCTCTCTCTCTCTCTGTGTGTGTGTGTGTGTGTGTGTGTTACAGGCAGTTGTGAGCATCCTAAAGTGGTTGCTGGGATCTGAACTCTGGCCCTGGTTGGTCAGAAAACTCTATGTAGAACAAGCTGTCATCCAATGCATAGAGACCCATCTCCCTCTGCCTGCCTTTCAAGTCCTGGGAGTAAAGGTATGTGTTACTATGTTACTATACTATATTCAACTAAATATCAATCTTTAAAAAATATATTACCTTCCCCATCACCCTTTCTTAAAGGTAATATTTTTGTTATACAACCCAGGTGACCTTAAACCCAAGTTTCTCCTGCCTCACTTCCCAAGCAGCTGGGATTATAGGCATATACCATTACTGCAGATGTAACACACCAGTCTTAAAATGTGGGTGTCATCTGAAGCAGCTCATGTACATGAGGCAGAGGAAGGCAGATCCCTATGACTTGGAGGCCAGCCTGGTCTACATAAAGAGTGCAGGCCAGCCAGAGTTACACAATAAGTTGTCTCAAATTAAAATAAATAAAGTTTATTTGTTATTATTTTATGCGTAGACGTGTTTTGCTTAGATATTAGTAGCTATGTGTGAGCTCAGAACCTGCTGAGGCCAGAAGATGGTGTCAGATCCCCTGTAAGGGGAGATACAGATGGTAGTAATCCACCATCTATAAGTGGTGGAACTGGGAACTGAACCCAGGTCCTCTGCAAGAGCAGTCAGTGCTTTTAACTCTCTATCCAGCTCAAGGTAATGTATTTATTTGAATGTCCACTCAGCCCATAAGCCTTCACAGAGGCAGACAGCAAATGTGTCCTTGTTTGCTACACTTGTGCAAGCTACTCAGTAAGTGAGAGTGTGGCCTAGGGAAGTGCTGGAGAAAACACTGTAAGGAAGAGGCTTAAACCAGGCACTTGCCTAGAACGCAGACGTACCTTCCAGACTCTCTAATCACCAAGGAAATACTGACTCAAACTTCACAGGGTGTGGCTTTCCCCTTGGCAGTTCACTTCAGAGTGCGTTCTCACTTCCAAGGTGGACAGACAAAGCTCAGAATGATAGACTGAAACCACAATCCTGGGCCAGGGCAACATATAGATTATGGCGTTTCAGGTGACTGCTGGTTGAGGAATTGCATTGGCACGGCTGAGAACAATAGCTCCCCTCTGAGCAGAGAAAAGTGAGATCTTTGAGATTTAAGAGAAAATTCTGTCATCCTGAATACTAATTGGAAAATTCACCATACACTCATAATATGCAAAAATATATATTTTCTAGTTTGGTCTACTGAGCCAAACCAGAAGAAATAAACACCTCTAATCTCCCGACTGTGGTCTTTAAAATCAGTGTCTCATTTCAAAAATACCCAGGCTCTTTTGAGAGTGGGAGATGTTTGGTCTTCACAGAAAACATACAAGATAAGCTAGGAACATCTTGCCAAACCAGAAAATCGTCGTCAAAGCTTCTGAAAATACAAAGGTGACACACAGGGCCTTGAAAGCCAGTTTACAAAACCTCCACTAGCTAAAGGTAGGACAATGCAAATTCATATCATAAAAAAATTACATAAATATATTTTAGTGCCAAAGCTGTTACTATGTTAGAAACAATTCAGAACAAAAGAAAACCTCACTGATTCAGGGTTCATTTATAATGAACCAACTCATTGGTTTTTTTTCTTTTAATTTTATTTACTTGTAGTATAACAAATTTAAACTTACTTCTGACTAGGTTACGAATAAATGAGATTCAGACTATGGTTATTTTATTTGGCCTTGACAATTACTGTGGGGTAACCCCTAATCTACTCTCCTAACTGCTGGCCTGGGTACCTTCCCCTGGGGTATACCCAGATACTGAAAGGGTCCATGCTTCTCCAAAGAATTATACTCTAGACTCAGATAGTATGTAAACACAATGAGTGTTTTATTCTGCAGAAGTCCAGCACGCTGGGGTCTCCTCATTACCAAGATAGAAAGACACCTAAGTGAGCTGCAGGCCTGATTTAAGGCACACTAGGGAATTCCAGAACAGGTGACCTCTATTACCAGGGTGTGGGGATGAGAAACTTGCTGGGAAGGTCTGGAGACTGTTACTGAGGAAGTCTAGAAACTGCTACTGACCCATTGACCTTGCCTCAGGCCAGGTGATGGGGAAGCATTTGAGGCTTGTATTTGCCTGGACTTGCCCAGTTCTTGGAAACAGAGATTTAGGCCTAGTCTCTTTAACCGCCAATTTGAAGCCTGTTGTGGAATCAGCCTAGCCTTCTCAGTATATGCTGTTTTTCCTGGCTACCTGCTCATCATCCCTCCATCTTCCCTCATGGCAGCTTCCTCTCTCCTCTTCTTCTTCCTGTCTCTCCTCCAACCATGTCACTCCAAACATACCTGCCTCTAATCCCTCCAGTAACTGGCTGTAGCCAATTTTATTTAAGCAATAGTTTTAAATCAGCGAACAAGATTTACACAACAAAAGCTTGCAAACGGAAGTCACCCCTAAGTCTAGACTTTCCCTTCCGGAACAGAATTCAGCATTACAATACATACATAGCAGCAGACCAAACCTCAATATTCATTCATTCATTCATTCATTCATTCATTCATTCATTCATCTAGTTAGGTTTTGTTGTTGTTTTTTGTTTGTTTGTTTGTTTTTTGAGACAGAGTTACTCTGTAGTCCTGGAAATCCTCGAACTCACTTTGTAGACCAGACTGGCCTTGAACTCAGAGATCTGCCCGCCTCTGGAGGGACTAAAGGCGTGTGCCACCACTCTGGCTTAACTTAATTTTCTAAGATTTTCTTTATTTTTATTTTACATGTATAAGGAGGGGTTGGGAGACAGACAGGAACATCCCTGGAGTTCACCGGTTAGCCAACCTTGCAAAAATAGTACATTTTCTTAACCATAAGCCATCTCTCCAGCCCTGGAACTCAGACCAAAAAGTCTGGCTCTGAACCTGCAGTAAGCCTTCTTCCTCTGCCCCTGACTGCTGGGGATTACAGCTATATGCCACTGTGCTCAAGTCAGTCTACCTTAAAACAAAAACAAACAAACAAACAAACAAACAACCCCCCCCCCAAAAAAAACCCCAGGGTCTTAAGTAAGTCAAGCTGCCTTCAACTTCTGATCCTCCTGCCTCTGCTCCCCGAGAGCAGAATTACAGACATATGCTTCTATGCTTGGTTTATACGTGCTCAGGATTGAACCCAGGATCTCATGTGTGCTAGGCGAGCGGTCTACCAAACGACACCTCCTTCCACTTATGGGTGAAATTTCCTATGACAAAAATTATCTTCAGTTAAAAGCATCTGATATTGGTAAAGATTTGGAGAATGACTCTCTCTCATGAGATTCTCTCTCGTGAAACTTTATATACGAGTGTTGTTGGGAATTGAACCTAGATCCTTGCCCATGCTAAGCAAGCACTATACCACTGAGCTATAGCCTCAACCCTGGTTCACTTTTTAGTTTGAGACAGGAGGGTCTTGTAACCCTCTTGTCAGGATAGGATATTTTAGTTAAGAAAATAAAGGTTTTTATTTTGAGTTGTGTATATATATGGGGGAGGGGTGTTGTGTGTGAGTAGTGTCCGCAGAGGCCTGAGGGGTATAGGATCCTCTGGAGCTAGAGTTATAGGTCGTTGTGGGTTCCCTGATGTGGATGCTGGTGAAGGTCCTCGGGTACTCTGCAAGGGCAGAGTACTCATAAGTGGTGTGCCATCTCTCCAGCCTCCGGGAGATGGGGCATTTTAATGAGAAATGCTTGCACTATCAGACTATTGAAATAGTAGAACCCCAGAGAATTATATATATAACTCCAGAATTACATCATTACTGGGAGAAGAGGAAGGCTGAATTACTGCGCCCACTAGAAGAAAAACTTGTCTCCCAGAATGGGCTCTTACTCAGTTCTAACAACCTGTCAGCTTGCAAGACACCTTGGAACCAAGACAATAATGGGTCAGTGGGCAGGACCACCCCTTGACCAGGGCTGCTTAGTTTTGCATGCCTCTTGTCTTTTAGTTAAGTCTAGATCGCTTGTCAATGCCCTGAAGTGCCCTTGAGGGTCACTGGATTCCTGTTCCTCTTCCTAATGTGGTCACTTTGAATAAACCTTTCCCTGAAGCTTACTGTGCCGTCTCTTTAATTGGCATGCTGGACACAGGCTGCTGAATCTAGTATACTAGAGCTGCCCAGGTTTTGACCCTAAAAACTTTGGTAACTGTCTCCATAAGATGTCAGGTAGATCTTGAACTCTCCCTGTAGCCCAGGCAGAACGTAAACATGGGCCCGTCCTGCCTCAGCCTCCAGAGTAGCCAGAAGTACAAGCCCAAATTCCTTTTCACTTTTGGTGGTGTGGGTACAGATTGGTCTAGCTTTGGGGGGACGGAGGGAGGAACAATTCATTAATGTCTGTCCAAATGTCACAGTCCATATTCTTTGACACAGGAATTCTTCTTTGGGGCATGTAGCCTAAAATTATATGATAATCCCCAGTTATAAGAGGACTTTCCCCACCTGTATGACATAATGAGAAACAAACATTTGCTCTCCTCAGGTGTGGCACAGGATCCCTAGAATTCCTGAAATTCACAGAACATAGTTTGTTAATGAGATGACTTCTGTCTGGTTAGCTTCTAGATCCGGTTTGGTGGCCAGAAAACCCAAGCAGGTGATTAGTGCTTTAGAAATGTCAGAACTCTCAACCACAACCAGCCAAGACTACACCATGCAATTTTCATGAAAATTCCCAAAGAAGTCCAGAGAGTTTCTGGGCTATTAAACACATGTAAGAGAGTGACATTTCCAATTCCACAGGGAGAGAAGGTATGGTCCTCACAGACCTTGTCCTAGGTTCCTTTTTATCTACTGTTGATATTCTTTCAAATGTAGCATAATTGAGACGATCCTGCTTTTCTGTGAACCATTACAGTCAATTATCAAACCAGAGGAGGACTGTGGGAGGGCAGCGGGGGAGGGGGAGTTATGGAAGGAGGGTTGTGGGAAGAGGGCTGTGTGGGAAGAAGGTTGTGGGAAGAGGACTGTGTGGGGAGGGTTGTGGGAGGAGGACTCTGTGGGGAGGGCTGTGGGAGGAGGGCTGTGTGGGGAGGACTGTGGGAGGAGGAGGGCTGTGGGAGGAGGACTGTGGGAGGAGGAGGGCTGTGTGGGGAGGACTGTGGGAGGAGGAGGGCTGTGGGAGGAGGACTCTGTGGGGAGGGCTGTGGGAGGAGGGCTGTGTGGGGAGGGCTGTGGGAGGAGGACTGTGGGAGGAGGACTGTGGGAGGAGGAGGGCTGTGGGAGGAGGAGGACTGTGGGAGGAGGACTGTGGGAGGAGGAGGACTGTGTGGGGAGGGCTGTGGGAGGAGGACTGTTGGGGAGGAGGACTCTGTGGGGAGGACT
This sequence comes from Micromys minutus, assembly GCF_963924665.1. Classification (NCBI taxonomy): domain Eukaryota; kingdom Metazoa; phylum Chordata; class Mammalia; order Rodentia; family Muridae; genus Micromys; species Micromys minutus. The sequence continues at coordinate 27,557,235 of NC_137979.1, read as the reverse complement.
GTGGGAGGAGGAGGACTGTGGGAGGAGGACTGTGGGAGGAGGAGGACTGTGTGGGGAGGGCTGTGGGAGGAGGGCTGTGTGGGGAGGGCTGTGGGAGGAGGACTGTTGGGGAGGACTGTGTGGGGAGGACTGTAGGAAGATGCTGTGTGAGAGAGGCTGTGGGAGGAGGACTGTGGAGAGAGCTGGGCAGAACTGTGAGGGGAATGAGAGCACACCATTTGCACCTGGTTTCTGAATGGTATCAAGGCAAAGATGAAGGCTGGGAATGGATATCTGTAACCCCAGGTTGAGGTTGGAAGATTGAGTTTCAGACCAGTCTGGAGGAGGTTGGAAAGAAGGAAGAAAAGGAGGGAGTGAAGACGGAAAGGCATGAGAGGAAGGAATTGGGGAAGGAAGGTGGGGCATGAAAGAGGAAGAGGGAAGGGGAAGGAAGGGAGCAGAGAGAGAAAGGGAGAAGCAAAGGTCTAGATATAGAGTATATATTCATACACACATGCGTGCATTCATACATGTGTGTGTGTGTGTGTGTGTGTGTGTGGTTGGTTGGTTGGTTTCTTTTTCTTTCTTTCTTTCTTTTTTTTTTTTTTTTTTTTTTTTGGAAACAGGGTCTCTCTGTATACCCCCTCACTATGCTGAAACTCACTCTGTAGACCAGGCTTAACTCAAACTCAGAGGTCTGCCTGCTTCTGCCTCCTGAGTGCTAAGATTAAAGGCGTGTGCCACCAGTGCCTGGCTGCCAAAATAGCTTTTAAAAAAATGGGTATATTGGCACATGGTTTTAATTCCAGCACTCTGGAAATTGAGGTAGGAGGATCACCATGGGGCTGAGGCCAATGTGGAGTCTAGAGTGAGATCCTGTTTGAAAAAAAGAAAATAAAAAAAGGATATAACAGAGTACACAGCCAAACCCTTCTATGACATTTTAGTAATCATTGTGTTCCCATGAGCACAGAGGCAGAGTCTAGTGGGACAGTACAGGATCCCCAGACAGAATCACAATCCTCACTTTTATGGTTTGTTTGGTTTGAGGCAGGGTCTCCCTCCGTAGCCCTGGCTGTCCTGCTATGTAGACCAGACTGGCCTGGGACTCGGAGATTCCTTCTTTATTTTAAGGAAATTCTAAGCAAGGTGGTATTTTAAGGGGCACTGTTTAGAGTTGGGAACTTGAAGGGAGCATAAACACAGAGACTTAAGGCTTCAGATATTCTGGCCTGAGAAAGTACAGCTCATGTATTGTCCCTGACATCCCTGTTTGAGGCGTCTTCGGGAAAGCAGCGCTCTGTTTCTGTGGGCAGTTTCGGCACTGGGAGCTGCGTTGAAGTTTGACTCTCAGCTGGGAAGGAACAGTAGGCCCCAGCGAGGGCTATAGTTTGCTCTCATGTCTGCTTGCCCTATTATATTTTTAACTTTTCTATCTAATCTCATAGATAGCTTTCTCGTCCGTGTCTGGACAAGCCCCACCTAGAGAACCAAAGCCGAATGGAGGGGTCTTTATCTGTGTTCAGCTCTTCAGCAGAGATTCAGGGCTCAGCCCAGCTAAGCTCCTTCTTGCATGTTTTCGTTCCATTCCTCTTCCCAGACCTGCACTGATAACCATGGCTGAAGTGAGGCCGTAAGCAGTCCACGCAGCCTGATAGCTGCAGTTTGTGTTTCCATACACGACAGTTGTCTAAGGGCCGCCAGCACCGCCTCCCACTCTGCCCACTGACATGTGGGAGCTCAACGCTGAGACAGGCAGAGCCGGCTCAGTGGGCAAAACCCTTGCAGGGAAACCTGATAACCTGAGTTGGATCCTCAGGACCCACATGGTAGGAGAAGAGAAACAACTCCAGCAAATTGTCTTTTGATCTACACACACACACACACACACACACACACACACACACGACTATAATTAAAAAAATATTGTATGATATCCAAGGAACCCAAATGGGTATGAATAATTCATCCCTTTACTCCTTCATTCTGACATGAATGAGAGATCTTGCTCACCTCTTGTACGGGCTTGGGGGAGGGGCAGCTGGAGGAATAAGAGGTGTTAGCTGGCCATAGGCATCTGATCCTTCACTCTGTAGGGACCAAGGTGAGTGAGTCCCTCTGTAGAGTGTCAAGCATAACTGGATCAGGGAAAGGTGAGGTTCTAGAGAAAGTTATGGGGCGTTTGGGTGCCTTAGCTACTGTCCTATTGCTGTGACAAGACACCATGGCTAAGAAAACTCTTATTAAAAAAAGCATCTAACTGGGGGTGTGAGTACGGTTTCAGAGGGTTAGTCTATCATCCTGACAGGGAAGCATAACTGAGAAGGAGATGCAAGCTTTACATTCTGGTTTGTAGGCAACAGGCAGAGACAGGCAGACAGACAGACAGACAGACAGAGGAGGGGAGAGAGACATGCACACACACACACACACACACACGCACACACACACACACAGAGAGAGAGAGAGAGAGAGAGAGAGAGAGAGAGAGAGAGAGAGAGAGAGAGAGAGAGAGAGATTGGGTCTGGTATGGGCTTTTGAAACCTAAAAGCCCATCCCTATCAACATGTCTCCTCCAAGGCTACACCTCCTAATCCTTCTAATCCTTCCCAAAGAGTTCATACCCTGGTGACTAGCCATTCAACTATATGAGTCTATGGGGGTCATTCTTATTCAAGCCACCATAATGGGTTTTTCAAAGGGATCTCATTAGATACAGATCAACATGGTGAAGGATGGCATGGGACAGCAGGAAGGAGCTGGGGAAAGGACAGTGATACATGTTACTGTGGATATAGCAGAACAAACATGGGGACATTGAACGTGTCTTAGTCAGGAGAGTAAAGCAGGGCTGGGTCAAGGACTTAGAGTAAGGGAGAGACAGACAGACAGACAGAGGGAAACCCAATATGTGGAGAGCTTGCTATTGATTCCTTCTCACTACAGTGAGAAACAGGGCTTAGTTCTTACAGAGAGTTCTTTGTTGTGTTTTATTCTTTTGAGTCACGGTCTCACTATGAAGTTCTAGTTGGCCAGGAACTCCTTATGTAGACCAGGCTGGCCTCACGGTCACAGATCTCCTGGAGGGCGGGGAATAACGGTCTGGCTGTCACAGACATCTAAACCAACTTTTCAATGTTTGCCTCAGAAAGGCCCTCAAAGACAGGAGCCTAGCAGTGTGGTGGGACATGTCTGTCATCTCATCTCTTGGCAGGCAGAAGCAGGAGGGTCAGGAGTTCAAGGCCAATCTTGGCTACCTAGAAAGTTCAAGGTGTGCCTGAAAAAGAAAAGGTGTGGGAGAGGGGCAGGGATAAAAAAGAAAAAGAGGAAAAAAGAAAAAAGACAGAAAGGCAGGAACTGCGAGCATTTATTAACCAATGCCTATTTCATAAAAATGTCCCCATAGAAATTTCCAGCTGGCCCACTCTTGAGAACTTAATAATTTTAAGAAAAAAGTGAGGGAACGGAGCCTTTAATCCAGGACTTGGTATAGAAAATGGTTGTTTTCTAACATAACTATTGAGCCCACCAAGGGCCAATGTATCAGGTAAGTATTCCCCCGCTTAGTAAAATCTCTTTGTGTAAATCTCTTATTTCCCCCTCCTGGTAAAACTCTCCTTCAGACATCGCCCTCTCCACTTCCCCAATTCCAGAGACTTGATGACTTGGAGCTGCTACCCCCTCCCCTTCCTTCATTTGCTTTTAAAATTAGCCAATCTCAAAAGACTATGAGGTTGGTCTCTAGCTAATGGGGAAAAAGTCACCAGCCATGCAAGAATAAAAGCTAAGTGAACTTCCTACCCCAGTGTGCTCTCGTGATTTTTACAGAAAGAAATGGTCTTGTCTTGCCTAGCTACTTTCATTTTGTTACTGTGTCCCTTTGTATAATACCTGAGATTATTCATTGTTTGTTTCAAACCTCAGAAGGCAGAGGCAGGAGGATCTCTGTGAGTTCAAAGACAGCCAGGTCTACACAGTGAGTTTCAGACAGGACAGGCATACATAGTGGAAGCCAATCTTAAACAGAAGAAAATAGCCCCCTGTACCACACCACACCACACACACAAAGTGTGGTGGAGGTGGAGGTTGACATTTGAGGTGCAGATACCATGGGAACTATCCATAACAGCTGCAGCAAAGAGTCCCAGATAGACCAAGAGGAGGTGACATGGGACATAAAAACATCTGCTAGAGAGAAGAATTCAGGTTGAAGTTTGAATGGGTGCAGCAAGCAGAAGGAATTCAGGAAATGACATTGGGAAAACAATCTGGCTTTAGAGCACACACAGGAAAGGAGCTGGTATGCCAGGTTAGGATGCTTAAATCTCCTTTGCCTGGCCCTGGGGCCTCCCAGGTGCTCAGCACATCTTCCCTGGGAGAACGAATGGAAATGACAAATGCATCTGGACTTTGACACTGCAAAGCTGCCAGGGGCTTCAGAACCCAGCAGACTATGTGACCTCTAACCTCCATGACCTACCCTCGCCTTCTGCCTCTGAAAGAGTAACAATAACTCCTTCTTTATAGATTTGTTGTGAGAAATTAGATTAAGATCAAAGCTGTGTGTCAACTAGAAATGTGGACCTAATAAATGTTAGCTACCCTGCTCCTGTGCCCAGGATAACCAGAAACCAGGTAACAAAGCTGAACTACTCACAATGGAGGCTGTTCCTGGGATCTGTTTACGGAAGATGTATGCTGCCATTCCCGGCTATATGGGTCCTAGTGGGAAAAATTAGAGGTTTCGGTAACAACTTCCTTGAGCCAAAAGGAAATTATAGCACTGCTTTAATTAAAGGACAGAGTTGCAAGTGTCCTCCCAGGGAATTCAGGCATTCAGAAATTGACGTTTATAGTAACTTACAGTTTTTCTTTCCTTGTCTGTTTCAGTATACACACTGAACGATCGTTGGATCAATATGCTATTGACTGGGGTCACCCATCACTATTGGCATCTTAACAGAGGCTGTGATGCCTATAGGTTCTGTTGGAATGTCTCTGACATGGCTGCTTGTAGGGATGGGAAATGCCTCCACCTTCCCAGTAGACAAAAGAGGTTGTGCTGGCCTCTGATGCTCTAGGATGGGGAGCTAAGGTGAGAAAGAAAGTAGCGGAGTAAAGACCTAGGTGAAGTATTTCAAAATCATTCCAACTAGGGATTATGAAATTAGTTTATTTTAAAGAATGTTCAGGCCTTTAATCCAGGCCTTCAGGAGGTCAAGGCAGTCGGATCTCGGAGTTTGAGGCCAGCCTGGTCTACAGATCCAGTTAAGAGACAGCCAGTGCTATTAGACAGAGAAACCATGTCTCGGACAGAGAACCCCTGTTTCGAAAACCAAAACAAGACTTCAGTCCTCTATAATAGTCTCACATGAAGACAAATGCCAGGACAATCAATGCTAATCGCTCACTAAGTCAGAAAAACAGAAACAGATAGAAGACCGGACAGGAATAAAACCAGGAAACACAGACTTTGATAAGGAAGAAAATTCCAGAGTTGGAAGCCTCTGGGGAAATCACATTTGGCCCAGTTCTGAATAATGCAAAACATTAGTCAAGCAGCAACAGAAAAGTGTGTGTGTGTGAGCGTGCGCACTCGAATGTTCATGCATGTGCCTGTGAGTGTGTGTGTAGGTAGGTGTGTGAATGTGCATGCGTGCATGTGCCTGTCCATAAGTGTGTATGTGTGTGTGCATACACAAGCATTCTGGCTGACCATTCCTTTATCCACTAAAGCCTTCAGCAATGATCAGCTATCACTATGTCAAGCTAAGCAAGAAGGAGCACAAAGTGGAAGAGAAACCTCTGCCTTTGTGTGCTTTTTCAGAGGAAACACAAGGTGTCACTAATTGTAATTGTAATGGGTTCCTGGAAGGCAAAGGCAGTCCTGTTCAGGATCCAGTGGGGACGCAAGCATGCTCGGGAAGAGCTGGAGAAAGCTTCACAGAGTTGGACGTTTTCAGAGAATTGTGGGGGGGGGGAGGGTTCAAGTGAAAAAACACATAAAATAACTTTTATGGTGGGGTGAAGGATGGCTTTTGTTTTTAAGGAAACTTTGGGGACAAGGAGTTGAAATTGAGTTTTTAAGGCTAAAGTACAGGAGGAAGGCAGAAACTAAACCTAGCAGGCCCCCTATGGCACCAATGAGCTGGACTCCACCCTGTAGGTGACAGGAGCAACTCTAGGAATTTGAACAAAGCACTGACTGGATCTTGTTTGTGGTTAGCTAGCTGGGGGATGGTTCAGACCCCAGGACTCACTTAAAATCGGGCATAAACACAGGGGAGAGCAAAAGCAGCAGATCCTGGCCAACATGTCAAACAGAAGGATTTGAGAGCCCCAGGTTCAGTGAGCTGTCTTGTCTCTTTTATGGTGGAAGTGGAACATCATAGAGGAAGACAGCGGACCTCCAACCTTTACAAAAGTAGGCACTGATCATACACCATACTTGTATGACCACGAGTGCACACACACACCATGCACAAATATAAATGCATTTTCGAGAACACACACACTCACGCACGTACACACACACACACACACACACACACACACAGGCGCACACGAGAAAGGGTATGTCTCAGAACCTGGAAGTATAAATTGAAGAGGATTGAAAAGGGGGAGCTGGCCGGCCTATGTCTCTGGTTCAGGAGACAGGTGAGTGTCAGGAGGCCAGAAAGAAGCTCCTCTTCATGTAGCCCCAGTTCCCAACTTAAGAGACTTCCAGCTCGGGTATCACTTTGCCTCTGAATAGTATCAGTTTCCTTCCTCATCTTTGAAATGAAGGAACCCATGAATCACTGATAAGGTCTTTGCTTTCCAGCAAGCACGAGACACAGTGTATCAGGGTAGCTCCACAGGCTGCAAATCTCACCAGAGAGGGTGACGCTGGAGTCCCCACGTGGCCTACTCGTGCCTTCCCCCAGCTCCTGTTTTTGTTCCCCACCTTTAAGGGCATTGTCTGCGGCCACAAAGAGATGGTGGGATGGAAGGCTATCTACTAGACTTAGGTCTCCGCAACTATGGCTTGGCTTAAGTCAGTCAAGAGTGCCCTCAGCTTTGAGGTCATAGGACCACCACAATTTCCCATCCGGAAAAAATCTCTAGGGAGCAACGAAGAGAACATTTAAAGGTACCCAAACACCGAAGTCTTATCCCCAGTTTTGGGCTGAATTGCTGTAGGATCTTGAACTAGTCAATCCAAGTCGATGGATAAATCCCAGCTCTGGGCAGCCCTAAGGAACTTGCCACATCGCCTTTCCCGCCTCTTTCTCTCCTGGGTTCTGGGTGCCTCCTGACCAAGGCAGGGTCTTGATGAGAGCGGGGCGAGGCTGTATTGCTGTAGGGGTGTGGCGGGAGGCGTTGGTTGGGACCCAGAGCGCTCCGCGCGCTCCCTGGCCTCAGTTCCCGCTTCCCCGGGGCCGCGCGCTTGGGTGCAGGCAGGGGGCGCGGATCGCGCGCTGCCGCTGGAGCTGCGCAACACCGCTGGCCCGGAGGGTGGGAGCCGGCGGAGCTCCGGACAGCGCCTGTGCCTCGGAGGTGGGCAGCCCGCCGGCCCGCCCCGCTGTGGCTCTGGCCCAGCTGCCCTCGCGGCTCCGAGGCGCGCCCACAGGCTCTGGCCCTGCGCCACCGAGGCTCCGCCCCCGCCGCTGCTCTCCGCGCGCCCGAGCCCACCGGGCCAAGCCGCGGAGCTGCGGACCGGTGTCTCTGCGCTAGCGGCCCGGGCTCCCGCCCCCGCAGCCTTGTGGCTGCTTACGTCAGGGAGGCGAAACCCAGAAGAAGAAGGGGGGAGGAAAGGCACGAGGGCGGAAGGGGAAAAACTTTATTATTATTATTTTCTCCTCCAGGCACTGAAGCGAGGGACAGGCGACTGCGACAGCGCGCGCTTCCGAGCGAGCTCCAGGCGCCACCTCAGCCGGCTGAGGCGCACAGCAGCCGGACCCGAGAGGCCCGACGGCCGGGCCAGCATGTGGGACCCGCAGGAGTTTGAACGCCACTGGCAGGCCGAGTTCCCCGGGGAGGAGGCTCCAGTCATGAAGTTAGAATCGGTGCCGGACATGGAGCGCGAGCTCGAGCGTTGTAAACTCAACCTGAAGCGGCTGCAACAGGTGTTGGCGGAGGAGAAGTTCAAAGTCTGGTACCTGGAGGCGGCCCTGGCTGGAGAGAAGATGGATCCACCGGGCAGGCGGCCGGAGGGCAGGGATGGCGGAGGCTGCAGCAGTGGCACTGGAAGCCCGGGAGCCTCCGTGGAGGAGCAGGAGTCAGCCGGGTCCCTGTGCGCGCCGCCACCGTGCAACAAGGAGGGCGCAGCGAACCGCGACCCAGATTCCCCTGGTCCCGCGCACCTGGATTCGGAGGTGGCGACACCGGCGGAACCATCCCCCTACGTGTGTCTGGACCTTCCTGCCTGGCCCGGGGCGATGGAGGGAGGAGGCGCCGTGCGCAGTCTGACCGCTGCCATCCACCAGCAATTGGTGCAGCCTCGCCTGCTCTTCCGGCTCCGAGAGGACTGTGCGCCCCCCGGACACGATGGCACGGGGTCCACTGTACCCGGAGACGAGCGGTCCTCTGAGACCCGGGCAGGGCGGGGCTCGGAGGAGGGAGAGCCGGACGCTTCGTGTGGGGATGATGGAGGCGACTGCAGTGACCACGACTTCGAGATAGTGGATTTGAATGAGAAATTCGTCCTCGGCCACCTACTTATGGCCCCCTGCCGGTTTGGAACCCGAGAAGAGGCGGAGAAGCCCACGAGGCCCTGCAGTCCCCATCGTTGGATGCACCTGATCTCCGGAGGCTGGCGGCACCACCGGCGGCGGAGTCGCGACCTGGAGCAGCTGGAGGCGGAGGATGAGTCCCCCAGGCGCGGGGCGCGGGAGCACCTCGCCCAGTGGGGGCGCAAGAGGTTCCTGCGCGTGCCGGACCGGGATTCGCCCAGTCACAGCTCGCCAGAGAGAGGCAGTGACTGCAGCCACAACAGCTCAGACCACGAAGACGGCTTCTCCGCAGGTAGGCATACCCCTATTCAGACCTGGGATGATCCATCCTGCTGGCTGCTGGTACCCCGCCGCGGAAGACCTTGGTGTCCTTTTAACCCTAGGCAGATGGGAAGCCTTTTTATCCCTTTCTGTAAAGCCATTCGTGGAACGCAAAACAAGAGCGAAGTGATATTTGGGGTTCGGGTGAATTTATGAAAATAAGTGCGAGGGCTGGGGTCGGGGGTGGGGGGGGGTTGTGGTCGAATGGTGGAGGTCTTCAGCCCTCACTCCTCAGAGGTCCTCCAGTCTTTTGCACCATCCCAATAGTACTCTGTGCAGAAGGTCCAGAAGTCCTCCATTTTCCCTGAGATTTCTTAGTGTGGAAGTCTTTCTCCAAACGCTTTGAAGTTATCTTGCATTTTCTCCAGACTGCATCTCATGCTGGCGGCCTGTTTACTCCTAATGTTCCTCTTTGCTGGCCATTCTTCTCTCCCAGAAGGCTACTCTGGAGTCTGTAAGGCTTCCCAGGAGCCCGAAGGAGGGGAAAGCTCAGAATCCCAGTTTTGAGCTGGCCGGGCTCCTAGAGAGCCTGTTTGACCCAATGCCTGATAAAGGAGAAAACTGAATCTGAGATGTGTTCGAACAGGTGAGCTGAGGCCGTCCCGTGGCTTTTGCTTCCTCTCCAATCTGCCATCTTTCTTGAGGGCAGGGTCTGGTCTTAGTTGTCTTTGATTCCCCTTGTGATCACAGTGCTCCAGAAATAATGTCTAAATTAATGAGCACTGCACTGAACTTGAAAGGCTGTTCAGCTCTTCATAGGTCAGGGAGTAGAAGTAGGTAAGGAGAAATGGTTAACCGGGCTGCGGGATGATATGCAACTGCCTCTTGACTGCATCATAAGCAACAGGGTCCCCTCAGGCATGCAGACAGCATGCATTGATGTTGGCATGCATTGGTGTCTGGGTTGACTGAGTTGCAGCAAGGAACTTAAGATGCTGTCTTGTTCCGTGAATGGGGTGGGCTGTGTGTGGGGAGACACATCAGTCAGTGATTCTGGGATTGTTCCAAAATCTCCATTATTACGTCTTATCTGGGTGAGTTTGCATTTGAATGAGAAACTGTCCATTTTGCTAAAAGCACATTTGGAAGATCGGTGGAGTCATCTGTTTTGATCAATTACACTTATTCATTAGCAGATATTGGCTGCGGTTCCCATAGGTAATGCTTTTCTGCCACCCCTGCTAGTAATCATTTTTTATGTTCCCCTTTAATTTAAGGCAAGAGTAGAGGATTTTTCTCTGGTGCCGGGTTTAAATGCCCTCCTCGGAGGCTAAAGTCGCCTCAGCTGCTTTGTAGTTGGCACCTGTCCCATTGCTCCCAAGACCCACATCAGTCACTTTGTCAGGTAAGCTCGGTGCCCTGGCTCTTCTCCAGGAGCGACTGTTAATTCTGCAGGCAGTCTGGTCTTTAGCACCTTGATGCAAATTAGAAACCAGCACATGCTTGGGGCTAGCTACAAAGGTGTTGTACAGAGGAGATCAGTGATGAAAAGGTTCTCTTTCCTTTAGACTAAAGACTCCATCCAGCCAGAGCACCTGCTCAGGCCCCAGTGGCCTTGGTGAGGCCAAGTCTCTCCTAGGCTCTCTTCAAGACAGACTTGTACAGGAAACCCCTCACAGCTGCAGGTGGAGATCCCCCTTCTCTCTCTAAATCCGCAGGGGAGCTATGATAGAGAAGACACACACACATGCCAGCACGTGCACACCATATGCAGCGACACATGTACATGCATTTGCAGGGTTACAGCAATCAATAGAACAGTTTGCAGGTTCTGGAAGCATTTTGAGGTCATCTTGGCTTGCCTTTCCTGTAGCTCCCATTAAATTAGCTCCTCAGACACTACTGTTTTGTATATGCATCCAGTGTCTCTCCCTGCACCCAAGCTCAGTCCCTGGTGAAATGGGAACTGTAGGAGATTAGGAACTTTTTGTGACTTCATTTCTACAAATCGTGTCTAACATATGCTAAGTTTCCTAGAAGTATCTGTTGAATGGTGTATTTTTAGACTTATCCGTATGTGTCTGTGGATGGGTTTGCATGTGCCACGGTGCACATGGAAAAGGGACACTTTTTACTGAGAGCAGATCCATAAACCTGCACACCTTTGGGGCTTTACTTCACACTGGAGAAGAAAATCATAGTTTAATGAATAGACACGGCAGTTCACTTTAGGCGTCGTTTCTTGATCATCTCTGTTGCCTTGATTAGTTTGAGAAAAGTCGAGCTCATGATGACATGGTCAGTACTTGGTGGTTGAGAAAGGGCAAAGGTGTGAGTGGGGGCAGAGGTGGAGCAGAATCTGATGTGTTGGGTCATACGTACTGAGAGGTTAGACCTGAGTCTACCTGTGTCATTCTCACTATATAAGGTCCTGGGCAAGTCACTGGCTTTTCCAGGTCTCAGCCTGTCCTTCACAGGCAGCAATAAGGAATAGCACTTACTTGGCCTACTTTTGTCAACTCCTGTCCTGAGCACTTTCACTAGGGTGTTATTAGTCTATGACACACGGACTTGTGAGACAGAAACTGGAGGCTTGGGAAGCCCGAAGGAGACTCCACCAGTCACCCAGTTAACAAGCGGAGTACATAGGCAGTCTGATCCTCAAGTCCATTGCTCTCATAGCAAATGCTAAGCTTCCTGCTACACGTGCTAGTATGTACCTCCCAGGATAGATAGGAAGATTGAGTTCAGGAAGTTGTTTAGATTGGTTAATAGCACACCTGACTTGTCATGACCATGAAGGCCATGCACAAGTATGTCATGATAGCCTTCACTATCACTGAAATCCCTGCCAGACTCCAGATTATCAGAAGCTGGGGTCAACTCACAGGGCTTCCACCTTCTTATGGGACTCCTGTGAACTGGGCCTCATAGGTAGCAGGGTAAATATTGCTAGATTTCAGACTTCCCCTCAGTGGCCAGCCAGTCCTAGGCTCACATAGCTGAATATTCTTCAATGGAGACCAGCATTTCCCTGGAATGCTAGCATTGCTTCTGCACCACCACTGGCACAGAGTCATGGGCTCTGTCCTCAGGGTTTCCCCCTTTGTGTCTGCACTGGGTCCAGATTCTGTTCTCTAACAAAGCTTGCAGGTAACTTTCCCAAGTCCAGCATCCTTTTGAGTGTTAGAAACGATACATCTGGGGCTGGAGAGATGGTTCAGTGGTTAAGAGCACTGACTGCTCTTCCAGAGGTCCTGAGTTCAATTCCCAGCAACCACAACCATCTATAATGGGACCCGGTGCCCTCTTCTGGTGTGTCTGAAGACAGCTGCAGTGTATTCACATAAAATAAATAAATCTTAAAAACAAAACAAAACAAAAAAACAAAAGCAAACAAACAAACAAACAAAAAAACCCGATGCATCTGGTAGTTTGGCTTCCGTTCAAATGCCAAAGTATTTTGCTCAGTGGAGACAAATTCTCTCCTCACAACCTTCCTTTGCCTCTGACATGGGATTGAACCCATACATAAAGTGGCTTGAATATACTAAAGAAGCCCTCTACCACTGAACTGTAGCTAAACCCCAGTATTCTTTATTTCTCTAATTATTTTGGCCCTTAGTCATCCATCCATCCATCTATTCATCCATCCATCTATCCATCATCCATCCATCATCCATCTATCCATCCACCTACCTCTCCCTCTCTCCTTCTCTCCCTCCATCTGGACCATGCACCAAGGTCATGTTTCATGTAAGCTGTGTTCAGGACTGAGACTGCTGAGGTTGGTGGCCCACCCTCGTCATTTTCACTATCTTTTTGCTGAGTAGAAACCTTTATTTTTAGACAAAGAAACACCTTTTTGATGAGTGACTATAATCACAACATTTGGGATTTTGATCATGAGTCTGGGGCCACCATGGTCAGCATGTTTCATAAAAAGAGAGAGAAAAGGAAAACAAAAACAAATAAGAAACATGAGCCTGAGAGATGGCTTAGTGCTTGCATCTGACAGTGGAAGCCTGAAGATCTGCCTTTGATCCTGGAACCCACATAAAGGTGGAAGAAGAGAGCCAACTCCACAGAGCTGGCCTATGACCCCCACATGTGTGATGTGACATGTACCCCATCCCAGTAATAAAGGCTAGACCTGTGTTCCTGTCTACCTCAGACAGATGAGAACCCTAGACCATGAAAGCAGCCTTAAAGTCATACTCAGGACCCCAAGGAGAGTGAAGGAGCCAGATGTGCACTGTTCCTATTGTGTACTCAGCCTTTTCCAGGAATCTAATCAGAGGTCCGGTGACAGCAGCAGGACCTCTGCAGATGCCCATCTTACCGGTGCCTCTGAGGCTCTGAAGGAGCTAACCAGAGCTGTGTGGAGAGCTTATGGAGCTGGTACACAGTATGCCTGCAGAGTCATACTGGGCCAGATGTTCAGGACCAGGCTTCTCTGGTCCTCCCCTCCCCTCCCCTCCCCTCCCCTCCCTTCCCCTCCCCTCCCCTCCCTTCCCCTCCCCTCCCCTCTCCTTTCCTCTCCTCTTCTTGTTTGTTTTTCAAAGTTTCTCTGTGTAGCCCTGGATATCCTGGAACTTGCTCTATAGACCAGGCTGGCCTTGAACTCAGTGGATTCTTGCCCCCAACACCTCTGCTTCTAGAGTGTTGGGATTAAAGGTGTGTGGTAACACCATCCAGCTCAGGGCTCAATTTCTATACCTGGAAGCCTGTCAGTTGGATTCTGCTGGCTTCTGATAGAGACCTTTTATTTTTAATCTTCAAGAAAAACACATTTCCTGCTGGATGCTCATGTTACCTTGCTCATTTGTAATTTGATGCCCCCCACCCCCATCAATGATTAATGAGATTGTTGCACTGGGAGAATTCCTTGCATTCAGGGATGTGTGTGAATAACTTAATTTAAATTGAATTTTCAGTGGTAGCTGTGATAAAATAGTACTGTACTTGTCCCTGTTGTGGAGAGATATTTAAAAAAAATTTGTGTGTGCCAAGTGTGGTGGTGCATGTCTGTAATCCAAGTATTCATGATACACAGGGGGGAGGATCTGGAGCTGCAGGCCTGCCTGTGCTGTGTCACAAGCAAACAGAACTGCTCGAGACACACACACTGGTGGGTTGTTGTGCTTCATTAGTGATGAGAGTTGACAGAGTCACTGGCTCCCTAGGACTTGGCTTCTTCCACTGTCACCTCCTCTGCTCACCTCCACTGTTACCTCCTCTGTTACCTCCACTATCACCTCCTCTCTCACCTCCATTTTCACCTCCACTGTCACCTTCTCTGTCACCTCCAATGTTACCTCCTCTGCTCACCTCCCCTGCTCACCTCCACTGTCACCTCCTCTGCTCACCTCTACTGTTACCTCCTCTGTTAGCTGCACTATCACCTCCACTGTCACCTCCACTGTCACCTCCTCTGTCACCTCCAATGTTACCTCCTCTGCTCACCTCCCCTGCTCACCTCCACTGTCACCTCCTCTGCTCACCTCCCCTGCTCACCTCCACTGTCTTGCCCTCATCATTAATAGGTGGGTCTGGTTAACCTTCTCTCTATACAAGTGTGGAATGCAAGCAGCCTTGAAAATGATTCCACCGATCTATCTGGTTAGGAGTAGTTTTGTAGTTGCTTCTAGAGCAGAGGTTCACAACATGTGGGTTGAGACCTTTGGGGGTGGCAACCTTTTTGCATTCTAGGTATTTACATACTTCTAACAGCAGCAAAATTACAGTTATAAAGTAGTGATGAAATGATTTTATAGTTGGGGTCACCACAACATGAGGAACTGTATCAAAGGGTTGCAGCTTTGGGAAGGTTGAGAACCACTGGCTATCCCAGGACCCACATGGCAGCTGACACCTGTCTGTAACTCCCGTTCCAGGCCTTCTGACATGGCCACACAGACATAATGCAGGCAAAGCACGTAAAAATAAAAATAAACATTTATCGTGTGTGTGTGTGTGTGTGTGTGTGTGTGTGTACGTGAGAATGTATGCATTTTGTCTGCATGTGTATGCGTATACCATGTCCATGCCTGGTGCTCATGGAACCAGAAGAGGGTATAGGATTCCCTAGAGCTGTAGTTAAGGACTGTTATGAACCGCCATGTGGAAGCTGAGAACCGAACCAAGGTCCTCTGTATGAGCAGTAAATGTTCTTAACAGCTGAGCTCCCTCTTCAGACCTCACTTTAAAATTGTGCTATAAACACATAAACAGTTCTTCGGAATGGAGAGATTGAACCCTTTTTTTAGAAACTTAAAATCTTGAAAAATCTTAATAACAAGTGAAACTAACAAACCCTGCTTCCACTGTGTGGAAAAGCAGTGTATCTGGACAGCAGGCAGGGCTGCAGGGTTGGGGTAGTTCCCTGGGATGGCTTTCTCCATGTTCAGGTTCTTTGTGAGACGGAGGTGGCAATGGTAGGAGTGTATCCTGGACTTGTTATGAAGCCTTAATGAGATGACGTGTGGAAATCACACAACGCAGCACCAGCTCTTCGATGGTTCCAGTAACTGTTAAGAGATTTTCTGCTGGCTGAGCTGGGCTCATATTACATCTCCTTACTCTCCCTCCCATCATCCCTTCCCTCTGTGCCTCCCTCCCTCTCTCAGTTTCTTCCTTCCATGTTGGACATGGAAGCCAGAGCCTGGTGCATGCTGGGAAAACATTCTGTCACTGAACCACACCCCTGTATTTGCATTTCTTCATAGAATAAAGCTCTCAGCCATTTTGTTTGTTTTCCCTCCTCCCTTCTTACTCAGTCCTTCAGAGGAGACCAGCCTTCTGGCTGTTTGTGGTCTCTGGTCCTTTTTCTCTTTCCCCAATTATCTGCAAAGCCAGCTGCTGGGATTTCTGTGGTTCTTGCTGTCCTCTCTCTGCTCATGCTAGCATGTTTGATGCTGGTGTTTTTTATGTACTCTTTTCTGGTGTTTGAGATGCATGCCCACGAAATTAATCCTTTGAGGCCTGACTCTTCCATAGAACCTGTATTGGTTAAAATATGGGCTTGCCACATAGGACAAAGTCTTAAGTTGGCACTTAAGCAAGGTGAGAGTTTTATTTATGAAAAAAACTCCAGAGATAAACAATCTAGAGATGATTGGTGACTGTGTAACCTTGAGGGATTCAGGCTTTTTTATCTTTTTCTATCATGGTCCATAATGGCTGCTGGAGATCCATCCATCACACTCATGTTCCAGGCAAGAATTTTAAGAACATGAGAAAGAGGGAGTGGCAGTTGCTGGGTCTGCTATTTGAGAGGTTTCCTAGAAACTGCTCATCTCTCTCGACAGTTTCTGTTTTTAATCACATCAGCCTAGCTGTCGGGAGGCTGGGAAACAGAGTACTGTATAAGGGCATACGGCCCTCTCAAGTCAAATGGGGTCTCTGTTATAAGAAAAAAAATGGAAGAATAGAGAGTGAGCAGGCAGCTAGCAGCCTCTGGCACGAGCCTTTCCAACGACCCTATCCTGTCTGTAATTCTTAGAGTGAGCCCACACTGCACAATTGTTTTTTTTATTGTGCCATCTGTCAATTCATTGACCCAGTGGACAAGTGACAACAGAACCCCTTCTCTCTGCAAAGCAAGATGTTATATTCTGAAGCATTGCTCTCAAGTCAAGGGTTGGCTGGCTCCTTGCAGGCAGGGGCTAGGGTCTGTTTCTCAGCAGTATCTTTCCCAAGGCTGAGCATGAGGCAGGCACCAGAAAAGCAACTATCACAACCACTGGTGAGAAGCTCAGGGAAAAGCAGCCTGCCCCCCCAAAAAAAACTCAAACAACAAACCCCACAACTTCTCTTCCTTAATTCTGTGCCAGAAAATTCAGATGTTTGGGGTTTTGAGGGTGGACCATGAACCATCGCCAAGCCTTGCTGCTGCTGCTCAGCTGTCTGTTTTGGACGCTGAGCTCTGTTTGCATATCAAACAAGATTTACAGGTAGACGTCTCTGCCCACTCCACTTCCCTGACCTCTGTTCTGCACGGAGCCGTTTCTGTCACATGAATCTCCCTCGCCGTCTCTGCACCATGTTAGCTGCAGAGAGAATGAGCAGTGTCTCCAGTGAGAGCCGGCTTCCTTCCCCATCCCGCCTTCCTGTTTGATGCTTGCAGTCATCTGCCTGAGACTAGTCTGCCTGAAGGTGGGTTACCTCGAGCACATGGCACTTCTTGTGATTGCCGAGCAAAAGATAGCTTTAAAGGTTTCTTGGCACGCAGGAGAGAAGGAACTAAAATGTGTTCAGTACCTACTGTCTGCGCGGTGTGAAGCCCGGTTTCCTATTGTCACCCGACTGCGCATGTCTGAAATCCCAGCCACACAGGAAACTGAG
This sequence comes from Micromys minutus, assembly GCF_963924665.1. Lineage (NCBI taxonomy): Eukaryota > Metazoa > Chordata > Mammalia > Rodentia > Muridae > Micromys > Micromys minutus. The sequence goes on along the minus strand of NC_137979.1, from coordinate 27,539,935 downwards.
GTGGGAGGGTCAGAAGCTTAAGGTCAGCCTGAATAACTTAAAGAGATTCTATCTCAAAAGAAAACGGAGTCTTAAGGGTATAGCTCTGTGGCAGAGTTCTTGACCAGCATGCAGGAGGACCTCTGTTCAATGCCCAGGATAACAAGTAAAAAACAAAAAACCTTCACTGGGGAAGTGGCTGCAATAGGTTAGCTATCCAGCCCCCAAGATTTCTCAGTGCTGCAATTAATTTTTCTATTGAGAATTCATATATTATTAAATTGGCCTGTGTTGATTGCATTCAGTGATGCATTTTAGAACATTCACAAAGTTATAATATTACCACTATATTTCACTCTAATCTCAGACACACACACACACACACACACACACACACCGGAGGCGTGGGTACATTTTGAACAAACTGCCCCCTTATTCCATTTCCTCATTTGTTGTGTGCAGTGATTTTAAATACATGAAACTGGTCAGAGGCTGTTACTCAGTTGGTAGAGTGCTTAAAACATTCACAAGAGGGAGGCAGAGGCAGGCGGATTTCTGACTGTGAGGCCAGCCTTGGTCTACTGAGTGAGTCCCAGGATAGCCAGGGCTATACAGAGAAACTCTATCTTGAACAGCACTGGATGAATGTTAAGTGGGGTGTCTTGATGCATGACCTGTGACCCCAGTCCTAAGGAGATGGACTCTGAAGGATCAGATTTTCAAGTTCTTCCTTGACTGCATAGTGTGTTTGAGACCAAGCTGGGCTACAAGAGATTCTTCTGTCTCGAGGAAAAATAAAAGGGCAACCTGATATGTGGGGAAACATCAGGACTTTTTGCTTTTGGAGATGGCATATGTACACAAAAGTGCTGTTGGAAAGACCGGGCCAGCTGAGAAGACATGAGTTTGATTCCTAGCAACCGAGTTTGATTCCTAGCAACCATGTTAAGTGGCTCACAATTACCTGTAAACCCAGTTCCGGGGATCTAAAGCCTTCTTTCAGTCTCTATGGGTACCTAAACTCACATGTCCACATACCTCTTACTCCAAATACACATAATTAAAAGTTAATAATTTAAGGGGGCTGTTGGCTTCATTAGTCACCCATTCCTGCAGACCCTGGGCCCCTTTCTGTTGAATGGGACTGCCTTAACTCTTCTGGGTCCCTTTCTTCCTTGTCTGTGCTTTAGGTCTCAGGGCAGGAGTTATAGTGTCCCACACATGAGGCTCCTCCCCTGAACACCATTTATGCCTTTGGTTGTGGTTGTCAGACTGACAGGTGATCTTGTTCTGACCTATGGTGTCTGTGTTGTAACTTCAGGACATCATGGTGCCTGGCCACAGGGAAGTGCTCAATAAACGTTTATAAGTAGTTAAAGGTCCATCATCCCCACCCAAACTACCTCAAGGACCAATTGGTTTGCCTCTAACCTTTCCTCTCCAGCCTCGAGTTACATTTCACATTAAAGATAAGTGGTTGCTCTACTCACAAGTCAAAATTTGTACCTTTATTCACAGACTGCAGTGGCTCTTCATATACAGAGTAAGATCTGAGCTATCTGGGAACACGCCACACCTACACACACACACACACACACACACACACCTTCCTTCATACATGCAAACTTTATGCACCAGTAGTACAGAGCTGTGTGTAGCTTCCTAATACAGAGCACATGCTTCTCTCTGCTTTAGTCTTGGCTGCCCCTCTGCCTTGTCTTTAGGACAGATTTTCATCCATCCTTCAAGCCTGGGATAGGAGGCTCCCTGCTCTGTGAAACCTTCCCTGTCTTCCCCACATGGAACTAGGACTTGGCTCTCAGTTAAGACTTCCTTTAGAGAGCGGGAGAGATTGTTCAGCAGATTCACCAGCTGCTCTTGCAGAGGAGCCCATGTTTGGGCCCCAGCATTTGCATGGTGGCTCACAGTCATTTGTAACTATGTCCAGGGGATCCAATACCCTCTTCTGGCCTTCACAGGGACCAGGCACGCATGTGGTACACAGAAGACATACTCATATCAAGGAATTGAAAACTCCCTTCTCTAGTGCTTACTCTGTGCCCCTGCACCTCTACAGCAGCCATGATTCAAAATTTGATCCTCAAAGAGACCCACATCCTAATTTCGGACCTTTATAAAACAAAGAGGCTTTGAATTTAAGAGTAAGCTTTGCAGGTGTGTGTGTGTGTGTGTGTGTGTGTGTGTGTGTGTGTGTGTGTTGGTCAGGGTGGTGTAGTCTTACTACCGATATTGACTAGCTAAGAAGAGTGAGTGGTATCTGGAGGTCACAGAATGGAAAAAGATGGTGATTTCTCTGTTCTCCAGAAAGGAACTTGTCTCTTCCAGCACCTCAGTGTTAGCCTGTAAGCTCTAGGCTGGCTTGGGCTATAGAGTGAGAACTGTGAGGTTTCCAAGGTACGGAACTGTAAGACAATTAAGCTGGTGTTATTCTAAGTGTCCTTCACTCCAGTGGCTTCATGGGCTAGGGATTTGTTTTCCTCATATTGGAAGGTCTGGCTCAGCAGGACTTCAGCTTCAAATCCTCCCACTGTCTTACAGTGGGAAGATGTTTGCCCTCTTGCTTGTGACATCAGCGTTTGAAACAGATATGTTGCATTACTTTGTGTGTGCTTGGGATTTAGGGAGGAAAGGAAACAATGGACTCAAGCTAATCATTGGCTGGGTGTCCCTGTAAGAATGGAACCAAGGATGGTGGCTTGTGTTTATAATCCCAGCATCAGGATCGATCTCAGTGGGTTCTAGACCTGCCTGGGCTACAGAGTAAGACCCTGTTTTAAAACTAAATTCAAACAAACAAACAAACAAAAAATGTGACATGGAACTCCTACCTGATGACTTCTAATGTCATACTTTGGGGCCAAGCTGGGTTATATGGCCATCCTCAGCTGCAAGGGAAGCTGATCAGGATCAGCTCTTCAGCTCACTGTGAAGATGTTATAAGAAAGGAATTGTGAATGGATTTTGGAAAACAGCCCAATATTGGCTTCACCATCCTTCCCTGAACTTTGCCCTAACTGGTATGCTAGGGCAACTATATAACTGTAAGTGGTTCATCACCCTCTCCACTCCTCTTGGCGCAGGTCAGCTTTTTAATTGTAGTATCACTGCCTCATAGATAATGATGACATAACGCTTTTGTTGAACAAATAGAGAATGGTTGTATTTTTGGTAGCTGTATAGATTTTGAGGTAGAGTCTCATTAAATAGTTCAGGTTGGGCTTGAACTCAAGATCCTCCTGCTTATGCCTCTCGGGTGCTGGAACAGCAAGCTACTGTACCTGACTGATGATGTACTTTCGAGTAAGGATTTACTTTTAATTCATTTATGTGTGTGGGTGTTTTACTGGTTGTCTGTCTAGTGAGTACCTGGTGCCCAGGGAGGCCTGAAGATGCTTTTGGGTTCCTCAAGAGTTACAGATAGTTGTGAGCTGCCATGTGGATGCTGGAAGATCCTGATATTCTGTAAGAGTGAGAGAGGCCAGTGCTCTTAACTGCTGAGCCATCTACTTGGATCTGGTTCATATATTTATATTTATATTTATATTTATATTTATATTTATATTTATATTTATATTTATATTTATATTTATATTTATATTTATATTTATATTTATATTTATATTTATATTTATATTTATATTTATATTTATATTTATTTATATTCATATTCATATTTATATTCATATTCATATTACTTTATGAATGGTGTGGTGGTTTGAATGAACTGTCTTCTGAATAAGTTTTGAGTATTTGAAAACTTGGTCTGCAGCCAGTGGCTGTTTGGGAAGGATTAGGAGATGTTGGCTCCTCTGAGACTAGTGTTCAGATGGCTGTGAACTGCCATGTGGGTGGGAATCAAATCCCAGTCCTAGGAGGAGCAGACAGTGCTCTAAACCACTGAGACCTCTCTCCAGCCCTTCCAGGGAGGATTCTGTGGGATTTGGAATACCCAAGCAGGCTATTGTCCTCTGAGAATTAAAAGACCTTTTACTTTTTCTCTTCCCCATGTTCTCATCCTCTTTTTCCTCCTGCTCCAGTAGCTCAGGCTAGCCCCAAACTATATAGGTAGGCTCTGGGATCACGGCAATGTGATGCCATCTGGCTTCCCTCTGTTATGGTTACCTTTTTCTTCATCTACACTTCTCTTCTTTTTTGGGGCCTACTCAAGAGCTGGAATTTTCTGTTCCTTCCCTCCCTCCTTCCCTTCTGCTTTCCTTTCTTTCCTTCTATTTATTCTTTTTTTTCTTTTGACAAAGTCTCACTTTGTAACCTTGTCTGCTCTGAAACATGCTATGTAGACCAGGCTGGCCTTGAACACACAGAAATCTCCCTGCTTCTGCTTCCGGAGTGCTAGGATTAAAGGTGTGTGCTACCAGGCCTGATGTGTGGTGGAATTTTCTTATTTTACCCTTTTTCAGGCTTTACAGCCCCCCAGCTTCTAATTTATTTATATAACTGTTCCTACCTCCAATAAAGCTGCTGCCAGCTGAGCATCATGGCTCAGCCTTTAATCCCAGCACTTGGGAGACAGAGGCAGGTGGATCTCTGTGAGTTCAAGGCCAGCCTGGTCTACCAAGTGAGTTCCAGGACAGCCAGGGCTGTTTATACAGAGAAACCCTATTTCAAAAAAACCAACCTGAAGCCCTCCTTCCCCCTCAAAGCTGCTTCAGTGTTAACTTGATGGTCAGGATGCATTTGTGCCTGGAGGGTTCCTAGAGCCCTGGGTTTTCTTGCCTGACCTCAAGTTCTGTGATTACAGGCGTTCCCCACACAGATGGGCTCCCCTGCTGTGTGCATGTGTATGAGACAGGTGAGCCTAGAGAAACTGAAAAAAAAAAAAAAAAAAAAAAAAAAACAGTGTTAGAAGTAGATTGCTAGATTGTTTTCTCATTCCCTTCAGCCTCTGCCCCACTCTCTCTATTCCCAGTCTCTCTCTTCTCTTCTGAAACAAGGTTTCACTGTGTTGTCATTTTGTTCTGAAAATGTTCTCAAACGCCTGGGCTCAAGGCATCCTCAGCTGCCACAGCCCTGGGACTCAAGGCTGGTGCCACTATGTCCATCTTGTTTTGCTGTGCTCTCATTGGGGGTTTACTAGGACAACTGTCAACAGAGTATTCTGATAACTGTAGGTTGTACATGTGTATATAGCATAACGTTTTCATTTTATTGTTTATTATTTATATTTTTCCTGTAGATGGTTGTTTTGCCTGCATACATATCTGTGCACCATGTGTGTGTCTGATACTGTGGGAGGTCAGAAGATGTTGTTGGAGCTGAAACTGGTGATAGTTCTGAGCTGCAATGTGAGAGCTGGGAATTGATTCTTGGTCCCTTGAAAGGGCAGTCAGTGCTCTTAACTTCTGAGCCATCTCTCCATCCCTGGTCTGAGTTTTGGTAATGTTTAATGGAAACTGACAGGCCATTGTGTCAACGCCTCTGGCTCCAAGTACAGAATCACTGATCTCTAGCAGCAGAAGGGTCCTAGAATTTAAAACCACAGAAACATATTTTGTACAGCTTGACATGGATCCGTTGATACATTGTTTATTTGTGAGTGTGGAAGACTGAAGAGCAGCTGTCCAGCTTGCTGAGAGATATGATTTTCTTGGGACTCTCATACATTTGGAAGTGATGGAACCCTAGAAGTGCAATGCAAATGTTGGGGTTCTTGCCTAGTAATAAGATTTTTGGGGGGTAGGATCTTGCTGTGTATTCTGGCTGGCCTCAAACTCACAGAGATCATCTTGCTTCTGTCATAAATCATAAAGCTTAGAAATATTTGTAGGGCTGGAGAGATGGCTCAGTGGTTAAGAGCACTGACTGCTCCTCCAGAGGTCCTGAGTTCAAATCCCAGCAACCACATGGTGGCTCACAACCATTGGTAATGATATCCGATGCCCTCTTCTGGTGTGTCTGAAGACAGCTACAGTGTACTCATATAAATAAAATGAATATTTAACAATAAAAAGAAATAATCAAATTTGTAATCAAAAGTATAAAGCTATTAATCTGTAAGTTATGGACAGGTCACTATAATATTATTTGAAGTATACATTGTATATATTTACTTTCTTTTGTTAACTTTGTTTCTCACTTGCAATAACCATTGATCATCTATAACTCTCCTCTGACATGGTACAAGTAGCCTTGGCCAATTGGTGACTTACTCAGCCTTCAAACAACTACCCAGAGCTAAGGTGTTTTTGTTGTTGTTTTGATTGTGTGTGTGTGTGTGTGTGTGTGTGTGTGGTTAATCGAAGTTCCTCATTTAGCTCAGTTGGCCTTAAACTTGTTATGTAGCCAAGGATGGCTTTGAAATTCTGGTCCTTCTGCTTGTACCTCATGAGTCCTGGGATTACCATCATGAGCCACCATGGATGGTTTATGTAGTACTAGGGATCCACCCCAGGGCTTCATGTGTGCTAGGCAAATGCTCTCCCAGCTGAGCTGCATCTTCAGCCCTCACCACTATTAATTTCTTCAGGCTGAAGGTCTGAGGTAATATGATTGGACTAGATGATTTTCTAGTCATAAATTTTATGAAATCCAACAAGTTAAATGAGCTGGGACTCTGAACCCTGTAAGGTGGAGCCTGGCTTTGAGCCAGAGGAACTTGAGTGTTATGGTTCAGATCTGAAATGTCCCCAAAGGTTCATGTTTTGGACATTTTTTCCCCTAGCTGGTGGTACCATTTGGGGATGCTGTGGAACCTTTAAGAGGTGGGCCCTGGCTGGAGGAAGTAGGTCACTAGGGGCAAGCCATTGAAGATTATGATTGGGTTCCTAGTTCTCAACGTGTGGAGCTGTAAAAGCCCCTGCTGCCTTGGGCTAAGATGTTCCACCATGCCGTCCTGTGTTAGACTGCAACCTTCTGAAATTGTGAGGCAGAATAACTCATGCCTAGTGTAACTAACACACCAGGGTTACAGCCATGTCTTCTGTAACCAGACACATCAACTGAAGTACTTCACTTTTCTTTGAGACATTTTCTCTCCTGAAAGGAAAAAGAAAAGAGTATAATTCTCAATACCACTCTCTCTCTCTCTCTCTCTCTCTCTACCTACCTACCTACCTACCTATCTATCTCTTAAGTTTAAAGAAATAATATACAAAAAGTAAGCATCACAGGTGTGACTTATCGTCTGAGCTGTGCAAATGCAAATAGTCAGTAGGGTGATGGTCAAGGTCTGGGGCTGTATTACTTAGAAGCAAGTCCTAGCTCTGTCACATAATTGTGTGACCTTCAGTGAGTTTCTCGGCCTTTTTGTGTCTTGATGTCTGCATATGTAGACTAAGGAAACCATTCACATGCAAAATCAATGTCTAATTAAGTTGTGTGAAGACTGCACAAATCAGTATGTATTTATAAAGTGCTCTGAACAGTACCTGGTACACAGCAGACACTCACTGCAGGCTGGTTAACCTTGTCACAGTCATTACTAGTGAGGCCACGGACACTGAAATAGACTACACGGTGAAAATAGTGTTATGCTTGCCAGCTTGCCTGGTCATACTCTTAATTGAAACCCGAGGCTCTTGGAAATCCTGCACTTTGAATAATCTAAGAGCTGGGGCAACGAAGGGTCCGATTACAGATGCCTCTAAGCAGCAGTGAGCAAGGTGAGACCTCCGCCAGGCCTCGCTGGGTTGTGATCCTGTCCTGGAGAAAGCCCTGCTTTGTATGCAGCTGCGCTGTCTTCGCTTGGCTGCATAATTGTGCCTTTTTGTCTTATTTTAAAGCATCTGGAGAAATCTCTAGTCCACTCCCACTGACAGTAGTGAAAGCCACAGCATGTCACAGCTCTAATGAGTCTTGCTGACATGCTTATGGCCCCACTGAGGCAACTAGACCAGAGCAGGCTCATAGGCTGGGCTGGCATCCACTGCTTCCTTTGAACACAGATAGCCCCCACCAGATTTCATGATGGGGCTCCCCAAAGCTCCCTCGAATATCCCATGCCTGCCTTCTTTGTCTTAGAAAAACATTTGGTTGCTTTCTAAATGTTGGGCTTGTTGGTAACATTTATGGGCAGCAATGCTAAAAACAAATTAATTATTAATATCAGTGGACCTAAAGGAGCTGCTGTTAGCCGAGGGAACTCCCTCTGGTCTCTAGACCCACAATCCCCACCAAAGACTTTTGATCAGATGAGAGGCAGCTGTGACCACACTGCAAGACCTGTGCAGACTGGTGACCTGCCTTGTTTGAAATGCAGAGGGTTAAAATTAAACTGTTTCTTCAATCTAGAGATTCTTCTGTAAACGTTTGTGCTTCTGTCTTTCTCTACAGATCATGCATCAGGTAGAATAGATGGGATTTTGCCAGTTGTTACAATCTTCCTCCTCGACTCCTGTGTCTACAGGCACAGAGAGTATGGAAAGTAATGGGCAGAGCAAGGCTCAAGTTTGGGCTTCCTGGCTTTGTGTCTTGCCTCTGCATAATTTAGCTGCATATCCGTAGGCAAATCACGTATCTTCTGCAGGCAAATTATATAACTTCCCTAAAAAAATGGGGTCTATAATAGTTTAGCAAACACGTGAAAAGGAAATGGGTTGGTGTGTGTTCAGACTGACAAATACTAAGTGCTACTTAGATGTCAGTATCTGCCAGTGTTACACAGTTGTCTAGTTGCTATGGGCATTTGAGGCTATATTTCTTGTGTTAAGGATTGTTTCACAGATCACAAACATACCCTCCTTTCCTAGTGTACCTCTAAGCTGTCTAATAAGCCTTTTCTCCATCCCCTAGACTAGGGCTCAGATCTTGGAATGTAACAATTATGTTACTGGAATGTAATAACTATGTTACAGTAGCACCATCCCAGGTAGCCAGACTTCTTCAGTGTTCTAGTGGTTGAGCCTCATATATGTATGTGTGTGTGTGTGTGTGTGTATGTGTATATGTATATATAGATATAGATAGATAAATAGATAGATAGACAGACAAACAGACAGACAGACAGACAGATAGATAGATGTGGATATAGATGTAGACTTAGACATAGATACAGATGAGGTGTCTTAGTCTGCTTTCTGTTGCGTTAATAAAGGCATGACCAAAACAACTTGGAGGAGGAAAGTCTGCATTTTCTCTTATGCTTCCATGTCATAGTCTGTGAATGAAGGAAATCAGAACAGGCACTCAAGGCAAGAACCTGCAGTCAGGACAAAGGTCATGGGGAAACAATGGTTATTGTCTTGTTTGTGGCTTGTTCAGCCTACCTGCTTATGAGTCCCAGGCCCACCGGCCAAAAGAAGATACCAACCACAGTGAGCTGGACCTGCCTACAGGATCACTAATCAAGAAAACACCAGATAAACTTGTCTACGGGCCAGTTTGATGGAGGCAGTTCCTCAGTGAAGGTTCCTTCTTTCCAGATTATCTACATTTGTTTGAAGTTGGCTAAGTCAAGGCAGCAGAACACCAGCCTGGTGTTCTCAGCTTTCAGAAGGCAACGGCAAACTAGGCTCTATTGAGTTGTGGGGAGGACTGGGCATGGATTTGATTCAGGCAATCTTTTATTCTTTTAAGTGAGAGGATGAATACAACTTAGCCACTATACACATATACTTTGTGCTACGTTGGGATAGAAACATTTACAACCACAATTTTTACATGTAAGCTATTAATTTTTATTTACTATTATTATCTTGTTTTGAGACAGTGTCTTATGCAGCCTAACTTGGCCATAAACCCACCGTGTACCTCTCTGTTTCCTCCCATCTCCCAAGTGCAGGAATTAGAGGCCTAAGGTCTGTTATTTTTGACTTTGAGATAGGGTCTTAATTTGTAGCCAGGACTAGCCTTGAGCTTTCAGCTTAAGTGCTGCCAGCACACCCAGAATAGACCCAATCCCCAACACAGCCCTCTAGAAATCAAGCAGAGAGAGGGTTTCAGGGATGCTAGGCCAACATCCTACCACTGAGCCACATTGAATCACATCTCAGCTCGTACATTCAGACCTTAAATCCCTGGCTCTTTTCTTCTTTTAAATTGCTTCTGCCTTATAGACATTTTTAGCTTTTGGCTTTGTTAAGGTACGTAAGTTATACTTGTTAAGGGGTAATTTACATATTTCGATTAAATCAACTGTGGTGGATGGAGAGTATTTATGAAAGGAAGGAAGAAAGGGGAGGGGGGAGGAAGGAAATAGGGAATAAATGGGGGGAGTGGGAGCGAGGAGGGGTAGACAGAGAAAAGCCCGGGAGTGCATAGCAATAACATATACTAGCATCATGGATTCTAAAAGTTGATGAAGCCCTTCCCCCCTTTGAGAAAGGGTTTCTCCATGTACCAGCCTGTCCTTGAACTCACTAAATCGCCAGAGATGATCCTTCTGCCTCCACTTTCCAAGTACTGAGGTTATAGGCATTTACCACTATGCCTAGCTCCAAAAGTTAATCTTTATTTAAAGTTGAAGACCCTCGACAAGCTGCTCATTTAAGGCAGGGAAGAGGTGCTGTAAAGCTCTTGATAGCTCTTGAAAATAGGCACACATGGGCCAGACAGAGCTGTGCTGCAGCAGCTTGTAGGAAACCTCTGCAAAGCTGGCACAGAGGACAAAGAATGACCTTCAACCCCTGCAAACCCAAGTCAAACTCAATATCATGCATAATCACCAAAATGGTAGGGAGTAGGCATCCTCTTGCTCTGAGGGTGGCCCTCATCCTTGGTTTGCCATTTGGGTCCCAGATGGACTGACAACTTTCTCTGTCCCTAAATCATCATCTAGGAGATCAGTTCAGGCACAGTTTTTGGGGAAATAGACTCTGAAGCTTCATGTTTCTCTGGTTCCCACAGTGGCTTAACTTCCTCTCCCGCTCATTAAGAAATCAAGCCGCATTAGAAACTGAACCGTGGACATAATTGGCCTTGGAGGAAACTCTGTGCTGCACTTAGATAGGGTGGTCTCATTTGTAGCTCCAGTCAAGGATTTGTAGAGAGTTTTCTATTCTTTTAGGTTTTTTGGCAAACGATTAAAAAAAAAAAAAAAAAAACCTCAAGTCAAAACCCCTATTTTTCTCTCTTGATTTAACACCTGCTTTGTTCTGCCTTGCTTAGAGTTGGTAAGGCAGGCAGGTACCGGCTCCTGGTGGTAACTGCAGGCTCTGGAGCCCAGCTGCACACCTTTAAAACATCTCTCCTGTCTGTATTCCTCCGTAGGTTGGTTCTGAGACAGGGTTCCCTTGTGGAGCCTAGGCTGCCCTCCTAATTCAGCCTCTCAAGAACTGGGACTACCCTCAGTGGTACCATGCCAGGTTTACAACATGCTGGGGACTGAGCTCAGGCTTCTGGTGTGGTAGGCACACACTCTACCAACCTTCGGCACAGACCTGACATGTAGCAAGCCACCTTTGTATTCCCAGTATCTGCTGGAGCATCATTTACCACCTCTCTACCTGTTAAGTATTTGCTGATTAACTTGAAAGAAAGATGGAAGAAATGACTACACCATTGGTGCTCCTCTACCTCTAAAGTATTCTAAAGGACAAGTGGCCGGAGAGCTGTCCCAGATGAAGGGCGCTTCCTGTTCAGTCATGGGGACAGATTTCTGATCGCAGCACCCATATAACCAGCCAGGGGACTGGTGTTCCTCTGTAGCCCCAGCTCTAAGTAACGGTGGAGGCAGGAAGATCACTCACTGGGGCATGCTGGCTTCTGGCCTAGCCAAGGAAAGTTCACACCCTAATTTCAGAGACAGACAGACAGACAGAGAGAGAGAGAGAGAGAGAGAGAGAGAGAGAGAAAATTGTGTTTGTCTTTCTCTGTATGATTCTGTCTTTCTCTTTCACATACACATGCACACACACATGCACACATACATACAAGTAAACAGATACATTTAAAAATTTTGATTGCATGTTAAATTATCTGTAAAAATGTTGTAAGAAGGGAACTTCAAGAGCTGGCCAGGTGGGTAGAGGCCCTTGCTGCCAAGCTTGAGTTTGGTTCCGAAGACCCTCGGGTGGAAGCAGAGGACTAACTCCTGCAGCTTGTCTTCCAACCTCTGCATGGAACTTTCCCCAAATGAATGAATGATGTGAATTTTTCTGTACCAGTTTCCTAGTCAGGCATGATGATACACATGCCTGCCTGCGATGACACACATGTAATCCCAGCACTTGAAAGACTGAGGAGAAAGATTTGCAGTGTTTTTAAAATTTTTTTACTTCACATATATGGGTGGGTTTTGCCTTCAAATAAGTCTGTGTATTACATGCCTGGTGTCTGAAGAGAACACATTCAGAGTTGTGAGTTTTGAGACCAGCCTGGGCTACAAGTGAGTTCTTATCTAAAAACACTGAATGAATAAACAAATGTCTGTTTGGCCTCATTTGCAGTGGAAGATGTGGAGTCTCAGTCTCTCTCTGTCTTTCTCTGTCTTGTCTGTCTCTCTCTGTATATATAATTTTTGGGTCCGGTGATCTTTGATTGATAACTAGTTGGGCTTCTCACGGCAGCACTGATGATGTCATCCGTGATGCCTTCACAGTAATATCCACAGACTGTGAGGTACCCAGGATCTCCTAGACAGTTCCAGAAAGTTCTGTGACTAAGACAGGAGAATCTCTGTGGCTGTGAAGTCAGCCTGGTATATATGGCAAACTGCAGGGCAGCCAGAGCTACATAGAGAGAACTTTTCTCAAACAAAACAAAACACCCAAACAAACAAACAAACAAACAAATCCCCACAAAAACAAATAAAAACAAACAAAACCCAAAATGGTGTTGCATCTGTTGGTCAGTGTTGACAATCTCATCAAAAGTGATGATTTCACTGTTTTATGTTTTTCTGCTTCTTTGTTTTTCTTGGTGGTTCCTTGATGACTGATAATCAGAGCAGAGGCAGAAGGTACCACTTCAGTCTGGGCCTGTCCTGTATGGTCACATGATCATGTTCACTGTAATCTGTAATCCTTAGACATCTCCAATTACTTGTTGCCCATTTATTTATTTATTTATTTATTTATTTATTTATTTATTTGTACTGAGGAAGGAGAGACAGGCCCAGGGAACCAATTTAGGGGTTGAGGTGGATATGGCACTGAAAACATCTGTGCAGTTCAGGTGCATGGCTTTGATCTCACTGCGGTCAAACGTGGATGGCATGGTAGAGGCAGCTGGTATTGGATGAACCAAGATTTGGGACCACTGAAGAAAGTGTGTGTGTAAAATTTAATTTCACGGGTGTGTGTGTGAGCAGAGGTCAGAGGACGACCGGTGGGATTTGGTCTTTCCTTCATGCGTGTCCTGGGATCAGGTCGCCACATTTTGAGTTGTCACACTGCCCTCCCTGCTTTAAATGCGTCTTCCTTTGTCATCCATGCTGGCATACATCTTCTGGCCTTAAGAAGCCATTGTTTTCTGCGTCAGCCTTTCGAGTAGCTGGGACTATAGGCTAGCACCAGGCTCCAGAGCCTGTATTTTCATTCAGCCCAGGCGATTCTGAAGAGCCAAGTCCAGCCACCAGGGTTTGGCAGGCTTTCCTAAGGTTGCCGTCAGGTGGTAATGAATGTCTAGTGAGTTTAAATATAGGTCCCTTTCTGTCACCCCCCCAACTCAAAGGTTGGCGTTGAAAAGAAGCCAAAAAGAGAAAGAAAGGGCACCAATTTTCTTAAGAACTTGAAGCATTCTAAGCAAAGCAGGGAGAGAAAGTTCTCTTTGAGTTGTGTACGAGTAGATAAGACACTACTGGACAGCTGATAAAATAATCCATCTGTGTTTGGAGCCAGAAAACAAAAGGAGCCCGTAGTGACTTTAGCTCCAAAGAAAACACAGTGGCTCAAAGCTGAGTAGCACTTGGACAATGGCACAAAGTTGTTTTTTGTTTTTTTTTTTTTGTTTTTTTTTTTTCAGATTTACTGTTTCCAACCCTTTGACTGGTCGGGGTTTGACTCATGCAGCTGATCCTTTCCTGTCCCCAGATAGTCACTGTAGTATTTGACAGCCTTGTGTTCAGCTTCTGTGCCTACTCGATTTCCCCTGGCTGAGCTCCAGAGAAGGGGATTCTAGTGTAAGAGTCAGATTTTTCTCTGCAGGTGACAAGTGAGAACCCCAAAGTGCCAATGTAGCTGAGTGTCTGACACCCCCCCCCCGTCCTTTTCTTCTGTGTCTGTTTTTTACTCATTCAGAGAAAAGAGTCTATTAATTTAGGTGTGGCTGGTATGGAAAGTGTGTGTGTGTGTGTGTGTGTGTGTGTGTGTGTGTATGTGTATGTGGTGCACCATTCAGGAGTAGAGACCTCTGTAGTTAAGACTGCTTTGCTGTGGTTTCTAAGTTTGCTGAATTTATAAATAGTTGGGCGTACCTTCTGGACTTTGGTAAGTGGAACCTTTCCTGATGTTTTTTAAAGCCATTCTGAAGTGCTTACAGCCACCAATCCAATCAATAAAAAGGTCAACAAAAGACTTTTCCTAGAGTTCTCAGTGTTGATGGGGAAACCAAACCACCATGAATCAGAAGGTTAAGAGAGAAGGATGTAGGCAGTAAAACACACCCAATTCAGCGCAGGTCCAGAGAGGGAAGCATTGTCTGTGTGACTTTATGATCCACGGGAAATCAATTCTGGGCTAACATAAATGACTCATATCTACGAAAGGTATGTTGATACCATCAACCCAAATATCACTGATCTCTGTGCAGAGCAGTACCCCAAGGGAAAGAGTCCAACACTGCTTCAAGGACTGGGAGCCCTCCTGGGATCAGGTTGGTAAATAGCATTCAGGGCATAAATGCTGACGTCAGAGACCCTACTAAGGGTATAAATGCAGACCACAAGCTAAGGGCTTGTCTTCTCGAACTGGCTCTCATGACTCAAGGTTCCTCTTTATATACACCTGGCAACTGCTGTTGTTTAAACGGTGAGCATGGACAACAAATGGTATACCTTTGCTGGCTGGTCAGTGGGCACAGGAAGACACCCGGTCCACCATCTTTCCCACATCCTTTGGCCTTTTGCCAGATTTCCTCAGCTCCAGTGTCCACATGCAGAAAACCCAGCAGCCTCCTCCTGAAGCCAGTCATAAAGGAAGCCATGTCAGTGTTTTTAGAATGTTCTCCTGGGTCAGCAGAAGACTTGATCTTGTCATTAGCCATCCATCCTCTTCCTGTCTGAAGGGTTCTAAGGCTTCCTTTCGTAGGCCAGCATGTTTTGGTGGTGTGTGCTGTTGAGAAACCCAGCACAAGCAGCCATTCCTAGAGAAAGCATCAGTTCCTCTGTGCTTAGGTAACTTAGATGTCCTGCATTGCTGCTCTTCATACCCCCTTTTCCAGACTACAAGTGACAGGCTGTCCAGGTCACCCTAGCAGAGCAGCTTCTAGCATCACCTCATCCTTGACACTTGGTACTCTGAATACTTTTTTAAAAAACGCTTAGAACTCAGTGGGTCAGCTCACATCTCTTTTCTAGACAGAAGCAGGGAAGTCATTCTGACAGCAATGGCCCCAAACGGCTCATCTTCTAAGAGGCACTGCCTAGGGAATTATAAACCTACAAGGTTATGCTTACAAGATCTCTTCCAGATCCCATGTTCTCGGTGGAGAAAAGGTACAGAAGATAACTCTAATTCCTGGCAGTGTACCTTAGTTTTTATTATTCCAAACAACACTACAATGAGAAACCATGCATGGTACAGAAACATGGGGCACATGAATGAATGTTTTCTTTTTAAAAAAATATCCAGATGTGGGACTGGAGAAATGGCTCAGTTGGTAAGAACTCTTGCTGTTAGTTCCCAGCATCCACAAGGTGGCTCACACTGCCTGTAACTCCTGTTCTAGGGTATTTGCTATCCTCTTGTGGGCATCAGGAACACACATGATACACATACACACATGCAAGCAGATACTTACATACATGAAATAAAAACTGCACCATTAATCAGTCCCATCTCCCAGAAGGCAGAGGCAGGCCAGCTTGGTTTACTTAGTGAGCTCCAAGCCAGCCAGGGCTACATAGTGAGACTTTGTCTTTAATAAGAAAAAGAGAGTCACTAAGTTGAGAAACACACATGTGTTTTAAATAGGCATGGTCAAACTGTCCTATGAAAAGTGGGCGCGGCTTATATCCTCGCCATTCCTTTTCCTTATGGGTCTGAGGCCCCACTCTAGGGCTACGGGCATGGTAGACAAATTTTCTGCTATTGAGCTGTGTCCCTGCCCCTAAACCATACCTTCTGTGAGGACCTGTTCTCATCCTTACCGCCATTTGTTTCTGTGGGTATTTGTGCCAGTTTAGTGGGCCCCCGATTACTGATAAGGCTTGGTGTCTTCTCTTCCGTTCTTGGCTGTTTCTTCCTTGTTGTATTCTTTGCCCACTTTTTGGATTTAATGTGAATATACCTCATGCCTCGAGATTGAGGAGTACCGTCCTAATCATTTGACTCAAAAAAGTTTCTTTATCTTTTTATTTCTAGTTTTCGAGAGTCATTTTTTCCCTATAATTTTAAAGTAGCAATACATGTTGAGTTCTCGCAAATGCTTTGCTCAAACATGTTGCGATGCTAATATGCTTTTTTTTGTCCTTAATTTATTAATGTAGTAGATTGCACAGATTCCTAAATGTGGAACTAGGTTTATATTTCTGGGATGAGGAGCTGGAGAGATGGGTCAGCAGTTAGGAACTCTGCTCTGCTCTTTCAGAGACTGAGTTCAGTCCCCAGTGCCCATGCCAAGTAGCATAAAATCAGCTCCAGAGGCTCTGACATCTCTGCCTCTGTGGGCACCTGCAGTCACCTGCACACGCCCACATGCAGATACACACCTACACCCAATTAAGATAATAAATAAATCTTAAGAAAAAAGACCCAGCAGCCAGATGTGCACCAGATGTGCTGTCATAGTCTTTTGCTCCCAGCCTCGAGTTGATTTGGTGAGTTGGTGCTTGCTTTCCCAGCAGGGGGACCTGAATGGGGTCTTTGGTATCCTTTAAGGCCAGAAAAGGCAGTGCAAGCCTGTAACCAAAACGGGAAAAAGTTAAAATGAAGATCTCAGGGTTGTGTTTGGAGGCTGGACTTACACTCAGTAATCCTCCCAAGTGCTGGAAGACCCAGAGCAACCCATTAGCAGGCAGCTCACAGAGGCCTCTAACTCCAGTTCCAGAGGATCAGGCACGTTCCTGACTTCTGGGAGCACCTGCACGTGTGTGCGCTCACCCTCCTCTCACTTAAACAAAGGTAATTTCACAGTGCATTAATGGAGCTGGAGTGGTAGTTAAAACACTGGTTGTGTTGGGCAGTGGTGGCATAGTCCAATAATCTAAGTATGGCAGAGGTGGGCAAATCTCTGAGTTCAAGGTCATTCTGGTCTATAGAGTTTCAAGACTGCCAAAACTATACAGAAAAAAACAAAAAACTAGAGCAAAAACAAACAAGCAAAAAAACAAAACAACAACAACAACAACAAACCCACTGGTTGTTCATTCAAAGGACCTAGATTCAGTTCCTAACACCTACATATCTACACGGTGTCTCACAACCACCTGTAACTGCAGTTCTAGGGGATCAGACACCCTCTCTGGTTTGGTTTTGGGGGGGTACCACACACACATGTGCACAGACATAGATGCATGCATACAGCACCCATGAACATAAAATAATTTAAATTGTTTTTGCTTTTTGAGACAGAATTTTTTTGTGTAGGCCTGGCTATCCTGGAACGCACTCTGTAGACCAGACTGGCCTTGAACTCAATTCTGCCTGCCTCTGCCTCCCAGGCGCTGGGATTAAAGAGCATGCATCCTGGCTGTTAAAAAAAAAAAAAAAAAAAAAAAAAGTTTTAAGTCAACATTTGACAGCTATGGTGAAAGCCCTTTACTAACCACTTGAGTTATTCATTTTTTAGAATAAAAAAAATTCAAATATATACTAATATTTTTATAATAAAACATGTCAGTTCCCAATTCTTGTCACTCCCACACCAGGTAACTCGAAATTAATGTGTTTTCTATTGTTTATTTTTTATTCTATCCTTATATGGCACAACTACACAATTTGTATCTAATTTGTGCACTGTTTGATACAAAACCATAAGGGACAGTTACTATTATCATTAGTTTTTGTTTTTGTTTATTGAAACAAGGTCTTATTACAGAGTCCAGGCTAACCTGAACTCCCTATGCTGCATGGGCCAGGCCTTAAACTTCCAATCCTCTGCCTCAGCTTCTAAAATGCTGAGGTTAACAGGTATGCACTACCACCCTGGTGAAAGGTTTGTAGTAGAGACCTGCTTTATAAAAGAGAAAACTGAGCCCCGAGGTAATATATGCTAACGGTCCATCTAGTTTTGAAGATCTGGTTCCTTTTTGAGAAACAGTCTACAACTTTTGCAAACATAGGGAAGCCCTGCTCAGAAGAATATTTTGTGTGTGGCTACATGTGTTTTACCCACTTCCCAGCAACTCAGAGCTGCCCAAGTAGAATAGGCTGGCCAGCCCTCTGCCAGCCCCAGGATCACAGACTCACCACCGTGCTCAAGGGCTTTATGTTTGTTTGTTTTTAACATGGATTATGAGGATCGGAGCAGGTCCTTATTCTTGCAAGGAAAGCGCTAACAACCCTGTGATCTCCCCCACCCCAGGAGTATAGTGCTTAAAAACTAAGATTGATCTGAGGCAGAGAGACCCTGGACGGAGCTGTGTCTTTCAACCCTGGACATGGCCTTGCCTGATTTGAATTTCCAGCCAACCTTGTTTGGGTTTTAGCCTTTCTTCTTTGCTGCACCATTTTAAGCTCCACGAAAAGACTTTTCCCCCCCTAACTTCCTCCAGGGAAGATTATACAAGATGGTTTATTCCAACATGCCTCTGGGGGAAATCGAAGAGTCGGACGACAGTGGAGTGAGCTGTAGGGGAGGATGTGGGCTGGCCCTGCCCCTGGGCAGCTAGACTAGGGCTGTGCCTTCTTTCTTGCCTCTGCTCAGAAATGTAGCCGCTGATCTTGCACTGGGAGGTGTCAGGGCACACCTCAATGTCATATCTCCTTCTCTGCATCCTGTGCTTCCCTAAGAAGGTTACTGCAGCTGCCTCTTAGGAAGGACCTGTATGGGCTGGAGAGGTGGCTCAGCAGTTAAGAGCACTGACTGTCTAGAGGTCCTGAGTTCAAATTCCAGCAACCACACGGTGGCTCACAACCTTCTATAGTGAGATCTGATGCCCTCTGGTGTGTCTGAAGATAGCTACAGTGTACTTATATATAATAAATGAATAAATCATTTTTTAAAAGGGAAGAATCTGTATTTGCATCTCTACCACTATTGAAACCCCAGAAACCAGGGCCACTTCCCCCAGCAGCGTGCAGCAATGGGGCTTCTCCTTTTATGCTAGACTAATCTTGCGTGCAAAAGAAGGAAATTCTGCTTGCCCTCAGTCAGCCACTGCGAATACAGGATTTTATGTTTAAAAGCTGCAGGGCCTTCACATGACTAGGACCTCCTTGCCTCCCTTCTTTGCTAAGGAACCATTCACTGGCCCTGCTGTGGTTGGAAGTGATATCAAGGAGTCCCCCTTAACCCAGTGACCTGACATTGACCAAGACAAGTGGAGGAACTAGCCATGGCTTGGTAAGTTTAGCTCCAGCAATTTATAGTTTCCAACTCTACGATCTAGCAGGTTAGGAATCGTGACTATGGATTGTCTTTCTTCCCTAACAAGATCATCAGTTTCATGGAACATTTACTAAGAGACAATATGTGCAAACGTGAAAAGGTTTTCAAACAGGAAAAGGTTTTTTTGTTTTTTGTTTTTTTTGTCTTTTGTACAACGGAGAGCACACAAGAGCTGGGGCCCCTTGTGAACCAGACCTGTTCACAGAAGTGAGGCAGAGGCAAGGCACATTTGTATTTGAGATAGAAAAAAAAAAAAAAAACCAAAAAAACTGGATAGTCATTCAGTTCACAACCAAGAATGGTCAGTGTAAGTACTAGGAATAGAGGTTTTCTTTTGTGTGTGCAGTGCTGGAGATTGAACCCAGGGCTTGTACATGCTAGGTAAGCACCTTACCACTAGGCAGCATCCCTACCAGCTTCACCCCGGTGGCTAGCCTGCAACCTTAGGTCCTCTCTTCCTCTATCCTCAGTCTCCAAGCAGCCAGGATTACAGATATGTGTCACTATATACCACAGGTATTTCTGTTGAGTGTAAACTGTGGGGCCCTAAGTAGCTGAATCTGCTATCAGAGACATTCTTCTGGAAGTGAGGTGTGGTGGTGTGTGCCATTAATTCCACTCCAGAGGCAGAGGCAGGTGGATTTCTGAGTTCAAGGCTAGCCTGATTTATAGAAAGAGTACCAGGACAGCTAGGAAAACCCTGTTTTAAAACCAAATCGAACCAAACCAAACCAAACAAAAAACAAAACAAACAAACAAACAAAAAAACATGCTTCTGTTTGAAATATATCCTTACTACAATTTTCAAGCATATTCCAAGTTAATTATTATGTGTGTTTGTGTGTGTGTGGTGGGGCTAGGGACCAAATCCAGGACATAATGCATTATAAGCATGTGGCATAATATTGAATGAACTCTACCCCTGACGTCTTGATCCTAGCTTCTAATTCTGACTTTAAGGTTAGCTTTAAGGTTAAATCAAAAAAATTTTACATATATATTTTATTTTATATGTGGATATTTTGCCTGCACATAGGTCTGTGCACCACATATGAGCCTGTTGCCCGAGGAGGTCAGAAGAGGCTGTCAGACTTCTTGGGAATACAGTTCCTGATGGTTGTGAGCCATTTTGTGAGTACTGAGTCTCTGCAAGAGCAACAAGCGCTTTTTAACACTGAGTCATCCATCCAGGCCCCCTTTTTGGTTTTGTTTTGAAGATAATACCTTGATTTTGTATTTTGTTTGTTTGAAACAGTGTCTTGATATATAGCCCTAGATATCCTGGAACTCTCTCTGTAGACCAGGCTAGCCTTGACTTCACAGAGATCCACCTGCTTTTGCCTCCTGAGTGCTGGGATTGAAGGTGTGCACCACCACCACTCAGTTAAAAATTTAAAGATTATTTTATTTTATATGTTTGAATGTTTTTCCTGCATAGATGTGTGTGCACCTTGTGTGAGTAACCATGTGCATGCTGGATAGACACTGAACCTTGACTTTTTTTTTTTTTTTTTTTTTTTGAAGAATGGCAAGTGTTTCTAACCCCTGAGACATCTATATGGGGCCCCAGCACTGGACTTTTGATCCTCCTGACTCAGCTTCTGGAGTGTAAGATTGCAGACATACACAACCGTGCCTAATTTCTGTGGTGCTAGGGTGAACCGAGGGTGTCATGCATGCTCAGCAGACACTCAAGAAGCCTTTTACCTCCCTAGCCCCAAAGTTTACATTTTATAGGAAATATCTCTTGTTTCTATCTTCTTTGAACATATTTAAACACTTGAAGTCTGTGGACTTCAGATTTTGGTTTGCTTGGGAAGAGGCTTCCCCCTTAGCACCCTGGAAAAAAAACACTTGTTGAGAAAGTTTATACTAAACTCAAATTTGTATCTTTTATTGTCTCTGAAACCTTTTCCAGTCTCAAGAAGCCCTTGTCTCTCTCAAACATGACAGCTCTGAATTTAAGGTGAAGGGATTATACTCTTTCTAGATGGATCTTTTCCGTATTCTAGGTCAGTGGTTCTCAACCTCCCTAATGCTTTGACCCTTTTATACAATTCCTCATGTTGTAGTGACTCCCACCCCAACCATAAAATTATTTTAGTTATTACTACATAACTGTAATTTTGTAACTTTTATGAATCTCAATCTAAATCTCTGCTTTCTGGTGGTCTTAGGCAACCCCTGTGAAAAGGTGATTTGACTCCCAAATGGGTTGTGACCCACAGGTTGAGAGTCACTGTTCTAGATCTTCTTGAATACCAAAACTATTAAGGAGATGCACTTAATAAGGGCCAGCAGGCAAGAGGCAATTAGCCTCAACAAAACCCCACAAAAAACAAGGAATTGTCCACATGGTCATAGACACCTGTAATTGGGTGTGTGTGGTACTACGTGCTGTGTGTCCCTACAGAGGCCAGAGTCTGGACACCCCTGGAGCTGGAGTCACAGGCAAGTATGAGCTGCCCTATGTGGATGCTGGGACACACTCTTTGTCTCTGAGATAGTTTTCCAGCCCCTATGCTGGTGTCTTTTATCGGTTACCTCTCTACTATCTCCATGAACCAGCTAGCGTTGCTATTGTGTGTGTGTGTGTGTGTGTGTGTGTGTGTGTGTGTGTGTGTGTGTGTGTGTTTTCAAGGAGACCAGAAGGGGCCGGACCTCCTATAGCTGGAGTTTCAGGTGGTTATGAGCTACACAAACAGGTTTTGGGAAGCTGGGTCTTGTGATACTTTGAATGAGAATGGCCCTCCTGGGCTCAGGTATTTGAATGCTTAGTCCCAGTTAGTGTTTAAAAAGGTGTGGTCATGTTGGAGGTGTGTCACTGGGGATGGGATCTCCAGTTCTTCTGCCACATGTTTGTGGATCACTGTATACGCCCTCAGTGACTGCTCCACTGCCCTGCCTGCCTGCCTGTTGTCATTTCCCACCAGGATACTCATGGACTCAGCCTCTGAAACTGTGAGCTCCAGTGACCTCTTTTTCTGTAAATTGCTTTGGTCATGGCGTGTGGTTATTACAATAAAACACTAAGACCGTTCCTCTGCAAGAACGGTATGTGCTCTCTTAACCCCTGAGTGATCCTTCCAGCCTCCTCCTGACTCTTTTGAAGGGGGAATCTTGGTTAGGGTTAATATTGCTGTGTTGAAACACCATGACCAAAAGCATGGTCATGGGGAGGAAAGAGTTTATTTGGCTTATATATTCGGCCTCATAGTTCATTGAGGAAAGCCAAGACAAGAACTCAAACTGAGTAGGAATCTGGAATCAAGAGCTGATACAGAAGCCATCTAGGAGTGCTACTTACTGTCTTGCTCCTAAGAGCTTGCTCAACCTACCTGTAGAAACTAGGCCATTATCCCAAGAAGTCCCCAACCACAATGCACTGAACTCTTTTAGCAATCACTAATTAAGAAAATGCCCTACAGGCTTGCCCACAGTCTGATCTTCTGGAGGCATTTTTTTCCACTGAGGTTTCCTCTGCTTAGATGACTTTAGCTTGTGCCAAGTTGACATAAAACTAACCAGGTAGGACATTAGAGGAAAAAGTACTATCCTCATTTTTTTTAAAAGTATTTTTATTTATTAGTGTGTGTGCATGTGGAAGTCAAAGAATAGCTTTGTGGAGTCTTATCCTTCTACCTTTATGTGGAGTATGGGGATTAAACTCTGGTCATCAGGGCTTAGTGGCAAGTATCTGCTGAGCCATCTCTCTAGTCCTGTTATTCTCATTTGACAGCAACTGAAATCAAAGTTCCTCCGATCTTACCTAGAAACAGCAGGTCTTGAGTCTTGATATACTGTTTCTAGGACCCACATCTGAGCTACACTGTTAAACTCTGCAGCAGCAACAATGGCAGCCCAGACCCTAGCTCAGTGAAGCTATTTATTATAAACAGCTGTAAGAGATGGCTGCACCTGCTGCACCTGCTGCACCTGCTGCACCTGCTGCACCTGCTGCACCTGCTTTTAAGATGAAAGAAAGTAACAGTTTTTACCTTCGTACAAGGTTTATAAGTGAAGATGGGGGAAGGAACATTTAACAAGATTGCTTAGTGTCTGGCACAAGCTGGGCTGTGGCATTCCTAAGCTATTAGTGAAGCTTTATCAGTAGCCACCCTAGCAATATTGAGTCCTCCTGGCAAGTGTGTCCTATGCCTCATTGTCACAGGTGAGTTGGCTTGGACAGGGCCTCTTTTGCCCCTGTAGAACTTGGGTAGCTGTGTTGGCAGATACTATTGATTTTATAGTGATTATGTGGAGGCTTCTGAAGTCAGAAATGCTAAGCTGATTGAGTTAGTGTATACCTGTTTGAGCGTAGTGACACACACTTTTAAAACCAGCATTTGGTAGGCAAAGTCAAGCAGAGCTCTGTGAATTTGAAGCCAGCCTAATCTATGTAGTGAGTTTTGGGCCTACCAGAGCAGCATAGTGTGAGACCCTGTTTTAAAACAACAACAACAACAAAAAAACTAATAAATAAAATAAAATAAAGTATAAGCTTGAAGTCCTAGAACTAGGGAGGCAGAATTGGGTGGGTCATGAGTTTGAGGCCAGCCTGAGCTATGTGAGGCCCTGTCTTTAAAAAGTAAAATACGATAAAATCTAAAATGCTTATGAAGTTTGCAGCCAATTGGAATGACTACGTAGAAGCCCAAGGTTCTCTCTCAGAGTTTCCCAATGATTGTGCCCAGAATATGTTGGAAATGTGAAGGCCTAAAGTTCCCTAGTCTCATCTCATCTCTGACCACTAAGAGCCTAGTCAACCTGAGGGTGTTGTGCATGTGATGTCACTTCCTGTGTGTACCACAGAGTGACAGTCTGGAAAGCATCTCTACCTTCTGTTCCCCCTCAGGTTAGGACTGAGGTTTGTGTGGTGGACCAAGCCTTTTTCATAGAAATGTTTCCTGCACCTCTCTCTCTGTTCCCACTGCTGAAAAGCGCATGCCACTGTTGCAGTCCTTGCTGGGGCAAGTCGATAGTCTTGACAAGCAGACAAAGAAGGCTTTCCCCCAGTTAAATGCTAAAACTTTGCACTTCTAGCCCAAAGGAAGAAATAGCTAAGGCTCCATCAGGAATAGTTCTTGGCTTCTTATCAGGGAACACTACAACTCAGACCTTATCCCTACAGACCCCAGACAGCATTGACAATCCAGCAATACTTCTTACCTCAAAGAGACCAGACATCTTACGGTGCGATCAAACTAGAGTTCCTACACATGGTCTTTTGTGCTTGTGGCCAAACAGGCCCTGAACAAAGTGAGGTCATTTCTCACTCAGGTAGAAATCACCTCCTTGCTTGATGGGATAGGACGGCAGAAAAGAAGCTAAGGATGATGGATGGATCCGCCAGTGATCAGGCTGAGAAACTCCAGGGCCGTCTGTAGAACCACTCCGACTTCAAGTGTGCAATGATTCTGTTGTGTACTAACCGGGTGGTGCGCTTGAGTCATAGTTTCCTTTAGTGTCTAAGAGATTTTTCACCCCAGCGGCAGGGCTTTGTGTGTATTTGGCAAGCTCTATTACTGAGCTGCATTCCCAGCCCCCATCAAAAGGAATTTTTATTGTGACTCAAATGACTTTTACAGCAGAGAAAATTAAATTACTATATAAACATGCAGTTAAGACAATTATGCGGGGTGTGCTGAGATGGTTCAGTGGACAGGGGCACTTGCCTGCTGGCCTGTTACACGAGTTTAGTCCTTGGATCCCACAAGGTGGCAGGAGAGAGCCAACTCCTAAGAGCTGTCCTCTGACCTCTGTATGCACATCTACACACATACAAAAGGAAAAAAGAGTAAGAATGAAATATGTTTGAAATAAGGGGGTTGGGTGTATAGCCCAGTGGCAGAGCATTTGTCCAAAAGCACAAACCCACAGCACCACAGAAAGGAAAAACAATACCAAAACCAAAAAATAGCCCATATACTTCATACTCTCTGTGGCCTCCCGGTGATACATAAAATACTATAAAATGAGCAAATGACAGGCTGCTAACGGTGGGGTGGCTTCTGATCCAGCAGCTTGGGTGTTCTTGGTGGCAGGACCATGGCACATTTTATCTGCCATTCCTTCTTTCCCTGCCCCTGACACTTGCAGAGTTGGAGACAGGTTTTGTTTTTCCCAAACAAGGCATTTGTAGCCCTGATCAATTCTAAACCGCTTTGGCATCTTCGCTGGCTTGTTTAGGAGAATGAGGCTCTGGGTAGGGGATGAGGGGACTCACCTTTGCTTGTAGAATCAGGTGAGTCATACGGAAAGTCAGCTTGTTTGTGTCTTTGTAATACTCTCTGGCAAGAGAAGACTCTCTTCCTTTTTTGGTCCTGAAGTCACACTGGAAATCCTCAGCAGCTCAGCTGTGGCCAGATGTGCCCATGGGTACTGGTGCTGGGGTTAGTGGTCTTTGCAGAAGTCAAGGTTTCTGTCAGGCCTGGGAGGAAGTGTGGCCTATGTACGTGTGCAGCTGTGTGTGTGGCTCCGAGAGAGTGAACATCTCTGTGGCAGCTTCCTCTTCTTGGCTTAGCTGCGGTGAGAGACCAAGTGGGTCTCTTTTACTAAAACAACCCTGAAACCCTAGTGGAAAACAGCTTCGCTCTCCTAAAGGGCCCCCTGAAGAACTAACCCAAGCATCGAGGCTCTAGTCAGCCAGATACAACAACAGCACGTCTCTTGTCTCCTCAGCTTGCAGAATGCTTTGATTTCATGGTCTTAGGGCACATTTGTCCCAACAGTTAGAGGTTGAGGGGAAGAGAAGGCTTGGAGCCCAGGTCCAACTGAGTATGTAAAGGAAAGGACGTAGGATCTGCCTTCTGAACTGTGTGCTGGCCTGAGCTGATCCCCCAGGGGAGCCAAAGCTAAGGATGCTGGCTATGGAAAACTCACAGTTTTGAACTAGAATGGGATCCCAGCATCCTCCCTCCCTCTGCTGGTGGCCTGTGGCTGCCATCATGTGATAAACATGTGGCTTCCTAGGAGAGAAGCTTTGCACAATCAAAGGAAATAGGAAACTGGGAGATTATCAAGGGTGGCACATAAGGAGTTGGGCAATGAGTTGTCTAGAAGACTTTGGGTTTTGAGCAGGGAGCCAGATTTCCTCTGAGTCATGTCTGCGTCTGAGGAGGTCCCGAGAGCCTGAACTATCTGAATGGTCAAGAGGCCAGTGTTGTACTGTCCTCTGCCTGTCAGATAAAGACTGGGCATCGGGATGGCCTCCTCTGGCAGAGGCAGGCAGGGGCAGATTCGAGAGCCACCAGGCTATTGCTTCATCACCCCTAAGCAGATCAGGCAGGGCCTGGGTCCTAATTGCTCTGAGTTATCCACCTTAATATGCTCCCTGGGCCCAGGGAAGGCTGCTGCTCTTGAGAAGCACTCCGTAAAGCATGTAACTCCCAAGAACTGCACAGGGCTCCTGCCCAGATGGTTCTGCAAGGGTACCGAAATGCCTCAGCCTTTGTGCTTCCAGTTCCAGTGTGGCAGGTTCTCAGAAGCACAGCTGGACCTCCTTCGGGGAGTGAGTCACATGGTGTCACCCTCTTCCGGGACGTCACGCA
The DNA here is from genome assembly GCF_963924665.1 of Micromys minutus. Classification (NCBI taxonomy): domain Eukaryota; kingdom Metazoa; phylum Chordata; class Mammalia; order Rodentia; family Muridae; genus Micromys; species Micromys minutus. The sequence continues at coordinate 27,512,783 of NC_137979.1, read as the reverse complement.
TCACCATTGAGGACACCGAACAGAAATGTTCCAGAAAATCCAAGCGTTGGGCAACAGAGGCATGGAATTTGGGAAGGGGGGCTGGGTGAGACAGGACATGAAGCTATTGGCTCAGTTTCCCCCTGTGTTCCCCTGAGATGCTTTTCCTTAAGAAGTGGGACTGGGGAGGTGGCTCAGCCAGTACAGGGTCTGCTGTGCAAGCATATGACTAAATCCAACCTTCAGAACCCACAGTGGAAGGAGAGAACTGACACCCAAAAGTGATCCCTGGCATGTTTGGTGGCACCTGTCTACCCACCCACACAGACACAGGCATACTATAAAAAAACAAAAATGCTCCTTACATGGGCTGACCATGTGGCTCATGGGTAGAACATGTACTTAGTGACCCTGGATTCTATCTCCAGTAACAAAAAAGAAACATTTTTTTTTAACTTTATAACTCTTTCTGAGTTGAGCCTATGCCAGGTTAGGGCTGCCTATGTGAGAGAGATGCCTAGAGTATAATTAGCTTCAAAGTCATTAAGTGGCCTTACCAACAGGGACCCTCCAGGCACAGCTATCAGAAGACCCCAGAGTCTCATTTTAAGGAGAAAACATGGACATCTTTCTTTGTTCCTTTTCGGCCCTAACAGTTCCCTTGACAAGCAGCTTAAGAACTCTGCTGGTGCTGGACATGGAGGCACATCCTATAACCCTAGACATGGTGTCCTAGGACATTAATCTTGGTGACACTGGGGACATTTCACTAAAGGGCTTTTCAGTATTCGAAACTGAGGCAGGAGGATTGCAGATTTGAAGTCAGCGTGGAAGGAGTACCACTGTAGTCATGAGTACATAGCAGCAGTAGATATCTGTACAGCCATCATGGATAGAGGAGGTGCCCGTGAGGCCTCATCCCATCCTGAGGTGCTGTTGGTTGTTAATGGTTTCTGCAGAGCGGTGTCATTTTCTGAAATGATGTAGCCACTTGGGGACGAGATGGGAGAAAGAATGTGTGTAGAGGAAAAGGAAAGGGGATGACAGAGGGTTGTGGGGAATAAATATAATCACATACCTGCTATGTATGCATGGAACTGTCAGAAATCAAAGAGAAAGGAAACATACAAAACCCATACTGATAGATCCACATCAGCCTCCTCTACCTGTGCTACCTGAAGTACAGTTTCTCTCCAGTGATTACTGGTGGTAGCCAGACCACAATGTGAGCTTCACTGTACCCTTTGCTGGAAGTGTGACCCAGAGCCTCTCCTTCAAGGTGTGGGAAATGATTCTGTCTTCCACAAAGGGTGTCACATACTAGAAAGCTGAAAGTAATGTGTTTAACATAGTCACGGCGTCTAGGACATAAATCTTGGTGACACTGGAGACACATTAACTAAAGGGTTTTTTAGTAACTGAATAGGGGAACTGTTCCTAAGGTCAGGCGTTCATTGAAGGGAGAGGTCAAGCCTCTCCTAAAAAGACCTGTGAATTCTGCTGGTTTTGTTTTAGTTCCTTCTCTGTTGCTGTGACAAAACACCATGACTGAGGCAGCTTATAGAAGAACCAGTTTGCCGGGGATTTATAGTCTCAGAGGATTAGTATGTGAAGATCATGGCAGGGAGCATGGGGCTGGCGCAACAGCTGAGAAAAAGTACAAAGCTTATAGTACTTTGAGGCAATAAGCATGAGGCAGGGGGAGCTAAATGAGACTGGTGTAGGATTTTGGAATCTTAAAGCCCACCTCCTCCAACAAAACCATACCTCCAATCCTTCCCAAACAGTTCCACCAACAGGGACCAAGTATTCAAACAGGAGTCTGTGAGGTTCATTCTCATTCAAACCACCACAAGTCTCTGAGTTTGTGCTAAGGCAACACCCTTTAGTTGCATGTCTTCTTCAGGCACCCATTGTAGCTCCCCCATCCTTTATCTTCTTCTTCCTCTTCTTCCTCCTTGTCTGTCTACATTTCAAGCTCACCTCCAACTTCCTACATAACAGAGGATTAACTTCTAATCTTCCTGCCTTTACCCACCAAGTGCTGAGATTACAGGTGCATACTACCACACTTGATTTTGTATGATGCTGGGGCTCAAACCCAGGGTTTTCTGTAGGTTTAGCTTGTATTTCACCAAGTAAGCTCCACCTACGGCCTTCCTCCCATTCTTTTTTTTTTTTTTTTTTTTTTAAAGACAGTGTTTCTCGGTGTTGGCCAAACTGGTCTCTAACTCAGCACAAGTGATTTCTGCCTCAGTCTCCTAGGTGTCTGGGACTGTGGGCATGTACCTCCATGTCTGCTCTTCATTTTTGCCTCTGCAATTGTCTATACTTCTCCTTCTCTCCCAGAATGCCTTGCCTCTCCACTCCTTTATTTGTGCCAGGGAAACAGTTGTCATTCCAGGTCTTAATTCAAATGCTACTTCCTTTAGAAGGTGTGCTGGCTAGTTTGTGCCAACTTAACACAAGCTAGAATCATCTGAAAGGAAGGAACCTCAACTGAGAAAGTGCCTCCATTAGATCTACTTTATAAAGAAGAGTTTTATTTGCCTCACAGCTTTGGAGGTCAGAAGTCCAAACAGCAGAAGCCAGGTTCTGATGACATCACGGCAGAGCAGGTGTACATGCCTCTCTGAGTTCTCTCTCTCCCTCTCTTTGCAAAGCTACTGGGATTCAATCATGAAGCTCTCCCCAAATGACATAATCATTCCCCAAAGTTCTCTCTTGGACTTCTGGGCAGAAAGATTGTCTACAATGTGAGGCCCTGGGTTCAATCCCAACACTGCAAGCAAGCAATAAGACAAAGCAAAGACCCTAGTTCAAAAGACCATATGCAGATCAAGTTTCTGCCCTCCTTTATAAAAGGATTTATATATTTATATGAATCTGTCTCTCTGTCCCTCTGTTCCTGTCTGTCTGTCTTTCTGTCTCTCCCTTTCTGTTTCTCCCCCTCCCTCCCCCGTGTGTGTGTGTGTGTGTGTGTGTGTGTGTGTGTGTGTGTCCCATGCGCATGCGTGTGACAAAGTATCTAAGTGGCCATAAGAGGGTGTAAGCTGGAGTTACAGGTTGTTTGGACTTTTACATGCAGGTGCTGGGAACCAAACTCAGGGCTGAAGAGATTGCTCTTGCAGAGGAGCTAAGTCTGTTCCTTCCTAATACTATTAACATATGACTTTACAAATTAGACTTTTGCATGAATACAGGGGACACAGATTGTATTCAGACCATAGCACAGGAGAGGAGAGATAGGACCTAAAGTGAATTAAATACACTAGAACAGCCTTACTAGGTAGCAGGGGAGAAACTGTCAAGAACCTCAGGTTATACTCTTGGGAAATGGGGATATAGTTTAGCAATACTGTGCTTACCTACCTAGCATGCATGAAATCCTGGTACCAACCTTTGTAACACACACACACACACACACACACACACACACACACACGGAATATGGACCCTGACAGCCTCTGGTGATTTGGTGTGGTAAAGGCTCAATAAATGAATCCTTGAGTCCTTCATTCTCTGGTATTTTATAGTTCACTTATAGTCCCTGGGGATCCAGGCACACAGCATTACAGGTCTCCTTAGCTTTGTCTTCCCATTGTTAACCAAACTGCCTGTAGACCCTCTTAAATTAGGTCCTTGAGTGTTCAGGAGGCCAGAATCAGGTTCCACAACTTCTCCCACTACTGAGCTAAAAGGCAGGTTTCTAGTCTACCTGGTTAGAGGGCTTTGAGAGATGTGAGCACATTATCAAGTCAACTCTGGGAGGTTTCCAGCTCTAGCCTGGGTAAAGCAGTTCAGCATCACCTCAGCAACCCCAATCTTCCACAGATTCCCAGGATTTCCACCCTACAGAGAGTAGAGGTTTCAGGTCAAACAGGCTGCCTCTGGAGGCTTGTTCTTCCATGAGAGCAACAGATGACTTCCCTACTTCAAAACCAGACTGCCTTGCAAATTTGAGGCAGGTCTAGGAGAAGGACTCCGGTTTCGGCTTCAGAGATGGAAATTCCCTTAGCGGACTGAATCTTTTCTGGGTTTCTATTTTATTTCTGTGTTGGAACCTGATTGGGTGAAAAAGAGTGCAGCATAGGATGTTGGCTGCTTCGCCGGGGAGGCTGAGCATTGGGGAGTTCTTCGTGGGGGTTTTGTGTGATCAGTTAGAGAACAATTAGAGCAGCAGTTGTCCTGCCCCGAATCTGATTTTAGGTTCCTCTGGAGTCATTTCAGAGGATGTGGCCACATGTTGACCATCCAGCCCAGACAATTTATTTCCAGTTGGTGGAACCCAGATAGCTAAATATCTATACTGTTTAATTCCAGGCTCTTAGTACTCAGGAACCATTCATGCATTTGATCCACCATTTGAACAACCTGCTAGGGTTTGCTGAAAGAAGAGCTCACTGTCTAGCAAGAGATGGCCTGGATGGGATTACAATTTTTTATTTATGTATGTGAGTACACTGTTGCTGTCTTCAGACATTCCAGAAGAGGGCATCAGATCCCATTACAGATGGTTGTGAGCCACCATGTGGTTGCTGGGATTTGAACTCAGGACATCTGGAAGAGCAGTCAGTGTTCTTAACCACTGAACCATCTCTCCAGTCTTTACATTTTTAAAAAAGCTTTTATTTTATGCATATGGTAGTTTTGCCTGTAGGTATGTCTTGATACCATGTGTGCCTGGTTCCCCTGGAGACCAGAAGAGGATGCTGGATTTTTTGGAGCTGGAGTTACAAAAGATAGTTAGCCACCATGTGGGTGCTAGGAATCAAATCTGGGTCTCTGGAAGACCTTAAACTCTGAACCACGTCTCCACTCCCTGAATAATTTTTAAAGAGCACTAAGGAATGGGAAAGAGAGAAGCAGATCTCCTTAGCTCGTTTGTTAGGGAAAGCCTCTTGGAAACCGTGGTGTTTCAGTTTAACCTCATGCTCAGGCAGAGTGGAGGAAGCAGTGTTGGGATTTGTTTTCCTCAGCCAGGCTGGCCTTGCACTTACTGTGGCCTTCCAGTTTCAGCCTGCCACACGCAGCAACAATGGGTATGTGCCACCATGCCAGGATAGGAACAGGACATTTTTTTTAACTTTATTTAAAGATTTATTCTATGTGTATAGGTTTTGCCTGTATATATGTCTGTGTAGCACCTGTGTGCCGGGTGCCACAGAGGTCAGAAGAGGGTATCAGATCCCTTGGATCAGATATTTGTAAACTACCATGTGGGTGCTAGGAACTGAAGCCAGGTCCTCTGCAAGAGCAACAAGTGTTCCTAAACACTAAGCCAACTCTATGGCCCAGAGGACAGAACATTTTAACCGGCTGAGATGGTTTGTTTACATTCACCTCAGGGAGTGGCAGGATTAGAAGGTGTGGCCCTGTGGAGTAGGTGTGTCATTGTGGGTGTGGGCTATCCTACCCTTATCCTTGCTGCCTGGAAGCAAGTATTCTGCTAGCAGCCTTCAGATGAAGATGTAGAACTCTCAGCTCCTCCCAAACCATGTCTGCCTGGATGCTGCCATGTTCCCACCTTGATGATAAGGGACTGAATCTCTGAACCTGTAAGCCAGCCCCAATTAAATGTTGTCCTTATAAGAGTTGCCTTGGTCATGCCTTGGTTTCACAGCAGTAAAACCTAACTAAGACGCTAGCTATATCAACCTGTGCAAAGAGTACAGTTGGGCATCTATAAAAAGGAGCAGGGAGTTGGGGTGTGTGTGTGTGTGAAATGATCCAAAGGGGTTTGAAGGACAGGCCATAGAGCCTGACAGGCTATGAAAATAATAATGGGGGTTAGAGTTGTATAGCTCAGAGGAAGAGCATCTGCTTAGCATGCCCAAGGTTTGGTTCCTAATGTTAAAGAGAGAGATGGGGTTGTGGTGGTGGAGAATGGTCTTTCTCCATACTGCCATAAGTGTGCCTTAGAAAGAGGGGATGGCACATGAGAGTTCTCTTACAGCATGCTGTCTGTGGCTTTGAGATGCAGGGAGACCTCTGTGAGACCATCGGATCTATGACATCAGCCTAATGAGCCTGGGAGCTGCTCAAACCAACAGAGCCTTGATGACTTTTACTGACTTGCTACCTGTCTCATTCTTTCTCACTTTCTCTCCATTAGGATCTGAGCCATGAGCTCTAAATCTTTCAGAGTTAGAGGCCAGGTTGGTTTACAAAGTGAGTTCTAGGAGCTGTTAGTTCTACAAAACAGTTCTAGGGGCTGTTAACACAGAGAAACCCTGTCTGGAAAACCGAAGAAAGCAAGGTCAGTAACAACAAAACTGGTCTACAAGACAAGCCTGGTCTACAACGTGAGTGCCAGGACAGCAAGGACACACAAAACATCCTAGCTCGAAAAACAAAAACAAGACAAGACAAAAACCCAAACAAACAAAAATGAAAACGATGTATTGGAGGGGCTTAAAGATGGCTTATCAGTTAAGGGCACTTGCTGTTCTGGGTTCAGTTCCCAACACCTACAGGTCACTAGGCTTACAACTGCTTATAACTCCCAGCTCTAAGGGAATCTGTTCTCCAAAGGGTGCAACTCGAGCGGCTGTGCACAAACACACACACACACACACACACACACACACACACACACACACACAAACACACACACACCCTTCCACAAAAATACTTAAGCGTCTATATAAGTAAAAATAAAAACTACTGTTAAAAAAGGGTGTTCTGGAGGGTTTGTCCAATGGGAGAGTATTCTGCTCACACTATTCCTATTCCTCCTGGCTTTCTCAGACTCTGCTCACAATGGTTACCTGCAGCCCTAGATAGAGTCTGGTGGGAAAGCTGAAATTTGAGTCCAAGTCCTTGGAGGTTGCCTATGTAGAACACCTCGTGTGGCTGAGGTGCCACTCTGGCCACCAGATGGCATCCAAGAGTTCCTGTTCTCTGCCGCAGGACCAGTAGTAACAGGAATTGACTGCAGAGAGAAGTTGCCTTAAAAGAGGCCTGATGCTTAAAGAGACATTGCCACACATCCTTGGGCTGGACCCTTAAATCTATAGAACAGGACCCTACCATGACAAGCACCACTGTCCAGGGTCAGTGGCTTCTTCGTCTGTGCCTTCCTGGGTTTTGATTCCATCTCCTCGATGGCTCTAAGCCGCTGCAACAGTTCCTGAGCCTGAGGGGACTGGGCCAGCAGGGAGGGTGGCGTCAGAGCTCCTGGCAGAGCAGGTTTGGAGCTCGGATGCATCTGCAGAACTCTGGCTGAGAGAGTGGGGAACACAGCCAGCTTCGGGGGCAGTGAGGACCACAGGAGGATAGAGGGCCGGCCTGTGAGCTCTGACCTCGGCCGAACTTGATTCTGCTACCTTGGAGCCAAGGAGACTGGAGCCTTTGAATTTGGTGTCTGGGTTATTGGGATTTGAGAATCCTTGTGTCTTCTTCGGGTGACATCATTCCAAATACTGATGGGGACTCAGAGGTAAGTAAATTGAGGGAAGGGCTCTAGACTCTGAGGTGGAGTCTTTTTATTGACTGCAGGAAAAGTCTCATGTTGACCCTTGGGAAGTGAGGGCTGAAACGATTAAGGGTCACTTTTGAAGGGCTTCTCAATTGCTTTTGATTAGCCTTATCTAAGCCAGCTGCTCTACCATGATGCTAACTCTTTCTGGTGCCTGGCTGTGTGGATCCGGCCTGGGAAATGTGTGTGTGGTATATCCCTACTGCTGTCTGTCCTTGGGCATTGTCCTGGTATGAGGAAAACATCAAGAGTGTGAATGTAGTTCTCTGTCTATATCTTGTCTGGGGTATAGATCTTTACCATGACTCAGGCTGACAAAACATCCACAGGAAAATGAGTTGGGGGGGGGCTTGAAGGTAGTTTCTCTTGTCTGTAGATCTCACTATCTTCTGGAAAAGCTAAGAGGGTGGAAAGGGGCGGGAAGGAAGAAAGTAAAAGACAGAGTCTTGGACCAAGCTGTCTCTCTGACAGGCAACTAACTCATGGGATGCCAGGCCTGAGGAATTTTCTTCCTAAATTATTTTAAATTTACATTTATTCATGTGTGTGTGTGTGTTTGAGAGAGAGAGAGAGAGAGAGAGAGAGAGAGAGAGAGAGAGAGAGAGAGATATTGTATGAGTGCCACAGCACATATGTGGAGGTCAGGAGGGATCAGAGGATAACTTGAGGGAAGTCTGATACCTAACATGTGAGTCCCAAGGATAAAACTCAGTCTTGGGCTTGGTAGTGAGCACTGTACCTACTGAACCCTTCCATGGCTCTGGGGATTTTCTTTTTTCTAGACCTCAGAACTGAAGATGAATTTTGAGAACAGTAAATGCTACTTTTGGTCAACCAAAGAAAAGGAAAGGAAGTAGGGAGTGAAAACAGGCAACCTGCCAGGCATGGTGACGCACACGCCTCTAATCCCAGCACTTCTCTGTGAGTTCAAGACCAGCCAGGCCTACATAGTGAGACTATGTCAGAAAACAAAAAAAAAAAACAAACAAAAAACCCACCACACACATCCAAGAACACACTAGGAAACAAAAGACCAGGCTACCCCCAGGATCTCTGAGAAAGCCAAGTTTATCGTCTTTGAGGCAAATAAGATGCCTGGAGGTCATCTACCTCATCTGCCTGGGTTCCACCTTCTGCACCTGTGAGAACTAAGGTTGGAAAAGCTAGATCCTGGCCTTAGGCAGGTAAGCAGAGGGTTACCTGGCCTAGCACAGTCATTAGCTTGTTCTCCAGCTTGTCTGAGGGTCACCTGACCTGTTGTGGTAGATGAGGTTTTCTGTGGGAAACAGCTCTCTTTTTGCTTCCTCGTTGGTGGCTCCTGGGAGTTCTGGAATAACACCATCTTGCCTTTTCATACAGCTCCAATTTCTCCTTCCCTGGGTTTAACACTTCTTTTATTTATTTGTCCCTTCCTAGGCCAGTATAGCACTACATACATGGACTCTAGGCCCAGACTTGATTGACTTTCAAGTGTCACCATCTGCTGGCTGGCCAGTGGCTTGGCCTTTCCGTGCCTTCATTTTTTTGTCTGTGAAGTGGAGCTAATATTGCTCCTATCTTGCTTGCTTCCTGTGAGGATCAGGCCAGGAGAAGCTTGTAAGACATATGGATCAGTACTTGGCAGGTATCAATCAATGTTAACTATTACTAATGTTGATGACTCTATGCATCTTAAAATAGCTTTATTTTTTATCTCATAAATGTTTTGCCTGCAGAAGCCAGAAGAGGGTGTCATATCCCCTGGAAACCGAAGATGCAGATGGTTTAAGTTGCTTGTGGATGCTAAAAATCAAACGTGGGTCTTCTGGAAAAGCACCATCTCTCCAACCCACCATATGCATTTTATTAGTTCATTCTCATATATTAGATCCCAGTTTCCTCTCCTCAGATTTGAACTCCTGCCTCTGCCTTCAGAGTGGCTGGCACCACAGGTGTGCATATAGTGCTATGCTTGGCCCCAAGCAGTGATAACTGGGTGATCAGAGACTTTTGTGTCTTTCCTGTGGTGCACAGCAAAGCTGTGTTGCTAACCAGAGAAAGGAAGAAGAGTGGATATGTATGTATGTATGTATGTATCTATGTATGTATGTATGTATATATATATGTGTATGTATGTATATATGTATATATATATGTATGTATGTATGTATGTATGTATGTATATATGTATATATGTATGTATGTATGTATGTAACCTCACTGATTTTGCATCCTGGCCAAGTAGTTGGTGGACTTGAGAGCTGGTTGTTAAAGAGGTAATGAATAGTACACCCCTGATGATACAGGGAAGAGCTGCTGGTCTTCAGAATGGGGCATATCTCTCTTTGAGCCACTCAACTGAAGGTTGTATAACTAACCTTAAATCCTGTGATAAGGGAAAAACAGGCAGGTAACCATGGAGATGGGCATGGGGGCAGGATAAGCTGAGAGCACAGGTTAGGGATATAGAGTGTTGGTCCTTAGGACTGGACGGAGAATGGTTACTAGGGGCTCGGCAGCAGCAATGCATTGGATGCTGATTGGTACCTTGGGATGCTCCACCCATTCGCACATCCAGACATTTAGCTGAATCAGGGAGGGTCTGTCACAAGGATACCGCCCTGCTGCTCTGACAGATTGGGACTGGAGTAGAGAACTTCAGGATTGCAGGCCTTGGGCAAACTATAGAGGAGGATGCCTCTTTAACTTCTTAGTTCCCGGAGCATGTGAGTTAGGATCTTTCTCAGCCTTTATCTGCCCTCGATGGCCCCTAATCTAACTGAAGGTTAATCACCCAGGTACTTTTAAGACCCACCCATTTATCTCTGTAAACAAGGAAGAATCAATGCATGTGATGAGATTCTTGTAGTAACTACCCTTTCCCAAGACAGCAGGTCAGAGTGGTGTTTCATGACAAAACTTTTCCTGGGGGACACAACACACAAGTCCACTCACCCCAGACAGGGAACCAAAGGCAGAGCAAAGTACAGATACCAACAAAATCCAACTTGGTGCTCCAATAGGTTTTACTGGGAGTTACTTACAGAAGCAGAAAATGACTCAAAGACAGCTGCATCACCAAGGCCCACTCCAGCAAGGGTGACAACTCACAAAGCTGAGAAACCTGGAGCACACTGCATAGCTTTCAGGGAGCTCAAAAGGCTGGAGTGTCCTTTCCAAATGACTCTGGTCTAAACCTCTTTCAGCAGCTCTGCTGGCTTCTGCTTTTTCCAGCTGGACTAGTCTGAGTCTTCTTTGCAATTTATCTTCCTTCTTTCTGAGGGGAACTCTCAGCTCTTGTTGCTTACTCTGGCAAGGAGAGGCCTAGTGAGCCTTGTCAGTTTCTGGGACTTCCTGAAACTGTTGTAAAGTGGTTTACCTTCCCAGCAGGATGGAATGTTTCAGTCTTGGAGGAAAGAAACTGTTACACAACAGATAGGCCAATGGCTATGGAACAAAACTGTAGGGCTTTCTAGCAGATGGCCTTGCATTCATGGACCAGCGAAGATTTCCAGGGACCTTCGGTGACTTGGATTATCAGTCAGCTGACAGTGAGGTGGCATGCATAGGATCCCAGCACACACTATGTAGTTGGGTCACTGAGCTGTGCCTTAGTTTTCTCATCTGGAAAATTCACAAACCTGAGATAAGAGCTGTGCTTGGTAATATAGGCCTCTAGTCTTAGCTGTTGAAACTTCAATGTTAGCCCCCCCATGACACACCTCCTCTTATAAGACCATATTCTCTAATCCTTCCCAAACAATTCCACTGACCAAGGACCAAGTGTTTGGATATATGGGCCTGTGGGTACCATACTCATTCAGACACCACACTGTCTCAAAGGTAAAAAGAGAGCTGGAGATACAGCTTTGTGGTAGAGTTCATGAGTGTGGTCCTGGGTTCAGTTCCTTGCACTGCATAAAGAAAGTGTGTGGGGGTGGAGGACGAAATGGAGGATAAGAAAGGAAGGAAACAGTAACTGGTGCTCACCAAGAGATCCTCCTCCTGGGGGGAAAACTCTTAAGATCTAAGCCACAAGCACCAAGTATTCAGTGTTCCGTATTAGCACTATGGCCTGCAAGATTGTCTCTGTACACTACATTGTGTTGTGGAGGAACAGTCCTGGGCAAGATTGGACAGAATGTAGAATAAAGCAAGCTATAACAACTACTCTGAGAGCAAGCAACTGCAACATTTTAGCCAAAAAGGGATGCTGAAAATAGCTTGCTCAAGCCTTTGTAGATAAAAATGTGAAATGTATGCAAATGTATGTGACTCACATAGAAACATATATCCATGGCCTCCTCAGAGTCAGCACCGGATGTGGAGATGTGGAGCTGTGGCCGGCAGGAAAATCCCTATGGTGTATCATGTGGTGTATTGTGGGAGGGGTCAGTGCTGCAGCCTTCAAGGGTTTGTAGCTTAGCTGTACCCAGGCATGTTTTCTCTTTCTCTTGGGTTCTATGCCTTCAGAACGTGCTATGCAAGAATAAGACACACCCTTGTCCTTTCTCTGTCTGCTTCCTCAGAGAGTTTGCTTGCTCTCTTTCCCACCCGGAACTCTATTTCTGGATAGTCTCTCTAGAGATGCACAGCTCCCTCCCTTGCTGTGCTCCGGGGGTTGGCTTGGCCCTTCTGATTTTATATGCCAGTCAGGGGTGGTGGGGAGGGTAACAGCTGAGTAGGAAGGTCCAACAAGCCACAGAACTAGAAGCTTGAGTTAGGACTAGGGTAGTCACGAGAGCTAAAGGGGTATGGGGGGGGTCTCTGTCTGCTACAGCCATCCCTGAGGGCTCCCGCACACAAGAGCCTCCCAGAGGCTCTATCCTGTGTATCAATGCCCTTTGGCTTTTCTTGAGCATCTATAAAGGCCAGTGTCCAGACAGCTGGGCAGTTTACAAGGCTGGGTACAAATTTCCTTATAGGTGAGGGTCTGCTTCTATTCCTCAAAACTGTCTGTGCTTGTTTGGGACAAAGAAGAGCCCCAGTGCGTACTAGTAACACTGCCCTCCTTAGAGGTAATAGGGGGAGCTTAACTCTTTGTAAACCTCTGTATGGCTGGAGCCCAAAGAAGGCTTAAGCTGTCTGAAGATGGGATGGGATGGGAGGTGTTCCATTGTTAGAAATGCTACTATTTTAGTATATGAAAGGTCTAATCCAGCTCTTCCTTGGTGGGCTTGATTGCTTTCTTCCCTGGGAATTCAGGAAACTGGCTGCAGCCTGTGCTGTACTGGATCATCCTCGCCTGACCCCCTTTTAGTCCAGTTCTGTCTCCAAGTCACTTGGCCCAAGGAGGCAGGGAAAGTTGCCAAGGGTCCCATATTGTCACTGCCCCAACCCCAAGCCTTCGGTGCTGTTGAGGTCACTGTTTAGAATTTTGTTTCTTAAGACTGTTCTCCTGGGCATCTAACAATGCCCCCCGCCCCCGCGCGCATCATCCTTCAACTCCTATGTAATTGTGCAGAGGTCAGGGATTGCCAGAGGGTTCCTGGAGAAATTGGAAGAGTCCAATTGGGGCTTCTGTAGCCCAGTTTGTCTCTCTGCCTTAAAGGGGTACACATGAGAGATAGGTCTTTCTTCTGATGCCAGTGGATGACCCTGACCTCAGTGGTCCCACTTTACGTCAGCAGCCCACCCTTGGTGTGTGTGGGGGAACTGATACACTGTAAGATCAATAATAAATGGTTCTTTAAGGTTTGGTAAGTAAGGCCTGGGTGGCCCAGCCTTCCAGCAGGGCTCAGGACATTAACCCAGGCCACGCTGTGCTGCCCATGCTTGTCTAGGGGTGGGGCCTGGCAACTGCACCAGCTCGGAAATCGTGCTTAGAGATCCTGGGGTGGCAGGTGATGTCACCCCTGCGGGTCCATAGGTTTCCCTAGTCTGCGGGTCGCCAGAATTTATGCTCAGCCCAACTGTAGGAGGAGGGGAGCCTCTGGCCCTGCGCCGCCGCCTGGAGACCCCGCGGGAGCTCTGTGCGCCGGCTGGAGGCCGTCGGTGGGGCTGCGGGCTGCTCTCACACCCTACCGGCCCGCTGCGGCTGGGGGTGGGCGCGCTGAACCGTGCGCGGATTGGCTGCCGCCTCCGCCCCCCGCCCCGGGCGCCGCGCAGCCCCGGGGAAGTTGCTAGTTGGCGCGCGGGCTGCGGGGCCGCGGCTTCCAGATCCGCAGCGGGTTCGCCGAGGCTGCCGTAGTCCTGCTCTGAGCTCCTGGGGGCGCTCCCCTGTCCTCACCTTGGCCGCTCCGGCTTGCTCCTCCCTGCTACCTGTTTCCTCGGCTCTCCCGCTTCCAACCTGAGCTCGGCAACTTCGACCTCCGAGTCTGGCCGCCCCTCCCGGCACCCCGCCCGCCGGCGCCCTCCCTCCTTTGTTGTGCGATGAGGGTCGGGTTTCCCATCTGACCAAGGAGCCTCTGCCGCGCAGAGCCGCAGGCATGGAGCCGCTTAGCCACCGGGGCCTGCCGCGCCTCTCTTGGATCGACACCCTCTACAGCAGTACGTGTGTGCCCATGGGTTGCTGGGCGGGGGACGGGGGGGGTGTAAGAGGGACACCCTGTACCCTCCAAGGAGCCCTGTTGCCCTCGAGGTCCCAGTTGCACCCGGGCACCGGCGAGTGTTAGCGGCCATAGTCTGCCAGGTGTGCAGCCAGCCAGTGGGAGGAGGAGGAGGAGCGGTATGGAGTCCTCCAAGCAGGGGCTGGGGGGACTGTGTCACCCCTCCCACCTGTTGTATAACCCAGCACTCTACCACTCAGAGAGTGGGAAGCGTCCTTTTTAGGGCTCTACCTTGGCCTTCAGGATTGGCAGCTTTTCTCTTCACATTGAAGCAGGAAGGCCATTTTGGGGAAAGTCTTTGGCTCTTTCTAGTTTACTATCTCAGGGGCATTCCGGTGTGTGATTCGGGTTGATGGTGGGATCGGGTTGGAAGAGAGACTGTAAGTACGGATTTCTGTGGCGCCCATTTGGATGAAAGAGCCAACCTCCTAGCTCAGCAGTCTTTCTTGCCAGCCTCATCACCACCCCCATTCTCATCACTAACACCCCCCTCCAAGAAAAGCAAATGAAGGGGGAGAAAAAAAAATCTCTGGTACTCCACCTCCTCGCTCCCGAATCAGCCATGATCATGTGATTGCTCTTGTGCTGCCTGGGGGATGTGTAGTTGATCACTGGGACTTACTCAGATGAGAACCATTCCCACTAACCCTTCCATGCCTTAGGTGGCACTGCCCATGTCGCCCTCCCCGCCTCCTCTTTAACTCATTGGTATTTTGTGGTGTAGAGAGATGGTCCTGGTGGCCTCCGGGAAAGACAGTGGATTTGCTCATACCTATGGAAATTCTGGGAACCCTCCCACTCTCTTTTAGCACACCCTAGCCCTGAACTCGGGACAGACGACTAGGGGGTGACTCTGAGCATTAGGTGCATGAAACAAGGACATTTTGAAAGGTCAGCCTGGCTTTAGTTCCTTACTAACAGTCACATCCCAGAGGTGAGAGGAGATGATGTCTTGATCTTGGAGGTCTCTGCACTGCCCAACACCCAGGCTCTGCCCTCTGCTTCCTTTGGGCCAGCACTTCTCATATCTTCTACCCAGCCTCTTATCCCAGTTTCCTACCCCTCCTCTTCCCAGGAGCTCTCCTTGTGATGGTTCATTCTGCTTTGGGTTTTCAACATCAAAGAGGCAAATCTGGTTCCCCTGGGTGTCCATCCTGGCCAAACGCAGCCAGTCCATCTGCTCTTTTCCAGTAGAGGCCAGCGTCGTTGGGTGAAGGTCAGGACTCACAGCTGTGGTGTGCATGTGCACACGTGTGTCTGTACAAATGGGGACACACACATCTGTTAAGAGGCCTGGTGCAGATCAGCTCCTGACTCAAAGGCTGGATTAGTGACCTCCGCTTAGCTGCACTCTTGCAAATCTGTCATAACAATGCCTTATATTCATCTGCAGTTTGTGCTCTTGGATATTTCTGGCTCTCTGCAAAACCCATTCCTACTTTCCTTATTTCCCAAAGCATAGAATCCTATGGAAAGCAATTTGTGGCTTTCTCTATATTACTAAAGATAATTCTATAATTTGATCATCCAAGTCCCCAGCCCCAGCCTGGTGTTGAGAAGCAAAATTGCCTTGAGAATTCTTGACTAGAGCAAAGTCAGAGAAGGGAATTAGGCCAAGGGCCTCTGTGGGGGTGCTCTATAAACCAGTCCTCAGTTTGACAGCTTGGCATCTAACCCATTGTAAGGCCCTGGGACGGCTGGAGGGTGAGGTGGTAGGCAGGAGCACTAACTTTGCGCAGTGTATGGAGTCCCTGCCTTGCTTCTGGAATGGCTTATTTGGGAGTCTGTAACAGAAGGCTTCCTGGGGAGGTTTTATGCAGTCATATTTGGGCCGTTAGCCATCAAGTTTTCTTCTTGACAAGAACCTAAGTTAAACAAATTCCCAGGCTGTCATTTGCCTGGCAGTGTGGTTGTGTGGTTCTGTGGTTCCCAGGGGCAGTTCCTCTGCTCCAGTGGAAGCTTTTTGGTACCAACTCACAGGTCCCCACAAGTGCTAGATTCAGGGATTATAAATGGGGTACGCATGGCAGCCAAGGTGACTCCCTAGAGACGGGAAGTGATTCAGTTATAGAGGCTCGGTGTGAATGACATTTCTGTAAGAGTACTCCTAGCTTTTCCAGGTTGTTGAGAGTGTTCCAGGTACTGTGCTAGGTACTTTCTACCTCTTAGTTCCAATCCTCACAACTCTTACAGATCTGGGAAGGGAGATTGAATAAACTTAAATAATGTAATCACAATCACATAGCTGATAAAGGACAGAGGGCACTCAGATCAGTGAGGAGGACTTGCGTGTCTCCCAGTACGTCTGAGCTTCCTCAAGGCTCTGTCCTATCATGCAGTCGGCAATGCCTGTCTATTCAGAGCTCTCCTCAATTGTTGTCCTGAAATGATCCAGCAGGGTAAATGGTTTTGGTAACTTTGACATCACATTGTTCTGTGTCTCTGTAGGACCTTGGGCCTCATTTTGTAGCCAGATTGGCTGAGGCTCTCTCTAAACCTAGTGGCTCTCTACTCTGGTCAGACTAACCACCAACCCATTCCTTCTGACTTCTTGTCACTGGAGTCCTTGCTCTCTTCTTTCTGGTGTCTGAAGCTGTGCCAGGTGTGAGCTGATGACAGAATATATTGATGGTTGTCACACACTCCTTGCAAAGGTGGTAGCTGTAAGTCGCCTCTGTAGTGGAGTCCTGAATGGCTGGGCCACGGGGATATGTCAGGCAGAAGGAGAAGTGGTAGATCCCAGCCACCCTCGTGCTCTGGAACTGATGGGGACAGGGTTCTTGGCCCCGATGGTCTGAGGGTGCAGCTTCTTAACCTCTTATTTTCCGTGTGAATATAATAGTGGTTCTTCCTCAACGCTTTGTCTTGACTCTTCCCCGGTGGCTGGTATGAGTCTCTGTGGGCTTGTTTTCTTTCCTTCTCATAATTCCTCTATGTATTTTCATCAGTCACCCTTTCTGCTAAACACTTCTACCCTCTCTACTGTACCATGGAGAGCGTCTGGACTAAATTAAGTTCTGTGAAGTAGCACAAACACAAGGGCACTCTGAAACTCACCCCAAGTAGACACAGCCCTCCGAGCAGGTCTAAGCTAAGACACACATGTGCACCAGGCAGGCTCATCATTTAGCTCCTCTTTAGGCGGGAAATCTTTAAGTGTGTGCTCTAGATGGATTTAAAGGGGAGGCACGGGGCTACGTTTCAGGTCTCCTCCTTTGCCATTTTGACCTTCTTTATCCCACGCAACACAGAACAGATCTCAAACATACCTACTCTGCTGAGCCAAGCGAAACCCTCTGCTCTCCTGGGTTCTATAGAAGGCGGAACATGGCCATCTGTAGTTATGAGACACCCATCTGATAGAATCAATGTCTGTTACTCCAGCAGCATTCAAAGACAATGTGTTGTGATAGCCTTAAGCCCCTTATGGACTCAGCCTGTATACCAAAGACTGTGGGGTAGGAACCCATTTCCAGGTCACCTTGAGCGTGTCTCAGTGGCTCATCCTACTCCTGTGTTCGCTGTGCATCCTAGGACCAAACCCATAGCACTGACAGTGACCAGAGCAGCCCCCTCAGCCAGGCGCCATCAGACTGCTCCTTACGTCCCAGCCAACACCTGCAGGTGGGTGTTCTCTTCTGTTGAATACTAATTTATTCTTTCTCATCAGCACCAGTCTGTAATCGTCACAGCAGTTGAAGTCTCAGAGGTAGGACTGACAGAATAATTAGGTCAACTGTTCAATTAAAAAAAAATTGTTTTTTTGGCTATGACCATTGCTGCTGTTATTTGGAAAAAAGAAGGGATGACAGGGACATTTGTGGAGAATTGCCTAGAAGTTACATCTTGGGGGTTGATTAGATAGTGGGGAAAATATTGAGAATACCCTTTTTGCCTTTATCCTGGGAGCAGGCTGTTCTCTGAGGCATGAGATATGTCTTGGCATGATTCTGTACCTTCCTTGTGCCCACTACTTTACTTCTGTAAAGTAGTATCTCTCAGGAGTGTTGTGGATTCGTTAGTTAATGTCTGTTAACATCTTTGAGGATAATACCATCAAACCTCCTGGTTGTCTGGCTTGTCACAGTCTCATTATTGAACAGGCCCCATGAAAAGAAAGCCTTACTTCTGGGAAGATGGTGAGTACACTGATAGCAATGGGGTACCGTGTAAATGTTCTGACAGCTATACCCACAGCTTTTTAGGGAGTACCTAGCTGGTAGCTCATACATAGACCCTCAGTAGTGTTTGGTGGTGTGAGTCTGAGAGGGAGCGAACATTTTTTTCCCCTGTGTTTTTTGGCTCCTTTAACTCCTGACTCCACCAGAAATCCCAGAAACACATTATCTGGCCCATTCATGAGTTCCCTGACATGTGTGTTTGGTAATTGTAGTAGTGTGTAGTGAATTTTGAGACCCCCCAGGGGAATCCTATGCTTTGCCAGGGCCTGTGTTTGGAAGGCTTCTCTGCTGTGTTTGTGTTGCAGCTGTTTGACTCGGCTTGAGTCTGTGGGGGGGAAATCTGGAGCTAGGCTTTAAACGGCTCCAGAATAACTGATTTCCTTCACCTCAGGTTGGCTATGGTGGACTAAGACGGGCGAGGGGATGTGGCCCACTATGTTTTTTTCAGGGATGTAGCCTTTTCCTCTGAGTGTTGCCTGGATCTGTGGGGGAGGCATGCATGCAAGCCTGTCTGTCTCCAGGGCTGTCAAAAGGAAGAGGAAAGTCTCACCTGTCTGAGGCTGTCCTTGAACTCATAACCCTCCTCCCCCCAACACTTGGGATTACAGGCTTTATGTAGTGCTGGAGATCTAAACCAGGATTTAATGGATACTGTACAGCGACTCTGCTAAATAAGCTCTATTTCGAGCCCTTCTTGGTTGTTTTGCTGTATGACTTAGCCTGCCTCAACCTTGTACTTCTTAGGGTAAGATTTAATCAGTTGGAGCCTTGAGGACCCATGGTTGGTAGCAGGAGTCTTATGATAGTTTTGACTCTTGGGTGAAACCTTGTTTAGATCGTCTTCTAAGCAGGGAGGAAAAAGGAAACCAGGGCAGTGGGCGGACTGTATAATACCCATTTGGAAGCTGACGACAGATGTTTAGATCCTGTTCCTATGACCTCCAAAGCATTTGGAAAGAGCACTTTGAGGTGGTACCTCTAAAGGTCCTGTGACTTTTTGTAGATGGGGCAACCAGTTGTCTAGTCCTTAAATTCAAATCTCCTTTAGTGTCTCCCTCAGTTTCTTGCCCCTGTGCTTAATTGCTGTCTTCGCTTCTTACTCCTCCACCACAAACTAGAACAAGAGATGAACGGGCTGTTTAGAAAACGTCAGGGTTACCTGGCCTTTGGAGATGAGGATAGCTGGAGTGAGTCCTGTAGTGACCTCGTTGGTCAAGTCCAATCCCCTCTTCCTTTTCTCTGCCCTCACTCACATGCCTCTATGTCCCTTTAGACCACATGACATGGAGATGTCATTTTGCCTAAAGTGAACAAGGTCTGTAGAAGGGGTTGGGTACCTACGGGAGCCTAGGATTGATGAAGGGCTTGTGGTTTTGCTTGGGGCTTCTGGGGAAGAATGTGACTGTAATTATCTTCATGGGATTGAAAGGCTGATCCTGTTAGTGTGCTGGGCTAACCTCTTCCTCCTGGGCATTGCCTCCCAGGCAGCAGTAAGAGTTTAATGGATCAAGATTACACAGCGTAAAGATGCTGTGTAATTAAGCTTAGTTGCCTCCCTGAATGGGGGGGGGACTTCAACAAAAACAATTGATTTCTTCCTTTGTGGTTACCTTGGATATTGTTGGTTATTCTGAGCATTTTTCTTCCCTCCCTCCCTCCCTCCCTCCCTCTCTCTCTCTCTCTCTCTCTCTCTCTCTCTCTCTCTCTCTCTCTCTCTTTCTCTCTCTCTCTCTCTCTCTCCCCCCTCCCTTTAGGGCATAATCTTAAGAGAAAAATAGAGGCCCCTTTATGAAGTTGAGATGTTAGGGTGGCAGTGTGTTCTGTGATGGCATCCAGTGGAGGCCTCTTTAGGAAGAAAAAAAAAAAGGAGTTCTGAAGAGAAACCTCTTCCTTGGGTCCCCAAATTACATCTTCCAATAAAAATAATCTGTGAGTCTTACTGGACTCAGGGAAATTAGGTTTTTCCACCTGAAGGGGGAAAAAAACTGTCTTCCAATTTTTAAAGAATTTGTTACTGAATATATGTGTGCCATGTGAATGTATATGGGTGTGTCCCCTGCTTGCACATGGAGGTTTAAAGACAACTTTATGGAGCCAGTTCTCTCTTTCCACATTTCATCTGGATTCTGGGGGTTCAACTTGGTCTAGCAAGCTTGTTCAACAAGTTTACAGAATGGACCATCTTGTTAGCCTTCTGTTTTCTTTAGAAAAATTGGAAGTGGGGGGACTGGTGATGTAGCTCAATGGGTAAAGTGCTTGCCTAGGATTCACAAAGGCTCAGGATAAAGCCAAAGCACCCCACAAAACTTGGGTGTGGTGACATCTGGAGGAATGAAGAGTTCAAGGTTAGCTGTGTAGGGAGCTTGGGGTCCATGGAACCCTACCTCAGAGACACTGAGGCAAGCTAGAAGAGGCACTGGGTGTGGAACATCATGTTAGCCTGACCCTAAAAAAGTGTGCCACTTTCCACACTGTCCCTTTCGCAGTGGATCTGTGAGGAGTCAGTAGCTGGTGTTTCACTGAACTGCATATATCTGGTTATCTCTGACCAGTGAGACACCTGTGAAGACTATTTTTCTCCAGTGTGGGTGGGAGGGTAGTGCTGACGGTTCAACCAAAGGCCTTATGTGTTCTAGGCAAGTGCTGTACCACTGAGCTGTACTCCCAGCCCCCACCCCACCCCCACCTTCGTTGTTTCAAGACAAGGTTTCTCTGTGTAGCCCTGGATGTCCTAAATGATCTGGAACTTGCTCTGTAGAGCAGGTTAACCTTGAACTCAGAGATCCCTCTGCCTCTGCCTCCTGAGTGTTGGGGTTCAAGGTGTGCGCCCCCTTTTTTTTGCTCTTTATTTTGAGCCAGTCTCTTTGACAAGGCTGACCTTAAACCCTTGATCTTCCTGCCTCAGCTTCCCAGATAGCTGGGATTGTAGGTGAGTACTACGGAGACTGATTCTTGTTTCTCCATGGTGAGAGTGGCCCATCTTCTAGGGATCCTTTATGTGCCTCACCAACTGGCTTCCTTTTCCTACGGATAGCCCCTCCCACGGGGGATATTTGGGACTCATATCCTTGTATGACCTCATTTTGGGGGTTATTGGCAAGAAATGATACCTGTTAATGAGAGGGGGAAGCAGGGGAGGGAGGAAGACTGACAGGTCATGATCTAAGCTTGGAGGTGGGGCTGGGTGAACTTCAATGCCTTGTTCTCAGAGCACTTGGGGATAGGGGTAAAGAAATGGGAACTGGAAGAGAGGACTTGGCAGAGCCACAGTGTGC
Organism: Micromys minutus; assembly: GCF_963924665.1. Taxonomy (NCBI): domain Eukaryota; kingdom Metazoa; phylum Chordata; class Mammalia; order Rodentia; family Muridae; genus Micromys; species Micromys minutus. The sequence continues at coordinate 27,491,341 of NC_137979.1, read as the reverse complement.
TGGCCCTGCTCTTGGATCTTTTCAAATTCACCTCCACAGCCCCAGAAGGAGAATAATGAGGCCTCAGCCATAAATCAGGCCACTGAGTACCAAGGTTCTTTGCCCAGGCCCAGGGCCTATTGGGTGGAGATCTGGCTGGTGTCTCAATCTACCCAGTGCAGCATGTTAATTAGGGGTGATGTGACTTCTCACGTGTAGTGTCCTCCAGCCTCACTTTCTATATTCGTGGAGGTCCCCAGGCCCAGGGAGCCTCTTACTGAGATGGTGGACCTCAGGGAAAGACTGAGCCTGGTGACTCGGACTTTTGTATACGTACCTTTGGCCAGGGCCAAAAAGGCCTGAATAAGACTGAAGGCCTTATTTCACAGAGTTTGTGTGTGGTGAGCAGAGAGAAGAAAGGCTGAACAGGGATCAAAGGGGGAAGGCAGAAGCACACTGCCCTTCCCCCACCCCACCCCCTTCTTGTGCACATGGGTTTGGGGAAGAGCTTTCCAATTCCAGTCTCCTTCCCCTTGGTGTTCAAAATTTCAAGGACAGCTCACATCCTGCATTGACTCAGCAGTGTTTTTTTTTAGGAACCTCTGCTTGCTGGGATATAGGGACGCCTGAATCTCAGGCACATGTTTTTCTATGGGGACACATATGGAATTCTGGTTGCCCCAGGGCCTTATTCCCTCCTGACTCCTCCTACCACTCTGCAGCAGCCTCCTTCCTGGGGGCCTGTTTTGCTCCTGCCTCCTAGCCTTCTCCTACTGGATTCCAGAATGTAGCCAGGCAGAGGCTCAGCCTTGCTGCCCTGCTGTCTGACCCTCAACCCACCCAGAGCTTTCTCTTGCTCTCCTGCCCTCCCCCACCACTTTCTTCATATTCTTCCAAGGGAGCAGTGTCTCTTTGGGAAGACCCCACTATAAGGCTGCCAACTCTAAAAGTGATTCAAGGTCAGGAGAGCAGGTACTACTCATGGAGTCCTATCCCTGCAAAATACACCCTCCCTCTGGTGCGTCTCAAGGGTTGCTCTGCGAAGGTGGAAAAGGTGACTCTGGGAGCAGAACAGGGTTGGGGAATACCCAGGATTTAGTATCCTGTGGTATTGTGTGTTCGTTCTGTGTCAGGAAAGAAAAGCCTGCGAGTTATGGGAGGTCTAGGATGTAGCATTAAAAGGAATTTGCTCATGGGTGGCCTGACCGGAAAAAGTCAGCTCTTCTATACTCTTGTGATGGTTTTTTTTTTTTTTTTTTTTTTTTAACTATTTAAGGGATGAATGGTTTAAAAATGTATTTTTTAGTGTGTGTGTGTGTGTGTGTGTGTGTGTGTGTTGTATGTGAGGGTGCATATATTACCATAGTGTGGGGGTGGTGTGGAGAGAGGTGTGGGTCAGGTCTGTAAGGTCAGGACAACCTTGGTATTTGTCTCACCTTCCACCCTGTTTGAAGCAGGGTCCTTCCTGGTTGTCACTGTGCTTGGTTCTCCAAGCTAGCTGCTCCAGACTGCAGGCTAGCAGCTCCAGGGTTTCCAAGGGATTCTTCTGTGTCCCCCCCCCACCCCCACACCTCACTGTAGGAGTACTGGAATTACAAGTCAGCTACTGTATCTGACTTTTAAGTGGGTTCCAGGGGTCTGAACCAGTATCATCAGGTTTGCAGGACAGTACTTTCCTAGCCAAGCTCCCTTACCCTCTTACCGTTCTCTTTAGTGACTTGCCAACTCTGTGGATTCTAAAGCCATTACGTAAAGTAGCTGTTGTCTGTGTGAGCCAGTGCATTACACAAACCGGGAAAGAAAAATGTCACAGAACGATTCATATTCCGTCACTGACTGCCCTTCCTCTAGCAAATTCACAGTGAATTCATATTTTTATACCCTCCTAGTCTTTTCTATTCCGACCCATTTAAGTAAAGAACAGAAGTGTTGGTCATGATCTACAGTGTTTAAAACAAAATAATGGCGCTGATATTAAAGGACTCTTATTAGCTAGGGAGCAATCACTCAGCCCGCTACCGTCATTAATGGACTGCTGCTGTGGGTTTTGCCACATTCGCTCTGGTATTAGATACTTAATAATTTTCCTCCATTTGATTTATTGTTTTAAGACATGACTTACTTAGCAAACAAATGAGAAAAGCCGCATTTGCAATCAGTAAAAGGTTGCCTTACAGATAAACACACTGAAAACTAAGTGGAGTTATTGGTGCTAGTTGCACATTGTTGCTCGTGGGAGGTTCTAATTTTGGGCCTTTTTACTTCATTGTTGAGAGGGAGACTGAGGATAGAGACCTTAAAGGCATGCTGGTTCCAATTGGGGTCTTTTCTCTTTAGAAATATGGAAGGTTGATTTTTCTTAACATGTGACTGGGCTTGACCATGCATCATGACTATCGAGCAGATGCTATTCAGACGACCCTCTGTTGACTCCGGTTTCCCTCTCACTCCAGTGTTTCCTGTAGCCAGAACAGGGAGGAAAAGAGATGGTTTGCTTAGGGCCAAATGCCTGGAGTAGTGCATTGGAACCTCCTGGGGATCATTTGAGTTCTATTCAGTAGGTCTGGGGTGAGACCAGAGGTTCTGCGTCCTCACAGGTACCACTGCAGTGCTATGGTGAACAGACCCTTTCGGTTCCTCTAGAACAGTGGTTCTTAAACTTCCTAATGCTGTGACCCTCTAATATGGTTTCTCAAGTAGCTGTAATTTTGCTACTGTTATGAGTTCTAATGTAAATATCTGATATGCAGGACATCTGACATTTGACCATTTAATGAGTAGAGACCCACAAGTTAAGAACAGCCACTTTAGCTTCTGGGCAAGTAAAAATAACCCTCGGACTGGCATGGTGGCATACGCCTGTAATCCTAACATAGGTAGGGGATTGCACAGATTTTAAGGCTAGTTTTGGTTACATCGTGAGTTCCAGTCAGGGTTGCATAGTGAGACCCTGTCTTACGAATCCTCCCGAAATCCCCCCCCCCCCCATTAGACTTGAGCCAGCATGTTCACACTCAGGATCTCTTTTAATCTTCACAGTGTGTCAGTCAGCTATCTTCTCTGTGACAAAATACTTCACATAGATACTTCCCCTCAGTGTGTGGGCAACGGGGTTGGGTGCATGTGCCGGCCACATACCCCACACTGATGGCTGATATTGGGTGTCTTCCTCTATGGCACTGAACCTTAGTTCTTCAGACAGGTGCTAGATAAGTACCATGCTGGGTCCATGGACTGCAAAGCCATTGTGTACATTTTGCTTCATGACCAGGTTGGTCTTGAACTCACAGAGATCTGCCTGCCTCTGCTTCCTGACTGCTGGTATTAAAAGCATACACCACGTGTGTGGTGAGGCAGGATCTCTTAATGAACCTCAGGTCACTGACTGGCTAGATTGGGTTGCCCCCAATTCCCAGGGATCCTTCTATTTCTGCGCCCCCATTGGTAGGATTACAAGTGCACGACACCACAGTTTGCTTTTTCAGTGGATGCTGGAGATCTGAAGTCAAGTTCTCGCGCTAATGTAGCAACTGCTTTATCCACTGCGCCATCTCTCCAGTCCCTACATGAGTATCTTAAAGACGTATTTTGGCTCGAGGTTTCAGAGCTTCAGTCTATTGGCTCCTTGGCTTTATGTTTCTGGACGTGTGGCGATGTTGTGTGTAGTTTTATGCTACTGCCTTTGCTCTGGGAAGAAGGCTGCACTACTGGCCCCCACCTGGCTTCCCTTGAATCCTTGGACAAAAGACACACAAAGTTTGTTCCTTTACAACTTGCTTTCTTGGCACAATTGCTGGGCGCTGGTTCCACCTTGCCCCTGTCAAACATCCCTGGCCACCCACAGGCAGTGGGCAGCCCCAACTCTGCCCCACCCCCGAGACCTCACATGGTTGCTGTGTTCTCCCTCCAAAAGCATGGCAGAAACTTCCCCCTCTCTTTCCTGGTGTCCCCTTTACCTCCTGGGACCTGGAAGTCCTGCCTGTTCCTTCCACCCAGCAATCGGCCCCTAGTTTTTTTACAGACAAATCAGGAGCCAATTAGGGAACAGGACCTTAGCATCAGAACTGCCCTCTTCATGGTAAGAGAACATGTCAGGGAGAAGCTAAAATGAGATACACCCCTGGTGGCTTAACAAAGCCATAAAGTTATGAGTCCGTCAGTGGATTAGTCTGCTCTTGAATTTAGAACCCTCTGGTCCATTTACCTCCCAGAGGTCTGTCAACCAGCTACTAAGCAAGCCTTCATTCAGTACATGAGTCTGAGAGGCACTTCATTCTGTGGAAGGTTGTTGCTCCTGTTTAAAGGGTGAAAAGGGGACCTGGCATTGTGATTAGTCACTGCCGGTGACTTTTGCCTTGGGGTACCCTCTGTAGGGGGCATGCAGGGTCTCCCTCCTTTTTGAGTGGCAGCCACTCAGGCGTCTGGTCTTTATGAGTGTTTCTGTCTAGACATAAAGTCGTCTTCTCCCACCTCCATTTCCCCCCATGATGGGCCGAGTATGGTGTTAATGGAGCAGAAACGGTTGTTAATTTTGTAGTACATCATTGAGAGGGTTAATGAGAGACCATCTGGTCTTCTACCCAGTTGCCTGGAACGGCGCTTCTCCCTTAATTCAGCTGACAACCACTTTGCAGACCCTGAGGCATCTCCTGAGCTAATGTCCCCTGACTTGGAGGTTTGAGGGGTGCCCACCTTGATAAGCAATAGGAACAGTGTTCTCTCCCTGGTGCAAAGCCTTCAGTGAGTGAAACCAAGAGCTGACTTCTTTCTCTAGCTCCCTGGAAAGGAGGGATGGGGCACAAACTTGCCTTCAGAGCTGTTTGTGGCCTGAGGACTCTCTCTCTGGCTGGCTGTGGCTGGTGAGCTGCCCCAACAGCCTGGACCTCTTAGAAGGTGCCTGCAAGAATCCTCAGCCCCTTTCCCTGAGGCAAAGGCCTCAGTCCTTTCCAGTTGGCTGTGCATTTGTAGATTCACCCAACTGCAGACTGTAAATATTCAGAGGCAAATGCTTATCTTGAGCACATGCAGACTGTTTTTTTTTCTTTCTTGTCACGATTCCCTAAACTAAAGAAAGGAATAATGAACAAAGCTCAATCCATCTGCCTCTGCTTCTCTCAGAATATCCAATGGGGCCATTCTGCTCCCACCGTATCCGATCCAAACTGTCTTTAAAATTTCCTCATGCCTAAAGACCCCTCGTTATACATTCTGACTCCCTGGCATCTCAGCACACTCTCCGAGCTGTAACCAATGGGACCCCTCATTGTCCCGCAACAAACCTATGCTTCTAGAAAACTGCTCAGCATCCTGCCTCACCCCAGCCATCGCCACTTCCAGGAGGCCTCCCTGGCTTGACTGTAGTACTCCTCTTAATAAGATGCTAACCGAGCTTGTTCTGAGCCACACCCTTTAGCACTTCCTTGTCTCTTGTCTTACAGTGAAGTTGTGTTTCATGTCAGTTATGTTTTTCTCCACCAGACTCCATCCTTAGAGACTGCATTCGTAGGATGCTAGACACTGTTCTCAGCCCTTCGCAAACCATATCCCACTTAACTTCTACCTGCCAAAGTACCAGTTGTTCCTGTTCTTTTTAAATGGAGGGGGTCATCTGCCCCTCCCCCACCAGGTCTTCCTTTGGTCATTGCCCAGATAGCTGGGGTCGTTTATTCTATAGATTCCCATAGGTGGGACCTTCTGGAGAACCTTATTCAGTGTTTGAAAAGTTCTTCTTGCCCAGTCAGATTGGAGATGGGGCGCTTAGCTATTTTAACTCTTTTTCCTTTCCTCTGCCCTCGCTAGGTGCTGTGGCTGAGCTGCAAATGCTTGACATGAGACAGATGAACAGGCGCACAGTGACTTTAATTCAGTGCCTATGCAATGAGTCCCACAGAAGATTCGAGAGAATGCTCGGATGGCTGAAGTGTGTGTGTGCATATGGTCCTCTGTATCTGCGGCTTCTACATCCACAGATTCAAACAGCTACAGATGAAAACTATTCAGCAGAGTGGCCAGTATCTTTACTATATGTAGCATCAGGACGGCTTAGAGGACATAGGCGAGGACATGCTAACTGCTGAGCTATAACTCCATCCCATCCCTGCACCTTGTTTACTTTTTGTAGCACTTGGAGTGAAGCTCAGGGGCTTGGGAAGACTAGGCAAGCACTGTATGATCGAGCTACAACCCCCTCTTACGCTGTTTTATATAAAGGATTTCGGCATCCAGGGGATTTGAGACCCCTTGGGGATCTTGAGCTCAGATATCCCCAGCCCCTCACCCCCATCCTGTTCCCATATTAGTGCAGATTCCTGAGCTACACAAAGGAGTAGAGACCTGGGACTTATGGGAATGGTGACAGCACAGGCTGGGGTGGGGGGCAGGACAGGGAGGCTTTGTTAGTGAATCCAGGTTATTTTGTTATGTGTTAGGACATCTGAGGTGATAAAATGGTTTGGACCAGCCCTCTCCCTGTCACAGATAGTTTACTAGCATAGATTTTCCTTGTAGATATAAATTTTTATTTTTAAAATGACATTTTTTTTTCTCCAGAGCTATTTCCTCATCTGAGTCGTCTTAGAGTAACTAGCTTAAAACGTGCCAAAGGAGCCAATCTGAGTTCATTCCCTAGGACCCACCCATAGAAGGAGAGAACCGAGTCCAGGAAGTTATCCTCTGATCTTCACACCCTGGTTGACACAGGGCTCACCACTGCGCGCACACACACACACACACACACACCAAATAAAATAAATGTAATTAAAAATGTTTAAAAAAAGAAATACAATTTGGGGTGGCATATTCTTGGGAGAGTTGCCCCGAGCTGAGCAGGTGGGAGGTTTGGGATGCTTTGTGATTGGTTGGGAGTAGGGTAAAACAAAGAAGTGTGCTGGAGACAGCGATCTGTTTTTCTAGCACTCCAGCATCCAAGAGAATTGTGAGGAAGAAGGATGCCGAGAGGAAGGAAAGCTCGGTGCCAGGAGAGTGGAGGGCAAAATTGGGCAAAGATTGCAGTGCACGGGTTCTTGATCCTCTTTGTCCTCAACCAGTGAACGCCGTTAGTCATCGGAGTGTCCTGTGAAAGTCAGCATATTCTCGATCTCACCTGCAGGTCCTGTTGTACATCCTCAGAGAGCCTCCGGGGATGTCTCTGATGTCCACCCCAAGCGGGAAGGACCTAGGTTCCAAACCCCATTTTAGCAGTCGTTTAGCCAGAGACCGTCCTTTACCTCCCAGCTCCCCAATTCCTGTAGGATAGGATCTCAATTCCATAGAGTGTCATAGGAGGCTAGCCCCAATTGCTTCCTGGCCTTTCAGCTGAGATCAAGTACAAAGGCTGACGCCTACTCATTTCTCGAACAGCCTTTCCTGGTACCCCATCCACATTAGGAACCTCTCACCTCATGGTTCAGACCCACCATGCGTTTTGCAAATTCTCTTCTTTGCCTGCAGCACACATTTATGCCTTTCTGGGTCAGGCCAGATTGAGGCTGAGGGTCCCCTCAGCAGCACCTTACTGGGAAGTGGGGTCTAGACCTAGATTCCTGGCCCTAGAGAGAAGCTCTCCAGAAGTTTCTGGAATCCTTCCCTGTCTCTCTTCACCAGGGAGTGAGCCATGAACCCTAGGCTTGCAGGGAGAGGTGAAATCAGGTGACTGGGTTGTCTTTCTTTGAACATTTGTTGTTTCTTGACACCTTTGAGTAAAAATAGAAAGGAGGGTGACTGAAGTGAAATGCTGCCTCGGAGTCCTGGAGATCAGAGGGGGAGAGGTGGGGCCTCCTGGGGAAGGTGTGTGCCTGGCCCTCAGTGAAAGGAATCCTGAACCAGAAGGGGCCTTCTGAGCTGGAGCCAGACGGTGGTGAGCCTTGACTTTGGGCTGGCCTGACCTTCCAGGCTCTAGAGCAGAAGGCTCTGCTCTTGCTGGTGCTTTCTGTCTCCCCTGGGGAATGGTTTTAGGACTTACTGTAGGAATTCGTCTGGGGCTTTGTGTTCAGGCCCTGGCCTCAGGCAGGAATGGTTTCAGAAGAGCTATGAGTACCACCCTGGCTATTCCACTACTGAAGACTTTCTGAGAGTCTGGTTTGGGAGATCAGCAGCTCCTGTTCTTTGTGCAGGAGTTGAGGAGCAGGCTGGGGACACAGTTCTTTCCTTCAGCCTGTCCCCTCCTCTGGAAAGGGCAGATGCTGGGACTATTTCCTCTACTTGTTATTGCTTTGAGCATTCTTCATCTATAAAATGGTAAGGTGAGAAAAAAATATATAATTGGCACGTTATCAAGCCCAGGAAAGGGTTGCTGAGGTTTTTAGCAGATAAAAATAAAAGATGCTTTCAAGTTTGAGATATGCCTAGACCATCTATCTATTTGCCTTCAACCAGTGTGGGCAATTTATTGATGCATTTGGGATTGGGCGGGGAAGAGGAGAGGAGAAGAGAGGAGAAAAGAAAGGCTTGCTATGTAGCTGATTGGTAGAGCACTTTCCTAACATATGTGAGGTACTGGGTTGGACCCTTGGCACTGCAGGCTGTCATCATCTGGTGAGCCAGCAGTCTAGCCTTTCTGCAGGCTGAAGCAGGATGATCCCTTGAGCCTGGGTAACATAACGAGATCCCATCACCCAAACAACAGTAACAATAGCAGCAACCAAACAAACCCCCCAAACCAGAGGACAAGCCAAAAGCAACAAACAAACAAAATCCTACCTAGGGTGCTCAGTTAAATTAGAATTTTATATCAGGAATGCGTTGATTTGTTTGCAACCTGATTCAAATGGGAATCATACAGAAAGACGGAAACTGAATTGAGAAATACTTCTATCAGATTGGCTTCTAGGCAATCTAATGTGGAAGGACCCAGCTTACCCTAGGCAGTGCCACCTCTAGGCATGTGGTCCTGGGTTATATAAAATGCAAGCTGAGTAAGTGATGGAGAACAAGCCAGGAAGTACATTTCTCCATGGCCTGCCCTTTGTCTGTCTCCTACGTTCCTGCCTTGAGTTCCTGCCCTGACCTTCCTCAGTGGTGGACATTGAAGTGTAAGCCAAATAAACTCTTTCCTTCTCAAGTTGCTCTTTGTCAGAATGTTTTAGCATAGCAACAGAAAGCAAGTTAAGACAGTATGAATGAGTTAAGGGATACTGTACCATGCAAAATTTGGGATGTCTATCTATCTGTCTGTCTGTCTGTCTATCTATCTATACACACATGCATATATATATATATACATACACATACACACACATGTATATGTATATATACTAAGAGTCTATTTTAAGTCACGGTCTCACTATGTAGCCCTGGCTGATCTGGAACTTGCCATATAAATCTGGTTGGCCTCAAACTCAGCTATCTATCTGCCTCTGCTTCCTTAGTGCTGAGATTAAAGGCGTGCACTACTGAGTCCTTATATATTGTGTTTAATCTGGTGTCCCTACCCACTGGATTAAATGTTATTTAGCACTTTTGAGGATCCCTTGTCTATGTGCTATTCTCTCCTTATGCCCAGAGACCAAGCTGATAAAACTCTGCGGGTTGTCATAGAAATATTGAGATTGGGTTTTTTTTGGTTTTTTTTTTTTTTTTTTTTTTTTTTTTTTTTTGAGAATTGACATGAAAATAATGCTGGGATTTATGGAAAGATGCCAGTGAAATTTGCTGAGCAATTCAGCACTTGCTGTGAATCCCATGTGTTTCCCAGGGCTTTAAATGTGTGAAAGCCTCTATTCCCAACAGACCATGAAGGAGACACAGTGGGTAAGCAATTCTTGTTCTTTTTTTTTTTTTTAATGTTCTTTTTTAAAAAATTATTTATTTATTTTATATACGTGAGTTACACTGTCACTGTCTGCAGACACACCAGAAAGGGCATCAGATCTCATTACAGATGGTTGTGAGCCACCATGTGGTTGCTGGGATTTGAACTCAGGACCTCTGGAAGAGCAGTCTATGCTCTTAACCACTGAGCCATCTCTCCAGCCCACAATCCTTGTTCTTGTTCTTAAGGTTTTTTTGTTTTGTACTGGGGATAGAACCTAGGGCCAAGGCCTCTGGGGTGCTGCCACTGTGCTGCCACTGAGCAGGATCCTCAGTTCTGTGTTCTTGCTCTTAACCAGGATGCTGTATGGCTCTGTCTTGTTTGTCCAACTTCAGGAGTTCAAAGACTTACATTGTTTTCCAAGGTCAAGGACATGGAAACTTACAGGGGTGGGCTTCACAAAGCAGGTGATGGGCAGCATCCCAGAAGGAGATGTGATTTACTGCCTAGGTGCCCTGCGATCTTTATATGGAGAGGAACAGCCTGGCCTAAGGAGCTGACATGGGAGATTATATTTTCTTGCCTAACTCCCTGACTGTCACGGAGACACCTGCCAAGTGTTAACCTATCCCAGGTGCAATCAGCAGCACACTGCTGAGTGTTTACAGAAAGTCTCACTGAAGTGAGAATCCCCAACAGGCTGACCTCCAGACTTCTCTAAAACCTGTGCTGGCAAGTCCTGATGCTTGCTCCATTTCAGACTTACCAAGTCACAAAGACTAGTACCACTATATGATGGGAAGAGAACAGGATGTAGGTCCAGGAAGCCAGCGTGTCTGGAGTAAATATATGCGGAACTTCTTCCCATCACCATGTCAGTGTAGGACACAGGTACCCACCCACACGTGCCCGGATCTGTGTGAAAACCAGCCAAGATGAACACTGCACTGCTGTTACGCACAGCTTTATTCCAGGGATTATTGGTATTAGTGATGAGTGTTGGCTGGGTACTCAGCGCCAATGAATCTCAAACATCTCATTTCTGCCCGGGTGCCTATAACCTCCGAAGGATTGTAGAGGGAGGAAAGAGAAATCCCACAGCTGCAAAGCCTAGATTTAAGTCCCTGCACTCACACTTAATGTCCAAGGAGCAGCATAAAGCAAGTTAGGCTGGTGCCTTCTCCCCTCCCCCATTTCCTTCTTCCTTCTCTCCCCCTTTCTCCCTCTCTTCCTCTTCCTCATTCCCTCCCTCCCTCATCTATCTGCCTGTCCGTCTGTCTGTCTCACAGAGGTTGGCTTGCCTCGCCTCTGCTGTCCTGAGTGCTGAGATTAAAGGTGAGCCCTTAGCCCAGCTCTTTAAAAGCCTTAATGTCTGGATTGTTGAGGCTTTCTGAAAAGTGCAGATGGGGTGCTAGACAGGTGAGCTTTGTGGGCCTCAGTTCTATGTCCTTGAGAAGGAACTGTGTGACTGGGTCTGTAGGATAGGGCACAGCCACCTCCTGCCCTCTTCTCTCGGCAGCAGCACCCCCTGGAGGCTGGAAAGTAGACAGCAATGTCTTTGACAGTGTCTCTACTGTTTCCTACCCCACCCCATCCAGAGGAGAGCACCGTGTACCCGATTACCTTCTTGAAGTCCAAACCTTGTTAAGTTTTAGTCTTTTGAAGTGTCAGGGACTACCGAGCGGGTTCTCTATGGCCTTCAGTTTTTCCAAGGAGAATGATAAAGTATTAGCAGGGCTGCGGGCTCCACAGGGCAACCGTTGCCCCAATCATCTCTTCACGTGGGCGCGCGCACACATTCACACACACACCAGGTTGGTGCTCATACCCTGTGTCCCTGTTGTGTAGACTTGGTGCCAAAGGTCGGACATTCTGTCCATTTGGTTGTGTTACACCTGCACTTCCAGGGATAGTGTCTGAGACACAGTTACTTCTAGAGGAAGGGAGGGAGGGAGAGAGAGAAGGTAGGTGGTTCCAGATTCAGTATTTTCCTTCTAGGCAAATGTGGGCATGAATATTGATTTGATGACGCTATGTTCTCATCCGTAGATTTGCGCTATAGTTTCTCCAGACTAGAGCAGCTAGCTGCAGGTTAATCTGTTCAACTGCAGTGATAGCATGTGTAAGGGCCAGGCCCTTGGGGGGGACCTGCTAAGTTTTCTGCCTTTTACATGTGACCAGAGGGGCAAAGGGCTCTCTGTTCTTGGCTATGCTTGTATTTTCCCCTGGGTCTTCTCCTTGTCTTCAGTCAGGGCTTGTTGTGGGTCTCTGTCCTTGTAGCCCCAAGAGACTAAGCCCTCAGGACCAAACCCCTTTCCCTTCATTCATGGACCCTATAGTTCATGCACATCACCCCAGCCTTGAGTGAGTCCAAGGTCTGACTTGGACCAAGGATACAGAAGGATATTTTCCCCTGCTTAAATTTGAGATAGGATTTCACTATGTATCTAGGCTGGCCTTGAACTCAAAATCCTTCTCCCTCAGCCATCCCAGTGTTAGTATTATGAGCATTCACAGCCATGCCTTAATGTACTCCTAATATTAATGGCAAAAGTTGTCATTGGTTTTATGTTTGGTTATGGTCAACTGGTCTTATATATTTAAGTCTTTCCAACTTATCCTTGACTAGAGTAGCATTTTAATAGAACTAGTTTTTTTTGTGTACTTATTATGTACTTACCCACCGTCTACCCCAGAGAAGAGTCTGCTTTTCTTGACAAACTGAGCCTTGAGCATAATTGAGCCTGGGCTCAATTTTCAGAGCTCTGGGCCTATGCCTAGCAGTGGCCCTCACTGATGTAAGAGGCATGAAACATGGGTGTTTTTGTTTTGTTTTGTTTTGTTTGAGATTGGTCTTGTGTGTGCTACTAGCTAACCTTGAACTCACAGAGATCCACCTGCCTCTGCTTTCTGAGTAATGCGATTAATGTAAAGCGTGCACCACTACACCCTGTGAAACCTGGGTTCTTCTTCTTCTACCTCAGCTACTTGCTGGCTGTGTGACCTTAAGGGGTCCCGTAAAAGCCAAGAGTTAAACTAACCCCTACATGCTTTTCATTTCTATTCCATATGTGAAATACATCATACATGTAAAAGTACATGTGAAAAATCTGGTTTGGATTAAGAGGGACTAACAAGATAAGTATGTGTTAAGTTTCAAGAGAACATCACAGTCCTGAGAAAATGCTGTGTGCCTTCATGTTTTTATTTGCTAATACAAAGCATCCCAGGCTGGGTGCTCACACAGCAGGAATATGTCCTTTCTCAGTTCTGCATACCAGAAGCTCAAAATAAGTTAGCAGCAGGGTTGGTTTCTTCTAAGAATTGGGATTCTCTGTTGTCTTCCTACGGCAGTTGCTGACTGTGTCTATGTAGAAACCACCAGGATTCAGTGCCCTTGTCTTCTCCCAGCTTTCCCTGTCGGTGTTAGGATTCCTCTTTTGTAGGAGGATACAGGTCACATTGGATTAAGGCCTGCCCCCAGGACCTCATGTCAACCTCATTGCCAGTAATGAGAGCCTGTTCAAAAATCAGGTCACATTGTGAGGTCCAGGTGCCAGGATTCCAGCATCTTTTTACCCACAGTGTTGCCCCGGCACACACTGCAGTTGAGGGACCTGCTGTCTTGAATTTTGTGTTTGTCATTCTCACCTTAATTTTACTACATAGTTATAGGTATATAGGTTACTATATATATATTCTATATAATGTGTTATATATAATATATGATATATACACACATGTATGTATGTACAAACATACATACATAAAACAAGGTCTCACTGTGTGGTTCTGGCTAGCCTGGAACTTGCACTGTAGACCAGGCTGTCCTCGAACTCACAGAGCTCTACCAGTCTCCACCTCCTGAGTGCTGAGAGTGAGGGCATTCACCACCATGCCCAGCTATACATTCCTAAATAATATGTGTTTTGTTTGTAATTTATATAAATATTATTGTATCTTTCTGTAACTTGCCCTTTTTTTGCCATTTAAGACTTTTTAAAGATTCATCTGTGTTCTTGCCTATAGCTCTAAATTATTCATTGTCAAAGCTGCCTAGAATTCTGTAGTAGGAATGAACTACAGCTTGTTTAGTGCTAATAATGGTACTCCCACATTTTAGGACAAAAACCCATTAGCACTCACTTATGTATATATTCCCACATTGTGGGCATATTTAATGTGAATATAAGTGGAGCAAGTTTTACAAAACAGTACCTATACATAGCAGGTAAGATCTTATTTTGCAAGGGTTGATGGTGTATGTAGTTTAATGGTAAAATGATGGCCAGTTATGGTATGGCCCTGGATCCTGTCCCCAGCTCCATGGCAAAAGAAATTCCTTTGCAATCTATTCCAAAAAGCAGCCTCCCAGATCAATTATACAGTTCACTAATGAGCCAACCTGCTGTTTGAAAGAACTGAAGGTTGATGTGCCCATTGTATCATGTGTCTGCCTTGATGGCTCTGTGGGTAAGCCCGGTCCATGGTCCTGCTGGTCTCACCAGCTGTCTGTCTGCACACCCACTGAGGTGAGACCACATATCTGCAGGTTTTTATCCTCCCATCTGTCACCATTGGCTTCTCACTATTCCTACTGAGTGTGTTCTAGCTGTGGTCTTGGCCTTGTAGTTGCTATAGCCTAAGAAGACACACAAACACACACACACACACACACACACACACACACACACACACACCCTACGCTCCCTGGACATCTTAGCTGCATGTGCACTGTGACATTACCAGCTTAGGTAATGAGGAAGGATCACATCTGGGGCTGCCTGAGGTCCTAACTTGGCCACTTAGCTACTGTGTGACTTAAGGAGATTCTTGGTCACTCTGCCCCAGTTTCTTCATCTTCATAAGATGGGACAGTGACAGTGCCTATTCCTGCCTTAGCCAGACTCTGAAATTGCTCTAGCTCTTTGCTAGGTATCTCTGGCCACGACGGCTTCCTTGGACAAAGGTCAGAAGGTCAAACCACCTGGTGGAGGTAGGTAGAAGAGCAGCTTTTGGATGCAGGCTGCTGCAGTGGGATCCTCTCAGTTACCCGGCCATATTGCTCCTAGCATGTTACCTAGACTTTTTGTTTCTAAGCTAAGGCTTCTGCAAAAATGGGATGATGGAGAAGCTGGGTGGTTAACCCTTAAGAGACTGAGTTTGATAATGTGCACAAAGCTCTAGTATAGTGTGGCTCTGTCTGCTTCCTCCCACAGCTTGCCCAGCCACCATCAAAGGAGGTGGCTTTAAGACAGAGAACAGAAAAGCTTCCCTTTTTTTTCATAGGACGCTGTGACCCTTGTCTGGTTCTTTTGGTAAAGTTTCAGTTCTCAGATCTGTCCCCATGAGAGGAGGCCTGGGCTCTTTGCCACTGGACTCTTCAGACGTGGCCTTCTCTCTGTGTGGGCAAGTGACAGCTGTCTTAATTTAGATTTTCACAGGGTTCAGCGAGGATCCCATAGTTGGAGTTGAACTAAAGGTCATCCAGGCAGCAGACATCCTGGTCCCACAGTGGGCGCTTTTCTGACTCCCCTGTCTGTCCTCTCCGGGTGCACTCGTAGATGGACTGGGAAGACGTTCTGTCTGTGCACATTGGTCATCATCTGTCCTCAGTCTACACGGTTAGCCACACGTCATCCCCATCCATTGCAGTTCCCTGAGATCTTAAATCAAGGGTCTGCTTGGTTTTCCTCCTTGCTTAGAATCTTTAAGACCCCCTCTCTTTTGGGAGAGCTGGGTTTAGTTGTAACGTGCCTGTAATTTCAGCCTTTGGGAGGTGGAGATAGGCAGACCAGAAGTTCATAGACTTTCTTATCTACAAAGCTAGTTTGAGGCCAGCCTGAGCTGCCTGAGACCCTGTCTCAGAACAGGAAAAATAATATAAAAGCAAATCCTTCTGTGGTTCTCTGTTGCTCTGTGGGAGGGGGTCCAGCTATTCTGCACAGTCCTCTGAGCTTTGTGGGTGTGGCCTGCTGTTCTCTCACACCTAAGTCACTCACCGGACCCTTACACTGATACCTCAGTGTCCTCACAACTCAGCATATCACCTTTCCATTTTGTTTGCCTGAAGACCTTCAAGATCACTTAACCCCCTTCCCCCGCTGTGGTCAGGATGTATAAGCCAAATAAATCCTTTCATCCCCAGGTTGTTTTTGGTTATGGTGTTTATCTCAGCAGTAGAACCCAAAACTAGGACACATGGGAACTGAGAATTAACTGAGCCACCATCCATTTGGAGCAACCAATAAATGCATTTGGTATCTATCTGCCCACCATGAGAACAGGGATTGAGTCTTCATCTCCCAGCTCTGTCCCTGTCACCTAGCACAACCCTGGTACACAGTGCACAACAGACAGTTGTCGGTGGAAGGAAGGGTGCTTCCTTTTTTTGGAAAAATGCTTCTTAGATAGTTTGTCCATTTTCCACTTGGGTTAGGTGTCTTTTATTGTTGAGTTTTGAAATTTCTCTAGATGTTCCAGATTCAAGTTTCTTGGCTGAGGAACCAGTTTCATTCTGTGGATGATCATTTTGCTTTCTTGATAGTGTCCTTAGAAGTAGAAAAAAGTTAATTTTGATGATGTACAGTTCTGTATTTTCTTTTACTGTTTTTTTTTTTTTTTAATCTTAGTCACTTTTCTATTGCTGTAAAGAAACATCATGACCGAGGCAACTTATAAAATAAAGTGTTCAGTTGGAAGCTTGCTTATAGTTTCAGAGCATGGTGGCAGGCAGCAGGGGGCAGGGCACTGGAGCCATAGCTGAGAGCTTACATATTGAGATTTGGCCGTGAGAGAACTGGAAATGGGTTGGGCTTTTAAAGCCTCAGAGTCTATCCCCAGTGACATTTGTCTTCCAGCAAGGCCATATATTCTAATCCTTCCTAAACGGTCCACCAACTAGGAACCAACATTCAAATGCATTAGCCTATGGGGACCATTCTCATCAAACTACCACACCTTTGATAGTGTTATCTAAGAATCCTTGGTCCAATCTAAGATTGTGAAGAGCCACTGCTGAATTTTCTTCTAAGTATTTCATAGCTGCAGCCTTTACTTGTAGGTCTTTAATTCATGCACTTATGAGTATGAGTGGTTTTGTTTGTTTGTTTGTTTGTATGTCTATATACCACATGCATGCCTAGAGGCCAGAAGAGAACATCAGCCACTGGAGTTGCAGATGGTTGTGAGTCACTCTGTGGGTGTTGGGAATCACCCAAATCCTCTGGAAGGGTAACCTGTGCTCTTAATTGCTGAGCCATCTCTTCAGCCCTCTTTAATTTATCTTCTTTTATTTCCCACAGTTTTTCAAAACAGTGTTTCTTTTTGTAGACTTGACTATCCTGGAACTTGCTCTGTAACTATACTAGGCTCAAACTCACAGAGATTCACTTGCCTCTTCCTCCTGAGTTAATTCATCTTTAATGTTAAATGTTTTTTTTGTTTTGTAGAGACAGGATCATACTACATAGTACAGGCTAGCCTCACATTCCTGCCTCAGCCCACTAAGTGGTAGGATCACAGGTTTGAGCCACCATAGCTAATTCAGTTAATAGTGTTGTTTTGTCTTCCAGGGTCTTACTGTGTGTCTTTGGCTGGTCTGGAACCCACTGTATAGATTGGGCTGGCCTTACATTCACAGATAGCTGTTTGCCTGCACCTCTCCTGGGAGCTGGGGTTAATAGCATGTACCTCCATGCACAGAGTAAGAGCTTGTGGTATGCTTTACCAATGAGCTACATCTCCAGCCTCAAGTTAAATTCTAAAAATTATCCTTATTATTGTGTGTGTGCACGCGTGGGCATGCCTATGCTATGCTTTGTAGGGAGGTCAGAGGACAACTTTGGGATTCCCTCCTTCCAACTTTACAAGAGTCCCAGGGGTTGAACTTGTGTTACCAGACTTATATGGCAAGTTCCTTTACTGCCTGAGCCATTTTGATTGACGGCCCCTAAGTTTCTAAGTGAGTTCCGCTTCACTGTTTGACATTTGGTAATCTGGTTGTGCTGGTACCATTTGTTGAAAAATCTGTTCTTTCCCTATAGAGTAGCTTTGGCACCCTTGTCAGGATCAGCTGATGGGAGGCAGTGCTTTCCTCAAATGTACAGTGTCCTGGGTTTAATCCCAGTACCAGAAAAAAAATCAATTTGCTACCTATAGGGCCCCCTTAGGGAGAGCAGGTTAGATTTGAGGCCAGTTAGAGACTGAAAATCAAAAGCAAATAAATAAATAAATAAAAGCCCTTGTCCACAGCTGTGCAGGGTGACTTTTAGACTTCTCAGATCTGCCCTGATGTTGTTTATTGGAAGCCACCGCCAGCAGCTTTCCACCTCTCTGTAGTCCTGGAAACTCCCGAAGGACGCAGGACCAGTTGCTGGGCATCCCATGATGATTGCTTCTCCCAAGAGGCTCCTGGAGCTGATCACTTCCCGCATCTGTCAGGGTGCCCAGGGAGGTTGCAGTGGAGCGCACCAGTGCAGGCCTCAGCCAGGGTGCAGGTCCCAGAGCAGGGCCTGTTTGTGTGAATCCCAGCTACTGATTGGGTGGGTGCCCTGAATGCCCCAGGTAGGAGAGCCCCAAGGACCAGGTGGGAAAGAGCCAGCCAGGTGGAGGAAAGCATTCCTGATACTACAGGCATTTGCACTGACATTGGCCTGCGCGGGAGGGCGCATCCTGCATCCATGGGTAGGCACTCGGAGGCTGGGGGACCATAGTCTTGCCAGCTCTCCTGAAAACATAGGCTCTTTGCCTGTGGCCTAGGGGTGGTGAGGACTGGGTGAGTTGACCCTGTAGGTTTCCAAGTACTTCCAACTTTCCTAAAGTTGGTGGCATTGGTGATCTAATGGGTTGGGTGGGTCTTGGCAGGTGTATCCTAAATGTAGAGCGAATAGAACTCCCAGGGAAGCTGGGAGTCCCTCAGAATGGGGCTGAAAGTTTGGCATCACGGGACTTGTTAGCTTGCAAGTGAGTGCTGAGATTATGGGTACCCTGACACACAGTGTGTGAAGCTGTATGAGTCTGTTTCTGATTTGTTGGTTTGTATTTTGTTGGTTTGTTTTATTGTCTTGGAGACAGAAGACAGGACTGTCTGTGTACATGCTTAACAAGTGCTCTACTCCCAAGACACACCCCCAACCCTGCACCTGTTGACTTCTGAAGAGTTGGGTTGCTTGGGAAACGGTGTGGGTTCAGGGAAGGGGTAGACTGCAGGGTGCTAGGTCAGCAGGTGGAAGAGTAGAGTGTACCGTGGTGCAGTGTGACTTTCCTGATCTTCCACAGGTGGCATCCACATCAGTAACACTACGTTTGTTAGGGGTGTAGAAAGAGAAGCCTTTGCACACTTCATGGTCTCCGTCCCTTGGGTTCAGCTCTCGGATGGAAGGGAGAACAGAGTATCTGTAGGCGGCACACCTCTCTCTTCCTTCTTCATTTGTTCTGCTTCCCCCCCCCCCCCCCAGTGAGAACAGAGCTGTGTGCGTGAGTCTGAGTAGCTTGCTGCCTGAGAATTGCATCAGCCTGGCCTGGCAAGCTGGAGCGGGAGCCTGTTGCTATGGTGACAACCAGGCTTCAAACCAGAGGAGAGGATGAGGTAGTGGAGGGTGTGTTTTTCCTCACCTTGTGGTGTTGCAGTATGATAGGAACCCAGTTCTGGAGGGCCTACATGCCCCCCACTCCGTGTAGGTATCATCTGCTTTAACAGGCAGGATGGGACTGTGCCAAAAGCTGGTGGGCATCAAGTGTGCTTAACCAAAGGACACAAGTGGCCCCTCCGTGGTTCCTCTGCCTAGTTTTGGGGTGGGGGTGAGACTGGAATTTGACTAAGTGAGCTAAAATATGGAGACAGAGGAAGATCAGAGTGTCCTCCCATCTCCCAGAGCTCCAGATCTGAAACGATAAACCTGCTTGAGCTGCCTTGTGCGGGTTTCCCCCCACCCTCTGCAACAGAATCATCTGGCTGAATATAACAGGCTTGGGCAAGCAATCAGATCTGTCTCTCATCTTTGTCACCAGTGGGAAAGGAGACAAAATTCTGTTCTATCACACTGAGCACCTATGAGGTGTCAGCATCACAGTAGAGCTGCCTCGTCCTTCTGCATGGCCTTTGCTATGCTCTGGTAAGGAAATGCTACCCCTACATAGCACATCGGCAAAGAGCATAAGAGCTTCACACCTGGCTCAGAGCCTATATCACAAACCTGGTTCTCAGTCTTGTGCTGTTCTGGGTTCTAGAGACCTCTCGAAGTCACAAACCCTTAGACTGTCCAGAGAAGAAAGTCACAGCAGTGTCTCTGCAGGGAACATCCCCATGTCTGTGTGGGACATGAAACACTGTGGCTGCTGTGATCTCTGGACAGGAGTGATGATGTTGGGGCCTGCCGTGGTGCAGCCTAGAGGCCAAGGAGACCCTGTGAGGGTGGAACATTAACAAAACATATGCTTGGGATATTGGCCAAGCTTGGGATATTCTCAGACCCTCGGGACCCTTTGCAGATAAGGACCAGTTGTCTGGTAAATTCTCAGAAGTGGTTAGGGGTGAATAAGATGCCTGGATGGGCCTGAGCCTTTTGAGAGCTCAGAAATCGGATCCACCTAACTGAGCTTTCAGTCATAGTTTTCAGATTCACTCAGAATGTACTGACTCATCCCTCCTCACAAAAACCCTTTGCATTTGGCTGCTATTATTATCCCATTTTGAAGGCAAAATAGAGGCACAGAGAGGTTACAGTGACTTGCCAAGGTCACACAGCTGATAGAAGGTGGAGACTGGGATTCAAGCCAGGCAGTCTGGTTCCAGAGCTTGAGTTCTTACCAAATGTTCCGCTGACTCTTACCTTCCAAAAGGATGACTGTGAGTCAGCGCATGTGACCTCTCCCAACCCTGGAGAGGCAGAGGAAGGAGCAAGCACACAAATGCACATCAACCTACCAGTGCTGGAGAGACGGCCGGGGACAGTCCTATGAGCTGTGCGTGTTGGTGGCTGTAACTGTGTGCTTTTCCCACCCTCCCCTGCTCCCTCCTTGAGTGGTTGTTTCCTGGTGGGGGTGGGCTTGCATGGATCACATGCCTAGACAGCTTGCCCAGCTCAGTGGAAGGGCCCTGGGCTCTCAGGAAGGAGTCCAGATCTGGGGCTGCGAATGAGTGGCAGCCACAGAGGGAGCAGGCTGTCAGACTGGGGACAGCTACCATGTGTGAGGTCTGTCCTGTTGTGCCTCTGTTATACTTGGCAGTGTGTGCACTACCCACACAGCGTGCAGCTGGCCTTCTTGGGCTCTTTCCCAAGGCCAGGACAGTAAGAAATAACAATGACAATAACTTCAGTGATGGTAATAGCCAGCACCATCACCTGCTACAAGCCAGGCTTTACCTAAACTAACTCAGCGGCCACAGAAACTCCATGAGAGTTTGAGTGCTGCCGTTGTCTCATTTCATAAATACAGAGAAGTTAAGCAGTTTGCCCAGAGTCAAACAGTTACTGTGAATTCAGGTAGCCTGGAAATCTGTATACCACCATATCCTCTTTCGGCTCCTGGAGAAACACCCAGGCACTGTAGGCCTCCTGACTTTCCATTAAGAATATCACATTCATTTTTTTCTGAGAGGCCAGGATGTGTCCTTTACCTGCCCATCTGCCCCATGTGTGAAACTCGATTTTCATTATTAGTCAAGTTGAAGTTTTTGTGCAAACAGTGACACCCAGGCACAGAAGGGACATTTCTAGCTCTATTTGGAACAGAGCTAGCTGACCCTATAACCCATCTGGTCTACCTAGATAGAGCAAGGCAGGCCCACTAGCCTGGAGGCCTGGTGTCCCTTGTCTCTTGCCCTCTTGTATCTGGCCATGGGGAAGTCCTCTTCCTTGCCATGACTTCTGGACTGCTCAGCACCCTCCCAGAGACACTGCCCACTGACATCAACCTGACGTGGAGATGGACTGGGCTCTGGAGTAGGGACCTAGGTCTGCCTGATGGGAGATGGAACACTGGAATCAGAGCCCACAAATGCCTGGAAGGCCTGCTCAGAGCTGAGCCGGGATGTCTCATGCCAGGATGTTGATCACAAAGCAGGATGCTCTCAGCTAATGAAACCTGCCTTTGCAACTCCAGAGGGACGCCAGAGTCTGTATCAGCTGCCTTGCCTTGGTGCGTTTTACTTTAAAGATATGCTATTTTGCCTGCATGTTAAGTGCAGCATGTGCATTCAGTGCCTGTAAAGGCCAAACAAAGGCATCGCATGGCTCCTGGAACTGGAGTTATAGATGGTTACGAGTCCTGATGTAGGAGCTGGAATTGAACTTGGGTTAATGTTCTTAACCACCAGACTGTCTCTCTGCTCCCTTTCAAGGGTTCTTATCCCTGGTATTGATCCCCCTCCGTCTTCTTTTGTAAAAGAAATATATTTTATTCAGGCATGGTAGTACATACACTTAATCCCATCATTTGAGAGGCAGGGGGAACTCTGTGAATTCCAAGCCAGCCAGAGTTATATAGTGAGACCCTGCCTTAGGGGGAATAAAAGGATTTTACCTTTTGGGTAGTATGATACACATACTTTAAGTTTGTCGTTGTTTTAAGTGCACAGTTCGGTGGGCTTAAATACGTTCACATGATTTTATGACCATCATGTGTGGCCATCCCAGGCTCTTCTCATTCTGCAGAATGAAACTGCCCCACTCCCTTCTCCCAGCACCAGCAACTCCTGTTTTTACTTTGCGTTTCCACAGTGGAGTGCCACATTCATTCATTCATTCACTCATTTATCTTTCTTTTTGTGACCAGCTTATTTCATATAGCACATTATCCTCAGGGTTCATTGGGACTATACCTTGGGCCTGAATTTCTTTACATCTTGATGTGGAAGACACTCCATTGATTATAGGTGGAACGTTTGTTTATCCTTTCACTCCTGGGGACCTTGTGCTGCTCCCACCTTTTGGGTCTTGTGAGTAGTGTTCTTGTGAACCTGCTTTAGGGCTCCCTTCATATGTCAGTGACTACCCTTGGTTGGGTCTGTGGGCCCGGCCTTGGGGGTAAAGGTGGAGCATGAGTCTTATAGCCATGTGGAGAGCCTGGGTCTGTGGCATCAGCGTCTACTAGGCTATCATAAGCCTAGTGTGGTCGTGCAAGCTTAAATCCCATCCCAGGCAGGCTGAGGCATGAGGAGCAGAGGGTTCAAGGCCAGGACTACATAGCTTCTGGATAGCCTGATCTATACAAATCCCATCTCAACAAAACAAGCTAAACTCAAGATTTGAGAGCTCCTGGAATCAGCGTCTTCTGAAGGACAGTCCAGATTCCCAGAGCAAAGTGTTGAGTTCCTCATTTTCTCAGCTGGAGGGAGTCTGTAGTTTACCATGAGCTGGCATAGGAAAAAGGGACATAGCGCCTGGGATTGGCCAGATGATCACATAGAAGAGCTGGATTCCTCTCTTAGTGTCCTTGGTTGTTATAGGACCAAGCTGACCCTTGAAGTCCTGACTTAACATAGGCAAGGCTGCCTCTTTCTTACAGGTCCATTGCAGGCCAGCGGGGTCCTCTGCACTGTGTGGTTATTTGGGGACCTTGCCGGATGGAGACTGCTGTCTGGAGCCTCAGTGGATAAGGAAGAGCGATTGCACATGGTTTCTCTCTGCCTCAGTTTAATGTCCACTTAGACTTTGATGGCCAGAACTGCTCACAAGGCCTTGTCCAACTGCAGAACAGCTGGATAGGGTGGTCCTTGGTGGATCCAGAAAGAGAGAGAGAGAGAGAGAGAGAGAGAGAGAGAGAGAGAGAGAGAGAGAGAGAATGGTATATTGTTGAGTGCTGGTCAGAAGGCTCTCAAGCTTGCTATGTGACCAGGACGGTCCTAGCATGTGAGTGTGTGTCACTGGGCTGAGCTTTCTTACTGTGCATAAGGAGATGGGTTTGGCTTTTCCTGGGCTCAGACCTCGCTTGGCTTTGCCTCTACTGCCCCAGAAAGTAAGGCTGCTGTAAATTTGAATGAGCTCACCGCTGTTCTGGAGCGGAGGGAGGGCATGGGGTGGATTTGAGGGACTACTTTTAGTTCTAGTCAGTAGGAAAAAAGCTTTTTGAAGTGCTGGTGACTGAATCCAGGTGTTTGTGTATGCTAAGCATATGTTCTGCCTCTGAGCCATATCCTCAGCTTCACTGGTTGGAGCTCTTTTAAGGTCCTGGGGCTCTCTGGAAGGGAATGCCATAGAGCCAGGTCTCCCAGCCACACTGAGTAGAAGTGCCTAGGTTGTGTGAGGTGTGCAGGAGTGTACAAGTTGGAAGTGCCTTTGTCCACTTCTGTAGGGAAGTTTGGAAGCGTGGCGCCATATGCCCTCGGGGATTCTGGTCCTGGTGGCTGCCGACCCACGGCATTGCTCATGAACTCCGATGGACTGCTCTAAGCCTCACATTACTTTTCTCTGAGCTGCCCATTACTGCTTCTCAGACTGGATTGAAAATCATTTAATTTTTCACGAATACCCTAAGGACTTATAAAGCCATTTATGGGAGAAGGCTCTGAGGAGGCCATTGCAGGCAGGTGATAAGAGCCCTTGGATTTGAAGATTGTTATCATGGTGGTCATCCCTGTCAGGCCTCCTGGCTGCTCCCCCTTTTGTGGCTTTTTGGGCTGGACATTTCCTATTGGTGACAAGGAAAGACAGAATATGGCCTTAAATGAAACCAGTCTAGGTTCCTTACTTGGAGATGATCCAGAGGGGGTTAGCTCTGACAAAGGTTAGGATTCCTGAAGATCGGTCAGAGCTACCTCCTGACCCTTGTACCTTAAATAATCAAATCAGTTGTTCTGACGAGAGCTTAAAAAGCTTTTTTAGAGACTTTACGGCCAGCAGCTTTGCTGAGGAAGTGCTATGTGCATCCTTTCCGAGGTGCCAGAGTCACAGCTCACAGACCAAAGCCGTCTTTGCCCTCTAGTCTCCTGCCACCTAGTGGACAAACCAGGGAATGCCAGTCAGAACATTCCAGCAGAAGCAGACAAACCTTACAGACCTTTATTGACGTTGTTACTTTGGTCTCGTTGACAGAATGATTTATTGTCTGTGAAATGTCCTCCTTATCGAGTGTCTCTCATTGTTCTCTAGGATATAGTAAAAACTCCAGTTACAGATGAAGAAGAGGAGATATCAAGAGAATAGAGCTAGAACCTGGTCTTCCAAAACCCTGGCTTGGTCTCAGTCTCACTAACCAAGTGACAGGCTCCAGTAAAGGACCTGGGGTCGGCTCCTGCCCCGCCCCTGGCATGTGATGTCTTAGGAGCTGCTTGTTGACTGGCCATATTATTCACACTAAGCTTCCCCTCCATTATGGAAGGAAGGGCATATGTCCGTTTGGTCATGTCTGTCTTATGTTCAGCACACATGTAACTGCCTTTCCTACAAAGTAAATGGGGTGAGTTTTTTGGGTTTTTTTCTGTTTGTTTTGCTTTTATTGTTGTGTGTGTGTGTGTGTGTGTGTGATGTTGCATGCCTGTAATCCTAGCACTCAGCAGGCAGAAGCATTCAAGGCCAGTTTGGGCTATATAGTGAGACCCTGCCTATACAGAAGGGATATAGGAACTGAGAGGGCTCAGTGGGGTAACAGTGCTTGCTGTGTAAGTGTGAGAACCTGAGTTTGATCCCTCCACCCCTGTAAAAAGCAGGGAGTCGCTGAACACCCCTGTAGCCCTAGCATGGTAGTGGTGAGGATGGGGAGTAGAGACAGGAGCATCTCAAGGGCCTAGTGGCCAGTCTAGCAGAAAAATGATTAGCTCCAGGTTCAGTGAGAGACCCTGTCTCAAGGGAATAAGGTGGAGAGGGACAGAGGTACACATATTTCAGAGAATTAAGGAGTTTTATTTAGCCTAAGGAGGACATTATTTCAGTGCATAAAATGAAATCAGACTTGAAAAGCAGGCTTTAAGTTGGGCTCAGTTGTTTTATTACCTGATGGCCTTGAATGACACCTGGAATTTCTTTGAGCCTCAGTTTATGCCCCATATATGTACGGAGGGGTAGATAATGCAGGGACATGTGGTCACCTGACAGCCAGTCTAACTTGCAAGGATGAAATGAGCTCCCAGCTGTAGGCTTGCTGTGCACACTGGAAATGGTGCGGATTCCAGTCAGCATTTCTATCCATGCTCAGAACCGGGGACCGGTGAAGATGTTCCCTCTTCTATCCTGAGCCAGTTGGCACACCTCCTTCCTCACATCAAACCTGAGATTTCTTTTGTCTCTGACTTGGGAGCCCTGGCCTTCTCCAAACGACCACGGTCTCTGCCTCCCTTCCCAGATGAATCCTGGAGGTGGATGATCAGATCACCATCTCCATGGCAACCAAAGAGGTCCTGCTGCACTCCCACAGAGGGCCTTGAGTCTGTTACCAACCGTGGG
Source organism: Micromys minutus (assembly GCF_963924665.1). Classification (NCBI taxonomy): domain Eukaryota; kingdom Metazoa; phylum Chordata; class Mammalia; order Rodentia; family Muridae; genus Micromys; species Micromys minutus. The sequence goes on along the minus strand of NC_137979.1, from coordinate 27,465,232 downwards.
GGTGGAGCCAGAATGGAGAACTCCGGTGACATTAGCCACACACCAAACAGTGAGCTGCCATGTCTCATTGGCCAGGTGACCAGCTGTCACTGTGCTGATTTAGTGATTGGATGAAGGCAGGAACCATTTTGTGCTCCAAATAATTGCTGTATGCTGACTAAAGGGACCTGGGTGAAAGAGCCATGGGATCACTGTATACAGCCAGATCAGAAGAAAGCGAAGCTCTTCCTGTACCCTGCCTCCGTCTCCGTCTGGGCAAACTCTAGATCCCTTAAGACTTCCTGCGAGCCCGACTTCTTGCCAGCAGCCTTCCCTATGTTAGGGAGTTGATAGCTTGCTACTGACTGCATTGTATGGCTGCTTTAGAGTCTGAGCTCCGTTAGGCTTTCTTAAACTGGTAGATTTCTGCAGGGTTGGGGTGATATTAATAGCCCTGATGTGACCTGCCAACTACATGAATTCAGTTCGACTCTCTGGGGTGGGAGCTGGTCACTAGGAGCTTCCATCACGTGTGAATTCCAGAACTTAAGTCTTAATAACTCAGCATGTGAACCCCAGAGGTCCTTGATGCTCTTCCTCCATGCTGAGGCTACTTGAGGGACGGTGACTATTGCAACTGAGAAGGTACTGTGACAGCCAATAAGCTGCTCGTCAGTTGTACCAAAACCCGGCGTAAGGGTCCACGATTTGCTGAAGAATGACACTCTGGACTCAAACAGTATGTAAAGGCAAAGAGTGTTTTATTCTGCAGAAGTCCAGCATGCTGGGGTCTCCCCATTACCAAAATAGAGAGACACCCAAGTGAGCTGCAGGCCTAATTTAAGGGAGGTTTTAGGGAATTCTGGGGCAGGTGACCTCTGTGTTACTCTGTTGGGTCCATCTCTACAGACATTTCATTACCAGGGTGTGGGGGCTAGAAACTTGCTGAGGAGGTCTCGACATTGTTACTGAGGAAGTCTGGAAACTGCTGTTGACCCATTGTCCTTGTCTTAGGCTAGGTGGCAGGGCAGCTTCTGAGGCGACTTGCCTGGACCTGCCCAGTTCTTGGAAACAAGAGATTAGGCCTGTCTTCTTAACTGCCAATTTGAGGCCTGTCATAGAATCAGCCTTTCCACCTGTTTTTGTAGTTTAAGACCCAGGAGATCTTGAGGGCATTCAGTGCCAGGGATGCAGTCAGGGTTGCACTGATAATAGCTCTATTGTTTATTAGTGCTTGCCCTGGGCATTGCATACATTTTTCCCATAACAAAACAAATCCATGAAAACTTGATAGACACTGTGTATAGTGGTGTGTGCCTAGAACTCCACCACTTGTGATCAGGAGTTCAAAGCCAGCCTTGTCTAGATAGCTGTTTGAGGTCAGCCTGGATTACATGAGACTCTTTCTCAAAAGAAAAAAGTAACTGTATATATATACATATGTATGTATGTATATATGTATATATATATACATATGTATGTATGTACATATGTATATATATATACATATGTATGTATGTATATATAATATATATATATATATATAAACTAAGGGGTTGTGGAGAGATGGCTCAGTGGTTAAAAGCTCCATTGTTCTTGCTGAAGACCTGGATTCGATTCTTAGCACCCATGTGGTAGCTCACAGACATCTGAAATTCCAGTTTTAGGGAGATCTGATAACCTCTTCTGACCTCCACAGGTACCAGGCATATATGTGGTGCACATACATATATGTAGGCAAAATATACATACATACAAAACAAATCCTCAGTTGATAGAGTGCACCCCCTGGGCTCAGCCCCCGCCACCTTGTAAGCAGATTGAGGTGGTGCATACCTGTAATTCCAGAACTCAGAAAGTGAAGGCAGAAGATCAGAGGGGTACAGATATTGTTAACTACCTGTTTTACAGATGGGGAAACTGAGGATCTTCATGGTTAAGTAGCTTGTCAAAGGTCTCGTGGCTGGTAAGTAGGACTGTTGAATGGAATTGGTATCTGATTCCATAGCCCATGCCCTTGACCGCCATGTTGTCTCAGTCAGTCTCCTCTCTGTTTATGGGGTAGCAGGTACTGTGAGGAGGTGGGTTTTGCTAAGAGAGCCCCTCATCTTGATAGGATATGACCAAGGGCTCCAAGTGGTATCACATCGATCAGCAGAGGTCCCCTGGGCTCTGAAAGTGTCTGCCCTCTTCTCTTCTGTGTTCCCTGGGTGCCACCTTGGCCCCTACTCTGCCTGTTTACCACACCAAGTTCTTTAATGTCGTTCTGACAGACACTGTTGTGTGGGCACTATCCTTATCTCACAGAGAAAAACTCAAGCTCACAGAGGCTGTGACTCAAAGAAACTAAAGCCAACCAGCTGGTAATCTACATCTGGTGTTTAAATCCCAGCTCCCAGCTTTGTGGCAGCTCAGCTTTGGCATGGGCAAGAATATGCTGGATTGTGTGCCTTGGGAACTGGCTTTTCTAAGAGTAGAGGGAGCCAAGGACAAGCCGACAGCAGAGGGGGACAGGAGACTATGGAACTTATGCTTATGACTTGAGGGTCAGTCTCAGAGCAGATGGTAGGCATGAGCCCTGGACACCATGGGGCTGTGATTGTCCCCAGGAGGCTATGGACAGAAAGTCCACCCCTCGCTGGGGCTCAGAAGCAAGCCCTGTGTTTGGAGGACAGTGCAGACATCCGGAAGAACTGTCCATGTGGAACAATGTGATGCAGGGGATTGTGGGCTGCTGAGTAACTCTTTCCCAACAGTCCTCTGCACCCCTGCCATCTGATGTCATTCCTCAGCACTAAACAAAAAAAAGGAAAGTGTGAGATGCACTGTAGGTGAAGGGCAGGAACAGGGAGGACATGTGTCACTCAGACTAGGTAGTAATGCCGAGAGGTGACTGTTTCACAGGTGGAGCCAACGGGAATGTCTGGAATGGGTGTGGGTGGAAGAAAGCCGGGATGACTGGCAGGAGGGTGATACCTCTAGGTGAGTGGGTGAAGCTGTGTCTCGGCAGCTATGTGGCACTGTGGTTAGGCAGTTTTACATTGGGATGCTTGTTAGACATTGAACTTGAGCAGACAGGCACCATCAATGTAAAGGAGGGAGACGTGGGCCGGGAGTCATCAGCATGTAGAAGATATTTCAGAGTAGGAGACTGGATGAGGAGGAGACAAGTTGGGAGAGCAAGTTCCAAGTCTCGGGCTAAGGAGACAGGAGCATTGTGCCCCGGTGCTGAAATATGGTATTGGGTAAGGAAGGAGTTACCACCCATAGAACAGTTCCTGGAAGCTAAATGGAAGGAGCAGGGTTCACCACCCTGAATGCTGCCACAGTTAGGTGTGAGCTTCGATGGTGCTTTGATCCAAGTACGTTTCCTCTGGAAGGTAGATGAGAGTTGGTGCCTCTGTCTTCTTTGGATCTGACTTTGTTTCTCCCCAGAGCATGGGTCAGAGGTGAGGACTGACCCTGGGCCATGCAACATTGTGGTTTCAGCTTCGTTTCCATCTCAGTCTCTGACGTGCAGCCTAGCAGTTGCAGCTGTTCTATGTAATGCAATAGACTAGGATCCTGTCTTACATCAGGTCCATGTCTGATGTGCCATCCTGTTGCTGTCATTCCAAAGCATATGATCTAGCTCTCGAGGTATGCTTGGAACAGCAGCTGAGCATCTTCTGATTGGTTCTGTGACCCAGGGTCTGGCTCTGCATCTCTAGAACAAGTGTAGATTGGAGCTCTCTGGGTAGGACCGTGATTGCTCTCAGTCCATAGCTGCTATACCTGAACCCAGGGCCTGTCCCCAGGAACCTGTCCCTACTTCTGTCAGTCATCCAAGCCAGGCTTCCTTCCAGGCTGCATCTTCCACATCCAGTCTGTTGCTCCCTTGTTAACTGGCACTGCCCTTGGCATCTACTGGAGGACTGTGTCCCACTCCAGATCGGCCTCTCTGACTTCACTTCCTTACTGTTCCCAAAGCCACTTTGCTCTTTTGGCTTTAGTGGTTCCCTGTTGCTGACTGGAATCGACTGTGGCATACAACGTGTTGGTCTCTCCGCAGCCTGATCCCCTTGAACCACAGCTTTGTGTCAGTCCACTTGTCAACGCTGTCCCGCTGCACTGATGGCCGTTCAGCATGGGGGCCTCCCCCCCCCCAGCCCCACCCCTACCTTTTCCTTCTCACCACGGGTTGTTTCTTTTATTCTTAGGCATCCTCAAGAGCAGTCTCCTGCACAACATTTGTATGTTTCGTTGTATGTCCAAATCACGTGGTGGAACAGCGTTGGTCCTGGCATTAAGTTACCATGTTTAATCTGACTTCCTACTTAGACCCTCAACCCTGGACAACTTAAACTCCCTATACCATTATTACCTCAACTGTAAGTGTAAATAGTACAATGTATGTCATTCATAAGTCCCTAAAACTTTTTCCCTTAATATAGCTATTACTATATATCATAAAATTATAGTATAGAGCATATACTGTATATAATATATGATAATCACATTATTATTCATATTATTATTCATATTATTCATATTATTATTATTATTATGGTTATTATTTGGGGATTAAAGGTGTGTGCCACCACAACCCAGCCATATCTTCTTTCCTTTTTTGAGACAGGTCTTGTGTAACCCAAGCAGGTCTTGAATTCTCAGTAATCTGTCTCCTGCATGCTGACATTACAGACTGCATGTCCCATTGCCCACCTCTTAAAACCTTGTATGGTTTAGGAGTGGTGGTGTGCATCTATAACTCTAGCACTCAGGAGGATGGGGCAGGAGAATCACTATGAGTTAAGAGCCAGCCTGAGCTACAGAAGAAGTTGAAGTTTAGCCTAAATCTATAGCAAGACCTTGTCTTAAACAAACGAAACAAAAGCCAAGCCAGCTATGCAACCAAACAGAAAGAAAACATACTTTCTTTTTTTTTTTAAGATTTATTTATGGGCTGGAGAGATGGCTAAGTGGTTAAGAGGACTGATTACTCTTCTAAAGGTTCTGAGTTCAATTCCCAGCAACCACATGGTGACTCACAACCATCTGTAGTGGGATCCAATTCCTTCTTCTGGTGTGTCTGAAGACAACTATAACGGTCTCATAATACATAACATAAGTAAATATGTATATATTTTATTATACTACAGATGGCTCTGAGCTATCATGTAGTTTCTGGGAATTGAACTCAGAACCTTTGGAAGAGAAGTCAGTTCTCCTAACCACTGAACCATCTCTCTAGCCTTAAAACTACCTTTTAAAGCATACCAGCTTTGGGTATCCAACTGAGTGAACATTTCCACATGTTTCTTTATATAAGCAACATGTGGATCAAGATAAGAAATGTTCCTGTCACCCATGAAAGTTCACTCATGCATGTCTCAGTCAGCACACTGCCTGTTTCCAGCCCTGGGCTTCACTTGTTCTTAAATTGTGTGTGACAGGTCCTGTGGCTGCTTTTGTTCTACGTAGTATCTTTAAGATGAACCCTTGTGGATGAAATGAAGTAGCCCATCTGGTGTGTCACAGTTGTGAGCCAAGGTGTATTGTAAGTTGGTCACAGGAGCTCATGGGACTAGCAGAACAGCTCTCTGAAGACATGATCTTTTTTGTTGTTAGGCCTGTGCCTCCCTCCCTGCTTCTTCCCTGCCCCCACCACACCCCACTGGTTCGCAGGTAGAAAATAACTTACTTACACTTACCCTTGATGTCAGCCGCGCTGTGATGTCAGGACCACTCTACACTTGGAATTGCATCCTATACCACTAGGTCCTTTAGAATCTGCAAAAGGAAGAGAGAACCCCATTCCTTTCATCAGCATCTGCTTGGAGCTTGGGCCCTCCTTATGTCTGTCTAGCCATGCCTGTTGGTCTTTGGTTCAGGCCAGCTTCAAGACAAGATTGTAACCACCGATCTCCTGCCATTCGGCACTTGTGGTAGTAGGAGTGAGGGCCAGTAAGCCGCGTTGGTTTGAACTTACCAGCTGCTGGCCAGTTCTCTTCATTGCTTGTGTTTGTGTTTGAGGGCTCTCAGTATACTGGCTTCATCCCAGGCTGGGAGTGCGGTACCCTACATTCACCGGTGATGTCTTCTCTGGGTGATACAGGATTACGTCTGCGTATGACATCCAGGAGCATGTGTCAGGAGGAACTGCTGAGAGTTAGCTATGTTCTGTGACACCATGGTAGGGATCTCTGGGCTAGCAGGCTGACTCAGCAGAGCTTCAAGTCCTGACCAACCTCCAGCTTGACTCAGGTTTTAGTCTGTGCCCTCTTCTGTGTGCTGTTCCCTCTCCTCCTTGCTCACTCAGTGTTCCAGCCATGGTGGCTATTTATAGGCCCGTAAGGGGCCCTGCTGGTTCACACTTGTGCCATTGCCAAGCCTCCTCCGTGCCTAGAACTCTGCTCCCAGCCCCCAACCACCTGGCAAGCACCCACACATCGTTCAAGAGTTAATTAATAATATCAACAGTAGCAGCTAAGATTTATTGGGTGCTTACTATATGCTAAGCATTTCACACATATCATCCGGTTGAGACCTCGCAGGCCAGAAGCTTGTTCTCCCTGTCCACCATCCACTCAGCCAAGTATCTGATCTGAAGTGGCTACCTGGTGCTAGGCACAGAGAGGCTGAAAACTGGAAGACAATGGATGGAATTGAGTCTGTCTTCTCCATCCCTTGCTCTTAGAAAGTGATTAATTCGTAGAATGTTTGGTCCCCTCACCCCTCTGCTTCACTGTACCTGGAAGTTTTATTGCATGCTACACTGTCTTCCTTTACTGGGGTGCAAATCACGTGGCAGAAACCTGATCTGGTGGGGCTTTTATTTCCTCCTTCTCAGGAAATGATGTACACCGTTTTTTCAGTTGGCTCCATAGCTCACAGCTCACACGAATATCTTTGGTGGCTTTTCATTTGTTCCTCACAGCAGCAGAGTGGCTGTTATAGCTCCTGCCATCACAGCCAAGTTCAAGGCAAGTAATCAAATCAAATCAAAGGTCTTTCTCACTGGCCAGAATGGTATTTAGCTGTCACTTCTTAGAAGAGAGGCAGGGAAAGTCGACATCTTTCTGAGGACATGGTTTTTGTTTCAGCGTCATATAAAACCAAACTGATGCAAGCAGGGAAGAGGAGCTAAAACTAGATAGGAAGCAGGCAGGGTTTGCTACTTCCTGGGGAGTAGGCGCCACCGTTAACTCCTCTCAGGTTTCCAAACTATGACTGCTCGGTAGTGGGTTTTCTTCTTCTAGTTTGCTTTTGTTGTGTTCCTTGAGGGTGGGTGGGGTTCGGGGTTTTACTGTGTAGCCCAGGCTGACCTGCTCCAGCCTGCCAAGTGCTAGTGTTGCAGATGTGAGCCATCCTTCCAGGCTCTGTAATCACGTTGTGTGCAGTCTGTCTCCCCAGCTTCTGTGTGTGTCCGATCGTTTCAGGCGTACTACCATGCCACTGTTTCTCAGCTCCACTTGCACTTATCTGATGGTGGATGTCGCCCACATAATGTTAGCTGATTGTACATTAGTCTGTCTTAAAGATATATCCTAATTTACTCATTCAGTTCCCTATGCTCAATCACTCAGATTGTTTTAAATATATTTTTGCAACCATAAATAGCCTTGAAAGTCTATTTTAAACAATTTTTTAATTTATTTATATGGGTGTGTTTTTTTGGTTGGTTTTGTTTTTGCTTGCTTACGTTGTTTTTGTTTTCAGAAGGTCTCACTATTTGCTCTGGCAGTTCTAGAACTCACTATGTAGGCTAGGCTAGCCTTGAACTCACAGAAATTCACCTGCCTCTATCTCCTGAATGTGGAGATTAAAGGCATGTGCCACCACACTTGGCCTTGTATGAATGTTTTTCCTTCGTGTGTGGCTGTGTACCATGTGCATGCCTGGTCCCTACAGAGGCCAGAAGAAGGTGTGAGATCCCTAGAACTGGAGTGTGAGCCCCCATGTGGCTGCCGGGAATCAAACCCAGGCCCTCTGGAAGAGCAGTCAGCACTCCTAACCACTGAGCCATCTCTCCAGCCCCGTACAAGTCTATTTCCATGAGTATTTATAACTAATTGTATATTATTATCTCAGGGCACCGTTTTGAATTATGCTGGGTTCAAGCTGGGTTGACTACTAAATTTTCTTGTACCATTTTCCAGATAAACTGAGCAAAGTTGTGGTAGTTAAATACACCTCCCAGGAGCTCTGAGAATGCTCCTTTACAGCTTTGGGCTGTATTAATTAATACTATCATTTTGTGGTGCTGGCCTTCACCCTCGGGGTCTCACAAATCCTAGACAAGAAGCCTACCATTATTTTTATGTCCTTGATAATTTGATAGGAAAATTACACCAAGGGGGAAAGGAAAAGTAGTTTGCATTTTCTTTGAATGTAGTGAGGTTAACCTTTAAAAGGAGTATCTCTGGCCACTTGCTGTTCTATTTTAAGTTTTCTTCCTTCTTTCCCCTGCTCATTAGAATATGACATAATTACCTTTTTCTCACCTGCTTGTAAAAGTGGGTTATCCGGGTGTGTGAGGAACACATAGGGAGGGTACAGCTTTGGGGGCTGAAGAGGATCTCACTGATGGACAAAGGGGAGGAGAGGGTTTTAGGCACCAGAGCAGCAGATGAAGTGGTGTGGGGAGCCAGGGGATAATATATATATTCCTTGCCATATACAACATCACAAAAGTTGACGGCTTAAAGCCACAGAGACTTATCTCACACCGGAAATCATAGGCCTTGGTGCTGGGAAGCGCTTCCTTCAAGACTGCAGGAGTCAAATTCTTGTTTGCACCTCTCAGCGCTGGCTGCTCACGATCATTGGGTCTTCTCTGTACCTTCCCTCCTGCTTCCTAAGGGCTCCAGGGGGATTCAGTACCTATGGGTTTTCATCCAAGATGACTTTGTTTTGAGATCAACTTGGTGGCATTTTCAAGTATCTTTTTTCCCCAATGAAGTCATATTTACAGGCACCAGGGCTTAGGATTAGACTCTTTGGCTATCTCTTCAGACAGCTGAAGGAGCCTGAAGATGATCTGACACTACAGGACAGGAAGAGACAACCATAAAGTGGAGGCAGATTTGGACTACAGAGATTCTTCAGCTCATACATTTAGGCTGGTTGTACCATCGAAGTTAGGGGGGAAGTATGGAGTCTTAAACAGGGTCAAGGCATATTGGGTTGTAGCTCAGCTACTCTGGGGAGGAAATTGGCAGGGTGAGGATTTGAGGAGACTTCACTGGGAGCGGGAAGGAGGGATTTGGAGAGACTTGGAAATCTCCTGTCATCTGAACTAACCACAGGTTAAAAGTGGGGATTGGAAGATGTGTGTGTTCAAGAAATAATCAGAGACAGATATGCTACCCAGACCTCTCTGTGGAGTGCAATCAATCAATCAAATTCCAGACAGTACTGGCCCCGCCCCTATCATTTTATTGTGAGAAACTTCAGACATGGAGAAAATTTGAGAGTATCGCACACAGCCCATTCACCGTTAGCTAGAGACTGTAATTACCACTTTCCCATGGCTGCTCCCTTTCACACCCATGCATCTCCCCATCCTGTTCTTTCTTCTGTTTTGTGTATTTTGGAATTGCAGGTGATTCCCCTTCAGGCTGGCATGTCATTAACAAGAGCTCAGTATTTGGTGAACTGCATAAAGCTTAACTGTACTGAGATTTGGTAGATTCTGGTGGGTGTGTCTGTGTACCTCAGATACCTGCTAAGATAAGCAATGATTCCATTGGCCCAGGAAGTTCTCTTGTGCCCACTGACATCACCTCCTTTTCACACCCTGTTCCCAGAGACCACCAGTGATGTGACAGTATTTCCAAACATGGGTCAGCATTGTCTCTGTTCTAGAACATTCTACAAGCAGAGGCATCCAGACTGTGCACTAATATCTAGCTTCTTTCACTTAGCGTAGCATCTTCAGGAATCAGTTGTATAGTTCCTTACTGTTGCCTGATTGTAGTCTGTCTTAGGAACAGCAGTTTTTGAGAGATGGGTGTTGAAAGGTTTCACCAAGGAGACAGAAAAGAGTGAAGGTGGCAGTGGTTCAGATAGCATGAACTTACTTCTCTGCCCCCAGCCATTTCTCCAGCCCCCTGGTATCTATTGTTATTATATGTGTGAGGCTTGTATGTTTGTGTGTGTGTGTGTGCATGCACACGAGGCAGCAGAAGTTCAGATCAAATGTTTTTGTTTGTCGCTCTTCACCTTTCAATTTTTAAAATTTGTATGTGTGCCCGCACACATGTGAGTGGGTATATATGCCGGAAGAGAGCATCAGACCCCCTAGAGTTGGTTGTGAGCTCTTGGAACTGAACTTGGGTCCTCTGGAAGAACACTATATACTCCTTTTCCACTGAGGCATCTCTGCGCTTCATTTTAATTTTCTAACAGGGTACTTCACGGAACCCGAAACTCATCATTTTGGTTAGATTTACTGGTCAGTGAGCTTCAGGGATCCTCCTGTCTCCACGCTCTCCCTACCTACCAGTGATGGTGTCACAGGTCTATGCTGCCATCCCAGGCATTTTACATGAGTGATGGAAATGTGGACTTGTGTTTTCCTGCTAGTGTAGCAGGCACTTTACCAACTGAGCCACCTCTCCAGCCTCCATGACCAAAAGCAACCTGGGGAGGAGAGGCTGTACTTTTAGCAACCATCTTCAAAGTCCACTTGTCCACCTAACACTCCCACCTGAGACAGGCAGGGTCTATGTACTTGAGGCTGGCCTTCAACTTGTAATGACCCTCCTGCCCTGGCCTCCCATGTGCTGGGGTTATAGGTCCAGGGCATCATCCCCAGATATCCCACTTGTTCATCAGTAAGGACTTAATCACACACTTCTAAGAAATGTAGTCTCTTTGCTAGCCACCGAGCGTAGTGCCACTGCAAATGCAGTGGGGTTTCCGCTACCAAGAGGGGAAGTGGAGCTGACTGTTAGCAGCTCGTTTCTCCCTTGCTTTTCTGGCCAGGCCATATCCACTTAGTGTTCCCACCCGAGGCCTTCATGGACCAAAGCCTGTCTGCCCAGTGGGTTCCTTCCCAGCCTTTCCTAGAGGCTTGCATTCTCCTTCTTCTGTATCTCTTCTAATAGAACTGTTCCAGACTCTCAGGATTTTATGAAAGGCAGGAACAGGAAGTACCTAGCAATACTTGCAGAGGGCACTACGCTACTCCTCATGTCTCTACCCTGTGCTCCCCTCATTGGCTAACATGTCCCATGAGGAGGGCCAAAGGTAGGGTGCTAGATTTCTTTGGAGTGAGATTCAGAAAGGACAGGACAGTCCTCAAAGACTTAGGTGGACCCAGGTTAGACCCTTCCCATGGTGTCAGGCAGATGTCTGAGGCTCAGGGACCTCATCTGTGAGGACTGCCTCGGAGAGATGCTTAGATGGAGTGCAAACCAGAAAAAAATGGTAGCGACCTTCCTTTCCTGTGGGAGATGCAAGGAATTGCAGTAGAGGCGAGCCAGGCCATCTTCCCTTTTGGTCTTTCTGTGAACATGCCTTTGGGGTTTCGGTAAAGCATGAATACAGGTCAGTCTATCTGTTGGCTAAGGCAAGGTCCACTATAATTCATTACCCAACAGCCTTAGCTTCAGCATCACCAGGGAGACCCAGAGCCTCTGGAAGAGTAAAGAGGCCTGTCGATCTTCATGTATATGCCTTTCCTGAGGAAATACAGCCTGTGTCCCGACAGCTTAATGGGCATCAGCTGAGCCCTGGGAGAGGAAGTCAGCTGAAGCAGGTGCAGAGAGCCCAGGGGGAGCTATCAACTGCCAACAGCCAGATTGGACTGAGTGTAACCATGGCCTGGCGCCCCAGTGACCTGGTGACACCATTCCCAGGCTTCTGACTGCCTATGGGCCGGTGTGTTAGGACAGAGAAGGAGGATCCGGGGCCTCCATAGAGAACTTGACTCACTGGGGCCTGCCTGGCTTAGACCTCAGGCCTGAGGTGGATGGTGCGTCCCTCCACTTATCCAGTGTTCCACTCCAGCTTTCTAAGAGCCTGCTATACGTCAGGGAGGCCATGTGCTGCTGGTGGTACTATAAACTGGGTTCCCAGGGAACATCCTGGAGGAAGTGATGTCTGAGCAGATGATGGGACAGACTCAGCCAGGGTCCTCTGACATACTGGCCACAATCCCAAAACTAGGTCCCTGCCAAGGTACAGGAACCATATGACGAATTCCTGTGTTTTCAGCAAGTGTACAGCGGGGCACTGACTGCCACCCGTGGTTCCCAGGTTCATTCTTGGCATTCCTCTGTGAGACATGGTACCAGCCTCCTTCTGGTCATTCAGAGGCTGTACCCCTGACTTCTCCTCACTGATGACTACCTCCCTTCCACCTTGCTTGCAGCAACCTGTACTCCTGAGAGTGGACCGAAATGTTGGAAACAGCAATACCCAGATCTCTGGCCAGTCACTGGCTAAGAATAATGCCCATGTCTTAGTGAAGCTATCCTATAACTCTTGGCAAAGCCTAGAGATACCACCCTGTTCCATGATGGCTGACCCGACTGCCCCCAGGAGGGTATCTGTGTGGGCGCTGGCCCTTGTGTGGTGCTAGGAACACTGAGGGGTTAATACAGCCTTACTTCCTGTCACCTTCCCTCCTGCCTACCCTGAAGGAAGCTGTGTTGGAATTATAGACATAAATGCTGGCTTTTGAGGAGCCTGCCAGGCCTGGGCACAACCCTCTCTCCCACGCCTGCCTGCCATGGGCTCTGTCCTGCAGGCAGGGCTGCATTCAAAGGAATGAGGGCCTCCTAGGGTCCACTTTTGGGCCCTCCCTACCCCAAACCTGCCCTGTTCACCCCCCACAGATTGAGCTCAGTGTACAATGGTACCCAAGGAGGAGGGACGGAGGAAGTGACATCGCTTGGCCCACCCCCACCTCCTTATTCCCTATAAAAAGCAAAAATGGTGACTCAGAGAGAAGAGTTGGAATCGTCCTGCCTCCCGCTCCCACTGTTAATTTTTAGACGTGGAATTAGGCAGGAGGCAAAGGAAACACAGCTCCACATACGCAGCTGACATGCTATTAGGCGGGTGGAGACAGCAGAACCGCTCCTCCCCTACTCCCAGCAGCCTCTGACGGACTCAGCAGAGCCTGTGCCTGCTGGAGCTCCCACCCCCCTCCCCAGGCCTGGCCGTACAGCCCCTGCCCTGGCCCAAGGTGCATGGTGCAGCGGGGGCCATGGCAGCCGGGGGCCGCCGCCGGCGCCCACTGCGCTACCAGTCCCTGGCAGCCCTGGTGGAAGACTCTCAGTGGCCTTTCTTGTTCCTTGTCTCAGACTTCAGCTACGGTGCGGAGGACTACGACGCAGAGGGGCATGAAGAGCAGAAGGGGCCCCCCGAGGGCTCAGAGACCATGCCATACATCGACGAGTCGCCCACCATGTCACCCCAGCTCAGCGCCCGCAGCCAGGGCGGTGGGGACAGCATCTCACCCACCCCACCTGAGGGGTTGGCACCTGGGGTAGGTACTCCTGTTTTCTCTTCTGGGGAGCGGGGCTAGAACGACATGTGCAAGAAAGGGGCCAGAGTCTGCTTAGGACAGTGTTGGCAGTGAGGCTGGGGGTGGGTGGATCTGGACTTCTGACGCCTGTCATCCAGCTCCTCTTCCACTACCTGCTGCGCTCAGCTCCCTGCCCTGCCAGCGTTTGTTCCTCTGCGTCCTGGACAATCTCATTCCCTGTCAGTCACCTCAGTCTCTCAGTAGTTTGGAGAGGGGGCTCTGGAAGGGCCAGGCTTTTCTATCTGTACCTGGCTGAATACACATGGCCTATGGGACAGGTGCCCCCACAAAACCAGTACTGGTCCCAAGCTCCTCGTGGAATAAAACATAACGTCTCTGCAGTGTTCCCCAGGATGAGGTTTCCACAGGAAAGGAGTAAGCCTGGGTGCCTAACTTCCCCGCTGCCAGGAGAGCCTTTTGTAAGAAATATTAGCTATGCTTTGATGGGGCAGGAGATAGGGGTGTGTGGAGGATTGTAGTACTTACTTAGGGCTGTTCCTAGTGACAGGGTTCAGCACTAGGCCCAGCTCATGAGTGTGCACATCTGGAACACATGAGCAAGCCGGACAGAGATTCCTTGGGGCTCTTTTCTGGAGTTGGGGAGAAGAACCATAGCCATTTATTTTGGTGGAGGGAACTCAATTTCACAGGTCCCTTTGGTCCGACTTGAATGGGTATGTTTTGTGGGGTTCTCTTTCCTCTCTCTGAAGCCCCAGGGGAACACCAGAGATGCTATGCCATGCATTTCCCCACCTGGAGGCTGCCTGGACTCTACCATTTGGAAGAACCCCTGCTCCTTCCCACCCCCTGCAGGATCTCACCCCCTCTTCACACACTGGGGTGGCTGTTATAGCCTTTGGCAACAAGGGCCTTGGCAACCAGCATCCCACTTGGGGGAAGCCACATTGTTGCCATGGCAACAGAGGCCTAGGCAGAGCTGAGCACTGCCAGGTGGTGCAAGTTTGAGAGGGGATGGTGGGGGGTAGGTAGGAGGTGGAGGGGATGGGTGTAGGTGTTGGCCAGCTTCAGGCTCCCCCACAGCCAGCATTCTTGGGTGCTGTTGCTCTAAGGAGGGGTAGTGGATTAGAGACAACCGTTTTGGCCATGTAGGGGCAGGGTGTTTGAATCACTGGAGGAGTGGTTGTTCTGGGACCTGGACTCAGGCCAACCAGGAGCAAAAAGGAAGTGAGAACTCTGGTTCTCTATCATTGCCTTCTGGTTGTAGGTCAGTGGGGTTCAGATCTCCCCTAGGGACTTAGCCTATACCCCTCTGTAAGCAGCTGCAGGAAGATGCCTGTAGAATCTCCATGTGGGGCCTGGTCTATGCAGGTCCTCTTTGCCTCTACCTCTTATCTCTCTTCCCCTCTTTCCTCATGACTACCTAAATCCATAGATATTTGGATTTCCTGGAGAAAAATCCCACCCATGGTCTATATATTGCAGGGCTATACATATCCCTGCCTGGGGTTCTCAGCTTTGGGAAGCAGCTTCATTTCATACCATTGTTTTTTTTTTTGATGGTCAGAAGGGAATAAATAACTTGAGTAGAGGGTTTTGAAACCTTAAATATTTACAGAAAACAGTTAACTGAAGTACTTAGGGCTCTCAGCACTGGTTTTCATAATATTGATAAGTAGAGGGATGGATTATTGATACCAGTTAGGAATGGCTGAGGCAATTCTAGCTGCAGGATGCTGCCTCCCCCAGCTATAACCCCTGCTTTCCTGGAGCTAGCTGCCTTTCTGCTCTTTCTGTTGGGTTACTGGCCCCACCTAGTGGACTCTGCAAGTATTGCTGTTTACAATAGGGTGCCTGGATTATGCAAACCCTGTTTCCAAGTTCCTGTGATCTGTTGTTTTTGTTTTTGTTTTTTTTTTAAGGTGTGTTTCTGTCTCTCTGTCTGTCAATGGCTGTGTCTGTATGGTGTGGTGTGTGTCTGCTTGTTTGCATGTGTCTGTGTGTGTCTTGTTTGTTTGAATGTGTGTGTGTGTGTGTGTGTGTGTGTCTGTCTCTGTCTCTGTCTGTCTCTCTCTCTCTCTCTCTCTCTCTCTCTCTCTGTGTGTGTGTGTGTGTGTGTGTATTCCTGCTACTTAGCTATGCTCATCTGGCTAGGCAGTCTTTTCCCCTGCCAGGCTTCCTGTTAGGAACTTGGGAACAGAGGAGACTTTTGGACCAAATCAGACAATTGTTTTAGATAT
Organism: Micromys minutus; assembly: GCF_963924665.1. Lineage (NCBI taxonomy): Eukaryota > Metazoa > Chordata > Mammalia > Rodentia > Muridae > Micromys > Micromys minutus. The sequence continues at coordinate 27,449,533 of NC_137979.1, read as the reverse complement.
TCAGATATCTAACTCTTGGCACAGCCTGGCAGCTAAACTTTCCACACCCAAACTTGCAGCCATGTTGTACCTGGGAAGGTCAAATTTTGGTTTATGTGTTAGAAAAACATAATGCAAATGGTGTGTGTGCAAAATTCTGCTTTCTGGCTAAAGGACACTAAACAGGGTCATTCAGTGGAGAGCCAGTGTGTAGTCCTAGTCTAAGTCCAGAGGCATGAGAATTAGGTGAGTCAAAGGTGAAAGATTCTAGGTGTAATAAAGCTCAAGAACACCTAGTGTTTCAGAGTCCAAAGTCTGGAAAAGGCTAGTGAGTGTCCTAGCACTAGCAGGCATGCAAGGAGAGCCCCTTTGTCTTTGTTTGAGATAGGATTCTGTTTTTGAGGCTGTCCTGAAATTTACATTGTCCTCCTGGCTGGCCTGATACTCATAATCCTTCCATCTGTTCCTCCCGGTGCTGGGTCTTGTATGTACCACCATTTCTGGCAGGAAAGAGCCCCTTTCTTAGCCTTTTTGGTTTCATGTCTTCGATAGACTGGATGAGGCAAGGCCAGCTCACCTTGGGGAAGGCATCTGTTTTGCTCAGTCTGTAGATTCAGATGTGAATCTCATTGAGAACTATCCCACAGACACACATATATAATATATATGTATATATACATACACACATATATATATATATACATACATACATACATACATACATACATACATACATACATACATACATATATCCCAGGATAATATGTAGATACCTCATGCCCCAGTCAGGTTAGCACATGGAATGAACTATCAGTTGCCTAGAGACCGGAAATAACGTAAGCTTTGGAAAGACGAAATCCTGCGTTCTGGCTATAGGACACCGAACAAGGTCATAAATACGATGGAGCGCCATTTCCTTGGGTCTGAATAGCTCCAGGTCCTCTGAAGGGAGGCTGTAAGGAATGACCAGGGATTGCTCACAGGGAGCCTTATAGCACTGAATACATTCAGTCCCAGCACTCAGAAGGCAACGCAGGAGAATTGTGGTTTCTAGGCCAGACTGGGTTACACAGTAAGCACCTGTCTCAAAACAAACAATCCCCACAAGACTTCTGTCATGGGCTGGGACCAGGAACATTGCAAGAACTCAAATCTGGTAAATACATGCTGAGAAATGGATCTGTTTGCAGCCCACCTCCTTTCTGGGTCTGTCCTCCCAAGTGCGGAAGCCTCAGCCAAGACCGTGCTGTGATACTTTTTGTCTTGGCTTGTGCCCCAGAGGTAACAGGTGAACCACAAACCCGGCTTTGCAGGTCTTTCCCAAGCATAGGCTGAGCAGGGTGCCCTGTCACAGAGCCAGGGTCACTTACTGCTGGTGGATGAACTCAACTGGGAGTGTATAGTTTCCCTTGGGAAAGAAGGTGAGGACACTGTCATTCAGCTGCAACTTCCTGTTCCAGAACCAGAGTCTGAACATAAAACCTCATTGCTGTAGATCTTAGTTCCTGTCTCCTCTCTGGATGATGTAGTCAAAGGGACCCCAAGGCAGAGAAAAGGTCTGGGTTTTGTCTTTCTTCTACTTTGAATGTGTGTCAACCAAGGATGTCACCCTCTCTGTATTAATTTACTAATCAGTAAGTGGAAGATACCGAGAGTCTCCTCCCCATGTGGCCTGACGAAGTGTCACAAGTCTGCCGTGAGATGTTGTTACAGGCCAGAATGCCACGTAATTTGTAAGGTCTGAATGGGTGCAGACCAGCTGGCATGAAGATCCGGAGGTAAAAATGGAGAAGGGATGAAGTGGCCAACATTACCACTATCTTCTCTTGAATTTCCCCCTCCCATCAGCCACTGGGAGAGACAAGGCTGAGCTTCTCATATAGGTTGCTTCATTTAAAGTTCATGATGTCTCTGCAAAATATGTGCCCTGCTTTCATTTTATAGTTGGGGCAACGGAAACTCAGGGAGTTGACATAATTCGGCAGAGACTATTGCATGCAGTGAGGCCAGGGCTCCATTTCAGCTTGAGGTCTTGTGAAACTTACACTTGAGAGGCTCTGACCACCCAGCTGCCCCCCCCCCACCAAAATGCTGGAGAGGTATATACAGTTCTTGGTGCTTGCATCTGCCCTTCTAGATAAGGAACACCATTCCTGGCCTTCCCTTTGCACACCCCCAGCTCCCATGGTAAGCTCCCAGTCACAAGTCACCTCCAGGTTCCTGGTTGATATTTGGGATTGAATTGTGCTCTGGAGTGGAGAGTCAGGGGCAAAGCTGGGCAGAACCACTGTCTTCCCTGCCCTCTCAGGCTAGGGTGTTGGTTGGGGCTATGTGAAAAGACCTGGGTGCCCTGGTGGAGACTCAGCAGCCTTGCTTCTGTTTCTACCCTGCAGGGTTTTCTGTCTCTGCTACAGCGAGGGCAGTAACTGTCTCCTCCTGTGGATCGGTGATGCGTCACTGCTCCCAACTGCTGGTGACACTCTGTTACATACATGAAAACACAAGGCCTTCGGGAGCTTCGGGCCGGCCGGCCGGGCTGGGGAGAAAGCAGTTAAGGCACCTTAGTGTGACACTAGCCACTTGCTAGCGAGCTCTCCTTATCTTCTCCAGGCTCTGCCCCCCTTTCACACCCCATAATAGATAGCTTCCTTGGTGTCTTCCTCACTGGACTGCACCTGACCGGCCTGGCCACCCTATAGCTTTCACACCTTCTCTGATCTCTCTTCTCCCACTGGCCTGCCAGGAGCACAATTCATAAACGTCTTTCTTACCTGCGGATAATGTTACTCCCAAAGTCATATTTATTCAGTAAAGGTATGCTAATCTACAGGTGCCCAGGGCACTGTGGGTAGGAGGGTGGGCCCAGCCAGAACAGTTCTATGCCCTAGATATCCTGAAATTTGGAAGGAGGTGGGGAAGAAGAAAAGAGGTGTCTGATAAAAAAAATAATAATGATTTCAGCATGAAACAAGCGTAGTGACAGCCCCCAAGTGTATCCTCAAGCTGGGTATGGTAGCCCATTCTTATATCTACCCCTGAATAAGCTGAAGCAGGAGGATATTTGAGTTTGAGACCAGGTTGGATTCATAGTGAGCTCTGGGGTAGCCTGGATTACATAGGAAGATGGTGTGTAAAAAAAAAAAAAAGAAGAAGAAGAAGTGTCCTCATGGATGACAGAGGTGAGCTTAGACTAGGGTCAGAGGCTCTGCCTTTCTGCTTTCTCCCAGGGGCCCAGAAGGGTCCTAAAGAACCAGCTGGATCTGAACTCTCCCTTATTTTCTGTTGTTACTGAGTTTCTCCACCAGTAGGTGCTAGCAAGGCCAGAGCAGCTTTTCTTCCTTTCTGAGGGAGGATGCTCTCATTTACCTGCCCAGTAAGAGGCATGCGCCAGTGTGGTGGGTGGCAGAAAGGGAGTAACTGTGAGCTAAGACTTGAGTTGAGCTGCTAACTGTCCAGCAGGCCAGTCATGGCAATGCGTGCCTGTAATCTTACTATATAGGAGGTTGTAGGGGGTTACCAATTCCAGGCTGGTCTGGGTTTCCTAGCAAGATCCTGTCTGGGCAGTGGGGGTTGGGGTGGGGGAGGGTAAGAAAGAGCTCTCTAGCATTTGAACTGGTAATGAGCTTCCTGTCCTTGGCAGGATCCCTGTGGAGGCAGAGAAGAGATCCCACCCTTGGTAGTTTCTTGGGTTGCCTTTCGCACTAGGGATACCACTTCATTGACTGAGTTCCGTAAGAGCAATTCTCTTAACCTGAGCCCCCCCACCCCCTTTTACCTAGCTCTCAGGAGACCTAAGACTGTGGATATGCTGAGCAAGTGCTCTGTCACCAGACCACACCCCAAGCCCCAGATTCCTCCATGAAGGCCATCCATCCAACATCCTTAAGAGATGTACAATATCCCCCCCAAACAAAGTCATGTGACCTCAAGTGAGATCTTAGAGAAGGGGTCGGGGAGGAGGCATAAGTAAGGGATTGTATAACCCAGTGTGGGAAAGTCTCTAAAGGCTTGAGAAACAGAATGGTCTGGTTCGGCTGGGTTATTAGGTTGGAGATGAGTCCCTGGTACCACCCCTCCGCCAGTGCGCCTCCCCACACAACAACTGCTAAGCAAAGAAGGTGAGAAAAATTAGTGCTTACTAAGTCTCAGCTCAGTTCAGGTGCTGCCCTGTGTGCACCAGACATTCCAGTAGCCCTAGAGATGGTACCGTACTGGTTCCTATTTTATGGAGTCTGGCTCAGCACATTTGCACAACAAGGCTGTTCCCATTCTATGAATCAGGAAGCCAAGGCACATTTAAATGCTTTGCCGGGTGTTACAGAGCTTTGAGAGACAAAACTAGAATTAAAATCCAGAGTCCAGTGGAGAATTTTCTCATCCCACACCCCCCCCTCTGCGTGCGTGTGTGCACATTTTCATAAATTTATGTACACTGCATGTGTGCAGGAGCCTGTGAAGGCCAAAAGAGTGTGGGATCCCCCGGAACTGGGGTTACAAATAGTTGTGTGGATGCTGGGAACTGAACCCAGGTCTTCTGGAACAGCAGTAAGCACTCTTAACCTTTGAACCATCTTTCCTGCCCCTGATTTTGTTGGTTTGTTTTTACCATATAAACAGTGCTGGCTTATACCCGGTAGCTTTGTGCTATTTTGACTTCTGTCTGGGTTTTGTTTTATATTGTTTAAAACAGTGTCTCTCTCTGTAGCCCAGGCTAGCCTTGAACCCATAGCACTTCCCTTGTCTCTGTCTCCCTTGTTTGACAGGCATGAGCCACCAGGTCTTTTGAGTAATGCTTGGTGATGGAAAGAGAAGGCAGAGGGGGAACAAGAGTGCGGGAGTGGAGAGTCCAGTTTTTTCTGTGGCTCCTGTGACCCCACCTGCTTTGGCACCACTCCAGGGCCAGCCAAGCCCCCCAGAGCCTGGTGCTGATGCCCAAGCTTCTGCCAGGAGAGCTGGATGGACATCTTCAGGCTAAGGAAACTGCATCTGGCAGAAGCCTTGAGTTGAGAATGTGCCTAGCCCTTTCAGGAGGCACTGTTCCCCATGTGCTGGTTTGAGTCACCAGTGAGAAGCCAATGGGCCGGCTGCCCTTGTTTGTCTGACTTGGTGACTTGCTGTGGAGCACAGATTGAGCAGTGTTTCAGGATGAGTGATGTGATGCTGTGAGATGAGGGATATACCAGGAATGGTCATCCGACTGGCCTGAAATCCTTCCACACATAACCTTTGGCTATTAATGTCTAAACCCAAAGTCTGCCAGCCTCAGAAACTTCCCCACAGATCTACCTCCACATGTCTTCCCTGCCTGTCTCCTATCTCCACAGTATGGCTAACCCATTCCGTTTTTATTTTACCTCACTGTTTGCTGTGGCACGAAGGTAAGGACTTACTTGTGAAGGAAACATTCTGCCACCAAGCCCAGTTCCTAGCCCTGGATTTTTTGAGACAGAGTTTCACTATGTAGCCCAGTTTGGTTTTGAACCTGTAACCCTCTTGAGTGACCCTTCCAAGTGCTAGAGTTTCAAGCATGTATTGCCTTGCTCAGCTATGGCTGAATTTTAATGTTACCTCCTCCAGGGAGACTCCGGTGATTTCTCATTTGTTAAATCAGTCACGCCTGCTTGTGCCCTCCCAAATTCACTCTAAATTCCCGCCATAACACTGTATGTGTGTGGGGGCATGGTTAAACAGCCTTGAGAATGCTGAGCAGTCTATGACTGAGCTGCACCCCAGCCTCCACGATTCTTTTTATAGCTTTATTTTCTCTGATTACATATTCAAGATTCTCACTTATCAGAAATACTTCATCTAGACCATAAACGCTCACTTCCTACAGAAAACTACTGAGAGTTTATTTTTCTTTGTTATTTCCATATGAAGACTATGTATTAAAACAACTCCATACTATTGTTATTTTACTTGGTAAAGACTGAGAGATATCTTGCATTATCTGAAATTAATATCTACTGTATTCCTTTTGTGGCTGTGTGGTCTTCATTCCATGGACATACCAGAATTTATTTAACAAGCTCCTTCTCTCTCTCTCAGTGCTTTTTGGTGGGGAAGGGAGCAATGCTGTGAGTGAACCCAGGCCTTGCATGCTGGGTAAATACTCTGCCACTGAATTATAACTCCAGTACTAATGAGGCCACTTTTTCTGTGTTGTTTTAGTGTGCCCGTATCTGTGCGCGTGTGCATGTGTGTGTGTGTTAGACCACTGTATAACTCAGGCAGGCCTAGGACTCAAAATCTTCCCGAGTGCCAGAATTTCTAGTGTACCATTCCACCATTGGAATCTAGCATACCACTGGATTCCAGTTCACTGTCAGGCATTTGAACTCATAGCATTCTGTGCTGCTCTCTCACGTCAGTGAGCATTTTTATTCATACATCTCTGTGCCCTTCTAGATGTGCTTTTTTAGACAATTCCCTAGGGTGGAATTGCTGAGTCAGAGGGTGTGGACATTTAAAAATCACAATAGCTGTTTCCACGTTACCCTTTCTGGAGTTATACCTCAACAACACAATTCTAAAATGCGCCCCTCCCCAGGCCTGCCTTTCCGTTGGCACAGCCTTGGGAGTCAGTCACGTAGCCATTCTGCTCCTGAGACTATCACCTCCACAAAGGGCAGGCAGTGTCCCCTGTTTGTGTGTAAGCACAATGCCTGATGTACAGCAGGCAAGTAATAAGTGCTTGTTGATTGAGTTGGTAAAGGACTGAGAGGATGGAGTGTAAGGAAAGGCCACACCCCCAGAGAGAGAGAGAGAGAGAGAGAGAGAGAGAGAGAGAGAGAGAGAGAGAGAGAGAGAGAGAGAGTGAGTGTGTGTGAGTGTAAGGGACTGAGAGGATGGAGACGTAAGTATAAGGAAAGGTCACACCCCCAGAGAGAGAGAGAGAGTGAGTGTGTGTGTGTGTGTGTGTGTGTGTGTGTGTGTGTGTGTGTGTGACAGCCCACTGCAGGTTTGAAATGTAGACCTAGCAGGTGTGAGAACTTGTGATTGGTACCCTACACTAAGGAAGGTCATGGTTCTCGTCCTTCATGCTCCTGTCTCAGCTGCCCTCTGCATACTTATCTCCTGCTGCTTTTTTCTGTCCCTTACTGCTTCCTGAGCCTCCTTAAAGAAGCCATCTTTAGGGCTGGAATGTGACATATCTTATGCAAGGCCCTGGGTTCCAGCTTTAGCACCACCACCACAACACACAGACACACAGACACACACACAGACACACACACACACACACACACACACACACACACTCACATCTTTGTTTTAGGCATTCCTCTCTTTGCCTGGAAAGACCTCCCTGTTTCCAGGTGCTCCTCAGAAGCTCATGTCACATCTCAGAGCCTGCATTCCTTAGCTCCCCACGCATGCATGGCATTCTCTCTGTCTCTGCCCTCTCACCTTCTTACTAACCCCCCCCCCCCCCCAGTGACATTTTTCCTTGGCATGAATACTTTGGTCTACTCCATCCTACTTTTATACATCCCTCACCTCAGTAGGGCAAGAATACATACAGCAGTGGTAGGGTTTGGTCACAAACCTCCTTAAGGTACGAATGTTCAATGTCCCAGGCCTCCTTAAGGTACGAATGTTCAACACTGAGCAGGTTAGCTGGACAGACAAGGTGGAGAGCTCTGCGATGTTTTAAGGGTTGTGTAGGTATGAGATGTCACAAGGCCTGCTCGGGTTGTGGTTTGAAAGGAAGAGAAAGATGGAACAAAGAATTCAGTAAAAGGGATGTGTGGGGCCGTGGGCACAAAGAGCCACAAGATAGCAGCCCACTGATGGAAGTGGAAAGGCCAGAAGGGGAAGCTGGGGTAGGGAAGAGGAGGGCCTTTTTGGTCTGGATTTGAAGAGCTGAGGGCAGTTGCTACTCTGACTTCTTCTATCTGAGGAGAGCCAGCTGCCTGTGCAAGTCTCAGGCCTGGAGGTGGCCATGGGATAAGTTTTCCGAAGGCTGGGACCATAGGGCTGTGAGACAGAGCCTCGAGCCGTGGGGGAGGAGGATCAGCCAAAACCCACTCACTGTATTCCCAGCCACCTGAGGGGTTTGAGAAAGGTCAGAGGACAGTGGCCATGTTGTCTCTTTCTCTGGAGAGGAAAGTCTGGAACCGGGCTGAGCAGGCAGAGTAAGGAGGAAACCTAGGTCCAGGACCTTCTTGAACTATTGAGAGGGAAAGGGAGGGGGAGCACCCTGGGGATTTGTGAGTCACTTCCCCTCCAGAGGGAGGACCGAGGGCCTCCGAGTGGATGGAGCCTCTGTGTCCACTCATTGGAATTTCCAACCAGTTGGAGTGGGTGGGACAGCTTACCCCTTGGATGTTTGGGGAGCAGCTTCTGTGGAGTTGAAGGGTTTAGGGAAGAAGTGGGTGCTGGAGAACAGGTGAAAGTATCCTAAAATTAGATGGCTCTAGGTACCTCAGGTTTTCTTGGGTTGGGAGTAAGGACACAGAAAGACCCTTGGTTACAGTCCTCAGCTGCCTGCTGGTCTGATCCATGTGGGGCCCGTGCTGTGCACATAGAGCTGGCAGGGAGGAAGACAGAAGAACCTGTAACACAAGGCCCTGAGCTGGCTGGCACACTTGTGCCTGGGGAATGCCAAGCCTGGCTGTTCCCAAACCATGGGAACAGCCTTACCCACCCAAACCAAATGAGGAATTGTGGCTTGCTTAAGAGGGCCCTTCAGATGTGTCTTGGCTATTTATAACTCAGCCAGAGCAAAACTGGACTGAGAAAAATAGTGAATTATGGGTAGAAGATATCTTTGTAGGATCCTGGTGGGACAGATCCTTGACCAGCCCAGGCCTTAGAGAGCCCGTCACACTTCTCTTCAACTGTTTCAGTTTTGAGGACAGGCTGGGGCCTGTTCCTGGTGAGGGCAGGTTTTCTATTATTGATAGAAGGGCAAGAGCTTCTCCCAGAGTTCCAGAAAACGTTTTAAGGAGTAGGGTAAGAAATGACACTCATTCCTTTTAGTCTCCTCTCCCTGGCCTTTTACATGCTTCTTCTCAGCTAAGGTACCCAGTGGAGTAGGGAGTTGTCACTGCCTGTTCCCAGTGGGGACACTTTGCCTTCCTTTGGCAATAGCCTCAACAGTTTGAGTCCGCCATGTGGCCATATGGTTGCCAGACACGTGAATGTGATGTTGTTTGAAAGGCTGGGGTGATGGTTTGTATATGCTTGGCTTAGGGAGTGGCACTGTTAGGAGTAGGTCTGTCACTGTGGGTGTGGGCTTTAAGACCCTGGTCCTCACTAACTGGAAGTCAGTATTCTGCTAGCAGCCATCAGAGGAAGATGTAGAACTCTCAGCTCTGCTGCACCATGCCTTCCTGGATGCTGCCATGCTCCCGTCTTGGTGATAATGGACTGAACCTCTGGATCTGTAAGCCAGCCCCATTTGAATGTTGTCCTTTAAAAGACTTGCATTGGTCATAGTGTCTGTTCACAGCAGTAAAACCCTAAGACAGCTAGTCATAAAAAGCACATGAAGTTTTGATGGACCTGGTTGGTGGTACCCGTTACACAGGTTCACAAAGATAAAGTGGTAGGCTGGTAGATGAAGCTGAATTTTATTCCAAGTTGCCAGATCTTCTAAGGAGATGGGGCAGAGGGTACACACTAAGGGGAAACTCCTCCCACGTAACCACAGCTAATAACCAACTGCAAGAATAAAGGCAGTGTGGCCATCCTTAAGCCTAGCTCAGAGCAAGGATGTGGTTCAGAATGTGTTGGGCTTTTTAAAAATGTAAATTACTTGCTTACATCTTAAAGTCAGAGGATTTTACTTAAGCATTCATGTTTTCCCTTGGGCATGGTGACACGGGATGAGGCAAAGGCAGGCAGACCTCAGAGTGCTGGGCCAGATTGATGTATATTGCTGGTTCCAGGATAGCTAGGACCTCACAGAGAGACCCTCTCTCAAAAACAATTACAGGGAGCTGGAGAGACCGCTCAGCAGTTAAGAACACTTCCTGCAGCCAGGTGGTGGCAGTGCAGAGGCAGAAGCAGGCAGAGCTCTCAGTTCCAGTACAGCCAGGATTACTGAGAAATCGTGGGGAAAAGAACCTACTCCCCCCCCTCCCCCAAGAGAGCATTGCTCTTGTAGAGAACCTGGGTTTAGTTCCTGGCACCTTCATTACAACTGCTGCAGGAGATCTGAACTGGGTCTGATGCCTTCTGAACGGTGCAAGCATGAGACACACATGTGATCAATCATACAGTCACATGACAGTCATCAATCATACATGTACAATTACATGATTCTAAAAACAACAAAAAGGGCAAACAGGTCTAGCTTGGTTACATTCAGAGATCCTGTCTCAAAACAAAACTAAAACCGTAAAGAATACAGATTTTGCAAGCTTGAGCCCGTGTTTCCTTTGGGGGACTTTAATTAGCTGGAGCCCTAGTAGTTTCTTAGCTCACTTAGGACTTCTTGTGCTTGCCTTACCTGAACTTTGAAGAGTGCTAAAGACGAGCCACAGTTTGCTTCAATGTTGAGTTGTGAGAGAGTTACAACAGCTGGCCCTAGACTCCTCCCCCATGGCTGTATGAGGTGTGTCTCTTAGGGATCAGGGTCAGGGGACCAGGATGTGAGCCTCATCTTCTGCATGAACTTAGTTTCTGGAACATGGAAGATGCTTGAGGGAAGACTAAGAATGAAGCGCTCTGGGAGCGGTCAGGGTGGATAATACCACCTGTCCTAGATTGTGTGGACTGGCCTTGTAGGCGGGTCTTTCTCCTTGGGCGTCACAGAAACTACTCCAAGGAAGTGGCATTGCCAGCAACACCTGACCGTGATGTGGCTCTCGGATGGTCCATGGTGCCCAGTGACACATGCTCAGGACCCTGCCTGGCACTATGCTTCAGCTGGACATGAGGCAGGCCAGTCCCCTCCTGTATAAATACAAAGCCTTGTTTAATGGCAACTGCGGTTTCTCACCGGCAGTGGGCCTCCCCACTGCAAAGGTGCTGGATGGAGCCTGAGCCCAAGGCGCGAAGGGGGCTCTGTCTTGTGACGATCCCACGGGGACATGGACTGAGTGGGTGAAGGGTGGCTTCTCGGGGAAAGCCGCTCTTCTGCCCCCCCCCCCTTGCCCGAAGGCTCCGGCGAGAAGTTGTAAATAAAGCTTGTCTCTGGGAAGCAGACCTCCCCCCCGCGCCCGCCCGGCCTGTCTGCGGCCTCCTCCCTCCCTCCTCCTTCGCTCCAGAAGCCTCCCCCAGCCGCTCGCCCGCCCGGTGACCACAGAAGGAACGAGCAGCTCCACCTCGCAAGTCAAGACGTGCGTTTCCTGTGCATTTGGAGCAATCGGGCCTCCGGGTCCAGAAAGGGCGGGCTCTGTGAGGCCGGCAGCGCAGCACCGGGGCGCTTGGACAAGCCCGGCACCAGGCCCGGGGCGAGCGGAGTGGTCGAGGAAGGAACGGACCGCGGAGGGCGCAAGCTGCCGCCCCTGTCCGGCGTTCATCCCGCGAACCGCTGCCCGGAGGCCCCGCTTCCCCTTTCTCAGGGTGGGGACGCGCGGGAGGCGGGCCCGGCGCGCAGGACTGCTGGAAAGCGGCAGCAGGAAAAGGTTCATAATGGAGCCTTTCATCGCGAGCCGGTGGCCAGGTGCCAGGACCGACTCCTCGGAGGCCAGCATGCTGGTGTAGGCCTGCCCTGCGCTCTTCCCCGCCCGCCTGTCCCCTGCCTGCCTCCCTGCTGGGGCGCGCGGCGGCCGCTGCTGCTGCTGCTGCTGCTGCTGCCGCCGCCGTTGCTGCTGCCGCTGTGTGGACCCTGCTTCCTGTTTGCCCTCTGCGGCTCTGGCTGCCATGGAAGAGGAAGAGGAGGCAATAGGCTTTTTGGACAAGGTTCTGGAGGATGAAGATGTGTTTCTCCTGGAGGAGTGTGAACTGGGAACCCCGACCAGCCCTGGCTCAGGGTCCCCCTTCTTGGTGGCCGTGAAGGTGGGAATGTGACACGCCCTGGATGCTTGTGGGGAGGGGGCAGGGATAGCTCTTCACTGATGCTGAAGTCGTATTTGAGAGAAATGGCTGATGTGTGCACAAGCCTCATGGCTGAGTGGAAGAGCCTAACTCAGCATGAGATGGGCTGGTTCGTTCCTGCCAGAGGATTGAGGGCTGTGCTCTCTTAAGCAGCTGTTCTTGAGGGAGAGGTAGAGTGCCTGCTTGCTCTGCACCAGTTGTCCTTAGGGGCAGTGACTGTTGGCTTTCCCCTCAGTCAGCTGTGTTAAGGGATCTTTTTGGCAGTGACATGAGTCACCTGGTGGCCTGTCACTGATGTGAGCCTGTACCCCCCAGAAGAGCTAGCTGACTTGAAACTGGTGGGCAAGAATTCATTGTTTCCATGGCAACCAGAGGATAAGGGCATTTGTGAAGTGTGGCCCAGGGAGCTACCTCTTTTCCAAGGAGGAGACTGGCGACTTGGTCTTGACTAATGCCAGTGAGCCTCTAGGAAGATCAAGGATTCGAGGTCACTTGGGCTATCTTGAAGAAACTAACCGAATCATCTGGAGAGGGGGTGGGAACAGATGTCAGGTGGGTGAGCATTTTCTGCAAGGTGGGCACAGGCAGGAGTCCACTTATTCCAGGTCTGCAGACTTGCAGCAGAGCTCCTAGAGAGGCAGGTTAGGAGGGAATGGGCTGTTGGGAATGAATACCAGCTCTGGTGTGGAGAAATAACCTCTCTCGCCTATACCTACCTTTAAGAACTCTAGCCACAGCCCATCGCCTCTCCTGTGCCTGGAGGGAGAGCCCCTGAGGACTATAGCAGGTAGTATGCACACTGCAAAACCAGGCTATCTAAGCGAACGGGCCCTGGAGGGTGTGGTGTTCGGTGCCTGGCCAGGCTGGGTGTCGGAGACTCTCTGAGTCTTCCCTTTCCATATGATGATGATCACAGCTCTGTTCCACCCACACCATGGTGTGGCTCCAAGAAGGAGCTAATGGAGACTAAAAATAGACTGCAGACCTAGGTTAGGTAGGTGGCAAATATGCAGGGTTGGGGTGGAGAGATGACTGCAGGCTTGGGTGGGAGCCACAGTGGGATCCTGGCGCCTCATCTCTATTCGGTAATCTGGTCCTTCTTCAGAACACCGGAGTAAGTCACGTCCCTCATCGGCCCACAGGCACCTCTGTGCTTATGTTGCAGCCGGCCTTCCCACCAGCCTCTTTATGATTCAAGGAGCATGCTGGGAGTTCGGCAGTCAAGGGATGGCCAATCTATGAGGTTCCTGATGGACCTTCTCTCAGGAGTTCTCACAGCACCGGTATTAATACCACTCCTGCTGTTTTGTGGGCATATCCTTTCTCTGGGCATACCACTTCAGCATACTCTCTGCTGACCACTGAATGGCACTGTCTGTATGGCTGGGACCCATGAGGACTTTTGGAATGACTGTGTTTGTTGAGACACACAGAAGCAATACCAGATTCCCTGCCTTGTTTATATTAGAGGTGTTCTCAGGGAGTGGTACTTGATTGCCAACAGGGTCCTAGACACTTAGCATGCCTAAAATCATCCTTCCTCTCAGGTCCCCACAATGCCTGAATAGAACCCTCCCTCTGCTTCTCTCCCCTCCCTCTCCTCTCCTCTGCTTCCGTGTTTCTGGAGTTAGGATCAGCCTGGGAGCTTCTTGTTCATCTGTAATGACCTCTCCAGCACCTGTTTCCTCTGTCAGGCTTGGCCTTACACAGATCGCCCAGGGTTGTAGAGAAGTGTAAAGCACGCACACCCATTAGTTCATTAAAGTGCTGTCAGGTTGTGTTCTATCTTATGGGCTCAGCAAAGGTGTCATGGAGGAGACAAGTAAACATGGCGTGGTCCTTTCTCAGAGTCCCAAGTAAAGGCTCAAGTTCACAGGGGACAGAAAAGTGAAGCGAGAAAGCAAGCAGGTCATGAGAAGCATCTGATCAAAGAATACTGGAATCCAGGTGTGGTGGTGAAAGCCTGTAATGCTACCCTTCTGGAGAATGAGGCAGGAGGAGTACCAGGAGTTCGAGGCCAGCCTGAAATACATAGTGAGTTCCAAGTCACTATGGGCTGTGAATGAGACCCTGTTTCAGAAACATATGGCCAGCAATAGGAAAGGCCCCTGGATTCAGAGGAGGAGGGACCCATTTTTAACTGTATCAGTGCTGGACTGCGTACATGTTCCCACATGCACACGTGCAGGGACTGAGGAGCCAGGGCTCTCAACGTCCTGGCTGCAGACGGTCTTGGCTCACTCCTCTACGGCAGCTGGTAGGACTCCAAGGCAATTTGCTCTTTGCTATTACTTTACTTCAGGAGTACTTACCTTAAACAGTAGTTGTGTTGCCGAGCGTTTGCCCAAATGCCAGCCCTATAAATCAATCCTGGTTTCACTGTAATTTCCAAGGTGCTTCGTCTTCCTAGGGGACAGATACAGAACCGGCTGGCAGTTTTCTCCAGAGCTATAGCTGGAGCTTTCTACATCTCACAACCCAGAGAGCTTCCTTTGAGGAGTTAACTATCTGTAAACTCATAATGCAGATACTGATAGCAACATCTCATCCCATCTAAGCGGTGCATAGTTTTCCCAAAAAAAAATTTCACGCAGTTCTATTTAAAGGTAGGTAGGGCTGACGAGTAGATGGTGCTATTTCGAGGAACTCATTTGTCAGGAATAAAAAGCCCTTTTGTATCTCATATTAACTCTTCAAGTATCTGTGCTTAATGAGAAGGGCTTGTCTGAAATGCCTGTATTCCTGTTTGACTGCTCAGGTCTCTCCTCTTTGCACTGATGTTTCCAGAAGTATGGGCCACGTAATTAGTGATCTGAGAGATGATTTTAGGTGACAGATTGACATATGCTTTATACTAAGTATATGATTTAACGTATATGAGGGAAAAAAACAGGACTATCAGTTTTATGATTTGATAGAAAGTTTAGGACAAGACTATACAAAAATCGGTATTGGCCAAGGAATGGTAGGGCATGTCTCTTTGATCCCAGTACTTGGAAGGTAGAAGGGTCTCTGTGAGTTTAAGGCCAGCCTTGTCTACAGAGTGAAAACTTGTAATATGCCAGTGTGGTAAGGCTGGACTGGTGGGTACAGTAACTGGGGTATGAGCAACTGAGGTTCTTCAGCACACATGGAGTATAGGAATCTGGCCAAAGGGGCGCTACATGAAGATCTACCACCAGGAGAGGGGGCACTTGCGGGGAGGGGGAGGAGACTCCATGCTCTGTGCTCTCAGGCCCAAGAGGGCCCAGCTGTCCTGAGGTTATGACAACTTGAGCACCAGCTCCCGATGATGTACAACCCCACATGGCATCTACTCTAATCCTGAGTGTTCCTTGCAAACTGGTTTGCCCATGGGCTAAATTATGCTGTCTGCAAAGACTCAGACCCTTGCCGTTAGCTTGTGTCTTGAAGCACAGCTGGAGCTGGGCCTGCCTGCTTAGTCCTCACTGTTGCCTTGGAGAAGATAAAAGGCCATAGAAAGATTGTTTCTTGACTTGGCTTACTACCAAACCTTAGGAGGCTTTATTTAGCCCTAAGCGCTGCGGAAGCCCAGGCCAAAGCTGCCCACAGCTTATCAGTTGATACTACCGTAGTGACCTGGTATGTCGATTTAGGGGCCTCAAGATGACAAACTCGCAGTCTAGCAGATTGTGTAAACGACTGGGGATGAAGGTACCCACTAAGGATCTGATTTATAAGCCCTGATTGGAGAGAAGGGGGTGACAGCTTTCCTATGTTGGGGAAAGGCTAGCTGCATGGCGGAACATTTGCCCAGGGGCTTTGACACATGTGGGCATCCCTGGAAAACATGCTGAGAACAGCGTCTGCTCGTTTGTATTACTAGTGTCCAGCATGTGGTAAAGATGGAACAAATAAATTCTAAGCCCTGCTATTTTATGAAGCAAACAAGTCTCCCATGAGGACTGAAGAAACAGCCAGGACTTCTTTTGTTTTGTTTTTAAATGTATTGGGTGAGCTGCAGGAGGATAGCAGCCAGGCAATAACTCGAGAACCAGGTGTAACCATCTCCAGATTGTCCCAAAGCAGAGACACGCATGATCTCAAGAAAGCCATCCTTGCCCAGAGATGGAAGGCTCTTCGGTGCTAACTGAGCATCGGACTTACTGTGAGTAAAATTCACAGAGCATAATTTCACATCATTAAATTCTCAGCTGCCTACATCCCATCCTAGTTTGAATTTTAGGAGTATAGCCCAGAGTGGGTACTCTTGGAAATGATTATTGCCTTTTAAGAGAGGGAATCTCTTCTCAAAACCAGCCTTTGGGATAGGATTATGAGGCAAGGGTCTTGTTAAAATGGATTGTTACTGGGGAGAGGGGTCTTGCTCCACAGTAGAGGAAGGCAGCTTCCGATCACCAGCTCTCCAGAGGCGAAGGGGCACCGCAGTACGGTGTTTGGCAGATGCTCAGGGAAGTCCTTTGGATGGGAGGGATGAGGAGCAGTGTGGGAGCGGTGGCCTGCAGCTTGCAAAGCAAAGTGCAGGTCAGGTCTGAGAGGCGGCAGCTGGGAGGCCACTGTGGATCTGACTTTGAGAGCTGGAGCTCTGCCTCCCTGGACTCCAGGCTGTGTTGGAGGCTGGGCTGTCTCCAAGCAGCTGGCCATTTTTCACCCTCTGTGCCTCAGGGCCCTGGTGTTCATTATACCTACCAGATTCTGAGATGCCAGTGAGGAGCACTTAGCACAGTTCCCGGTACTTGTGAAGCCATCAATAAATAACTCTGTCCTTCCTTAATGTGGGGTTTGTACTAGGTCCCTAATGCTGCCGAAACAAATTGCCTCAAACTTATGGCTAGAAACAACCCTGGTTTAGTTTCTTGCTTAGCTTCTGGAAGCTCTCAAGAAATAAGTTAATTTCACCTTTTTCCTATATCCCTTGGCTGCAGGTCCTATTCTCTAGCCTCAAAGCCAGCAATTTAGCCCTTATCTCTCCCCACCCCGCCCCACCTCATTGCTACAAGTGTGATTACTAAGGGCCCACTTAGGTAATCCAGGAATCTCCTCAAATTCCATCACACCTGAGAAGTCCCTTAGTCATTAAAGTAACATAGTCATAGGGTTGAGTAGCCCATGTAGACTTCTCTGTGGGGATGATTATTGTCTTTACTCTAGGGCGAGATAACATTTCAGAGTGGGGGGGGGGGCAGCAGCCTTCAGACATTTGTACCACTTAGGAAAAGATGTGAAGAACAGTCCTTTGGAGAGCCTTCAGGGACGTGGGGATGGATTTTCTCTGTGGCTTGATACACTTTTCTGGCTCCCATTAAGGGTGTACATTTGATGCCTAGAATGGAACTGTTTGAGACAACAGGTCTATACATACAAGCTTGAGAAGGGTGTAGGAGAGGGAGGAAATCATCCCAAAGGTAAAAGGAAGATGAGTTAGTGTTGGAGGGCTTGGGTGGATCACTGCCTCTCTTACGTCTCATTTGTTTCTGTTGTATACGGAGAACACAAACTCAGTGTGGGTGTCTGAGGGCCGGGAAGCAAGCATGGAAGTATGGGGAGGGGTTAAAGGCCTTTCCCGGTGAAGGTCAGGTGAAACACAGATTGACGCTTGTCTTGGGGAAGAGGAGCACAAGGCAGTTGTTGCAAAGGCCTGAGGGACTTTGCCCACTAGCCAGGCAGGTAATCTCAAGGCTATGTGGGTTTAGGTGCTAAGGCTGCAGGAAGAAGTGGCACTTCAGCTGTTC
Source organism: Micromys minutus (assembly GCF_963924665.1). Taxonomy (NCBI): domain Eukaryota; kingdom Metazoa; phylum Chordata; class Mammalia; order Rodentia; family Muridae; genus Micromys; species Micromys minutus. The sequence goes on along the minus strand of NC_137979.1, from coordinate 27,431,852 downwards.
TGCTAAGAAGAGGTGTCACTTAGCCGAGGGAAGATCACAGAAGGCAGCATGAACCGGAGAATCCAGCTCCACAGCTTAGTATGACAGCTTAGTATGACTTGTTGGAAGAGCAGAAATGGCTAGGCCTTGGCTCTGGGAATTGGGAAGACCCTGAGGCCACTGTGGGTATTTAAGTAAGACATGCTGCAGCCCAAGCTAGAATTTAGGGTCCTCCTTATTTCTTTATCGTTGTCTGTTTCAGTGTTTTCTTCTCCTACTAGAAGCCAGGTGATGGCAGGGACTGCTTGATTCCTGTTGTAACCATAGGGGCTGCTGAGCATTCAGTAAATCTTTGTTGACTAAATAGATAATTGAACCTATCTTTCCTAATTGAATTTTGCAGTATTTATATTAAGTCCTTGACCAGAAGGTGTTTTTGGAAGATTGATTTTACTTCGAGAGAGGGAGGATTCAGAAGTCAGTTAAGGAGGACTCAGGTGGGAGGAGCCAATCCTGGAGATAGTCAGGGAAGCTACCAGACATGGCAGAGGGGAGGGATAAAGACGGACCAGCAGCCTGGAACAAAGCTTGAGGATCCTGTCCCGTGAAAATGACATGCTTTTCACTGATGGTAAAATTTTAATGCTTTCTCTGTGCCATTGTGCCAGTCAGTAGCATCCAGGCTTAAACAGGGCATGATCTCCACCACAGGGGAGCAGGAATTCAAGAGGGAGGGAAGCCTAGTACGAGTCTGTGTCTTACACCATGAGGAATGGCTGAGGTAAGTGTGGGTGGCCCACAGCTGACACCTGGTATGGTATTGAGCCCCTAGGACAGGAAGACCTAAGCACAAGTGGCCACAAGGCCAGGGCTCCCCCACCCATTTCCGCCCCATTCTCTCCAACCATGTGTCAGTTTATACTTCACTTCCTCTGGGGGGCCCTGTTTGTCCTTAGCTGTTCTGTCCCATGTAACCAATCTCAACCTCCGTCATGAAAGTCATGAAAGGTTATCCCCTCTTCCCTCTTTAGGCCAGATGTAAAGTGGGTCCTTGCGGACCCTAGTTACCATTACAAAGTTACTAAGTACAAAATGGTTGAGGGCATAAACACTGGCTGAGGATGAGCGAGATAGTAGCAGGAATATGGGTGGTTGCTTTTTCTCTTATGTTTTACTGTTTTCCAAACTTTCTCTAACATATCTGGCATTATGCAGAGCGTGGGGTTCACGAATACAATCTCAGCTTTTGAGTAGTTGAAGCAGGGGTATTGATTGCTGTGGGTTCCAGGCCAGCTCGGGCTCCAGAATGGGGTTCTATGAAAACAAACGATGATGTTAAAAATATGGCCTTTGAGTAACCTTTGAATGTGTTGGTTAAAAGGGGGGGGGGCAAAGAAATAGTCACCTTGAGCTTCGGACCCTTCTCACCTGCTGCTGGCTTTTGGCTTGCTTTCTTTCAGGTGGAGGCAGGGAAGGGCCTGGAGATGAGGAAACTAGTTCTCTCTGGGTTTCTGGCCAGTGAAGAGATCTACATTAACCAGCTGGAAGCTCTGTTACTGGTGAGTACCTGGGGTGGGGTGCGGTGGCCCCCGGTCAGCCAATGTCCTGCTTTAAAACTGTTCTTGGGGCAGGAGAGGGCCCATAGAGCACAAATACCAGTGTTCTCTGTTCACAGCTGGCCATCTGGAGAACTGGGTCAGTCCCTGCCGTATCTCAGTGACTCTACTGTGGCAGGCGGGAAAAGACACACAGGTGTGGGAGGACGAGCACTCTTCTCTCATCACCAGTGATGACTGTGAGGTTGTGAGGTTGTTTTGTGAGTTGATACAATGTTACATACCAGTGGGCAGCTTGCTACTTCCCCAACACTGCAGTGGGTAGTGTGTATCAATAAACCTGAGACCCTTTCGGCACCCTTGGTCCAAGTCTTTTCTCTTCCCGGGAAAAGGAGACCATTAGCACCATCCCGGAGGCTCTGTGTCAGGAAGTGTGAGATGGAGGATGTCTGTTCTTAAAAGTGCTTTGGCTCTGAAGCGTTAGACCAGCCTGAACTTTCAGTAAAGATGAAGATGGTGTTGCGTAAATCAGATCGGGTGGTGACGATTAAAACATCCTCCAGAGATAAAAGCACCACGCAGATGCGTTAGCCTTTGAAGAAAGTGCTTATTAGATGCGTCTGCGTATTATGCAGAGTGATTGTGTGGTGTAAATTCTTTTCTCTGGGTGTTGTACAGTCAGATGACATTTAAAAAAAAAACTGTTTAAAAAAAATCTGAGGCAGGAGGATCAACATGACTTTGAAGCCAGTATGGGCTACATAGTGAATTTCAGTCCAGTCTGAAACCTTGTCTCAAAAAGCTAAAAAGGCAAACCAAGCAAAACCCCCAGAGAATCAGAGATAAACATAGATCAATAAAGGATGGTCCTCATAAGTAAGATTCATGTTTATATGCTTGTTGTGAGATGGGACGTCATTCAGTGTCCCAGAGGCATTACCGTTCATTACAGAAGAAATGGCTATTGAAATGTGAGGCTGCCGTGCGGGGCACTGTGCTGCGCTTGTCTCAGGGTCTCCTTGGTAAGCCCAGTGATGATTTTCAAATGGGAGACAGTGGCGGACAGGAATCTAGTCTGAGTCTGGAGCCAGGAGTGGGACACAGCCTTACCCTGCTGTTAGTGCAGTGTTTCCAGACCACATCTCGACCCCTTGCTGGGGCTGTGTACTAGCTGCCAATGATAAAAGGCAGACAGACCTGGGGTTGCTGTACCCAAAACTGCATTGCCAGCACAATGCAGGTCTGAAAGGGACCAGATGCCTGGCTGAGTAACACTGCTTCACACCTTCCTTTCACCCACTGAAAAGACCTTGTGTTGCACCTCATTTTTTCCATCTGCAGTCTGGGTTCACAAGTCATTTGTATTCAGCTCTTAGGAAGGGTCTCAGTGCTACCTGGCGTTGTTACTGTTTCCTACTGAGCTGAGCAGAGACAGATTCAGGGTCCCATGTTCCTTTTGGTTTTGTTCTGAGAAAGGATCTCACTATAGACCAGGCTGAGCCCAAACTTGGGACTGTCTTCCTGCTTTTGCCTCCTGTGTTCTAGGTGACGGTAGTTTTGAAAATCAGTGTCTTGCCAAGTATAAGGGTGTATGACTATCATCCCAGGGCTTCAGAGGCTGCAGCAAGCTTCAGGCTTTTGTGTGCTTGTCAGCACCCCTCTCCCAGATATCCCAGAGGAGGAGGGGGAGAGGAGGAACTTCTGAGCAGCATGCCTCTCACATTCCATTCTTCTTCATCAGATGTTCTCATCTGGGCAGAGGTAGATTTAGGAGCCAGGACAAGAGCCTCCCTGACATGCCTTCCTCAACAGCTCTCACCCCAAAGGCACAACTGTGTGATCACACACCCAACGGCTCCCAACTTGTTCATTCCGGCCTCTCCCAGGGAGGAGTGACAGGTGGGAAGGAGGCTTTTTTGCTGCAAGGCCTATTGAGGGGTTGGGACTAGACCCTCCCCAGCCTCTGGCCCAGAGGATAAAGCTCAAAGATAAGGACTCAACTGCTGCCTCCACAAATCAGGAGGCCTCCCCTTTCAACCACCGAGGAGCTCAACTCTGCTTTTTCTGGGTGGTCTAGCTTAGAGGTGAAACCGTTTCCTTGGCTTTCTCTCCCCCTCCTCATAACAACAGATCCCCTTTCCCCAGGGAGTGACTTAAAAATGGAAATTGACGTCTCTGTGCAAAGGGTCTCTTTCCCCCTCAGTACTTCCTGGTGTGCAAAGGACCAGGCCTGTGTACTTAAGACTGCACACACTGGCAGAAACAACAGAGACAGGAAAGCCACATAGGGGCCTCTGTTCCCCAGACAGCACCCAGGGGCCAGGTTTAGTAATCTTCTGGAAGTCTCTGTTCCTGGTGAGCTTCTGTGACTCCTGAGGTCTGAGAGCTCCTTTGAGGGCTGGGGCTGTAAAAGAAGGAAAACTAAATGGGTTGTAGTTCTGTACGAGTCCTGTGTAAGTGTGGATTGTCGCCTACAGTCCTTCCCACCTTGGGGTTATAGTTTGCCACAGCTAGCCCACTTGCAGCCTTCTCTTAGTCTTTCATTTTGGCTCCTTCGGTTGGAGTTCATAGTCCTAGGCCATGTCAGCTTGCTTATGTGATGGGTTACCTGCACCTCCTCTGTGAGCTCCAAGAAGCAAACAAGGCTATGTTGGTAAATGTGCCTGGCAGGGCCAAGCCTTCAGGGGGAGGACATGGAGGAAGTGGGCAGATTTCTTTCCCCTATTTCGAAAGGCCACTTGTTAGAGGACACAGAAGACATGACCATGTGAGGACAGAACTTGCTAACTCCCATCTTCACCTTCCCAGGGTGGGAGTTGAGGTCACCCAGGGGTTCTCTCTAAGAATTCTTTTGACAGCTTCTGTCTAACCCTTGCCATATAGCTGGACCAGGGAGGAGGGTGGGGGTAACTGATGTGCTAGCTCCCTGGTCCCAATAGCAATGTTGAGTCAAGCTCGGTGAGAGGGGCCTGGCCTTTGAGCCTCTCTGGTCTAGAGGCCTGTATGAGAGTCTTTCAGATGAAAATAACTTACTGGGGACCAGCCAGACCTTCCTCCTTCCCCATGGAGAATGGGGATGAGAGCAAAAGTCAGTCCTTCATCTGGTGAGAAAGTTTCATGCATCCAGTGCAGGCTGGCCCATGTGACTGGCCTTGGTGAGAGCGCCTTTCTTCCTCTTTCACAGACAGTGGGAAGTTTATGAGGAAGCAGAGCTGTTGGGCCTGTCTAGGCGTGAGAGGTGGATGAGCTTCCCCAGAAGCAGCTTCTGAGAAACCTTGGCCTTCTCAGGACTGTTTCCTTGATTCCCTCTATCTGGGGAGTGTGCCAAGGCACAGCAGGAGTGACTTTGAGGCTCCGTGACAATTTGTACCTGTCCATTGGGTCTGAGGTAGAGATGTCATGTCATGTTTGAAGGGAAGTCCCCTGTATCCTTCCACCTGGGCATGGGAACACACTGTGTGTTTCTCCTAGTTCCTGCTGCTCCCTTGCCTGTGTGTTCATGCGGCTCCCTGGCTTCAGAGGCCCCATTACTTAAAATTGTACCCCTTCCACAAAGCCTTTCCTTAGCTGCTCCAGTATATCCAAGTTGGGAAGTGCCCTGCCTCCCGCTGGTCACCAAATTGCTGGCTTTGTTTCAGTCCATCTTTCGAATAGAGTCTAATGTTTTCAAGGGAAGGAGATTGTGGATCACCAAAATGATCTCCTGCATACCGGGCTTCTGTTGTTCATGGATCTGTAGAACGCTGGGTCATCTCACGGCCAGTCATGCTGTCAAAGCCATGCTTCCCTCTGCTTGAACACACTCCTGTGCTCCGGCTCTGCTCAGCCCTCCTCCTGCTGTGCATGTACAGCAGACTTAGGCTTGAGGGCCTTCAGCCCTCTCTGACCAAACCTTGACCAAACTCATCAAGGGAACCTTGACCAGTGTGGTTCCCTCCGGCCCCATGTTTCTGTCTCAGAGTAAGGGTCCCTCCCCTCTTTGCAGGGGCCATCTCACTCACTTTAGGTGGTCCCCTCCTTACTTTCTTCACCGTACTTACTGGTGTGTAAAATTTCACGTCGGATCATTTACTAGTGTTTCCTTTGTCACCTCTACTAGAGTGGAAACCCATGAGGACTGGGATTGTATGTGTCCTAGGCACACTACTGTGTGTTGGGGATTGGTCTTATGTTTGGCACTTGGTTCATTAGCCACAGGATGAATAATAAATGTTGGTTGCCTTCTAGATGCCCAGTATGTACTAGAAACTTTCCTACTTTTTTTTTAAAAAGATTTATTTACTATCTTTATCTGTATCTGCGTGAGTTTATGTGCACTGCATGCATGCTCAAACTAGAGGCAAGAAGAGGGCATCAGATCCTCTGGAACTGGAGTTACAGGTGGTTGTGAGCCACCATGTGGGTGCTTGGGACTGATCCCAGGTCCTCTGCAAGAGCAGGAAGCAGTCTTAACCATTAAGTCATTTCTCCAGCCCCTAGATACTTTATGCAATGTTTGACTTTGGAGATTTCATCTTCCTATTGGTTCTTCTGAGAAGGTAATACCACTTCAGCCCCACACATGAGCCTGCTAGTGAACTGATGGTACACCCTCAAATGGGGAGTGACTTGCTCCCGACTTGTAAATGGCAGAGTCTGGCTCCAGCTCACGCTGCCTGGCCTGACCCAGATTGAATCCCATCCTGTTTTTCAGTAAGGACTTAGTACTAAAGGTTACCTGGTTCTAGTGCCAAGAGGGTCAGTGGGTCATCTTGGGCCTAGCTTTGTGTAGAATGTGGAGGACAAAGAAAGCCAACCATCGGACATTGTCTGGATATATGAGACTTCCTCTTGTGGATGATTTGGGCTTAGCCACTGTCATGCTGACTCTATCCTCTCCCCACTGCTCCCAGGTCTGCAAGGAGACCTGGGCTATTGGAGAACCCTTTCTATATAGCCTCAGGTGAAAGAATAGTAGTCGTATCTAATGTAGGCTGCTCTCCTTTGTGTGTGCCTCTGTGTCCTTCCTGCCCGTATTTCTACACTCTTTCCTGCTGGGCCATTGCAATATAGTTTTAGCATCTTCTGAAAGTTTTTCTGATAAATTAATGCTTATTATTGTATATGACTTATTTATGTGACTTTGTTTTTTATTTTTGTTTTGTTTTGTTTTGAGACAAGATCTCTCTGTATATTCCTGGCTGTTCTGGAACTCACTATGTAGACCAGAATGAACTCAAACTCACAGAAATCCTTCTGCCTCTGCCCCAGAGTATTGGAATTAAAGCTGCGTGCCACCACAATCGGCTATTTATGTTAATTTTATTGGTGTATTCACTTTTAAATTTTTGAAATGGGGTTTCTTTTTGTTTTCCAGGCTGTTATCAAACACCTGGCATTATACAATCCTCTTGCCTCAGCCTACTCAGCAGCTGGAACCACAGGCACACACCATGGTGCTCTGCCTCATTGGGGGGATTTAGAAAATAACAAGGGTTCTCTCTAAAGAGAATGAACCCAAGCCCTAATACTGGAGCAGGGCTTACCATGGTGCTGACTTACCATCCGTCTCTGCCCCTTCCACTAGTGGGCCCTGGTCATCTTGGTAGAGATGAGCAAGGGTGACCTGTTGCTTTCATTTTCAGGTCAACAGGCATTGAGAAAGCGTCTTGAAACTGAAAACCACACTCAGTGGGGAAGAGCATCATGTTTGCTTAGTAATGTCTGCATGTCTGCCACGGATGTGGGCCATGGGAGGGTGGTGAGTGTGTGTGTGTGTGTGTGTACCTGCTCTTTTCCCTCACCAAGTGACGAGAACTGAGGTATCAGTGAATCTGAGCTAGCATTGGTTTCTTTTTGAGACTGGCTTACACCACGTTGCCCGGGCTGGCCTGCAATCCTCCTGCCTCAGACTCTGGAGTGCTACCAGTACAGACCCGGACTGAGCTAGTCTTGAGTATCTTTTTCCTGTTTCTCAAAAGGAAGCAGCTAAGGAGCTGGCCTCCCAGGCAACATGCCCTTGCACTGAAGCATGGCAAAGAGGCTTATGGCTGGAGCACGTGGCCATTGTGGAAGAGACTGGGGACCTGTTAAATGGACCAGTGACCACATATGAGCCAGGGACTCCGTGCTACGTTTGGGGAAGGGATGTGCTGTGGCAGATTGCTGCTCTCAGGTTCCCTCTCTCTGCATACAGCTTGTTGGGACCTGTGACAACAGCTCTGAGAAATCATGTTTCGGGTGCTCTGCCTTCAGAGGCCCTGTCTAGGCAGGACTTGGGTGTCACTGCATGTTAATCAGTGTCACAATCTGCCCGGGACCTGCCAACACTCTGGTTCATTCATCACCACCTTTGCACTTTGTTCTTCTTCCTTTTTAGCCCATGAAACCCCTGAAGGCCACAGCCACAACCTCCCAGCCTGTGCTCACCATCCAGCAGATTGAGACCATCTTCTACAAGATCCAGGACATCTACGAGATCCACAAGGAGTTCTACGACAACCTCTGCCCCAAGGTGCAACAGTGGGACAGCCAGGTCACCATGGGCCATCTTTTCCAGAAACTGGTGAGTCTCCCATGAGGACATGTCTCCATGACCGACTGCTGTTAGAACTGGTCACTCTAACCCTCTCAAGGCCTGGGTCATCTCCAAGCCCTTGGAGGCCAGTCTAGGGCTGTGTTCTTTGGGGCAACTGGACTTGGATCCTCAACCCCAACCCCATCTCTGTGGAGCCCTGAAAGTGTTTCTAGGGATAGCAGTGGGGCCAGGTCCTGTATGTGAAGCTCCTGCGAAATGCTGCTGCCTTTGAGCATGGGGATCCTTTGAGCACTGGAATGGAGCTTCCTTTGCCAGGATGCAGGCCCCTGTGTCACCCCATGGACAGAAAAGTGTGTGACAGGCTGCAGGAGGATGATGCTCACCTGAGACCTTGGGAGGCCATTGCATTCCAGTGTTGCCTTTACAAAATGAAGCAGTTGGATGGCTATGGTCCTAACTAATGGTTGATCCCAGAGCAGAGGGCACCAGCAGGTGGTGTACCTGCTACTGCTCACAGAAGAGCACAGGCCTAATGTTGGAGTATGTTCACAGGCTTCCATGACACCCTCTCTCTTAGCTCTGCCTGAAACCTCTAAGACCAAGGCACTTCCTGACCTCTGTAGACCATGGCTTTATCTACATAAGATGGCCTTCCTCCTCTACTGGCTTCTCTTCGTCAGTTCCCAAGTTGGAATGACCTCAGAAAAGCCCTTCCAGGCCCCGTGTTTGTCCATCACAAGCACTTATTTAAAAAGCACCTGTCTTTTCCATCCTCACTGCCCCCCTCCCCACCCCATGCACCCCTCTGGAACAATGTGTATTTTCTTCTCATTAGACTCTCAGAACAACCCCACTGGTGGATGAGTGGATATTCCAATGGATGGATAGACACATTGTGACCTTGACTGGGGCTGGAGAAAACTTGAGTGTCGAAGGAGATACCGGTGTCCTGGAAGCCGTGTTTTTAAAGTCACAAGTGTAATGGGGACAAGCACAACCAGAGCCAGGTCACAGCTGGGTTTGAATCCCGGCTTTGTCACAGATGGCCCTGTGATAGCTTACACTCCAGTTCTCAGCTTCCTCCTCCATGAAGAGGGGTACCAACAGCCAACTGGATTATTGGTCATGCCTGAAAATGCCTGCTGCTGTTGCTGTTCTCATGGCTGCTGTTTTAGGAAGAGGTACCCACGGGTCATTGTTTCCCAGAATGCCAGAATTCTGGTAGGAGGGGACTCAGCTGTTTCCCCTGGTACAGAGATGGTAAATACCCAATGATTCTTCCCTGGCCACTGAAGTCTGAGGTGATTGACTTGGGGGCCACCTCTACTCAGTCCTCAGAGATACAGAACACAAGCCCTGGGGAGAGGGCAGGTAGGCAGAGCAGCATGTAAGAGCTCTCCAGTTTGATATTTCTGTGGCTTTTGATACAGGGTCTCTATAACCCAGGTTGACCTTGAACTTGAAGCAATTCTTCTGCCTCAGCCTCCCAAATGCTGGGATTACAGGTATAAGCCTACATAGCTTTATCAATTTGTCTGTATCATTCTGACTCAAGAGTCCCCTTGGTCTCAGCTCCACCGATCTTGTTAGGAATTTGCTTCCCAACCCCCACCCTTCCCAGCATCATGAACTGCTGTCTGCCACCCTGAGACTGCCTGCTCTGTGAGGCCTGGGTGGAGCCAGGGCAAGCCAGGCATCTGGAGGCAGTTTATTTCAACTGAAGTCTCTGGGTATTTGATTATCCATTACCAAGAGAGGGGAATTAGCATCTCTGCTGTTTGTTTTATGAGATCATTCCAGTGCCAAACTCCTGTTTCCAAGCAACCTGTGCTTCCCAGTTAATGACCCTGGCAGGATGGGCCCCTGGCCTTTCCAGCCTATGGTAACTATGGAAATGAAAGTACCTGGCATGGCCCATGACCACTGCACACAGGTGGCTTTTGAGTCACAAGAGGGTAGCAACACAGGTATCCACGCTTTGTCTTTCTTGTGGGAATAGAGGAGACTACCATGACGGCAGGGTGTCGGTCAGCTGCTTCAGTGTTTGTCTAGCTTGCAGAAAGTCCTGAGTTCCGTCCCTTGCTCTAAATAAAACTGGGTGTGGTTAGCCACACCTGTAATCCTAGCACTTTGGAAGCAAAAGGCTGAGGATCAGAAGTTCATGCTTCACCTTGGCTAGGTAGTGAGTTTGAGGCCAGGCTGGGTTGCAGGAGACCCTCTCTCAAAGAAAGAAAAGATAAAGAAGTCTTGAGAATAGAAGGTATCAGAGCCCTTCCTGGAAGACTGTGATTTGTGCTGGTTTTGGAAGTGTCTGAGACATCTCAAGAGCACTTAAGGATATGGGTTCCCTGGAGAAAAGCACACTTTGACCCCTCTGCCCTCTTCCCAGGAGCTTTTCCTTCTGATACAGCACTGCTTGGCCCTTCCCCCCAGCACCCTAGTTCACACCCTCCTCTCTGGCTTTCCTGTCCCAAGGGCAGCTTCACCAGCTTGTCTCCTCCCAGGGTGGCTCCAGGGACCTGCCTCTGGCCCCTGGCCAGCCTTTGTGTCCAGAAGGAACAAGGATTCTTCTTCAGGGAACCAATCGATCTTGAGGCGGGCACAGGAACAGTGTGCCTTCCTAGCACCTTGGTTAGAAGGGGAAGCCCCCAAGGAAGCCTGCAGCAGCTGTGTTCTGTTGCTACTTCATTGGGAAAAAATTTAAAGCAGAAAATCTAGAGGATAATGTAGTAGACAACTGCCCGAAGTTCTCATCATAACAGACGACGGTCATCAGAGAAATGCCAAACCTTTTCCTTTTCTCCATTATTTTTCTATTTCATTCTCCTCTTCTTCTTCCTCTCCCTCCCTATCTCTTATAAAACTAGCAGCAGCAGCAGCTGTATGTGTGCATAATGTGCATGGGTGAGCTGGGGTGAGTGTATAGAATCTGCTCTTTCTTTCCACCATTACATGGACTCTGAGGATCAAATTCAGGTTCCCAGGCTTGTGTGGCAATCGCCTTCTTTGCCTGATGAGTCATTCTGCCAGCCCCTCCCCAGTTAAACTTTCTAATTAAAAAAATAATAATAAGTTTTAGCCAGGAGGCTGAGAGAGGAGAATAGCAAGGCTAGACTGAGACCTTGTCTCAGAATGGAAAGTAAAAAGAGAGGAGCTTAATTAGGGCTGGAGAGATGGCTCCAGGGTTAAGAGCACTGACTGCTCTTTCAGGGGTCTTGAGTTCAATTCCCAGCAATCACATGGTGGCTCACAACCATCTGTAATTGGGTCCAATGCCCTCTCCTGGAGTGTCAGCAACAGTGTGTTCATGCTTATATACATAAAAATAAATAAATGAATCTTAAAAAAAAAAGAAAGAAGAGCCAGGTGTAGGTCTGGTGTTGCACATCTGTTAATGCCAGCACTTGGGAGGTAGGGACAGAAAGATCAGAACTTCAAGGTCATCTCTGGCTACATAGGGAATTTGAGACTAGCCTGGGCTATAAGACCCTGTCTTATAAATAATGAACAAAACAAAAAAATGCAAAGTATTATAAATGAAGGAGAGTCTGCACCTTCACCTTTCCTCTTGAAGCAGTTTGGTAGGAATTTGATGTGGAGCCATGTAGTATGTGGTTTGTATTTTTGATGCTATCATATTCTTAAGGTATCGCATGCACTTTTAAAATGTGCAAGTGTATATCTGTATACATTTTGTGATCTGGTCACATTTGCTCTGATGTGTGTGTGTTCGTTCATCCGAGCTGTGTTTGTCCGAGTTCCTGTGCTTGGAAACATTTGTTCACTTCTACTGTGAGGAAGAAGTTGAGGGCTATGGTGCATGTCTAGAGGTCAGAGGGTAACTTTCAGGAGTTAATTCTCTCTTACTTTGAGTTAAGGAACTGAACTCAGTACAATAAACTATTTTACCAGCTGAACTGTCCTGCTGATCCCACATATATAATTTGAAATGTCCTAGTAACCACATTTTTTAAATTTTGTTTTATTTTTTTTAAAGCAATGCTGGAAGAGTTTGAACCCAGGGCCTCACACATATAAACAAACTCTAGCACTGAGCTGTGTTCCCAATCAGGAACCACAGTTTTTAAAAGTAAAAATGACTGGAAATGTCTCCATGGTGATGTGGTTGCTTCCCATACCCAATGCTCTGGGTTTGATCTCTAGGAACCCAGCAAACAAACAAATGCAAGGTGTGTGTGGTGGTGCCTGCTTGCTCTCCTAGCTGCTAGGAAGACTAAGCATGAATCACTGGAACCCAGACACTTAAGGCTACCTGGGCAGCGCTATAAAACCAGAGAGAAGGGGAGAGGGACACAGACATGCAGAGCTGGAGAGGTGACTCAGTAGCTAATAGCTGATGGCCTGTGTTCAAGCCCCAGCTGACACAATAGGAGATATAACTGACTCCTGATTACTTTATATGCTTGAGCGTCTGCCTGGATATATGTCTGTGCACCACACATCTGTCAGCTGAAGCTAGAGGAGGGTTTTCAGATCCTCTGGGACTGAAGTCAGAGCCGGTTGTGAGCCACCTATGTGGGTGCTAGGAACTGAGCATGGGTCCTTTGGGAAAGCAGCCAGTGCTCTTAACTACTGAGCTGTTTCTCCAGCCCCTGAAAGTTGTCTTCTGGCCTACCTGCTGCAGCACATGGGTACTGGCACACACTGCCCGCATACACATACAGATAATTAAAAAGCTTTAAAGGGTTGGGGTGATGGCTGAACACTTAAGAGTGCTTCCTAGGGCTGGAGAGATGGCTTAGTGTTTAACAGCACTGTCTGCTCTTCCAGAGGTCCTGAGTTCAATTCCCAGCAACCACATGGTGACTCACAACCATCTGTAATGGGATCTGATGCCCTCTTCTGGTGTGTCTGAAGATAGTTACAATGTGCTCATATACATAAAATAAAGTTTTTTAAAAAGTGCTTCCTGTTCATATAGAGAACTCAGATTTGGTTTCCAGTACCCATGTTGTGTGGCTTACAACTTCCTAGAACATGGTACACAGATATATATATGCAGGAAAAACAATCTCACATACAAAATTAAATAAATTAACAGTTAATTGCCAGAGAGGTTAGGTATAGTGGTATGCACTGCAATCAGCACTTAGAGGTGGAAACAAATGGGTCAGAAATTCAAGGTCATTCTCAACTATATAGCAAGTCTGAGGTCAGCCTGGAATACACAAGACCTGTTTCAAAAAAAAATGAAGGATATGTATAGTCATATACATATGGGTAATTTATATCTTTTATATGCTGGGTCTTTGGGATCTAATGTGGATGTGTTGCTGTTGTTTTGTTTGTCTGTCTGTTTTGTAGAGCCAGGTTCTCACTGTGTATTCTTGGCTGGGGAAATGACCATATAAACCATATTGGCCTTGAGACCATCTACCTCTGCTCCCAACGTGGAGTTTATACATGTAGCATATGTCAGTTTGCAGTGGCCACATTGTACATGTTCAGTATTTGTATGTGATGTGTGGCCACTCTATTAGACAACATGATGCTGTGGTTTGTGTTAATGGTAGAGTGTAGTAGTAAATATTACCAAATGGAAAAGGGACACCAGGCACTGTGCCACACTACCTCTAGCTACTCTCTGGCCCCATGGGTGATCTCACTGCCACGGCCAGCTCTGTCAGCAGCCATTTATCTAGTTCCCATAGCGGGTCGCTGCCACACCAGCCCCACGCATCCCAATTCTATGGTGGGTTTCTCTTGAACTCAGTTCAGTTGCTGTGTGAAGGAAAACACCATACAATCTTAGTTTAGAATCAACAGGTAACAACAATCATTGGGCACAGCAACTAGTACTGTACTAAGTTATAAGTCCTCCAGTAACGAATCCCAACAGACCCACCACCTAAACCGGGGCCCTTCCCTATCTACATTTTGTCTCCATCCTCTTTCCCATCCAGAAGGAAGTATCTTTCTCCTTCCTTCCCTCTTCCTTTCTCTGACCCTGCCTGCTCCTCACCCAGTGATTGGTTCCCTGAAATCTTTATTCATTAGGGGAAGGTTCTTGCCACAGTAGATTTGCTAAGCCATAGGCTGAAGTTGTTTCTATGGTTGATTAGTTATTGACGAATTAATTGTATTGACTTACACTATAGTCTGAGGGCTCGAACCAAAAGCTCAATGCCATTAGACTCTAAATTTTGACTCTTGAGATGGGCATGTTGTCACACATTATTGCTTTAAGTTGCTATTTGTTCTCTCAGGAGGAAATACTTTTACACAAGCTAGTTAAAGGCTTGTCATAAATACTGAAGTAATTAAATTAGCAAGCCTCAGTTTTCCTTTTAGAAGAAAGGGTGATGGGCCCATCCTTGTCTTAGGTAGGGACAGTGAGGCTTTTGCCTGTCCGGACAAGTGTTAGGGTCCAGCTGACATTAGGTGTATAGCGAGGCAGTGTTCTGACTCCTTGGAGGCTGAGAAGGTGGGGACAGGACCTTTGGGACTCAGTGTGGAGAAGGGGCTGAGCAAGCTACCTGTGCCCACCCTGCTGCTTTGTTTCCCTTGCCCTGTTTAATTACATGATGTGGAAACCCTGAGAGACCTTGATGGTGCTAAAGGGAAAACTAACAAAGCATAAAATAAAAAACAACAGTACGTAAAGCTAGGTGTTGGGATAAGTTGAATTTCTAGCATGCTAACAAAGCCCTACCCTGCCCTCCCCACTCCCAGTACCACCTTGTTACCCTTATTGGCTGAGTCAGTTTCCATGGAAACGGTCAAGTTCAAAGGGATACTGTAATACGTTCATCTCTGCCTTTCCCTTGGTTTCCAGCAGGCCCTTTGGAGCTGAGTTAGAGGTTCTGAGTGCTGAGGGGGCTCCGGGAGCTTGTTGTGCTTTCAGCAGCTCGCCAGCCCTCTCTCCATCCACTCTCACCCCATATTCCTCATTTCCTGTCTCCTTCCTGCAGGCCAGCCAGCTTGGCGTGTACAAAGCATTTGTGGATAACTATAAAGTCGCTCTGGAGACAGCTGAGAAGTGCAGCCAGTCCAACAACCAGTTCCAGAAGATCTCTGAGGTAGGCAACTCTCCCCACAGCCACCCCATCCACCCGGGGCTCTGCTAACAGTCTGAGAAACCTCTAAGTCTATGACTCTCCTCCCTTTCTTGCCCCGGGGAAGCTGTTCACCACAATAATGCTCAGCCTGACATTTGCTTTGTTGCAAGTGACATTTTTCCTCTTAATGTAAGAATATCGATTGGTTTGACTTATTTTTTTCAAATTAGAAAGTGGACCGGAGGAGAGAAAAAAATAAGGGGGAGGGGCAACATTCCCTATGACTTTCCCAAATGACTTCCCAACCTTTGGCCTTTGTTTCCTTTCCTGTGGAATGAGCTGTTTGGACCTGCCCAGCCCATCTCAAAACCTGATGGGGGTGAGGTGCAGTGATGATGGTCTGGCAAGTAAAAGCTCCTACTGTTCTTTTTCAAGACCTAAGTTGGGTTCCTAGCATCCAAGTTGGATGACCACTTATAATCCCAGCTATAGATCTAATCCTTTGGCCTCCTCAGACCTGTAGTTTTGTGGACATATGCACATACAATTATACACATGTACACATACCTTTAAAATAAGAAATCCCCAGGACCACCATTTAATCTGCAAATGTCCAGGCTCCTTCTTTTTTGGAGAGCTTGTTACTTTTCTCTTCTCTCTGAGCATCCTCCCACCCCCTACCCCCACCACACCCACTCCTCACCCCTACCACTCACTCTCTCGCTCTGTGCGGCTCAGACCAGTCCTCCTTCTTCAATCTCCTGAGTTCTGGGATAACAGACGTGTGCCCTGATGGCCTGGATCTTCTGATTTGGGGGGTGGAGCAGGAGTTTATATTCTGACAGGCTCTGATTTACCATCAGAAAAGGAAGTGTGAGGAACTCTGGACTAAGAAGCTTTGAAAGGTACTAAGCATGTGAGACTGCAGTCTCACTGAATTAACCAGGCTCACTTAAGAACAGAAGCCCTGACCCCTTTGGCCAGGAACACGCCTGTCCCTGCTCCTCAGCTAAACCTTCCCCTCCTATACATGCATGGTAAAGGTATCAAATCACCTGCCATTGGCACTTCTTGTGATGCTGCTACTGTTGTGTTTTGTTTTTGAGATAAGGTCTTACCATGTATCCTTGGCTGGCCTGGAACTCACTATTTAGCCTGCCTCTGCCTCTTGGGTGCTAGGATCCTAGGTGTGTACCTCTGTGCCCCACTGGGCTTTGGTGCCTCTATCTAGGAAGTGGCTTGGAGAGGATGGTAGTCTAGGATCCTTCAGTTCTGCTCTTTCTGTATCCAGCGGCTTCGTGACACTGGCAAGTCACTAGCTTTGGAGGCAGCACCCTTTCAAGCTCAGGACAAGAGAGCCTCTGCTTTAGAAGAGGCTGGGGTAGGGGTACTTATATAGTTTTGGAAGTCCTGCCCTGAAGTACCCCTTTCCCTGGCTTTGGTACTAGAAAAGGGAGACCCATACATAATTCCTCAAAACGGCTGAGATTCCAGATCTTACCTAAGCTGCAGTCAGTCTAGAGATCACACAGCAGTTGGGCAAGTAGAAATGAAAATGTGATTATGAATGTATCTAAATCCCAGTACTCAGGAGGCAGAGGCAAGTTGGATCTCTGTGAGTTCAAGGCCAGTCTGGTCTATACAGTCACTTCTAGGTCAGCCAGGGCTATATAGATGGTGAGACCCTGTCTTAAGAGAGAGGAGGGACGGAAGAGGGGAGAGAGAAAGGAAGTTGTGTGTGTGTGTGTGTGTGTGTGTGTGTGTGCCTAGAAGGATGGGAAGCACAGAGAGAGAGAAGGCTCATGTTCAGCTTCTTCTCTCAAACCCCTGGATCAGATAGCTGTGGCACCCTGTGGGAGGACGGGACAAGGGTGTGGACGTCCCTTTTGGTGAAGTCATGAGTCTGGAGAATTGATGCTTCCTCTCAGCATCCAGCCCTCTCCGAGAACAGACTGATGTACGTTCACAGTGGCTCTATGACCCCAGGTATCCAACGGGTCCAGAGACTGGGGTCCCCTCTTAGCCTGGCTGACTACTTGTTCTCTGTGCACCTATGCACAGCACCCTGAATCCACTCTGATGCTCCCCCACCATGCCCCCCAAAGCCTGTTCCAGAGGACAGAGCCAGACCCATGGCCCTCTGCCAGGTGGCTGCTCATCTTGACTCACTCAGTAAGATGACGCTGATGCTTCCTGCTGGCGCTGCCACTTAATTACTGCAATTAGGCCCTTCTCCTCTGCAGCAGCAGTGATTTCATACCTCTAGGCTGCACTGGAGGGGGTGTGGACCAAATCCCTTAAAGCAGGGAATCCAGGCACCAACCAGTGAGAGACAGACTCAGCATAGAGAAGCTGAGCCCCTCCCAACCCCCCACGTGCCAAGCTCAGTTCCTGGGGGTTTTCTCTGTCTAGAAACAGCTGGAGACGAGCCGGGAAATGAGCTTCTACGCTGTGGGCCTTGCCTTCTCCCTGGCAGAGCAGGCAGTACCACCTGGGCATCTGACCTTGGCCTCACCTTGCCCCCTTATCTCTCAGGACATGCCTCTTCTAGGCTCTGGTTCAAACTGCCCAGTAAAGATTGCATTTCAGCTCCAGTTGCAGCCACTGTCCTGTTGGCAAAGGCTGGGGTAACTCTTCTTCTAAACCAGATTAAAGAGGTTTTGATCTGATGATCAAAGTCTTTCCAGCACTCACTCCTGGGTTATTTGTCATAGGTTCCAGGATAGGTAGTAAGGAGTGTGAGCAGCACTGGGGGCTGGGGTAGTCCTTGTATGGGGAGGGGACAGCTTGGACCGCCATGTGGGCTCCGAGTCCATCTCCTCTCTGCTTATTGTGCAGAGGTGCAGACCCACCCCTTCTATCACAGCTCGGGTTCTCGTTCCCAAAAGTCAGCTGGCATCCTGTCTTCTCAGGGCTAGTGTGTACATCCCTGAGGAGTGGTTGGCAGCAGGAGGGTCTCTGCTCTTGGTCACACTCATCCTCCATAGCAAGGGCACCAGAGGGCGGGTCAGAGGGCGGGTCAGAGGGCGGGTCTGAGGGCGGGTCTGAGGAGGGTCAGAGGGCGGGTCTGAGGAGGGTTTTGGGGGTTTTTTTTTTGTTTTTTTGTTTTTTTTGCAACAGTACTTTACTGATTGCTAGAAATCTAGCCTTCTTGCTTCTTCTTACTTACGCCCTGGGCTTCAGAGCCCTTCTTCTCACCAAGCTCAGCTATAAGAGAGGGAAGCTATCGGACAGAACACGTAGTGATTTTTCTCCTCCCTTTCACAGGAACTCAAAGTGAAAGGACCCAAAGACTCTAAGGACAGCCACACATCAGTCACCATGGAAGGTACTATGGGGAGTGGTCTGGATTACAGTTGTCTTCCTTTGTTTTAGTGAGCTGTGAGATGTGTGAACGTGGTAGCCTCCCTGCCTCTGTGTGTGTGTGAGCGTGTGTGTGTGTGTGTGTGTGTGTGTGTGTGTGTGTGTGTGAGCGTGAGCGAGTGTGTGTGTGTGTGTGTGCGTGTGTGCGCGCGCGAGCGCCTGCCTCTCCTCCCTAGGCATCAGGCCAGCTACAAACGTGCTCCTCCTTAGGATGCCAGCAAGCTTTCAGTCCCTCCTCCCTCCTCCCCTCCCTTTCTCCTCCTGCCTCTCCACGCTCCTGCCCTCCCCCTTGTTGGATGAGCACTCGGAAGGAAGCGGCTGCTTGATTCTAGAGGTTGTGCAGCAGCAGTCAGCAAGGTGGCCGAGTGGCTGGCCTGCTGAGGAGAGCCAGGAGGCTGGAGCAATGGCTGCAGGTCCCTGCTGCAAGGATAGAGGCTGCCATGGAAATCCTACTCATCATCCGCTTCTGCTGTAACTGCACCTATGGTAACCCAGGCGCCCCTCCGTGGGAACTGGCATGCCTTAGGACATCTGGGGGCTGGCTAGAATGGACTTCAGTATGGCCAGCAGGATTTAGGGGCTGCAGGGAAGGAAGGACAGTCATGTTGTCGAACCCACTTGCATTTGCTTTGTGGTCAGCCTGGAGTTGATATCCAGAGAGGCTGTACTGAGTATCTTCGAAATGGAAGGAGCAGGCTAGAAAGGCCCAGGTCCTCCTGAGGCGGTGTGTGGAACTGGCGGCTGAGCATGTGTGAGCAGGCATCGAGCAACTTCCCGAAGAGGCTAAGGAAAGTGACAGGCTGTCACCTCAGGCTTGAGGTTGGGGCAAGGAGCGGCTGGGAGCAGACAGAGAGGGACAGAGTCTGGAGAGCTGCACCTGAAGGAGAGAGGGTGCCAGCCTGGACGGGAGGGAGAAGTTGGGAGTTTCTTTGTTTCGTGAGCACGGGGGATGCTGAGCATCCAGGGTATTGTGTGCTCTGTGCACATGCTGACTCCTTTCTGATGGCTTCGGGAGAACAGGGAGGAGCTGGCTGGTTTCGGGGGGCAGCGTTTCCAGCCCCTAAAGACCCTGAGCCTGGGTCTCAGAGCTCAGTGCAAAAGGTCCGCATGAGAGGGGGTGTGGCCGGCTGCTGCTTTGTGAAGGTCACACACCCACTTCCGCGGAAGGGACCTGGAGCATCCTCTGTGCCATCCCTTCAGCTGGGGAGAGGAGGTGTCCTGGGACAGGCACATGCTTTCTGCCAGGCTCCTTGTTCATAGGATACGGAAGCAGGTGTATGCAGGGAGTTATCCAGACCTGGTGGGCCTACTCTCTAAGACAAGAAATGCCTTAGGAGTGACCGGAGCCACCCCTGCTGGGGTATGAGGGGCTCATGTAAGCC
The DNA here is from genome assembly GCF_963924665.1 of Micromys minutus. NCBI lineage: Eukaryota > Metazoa > Chordata > Mammalia > Rodentia > Muridae > Micromys > Micromys minutus. The sequence goes on along the minus strand of NC_137979.1, from coordinate 27,412,036 downwards.
CATGTGTGTCAAAGAGGCAGCTAGCTGGTTAAGGACCTTTCCTGTTCCCTCCTACCCGGCGCTTTGTCTTTACCCTTCTCAGTCACTTTGCTTGCCTATCTCCGTGGTAACCTGGGGCTCCTGTTACAGGAACCGAGTGGGGGGTGGCAGTTTGCTGGAGGAAAGATGACAGATGAGCTCTCCAGTTCTTTCCTGGAGGCCTGTATGTTAGGGAGCTGTTCAGCACCCCTGTCCTCCTCATCTTCCCTGGCTTGTTCTGTGTCTGGTGCTCATGGTGGAAACAGCCTTTGTGCTGCCCTTCAGCTGATTCTGACGGGCTGGGGCCCAGGGAACAGTGGGACTTGATGGCCTGTCAAAGGTCAGGGAAGAAATGCTGGGCCTGGTTGAGAGGCCAGTTCAGTGTCTGTGCTGGTTTTCTAACAAGGAAAAAGTGTCAGCTCTCTGCTCCCCCTTCCCTCCTTAGATGGAAAAAGTCCTAACGAAGCAGGACTGAGACCTGGAGTCCAGGGTCTCTTTGGTCCCCATGATTCCCTAGTCTTTGAAGTCCGCTTCAAAGTGGGGAGTAGGGTGAGGAGCTAGCTCTGCAGCAAGCACTCACCTGTGCAGCGGGAGTCTTTTCCAGAACTCTGGTATATGGAGTTCCATCAGCTGCTCTCTCCTGAAGAAGGCAGTCCAGTTGCTAGTACAAGGGTGAACCAAGACTCAAAATTCATCTACCTTTCACAGCTTTGTGGTTTGGGCAAGGAGCTTGTGCCTGAGTTTCTGCACCATAAAATTGAGCTAGTGAAAAAATTGTGTCCCCTTTTAGTGACAGGAAACAATGTGTGTAAGGCAGTTCCATAAAACGTGTTAAGAGACGAGCTTGTTCATAATGGTGGTCTGACTTTTGGTGTTTTATAAAGATACAGTCAGGGAAGGCTTCCTGGAGGAGGGAGAAAGATGAGGTGTTTGATGGCACCTATCCCTGGAAGAGCAGGGAAAGCATGGCACGGGGTAGAGAATGGGCAGCCCTGCAGAGCCAGGAATGGGGAGGTGGTTGGGGCTTGTGGAACATAGCACTCAGAAGCCGGGGGAACAAAGGCATGGGGGCACCCCTCCTTGCCTGATTTCCTCCGCACTCCTGATCCCCCTTGACCATCAAACACCAAAACTGCAGGATTCATTCCGTGTCCCTGTCAGATGGACTCTTAAGGTGACTTCAGGCATATTAATAGCCCACCCCCCACCGAAACCTGATCCACCATTTCTGCAGACTTCAGAGCTTAGTCAGAAACCTCTTCCTCCTGGGACCCAGAGAGGGCTGCAGAAGCTGATGTTTCAGTGTCAGCTTTCCCAGAGATGGGACTCTGGGTCCATCCCAGCCTGTGTCCGTTGACCTTGTGCCTGCCATGCGGTCTCAGTGTTTCTGGTATGAGTTCCCCCACTGTAGTGCAGAAACCTGAGCTACAGGTGGATGGGGGCACCTTAGACATCCTGAGAAGAGACCCATGTGCACACCCAAACTTTACCCTCACCGTCCCAGTACACCCCAAACTCATGGATCTGCCATTCCATCCCCCGTGGGCCATCAGAAGCCTGCTAGAAATGGCTGGTTAAGAAAGAACTGCAAAAAAGTAACAGGAATATAACAGCCTTTGTCGGCTGCTGATGCATATCCATCTCAGAAAAATGGCTTTTGCATCCTTTGAAGAGCTTGGTTTAGTCGATGAAGTGTAGAGGCGACATCTGTTTCTGTTAGAAGAGCTTTCGTGTGATCCTAATGGGCAGCCAAGCAAACAAGAGCTACAGATAGGGCACTTAGCATACATCCTCGAGAATGGGGTGTTCCCTGAAGTGATTGCTTAATTCTTCACCAGGTACCTAGGGCTTTGGGAGACTGGCTTGGGGGCTGTCCAAGTGTGAGGGATTTGGGGTCTGGCTAGGTTCTATGGGGCATTCAGTTAGAATCCTCTTTCTTCATCCAACATCCTGCCTTTTAGAGTACCTGTGACAGGAAGCCAAAAGTCATGGTCCCAGGATTTGAAGATTAGGTGTAGGACCATCCCTGAGTTGGGAAGAATTAGGAAGTGTTAGGCTGCTGACTGCGGCCTCTTACCAGTCCTGATGAATCTGAGAAATCATTATTAGTTGTCCTGGTCACAGAGTGTGGCACATAGGACCTGCCCGGCCTTGAGTTTTTCCAGCTTCTTTGGGGCTTCTGTAGCAAGACCGTACCCAAATTCCTTCGGGAAGGTTTTGCTCCTCAGTCTGCTGCTGGCTTGAGGGAGTGTTTTGGTGGTGATCTGTCTTGCCTTTTGGCCTCTCAGCCGATCCTGTTTTGTCAGCGGGCTTGAGGCATATAGAGTCTTTTCTCACAGAGCTGAGGGCAAATGTGTGAACGGGAATGAATGAAGCATGTGGCTCCCAGCTGGATGTGTCAATCCTGAGATTGGAAGTACTTGGGAGTGACTGACAGGTGGGACATATCCTTCCGGAAAAGTAACAAGTACCTTTGGTCCCGAAGGGCCTCCCTGGGTGTGTCTGTGTAGTTTAGGATGGGCCCCGGGAGCTTCAGCTGTGAGAGTCTGACCAGCACAGGACTGGGTGAGGCGGGGAAGGTTCGAGTCGGACAGTGCCTGAGTGGACAGAGCTGTGTGTGTTTATTTTATTTGGCTTCTCCATGGAGTGAAAGCGGAGGTAAGATTTGTCACAGAACCCACTTGGCTTCCGAGTGACTGTTCATTCAGAGAAACAAGACAGGTTAGGGGGGAAAAGCCCATCTTCATGGTCCCGAGTTCCTGCTTCATTGTCCTGTCTCCTTTCTCGGCCTTCCCTACAGCTCTGCTCTATAAGCCTATTGACCGAGTCACTCGGAGCACCCTGGTCCTGCACGTGAGTGTCATGTCCCTTTGTGGCCAGAGGTGGGGTAGGAGTTTTGTGTGAAGGCATTGAAATCATTGAGACTCCATTTGGGGAACAAGGCAGAGGGTCCCTGGACCCTGACTGTGCCAGCATGGCCTATGGTAACCATGCCAACGGGGCCGTGTCCTAAATATAGCTTAACTACTAAGCTTGATACTTGGCCAAATACTCCTTAGGAGGCAGACTCTTGCTGCTGCTTTGTTCCCTGCCTCAGGGTCTCCAGGGCTCTGGAGCAGCTGTGGATAGAGGAGGGTTCCCCAGCTGTTTGGTGAGATGTGGCCTCACCCAGCCGCAGCCCCTAGGGAAAAGAGTCATGAGAGTACAACAGAAACCAGAGGAACACTGAATGCCTTCACTACCATTCCTCGGACCCTGGCTCTGTTCTGATTCCAAACAGGAATAGCTGGGTTAGAGTGTGGGTTCCGGGAGTACCCCCTCAGAGTTCTTTGGAGGATTGGTTGCATGTTCCCCACTGTCTTCTCATTGAACCTGAACCATTTCCTCTCAGCTCACTCCTTGCCCCCAACGTTTCCCAGGATCTTTTGAAGCATACACCTGTGGACCACCCAGACTACCCACTGCTTCAGGATGCCCTCCGTATCTCCCAGAATTTTCTGTCTAGCATTAATGAGGACATTGATCCTCGCCGGACTGCAGTCACAACCCCCAAGGGGGAGGTGAGTTCGGGCCCTGCATAGTTTCACATCTAGACTGAGGAGTAGACAGTTGACAAGATCCCTTTTCCCTGCTGGGCTAGGCCACCCTGATTAACTATAGCATGTCAGATCCTAGATTAAAAATTTTATGACTGGCTGGGCCATGGTGGTACACACCTTTAATCCCAACACTCAGGAGGCAGAGGCAGGAGGATCAAGGCCAGCTTGATCTATAGAGCACATTGTAGACCAAGGCTACACAGAAAAACCCTGTCTTGAAAAAGCCAACTTGGGCTGAAGAGATGGCTCAGCAGTTAAGAAAACTGACTGTTCTTCCAGAGGTCCTATGTTCAATTCACAGAAACCACATGGTGGCTCACAACCATCTATAATGGGATTTGATGCCCTCTTCTGGTGGGTCTGAAAACAGATACAGTGTACTCATTCATATACACAAAATAGATAAATCTTGAAAGAAAGAAAGAAAGAAAGAAAAGAAAAGAAAGAAAAGAAAGGGAGAAAGAAAGGAAGGAAGAGAAGAAGGAAGGAAAACAGAAAAACCCAACTCACCCCCACCAAAAGAATTTTAATACTATAATAGCCTGTTAGGACAATCTCTGAGCCTGGTACTGGGATCCCCAGATAAAAGTGTCAAACTAGATTAACTGGGCTGTCAAACTCCACACATTGCCCCCACCAGAAGTTGTGCCTCTGGAGACCTCATTCTTGGTACACAACCTTGCTCTGATTGGGAAGTTACTCTCTGGGAGACTCCTAGGAGACACTTAATGAACACACTAGGTAGGCCAGACCTAGGCAACGAGCCCAGCTACGAGAAACACTAGTACTGGGCATGATTTAGCCACCCAGGCTGATGACATGTCCTCGGGAACACCTAGATGTGGCATTGCATCTCCCCTGGGGTGGGATGGGAAGCTTCCTGATGGAAGAGTGGGAAAGTAGTGTCACTGACTGGGGCTGACTGACCCTCAGTGGTCAACAGACTGGCCCAGATACAGTGCCCTTAGTCTAATTGAGGTAATTAAGTAGCATTTAGGAGGGAAGGCTGACTGGGTTTATGCTCCTTTGTTTCATTTATGAGTCTCCCATGTCTGCTGGGAGAGGAAGTAACGAGGGACAGGGTCTGGAGCATGCCTAATGGGGCGTGGAGCTGTTTGTATGCAGTTCCCAACCCTGGTTTGCAGCATCCCAGAAAGAGGCACTGGTTCATTTTACTCTGGTTCATTTTACTCTGAGGATATCTGAAAAAAAAAAAAAAAAAAAAAACTCTAGAAGGCAGAGAGAGCTATCAGTTTCGGGTTGTCTAAATCATATCCTTTCAACATGCTCACCTACAGACGATAGTGTATGTAGGTCACACAGCATATCGCGCGTACACACACAGATAAGGCTGGAATAGATGGTGACAGCTCCGAGGGTGGCAGGGAGGAAGCGATGCATGTCTCGGGAGCACTGAAATGCTTCTGACTGTCCCGATCACTATAGCTCCCCTTGGGGAAATCTCAGGGTCTTTCATCCGTAGTTGAAGAATCCACGAGAAGGTAGCATGGGCGAGCCTGAGTGGGTTGGCTGAGCAAGATGCGCTGAAACTAGATCAAACTCTCCGTTGGGAGGAGATGTGAGATTGGAGGTGTTCATGGCCAAAGATGGAGAAACTAAGTCATTCCAGAGCGTTTTTATTAGTCCAGGGGGAAGCTGCTGAGAGCTGTGGGGGAAGGGTGCCTCTGCTGTGTGTTAATCACGCGTGGTATGCCCTGCACTGTGCTGTTCCACACTAAGTACTGTATCACCAGACAGACACCTTTCTCTTAGCCGCACAGACAGTAAGTCTGATATTAGAGGAGAGCACAGATGACCAAGACTCCAAAGCCAGTGCAGGCCGGCCCTCGAAGCTATCCTCCCTCTGAGCAGGTGGGGGTGCTCTCTCCCTCAGACTCGGCAGCTGGTGAAGGACGGCTTCCTGGTGGAAATGTCTGAGAGCTCCCGGAAGCTGCGGCACGTCTTTCTCTTCACAGACGTTCTACTGTGTGCCAAGCTAAAGAAGACCTCCGCAGGGTGAGGATGTGGGTTTGGGATCAGTCAGGAACAACTGGATCGGGCAGTATGTTTCTTCTTCGTTTTCTCCTTTAAAAAAAAAATGGCATGTTTGCCAGGAGTGGTGGCTTATATCTGTAGGAAGGCTAACACAGAAAGAGCACAGCAAGTTTAAGGCTTCCAGGGTTATAGTTTGAGACCATATACACATATATTCAATTCAGTTTTACTATGTAGTCTTTTCTAGAAAGAAATTATGCATTATTACCATTATCATCATTATTACTATTAAGGTAATATAGGAATAAAGTAACTTCCCTGAACATAAGCATAAGTCTAATGTGACTATATTTCTTTCCCATTTTTTAAAATAGTTGCCTAATTTAGGGCTCTGTTTTTTGTCTTTTTTTTTTTTTTTTTACATTTACATGACTATTATATATTAGCTAGATCTCACAAAGTAGCCCTGGCTGTCCTGGAATACCCTATGTAGACCAGGCTAGCCTTGAACTCAGAGATCTTCCTACTTCTGCCTCCTGGGTGCTGATCGATCACCACTTTATCCGGCTTGGGCTTTTCCTGTTTCGCACAGTAAGCCTTTTTCTTATCGCTGCTGAGTCGTTAGAAACACCACTTTTCTGCATGAGACTAAGTGGCTGTGCCATAATTTACTCAAGTATTCTCTCCTTACTAGACAAAGGTTTTGCTAACTACAGTCAGTCCCATGGTATTCATTACATCTGCTGCTGTTTGTTGAGGTCTTCCCCCTACTTCAGGTGCTCTGGCAAATGTTTCAAATACATTGTTTCTAATCTTCCAATCACCTTGACAAAGTGGTTTTTATTTTCCCTATTTCATAGAAGCTAAAGAGAAGGCAAGTAAGTTGCCCAAGGTCACATGGCTAGAAATGGCAGAGATGGGATTTGAATTCTAACTCTGAAGCTCCTTCTCAACTCCTTTTCAGCACTGTGGATACTTTCTGTCATTTATAACCTATTCTGTGGTAAACATGTAGCCTCATACTATAGAGGGAGATCTTTGTGCCTACAGTAACATAAGGGACCAGAACTGGGAACAAATCTAATTCTCAGGGGAACTGAAGAGAGGAGGCCTTTGTGGGCTTCAGTTGAGGACATGACTCCCAGGAACTAGATCACAGAGACACCAATAGTAAACTGTGTGCTGGTATTGTGCTCCTGTGATGCATTTACCAGTGTCTGCTAGGAAGGGAAGTAATGAGGGGCATGGTCTGCAGCCTGGCTAAGAAGACACTCCCCCCATTTTCAACTATTATCCCACAACAAATATTAGTAATCATAGCACCCCTTTCAACTAGGCTTAAATATAGATGGATGGGTAGATAGATAGATAAATAGATAGATATGGAGTCTTGCACTTTGCTGTCACAAAACTGTCTATGTAGACCAGACAAGTCTTGAATTTACAGAGATCTATTTGCCCCTGCCTCTGCTTCTGCCTCTGAATGCTAGGATTAAAGTCATATGCCACCACACGCAGCTTGGATGTGGATGGCTGACTCTCAGAGCAGGGCTTTGCATGCCCTTTATGGATTGGAACTGACATTCAGAATCAAATCTATATCCCATCCCTACTATAAAGGACAATCAGTGATTGGGAGCTTCAGTATGGATAGACTAGAGGAGATGGCAGGGTGTGAGGCAAGAGATAGGAAAACATGAACGCAGCCAAGAAGGCTTCATTCTTCATACACAGTGATTTGGGATATTTAAAAGCACAAGTCCCTCTGGGTGAAAGACTGGGCTTCACTACTGGCTGACCAAGACCTGGTTCTCAGTGTTTCTTCCACAAGTGTGTGCCTAAAGTTCCTCAAGAGCACGTATCTGAGCAGATCCCTTCCTGGGTAGTCATTTTGCTCTGGATGGGCAGTTCTGCATTGAAGAGGTTACTTTGCCCAGCTCACGTCTCACCGCTTGCTTACAGAAAGCATCAGCAGTATGACTGTAAGTGGTACATCCCCCTGGCTGACTTAGTGTTCCCATCCCCGGAGGAGTCAGAGGCCAGTCCCCAAGTGCACCCCTTCCCAGACCACGAGCTAGAGGACATGAAAATGAAGATCTCTGCCCTCAAGAGTGAGATCCAGAAGGAGGTAAGCCTTGGCCTGGGGCTATTTTGAACTGGGTCTTCTAGGGAGGTGGAGAGAAGAGGGGCTGCAGGCTCAAGGGTGTGATGCGGGAGGCAGGATGCAGGATGCAGGAATACACCTGTATAAGAGCTTGTATCTGCTTGTGTAAGAGCTGGGGTCGGGAGGACTAGTGCTGGTGGGTTTAATTATGGGATGTTTCCTCAGTTACCACATGTGTTGCACACTGTAGAAAGGGGAAGCAAGAGAGGAGGAGTGAGAGGCTTTCTTGAGCAAAAGCACAGGAGGCCTCGTGAGAAACTGACACATCTACAGGGAACTGAATGGGGTGAGGGGACCCGGCTACAACAATTGGCCAAAGCATGTGCTAAGAAGGAAATCAGATTCTTGTTGCCGCACACTGAACATCCACAAATAGTTCTATGTGGGTCCATAACGTGAATCTCTGATCCTTTTAAAAGCTTGATAACCTGTGGGTCATATCCTCAGACTTCACTGTGGAAAAATTATACCAAGTACAAGAGATGGTTAGCATTTAAGGAGGAAACTCAAAATAAAATGGAAAACTATTTAGAAGTGCATAAATAATAAAAAGTAATGCAAACTCATGGAATGAGGCTGAAGCACTGTCTGTAGGGAAATGTAGCCTTACATCTGTGTATTCAAAAGCAGTGACTTGGGGAAGGTGAGGTGTTATGGGTAAAAGCACTTGCCACCAAACCCGAGGACCTGGGTTCAGTCCCCAGGCCTACATGGAAGAGAAAGAGTAAGCTCCCTCAGTTTACCCACTGAGCCATCTTGCCGGCCATACAGATAGTTTTTAAGACTTGTCTTTTCTAGTCATCAATGTAACAAATGCTTACAATGTTAGTAGACAGTATAAGAGTGATTACACTATCTTACATTGTTAACAACCTGAAGGGCGAGTGTGTGTGTGTGTGTGTGTGTGTGTGTGTGTGTGTGTGTGTGTGTGTGTGTGTAACCAGACCACATGTCCTGTTCTGGTATTTTTTGAGCTTCGCACAGAACTACACCTGGAATTCTGGATTGTTAGATTCCCTTTAGCATCTCTATTCTGCTCAACTGCCAAGCATGTGCTTGGGTATTTGGAGTGTTCCTGGTGCGCAGCCTGTCGGAGATGGGTTTACAGTGCACATTACTTCCCTAAGTCTCTGCAAGTGACATGTCTGGGCAGCTGTGTGCGTTTAGTTAGAGCTGCCGCTGAGACCCTTGTTACCTTCTTCCAACAGGGTATGAGAGCCACTGCCACAGAGCTGGCTGTAAGGGTTGTTAGTCTTGCCAGACTAACATGTTAAGGACTAGGGAGATGGCTCAGGGGTTAAAGTGCTTGCCACACAAGTAAGAAACCACAGGTCAGACACAAAGAACCCTCTAAACACTGTCTGGGTGTGGTGGCTATGCTGTCATTCCAGCACATAGAACCCCAGACCAAGCTGGCTATTGAGATTAGCCCTGTCCGTGAGTTCTAGGTTTGATTGAGAGACTCTACCTCAAAAAAACAAGGTGGTAGAGGGATCAGGGAAGATTCCATCATCACCTTTGGGCCTACACATAAAGTGCTCACACGCACATGAACGCACACATGCACACCACACACACCCATGAAGGAGAAAAGATGGTTACTCCAGATTAAAGCGTGTGAGCATTCAGTGACACTGAGGTCTGGAGCACAGGAAGCTTCCTTAGGAGCTAGAAAGTTGGAGAAAGCTCCTGTGCAGTGTGGGACAGACCTGCTGGTGAGCTGGGCAGGCTTGGCAGCATATGGGACCACAGGCCAGGCTCTGAGGCCCTGCATTAGACCAGTAGCTGGGGCTCCATGCTGAAAGGTATCTGGCGGTTTCTAATAGAGGTGACCGGATGGCAGGTAACCTCACTACCTTACCCATGGCTACCTGAAAGCCTCAGGACTTGTCAGGTCATTGAGGTTTCTGAGGTGAAGCAGAAAGAAGGAAGCGCTTAGGACTGGGGTAGTTCCACTTACTATTGGGGGATGGGGCTCTGGGTTTGGGGTGGTCTAGTTGTAAGGTCTGATGGTGGATGTCTATAAAGGGGGATTCGGGCTGGGACTTTGGGTTAGTTGCATGTGAATGGTATGCTTGAAGGAGGGTTAGTTAAGTGATTAGCTGGGTCCTGGAAGGTGCAAACCTGTGCCCTGGATATTAATACCTCATGAGCTATAGCAAATAAGAACCTGATTAGCACACAGGAGAATGTTGTGCTTAGCACAGTGAGTGAGATATGAACTTTGTGCGAGGGAAACACCCGCATCTCATCTCCTGCAGAAAGCCAACAAAGGACAGAGCAGAGCCATTGAGCGCCTCAAAAAGAAGATGTTTGAGAACGAGTTCTTATTGCTGCTCAATTCCCCAACAATCCCATTCCGGATACACAATCGGAATGGAAAGGTCAGGAGGAGCAGGGTGGAGGGTCACCTGTTCTCTTAGGGCAGGATTGCCCACTCTCAGTGGCCCTGACCCATGGGAATCAGGGGCAGGGGCTGGAAACCCCATTTCCCAGTCCTCAGCTCCAGTCCTGGATGTGCTCTCCCAGCTGCAGTAAGCTACTGCCCTCTGCTGGCCACCATTGGCACTGCTACTCTTGTTACCTGGTTTCCTAAAAAGGACAGCACCACCCTAACTGCCCCCTCCTTCAGTTTCAGAGAGACTGATTAGGCTTTGATGGGACACCTACAGGGTGGGTGTGCACCTTTCCAGCTGTGGCCGCTGCACTGACCTCTTGCCTCTTCTTCCAGAGTTACCTGTTTCTTCTGTCTTCTGACTATGAGAGGTCGGAGTGGAGAGAAGCGATTCAGAAGCTACAGAAGAAGGGTAAAGTCCTGCCCAGTTTCATATGGCTCTGAAGGTGTCCTTGGCAGCAAAGGGGCTTGTGTTCTGAGCTTATTACCTCCATTGTCTCTCTTTAGCCCTCACAGTCACCTGTTACTATCTGTTGAGGTTCAATTGAAGCACAGGTGAATTCATAAACATGTCACCTAGGACTCTGGGTTGGGTGTCCTCTTGCTTTCTGGTCACACACATGAGCCTCTTCATATACTGTTCTTACCTCTGCCGGCACCCACCGCTGCGCTCCTGTGAATACCTGCAGGACTTTCCCTTCGCCAACTCCAACACTAGCAACTAAGCTGATTTCCAGAAACATCTGCAGGGAAAAGCAGTAGATTCTCGTGGCCCTATAATGAAGCTCTCTCTCCAATTGGCTTCTCCCACAGATCTCCAGGCCTTTGTCCTGAGCTCTGTGGAGCTCCAGGTGCTCACGGGATCCTGTTTCAAGCTTAGGACTGTGCACAACATTCCTGTCACCAGCAATAAAGATGGTAAGACTTGGAACTCCAGGCTGCCCAACCAGCAGGTCCAGGCTCCTAGGCCATTTCTGTGGGTCTTCTACAGGGACCAAGGAAGCTAGGCATGGCCGCTAGTGGCTGATCTCACTGCCCACTGTGGCTGCAACGGTCCTCTCGCCAGGTATTCAGATATCGTAAATGGGACATACTCTCTCAAGGGCTCAGGTATTCCTTTGCCCCTCCAGGTTGAGTGAGAAATCTGCATCCTGGAGATGGTGCTGGAACTCACCCCACCGGAACAGAAGGAGGCCGCAGGATGGGGCAGGGATTTGCGAGGGAGGGGTGAATCAGTAGGTAGACTAGAGGGGGACATGAGAAGTCAGGCCAGGTGTTTCAGGAAGTAGATTTGGAAGGCCTTAAATGCCAAGTAGGGGAGTTTGGAGGTGGTGCGGTAATCCCAGGAGCCCATCAGAGAGGTCTCTGAACAGAGAGAGCTGTGCTGAGGGTCTGAAACTGGCCCAGGGTCTGCTTCCCTGGTGCTGGGTGGCATCTGCTCTGTGCTCTCCTGATCCTCCTGCCTCTGCCTTCTCCGAGGTGCTGGGATTATAGCATGCGCCACCATCCAGGCCATGAAAGGAGTTTTGAAAGCCAGATTTCTTCAAGTTCACTTGGAGAACCTTTGTGTCCCTAACAAGGGCCAAGCCTTCCCTTGGAGCCTCGCCTTTTCTGTTAGAACATTTTCATTTCCATTTTGAAGGATTAGACTGAGAAGGGCAGCCTTGGGATAAGCCATGATCAGAGAGAGGAAGATACTAAATGCCTGGCCTAAGACATTTGCTCTGGCTCCCAGTCTAAGCAGAGAGGACTCCTGACCTAGAGCCGCACACACGGTGGGGAAAACAGTGAGCATTAGACTTGTTCCCCAGATGGCCAGCAGGTGGTGCTATGGACCACAGCCCCGAAGAGCGGGTGAGCCCCACACCCCTAGACTCCTCTTTGCTCTCTTGCAGACGATGAGTCTCCAGGACTGTACGGCTTCCTTCATGTCATCGTGCACTCTGCCAAGGGCTTTAAACAGTCAGCCAGTAAGTGCCTCCTCTGCCCCAGGAAGAAGCTGTGTGGCCACTGTCCATCTTCCAAAGCAAGTCCCTGAGGTCCCTATGCAGGACTTTATTTCCTCAACTGCTCAGCTCTGATCTCCCAGTGCTGGGGCCCTGCCAATGTGCTTGGGTTGTGAGACTTGTCCTCTTGGCAGGGAAGTCACCTCTGCCATTTGTCTCTAAGATCTGCTCTCCTTCCAGCCTTTTCTTTAGATCTACAGACACCAAAACTCAAACCCAGCGTCTGTGTTACAAACTCTGATCCTAGGCAAGTTTTCTAACCTTTCTGAGGCTCAGCTTCCTTCTCAATAGAAGGCAGTCATGGGCCTGGAGAGAGTGCTCAGTGGTTAAGAGCACTCATTTCTCCTTCGGAGGACCTGGGTTTAGTTCCCAACACCTACATGGTGGGTCACAGCCATCTGTCTCCAGTTCAGGGCACCTAACGCTACCTTCTGGTCTCCACAGGCACTGGATGCCTATGTGGTGCAGAGACACACATGCAGGCAAATCACTCATACATGTAAAATAAATCTTTTAAAAAATTGTTTGAGTCTGTCTCTCGATGTAGCCCTGGTTGTTCTAGAATTTCCTTTGTAGACAAGGCTGCCTTCAAACTCTCAGAGATCTGTCTACCTCTGTCTTTTGAGTACTGGAATTAAAGGAATATACTACCATGCCTCAAAAACTAATTTAAGACAATCACATTTGTTTTTATTGACCTAAAAGTGGGCTTAAATATTATGTGTATGTATGCAATGCATGGGGTACTGGGAATGGACCCTCATTCCTTGCACATACTAGGCAAGTGCTTTACCACTGATCAATGCCCCATGTCAATGAAACTTGTTTTTTCTTTAAAGATAAGGTCACACTATGTAGCTCTCTGGCTGGCCTTGAACTCTCTATGTAGATCAAGCTGTCCCCAAACTTACAGAGACCTACCTGCCTCTGCTTCACAAGTGCTGGGATTAAAGGTGTACACCACTAAACCTATCTTCAATTAAGCTTCTTTGTTAAATATTTTGTTATTTATTTTATGTATATGAGTACACTGTAGCTGTCTTCAGACACACCAGAAGAGGGCATCAGATCCCATTACAGATGGTTGTGAGCCACCATGTGGTTGCTTGGGATTGAACTCCAGACCTTTGGAAGTATAGTCAGTGCTCTTAACCACTGAGCCATCTCTCCAGCCCTCAGTTCAGCTTCTTATTCTACTTCTTGTCCAGTGAGTTTATGGTTCCTGTTTGTCAGTTGAGGAAACTGAGTCACAGAGATATGAAATGACTTAATATAACACACAGACTCAGAAACTCAGTTCTCCTGGCTCCTGCCTCTTCATACCAAGTTCATGCTATTGGCCCCTAACTGGCCATTCATTCGGTGAGCATTGCTGAGAAGACTCCCTGTGCTTCTGAGGTGAATAGGCCTCCACTTGGTGTCCCCACCACACTCAGAGTCATGGGACCTGCCATGCTGTTGTGGCACTGATGATTGTCCCTCCTGCTGTGAACTCTTCAAAGGCAGGAAGCAGGTCTCCTTTGTCTCTGGATGGTTAGGAGCTTAAAAAGGGCTGCTTGACACTGAATCTACTGAACACGGGTAGCATGCCCAGAGGAAAAGTCCGAGTTGCCAGTGCCTTGGCACGGTCGAGGCCTTTGCAGCCTTATTACCTGTGCTGGTCTTGTGGCATCTCCCTGTGGTCACGAATTTCTGCTTTGTACATGGGCCGCTGAGGCTGCAGGGATTTGCCCAGGCTGCATAGTCAATGGAGATGCCTTAGGATCCATGTACCCTTGATACTAAAGCTTAGGCTCTGGTTCTGCCCCTCGGAGCCTGTACCCTTTCTTTCCTGAACCCTTGACTACCACTCCCTGTGTCCTGGCCCCGTTCCTGGCTGATTTAGGCCTCACTTGGTATGTCTGTCCTTCCCCCTACAGATCTTTACTGTACTCTGGAGGTGGATTCCTTTGGCTATTTTGTCAGCAAAGCCAAAACCAGGGTGTTTCGGGACACAACAGAGCCCAAGTGGGATGAGGTAAGTAAAGGAGGCTCGTGTCCCAGTTTGTCATCGACCGTGGCTCTCTGCTGAGGGTGACCACATTACTGGCTGGACCAGCCATATCTCCCTAACCCCTTACTTTCACTATACGTCTGCGTGAAAGTCCCACCTTCAGAAGCTCAGGGCCTTTGTTCCTTCCATCTCTCACCAGGAGTTTGAGATTGAGCTGGAGGGTTCACAGTCCCTGAGGATCTTGTGTTATGAGAAGTGCTACGACAAGACCAAGGTCAACAAAGACAACAATGAGATTGTGGACAAGATCATGGGCAAGGGGCAGATCCAGGTAAGGAGCCAGGGTGAGCCCTGGAGCCGTGGGCCAGGGTTGTGTAGTTAAGAAGCCGTTGTTTGGTCTTTTCTGACTTTGGCTGTGTTCCAGCTGCCCCGAGATCCTGGGTCTCCAGGCAACCATACCTGGCCCAGGTAGACCACCGTGTTTCTGCAAGGTGGATAGCTATCATGGGGTAGCCGCCTTTGTTGTCATAGTCCCTTTCAGTCTGTTGGTGGTTTGTGTGTGTGTGTGTGTGTGTGTGTGTGTGTGTGTGTGTGTGTGTGTGTGTGTGTGATGCTATGTTGGGAAGCATCCCGAGGCTGTCATAAGCAGGAAGAGATGTAGATGTTTGTAATGAGCCGTGTCTGCTATGGGCGTGAGTCAGAAGGGAGTCATGTGTTCCTGGTGGTTACCATTCTACCACAAGGGCTTAGGATCAGCAAGGCTGCTGGTCTCCTAGTTCCTGTACTGTCCTCAGCTGTGACGGGTGGGGAGGGGGTTGGGGAAGGGGTTGGGGAGGGAGTTGGGGAAGATATCAACAGATTCAGAGCCTCAGTGAGTGTACGTATCTCGGTTGTTTCTTGATGCCCTGAAGATGGACGTGAGGAAGAGCTCTGGAGCACTGTGCCAGTTTCAGAGAAGGCTGCTATCTACTTATCTTCTTGAGAAAGCTTGAGGGATAGTGTTTAGCACAGAGCCAT
Source organism: Micromys minutus (assembly GCF_963924665.1). Taxonomy (NCBI): domain Eukaryota; kingdom Metazoa; phylum Chordata; class Mammalia; order Rodentia; family Muridae; genus Micromys; species Micromys minutus. The sequence goes on along the minus strand of NC_137979.1, from coordinate 27,396,849 downwards.
TCACACTGCTTGCCTGGTACCTCGTGTGGCCTTGCGCTTAAGACACTGTGTGTAGATTCTGTGACCATGAAATCGAGGGAGATAATGGCAAGGCTGGGCTGCAAGCACGGGTGCTCTGGGTTTCTTAACTCTTTGCCCCACTGGCATGCCAAATTAGTCCTGGGCAGGGAGTGGCACTCTTTTTCTAATACTTGTTTTTATTTTACATTAATGGGGATTTTGCCTACATGCATGTATATTCACTGTGTGTGTGACTGGTGCCGGTGGAACCAGAGGAGGCTGTTGTACCCCCTGGAATTAGAGTTAAGGATGGTTGTGAGCTGCTATGTGTGTGCTAGAAACAGACCCCGGGTCCTTTAAGTGGTCATAACCACTGTGGCATCTGTGTTCCTTTTGCAGGAAGTGGTTGCTCTTTGGTACATGTTGAGGTTGAAGTTTTGCATCTGGTGTTCTACTTGGTGCCATTGCGTGGCGTATGGGTATTCCCCATCCCCCACCTTTCTTGGGTTCAGCATTAGAATCGAGGGGTGGTACCCTCCAGTCCAGGCCCAGCCATCTGCCTCATGTTCTTAAGCACAGCTTTCCTGATGCTGAGGGACCTGTACCCTGCTCCTTGGTGCTGTCACCAGGGAGACAGTGCTGCTAGGCAACCATGTGCCAGCCCTTCATTGTTTCAGAAATAAGAATGGCAGAAAGCTCTCTAAATCCCATCCCTGGCCCTCTTAAGTAGCAAAACCCTCACTCATCTCTACGGCCTTGGGCAAGGCCCAAGCAACAGGCAGGGGACGGGTTCCAGGCTGGCCTGGCCAGCCTTAGCAGACACACAGCCAAGAGATGTAAGAAGCTGCCACCCTGCCTGGGCCATTGCTGGCTGTGAAATGGCAGAGTGACCAGGGCAGCCAGCTTGGTGGGCACTGTCGCCCACAGCCTCTCTGCACTCAGATCCAGGAGTCTCCCACTGGATGGCAGCCCTGCCCCTTCCGCCCTCAGTGTGCTGCTCAGGACCAGAGGAAACACCATAAATCACGGCTTCTTGGAGACAGGAGCAGATGGAAGTCATGGGGGAAGGGAGGCTGCCAGGTTGTATTTGGCAAAGCCGAAAGCACATTCTGCTAAGGAAAATGTTTCTGGTTTTAGCTTCGAAGAATGTTAAATGCCTGGGAGTTGATATTAAAAGAAACACAAACGTCTCTGCTGCCAGCTGACCAGGCTAGTGAGTGGGCAGCTCAGAGCCCAGGGCCTCAGGAGGCCTTTGAAGTTCTCTGGCACTTGGCCTCCTGAGCACAACCCTGGGCTTTGAGCCATGAATTCACCTCACCTTCTCCTATGCACTGCGGGGGCAGGGGGATTGTGGCTCTTTAAGTCTTGCACTGTGGCTACCTCAGAGCCACCGAAATACCAGACTGGATGGATAGTCTGCACTGGACAGCCCTACATGGCCAGACCCCACAGAGCTGTAGGGCTGCCTGTTCCCTTAGCTGCCATGTGTTTGAGGTGTCTGGAGTTCCATCTAACTCTGGAACCCAGGTTGCTTCCTTTCAGTGGGTGCTGAGAGCTTGGTGGAAGAGGAGGTAGGACCTCAGGCATGCTTGATGGGAAAAGGGGAAGAAATCACTCCACTCAGCACAGCCAGGGGTCAGTGAGGGGACCCCTCATGGGAGCTCTAGGCATTTGCTTCTATGATTGGCTGCCCTCTTGTAGCCATGGTGTGGCAGAGCATCTGGAGCTGGAGGCTGGGCTGTGTGTAACATTCAGACGGTAGCACTGGTCACTGCCGTGCGTCTCCAGTATTTGTGCTTTTAGAAGCTCATACCCAAGTGCTGACTGATGTGATCCTGCTACAGCTCTGCACGGAAGGTGACCTCTTTGTCCTGCTTCAGAGAAGGACAGAGCCCAGAGAGCCTCAGCTGACAGAATGCAGGGGAAGCTATGCTGTCCTCCTTGGGGCTGTGTCTCTGCAGCTTAGACCTTTATCAAGAAGCCTTGCAGCCCAGGTGAAAGACCTCGGCATGGCTAATGGTCTGGCGGTGAAGCTGGAGCAATGTTGTGCTGTCTGACATAACAAGAACCTCAGATTGCTATTGGTTGGAGTAGTGTCACCTCTGGGCACAAAACATCTCTTTGAAGTGCACCTAGAAAGGCATAGAATGCTGGAAAAGAGCCAGGCAGGTTATAAATTGGGGGGGGGGGTGTTTACAGTGCCTCTGCAGTAAGTGCCCAGAAGTGTAGGGTACCCTGTGGACTGAAGGGCTGGTATTCCACTACAGGCTACCAGAGAACAGCACAAGATGCTGGCACAATACTGAGTAAGAGCCCAGCACTGCAGAAGCCTTAGCTATGGTCACAGGGGTCTCCACGGTGTCCAGTGGGCGGGAAGGGTCATAAGGAGGAGCACACTGAACATGAGAGCAAACAACCTGTCCGAGGTCCAGGCAAGAGGTCAGGAGAGCCAGCGGCCTAACTTAGAGCAAAGCCCATTGCTAGGGGGCTCTGCAGCCCCCACTTCCCCAGGTAAGGAATGTGGTGGAAACTACCTGGAAGGTCATGTGGCTGAAGGTTAGGAAGGCTTCAAGAAGGATGTGGTGCCAGGGGGATCTGAGAGTGTGGGATCTTTAATTCCAAAATCAGGGTTTGTTTATATTAAAAAATTGGAGTCTTTGTGAAGAGCCCTGACCGTCACTCCCTCTCATGGAGTCCTACAGTCCTTTATTATGTAGTTCTGTGCCATTTCCCCTCCCTTGGGTGCGTACACTATTATATAGGCTCAATCATAGTGTGTGTTTTGTGTATTTTCTCTATTTTCATGGCATTGTATCATAAACCTCCACGTGTAGGTCTTTAGATATACATTTTAAAAGCACATTTTAAAAGTGCTTTTAATCAGTTTATATAGTAGCAGGCATGTAATTGCTCTCTTAAGGGTCTGTTACTTTAGCAAGTGGGCAGGCTCTGGATCAGCAGAAATAAGGCAGGAGTTTGAGGGAGGGACCATCGTGTGAGCTCAGAGGAGCAGGACTGTGCAGGGAGTGGGCCAGGAGATGAAGGCACCCAGCTTGCCCTGAATAGGAGGGGCTGTGGGCCAGGGAGGTGGGCGGGAGGTGAAGGAATGAATGGAAGAAGATGGCTGTAGGGTTTACTGTTTTGAGGAGAAGGAGACCAAGACCTCAAAGGGTGAATGACAGGCCTGCCTTCGCATGGGTTGTTTGTGGTTCAGGGACCTCCAACCAAAGTTGGGAAAGCTTTTGATTGGCTGCTAGTTGGGTAAGTAAAAGGCAGTACTCCTAGGTAGAATGGAGACTGTGACTTCCAGGCAACTGCCCTTTGCCACTGGAATTCACTGAAATTCACTGAAATGCCATACCACCTCGCTCTTTCTCTCTTGCAGGCTTCAGAATTATCCTTTTCTTTCCAGGCACAAGTCATTACTTGTGGATTTTCTGTAAATCCACTGTACTATCTACCTCTCCCTGCTGGCCTACCATACCCAGCTCAGCATCCTCCATTAGCTTGCTTTGGTTCCCTGCCCCGGGGGGGGGGGGGGGACTCCTCTGTGTTTATCCTGGTCTATTTCTAACTACATCATTCCAGACTCCAGATGTGATCTTCCCAACTGCTATCTGATTAGCATATTCCCAGGGTCCAACCCATCAAAGCTGGCTGGGTCTGAAGGGGAAAGGCAAGCTAGGGTGATTTTATGACTGGGCCATAAAGAGATCAGAGCTCTTATAAATAAATGAAGGAAGTCACGAAGGCCAGTTTTAACCTCCAGTGCCCAAATTAGCAAATCTGGCAGTATTTAAGCACTTTTAAATCACCCCCATCCTCCTCCACAGGAGCTCATATAGCCCAATCTGGCCTCAGAGTCTCTGTGTAGCCGAGGCTTGCTTTGAACTCTTGATCTCTCGAGTCTGTCTCCTGAGTGTGTAGGGTTATAGGAATATGCCACTGTGCCCTGCTTAATCCTCTGTACGGTTTTATACTTACTAATTTGTTTTGTGGGGAAAGAAGGGTAGGAGGGGGTGCTCATGCCAAAGCACACCTGTATAGGCCAGATTTCTTGTATCCATCACCATTATGTGGTTTCGGAACATTTTACCTTCTCTGGCAGCCTTATACCCACTGAACACTAACTGCTTCTCCCCTCCCCCAGCCTCTGGCAACCAACCTCTGTGTATCTGACTATTTATCATCATGCTTTCAGGGTCCGTGCCTGTCCCATTTGTCTTTCCCTTTCCCTCCTTTTAAGGGCTCAATAATATTCCACTATTATGTTATGGATATGCCGTATTTTGTTCATCCATTTATCCATCTGTGGACATTGGCATTCACTTCACCTTTAGACTCTGATAGTTTTAATTGGTGGTTGGGGGAGGGGGACAAAGCCTAGTGTTTGGAGCTGGAGATTTCAAAGTCTCCTTTCCTAGCTTCATGTATGCCTTTTACTTCCAGCTGCAAAAAGACAGCAGAGCCAGGTGACCCTGGGTCACAACTAGGAGCTTGGTGTGGTTAAGCTGAGTCTGCTCTTCCACCCCCTAGGGAGCATGTCTGGCTCCTTTCCTTTCTTTCTTCAGTTCTCCTTCCAGCCTCCCTTTGGTAGCTATTGACTAGTGTCCAGTGACTTGAGCCTGTGGGAAGAGCCCTAGGCTGTGGGTCAGAGAAAGAATTCCTGGACCTCAGTGTTCCACGGCCTCAGTTTCCTCATCAGTTAAGTGGGAATTATTCCCACTCCTCGCCACCATCTTGTAAGATGCAGGTTATGGAATCTACCTGGAGGAGCAAGTCAGAGCTGCATGCACACATCCATTCATGCTTTGAGGCCAGACAGATCAGAGGTCTGTCTTGCACCTTCTGTTCATTATTTGGGAGAATGGGATGAGTTGCTCCATTCACCCTAGACTCAGTTTCTTTACCTGTAAATTGGGTTGTGATGAGAACTGAGTGTGAAAGTCTACAAGGTTCTTGGGACAGGGCCTGGAACAACGTTGGGGGATGTGGAGGGCCTTGGAAGGCTCAGCTCCCCACTCCAGGAATTCTGGGTATACCTTGTCAGGAAGTCCTCTCCTAGGGCTGCTACCTGCAAGTGTCCTTTGTGTGTGAGCTGGTGTCCCACATGGGGCTCTGTTGTCTGGCGGTGACATGTTAGAGCATTTGAGGTGACCCTGCCCTGCACAGAGCAGCTGGGCTCTCCTAGAGCTGAAACAAGGGACCTTTGTCAGCTACAGGAGAGCTGCTTCTGGTCTCAATTACTGTGCAGAGTGAGAGAGCTCAGGGAGTCTGGGTCAGGAGCCTGCCGGAGCAGGAGTGAAGGCGTCCCTCAGCAGCCTCCTACCCTCTTAACTGTCTCTAACGGCCCTGTGGGCCAGTTCTCGCCCTGGTAGCCTGGTTCTGGGACACTGACCCATGTGACCTGTAGTCTTTCTCTGAAGAGATGACAAGGCTGTTAGTGGAACTCCTTGACTCTTTGTCCTGTTTGTCCACTAGGCCTTGTTTATTAACTCAGTGACCACAGCCAGGTCCCTGTTCCCTGCTAGAGGGCATGTTTTTAACTAATGGAAGTTGGTGGGGGCTGGAGGGGGGGGGCTGGCCAGTGGCCCTTTCTCCCTCTTTCCTCTTTTTTTTTTTTTTTTTTTTTTGGTTTGGTTTTGAGTTTTTCCAAGATAGGGTTTCTCTGTTTAGTCTTGGAAGAACTCTCTCTATAGAACAGGCCGGCCTTGAACTCACAGAACTCTACCTGCCTTTGCCTCTAAGTGTTGGGGTTAAAGGAACACCACCATCGCTGCCTGACCCTTTCCCTTTTATTCCACCACCCCAGCCCTCCAAGCCTCACCCTGATAACACATCACAACCTCTGGTTACTTCCTGCTCTAGAACACAGCGGTGGCCTCTCTGAAAGATAGACTCTCCTTACCTTCAGCCTGTGCCGGATGTGAGTGTCCCGGGGTTTGTGGCCCTGCTGTCAGCTGCCCCGGGTGGGGTGCTTTTCTTTGCCTCAGACACCATCTCCTCCGGTGGTCTAGGGGACTGGGACCATTCACTGTCCTGGCAGGAGTTCGTTATGCTTCAGCAATGGCAGACTTGTCCACAGTCCAGTGTCTCTGCTGTCACTTTTCTTGTTTATTCGGGTTTTTTTGTTTTGTTTGTTTTTATTTGTGTGAGATAGAGTTTTTCTGTGTAACAGCCCCAATTGTCCTAGAACTCGCTTTGTAGACCAGGGTGGTCTTGAACTCACAAAGATATCCCTGCCTCTGCCTCCTGAGTACTAGCATGTGCCACTATAACACACTTGGCTGCTGTCACTCAAGGCTGGCCCTGATGCCAGGCATGGAGAGTAGGTCGAGGCACATTTGTCTTGGGGGCATGGCAGACCTGTGAGAGTACACACCTCAGCTCAGCTGCCTCCATTGCCCAGGTGTCCCTGATCTGGGGAACCTGGACCCTGCCTGTGTGTCCTGGAGACAGAAAAGACAAAATGCATTTGATAGGAAGCAGATGGAAGCCCCCTTCCTCCCTGTTCCTTACTATTAGGGAATGCCATCTTGGCATGCAGGCTTGATGCCTCTTCTAGGCCTACTCTGAAGGTAGGAGGCACACTGGGAAGCCAATCCAGAAAGCTTCTTACTACCTCCTCCCTTCAGGCCCTGGGAACACCCTCGAAAACCCCTGAGAAGAATGCTGTCCTCTCAGCTCTGGCTCCTGGGCCCTGAGGCTCAGAGACAGAAGACAGGTTTGATGGCAGCAGCTGGCCTTGGATAACTCCCACAGCGTAGCGTATCTTCTCAAACTGGATGAGCACAAGGAGCCCGCCCTTCAGGTGGGAGCTGCTGCTTTTCCTTCCTAGAAATCAAAGGAACTGATCGGATGCCTACTTTAATTTGTTCCAAAAACTTAAAGAAAAGGACTCAGAAAAATTCCAAGGGATTCTGAGTCGTAGCTGAGGCTGCCTCTGAGTGCCATTACAGAGTGCCCATAGAGTGGGATCTGCTGAGCATGCTTATACCACCTGCAGCCTGCTGTACCTTGAGTTAACTGCTGAGCTACGGTAGCTTCAGGGCAGACCCCAGAGTGACTTGAGTATCCAGGACGGCCTAGAAAACACCAATCCGAATGAATGGGGGATGGGATGGGTGTTAGCTCATTGGAAGCCCCTGGGAGGTAAGAGGCACTTACAGTTTTCCCAAAGTGAAGCTACGAATGGAGTTCTGAATCAAATATTCTACTTAAGAATAAAATCTGGGCAGGGCATGGTGGTTCCGGCCTGTTAATCAACTCTGGAGACAGAGGCAAACAGATCTCTGTTACTTCAAGGCCAGCCTGGTTTACATAGTGAGTCCCAGGCTAGCCAGAGCTACAGAGTGAGATTCTGTGTCCAAAAAGAAGGGGAGGAAAAGTTCCTAACCTCTGAGATTCCCCACCTCCCCTGCCCTGAGGCCGCTGTCAGAGGAAACTGCATTACTGTGAGAACTGTTGTTTCTGCCCAGCTTAGGGCCACAGACACTGGAAAGGAGATCCAGGGCCTGTAGAACTTGGGAAGCTGCAGCAGGGGTGTGCATGGCTCTGAGACAGGCGAGGACTAGAGGACAGAGCTGTGGGTTCCCTGTCCAGTCTCAGCCAGACTCACCACTCTGCTTGTTTTTTATCTGATTGGGAGGTTGGGAGACTGGAGCATAAATTTTCACTGATGGGCTGGAGACAGCGCCGCAGTTCGGACGTCTTACTGCTCTTGCAGAGGATCCGGGTTCAATTCCCAGCACCCATGTGGTAACTCACAACTGTCTGTAACTCTAGTTCTAGGATATCCTCTACTGTAGTGTGGCCTGGGAGGCCCCGTGTATCCAAAGCACACCTCTGGAGTCCTCTACCACTGACAAGGAGTAGGCAAGTGGTCCAGGAGGGTCTTATCTTTGCATGATCCTGCTGCTGCCTGCGTCCTGTCAGGATGGAGTAGATGGGCATGTAGGGATAGAGTAGGTGTTTTTCCCACCCTGTCCCTGGGTGGATTTAGTTCTGAATGACCAAAATGTTCCCAAAGGCTCAAGCGGATTTTCCACCCTCTCCACGGTCAAATGTGCTGTGAGAAACACAAAGGGTTGCCAGGGACATGCTGTTCATCCAGTCTTTCCACAGCGAGTAAGCTCTTAGGGTATTTCAGCCTCTCCTGTCCACCAACAGCTACCGGGAACCTTGGGAATAGCCACCTGAAGTGGTAAGGCAGAGTTAGAGGCACTGCAGGGGAAACAGTGCTTTGGACCATCTGCGTCCAGGAACCAGTACAGCCTTTGGAGGAGACAGCAGGAGGGCAGGCCACCTTGGGTGGGCTGGGTAGTTTTTTCATTTTAGCTCCAGTGTGTATTTTAACATTCTGGAACCTGTTCCCAACCCTTTTACCCTGGACATCTCTTTCTAACTACCCATACCTGCTCAGGAACAGAGAATCGAAGTTCCAGAGCTGAAGTTGCTATAACCCCCTTACATGGATGTTTATGAGGCATGAGAAGGGCTCTTGAGGAGCTTTGGAGCCTGGGAGGTGAGCAGACTCCCTACAGAGCCCTGATTGCTTCTGTTGAGTCGGGGCAGGCAGGGGGTAGTCACTGGGGAGTGGCCAGGTTGCTGTTAGGCTGAGTTCTGCTTTGAGCTCTAAGAAGGCCTCTGCCCAGCATGGAGTTGGCATCTATTCAGTGGCAAATGAGTAAAATGAGCCAAAAGGTAGCTTCTTGGCTTAGCTCTGTTTCTGGCTCCTTGTTGACTTTGAGCTAGGAGTTCCCATTGGTGGGCCTAGTGAAGGCCTGAACTGAGAAGATACTAAGGACTTACTTAGAAACAACTTAGAAAAAATCCTTGATTTCACAGCCTGGGAAGACCACTGACTATCAGCATGTGTGTTTAGTTAGGATAGTGTCTAGGGTTACTATCATTGTGCTAAAACACAGTGACCAAAAACAATTTAGAAAGGAAGGGGTATATTTAGCTTACACTTTGAAATCTCTGTCAAATCATTAAAGGAAGTCAGGACAGGAACTCACACAGGGCAGGAACCTGGAGGCAGGAGCTGGTGCAGAGGCCATGGAGGGCTGCTGCTTACTGCCTTGCTCATCATGGCTTGCTTAGCTTACTTTCTTATAGAGCCCAGGACCTCCAGCCCAGGAATGCACTACCCTTACTGGGCTGGGCCCTGTCCCATCAATCACTAAATAAGAAACTGTTCCACAGGCTTGCCTTATGGATCTTACGGAGACATTTTCTCAATTGAGGTTCTCTCTTCTCAAATGACTTTAGCTTGTGTCAAGTGGACATAAAGCTATCCAGCACAAATGGGTATTTATCAAGATAAAAGCACACAGGAATGTAGGACCAGCAAAGCCATCCATGTTGAGAGGCCAGGACCCTCTCCTAGTCCCCCGTTTTCCCCTGTGATGTACCAGGTCATCCCTACTGGCATGACATCTTCACAGAACCTGGTCTCTCTGGACTCAGTGCTTGTCTTTACCCCTCTTCTGTACAGTAGCCTCAGCCTGCCCTACCTCCATCAGTGTCTGCCTTCCAGATCAGTTCCTTTGGGCCTCTGCCATTCTGCTCTCTTCTGAGATTCAGAGGCTCCCTCCCTACTTATTCCTCCAGGCTCCTGTGTTCTACCTGGGATTCTCAGAGTAGTCTATTTGGGGAAGCCTCCCCCATCACTCTTGAGTAGGGGGAGCTGGCATCTAAGCTGTAAGACAAGGCAAGGATTGGAGTTGCAGTCAGGGCTGGGGGAGATGTAAGTTGTTCTGAGAAAACCCAGTTACTGTAGAGAGGCAGCCTCCCCATTCTTAGGTTCTGAGAAAGAACCTTCCTCCTGTGTTCATGGGCAGGAATGGGGGGAGGCTTGTCTGAACGCTATCCTTACCATAGCTCTTGGCAGGGTAATGCTCTGGGAGACCCTGCCTCTCTGTGGGGGTCCCAGCCAGTATTTCAGGCTGGGCATTATCCCTGTTGACCTCTTTTCCCTCAGCATTGCCACTGCCCACCACTTAACCCAGTTTTGTCTCAGTCACATCTGTGCCAATTAGAGGGTTCCCCCTCTCTACTTATAGCCAGGGTCCTACCCACGTCCCCCTAGGGACAGCTACTCTTTGCTCTGGCCAAGAGCCAAGGGAAGGAATGAGGGAGAATGTGACAGTCCACCAGAGATGTTTTTAATTCCGAAGGCAGTGACATCTGTTCATTTGCGAGGGCCTTACCACCCAAGCTCTGTTTACCCAGATGCAGGGGCCCCCAGTGTCCTCAGAGGCTGTTCTGCCAGGTGTGGCTGAGTGAAGAGAGAGGACGCAGCGGGAGGGGATGCGATTACTTCCTGGGTGGCCAGGCTGGTGTGAGCCTTGCCTAGCTAGAGCAGAGATGAGGACCATCTGATTGTCTGCAGAGACCACACTGTTGAGACTGCTGCTTTTGAGGAACTTGCTGGGACATCATCTTGCAAAGCTCTTCCTCTACCCTGCTCCTAACCCACAGGTTTCAGGAAGGAATGAGTCAGGCTTGGAGAAGAGAAGGCAAATCTGTGCTGTCCCCAGAGGAAGGCTCCAGTCCTTGAGGAGGAAAGGAAAGCTGAGTGTCTCCGGGGAAGAGGCTCCCTACTCAATCATCCATCTGCTAAGCACTTTTATCACCATGGAGACCAGCTGGCCAATGCTCTTCTAATCTGAGCTTGCTTTACCCAGACAAGTGTTGAGCCTGGGGTTCTTAAGGCAGACTTTGGGAACAGGATTTTTCCTGCCCCCTTTCTCCCACACACCGTGGTGGGGAGCAGCACACTGTTCTTCAGACTGCACTCTGTGTCATGTGACCCAGCTAGAGGGACCGAGAACCTTAGGAAGTCAGTGTCAGATGTTCTGAAGTTAACCAGTCAGCGCCAAATACCAGCTGTGTGTGTGCATCGGGTGAGTGAGGTGAGCAGTTCAGATGGTGCCTTCTCAGCTAGTTACACAACCAGCCACTGCACCTTTGTGGAGGGATGCTGAGCATGGCAGGGACCCGTGGGAGGGATAGAATGACATTACCTGTGCTTATAGTGCCTCATCTCCACAAAGCATCCCTCATTCCCCTCCAGCTAAAATTAATTTTTCCTTTCAATTTCTATAGAACTTCATCCTCACTGTCCTGGTGGCATAGCCCAGGGTTTCTTGAAGGCAGAGAGAGGACACTTCTGTCCTCATACAATGCATAGTAGGTCCACAAAAACTCTTCCGCTTCCTGTTGACAGTTAAGTTCCATTTCCTCCCTGCCTACTCGGGCTGGCAGTTTTGTCACCACTGGCTTTTGGTTCATCTGATTCCTCAGTTCCTACTCTAGGGTCGGGCACTTAACTATTCCCTCCTCATGGGACCTAAGACCTTAGTTCCAGGTAGAACTCAGAGTGTCACCCGGATCACTCTAAGTATCGTTCCTTCTAAGTGAGGAGAGCAAAGGCCTGGCATTGACCTCAGCCTACTCTAGTGACTCCATTTCCTCAAATGTAAAGTGAGAGCATTTGTTCTTCATCTGGTTGGAGGGACGTTTTTAGTCCCTACGGAGAGCGGAGAGGGTCAGCATGGTGCTCACCACTCAGAGCAGCTGTTTTTATCCCAGCAGTTCTTGGCTGGTCCTTAAGTTAAACTGCCCCTTTCCCAGAAAGGTGCCAAAGGACTGTCACTGGTTAAGACCCAGTAGGGGTAGTCAGAGGGCCAGGCCTGATTCCTGTACCTAGTCTATCACTTTGCACTGAATCCTGAAAACTGGCCACACTTCAGCCAGGCAGTGATTGTGACTGACCCACAGGGGCCTTGGAGGGGTCTCACTGCACCTTCTGGCTGCAGCTGTACAACCTCAGGCCAGAATGCTCCTTCTGTGTGAGCCCCGATTCTCACAACTCTGAAACGGGAAGATGACCTGCAAAAAGTGCAGTGCTGAAAGCCCCACACAGGGCTCACAGTTGGCACCGTGCAGATCCTGGTTTGCTTCCGGCACGTGCCCAGCTTTGCAGTGGTGCCGTGTCCAGGAAACTGGGTTGCATCTAGGGTCTTGGCTTTTCTCTTGTCTCTAAGTATCACACTCTTTAAGTTGCATGGTTAGCTTGAGAAAGGACTCACCTCTCATTCGTCAACAAGAGCTTGTGGGACGTGATACCACACACCATTTATCTAGCACTAGGGAGGCAGAAACAGGTAGATCTGAGTTTGAGGCCAACTTAGTCTACACAGCCAGTGCTATATTAAGAGACCCTGTCTCACAAACAATGAACAACAAACCCCAAGCGATTACTAGTTGTCCTCCAAAGTACCGCAGTTGCTCCTGTGCTGTTGGACATCCTCTGCCCCTTGTAGCAAAAGTCTTTGCTGGTGAGGTGTCCAGGGCTGTAGCTGCAAACAGCAGTGGAGGGGCACCTCCATGTCAGACATCCTTGACCAGAGTCACATTTGCTTTCACAAAGTCCTTGGTGAGGGTCACCAATTAGGTCCAATATCATGGACCTAACATCTGCAGGGGCAGCCAGAGATGGCTGCCTCTTTATTCTGTATATTTGCCATAGGAGGCTTGGGAGCATAAACAACTGGCTAGCTCTGCCACCAAGTTGGGACCCAGGAACTTGCCTTTGGGCAGGAATTGAGTGGCTAGGGAAGTGGAACTCCAAAGCAGTCCTTTGCAAGGGAGGTGGGCAGCTCTTCATGGCCAGATGCAGCTTTTATCCAAAACAGTGGCCCCTGGAAGTCTCCACGGGCTTGGCCTCAAGCCTTCTTGATACCTACCCAAGCACTAGGAGCAGCCTGATAGTGAAGGAGTTAAAAGGCTTGTGTTTAGCTTCCTGACAAACTTTATTTAGTAGAGATTAGGAGGAGAGATAGAGGGTGGGTGAGGAGAAGCCCCAGCTTGCCAAGAGTTAAACCCCAGGCCTGCATGGTTTTGGAGGGGGCAGCTCTCCAGAGCCTTTTTTGAGTCACTTCCTTCGGTAATGTGCGCGCTGCCTGCAGCCGGCTGTGGTGCTCTCCCAGTTTGTACTCCGTGTGTCCCGGGATCTGCAGCTTAAAGGACAGGGCAGCAGGCAGCCTGCAGGAAGGCACTGGGCCCTGGTGGTGCCTCAGACTCTGCTGCTTCCCGGCTGCAGTCTCCAGGGAGGGGGAAGGAGGAGAAGGAGGAGGACGCAGAGGGAGGGGAGGAGAAACCGGAGGCCCACACCCGCTGCTTTGGGACTGCTCCACTAACAGTCCGGCTAAGCACTTGGGCGCAGACGGCAGCTCTCTCCCGAACCGCTTTTGCGCTTCTCCGCGTTTCTGCCTGGATCCGGCCGGGCAGGCTGGCCGCCGGCATGACGGACATCCTGCCTCAGCCCGACTGCAGCCTGAAAGCAGTGTGCGAATCCCTGGAGCACTCCTGCCTGGATCAGCTGGAGGAGCCAGGGAGCAAGCGAATGCCCAATACGGGCGCCCGGCTCTGGGGCAGAGTGCGCAGTAAGCTTCTTCGCCACAAGGTGCTAGCAGGGGCAGGTTGGGTGGTGGAGGGCTAGAGGGCCTTTGGGAGGTCTAGGGGCTGCTGGGGGCTCTGTCTACCTCTGCATTACTGCTCCTGCTGGATCCCAGAAGTCCCAAGACAGGCTGGAATATGGGTATGCTTTAAGTGGCTTGAACTTAGTGATGAAAGCTAGTGGCAGCCCCCGCCCTAGCCCTGGATGCCTTTTCTGCATCTGCCCTTCGCTCAGCAGAAAGGGGTTTGTTTCCCCTGCAAGTGGACTCAGCTTGGCTTTCTTCTGAATATAAGCTGGCAGACATGGAAGTAGACAGGCAGCCTCACTGGATCTCATTGTCCACCCAACAGCCCAGCACAGGATATCCTCAGCCATCTTTCCTGGATATCAGTTCTCTATTCCTTTGCTGAGGAGCACCTCAACATGGTCTACCATGTAAGCTTTTTTTTTTTTTTTTTTGCGCAAGCTGAAAGGATCTTTGCCACCAGGGAGGAAGGACTGATGGCGGAGAGGGAATAATGTGCTAAGTCGGGGGCTGTAGACTGCTTCTTCAGGGACCACCCAGACAACTGCTGGACTGATGCCAACTGGGCATTGAGCAACTCACACAGCATGCCAGGGGGTTCCTGACCAAGCTATGCCAAGGCAAGCTGCCTGTAGGGTCTCGCCTACAGCCCTTAGACCTGACTTGGGATTAGAGTCTGAGATGGAAACTGACTGTCCTACATCTGGGCAGGCTGCCTTGGAGCTGACTTTAGGCCCTGGCATCAGGCATCAAAGGAAAAGCCAAACCGAGTACTTAGCACACAGTAGGTGCTTGATAATGCCTAGATCAGGTCAGCTGCCTGAGTTGTTACAGAGTGCCTGTCCTGGCTGGCCAGAGCCTTTGTAATCCTTCAACTTAGTGATGGATGTGGAATCTGTGATGGGACTTACAAGTCTCCCTGAGCTGGACCCTGGGCCAAGATCTGTGCCGGCAGCAGTACATGCCAGGAGGAGTGCTCTTGGGCCCATTGGCTCCTGTTTGGTTTGATCTCTGGCCAGTGAGGCGTAGTTGACCCTGTAGAGGTGACATCAGTCCTGGGAAGCAACTTGAGCTATTCTGCTTGGGCCCCTGTGTCACCTTCAGTCTCCCTGGGGACCAAGCAAGCAGAGGCCTACTGGCCCTGGCATCTACCAGAGCCCCTCTATGCTGAGGTGGCTGTTTGTTGCAGGCAGCTTGGAGCCATCCCTATCTCCTCTCCTAGGTCTTGCTGAGGCCAGCAGACACCAGCCCAGAATACATCATGCCCAAACCTCAAGGTTGGCAAGAAACTGCCATAGCAGGTTCCCGCCCTAAAACTAGCCAGAGTTTTGTAGTCTGCCAACCACCCTGGGTACCTGGAAGGTAGGGCTAAAATTCTAAACCTTAAAACCCACACTTTTAGTTCTCTTTTCATTTGTGGCCAGCAAAATAGGAGCCACTTTAGGAACTCATCGTCGGCTGACTTGGCTTTCAGTGGTATCTAACAGTTTCTTCGTCTCCTGTGATCTCTGGCTGAGGGTAGCAGGCCAGCCAGGTGCTGGACGGCTGAGCTTGTTGGCATCAATGCAGCTGCAGGGTGGCTGTGGTGCAGGGCTGTGCTTTGTCGTCGGTGAGTCAGTCCCCTAGCACATGCTGCGTGATAAAGTGTGTCAGTGTCATGGACACTGCAGGTGACAGAGGGGCATCACCCTCCCAAGCCTGCCTCACTGCATAGGCCAGAAGGTGGAGGTGAAGCCTGTTTTCCTTCCTTCTACAGCCCACTTATTTCAAAGTGGCTCGCTGCCAAGCTGTGGGCACTGAGATTAGGCAGGACTTTAGGTGGGGTGGGGGACAGGTTCTGCCCAGTCTGGCAGGAGGGACCACCTTATTAACACACTAACTGTGCCCTAAGGATTTGATGTCATGATTGCTGAGATACCTGTGGCCTTCCTGTTCCCCTCTAACTAAAGCCATTAGAAGCCAGAGGAGGAGGTGACTCGTCTGGGACCCCACACTGGGGCTGAAGAGTCAGTTCTCATAGAAAGGTCCTGGTACAAAAATGAAACTTTTGAAATGGTGTGAAACCTCTTTGCTGGAGGAGTAGAGGAGGAGGTGCAGGGACTTTCCTAAGGGCAGGGATGGAATAGGTTACTTTTATCCCCACGATTAGTTCTGGGGCTGAAGCCTCATTCTAGGCCCAGGCTTGGCATTTGGTTTGTTATGCAAGCATTTAGCAGGGGACACACGTGGCATTTGGCTTTGTGGGTTCTGCCAGGGCGTACAGTATTTAACTTGCATTTCAATTTGCCTTCTTTTTTTTTTTTTTTTTTTTTTCCTTTTTTTCTCTCCCTTCTCCAATCATATTCAAGTAGAGCAAGCTCAGGAGTTTACTCTTCTTTGTATCCTGCCTGGGTCTAAATTCTTAGTTTGAACCTATGAGGGGAAGGGATTGAAGAAAGAATTCCATTCCTAATCCTAGAACAGCTAAAGGTTTTAATAGGGCCCCTTATGGGAATCATAGAGGTGAAGTAAGAGGCCCAAAGCAGGCTAGGCCAGAGACATTTGTCTAGTGAGGAAATCAAGACTCTTACTGTTTCTCTGCACCCAAGACAAAGATGCTTCTCATTCAGACCAGGCCAGATGCTGGCCAGAAGTGGAGATTTAGGCTCAACGAAGATACAAGGGAGCTAGGGAAAGCTGCTGGGCCTTTATCTCTGCCTCAAAGAGTGGTCGGGTGGGCCTGAGAAGTCGAGAAGCTCCTGTTGACAAGACAGAGGCTGATGTTACTAAATGTACCTGCCCTAAGGTGGCCATTACCTCCCCCTGCTTGCATAAAGGGTCAGAGGTGGTACCTGAGAAAGGATGAAATAGGGGACACCCTGAGGTCACTTGTCTGTGGAACCTTAGAGCTTAGGACAATAGAAGAGGGTTCCATTGTCAGATTGGCCCCGCAGGGCAGCTCCTGGTCCCCTCTACAGGGTTGTTTAGCTTGACAGATATTTCCAGGAGAGGTTTGCACGCAACATGTACATCCCAAGGCATTCATTTGACCATTTACTGACTGTTTCTGCCAATGAGGGTTCAAGGGTATTGGGTATAGGATACACATATGTCCTGGGCTCATTCATTTATTATAGTTCTGAACATCAAAAATGACCTTAATGCTGTGCATGGTAGCACAAGCCTGTAATCCTAGTCTTCAAGGGTGAAATGGTAAGACCACCACATGTTTGAGTCTAGCCTGAGCTACATAATAAGCTACACAGTAAGACCCTTTATGAGAAAGGAGAAAAGATTCTGCACTAGAAATGGCCTGTCTGTGGCTGTCTGAGGCTCTCCCCTGCTGCCATCTTCCCTAAATCCTTATTAGCAAAGAGAAGCAACTTGGATTGTGTGCCTCTGCCATTTACAGACCCAAATGCATCCCTGTAGTATTACTTCAGCAGTAGACAACAAGAGCACACCCGCAAGGACTAGAGACTCCTGCCACAACCCTCTTTCTCCTAGACCTCTGTGGGGCAGGAGCATGGTCAGACCAGCAGGTAGGAAATAGGGTTTTTTTTGTAGTCACACAACCCTATGCTTCTACCTCCTGGAGTGAGAAACCCTGACTTCTGGGACCATGTGAATAGTCTCTCAACTCCACTTCTCCCATCTTTCCACTGAACTTGACTCTGCATATTTGATGTTCTGTAGCCCTACCCAGATGTAGAGCCACCCTGTATACAATATGCTGTCTCACAGGATTCATGCACTCAGAAGTGGGAGTCTTTGTTCAGGGGAACTTGTCAAAGTGTTTGGCACTTGGGATATCATAGCTCTGGGCACTGTATGAGGTAAGTGCCCAGCCACTACGGTTCCCTCCAGCATCTCTAAGCCTATATGTAGATTGACCAGTTAGCCTGGTTGAACTTAGTGCCCTACATTTAGATAGCCTTGGACCAGAGATTGCTGTGCCTGCCAACCTAACTGATTCCTCAAAGGCCAGAACTCCTGGCACCCAGGGCTGTAGTAGCATCCAGAGATAGTGAGGTCCCATGTTGAGGAGGTCAGAGCTATGGAAGATTTTAAGAAAGATCTCAGAAACATCTACAGGTGCTGTCTGGGAGTGTTGCCACATGTTGGTAAAGGGCACTCTTGTTCAGGAACTCAGCCCTCTGCCAAGTACCCCTCTGCTGAGCTGACAAGGGGCTATTTGTCTTCCTTTTCTCTGTCACAGCATGCTGGGGACAGGAAAGAGGCATTTGTAGTCTGTCAGTTCCTCAGTGGACATACAATCCCCAACCCCTGCTCCTGGGACCTGTTCAATGCTCAGAAGAAAGCCAGCATCAGTCTTTGGAGTCTAGGATCTTTAGGCCATCTGCTTTATCCTTGGTCCCACAGGAGTACCATAGGAGCTATTCCTGGGCTTCTACAGGGGCTGGGGGTGGAGGGAGCTCAGCTTAGCTTGAAACATGCCCCAAGACAGAGCCTGGAAGCATCTCTGTCCTGGCCAGCTGGTGCATCAGACAAATACATCCCGTGCAGTGACACCCACAATGTCCATTCCCATCGGGTGCCCGAATGCTGCGCTCATGCTCCAGGAAGCCTCCTTGGAGCACCCCCAGATTCACATGACACAGACTTCTAAAGAAGAAAGGGCTCTAGGCTGGTAGGAGCCAAGGGACTTCATTTTTTCAGTCCTGGAAAAATGGTTTAACTTGCTATAAGACCTTGGATAAATCTCTGCTGTCTGCCCTTGGTGCAGTGAAGGGAGTGAGTGGGATGATCTCTGTGAATCCAGCTCATATGACAGTCTTGGCTAGGACCAGATTCCTACTCCTGAGCTTTAACCTCTCCACACACAGGAGAGTTCACATGACCAGCCATTCACTGAATATGGGAGAAGAGAGGCGAACTGGCATGTGTGGGTCCTGTCTTGAGGAACCATGGTGGAAAGCCATTGCTGTCTCTACCCCTCACTTCCTGGAGCATGGGTGTTGATGGAGTACCTCCTGTGTTCTGGGCCAAGGGAAATGGAGGGGCCCAGGCAGGGGGACCGATCTAAACAAGTCAGTTAATAAGTAGGGTCATTCCAGGCTGGGTGATCTATGAAAAAAAGAAAATGGGGTAATAGGTTAGAGAGGAAAGGTTGGGAGGCTTAGTTGGAGTTTTTGGGGTCAGGCGGAGTGAGGGGGGAAAGGTGTGGCTTAAGACAGGGTTTCTGTGTAACCCTGGCTTCAGACTCACAGAGATCTACCTGCCTCTGCCTCCCAAGTGCTATTCTTGCACCATTATTCCTAACTAGATAATTTAAATGATCAACTTTCATGGGTTTGACCATGAAAGATCTAGGGACAGTGAAGTCCGGACAAAGGAGTGTATGTGGCAGAAGCCCTAGGAGAGGTGTGCTCAAAAGCAGAAGGCCATGCAGAGTGGAGGGGACAGAGCTGAAGGCATAAGGACTTGTCAATATCAAAGAGGAAGCCACCAGAACCTTTCAGCACGATTTAATAGTGCTGACGTGTCCTGAGCATGAGCTGGGTACCAGGCATCAGTCTGAGGTAAGTGCTAGTGTTGTCTATGACATTTCATCCATGAGGGGATGGGCGCT
The DNA here is from genome assembly GCF_963924665.1 of Micromys minutus. Lineage (NCBI taxonomy): Eukaryota > Metazoa > Chordata > Mammalia > Rodentia > Muridae > Micromys > Micromys minutus. The sequence goes on along the minus strand of NC_137979.1, from coordinate 27,377,784 downwards.
CAGAGAATGACCCAGATGATGTCATATGCTTAGCAGAGGAGCTGGTTCTTAAATCCAAGCAGCTTGGCCCCTATATATAGGCTCTCACTCTACCAGCTGCCTTACATGGCCTCCGAGGAGGAAGCCCAGTGCTTGCTCAGGCCCAGAGGCTGTTTCTCAGAAGTCCAGTTGTCAGGGTTGTGTGGTCAGTGATAACTTTAGACAGGAGGTGCAAGGTTCCTCCCCAGCTTCCTTGTGGATAGCATGTGCCACCTGGCCCAACCTGCTGTGTCAAAGGGCACAGGGACGCTGTTGATAACGTGTGTGGACATGAGGCTCAGAGCAGATGTGAGGCTTGGGGGTGAGTCTGCTCAGAGCTACACAGTGAATTGCCAGTGTTCCCATTTTCACTAGCACTGGGATCTGTACCTAGAAAGTCTTCCTGGCCAGGGTGGGAGGTTAAGTCAATCATGAAAGGATCCTGGAACGCCTATTGACCATCTCCACACTGGACTATTGCCCCTGCCCTTCCTGCCCCACTGCCCCCAGCATGGCCCTGGGCAAAGACAGGGTAAATTACTTGCTTTTCACTTGCAGCTTGGCTCTAGGGTAAAATCCTCAGGCTGAGTAGGGAAGGCCTTGGCAGAGCTGCAGGGCTGGAGAGAGATGAAGGCCAGGAGCAGTCCAGTTTTCAGTTTTGTCTGTGTCTCTTTAAAGTTCAGCCATGCCCAGCCAGAACCCAAGAGTGTGGTCTACACAATATGAACTGGAGCCCTAGATGGAGCTCTGGAAAAGGCAGGTTGCTGTGGGACTAAGAAGCTAACCTGGCTTCAATAAAAGCCTCATTCAGAGCTGCTAAACCCCTTCCATATGTGGGCCTTGGGAACTTGAGAGTTCTTGAGAGGGGGAGGGGAAGGGAGCAGAGGCAAAGGGGCCTTACCCGGGTGTCTTAGAACAGGGAGTCAGCCTAGCCCATCTGTGGCTGGTTTGGGAGGAGTGGGGCAAACTGCGGCAACAGAGCACCTTCAGGGCAGCCTGGCTGGCCCTGCTGTACCTGTTCCAGGGGCAGAGGGCTAGAAAGTCAGAGCTGGCTGGGCTTTACAGAGAGGCTGCCAGGCCACTGGAAAGATGAGGTGACAATTTCCTGAGCCTGACCCTGGTCTTTTCTAACCCAGTTGCTAAGCTGGAAGGCAGGATAGAGGCCTGTTCTTCTGCCCTCCCCTAAGCTCAGCAGCCACGTTGACAGAATCTTAAGTGCCCTGCTGCAGGAAGGCGAGGCAGTCTCTTGGCAGATCCCTTTCAGACTGCCTGCCCTGCTGTGCCTCTCATGCCTGTGGTATGTCCCAATGACAGGCTGGCTTAGTTTCCCAGAGGATCCAGCCCTAAGCCTGTGACTACTTGGGAAGACAAGGTAAAGCGGCCCAAGACCACCACTATGGCCCTTGGTATCAGAATCGTAGGAATCATACTCACAGCACACATGGTACCTAACTGGGTGAAGGATCTCTGGAAACTCCAGGCTACCTTCCGTTTGGTGCCTTCCAGAGCAGTCTGTTTTAGTGAGGCTCTGGAGTCATGTGATGTTCCTGTGCTGCCTCTTAGCACAGCAGCTTTAGCATGCTGGATTTACTGCCCTTCTTAAGGAACATTTCACTTTTATAAATCTCTAAGACAAGCTGTAGGCTTTGAGGAGAGTCTGTTCCCCATGAGGGTATGTCCAGAAGCTGAAGCAACAGCAGTCATTGTTCGCAGGATGCTGAAGGACTAGTTGTCTGGTAGAGGACATGTATCATGGTAGAGTGTGGCCCAAAAGTCAGGAGGACTCAGGGTGGAAAATGCTTTGTCAGGGGACAGCAGATAGGAAGAGAGACTTCAGTGGCAAGAGTAGCACACACTTGCTTGGTGCCTCCTAAAATGCAAGCAAGGCACAGGGAAGTGGCCAAGAAGTCATGGGGCTGCCTTCACCTGGGCTGGTGAAAGCTGGGTTTGGGGAGGAAGGACTTCCACACCTGAGGATGATCCCAAAACTCACACTGAGTGTCTGTCTCTGTCCTTCGAGCCTTCCCCTTATATAAACTTGTTGGTGCTTCCTCTTCTAAATATGGGGTCACTTTGGTCTAAAAAGACTGACAGCTAACTGGGATTCTAGCAGAGCTCCTGTGTTATGTGGCTCATGGCCTGGTGCACTCTGGGACAATTGGCTAAAGGCCTCCACTTCTTTTAGGGAGAGGGCTGAATACATGGCCACAATGGGTCTAAAGGTAAACCCAGACAGCTGAGTTGCTGTGTGTCTGTGTTTGACCATTGCATGACTCCCTCTAAGGTGTTTTGGGACCTGTTTCTCTCTTCCCTGAGCCCCAGCCTGGAGGAGCCTCACTGAAGATATGCTACCTGTGGGTTTTCCCCATCCAGCTCCTCACGAGTCCCATCTGCCTTTCTCCTTCAGACGGTGCCTGTTCCCAGGACCCATACATAGTACCTATCTTCTGGGAGGTTGTCCCCTCTCACTGACATCCCAGGGGCTGGCTCCTGCACCCTGAACACTAATCTAATCAGGAAAGAGCAGAGTCCACAGTTCCCAGGGGTTATAAATAGTCACAGCAACCCAGGCAGCATCATTTCTCTGGAAAATGTGCCATGTCCCTCTCGGCTCCCCACCCTCCCTTCTCTGTATTTAAATGACATCCTGAAATAGACTTGGTTTCTTGGGCCTCCTGGGAAACTGAGCATCATCATCAGGGCACCGAGAAGCTGGGCAGGTCTTTTTAAGTGGGCACAAGGGGCACCTGTGGCAGAAACCAAGGACATGGCAGTGGCGGGAACTCACAGGAAACCAGGGCACCTTACCGGTAGCTGTCCGGAGAAAGGGTGGAGCATGTGAACACACAGGAGGTGGCACCCAGTGGTAGATGGCAGACCATAGAGCGGAGCGAGTCCTGTGGTTCTCCATGAGGGCTTCCTGGAAGAGGGAGCTAGAACGAGACCCAGCGCTAGCAGTGACTCTGCCCATTTAAAAAAAAAAAATCTCCCAGGGAAACAGACTCGTGGGTAGAAAACAGAACAAACAGGAAGTTTTTGCTAGAAGCAGCCAGACAGACCCCACACTAAGAAGCCTGGTGTGTCTTTTTCGAGTGACTCATGGGCCAGCACCACCACTCCAAAGCACAGGTGCCAGGCTAGGCATGTTACATTTAGTAAAGTCGGGGAGATGTGACTGCACCCCAACGCACACTCCCTGGGTCTTGGACACTGCGCAGATTCCTTGCACTGTTTAAGTCTCCATGTTCTCATCTTCAGAATGGGAATAGCCACGAAGGCTTACACTAGTGGATTGTATTGATTAACTTGAGATGTGTGTACAAAGTGTTTGTCAAAGTGTCAGACTTATACAGAATGCTCAAACTGTCAGGCAGCCCTGTCAGTAACCCACCCAAAATCATGAGGTAGAACAGGAGACTCAAGCCAGCCTGACTATTGACCCCTAACATTTCCAAACCCAGGCTCTGATCAGATGGCACCCCAGGAGTTGGGGACCATTGGCTCTGTCAAGAGGAAGTGCCAGGTTATAGGGTACTAAGATAGGGATGTAAGGTGAGTCTGGCTAGGTGTCAGGACAATGAAACATCCCAAGGCTTCTGCTGGTACCTAGAAAGACTTACTTTTGAAAGGATTAGTCATAAGCCAGGCATAATTATGTGGATCCAAAATCCCAGCACTCAGAGGCTGAGGCCGGAGGATTGAGAGTTCCAGGGCAACCAGCATGATATAGCAAGACCGGGGATACATCTATCTCAGTCAGCTGAGGTAGAGCAGTTGAGATCCCTCGATTGTTGTGGGTCACCTTGGAGGCAGACGGGGAGGCAGAATTAGGGCAGACAGAGGCCAAGAACTGTACAACGGTCTAGATGTAGTTAAGGATCTGTGAAAAGGCAGGCAGTGCTTGCTGTAGGTCCAGGATTTTGGGACACATATGGAGAGAGAAGGAGGTTCAGAAAACTAAGGTCAAAGTTGGGGCTTCTGTCAGGATGAAATAGATGCTTGGCCCCAAGCCTTCTGAACGAGAGAGCCTAGGCAGCAGTCATGTTGGTAGCTGTTTTTTTTTTTTTTTTTTTTTTTTTTTTTGAAGGCCATCTTGTGGCCAGGGGCTCTGCCCAGGGAAGACATATGTAAGTGCTTGGGTTCTCTCCATGCTATATTCCCCTATATTCTCAATTCCATCCCTCCTCTGTGACGAGGGAAGTGACTGTTAAACACAGGGCTTGAACCTCTGTAGACTAGATGCAGGCCCAGAGCCAGCCAGGTATAGCCCCAGACCCTATCAAAGGTGACAGACACAGGAAGGACCTGGGCTCACCTACATAGAGCTTTTTTTATGTGGGGACAGTAGGCTGGCTAGAGGCACACATGACCCTGAAGGTGCAGAGACTTGCGGAGGATGAAGTTGGCAAGGGAGAGCTGAATCAGCTCTAATCAAGGAGAGGACACCTTCTATGAGACATTGTGCCCATTGCTCTGTGCTGGCTCCTCACTACCACATTGTCAGATGGGCCTTGTCACCTCAAAAGATGAGCTCATTCTTATGTTTAAGTGGATGATGGTGGGTGTTGAATCACTATGGTAATTAGATCCCACTGCATATACTTAAAGAATGATGTCACCGCTTTACGATGTCAATATTTACATTATTCTGGAAATGATCTTTACAGCTACTTAAACTTGCCATAGAAATATTGAGATGTTGACTTTAAACTGTGCCGGGGTTGGGCGCTGGCTGGGGTACATCAGTGACATAGGCACAGTGTGGTTTGAGTGTCTGATTCTTCTGTCTAGTAGGTGCCAAGGGCTAGAGGCTCTCAAGGAAATCGGGAAGCCCTGGTGTACCCCTCCCCCCTCTCTGAGTGTGTGCTATGCACGGTGCTCACTTGTGTGCAGTTGTTGTGTCTGTGAAATTAGGTGACAAGGTCCGTCAGACTATGTGGTGGTCAGGAACCAGCACAGTATGATGGACACTCACTGAAGGTGTCTCTCCTCTTCAGGGAATCAGGGGTCCTTCCCTAGGGAATGGGGGCTGTGGCTGAAGCCACTTTTTAACAGGTTGAGTTCTGCCTTTCTGACTCATCACCTTTCTTGTAAGCGACTGCTGTCCAACAGGAGAAGCTGGCTCTGACCTTCCTTCTCTCCTCCCCTCACATCCCTGCTCTCTCTGTCTCTGCAGCTGGATCCACAGACAGTAGAAAGCAAGAATTGGCACACGGATGTGATTGAAATGAATGGGGTAAGGACATGAGCCACATGCCATCCCTCCTGCCATCCTCCCCTGGGTGCTAGGCTGCCTGCCCCTCCCTCAGACTGGTGTTCTCCTCTCTGGCCACATCCTTCCCCATCCAGCTGCAGGTGTGCATGGAACCCTGCCAGCTCTGGGTAACCCTGAGTTTGCAGTCTTGGGGAGAGAGACCCTATGTTTGGTAATACTCATTCCTTGGGGGATTTCTGCCTACTCAACCCCCTGACCAGATCAAAGTGGAATTCTCCATGAAATTTACCAGCCGTGACATGAGCCTGAAGAGGACACCATCCAAAAAGCAGACAGGCGTCTTTGGAGTGAAGATCAGCGTGGTGACCAAGTAGGTGCTGCCTTGGAGACCAAGTAGCTTTAGTACCTAGGTGCCAGCCACCTTCCACCTCCCAGCCCCTGCCCCCTGCCGGTGCCAGCAGCTCAACTCGTCAGTACCATGGGCAGCTAGTTTGGAGCCAGGAATGGTTCCTGGGATACTTGAGAAATAAGCAGGCCAACATGGTAATGCTGGACAGTCCCAGGGGAAGCCAGAGTGTCTGTTTCCTGCAGTAAACAAGAAGTGACAGTGACTGTGGGCCCATGTTTGGGCTTGGCAGCAGTAAGCTGAAGTCAGAGGGTAGCTGACTGGGGAAGGCCCACACCCGTTTAGGTCACCCTGCCCCTTTGGGCGCTTTGTTCCCAGGTCCTGAGCTACCCTGGTCATACAGATTAGCTGCTTAGCCTCCCCGTGAGGATTTTTTTGTTTGTTTGTTTGTTTGTTGCTTTTCCTTTCCCCTTGAGCATCTTATTTATGGCATTGCCAGGCTTGAACCCAGGGTCTCTTGGGTTGTTACAGAAGTGCTCTGCCACTGTGCTACCCCCACGCATAAGCATTTTAATCCAACAGGAATTTTTTCCCCCAGTCTCTGAGCTTTCTCCCTGAACCTCAGCAAGCAGGCTTTAAGGAATGGGATAGCCTCTTCCCAGGCCTTTCCCGCCTTGACTCCTGACCCCAAGGGGCTAAAGCTGTACAAGGCTGAGGTATGCAGTGGAGGAGCTAGAAGGCACAGCCAGTGTGAGAAGCTCCTTCTATCTCCTCTGCACCCATGTCCTGCAGGCGGGAACGCTCCAAGGTGCCCTACATTGTCCGGCAATGTGTAGAAGAGGTGGAGAAGAGGGGCATCGAGGAGGTTGGCATCTACCGGATATCAGGGGTGGCCACGGACATCCAGGCCCTGAAGGCCGTCTTTGATGCCAGTGAGTAGTGAGGCCCAGTGGGTAAGGGTGGTACCGGACCAGCTGGTGGAGAGCAGAGAAGCCATGGTCTATGTGCTCTGTTTGTTGTGGCATGAAGGAGGCTGTTTCTGAGTCCCCTGACAAGTTACGTGTTCTGGGTCTTGTCACTTAAGTCTCCCTCACTCAGGTTTCTTAACCACTGCTACAATAAGGATGGTGTTCAGAGAGGTCGGGTCACTTGTTCTGGGTTACCCAGCCTGTATGCTTTTGTACCTGAACTTAAATTGGATCTTTTGACTCCATGGTATATATTGCTGGCTCAGGCTCTTCCCTGCTGTCTTCAGGCCCTGTTAGCATGTGACAGGTCTCTTCTGTGATGGGTCCTAGCCCTCAGTTTTCTCTTTTCCATCGGGCTGGGTTGGGCTAAGGCACTGGTAGTGTGTATGTGTGTTAAAAAATTTTATATATGTATATATATAGAGAGTTGGGGGGGGGCGCTCAGGCACTCAGGACTCGCCTGAACTAGGCGAACAGCCATGAGTCCAGGTAGGGTCTGAGAGCATGATGTATATATATGGCTCCCCAAAACATGCCATTAGGTGGGTGCTATGTCATGCGGACATAGCTCTGGTGCTCTGAGACTGGTTGTCTCTCTTCTCTTCTGAGAAGTCATAGCAGATAGACCCAGCCTGTTCCTTGCTGCCCTTTCCCACAGATAACAGCTGCATTGACATATCATGGAGCTTGTGGGCACCATTTATGCTTTGCTGTCCTAGGGGGAGGCAAAGGAGTGCAGTGGGAAGAGGTTTGAGGGTCTGAAACAGCCACTAAGATGTCTTGGAGGTCAGTGTAGCCTCTGACCTTGCCCCTCCTGTACAGATAACAAGGACATCCTACTGATGCTGAGTGACATGGACATCAACGCTATCGCTGGTACCCTCAAGCTCTACTTTCGGGAGCTGCCTGAGCCCCTCCTTACAGACCGACTTTACCCAGCCTTCATGGAGGGCATTGGTGAGGCTTCTGCAGTCCTGAGGGTTGGTTGGGCTGAGTCTCCTAGACTGGTAAAATGAACAGCAGGAGGAAATGCCCCAGGCACCCCTGCCTGTGGCTTGTCCAGAGTAGTATCTGTTCTTGTGACTGAAGGATCTGAGAATGCAGCCTGCTGAGGCTGGACCCTTTCTCACCTGTCCCTCTACCCATGTGTTCCTTTTGTGATCCCCCTTACACACTGATCTGCTTCCATAAACACAGGCATTTATGGAAGAAGGCCCTGAGCTGGCAGGACCTAGGGTTAGAGAGGAAGCTGATTTAAGCTGTAGTATAGTGGGATAGCTGTCCTGAGCCCCACAGAGTAGCTCTCCTCATTGCCTAGGTGTAGTGGTAAAAATGTTGGGCACCACCTGTTGCAGTAAATATTAAACTGGTTTTGTTGTTACTTGCCCCCTCCCACCTCTCACGGTCTCACTCAGCGGGAATTTCGATAGTAGCTGTTCTAGTGCGGGACCAGAGTGCAATCCCCTAAGTGGTTAGTTCCCAAGCCTGGTACCCAATCATCTCGTTCCACAGGCCTGGTAAAACATGACTCCACAATCATTAACTTATCAAACAGGTTTATGTGTTAAATTCTCAATCCACAAACCCTCTACACAATAAGCTTACAACCAGTGGACAAAGATGTAATTTGCCCACCTAGATAAGTCAAATGATCTTGTACAACTCCATCACTTATAAAACATTTATCACAACTTTATTTATATAGAGATGTGCCGAGAAAGCATTTACATCTGTTTCTATCTTCCTTCTCTCTCCTCCTCTTCCACTCCTCCAGACTCTTTCCCCACCTACTTCTCCACTGACTAATCATGTATTGCCTTGACATCAACCTACACCTAGGTACTAGCTAGTGGAGTTCCTGCGACAGCCTACATGGGCCACTTCCAGGCCTGGCACAGTGCTCCCTTCTTCTCCTGAGGCAGATAGATTTCAGATCCTGTAGAAAATGTGAATCCTAGGGGAAGCTGTTCAGTCTAGTTTAGCTTCAGAGTTGTTTGACAGAAGACATCCCCACCCCTAGTAATAATGTGCGACTTGTGGATTAAACTAGCATAGAGTATGGGTTGGGTGGTCTAGAGTAATGGCCAGCACAGAAAGGAAGAAGAGGCTAGCCCTTAGTCTACCTTCTAGCCATGTTATGAGTCATGGTGGATAGCCTAGGGGAACCCACTGTTGACAGGCCACACACAGGTCAGGCTCTCCCTCTGTAGTCCAGGCTTCTGGCCTTCCAGGCAGGCCCTGCCCTAGCACTTTCTCTTCCTGCAGCCCTGTCTGACCCTGCTGCCAAGGAGAACTGCATGATGCACCTACTCCGATCCCTGCCTGACCCCAACCTCATCACCTTCCTTTTCCTGCTGGAACACTTGAAAAGGTAAGGAGGAGAGGCAGGGCCCAGCCCAGAGCAGCTGCCTGTCCCACCAAACCCATTGTCTCAGCTCCACCTTCTCGGTACTAGCCACCCACAGCAGCCTAAGATCCTAATTGCAGCATAAAGTAATTGACCATGGTACCATAGCACAAGCCAATAGTCAGGACGCTGAAGCCGGGGGAATTGAACAATTAAGAATTAGCTTGGGAAACATAAGGAGACCCCCTCAGAATGGTGAGGTGAACCACAGGGTCTCAGGTAGGTTTTAATCTGTGGGCCCCAAAAACAGCCATTTAGTTAGTGTAGCTTTTTTTGTTTTGTTTTGTTTACATTTATTTACTCTGTGTGTGTGTGTGTGTGTGCGCGCGCGCGCGCGCGCACGCGCACGCACGCATGGTTTGCATGTAGAGGTCAGAGCACATCTTGTAGAAGTAGATTCTCTTTCTATTATGTAGATTCTGAGGGCTGAACTTAGGGTGTCAGAATTAGTAGCAAGGACCTTTAACCACTTGAGCCAACTCACTGGCCCAGTGTCGATTTTTTTTTTTAAGTGAAACAGAAAGGGCAGCAAAAGGTTTGCTTTATTCCGTTACCTGTAAATGTGTGTCCTGGGTTGTTATATCGTTTGATGTGTTCATTAGGAGTCAATTAAGAATTTGAAGCCTACTGGTCTTGGCCAATACATTATGAAATGGAAACTGAGACCCTAAGCCCAGCAGGGACTTGCTTGGCATAGCAGTAAGATTGTACTTAATACCCACATCTTCCAAGTCCTAAACTAAGGCCCTTCTCACCTTCCCTTACCTCTCCTATGGTCAGGGCAAACAAGAGCTGTTCAAGCTGACATCACTGTTTAGTACTGAACTCAGTGCCAGCCTGTCCTCATCACTCACTTTTGAGCCCAGGACTAATTGCAGACACCAGTTGGAAGGAGGTCACTTGGTATTCCTTAAATCCACTTTCTACCTTGGACCAGTGCCTCTCAGCTCATCCTGTCATCTGGGTGCTGGCTGTGGCCAGGCTCCGGAGGGCCAGTGGGGTAGTCAACAGCTGGCGCTGGTGCCTTGTTTTTCCATCCATCATGAGACAATGTTCCTCCCTTTGGTTTGGCCAGGACCAAAGTCCCAACCAGTTCTCAACTAGTTTGGTGAACACAGTGAGAGGACATGCTGAGGAGGAATGGGAAGAGAAAATTCATTAGGTTTTTCCATCCTGGGAACTGGGCCCACATCTGGATTTGTGTGTGTGTGTGTGTGTGTGTGTGTGTGTGTGTGTGTGTGTGGTGTGTGTATGTATGTGTGTGGTGTGTGTATGTGTGTAGTGGGTAACCAGCTGCAAGGCTGTCTGCTGACACTACATTTGCCTATTTCTAAAGCAGTCAGCAGGCACATTTGTGACGGGAGTCATGTTGGAGAACAGGATGAGAGAGGCCCTATCCAGGCTTTGTGTGTGTGGAAGTTCCAGAAACATTTCCTAGTATGGAGTTGGGCGAGGTCCAGAATTTCTTGGTGTGTTTGGTGATACTGAGCCTCTCTCGACAGTAGCCACAGACAGCAGCTCCCACTGTCACTCAGGGGACATATCAACCTAGTCTATTATATAATTGAAGGGGAGATCTGGAAAGAGTCAGAGCAGGCCCATGAGCAAGTCCTTCAGAGACAATGGGGAATTCAGCCTCCAGACTTGTCTGTGGTTTAGACTGTTCCTGCTACAACACAGCCTGCATAACTGTGGGCTCAGCTAGCAGATGCCTCTGGGCAGCAGGTCCTCCCTGCTCTGCCTTCTCCACTGTTGACATCCCATAACTGTACTACTGTTGGGCTCTGGAGACAAAGCAAAAAATGAGTGGCTCTTGGTGAGACTGCACATCGTTCAGAAACCAGCTCTAGCACCTATCAGCTGTGTGACTGTGAGGAAGCCACTAAACTTCTCTTGTTTGGTTTTCTCACTTCCACGGAGGGGATGGTAATGGTACCTCAAAATGACTGACAACATACAGTATTCCAGGAAGAGTTCTTAGAACTGTAGTATTCTCCATCTTATTGTAAGGTTTTTATGTAAGTCAAGAGGGATGCCATTGGTAGTTGTTAGTCCTTAGGCTTAGCAGTTTTCTATCAGCCTGGCATATAGCTTAGGAGCTAGAGGTGTTAGCAATATACTGGACACAGCTGCGACCTCAGTCCCTTAGCCTAATGTCCTTCCCACCTGTAGGAAGGGAGGCTGGGTGACTGCTACCTTGATGTTCCCGAGGGAGCTTCTATTAGTACCTTTAGCTTCATGCCATCCTGGGGTTCCTGAGAAGTAACTGTTCTCCTTCCTTACTCTCAGGGTTGCTGAGAAGGAGCCCATCAATAAGATGTCACTTCACAACCTTGCCACGGTGTTTGGCCCCACATTACTGAGACCCTCAGAAGTGGAGAGCAAAGCACATCTCACATCAGCTGCAGACATCTGGTCCCATGATGTCATGGCCCAGGTACTACCAGCACTGTGTAGGCCTTTGGACAGTTCGGAGGCCCCACTTCCCCTCCTAGGCAGCTAAATTAGTGGTATATACGATGCCCAAGCACTTGGCTACAGAGCATCCTCCTTGCTCTAGACAAGACAAAAATGTATGAGTCTACACAAAGGTTGAAGAATTGTGTGTCCCAGGTGCTAGCTGCTTTCCTGAGTGCTTTAGTCTTAGAGACAGAAAATTGAGGGCTAGAGATTGACCTCGTGTGAAAGCCCTGGGGTTGCTTTGAGGGTCGAGAGGCTCGCCTTCAACGCCCATCTCAGGCCGTGCTAAAAGCTTTTCACTTAGACAAGAAAGTGGCCCTTGACCCTGCAGCACCCTCTGGTGCTGTAAATTAGCAAAGGGATCTGGGCTTCCAGTAAAGGGGAAGAAGCCAAAATGAGTCTGGGGAGTGACATGGTTGCAGCCAGGCAATCATTTCTTTTCAGCGTAGCAGGTGAGGAGGGTCTGGAACACAAGGATTCCAACTTCAGTCTCCCTGTCTCCTCACAGGTCCAGGTCCTACTCTACTACCTGCAGCACCCCCCCATTTCCTTCGCAGAACTGAAGCGGAACACACTGTACTTCTCCACAGATGTGTAGCCTGGGTGGGCAGCTGTGGGGGTGGCCAGAACCAGCCCTCCAGCCGGGGCCCAACATAGACTTGAAAGACTGCAACAGAAACTCCCCAGCCTAGCACTCCAGAGTCCAAGGGAAGCCACCTTCCAAGAACTGGAACATGTGCAACTTTTGTGCCACCTTGTACAAAGCCAGCTGACCAGCCCTCACCTCCTCACCATACCCCAGATCTTTCCCTCTGTACCTGAGTGTGTCTGATGCTCCGTGCTGTCCAGGAATTGTTTTATGTATATTTGTCATTGCAGAAAAAGGTAGTGGCTGAGCTGGTGTGGGCACAGACAGCTTGCTTTGTTCTTTCATTTCTCCCAACTCTGTCTTTCTGCCCGAGTCCAGTCCAAGGACTTTTACTTTGCGCTGCGTAACTGCTGCCAGCTTCTTCTCTCCTGGCCCTGCTCCCAGATTGCAGCCTCCCTGCAGTGTCTGCCCTCTCCACCCCCAGCCTGCTGCATGCATGTTCAGCAAGGGCTTTTGCTCCATCACTGCAAAGTTCTGCAGGGGCCCTGGGCAGCGCTGGCCTGACGTGCAGCGTGCTGCCCTTGGCCTTCTAGCTCTCCACATGTGGAAGCACATCTGCTTTCCTTGCTGTCTGTGCAGATGTTGACCAAGGAGACAGACACATACTAATCCTCAGCACAGAGCTGGAGAGCTCATTTCTGGAATGTTCTATTTGAGAATTGCCATTTCTGGGGTTTGTCTGTTCTCTCTCCTGCCTACCAGTACGGCATCTTCAGCTGTTTCTTCTATTGCTGGATTTTCTGTTCCTTTTCCCTGGTGTTCTATTTTCTTTGAGTGTAATGACCCATGAGTGTCCGGCCATCAAGAGAGGTCAGGATTGCACCTGAAGGGTATGGTGAGCACCCAGGCTGTGAAGGAACAAGATGGGTGGAGCAGCCAGCAGTGGCAAGTCAAGGGAAGCCAGTCTTCACGGCAAGGACCCGCAGTGGAGTACAACCTCCTGGAGGGCAGCTTCTGTGGCTGAATCAGGTGTCCGGGTGAAAACAGGCCCTTTCCTGGAACCTGGAACCACACATACCTCGTGGTACTTTTGCCTTAGATTTTACACTCTCAACAGCCAAGCACTGCCACGGGGCAGCCACATTGCCATGTGTGCTCCAGAGCCTAGGAACAGCAGATAGAACTCAATTGGAAGCCTTCTACCCTGGTTTCTAAATTCGGGCCTGTGGGTAATCCCAAGTATACAGGAAGTTATGGGGCAGGCTGCCTTTCTTGTGAATGAGTTCTGCTGGGGCTATAAAGCATCAGGTCAGCAGGTGTCATTCCCAGCTCTGTGACCCACTGGTTGGTACTAAAAAGGAGTTTTGCTTCCAAAACACCTTTTCCAGTCTAGTAGGAGCTACCAGCCTGTGGCAATTAGCAGGGAAAGAAAAGTGCTCCTGTCATAGGGGCTTGAGCTGCCATACAGCTTCCTATATCTTCTATATGGCAGAATTCATTCTTGGCCCTCAGGATTGGGGAGACCAGCTCTCATTGTGTGTGCTCAGGGCTAAGTCTAAACAAGGGTTTGCTGGCCCCCCAAGCTGTTGTTTGCTATGTGACGTTAGGGCTCTTCTGGTCCTGTGCAGACCTATCGCCTTTGACAGAACGGTACAGTTTGTTCGTGAAGGAGGAATGCCAACTTCCCAGCTGCCTAATAGCAGTTTAACAAGGAGCCTTGCTGTCTCAAACAGGTGAAAGAAAATGCTGTGTGTGTAAAGATCACACCCGCCACTATCTTGGCGCTCAGGTGCTGGTATGGGGCGTTCTTGCTTCCAAAGGATCGACAGTAACAAATTATCAAAGCTTGAGTGGAGCTGGCTGCAGCTCAACAGTGCCTCCTGCCTCTAGAACAGGGAGTGTAAGCTGCTCGGCGTCAGCTGCAGCCCAGCTTATTCAGGTAGTGCATATAGTAGCAGGAGGCTGGAGATGACAACTATTAAAGGTCCTTTTATTTATAAATTCCATCCAAAGTGGACAGTCAGGTGCCAGACGTGAGCAGAGGTGCATCAGGGAAGCATCTAGTGGTTCTCCTGAGTTGGGCCATGCAGCCCAGACCCCCCTCCCCCCAGACTGCCAGCAGGGCACCAGGAGACAGGGTCCAGGGATCCAGGTATACCTGTACTTGCTTGGGCAACAGCTGAGGCCTGCCAGCTTTTGCTGACAAGGTAGGATGGGAGTCCCAATAAGTTGGTATGGATATATTTTTTTTTTTTTGTCTCTGTTCTGTTTAAACTTATGTAGATTATTATAAATTGATGTAAACCACGTGAGAGGGAAATGTTAATAAAAAAATTGCAAAGCCTCAACATTTGCACAAAACTCAGCCCCATGGTGTGGTTGTTTGTGTTCTCAGCAGTCCAGGAAAGACCACCAATCTAAATATTTAAATCCTTCCAGCTGCACCCAGATGTGTTTCCAGGAACCTGTTTATCTGTCTAACCTTGAACTGTGGCAGTTGAGGGAGAAAGCTGCCTTCTCTCTGTGTACACATTTCCATGTCATTGCTGTGATAGTTCGCTTCATGGGATGCACACTATAGGCCTGGTCACCAGTAAGCCTGGAAGTGATGAGAGGTAGCCCACTGGTCTTCCACAACTTATGTTTTCCTCTAAATTAGCATGTCTCTTATGGCAGCCTTCTGTTGAAGTTGCTTGTCAGAGACCTGAGTCCCCCCACCAAGAGCCCACACTCCTTTAGGAGACCCAATAGGTTTGTGTGGGACTTCCACCAGCTGAAGCCATTGGACACTGTTTATTCTAGAGATCAGGAACAGATGTGCCTACAAACTACTGTTTGGTTTATGAGCTCATACTGACCCCTAGCCATCTAAAACAGGAAGCTATTCATGCCTTGATTGAATGGTCCACGTGGACAAGGTTTGGCTTGTTCAACTGATGGCTACTGACAGCTGAGGCTCCTCTTTGCCAAGGTAGTTGTGATGGGTAGTAGTTTCTTGTACTGGGGCTCATGTGGAAGAGCAGCTGGTAGAAGACCTCAGGCACCTGAGCACTTT
This sequence comes from Micromys minutus, assembly GCF_963924665.1. Classification (NCBI taxonomy): domain Eukaryota; kingdom Metazoa; phylum Chordata; class Mammalia; order Rodentia; family Muridae; genus Micromys; species Micromys minutus. Next base: position 27,362,726 of record NC_137979.1, on the reverse strand, counting down.
GACAGGTACCAGGTAGAGTCCATCCCTGCATTATGCCTAGGTGAAGGGTTTACAGGTGTAGGAAGCTTGTTTCCAGAGCTCTGGGGTAGGCTCCAGCTGGTCTTTAGTACTGAAGCCTTGTGCTTATGAAATAGGGCAGGCATCATAGAGAATTCACTGCAGGTTGGAAGCAGCGGGACTGGCTGAGTACTTGCCTAAGCATGCATAGAGCCTTGGATTCTTTCCTCGGTAAATGAATGAAAAGGATTCAGCAAAGAACACAAGCCTGGTGCACTAACTCACACCCATTCCAAGGAGGCAGCAAGAGGTGTTAGTCTGATCTGGTATCATTATCTACTTACAAATACACACCCAGATGACTAATGTTGAAGTCAAGTCTTTGAATTCTGCTTAAGGTTGAGTGGAGATGAGGAAGAGAGCAAAGCAAAGGTGGGAGGATACTAGGCAGCAGGGGGAAGACTGAATGCTGGCTGAAGGCGGCCAGTTACAGGCCTTGGCTGAGCCGCCTACACAGCCGACAGGAGGTAAGGACTGAGCCCATTAGTTCCACTTTCACCCACACTGCAGTAAAACCATTCAGTGGCACAGCCCAAACATAAAAGGCTCATTTTCTGCCATGGTATAATTAGGCTGAACTGTTGAACAACAACAATAACAAAAAAAAAAAAAAAAAAAAAAAAAACCAAACACACACACACACACACACACACACACACACACCACCAAAAGCCAAAGAAAAGCTTAATAGAGAACAAAGGTGATGCTGAACAGGCCTTCACCATCTGATCTGGGCCAGTAGCTACAGCATGACTCAGCTGGCAGGATGAACACAGCAAGAGACTCGTGGACCTTTCAACTGGGCTAGGGCCCGAGACTAAGGGTTCATAAACTGTAGGCATGTCCATCAGCCAACCCGATGCCTCTGAGGAGACAGGAGTTACCAGCATGTTGCAGTACATCCAGGAACATTGCTAGGCTTTCTAGAGAGAGGCCTAGCTGACGGGATGGTTGTGGTAACAAAGACAGTGTCCACAGACGCTGAGCAGCACTCCTAAAGTTCCTTAGAGGTTTCCTAATCTTCCTATCAGACTTGTCAGTCTTTGGGCCAGCTGGCATCTTTTGTTGGAGGCATGGAATCTGAAAAACTAGCTCCTTATAATAGTGCATATGCTCTTGTTTAAAAAAATCAGTACTTTGCCTGTATGTATGCATGTCTGGGTACCACTTAGGTGCCTGGTGCCCTCAGAGGTCAGAATAGGACCTTAGATCCCTGGAACTAGAGTTACAGATGGTTGGAAGCCACAATGTAGGTGCTGGGAACCAAATCTGGGACCCCTGGAATAGCAGCCAGTTCACCAGCCCCCATACACATATTCCAACAAGGACAGCAAAGATACTGAAATTACATAATTGCCTGGATGGCATGAGTTTACTTTGCCCTGCCCTGGAATTCAAGATGGATGCTTGCATACAGTTTGAAGGAAAAAGAGCTTCCTTCCTATGGGCAAACACTGCCACCTCCCTGTTCACAGCTGGAGAGCCGAGTGAGGTCAGAACTGAGTCTGGTTCAAGCTTAATGCTTTAACAGTCCACACACTGCCTCCTGATCTGTTCACTGCAAGGAGACAATCGGGCATCCCACCTCCCCTGAAAAACCTGGCTGGAGTTCAGAAGTAGAAACAAACGCACAGCTGCTCCAATGGCTGGAGAGAGAGAGCAGTGAGGTGGGTCCTTCACACTACCAACTATAGAGGGAGACAACTGGCTTCCCCCCTGAAGCAATGGTAGGTGTAGAAACTGCTCCAAAGAACAGCTCTGAAGGTGGCTGGCGTCCTCCTTCCTTTCAGGGTATTTCTTTCACCGTAGGTAATAATCGATTGCAGCAGAGAAAGCAGCAAAACCTCCACAACCTATGGCCCCGGCCTTTACTCCAGCTGCAAAGCAAACACAGTGTTATCACTGTAGCAGGTGTGGGGTTGGGACTGTACTTGTAAGTTTATACCACAGATGCAAAGAAACTAATTTAAGCATGCTAAATCATTCAAACTACAATGCCTCATTAAGATTTCAATGCAGCAGGTCTGGAGAGATGGTTTAAGCAGTTAAGAGCTCTGGCTACTCTTCCCAAGGATCTGGGTTCAATACCTAGCACCTACATAGCAGTCTACAACTGTCTGTAGGTCCAGTTCCAGGACATCTGGCACCCTCACAGAGACTAATGCACATGAAATAAAAATAAATCATAAAAAAAGATTTCAATGAAGCAACATATCCTAAACAAACCAGTGTGCCTCATCTAACTATACATTTGCTTAGCTTTTCTCATTCCAAACAGTTACTGTGTCCAGTCATATGGAAGTAGCTCTTCACAGTCAGGAAACTGGTTAAGGGAAGCAGACCTTGGAATCAAATGAAAGCATATGGCCTTATACCCTGATCTGTTTATGGAATAAATTCCTGGGAAGGTGATCAAAGAAATCCAGGGCGGGGGGGGGGGGGTGCTGAGCTCATAGCTCTGACAAAGCTACACTATGGAAAACCAAGAGAGAAGCCTCTCTTCCAGCCAAACATGGCTGTGAGGAGCTAGTGCAGTTCTAATGACAGCAAATCACTGGCTCTCAGAAGATGAGAGGCTTTTGTGTTGGGTAAGTCAAGCTGTGAGTGACGGAGAGTGGCCCAGAAATGTATTCTGCCTCCAGGAGCATTCAAGTGTTTCAGGCCAATGCTGCACACTTGAACAGGGATGGGGTGGGAGATGGTTTCTTCTAGCTGACAACCTAACATTTCTAGGATATCTGCACTTGGCTTTCTTCTGTCCCATCCTCCTTTTTTATTTCTATTTTGTTGTTGTTGTTTTGTTGTTTTTCTTTTGTTATTTGAGACAGTTTCTTTGTGTAGCCTTGCCTGTCCTAGAACTTGATCTGTATGCCAGGCTGGCCTCAAAACTCAGAGATCTGCTTGCCTCTGCCTCCAGTGGGAGCAAAGGCTCGCACCACCACCGCCCATTGTGTGTGTGCGCGTGTGCGTGTGCGCGCGCGTGTGTGTGTGTGTGTGTGTGTGTGTGTGCGTGTGTGTGTGTGTGTGTGTGTATACATGGGTGCCTGAGGAGGTCAGAAAAGGGTGTTAGGTCCTCTGGAGCTATAGTTACAGGTAATTCTGAGGGGTTCTGGGAACTAACTCTGCAAGAATTACATGCTCTTAACCTCTGGGTTGATACACCTCTCCAACGAGCTGTGATGATTTTTTAGAGACAAGTTCTCTTGACTCCTAAGCACTGGGCTTACATGTATGTGCCACCAATTCAGTGTGCACTCAGGTTTCAATTAATAGAAATCTAAGTACAGAAAGACACTGCTATTAAAACTCATGTACAAAATTAGAACCAGGCTGGGGCTCACTGCTCCCAAGGACTGGGTCTGGTCCCCAGAACTGTAAAACAAACAAAACTCCCAGCAACTGTATAAAATTAAGAAAAAAAGATGTTCAGACACTTAAAATGCCATAAAACTGATCTCAGCACAGTCTGAAAGTGTGGACAAATAGACTGCTCAGGGCTGAGTGACCTCACTAGGCTTCTACACTATCTACTTGGTAAAAACACAGTATTTACCGTGAGAATGTCACCTCACACACTCAATATGGAAGTTCTTTTTTTCTAGGAAAGATCTGGCTCTATGGTTACGTATGGGTAATTTCCCCATCCAAGGGGGCTTCTCACACAGCAGGAGACACTTTCAGTCATCCGATCTAAAGACGGTATGAGCATCTGGCCAAATGCACATGATTCCATTCCACACATCAGCAAAGATTTACTTGGGGGACTGGAGAGATAGCTCAGCAGTTAAGAGACCTTGCTCCTCTCTCAGAGGACGCAGTTTGGTTCCACCAGCCATATGGCTTACAACTGTCTGTAGTTCCAGTCCAGGGAACCTGATGCCCTCCTCTGGTGCCAGGCACACATGTGGAGTACAGACAGATATACAGACAAAACACCCATATAAAACAAAGTTTTCTTAAAAAAAAAAAATAGACTTTATGTGGTCCAAAATCTCTAGAGGCCAAGGATCAGAAAGCTTAGCATAGATGGAGATACTAGCAAGTATCCAGAACCGAGTTTACACAGAAGCAGCGGGGATTTTCAGAGGGAAGAATATCAAGCATCCTTAGAACATTCATGTTGGGAAATGTCAACATCACCACGCTGTCCCAGACCACAAAAGAAAAGCACTTGAGAGCTGTTTACTAACCTCTGAAGCCGATGGCTCCACCAGTGATGCAGCCGCTGATCACACTGTTCTTCCAGTCCGACTTTCCCCGGTACTGTGGGGGGAGAAATGCTGTTTAGAGCCAGGGAACCGATCCAGACAAGACGACTGAGGAAGAAAACAGCACTCCCAGCTGCCCAGTTTAGTCCTACTCAAACCTTTATTTCAAAGGGGCTGTTTCTAAAACTTGTATGTGTTTATGCATGGTTCCTGCAGGTGGCACCAGAGAGCTGAAGTAAAGTCAAGCATTTCGAAAATAAAATTTCGTATGTTCTCCAGTACAATTTCATTAATTACAATTGCCTGGATTGGGGATGTAGTCCAGTGGTCCAGCACTTTCCTAGTACGCATAAAGCTCTAAGTTCAATCCCCAGTACCAAATAAATAAGAAAAACAAAACAAAAAACTCCACTTGCCTACAGAAGATTTTTTTTAAATGCACAAAATCCAAATTATAAATATGTAAAAAGTTCACATTAGGGACTATTTTTGGATGAACAATCTAGACCAAGATTTGACATTTTTAAATGTTGGTGTTGAGGTAAGGTCTTCCTGGCCCAGCCTGGCCCAGCTCTCATGACCCTCCACTTCAGTTCCTGAGTGCAAACACAGACATCTAAGGCTTGACATTGGTCTGCATTCTCAAGAAACACTGTGAACACTGCCCTTGTGAAAGTTGTGCAATGGGCTGGGCGTGACGGTACATGCCTTTAATCCCTGTACTCAGGAAACAGACAGGTAAGACCCTGTCTCAAAAATGGAAAGTGTGTGGTTGGAGAGATAGATGGCTTGGTAGTTAAGAGCATTGGCTTATCTTCCAGAAAGATCCTGGCTCAATTCTCTAGACTTAAATGGCAACTAACAACTGTCTGTAACTCCAATCCCAAGAGACCATATACACAGCTCTGGCGTCCTCAGGCCCCAGGCACACACATGGTGCACATACATATCGGGCAAAACACACACTCTCACACACTCACACACCATGTTTTTAAATGATTTTAAAAAAATAGTTAAAAAGTATACAACTGAAAGGGCTTTCTTAAAAACAAGAGGCACTTACAGATTCTACCAGACACTCAGTACACGAAAACATGGCGCCCACGATGGCAAAATTTTTGGCATAGGACATTCCTCTCTGTCCCATGTCTTTCAGAACTTCTCTTGCAGTTGGTGTCCGGTAAGGGTCCTTGGGGTCAAAGCCTACGTTGGTATCAATACCAGCAGTAAAGATACCAAATGCACCTCCCAAGACAAATCCTAGAGGCAAGCAGAGATAAGAGTTCTTTTGCATATTCTCTGGAACACCATTTTGCGACCGTAATTGAAAATGGCCTTTCTGGCCTCGTGGTACTCAATCCCGATCCTGCTTCCACAGTACACAGAGTCTATCCCCACAACTCCTCTAAGATTTCTTCCTTTCACTTTTCTGCCTTTCAACTTTAACCCCGTTCTTCCGCTACCAACATCACCCTTGACCGTGGCAACATTCTCACAGTCACTCAGTAAGTAAAAATCATGCACCAGAGATTCTGGAATACTCCTTATTTTTCACAATAACTTGTGAGGTAGATGTTATCATCTCCCCTTTCTGGCTTTTTTGTTTGAGGGCCTCACTATGTAATCCTGGCTAGCCTGGAATTTGCTACTGTAGAACAGGCTACCTGCAACTCAAGAGATACATCTGCTTCTGCCTCCCAAGTGCTTGAATTAGAAGTGCGTGCAACTGCCCTCTAGCTTGCCTCTCTAAACCAAACCTTGGAGAAGCTAAGTAACTGCCTCCAAAGTCGCATGACTATTAAATATGGAATCTTATGTTACTGCCAATAAATGACTCGTCTGTATATGGATGTAGGCCAGAGGTCAATCCTGGGGTGTCATTCCTCAGGAACTATCCACCAATTTCTTCCTGTTGTCTTTTCTTTTTTTTCCCCCCAAGTTAGGGTCTCTCTGTGTAACAGCCCTGGTCGTCCTGGAACTCGAAGAGATTCATTCACCTGCCTCTTTATCTCCAGTGCTGGGCTTAGAGGTCCCGGCATCTCACCCAGCCATACCTGGCATTTTTACATAGATGCTGGGAACTGAACTCAGACTTTCATGTTTGCATGACAAGCACTTTACCAACTGAGCTTTCTCCCAGCCATTTCTCTATGCTGTCTCCTCAAGATGATCACCTCAAGATCAATGTAAGCTCAGTGAAGATAGCTAGACACCTCCTCTCCTAGAATCTCTTGCTTTTCAATCACTCCAGCTCCAAAACTCTATCTCTTCTTTCTACTACATCTTTTAAGATTTGTTCTGATTTTTGAGTTAGTGTCTCTATTATGTGGCTGTCCTGGAATTCACTATATAGACTAGGATAACCTGGAACTCTTGAGATCTGTCTCTTTGTCTCCTCTTTTTAAGATTTGAACTCCTGCATTTTTAAAATATTTTTCATTCTTAATGAAATTTAAACTCATGTACAAATATACCTAACCTTTTTACCTGCCCACTCACTATAAGTATGCTGTACTTTCTCAAATCCCCAAAGGTTAATTTGTGTGTGTGTGTGTGTGTGTGTGTGTGTGTGTGTGTGTTGGAGGTTGTTAATATTCATCCCAGCCTCACCCTGACTGTCTAATCACACTGGCCTTCACTGTTTATTTTGAGACAGTGTCTCTATGTAGCTCTGTCTGTCTGTCTCTGACCGTGTCCCGTCCCCACCCCACTCCCACCCCCGTGCTGGGGTTAAAGGTCAGGGCCATCAGCATCCAGGAATAATTTTCAAACCACAAATTTGTGCCTTGAGGACCTTTGCATTTGCAGCTCCCTATGTGTCTGCAGCATTCTTCTCTCTGGGTCCTAATATTCTCCACCAGGGCTCTTGTCGCTTCCATCCATTTTCCTACTGCCGGGCACATGACGGTTGCAGAGTAACAACTTATTGAATGAAAGAACGAACGAGCGAAAGAAAGCAACTACTTTGGAACCTGCAAACCGTGACTGTGAATGTTAACCCATTCAAGAGAGAGAGGCATCTCCAGGTTCAAGAAGCCAGTCCGGGTGCAATCAAGGTCAAGACCCACAGGTTCCTTCCCTCCCAGGCGCGTGGTCTTAGCAAGGAACATTAAGGCTCTCCAAGCCCTCAGCCTCTCATGAGCCCCACAAGCCTCGCCTCACCTCCCACACAGGCTAGCACAGCCTTGAAGGCACAACTTTCCATCGCCCTCTCGATCATCTTCTGCTCCTCGCTCTTAGCAGGACTCGGGATCCCGCCCAGACTGCCAGGTTCCAGAAGCCGGGGCTGACGCTTGTCGCCCACCAGGTACTGAAGAAGAAGGCTGTACTGCAACGGGGCTTCGGCGGAACCCGCCGCCTCAGGAGCTGAGCCCCCGGTCTTGGGGGCGGCGGCCGCCATGACCGTAGGGGCTCTAGTGCCTTTCTCGTTGTATTTTCCCACAGCCGATTCCACACGCTTACCTAGGAGTCCAGCCAGCCTAAAGACATCGGCAGATTCGCCACACCGAGGAAGTTGTAGAAGCAAGAGTCGGCCTGTGCATCAGCGTCGTGGAAGCTATCGCGCTTCCCCAACGGCTCTTTAAACAGTGAGCCAAGTTTGTAAGGCATTACTAAAAGCACTGACAAGACTTAGTATGTCAAGAACACCCCTCATCTAGGGACTCCATTGCGGTGTGTGCCGGGATTTGTAGTTCTAACTCGAACGTCTAACTACAACTCCCAGAGAGCCGTGCGCGGTCTCTGGCCAAGCTACTTCCTTTGAAAGCTCTTCTGAGAAGCGGCAGAAGAGCAATCGGCTCCTGCTAGGCTGCAGTTCGTTGTACTTACAGCAGGGGATGCGCGTGTCCGCTTTGTTGCAGGCCACGCAGTAGTAATCCAGTTACCACAGTCACTAGAACCACGGGCTGGTTGATATTCTAAGATCAAATGTACGCGTTTTGTAAGTAAGTGTTGAAACATGGCATAAATGTGTTCAAAAAGTACTTTATTACATAGTTATTAACCCTTTAAGGATAATGAAGGGGTCAACAAAGGAACTGAGTGGTGGTCTAGCACGCCTCCCAGCACCCAGGACGCAGAAGCAGGCAGACCTGAGTTTGAGGCCAGCCTGGTCTACAGAGTGAGTTCCAGGGCAGCTGAGGATACACAGAGAATCCATGCTTAAGAAAAAAAAGGAGGGGGGGAGGGAGGGAGGAGGGAGGTGAGGAGAGCAAGCCAAGTACAGAGTATTGCATAGGGTACTAGCTGCATATGACAACAATAGAAAATGTCAAAGCCCTGTGGCTGGTATGTGCCAGCAGATACTGCTTATCTGACTGAATTGTTGTACACAGTGGGTATTGGACAAATGACTTGATGTGTAGATTTTATTTATTTGATTTATTTTAAATTAATTCAAACGAGCTTTTTACCTGAATGTAAAATGTCCCGTGCACTAAGGGCATCTGGTACATGGGAGATGGCATTAGATCTCCTGGGACTGGAGTTAATAGATAGCTGTGAGCCACCACGTGCATGCCAAGAATTAAACCCACGACCTCTGGAAGAACAACCAGTCCTCTCAACTGCTGATCCATTTCTCCAGACCCTGGACAGATGATTTGCAATTAAGGGGTTTTGTTTAACATCCTCCAACAACAGAATAACTAGGAGCTACAGTCAGAACTTCATACACCCCTTCCCCCATATCTGCACTTCCTGTTTCCGGTCTGGGTGAATCACTCTCTTTTTGCTGACACACACACTTGTCTTTTGAGCCCATTCCTTTGCTTTGATGCTCACTGCCATGGAAGTTGTACTACACACCCCATCATTTCTCAGTCATTAGACTGCTAACTAATCTCTTGCCTCTTGTCCAACTCTTCAAATCACTCACAGAAACATCTTCCAGTGCCCAAGTGAAATGCCCCTTCTCTGGGCCAGGACACAACCCCTCCCTCAGTGAATTGCCAGGAAGACACCCTTACTTCATCCTGAGCTCAGGTCTTCCTGGGCCAGTCCCATCCTCACGATTTGCTTTCCATATCCTTATTTAAACTCAGAAGTGATGTGTCAGGATCATTCTTGCTTTGGGGAAGGAGTGTCCCAGCACTGGGGAGGCAGAGGCAGACAAATCTCTGATTTAAGACCAACCTGACTATATAGAGTAAGGGTGTGTGTGTGTGTGTGTGTGAATACAGCATGCATGTGGAGGTCAGAAGACAACTTTGTGGTATCAGTTCTCTTCTAGTTTTACATAGGTTCCAGGGACCAAACTCAGGTGTCTAGCTAGGCTCACATGGTGCGCTGGCTAGTTTTATAACTTGATATATGTTAGAGCATGTGAGAAGAGGCATTCTTAGCAGAAAATGCCTCCATAAAACTGGTCTGTAGGTGCTGGTCACTGCTGGTGACTTTGGTCCCAGAGGCAGAGGCAGGAGGATCTCTGAACTGGAGACCAGCTTGGTCTACAGAGTTGGAATTATGAATTTGGAATCATTTCCATTGCAAATCTCCTCCTTCCACACCCCTCTGAAAGGCAGCTGAATTTCAGGACAGTGAGGTCTTCACAGAAAAACCCTGTTTTGGGAGGGAAAGAAAGAAAGTAAGAATGAACCAAAGAAGACATCAAAAAACAAAAAAACTGGCTTGTAGGTAAATCTGTAATGCAGTTTCTTAATTGATGATTGATATGGGAAGGACTTCCCTGTTGTAGGTGGTGCCATCCCTAGGCTGGTGGTCTTAGATTATATGTCTGGGGGTTGGAGAGATGGCTCAGTGGTTAAGAGCACTGGCTGCTCTTCCAGAGGTCCTGAGTTCAATTCCCAGCAACCACAAGGTGGCGCACAACTATCTGTAATGGGATCCGCTGCCCTCTGAAGATACTCATATACATAAAATAAATAAGTAAATAATGTCTTATTTTTTATTAATGCTTTTTAATTAAATACTCTCTGTATTTACATTTGAAAGTAAATAATACTTTAAAGAAGGCTGAGGAGCAAGCCAGGAAACAGCACCCCTCCAAGGCCTCTGCAGTAGCTCCTGCCTATTTGAGTTTTTGTATTAACTTCCTCTGATGTATGGAAAGTGTGAAGAAAATAAACCCATTCCTTTCCAGCTAAGACTCATGGCAATAACCTTTACCTGTCGAGCCATCTTGCCGGCCCTAATTTACGTATTTATTATCGTAGTACTAGGCAACTGAACTTTGGGCCTTTAGCATGTTCTGCAGTTACTCTACCGCCAAGCTACCCCTTGGTAGCTTGATGAATCTTTTATTTATTTTTTTTAAGATTTCTTTATTTATTTTATGTATGTGAGTACACTGTGGCTGTCTTCAGACACAGCAGAAGAGGGCATCTGATCTTATTAAGATGGTTGTGAGCCACCATGTTGTTGCTGGGAATTGAACTCAGGACCTCTGGAAGAGCAGTCAGTGCTCTTAACCACTGAGCCATCTCTCCAGCCCCTTGATGAATCTTAAAGATGGCAAACATATATTTGTTCTGTATGTATTTTTAATGATACCATGTGACTCTAATTGTAATTTTCAAAAGAAAGTAGTACACATTTCTTATAAAATTAGGCATGTTATGGTTCTTTAATGCAAAATTTAAGACATGTAACATAATTAAATCCTGGATGGAATAACTTCTTTAAGTGGGTCTCCTACCTCATACAGGTCAAAGGACATTGACCAATTCTTTACAGGAAGCCAAATGAGTCTTATTGGGTTTCTAGCAGCAAACACCTGCTGGAATTATGAGTTTGGAATCATTTCTTTTGCAAATCTCCTCCTTCCCACACCCCTTTGAAAGGCAGCTGCAAGCTTTGGCTCCTCACCAAGGCATGCTGCACCAACAATTCTCCAAATTGTATTTCTATCTCACGTGCAGTGTGTTGGAACTCTCACTTTCCCAGGTGCCAGATGCCGGCTTGGACACACTCCAGTGGAAAAACTGCTTTTCTGTAAAATAATGAGAGGAAGATGCTGATCACATGACCCCTGCAGGCCACACTCCCACCTAGTTTACCAACTCAATAATGACTTTGCTATTTCCCCAATTCCCAGTCCCCTGGAGCCTTTCCTCACCTATTTCTGCTCCTGATACTTTGTTCTTTGGCTCGAAGAAGATGCAGATGCTGATAGTCCTTTCTTGTTTTTGTGAAGTAAACCAGGGTCTTTTTGCACATCCCTGGCTGGCCTAGATTTTGTTATATAGACCCGGCTGGTCTTGAACTCACAGAGATCTGTCTGACTCTGCCTCCTGAGTGCTGAGACTAAAGGCATATCTGGCCTCTTTTCACATATGTTTAGAATTTGTCTGACCATATCTGACTATAGATGTCTATTTGTCTGACATGTTTTCAGACGTGTGAAACCACATACCCATTCAGGGACATTTCAAATGTGACTCAGGTAGGAAGAGAAAACATTTTAATTCACCTTTAGAGTTTATTCTGAAACAGAACCTCCCTTTGCAGTACAGACTGGCCTGGAATTCAGCATTCTTCTGCTTTCACCCTCCTAACAGTTGGGATTACAGGAACACACTATCATGTCCATACACTTAAGGCTTTAAAAACAGGATGCTGGGAGTGTTGGAGAGATGGCTCAGCGTGGTTAAGAGCTCTAGAGAATTCATGTTTGGACCTCTACATTTACATTTACCTCACAGTGCCCTGTAATACCAGATGAATACACACACATGAATAAGACAGTTTATTTAGTGTTTTGAAGAAGGGTGTCGTTGTGTAAGCCTGGCTACTATAGACCAGGTTGGCTTCAAACTCACGAAGATGTGCCTCCTGGAAAGACTGTCTTTATGACTTTCATTGGTTTATGTGGTGATTTTTTACGAACCTGGAATTCTTCTGTCTACCTTAAATACATAGAAAACTTCAAGACATTTCTATAGAAGAATGAGGTTATAGTCTGAAGTTTAAATGTTCTGTGTGTGTCATTCTCTCTCTCTCTCTCTCTCTCTCTCTCTCTCTGTGTGTGTGTGTGTGTGTGTGTGTGTGTGTGTGTGTGTTACAGTAGAGGAAGTCTGTGTAACTAAAGCATTCTGTTACATTCACTACTTGTTAGCACTTTGTGTTGGTAGAGGTTCCTCTCTTTCATTCTTCCATTAGATGGCAGCAGATTCGAATGAAATAACCTCCAAAGCCATGAAGGATGGCCAGTGGTTGGGTTTTCTTTTTAAAATGTCATTTTTTGGTAGCTGAGCTGATACAGATAAATGATCGTGTGTGTGTGTGTGTGTGTGTGTGTGTGTGTGTGTGTGTGTGTGTGTGTGAGATAAATATAGTTTGTCCTGTGTTCATGCCTAGGAGACTTGCCACAGACCATTTGTTTAACCAGGGTTCTTTCCTAGGCATTGGAAAGCATCTTTCAAGATGGGGTATTAAAAAAAATCTTAGAATTCTCTCAACTACCAGCAGACCTGAGATAAGCTATGAAGTCAGGAGAGCAGCCAACCCTGATTTGGAAACGCTGCGCCATCTGTTGCAGACATTTACGGAAATGGAAGAGAGCCATTTCCCATCGGGGAATGGTTCCAGCGACCTGTGGACTGAAATCCCACACTGTGACTTGTAATCAGCCCACAAGTATTTATGAATTCTCTCTCTTGTGCCTGGCATCAGAAACAGAGAGGTGGCGCCCACCAGTCTACTTATAGTATAGCAAGCACAAAACACACACAAGACTGCTGAACGAGACCTGGCCTCATATAATGACATTGGGCGGTGATGACGTTAAATCCTATAAGTTTTATACGAGGTCATTGGTGTCCAAAATGGTTAGTACTGGGAAGGGAGTAGGAGAGGCTGGAAAAGAACATGAACTGAAGAACTCTCCAATGTGGAGAGGGTTTAGATGTGGAAGGTGAAAGGAATCAGGGTAGGGGTGCAGCTTAGCACGGGTTGCAGCCTCAGAAAGCGCCAGTTCGGGGGGACCGTTCTCCTGCCTTAAGTCCAGGCATTCTGGTCCTGGTGTAGAACTCGGGTCAGGTTTCTTACTTTAGCCACGTACGGGAGGCCCGCGCCAAGACGCCAGCTGCTAGGGACCTGCCTGCGCAGCGCGGGCCAGCCACGGAGGGGGCGTGGCCATGGAGGGGAGTGGCTGGGCGCCCCGGTGGGCGGGGCTCCCCTCTCAGCCTCCGCTGCCGCCGCTGCCTCCGCCCGCCGCGCGGACCAGCGAGCCGGGGTAGCTGTCGCGAGCCCACCCGCCCGCCCGCGTGCCGGGGCTGCGGTGGGCCAGGATGTCGGTCTTCCTGGAGGAGCTGCTGGGAGACAAGCTGGTGACGGGAGGTGGCGAAGAGGTGGACGTGCACTCGCTGGGCGCCCGCGGCATCGCGCTGCTGGGGCTCTACTTCGGGTGCAGCCTGAGCGCCCCCTGCGCGCAGCTCAGCGCCAGCCTGGCCGCCTTCTACGGCCGCCTGCGAGGGGACGCGGCGGCCGGGCCGGGGGCCGGGGCGGGGGCAGGCGCAGCCGCCGAGCCAGAACCCCGGCACCGCCTGGAGATCGTCTTCGTGTCTTCGGACCAAGACCAGCGGCAGTGGCAGGACTTCGTGCGGGACATGCCATGGCTGGCGTTGCCCTACAAGGAGAAGCACCGGAAGGTGAGTAGCGCGGGCCCCGCGGCGCCCCTCGGCCTTCAGGCGCGGTCCACGTTCCGGGAGCCAGCTGCTCGCCGCCCTCACCGGCTGTCCATAGGCCTGCCATCTCTGTCTTGGCCGGCTCCCCCACTCTTGCCCCATCCAGGATCCTGTTGGGTTGGGGCGCTCGCGGCAACTCCTGGGAGCACGTACCGGGCTGAGCCCACGCTGGGAAGTTTGACACCCCTCGGGTCCATGCGATGGGAATCGAGTAGGAGTGGCGGTGCTCTGCCCTCCCCACTCTACGACCCCTATCATCCACCTCTTAGCCACTTGACTCCCCGCAGATACCTGTGGTGTGTGGGGGAGGGCACTAGCCCCCTTCCCATAATGCCTACACCAGGAAGTTTCCTTTCTCTCCCAGAGAAATCTTGCCTTCCTGGGGCCCCCCTCCTCTGTGGCCCTTGTCTGGGAGGCGGCTGCGGATCGCGGCTTCAGGAGAGAAGGGAGCTCACTCCTCTCCCCCTTTCTTCCCTTGCCCCCGCCCCGCCCCCTGGGCTGAGTTAGTGGCCACCGGGGAGCTTTTCATTGTCTGGCTGTCCAGCAATCTTCCCAGGCCCAGAACAGCCCGCGGTCCCTGTAGATGCCATAGTTTGGTGGTGAGCTGACTTGGCATACTTCGAATTAGATGTAGAACTGATCCCATCGGTGCAGATGAATGACAGCAAACGGCCCACCAGTTTGCTGATGGAATTAGTTTGGGTTTCTGAGTGTATCTGTTGGGTGAAGACGTCTGCTTCAGTAATACAAATTCAATACATTTTGTAATGAGTGGTAACAGGAAAAGTTTTGGCATGCCTTTGCTTAATTCGCGTGGCTAATGCAACGTATGAATCTGGCTCTTTCGTTTTTCCGAGGAGCATCTTAGTTTATGGGGCTTACAGAAGAAAGGCTATTCTGGGGCATTTAGGTTCCTCCAGGGAGGGTGGTAACACATGCCACGTGTTCCTTTTATGTGCACAGAATCATGTTGAGACGCATGATTTAGACTTAGAGCAAAAGGCTTATAATTTGACCCCAAAATGTCTTGAGTAAATCATTCATCCCAAACCAGTGTAAGGCACAGATGTGAGATTTAAAGTTTGAAACATAGTTTAAGAAATACAGTTGGTAAGTTTAGCATGGAGAAAACCTCGGCCCGCTAACCACACAGAAGCTAGACTACATCTTAGCTAGTGTTTTCAAGTTATTATGTCCCTGTTTGATTTATATGTCTGCTAGGATAAGAATATGCATGACTTGTACTTTGTTTTGCTTAAAAATATGGGAATTCTTTGTTTTCTTTTTGGTGGTTGTTTTGATGATCCTTTTGGGAAGGAATAATGTTCAGAAGTCATTTATTGAAAAAATATTTCATCGTCATGGCCTTTTTCTGTTGCGGACTAAAATCTGTTTAAAATAATGTCCTTATTGGGCAATACAAATGATTTCTAGCTTTTGGATATATACAACAAATGGCAGAATGTTTCAGACTTATGGCCTATTGTAGTTTTTACAGAAGGAAAAATATAATGGCTGGGCAATAAAAACAGGGAGCAAACGGAGATGTTTTAGAAATGTCTAGCATCTTTTGCCCCCCAAATTGGAGTGTATTTGATACCACAAATGGCTTCTATCTTGGCTAACTCCTTTGCATGAAAGAAAGTGTTCTGTATCCCTAGCCTGCTCTGGCTGGTCCCACTAAGATGAATATCTGGATGACACGGGCCAGCAGGCTCTTACTTGAAAATACAGTTCAGAATGCTGGATGTGCCTAAATCATAGGCCAGCATCTTTAACATCTATTTTGGCTTTATTTATTCACTTATGAACGAATTCATCTACTTATATATTTTTGTGGTGCTAGGCATGGGATCTTCGCATGTGCTAAATAAGCCATCCACCACTGAACTTCATGTCCCAGGCTTCCCAAGTTTACTTTTTGTGCCATTTGCCCGAGTCACACCTTATAGTTCATTTGCTTCTTTAGAGACCAGTCTCAGACACCCTCCTGTGGTGGAGAGTAGGCAGCTTAGTGTCTGACCCCAGATATTGTTTCTCTTTTGTGGTGACATGTCAGATAAAAGGGCCACAATGGGTTCCTTGTAGAAAACATACTTGGGAATGGAAAAGGTGTCCTCACTGAGAAAGGGATATGGGAAGCCACTCCTACATCCCACCTTGAAACCAAAGGGGTGTAAAACACACTCTCTTTTGTAACCAAATTTTTGTCTTCTGCAACTGGAAATTGGGGTGCACAGAAATCGGTGAGTTTGCAAAACCAACTTCACCCTAAGAAAAGTGAAAAGAGAGGGTTCCCCAGTTCAGGGCACCTGTGGGTGGATTTGTGTTGATGGATCTAGCTAGGCTGTTTCCCCAACTGTAAAAATAGATTTAAAGAAGATCATTTTATTCTATACAGAAGGGAAACCGAAGTTCCAGATTACATTTTTTTTTTTTAAGTTCTCATTAACATTTGGTCTTTAAAAGCATTTGTGTGTTTCTTCCCATTGGGAAAACAAAGGATATGGTTCTAATTAGTTATTGGCTGGCATTTCTCTACAGAAAATTGAAAAATTATGATGGGGAAAGAAAATGCTGTGTGGCATTTCTTTTTTTTTCTTCTTTTATTAATTTCTCCTTTATATAGTAAGAAAGTCTGGGGATGACCATATATGTTCAGCCTACATTTTGCCGAGCTCCCTTACCTCCATTGGAGCGGTGAGAAACCATGAGGTAAAGGGAACTAGTGTTTTTTCCCTCTCCTCTTCAATTCTTTATGGAAGGTTGTCTTGCCCTTTTCTGTTTCTTTTAGTGCTAGGTCTAAAGTAATTGAAGCTTTTCTTCCTTCCAGAACACATACATTATTATATAGCTGCATTGAAATTGTAATTAGATAATTATCAAACTTTGAGTGGATTTATGGGAGTGGCTCAGTCAGGAAGCCTGTAATCCTGAAGTTAAGACGGTTGGGCTTGTTTTAGTAAGTAGGCTAGTGGACATTTTTCAGGTTTCTGAAGAGAGAGAACGTGATGAACAGTTGGAAATTGGTGATGATTTAGACTTTCGGGTTTGGGCTGTCTCTTTCAATGAATAAAAGTTCATTGTTGAAACTGGAGAATCCTGCTCCAGAATCAACTTAACCATATTGAGAGTGAAAACCAGTTTTGGTTTTAAAGCCACAGGCCTTGGCTCTGCCTGGGCTGGGTGTCTAGTGGAAGGCAGTTGCTCATGGGTGTGCTGACATCAATGGGTGCAAACCACTGACCTCCCTCCACACAGGCGTATTGGGCTTTGACTTGCTCTGTAATGTTCTGGAGTCTGAAGGATGGGAAAGCATTAGGGTTGGGAGACGACTCTTTGGTTACTTGTTTTGAACAGGTAAATGGAGTCTCTCTGTAGCTGTCCTGTGTTGGCTGCTTGCTCTGGCTGTTCTGGATAGTTCTTTTGGTGTTGACTAAATCAGAGTCACAACCTGGACTGCTCTTGAATCATTTGGACACTTTGGAGGTGACAAGATCTGGTACCAACCCAGTCTTCAAGCTCCATGTCCTCTGGTCTTCCTCTTTCTCCACCTCAGGCTGTGAGAGAACACGGACATGCTTCTGGCCTTGCTTCTTACTCCCTTTCAAGACAGTGGGTGCAAGATGCCAAAAAGGTTACGGCTTTGAATGTTGGAGGCTTTTGCCTTGTTGCTAAAGAGTCTCAACCAGCCAGAACAGGCTCTCACTGGGGACTGTGTTTCCATTTGGATCGGTCTAATAAAAGACAACGGTCCAGTAAAAGCAATCAGAGCTGTATTCTGGAGAGGCTTTTCCCGTCTTTCATTATCTATAATGTGTGTTTTAATCTAATCTTCTCTAGGTAATGAAATAGTCTAGTGGCTAAACATCGAAGTTCTTTTGTCTTTTTTTTTTTTTTTTTTTTTTTTTGGCCTGAGCTCTGTCATTTATAGCTGTATGTCCTGTGCAAGATACTCTGCATCTGTGTGCTGTAGGTCCCTCACTGGTAACATTAGGATAGTAGCACCCGCCTCATAGGATTATTGTAGGGTTTGTGTGATTTGCATGTGCCTGACATAATGGTACATACCCAATAAATGTTGCTATAATTTATTAATAAATTGTTACAATGTTGAGTAATCTGTCATACAGCCTGCCTCTGCCTTTTTAAACTTCGAAACTACCACTTGTGCTGTGTGAGGGGTACAGTGGAGGAGTTCAAGGAGCTCACAAGTGAGGAGAAGGATTTGGATAAATACAGTGGCAGAAGCAATGAGGGTCTGGTAACACTGGAGAGAGCCGTAGTCACTTGTCTGCCCTTCTATATCTGCCAGCAACTCAGCCTACGCTTGGCAAAGCTATCAACTCAAAAATGATCAGGCACCATTCTGGAAGAAAGCATGAATGTTGCAGTTGTTTTGTGATTTGCCAGAGCTCTCTGGCTGACTCTAGTCACCAAGTCTGGGCAGTGTGGAGATGCTCTTTCAAGTAGGAAATGGACAGCAGGCCTCTGAGTTGTAGAAACTTACCCCTCATGGGGTTGCGTCCCTTCCCTGTTCTGGAATGCTGTAGGAGAGGTTTGCCCATTCTCCTCTCTGTGGCTGGATTAACCCCATTTTGCAGGTGATCGCTGCGCATGCTCTTGTTAATTGGTTTGTCTTTCCATTTGGGTTGGAGTTTGAACCAGAGCACAGAGCAAGGTAGTGGATGTTGAAGTTAGGACCACTGATTTTGTTCTCCCTGGTTTCTCTCCAACCTTCTGTCTCACCATTCCTTTTGGTAGGAGGCCTGTTTTAATATTTGCACAAATTGGTAGAGAGATGCTCTGTGCTGTTTATAGTTGGGGCTTGAGGATTCTGGGGCTCCAGCTGCTCCTGCTCTGAACTAGGTGTGGCTCCTGGCCACTTGGCTTCATTTGGGAGAGAGTGTACACTTGGCCTAGGCTGTGTTTTCTTTCTTCACAGTCTGAATTCCCAGTGGTACCCTGTGTTAACCACCAGGGTGCTTAGTTTTCTGCATCTCATTAATTTGTCATTATGCATATTCAAAGGCACTCAGGGAAAATGGCTCTGAATTCAGAATCCTGAGAACCCTCAAGTTCTCTCGTCCTCTTGTATTTTGCCATGATACAAAAGTTGTAGAGAGTTTCTACACGTCCAGAGCCACACTGTTATCTTCTTCAGTTCACTCCCTGAAGGCGCCGGGTCTAGCTAATCAAACCTGTTGAGTAGATAGGAGCTCCAACCCCATCTCTCCATCCCTGGATCGCTGGTCCTGAGTTACATTTTCTGTGGACCACTGCCTACCAGCTGCCTTCTCCGGGGCTTCCTGCCACTAGTCTCAAATTATTTTCCCGATCAGAACATTTCACTTGGTCTATGCAATCATCCTTTTGAAAATACATTTTCAGTCATCCATCCACTGATACATTGCCCTGTGTCACACAGTGCATAATGGGTGCCGTCCCGTTTAACCAGATGAGACTTTGGACCACCGGCATATGTGCTGCTGCTTTGCTGAGGTGTCATAAGATTTCTAAACGTCAGTTCATTTCCATACTCCACCTCTTTGTGGACCAGGGGCAAACAACTCTGGGATGAGCCTGCGCCAGTCCTCAGCCACGGTCTCTCTAAGCCTTGCCAGAATGGAATGATAAGTTTGAAACTACAGTTCTGGGCCAGAACGGTGTGGTGCATCTAACATTCATGAGGCTCTGGGCTTAACCCCCAGCGCCCCTACATTCCCTGAAAAAAGGCACAGCTACTTAATCCTGAATCTCACTGATGAAGAATCCTCTGGTTCTTAGAAGCTTTTGCACCCAAGTCCACAGCCCGGCGGCTCATCTATCACTCCACGGAGCCGCAGGACTCTATCTTTTGCATTTCTGGGCTCTGCCGAGTTCTTCTCCCATCTGCCCGGGTTTGGAGATTCCTGGTGTCCCTGCTTTTAGAAGCTTTTCCATCTCTATCAACTTACATTAACTATCTCTTGGTACACTTTGTGGGCATGTGGAAGGCAACTTGCGCCAGTTGGTTCTTGCCTCCCATTGTGTGGGGCCTCAGATTGGCAGGTTTGTGGTGTCCTCTGAGATATCATGCCAGCCTCTATTGTGTTTCACGAGGTTGTCTCTTATTAGTGTCTTTAAGGTTTTCATTTTCAGTCAGTGGGTTTTACGGGTCTCATCACTTTCCTCAGGAAGTCATTTAAAATCCCATATGAAGACCCTCACTGGATGTACGAGAGCCCCGCTTTTCTGTGCGTGCCTCATTGCTTTTACACATGTCTCCAGATACATGCAGCAGCAGCACATGTCTGTGGGTGTAGGTATTTCCTGTCACATTTTCCTCTAGGTAGACTGTTGGGTGAGCTCCCATGCATTGTTTGTTTATTCATTTTGAGATGGGTCTCTCTATAGCTCTGGCTGTTCCGGAACTTTCTCTGTAGACCAGGCTGGCCTTTTACTCACAGGGATTCACCTGCCTCTGCTTCCTGAGTGCTGGGAGTAAAGGCATGTGCTACCATTGCCCAGCTGCTCCCATAGATCTTACACACAGATTTTTGAAAGATTTCCTAGTGTTTTCCATCAGACTGTAAGTTCCGTGAGAATGGAATCCAAATGAAGGAAGGGGAGGGTGATCGGTGTCGGGTGCTGGAAAATGGGCTAACATCATAAAAAGCAGGTGTGTAGCTTTCAGATTGATAACTCATGGTTGTTTTCAGATCACATGGACTGAAATATGCACTTTTGCCAGGTGTAGTGGTACACACTTTTAATTCCAGCCGGGGCAGGCAGGTCTTTGAATTTGAGGCCAGCCTAGTCTACAGAGCAAGTTCCAGGACAGTCAGGGCTATGCAGAGTACACGGAGAGCATACTCTTACAGTTTGGGAGGGGGTTGCTTGTTTGTATTTAGCTTTTGTTTTATTTTGTTTGGATTTTTGATTTTTGTTTCTTTCTCTTTTTTAAGGAAAGCTCATTCATTTCTGGCCTCTGGATTCTCTTGCCTCTGCCTCTTGGATTCTCTTGCCCACCTTAATCTTTTTTTGTTTTGTTTTGTTTTGTTTTGTTTTGTTTTGTTTTGTTTTGAGACAAGGTCTTACTGTGTAGTCCCAACTGGCCTAGAACCTGGTGTAGACCAGTATGGCCTTGAACTCACAAAGATCAGCCTGCCTCTGCTTCCTGCCGCCTTCCCACTGGGATTAAAGGTGTTTACCAGTGTGTGTAGCCCTTTTTTCTACTGTAATTTTTTACGTGTATGGGTGTGTGAACCTTAGTGTTTGTATGCTGTACACTATGAGGATGCAAGAGCCCATAAAGGTCAGAAAGTGCATTGCACCCTCTAGACCTGGAGTTACAGACTGTTGTGAGCTGCCTTGTGGGTGCTGGGAATTCAACTGGGTCCTTCTACAAGTAACTGCTCTCTTAACTGTTTGAGTTATTAAGAGCTTTAAAGTGTGTGTGTGTGTGTGTGTGTGTGTGTGTGTGTGTGTGTGTGAGACCAGAGGTCAAACCTAGGGCCTTGCTCACTCTAAGCAAATAGTGCCTTTGAGCTTAATAAGGAGAGTCAGTAGCTTCTTGTGCCCTGTAATTCTGTGTTCAAAAATAGGAAAAAGCATGACTCTCTTTTTTTGAAATGTTGACTTAGTGCATTAAAATAGTCTCATACGCAGACCTGTCATTTGAAGCCTCTCTGTTTCATAAATGTATTGTGCTTCTCTCTCACCCTTTTCCCCAGGAACTCAAAATGTGTGTCTAGTCCCTCCGCCAGCTACTAGTAATCAGTGTGGTTGGTGTCCAACTTTTAACATTTCCAAGTACGTTGACAGTCAGAGAATTGAAGAGAACCAGTGACGAGTTCCGGGGTCTCGGTGCTGGAGTTCCGGGGTCTCCGTGCTGGGTGAAGACTTGGCTGATCTCTCTTAAATTTTGGTCTTTCCTTTCTGTTTGTGAAATTAATCCTGAAGAACATTTATAGCAAACCTGCTTCATGGTACAGGAAGAGAGTTCACTCTGAGCGTGCACAGAGCACTCAGATGAGACGGCAGTCTAACTACTTAGCACATTTGCTACTGGTTGGCAAGGCGAGGGAGCCCAGATGTCTTCTACCCTTTACATGGCGGTGATTTCTAAGCCCCCTCCTCCCCTCTCTTTTTAATGATTTGGGCTTTTTTTTTTTTGTTCAGCCAGTGAAGAGCCCCAACTCCCCTTCATCCTATGCAAAGCCTGCAGGGCTGCCGTCCTGCTTTTGTTCAGTGACAAAATTGAACTTCAGGTATCCTGTGGAGATCTAGGGCTAAATCAGTCCTCTCCTTTATGAAGCTTTCAGTAACGGCTGTTCCAACTTCCAGTGAGATCTCAGACATGTGCTCTTTGCTTTATAACGAGGAGAGGTATAGTAATTCCACGTTGCTCTACACGGTCCTTCTGCAGGGAAACCCTGCAATGGAGATGTTTGTTCTTGGGGCATCTGTGATTAAAAGCAAAATGTAAATATTCTGCTGTTTACTGGTCTTAACTCTTGGGCCAGAGAGACGGTGGGTGTTTTTTTTTTTTTTTTTTTTTTTTTTTTTTTGTTTATATGAGCTTACCCATCAGAAAAGTCCTTTTTCAGAAACAATTTAAACTTTCAGCTTTCTTTTCTCTGTCACCCACTCTCCCTGCTCCCCACCCGACCTTCTACAGAGATGCCAATACAGATAAGTCTAAGCAGTATCTCCACGTTAAGGCTGCTTTCATCCTGGACTGGTCCTGAGGAGTCACAAAGGGTATGACAAGGGCTGCTGGACTGTGGGAAGGCATTTTGCTTTCTTGGAGAATTTTCTCCAGGTCCACTCTGCTCTATAGCTTTTGTTTGCCTTTTTTTTTGGGGGGGGGGGTGTCAATATTCCTGTCATAAAAATCAGGACAGATCTAGTCTACTCAGAATCCCAGAGTTGTCTCCATCTTTCCCTTTAAATGCAACCAGAGCAAGAGGATTTTCACTGACTCCGGCTTCCGATCTGTTACTCATTTTTCAGGGTTTGGTATGAACCTAAGGATTGGGCTGAACGACTCACAGCTGGGGCCCTGAGAGCTACGGAGGGGCGTGGGTGTGGGTGTGGGAGCAAGTTTCTCAGCTCCAGGCACTACATGCCTGTAACTTCCAAATTCATTTACACCCATGGACTTTCAGAAACGTCCCGTCATCATAAGTGAGCATTTGAAATAATGGTGCCTAGCAAGCAAAGAAAGGACACAGGCTCGGCATCCAGGGTCCTTAAGTTTGTGTCCTGCCTTCCACTTGCTAGTTCAGTGACTTCAGGGACGGTTACATGGTTTCTGTGTCTCAAGTTTCCTGATCAATGAATGCAGATAGCTGTACTTGTTGGGTACATTGGGGGGTGTTTCTGAGGCTGAAATGAATTAATGTGCAAAGGTGGTGTGAACAGTGGCTAGCATGGGGTGGATGCCATGTGGTGTGAACTGTAGCTAGCATGGGGTGGATGCCGTGTGGTGTGAACTGTAGCTAGCATGGGGTGGATGCCGTGTGGTGTGAACAGTGGCTAGCGTGTGTTTGTCCCAGGCACTTGATAGTTCATTTTACCCTTTATGCTTGTTCTGATTCTAGGAGAGAGGGGTTCTCACCTTTCGTATTTCTTTAGCTACCCTTCCTCCTTCCTTTGTATCTAGTGGTCTCTCATGTTCCCTAGTTTCTCTTCGGTTTCTTTTTAGGACAGTGACCATGGCTTGTTTCTTGTTGTTTTGATGACAATATTGCTATTTTTGTGCATATGGGGGAACAGGACTCAGGGCCTCATGTGTGTTGAGCACAGACTGTATACCTGGCCTCTATTGTTTTTGTTAAAGGAGATTTATTTAATTTTTATTTATATGTATGTGAGCATATGGCTCGTGAGGGCAGTTGCACTCAGAGGCCGGAAGAGGGCGTTTCCCTTGAAGCTAGAGCATAGACAGTTCTGAGCCCATTGATGGTCTGGGAACCAAACTCCAGTCCCCTGGAAGGGCCACAAGTGCTCTGAACTGCTGAGCCATCTAGCTAGTACTCCATGTTTATATTTGAAAGTTTGGATATGACTGTATTTCTAGACCATGCCTATGATAATTCAAATACTCAGTTCTCTCTAGTGGGTCTTGTCCTCTCTTTACACTGGGAGTGAGAGGGAGAGGGTCTGGGCACATTGTGCTTGTTACTTATCTGTAAACTTTTTATCACAACCGTCCTTATACATCATGTAGGTAAGAGAAAGAGGGTCTGGAGAGATGAGGGAAGTGCTTGTCTCATATGCACAAACTGGAGATCCTTAGCAGCCCTGTATTCCCCATGCTGGGAAGGTGGTTTGTGGGCCAGCCAAGTAGCAGAATTTGCAAGTCCCAGATTCAGTGAGAGACTCTCTCAAAAAATAAGGTGTTGAATAATTAGGGTGGGCACCAGATGTTGACTGCTGGCTTCCACGTGGATGGGCACACACACACACTGATACACAAGAACACACATACAAGCACACACATACACACAAAACAGTATTGTCATGTCAAAAAAAGTTGTGGGGCTGGAGAGAGATGGCTCAGTGGTTAAGAGCAGTGGCTGCTCTTCCAGAGGTCCTGAGTTCAATTCCCAGCAACCACATGGTGGTTCACACCATTTGTAATAGGATCCGATGCCCTCTACTGGTGTGTCTGAAGACGGCTGCAGTGTACTTATATGT
The DNA here is from genome assembly GCF_963924665.1 of Micromys minutus. Lineage (NCBI taxonomy): Eukaryota > Metazoa > Chordata > Mammalia > Rodentia > Muridae > Micromys > Micromys minutus. The sequence goes on along the minus strand of NC_137979.1, from coordinate 27,338,131 downwards.
AATAAGTAAATAAATCTTGAAAAAAAAGTGTGGAAGTTTTCATTGTGCATACTCAGTAAATGAGGTATTTATTGTGCTGTATAAGGAGGTTCTATACACTCCCCATCCCCCCACCCGCCCGTCTCCTCCTTTCCCTTCTGTTAGTTCCCTATTGTATAAGCCTTTATACTTAGACAACAATACTCACACCCACCGGGCAATCTCCCCGGGTCTTGCATTGGCTCTTCTGATAGTCACCCAGGATTCCAGAGTCTTCTCTACCAGTCAGATGCCTGGACAAATGAGGATGGAGTCCAGATTCTCGGAGTCAGTTTCTATAGTCTGTTGAGATCATTATGTTTGTTGATATGCCCACTACAATAATCAGAGCCCCCTTCCCAGGTTTGAATTATGTGTGATCCGCCTAACCCGCAGCCTGGGTGATAGACTCCCAGGCACAGAGACCCTCCCCCAGGATAACTGTGGAGAGTCATTTGTCTTCCCCTTGGTTAGCATGTTCACTATGGGAGAGCTCAGGAAAGTTGGTGTTAGAGGGCTTGTACTTGGGAAACCCACACTTGCTCCTGAGTGATTGCCTCTCCCACTCGTTCACTGAATGAGCTGTAGTGAATCCGCCGAAGGGCAGAGTTCACCAGCCTGTGGTGTGCAGGATCAGTGCAGCTAGTGTGCCTTCCTTCTGTTGGTTTCAGGTCACAACAATGGCTGGCAATCTCACTGCACCTTTTCCTTCCTCTTGGCTCTAAGTCCCGCCTCAATGGAGCAGCATTGCTAGGCCCAAGGGGCACTTGGGCCGCACTAGTGCGTCGGTTTCTGTAGAGGACCTTGCACCCAAGTCTCCGCACACTTGGCGGTGGCTTGCAATATCCCAATATAATCCCAGTATTTGGGAAACAGAGGCGGAAGGAACAAGAGTCCAAGGCCACCGCGAGCTACTTAATAAAACGTTTTTTCACTAAAACAAAAACAACAGAAAAAGATTACACAGGACTCTCCCTCAGATCCGGTAGAGTTTGGCACCAAAGACTCCTGACTGCTCACGTTAGGCCTGGGATGACTTGGAATTAAGTGCCCCAAAGCACTTTCCAGGGAAATAGAATTTCCTCAGTTTGCACAAGGCCCCCAGATATCGCCCTTGGACGCGTCGTTCTAAGCCTGTACAAATGTTCTTAAGAGTAAAGCACTACTTAATACCACTTGGACCTACTGCTTTTCTCTAGGACTTAGGAAAAGCTCGTGTTTGCAGAGACCGGCAGAACACTGACTTTGCAGCACTCGGCTCCCAGATTCCGTTCCTGGCACCACCCTGTAAGCTCTGCTGCAGAGCCAGACTCTAATTCCAGGCCAATTCTAGATCTCCCTAGGACCAAGACCTAGTTTGCCTTCATGAGGAAGATGGGGTTTATTCGTCTGTATCCAACACAAATAACAGCCTTTCCGCTGACTGCGAACATTAAAAGCTACGTATGTCCCTTGATTTAGTATAGGAACATTGGCAGGGAAGAGCGAGCAGCTCAGTTTTTAATCATGAAATCAGACTCTTCCCCCAAACAGGCAGCGATGATCGTGTTTGCACTCTCCCAGGAAAAAATCGCACATCTATGCTTCGTATGGAAATGTGTGTGCTTATGTGCCTGTTGCATCTGTTTTCTTGAAGGGAACTACATTAAAACATTCTGGTCTTGGGATGTGGCTCTCTGGTAGGCTACTGGGCAGGTGTGCCCCCCAGCCCGGAATTCATTCAAACCTCAGTAGGACACAAACAAAAATAACGATGGTGGCGGCACATAAAATCTGCAGCAAATACAACAATAGCACTAATTACGATGCAAATAAAAGGAAAGGCATGCAGGGAAAGACCTCAGCTGTCACTGCTGACCACAGTCGCCTCCCCCGCCCCCCTCTTGTGACCATTACCACAATCAGTGTGTGTCCTCAGTGGCGTTTAGACATCTGCAAACTAGTGTAATAAGTGCCCGAAGCTTTTCTACGCATGCCCTTGATTAGGTCTCATATATTATCATTTATTTCTTTATTCAGAGGCAGGGTCTCACTATGTATGCTTTACTGGCCTAGAACTTACTATGCAGTATTAGGCTGTCCTTGAACTCACAGAGACCCACCTGCCTCTGCCTCCCAAGTGATGGGATTAGAGGTGTTCACCAGCACACCCTGCTATTATAATTTTTTTCCCCCAGTTTTCTTTCAAGACAGGGTTTCTCTGTGTAACAGCCCTGGGTGTCCCGGAGCTCGCTTTGTTGACCAGGCTAGCCCCGAACTCAGAAACCCGCCTGCCTCTGCCTCCCGAGTGCTGGGATTAAAGGTGTGCACCATCATTGCTCAGGACTGTTAGAATTTTTGGCTGCGCACAAAAAGTGAGTCCTGTGTAACTTTTTCACAGACCTGCACAGGAACCGAAGCACAGAACCCCAGGACCACCACTGTGATTAGCAAGGCACCTGTTGTGGCATGTGGCATTCGCCACCGGTACAATGACTAGAGTGCTTGGAAGGCAGTTTTCCACTCTTCCGAGAGGGCCTCTCCCAGACTGACACAAAGCAGTGGAACTCCCACTGCCTGTTTGGATGACTTCAGAAGTTCACTTTCTAAAAGCATTCGGCTTTACCCAGGAACAAAGGATTTCCCCATGCTGGGCACTTGAAATATGCCTGTCCTTCTGTGGCAACTGGCATCAGGTAGCTTGTATTTAATCCACATTTGATGTGCTAAAGTGTACTGTGTTTTCAGAAAACCCAGCACCCTTCCAATCTGAAGCTATGAAAGAGGAAAACGAAGGGGCACAGCTTTCCGTTAGTGAAGGCTCTTGGTTTCAGTGTCTGGTGCTCAGAGTGTAATTTCTTCCGCCCAGAGCCCCTCTCCCCTGCCGTCTTAGGAATGTGTCTGTTGCTTTGAGAAAAATGTACAAGGATTACATCAAAGTCTTCTTACGGAAGATTGAACTTCTTCCCCTTTCCCTAGAACATTCCTCATTCTCTTCTGCATGAAGTAGCCGAGAAAAGCTAAAATTAATTTGCTTATGGGTCACGGAGCCAGGTTGCTTATGAAAGAGTGAAAGGGTTGCTCTGGGAATGTTTATTAAATAGAGAAGAGCAGTTATGAAAGGTGTGCAAACATCCAGTGAATTGTAAAATGGAGCCTGCACAGCAAGCATGGGAACCTGAATTCATATCCCCAGCGCCCCTTAACTGCCCAAGCCTGTTGGCTTAAGAACAGCAAGAGTTAGTCCAGTTAGATTCAGCCCTGGGTGCAGATTCAGTGTGCACCCAGCCCGCAGGACAGAGGGGAGTGGGGATGGTGCTCACTAAGCCTGCTCTAACGCTGGGACGGCGTTCCTCAGTGAACAACAGTAAGACATCGGAAACACTCCAAATGATCACCAGACACCGAGTAGCTCCGTGAGTCACCATACTTCAGAATGCTGAGGAACAACCATTAAAAACAGAGAGGCTTTGCTGGACTGTGGCCTTCTGTGTTGTGCAGAAAGATTCCAGATTGCATATATAACAATTCCAGCATGGTACTAAACAGATACTTTAAAAAACATTGAAGTAAATACGCCAGACGGCTTGTTGTCAAGATGGTGGCATCTATGGGCAGTAGGTCTCTGATTTCCAGATGTTCTCAACAGAATCGGCTTTATGATAAAAATCTATGTATGTGAAGAAAATAACGTGTTTTTTTTTTTTTTTTTTTTTTTTTGCCAGAAGAGGCTTGCATCTCGTTTGCGGAGCTTGGCTGTAGTAGTTTGCTCTTTTCCGTATAGTTAGCGGCTGAGTAGCCACGGTCATCCTTGCCACTTACCGAGAAAAGGATCATGGGGGCACTGGGATGGAGCACCAGCTTGAAGCCACAGACTTCAAGAAAGCCTTCTGGAAAGAATAGCTTGAAAGTGACCTTTTCAAATGAGGGGGCGGGTAGTCCAGTGGATTAAGAAAGAAAGATGTTCCCGATATAAATAACCACGTGGGAACGTAGGGGAAAGCTGAGAAGAGAAGGTTCATCTGATCCTGGCAGACAACGTCCATATGCGGTGGAGGAGGTGAGGTGAGCTTGCAGACTTCGGAGGGACAGGATGGTCGGCTGCCTGTGGGACAGTTTTACCTTCTTAAGGAAGCATTAGCTCTTTTGTCAGAGCTCCTAGGAATACATGTGGGGAGGTGTGATTTCGGATGGGGGTGAGAAGTCTCTGAAGCAGTGGTCCTTGCTCAAGGCCTGTCTCAGACTTAGTTTTGGGCTTGGAATAAGAAAGGTCTCAATTGCAGACATGCCCCAGAATAAGACACAGATGCTTATTGGACCAAGGAGACCACCCTCAAGGGCCGTGGAGATGGCTCAGTGGATAAAATGAAAGCCTCAGTTCAGATCCCTAAGCACTGTGTCAAAGCAAGGTTTAGTGACACAGACCTGTAACTTCAGTGCTGTGGGGCAAAGACAGGCAGATTTCTAGAGCTCTGTGGTAAGTTAGTGACCCTCCCCTTTAACCCCACACACATGCACACAAAGGGAGAGACCTCACTTAAACTAGTGAACCTTGATCTGGGCCAGATTGCAGAAATGCATCTTTTATAAATTTCCTTAGAGTGTAATGAAGGCACTGTGTTAGTGAATTCTGTTTGAATAAAACAAAGGAAATACTTTTTAAAAATTGGTGCATGGGGGTATATGTGAGCTCTGTGGCATGCTCATAAAGCTTTGAGGTCAACTATGAGCAGTCCATTACCCCCTTCCACCTTATGAGATTGTTGTCAAAATACAGAAATATTTATATATGCATACATGTGATCTATACATACGTGTTTGTGTGTGTGTGTGTGTGTGTGTATTATAGTTCCTGTTAGTGTTTTGTGTGTGTGTGTGTCAATTCAGATGGAGGTGACATCGTCTCTTATTATAAATATTTGTCACAAGTACTTGTTGAAATAAAGAATGAAGGATTTGGATTGGCCTTTACAGGACCGGCAGGGCAGGAGTGGAAAAAAGAATAGGACTCTCATTGCTGAGTGGAGTGTGAGTCTGTAGTCCCAACTACTTAGAACACTGAGGCAGGAGGACTACTTGAGTTTGTGTTTTGAGATCTGAGTAACATACAACATAGACTTCATCCTAGGAGTGAGAGCTGAGTCTCAAAATTTAATAATTTGTCTGATTATTTGTGTTTAATCCTAATTAAACAAGTGTATAGTGTTGGGCAATGTTACCATTGAATGTTACCCTGGAATCATGTTGTGGGTTGTGTAGCAATGCTTTATTTTAATTAATTAATTTAGATTTTTTTTTTGAGACAGGGTTTTCCTGTTTAGCCCTGGCTGTCCTGGAACTGGATTTTTAGGCGAGGCTGGCCTCAGACTCATGTTGATCTGCCTTCCTCTGCCTCCCGAGGGCTGGGGCTAAACATGTGCGTCAGTCAACACTCCCACACAATGCTCTGCTTTTACCAGCAAGGAAACTGAGGCTCAGAGAGTGAGGTCTGGCTCGTCTTGTCTGCTCAGCAGTAGTGCTTAGCATCTATCCTAATAGCCCTTAAAAAAATAGACCCACCCGGTATCTGTGAGCCGTTGCCAGATTCTATTTTGTTCACAGGCTAGAGAGATAAGCACACAAGAGGAGGGAAGCGACACTGGACTCTTTTCCCACGTGAGTTTATGTGTCCTGGTCTTTAGAAAATGGGACACTTTCCTGCCCCCAGGAGCCTGTTCCTGAGAGCGGAGTGGCCTTCTTGCGGCAAGGCCAGGGTCAGGCTGGGGACACAGGTCAGACCTCCTACGTGGAATGCCTCAAGTGACTGTAACTCATGCAGAGAAAACAAACACGTTTCTGCTCTGTGGACAGCACAGCGTTCTTCAGGACAGAGCCCAGGCTGTGAAATGTAAAGACAGGAATGTAAGAGAGCCAGGCGCTTCACTGTGAGCCCAACGCATCGGACAGAAGAAGCTCTACACAGATGGCCCAGTGGCCAAGGTATTTTTTCCGGTCGGGCCATCAGGAAGGGAGAGGATACTCTGTCCTGCTGCCTGTCCAGGCAGTTTGCACCCTTCCCGTGTTGTGTTGAGAGATAACTGTGACCCAAGAGAGTCCTTGGCACTGGTCCGAGTCACGGGAACTTGGCCTGTTGCTCTCAGGAGGTCTTTCCAACCTGAGCAGGAACACAGGAAAACTGGAATCTAACACATCATTGGCCTGAACTCAGGCCTTTAAAAGGCAGTTTGCTATACAAAGAGGAAACAGAATCTGAAGCTACAAGACTACTGTGGCTGTGGTCACCTCCCTCCAGGAGATTATTATGTTGGATTCTTTAGAATTTTCTTTCTGTGTTTTGGATTCTTTGGAATGGGCACTAATTCCTTATGAAGTAATAATTGCAACCAACCAGTTGATAGTTTGGCATCCATAAGCTAACAACGTTATGTAGTGTACAGCTGGAGAGTTCTAACAGGTTTACTGCTGAGCGGCATGAAACATCAAAGCTTGTTCTTGTGTCGTGTACTCATGAAAGATGGTAACCAAGGAGGTGGGGGTGGGGGGAGAGGCTGGTGAGCTGTGCATGAGGTAACTTGTTCTGCTCATGCTGTCGGTAAGAGAGCCCTGGTCCAGGACTTCTCCTGAGCTGGAGAGAGCCATTATCACTAGTGTTATCCCTCACTCACTTCCTACTAGGTTCCAAGGACCCTCTTACGAGGTGCTCCTTGCATATTATCTTATTGGCTCTTTCTAATAGTCCATGAAGTAGGTACAGTAATTCTTCCTTAGCCACAGTTCTGCCTTGCATGGTTTCAGTTAACCCATGGTCAGCTGTGGTCTGAAAATACTAAATGGAAAATTTCACAGATAGACAATTTGTTAGTTTTAAATTATATGCTAGGAGGCAAGATATATAGCTTAGTGATAGAGTACTTGCCAAGCATGCATAAAGCCCTAGGTTCAATTCCTACCCAACAAAACAGAAGTTACATGCTGTGAGCTGAGAATAACATGATATCAGAGCACTGTCCCTCTCTACTCAGAATGAGAATCATCCTATTGCGGTTTATCCACATCCTTTGTGTGGTGTGTCCACATCCTTTGTGCAGTGTGTCCACATCCTTTGTGCAGTGTGTCCACATCCTTTGTGCAGTGCATCCACATTGTTTATACCACCTGCCTGTTAGTCACTTAATAGCCTTCTTGATTATTTTAGGTAGAACTGAACCACTGTTTTGCTACTTCAATGCTGTATTCAAATTACTCTTATTTCACAATTTTCTGGGAGCACAGGAGTAGTGTCAGGGCAACCCACATTTTACACACACACACACACACACACACACACACACACATAATATAAATGTAGAATTGAGTACTATTTGTGGCTTCAGGCTAGAGTCTACAAATGTATCCTTTGTGCTTGAGGAGCCTACAGAAGCACACATAAAACAGGTTATATATTGACCAATTGATGACAGCATTGTGAATAGAGCTCCCAGGACCCCAACCCTGAGCATCCCCTAGGGGCAATGCTTCAGCATTTGCTAATTTACTGTTGTAATGGCTTTTTAAACTAACTGCTGTGAATGAGGACAGTACTTGCTGTCCTTACTTGTACTAGAGGGTGTTGGGCCCAAAACTTAAGTGACTAGCCCCAGTGTAGAACTAGATTACCCATGGCTGTCACCTCCAAAGCTGGCCCGCCAGTGTCTCTGCATACAGTGTGCTGTATTCTGTAACTGTGCTGTAGGCATTCCCACACCCAGGCGTGAGGCAGGGGCCTGCTTGTGGATCCCTTTGTCCCCACAGACCCAGACTCAGCATTCCACCCTAACTGTATCGATTCCCTTTTCTCTCTGTTTTTCTGTGGCTTCCCACATTATGATCTGTGAAACCAGGGTACAGTTGGCTGTTGTTGGTCATGGTATTTCTGTCGTGTAAAGTCCTTGCAAACAAAGACTTAGCTTGTACTCCTAGGGGATGCTTGCTTAGGATTCTGGGAGCTCTGTTCAGCTGCTTAAATATAACTTTGTTTCATGCGTGCTTCTGTTTGGATGCTTTTAGTCTCCCATTTATACATCTCCCTAAAATAAAAATTAACTAGCCTAAATTTTATATTCATACTTTATGTAAATTATTCATGTGTATATAATTTATTAATATTGAGATGATGCGCTCATAGCCAACGGCACCATAGCTCATGAGTGAGCAAAAGTTATCTATGGGGCCAGTGAGATGGCTCCGCATCCCGGCTGCCTAAATTTAATCTCTGGAATCCCCATGAAGGTAGAAGGAGAGAACCAACTTCACAGGGGTTTTCTTTGATCTCTACATATATACTGTGGCACATTCACCTGCATACATGTACACATATATAGTACCAATTAAATTCATTAGTGGCTAATAAATATTAATTAATGACTAGATGGGGAAGATGTGGGTGGGAAGTATGGGGTGAAGGGATATTGGGGTCTGGGCCTCGTGAGGGCTGTTGATGAGACTGGATAGGTGGCAGCAGGGTAGCACAGTAGACTGGAGCCACACCATCCAGTACAGTAGCTACAAGCCAAGTGTGGCTCTCGAGTGCTTTGCAAGGCTGGCTGTGATTGGGGTGTGCTGTGATAATTGCATACCAGACATCAAAGACTCAGTGAGAGAATGAGAATATAAAGCAACTCATTAATAGTTTTTATATTAATTACATGTTGGAACGTTAATCTTGTGAAATGTTGGGATATTAGATTAAATCAATTCCAGCTCCAAGACAGGCTTCCTTCCATTTCTCCCTCTTTTCTTTTTCTTTTTAAACGAGACAGTACCTTTCTGCATAGCCCAGTCTAGCTTTGAAGTCAGGATTCTCCTGCCTCAGCCTTCTGCGTGCTGGGATTATAGACATGTGCCACTCTTCCTGAATACTTTCTAGCTTTCAGTGTGGCTGTAAATAGAACTTTAGCTTGCACAGGGTTCTTACGGATGTGGCACTAATGTTCCAAGCTGAGGGGGTATGTGGGGCAGCTAGGGCAAGATTTACAGAGAGGTAAGGCTCTGCGTGAACAACGAAGGCCAGTCTTCAGCAAATGGAACTCTGAGCTGAGCTGAGGGAGGCAGAGACTCGAGGGAATAATCAGTGCGCTGGGAGCAGGGCGCGGAGGCCAGAAGCCTGGTGCTCCACAGTGCTCTCTGGTTCGAATACGGACTTCAGCAGAGCTTCTGTTTCTCAGTGTAAGCAAGGCGGCAGAAATCACGAGGCAGGTTGGTTGCTTGTCTGTTTTGTTTGGGTCTTTGAATTCCATGGCCCTAACTTGCCTTTAGCTGAAGATGATCTTGGACTTATGATCCTTCTCTCTCTGCCGCTAAGGATACGGATGTGGGCTACCACACCTGGTTTATGAAGTGCTGGGGAGCAGAATCCACAGCCTGGTGCGTGGTAAGCAAGTATTCTGCCAACGGAGCCGTGTTCCCAGCTGCCTAGAGCAGCCTTTATATTTTATTTATTTGGTTTTATTTTTAATTTTGTTTTTTGTGTTGTTTTGATTTGTTTTGTTTGAGACAGGGTTTCTCTGTGCAGCTCTGGTTGTCCTGAAACTCACTCCTTAGACCAGACGCCCCCCTCCCCAAACTCAGAGATCAGCTTGCCTCTGCCTCCTGGGACTAAAGGCATGTGCCACTATCGCCCAGCTATACTTTATTATTGCCACTAAACATCTGACACTATACTGTTTCTACTTTGTGCCCACCACACCTCTAAAGCCTCGTAGGACACCCCCCCTTCATCAAGTGCCTCGCTCAGAGTCACCTATCAGTAACACTTGTGGGGCTTGAACTTATATCTACTGGGCTCGAACTTGTATCTACTGTAGCCTGGCAGCTTGACTTAAACTTTCTGGCAAGCCTGAGACGTGCCCTGGCAAGCGGGTTTCTCAGACCACAGAAACAAAACAAACCAGAAGCTACCCTTCTTAGAGCCGGCCTCGAGGGACTTCTGGTGATGGACGGTGAGTTCTGGAGGATTCTGCATTCCAGGAGGCTGAGGTCAGTGCACTTGCGCATGAGCTGCAGGGCCCTGGCTTCCAGCGCTCAGCTAGGCTCTTGCACCTAGGTTTAGACCCTCTGCATCTTGGGCACTCTCTTGGAGTGTTCTGTGCCCTTATTTCCTGCTTTTTACCTTTTTCTGCCTTTTCAGCCTTTCCACTGAAGAGTTCTCGGTTACCTCAAGCAAAGGAACCCTGTTGCTGACCCTTCTGGTCCGGTTCGGGCCCTGCTGGGAGGAACGCCACCCCCACCCCCGCCGCCCCCATCAGCCTGTCCAGACTCCTGCCTGAGGTTTTACCGTCCACTTCCATACATGGAAGTAGCTCTCCAGCTTGCAGAAGAGCCTGCAGCAGGAGGCTCTTCCCCACAGCTGACAACCGCTCCGCTTACATTTTAAAAAATGTATTGATCTTAAAAGGCCCCAGTTCTCACCGCACGTGTCTATAAGGAGAGAACTGCACTATGTCACAGAGAGCAGGTTCTAAGAACTGCGGGTTAGGGCCGAATGCTGAACTTTTGTATTGACCAACTGTTTGGGGCTCTAGAAAGGTCTGCTGATGTGAGAGGTCTTTTGGAAGGAAGAAATAGACTCTGTGTGTGTGTGTGTGTGTGTGTGTGTGTGTGTATGTGTGGTTACCACGCATACAGTTGTTTTCCTCTGGGGGCGGGGCATGCCAGGCCAACACTGCACCTCCGAGGGAAAAACAGCTCTGCTCCGTTAGTGCCCTTTTGTTTTCCGATTTGATAAAAAGAAAAGATCTGATAGGCCGGCCAGAGTGTCTTGTGGGATGAAATGAAATGGTTAAGCCAGCCCAGACCTAGGCCCAAGTTTTCATGTGTGTAGACCGTGAAATTGCTAAGAAGTCTCTTTTTTTCTTTTGAGAGTTTTCGGTTTCTCTTGGCATTGCTTTCTGTAATGCACAGAGCTAGAGTTTTTTATCTTGAGTTTTGTTTGCCTTTGGTCCCCAAGTAGTCAAAGATGGACCTTGTAGAATTTGAAGATGGTAGAAAGCAATATTTTACAGCAAGAGATTTTTAAATGGAGTCGGGAGGGGGTGGGGGCACCCACCACTTTGACGACTACTGGAACTGAGTGCCAGTCCTGTACCACAGCACTAAGGGGGCTATGGATGGGGCTAAGTTTGGGGGTAGCCTGGGCTATACTCTAAGATACCCCACTTCATCTTAAAAAAAGAAAAGAAAAAATGTGGATTTTCTATGCTGCGGTCTTTACTGGTGTGGAACTGGGTAGGACGGACCCCTGGTGCCCAGTTGTTCACTGTGCCTCCTGGTCCTTTCTCCTGCTGCCATCTTGGGTTCATCCCTTTCACTTCATTCTCTGTCTAGTGGCTCAGAGCTGGTTAATGGTGATCTCTGCGCTTCATTAGAGTGGAATCTGAATTATTTAAAAGCCGTCATTCAAGACTGTAACATTCTGGAAGTACACGGCTGAACTCTTTGGCTGGTGGGGAGGATGGGGGGGAGACCCTCGCTAGCCTGATGGTCATTTTTCTGGGCTGTCCACTCAGACACCAGCTGCAGTCTCTGCCTCCGATAAGATCTTAAAAAGAAAACCATACCTGCTATGCCTTTCCCATTGCGATTTATTTTGAGCTTAAAATAGCAAACCTTAAACTCCATCTCTCTGCCCACTCCGGATCCTTTCTTTAATTGTATAAAAAGATTTTGAAATTCTTCCTTGATTCTTCCTGCCTCAGGGGAAGGGTGAAGCTACCAGCTTTCTGTGGGATGTTGATCTGAATTCCTCATCCTGTTCACTCGCCTGCCCCTCTCTGTGTCCTCTGTGTCTCTGTCTGTCCCCCCTTCCCCCCTCTCCTTCTCTCTCTCTCTCTCTCTCTCTCTCTCTCTCTCTCTCTCTCTCTCTCTCTCTCTCTCTCTCTCTCTCTCTCTCTCGTTAAAAGATTCCCCATGGTGACAGATGTGGATTGAGGGCTTTGGTTTTGTAAGGTGATTGGCCTTCCTCCTGAGTTAAAAGGTTTCTTTTTAGCGATCTCTGTTTGTTTGTTTATTTATTTATTTATTTATATAAAAAATGTCTCCAGAAGGCCCCCCCCCCCCCCCCCCCGCTGTCAACCTGCTGATTGTTTTGACTGTAAGCAGGGCGGATACTTGAGACAGATTACTTCTGGCTCTTGAGACTCTCTACCATTCTCCCCACCAAATGGCTGCCATCACAGGGTATGTGGCCTGGTTTCAAGAGCTGAAGGACAGATTGTGTGCCTATCAGAACCCTGGTAGCCATAACTAGGCTGAGTCCTGAGTCCCTAGGCTGGCCAGGGAGTTGGAAGCCTGCTGGGCAGCTCTTCTCCAAATTCGTTGAGGGAAGTGGGATCAAGGCCAAAGGAGGCCAGTGGAGGAAAGATGAGACTGTCCCCCACATTTGCTGTTTCTCTCAGCATCAAGGTGTGGCTCTAACGTCACAGAGCCCTGCAGGAGAGGGAGGGAGCCAGGCTGCAACCCTGCTCTGTTTACCTTAAGTGCTTGTTCCAACAGAAATATCATGGATGGTTGATTTCCACCCTGACTGGGAGTCAGTGCACCCCGGGGAGCTGTTGAGGTATGCATTCCCAGGCTGCCAGTTCAGAGCAGGTTCCTGGTTTCTCTGAGTTGCAGTCACAAGTAGAGCAAAGCTGTTAGGGTCTGCTGCTGATGTTTAGGTACAGTCTCTGAGCCAGTCTAATGCAGTGTAGTCTCATCCTTACACCCAGGAGGACCCTTCACACCCGGGGGAGGGCGGTTCAACCATCTCGGTGATTGCCTGCGCTGGTGTGTTTCTAACAGGCTCTGGCACTTCCTGGGGCAGAGTCAATGAGGGGTGCTGAGTGATGGTGCAAATGAGCGTGGGGTTGGGGCTCTGCCTTTTCCTGGTTAGCTCGCTCTGCCCGGCGCCTCATGTACGAGCAATATGCACACTGCCTCAGAGTGAAGCGGTATTAGGCTGATTTCTTTTACAGTCATTCTGACAAGTGTTGGTGCCAGGATTTGAACACTTGCCCTGAAGCTTTGCCGAACTGTCTAATTGACTAAGGGTGCCATTAAAAGAGGCCCCTTCAGTGTGCTAGGCACTGGGTCACAAGGTACTTTACATACATGGGCTTACTTATCTCAAAGATTCTAGTAAAGTTAGCATCACCCCGTTTTATGGAGAGGTAAATTTAGGCTCAAAGAGATTAAGAGGTATTCCCACTGAGCTAGTGCATAGTGGAATCACAGGGCTATGGACCTTCCCTCCACATCTTGTTCTTTCTTTCCCCAGGCACTACCATGTCTGGTGGGGAGCATGGTAGAGATGTGTTCAAGAAGCCAATATAGGAGCTGGAGAGATGGCTACGTAGCTGGAAGCTCTACTAGGGGAACTGAGTTCAGTTCCTCCTACCCATGTGGGGCTTGTGGCTCCTAAGACCTACAACTCCAGCTCCAGGAAGTCCGACGCCCTCTTCTGACCGCTGTGGGCGTATCTGCATTGGGCTCACACATACAGAGACACATACCTGTAATAAAAATTCTTTAAATCTTTGAAAGATAAAAAGGAGAAGGAGATGTGTGGGCCCTATGTTTTGGCAGGGGTTTCTCAGCCACGGTGTGGTGGGAGCAGTGGAGAAGGGTAAAGTGTGTCCCAGGGGCTGAGAGTGCCAGCCAGACTCTTGCCCAAGGGAGTTCAGGAAAGTGGCTCAAAACCTCAGTTCCCTAAAGATGGCTGCTATGTGGTCTCGGTTTTCTCAAAGGCTTCTGTGCTGGTGATGTGATCCACATTGTAGTGCAATTAGGTGGTGGTAGAACAACCTCTAAGGGGCAGGTCGCAGGGTAAGGTAATGAGACAGTGGCAGGGAAAAGTGAGACCACGGCATGCATCTGGCTGCTTCTCCTTTTCTGTCTCTCACTGGGACTGGATGTGGGGTGTGCATCTACCTGGTCTTGGACTGTAAACCTTTTCTTTCTAAAGAACTCAGTCTTTGGTATTTTGTTATGGCAACAGAAATTGGATTAGTACAATGGCCTTCTGAACTTTCAAGCTCCCAGAATCCATCAGCTCCTCGTCTTTTACTGAGACCAAGCTTCCTCAGCACATACCATCTCTCCCTGCCCTAGGGTGTGTCCCTAGGAGCAAAGAAAGAACCCTTTGAGCAGCCACCAGGGTGAAAACAGCCAAGGTCCCAGGACCCCAAGGACATTTCCAGGTTGTGGTTTGCTGGCCTAATGTAAAGGAGCTCCTGATTGGCTGCTCATGGCTCAAAGATTAGCACTTCCGTGCAAAGGCAGAACTGCCAAGATTCAAGTGAGAGAGGGCAGCAAGGGCAATGGGAGAGAGTTGCCCCCAGACCCTATGGAAAGAGGGAAGAGGTTTGGGAATAGCTGCGTGTTGTTGCCACCACGGTCTGCTGGACTTAATCGTTAGGTGGAGCTTAAAGATATGGAAACCTCCACCCTTGATATGCACACCACCACCACCACCACCACCATCACCTCTGCTGCCTTCTCCCCCTCCCCCCACTTATTTTTAAAAAACAGAGTTTCATGCATGCCAGGTTGGCCACAAACTGCTGTATAGCAGAAGATGACCTTACATTTCTGACTCTCTTGCCACCTTGGTCTAGGTGATGCTGGAGATGGAACCAGGGCCCTGGCATGTTACACAAGCACCCCATTCACACCCCAGCCAAGGGTTTAACTTGTAACAATACTCTTGTCTGTTCTGCAGAATTTCTGTTTTTTAAAGACTCTCTGGTGACTACAAGGCCAACTCTACGGGGCACCGTGCTTCAGACACTGTCACCCCAGTGCATAAACCCTGTGGCCGTGCTGGCACCGGTCTTTGCAAACTTATGAAACAGGGCAGGGTTGTCTTTCTATTAGTGTCATTATTTTCTGGAAGCAGACATTCTTTTTAGCGACTGTTGTCTAACCTTTGAGAGCAACCCAGGGATACAAAGCAGTTCACTTGTTTAACTCTTCTGGCAAACTCATCGGTTGATAAGTCAGGAGCTGCTGGGGAGTGTGGGTTTGGGGCAAACTGGTGGGTGGGTCCTTCCTCCTTGGGAGAAGTTTACAAGAATGCAGGTACAGATTAGTGCAATCTTCTGAGATGCTTTTTGTCCCCCCTTTTTACATATTTATATGTGCACATGTATGCAACTGTGTTTGTGGATGCAAGTGTGCAAAGAACAACTTCTGGTGCTATTCTTCCTTATTTGAGACAGGAATTTCTGGTTTGTTTGTTTCTCTTGTGTTTGCCAGGTTGGTGGGGGTGTGAGGTTCCAGGATTCTTCTGCCTCCCTTTCCATTTTCCCAAGGAGTTCTGGGATTGTAACTGCTCATGCTATGTGCCTGGCCTTTCTAGGATCTGGTGATTTGAACTTACGCAGTCAGGCTTTCGTGGCAAGTGCTTATTTTCCCCCACTGAGCTGTCCCCAGCAGCCCTCTGAAGGAAATTCATACGAGATGTGAAATCTGATTTCTGCATGCGGATGGCCAATTCCCCTTTCAGAGTGCTCACCAAATAGTTTGTTTAAAGTCCCAGCTCGTTCCTTGGGTGGCCCGATTGTGGTTGTGTCCTTAAGCCCTACTTCTGAGTTTGTATCCAGTAATCTGGGTGCCTGTGGAGATCTGCACAGGAAGGAAGAAGCACTTTTTTTTTTTTTTTTTGAGAGAAAAGGCTCAACCTGGTTGGGGAGATGCTAAAGAAAGAGTACCTTTGAGCTGGGTATGGGGCGCTCTTGCCTCTAAAGGCAGCAGAAAGGAAGCTATGTTCTAGAGAAATTCTTGGTGTGAGCTCACAAGTGGCCTTACCTGTACTGTGGCCAAGACTTGACTATTCTCAGAGCTTCTCCCACCCCCAGATATTTATTCCTGAAATGATGCTTTGCACAGAGGGAGCTCTATGGAGAAGCTGGGGTTCTAACAACCCATAACCTGCACCTACAACAAAGGCTTTCCATAGTCTCTTCTGCCAGATTCTCCCAACAGTCTTATGAAGTAGATGATAATGATCTCTTTTCCAGTCTGGTAGCTGAGGATCTAAGGGATGAAATAAGTTACCAAAGCCTTGAAATTAGCAAGTAACGAAAATGAGGTTTAGTCCCAGATTTGTCTTAAAACCCAACAAGTTTTTGTTATAAAAGCTCAAAGGACCACCAAGGTGCCCTGTTTAGACCTATGACCCAAATGCAGGTCCCAAGAAGTAATTTTTAGGGGCAGAGAAATAAAAGACCACGTAGAAGGCGGGAGACAGACTTGAAAAGAAGCCAGAACACTGGTCCTGCATGTGGGTGGCTTTAGCATCTGCAAGAGCCTCGAGTACAGGGTCTGAAATGATGACTGTGAATGTCAAGAATATCGCTGCAGTTCTGTGGAACTGTTTTGGGAGGCTGAGAGGGTGGGGCTTACCACGGGATGAGACCATAGGCTTGAAAGACAGTTTAAAGAGACATACTTGCTTTTCTCCCTACAAATAGAGCAACAGGCTGTTTGCTGTGTATTGACAGCAGTTCTCACTTTGCATTCTCCTTTGGTGAATTGTTGGATATCTGTCACGATTTTGGAAAAATCTGTTTTTTTTTTTCTTAAAAAAAAATAATGTTCTTATTCTTTGAGAATTTCTTTTTTAAAAATTATTTTTATAAGCTGGGTATGATGGTGCATACCTTTAATTCCAGCACTTGGGATGTTGAGGCAGACAGGTATCTGTTGAGTTCAAGACAAGCTTGGTCTACAAGGTGAGTCCAGAACAGCCAGGGTTCTGTTACACAGAGAAATCCTCTCTCTTTAAAATACACATTCTCTCTCTCTCTCTCTCTCTCTCTCTCTCTCTCTCTCTCTCTCTCTCTCTCTCTCTCTCTCTCTCTCTCTCTCTCTCCTTTTAATTGGGACTACAGAGATGGCTCAGTGGTTAGGAGCACTTTTTCTTCTACAACCTCCTGTGAGTTTGATTCCAGAAGACTCAATGCCCTCTCTGACTTCTGGCTTCTGCAGCAGGCCTGAGAAGGCACTTAGGTTCAATGCTTCCCAACTCTGGATCTTGTGATTTTTGTGCTCTCTTAGCCTTTGGGTGTGATGTGTGTCCCATCTGTGCCTCAACACTCTACCTACTCCTTATTTATTGATTTAAACTTTAGCATCTTTATCACAATTTTTAAGGACTCTCTTCAATAGTCTTCTGTCTGTCTGGGCTGTTTGTCTTTTCGGAGGCAGGAGAGGCTGTCACAGAAGCCTTCAGTGTCTTTCAGTCTCAACTATGCAGTCATCAGTGCTGCTGGAAAAGAAGCTTTCTTGCCCATCGGAGCTGGTAGCATGGACCACAGACATCCACACAGCCAGCAGCAGCAGCAGGGACCGCAGAACACAACATGGCTTCCAGAAGCAACACAGACCGTGGTCATCAACATGACCTTGGGTGGTAACAGGGATCACGGATACTAGCAGGGTTCCCAGCTGCAGCATGGACCATGAAGTCTTTTAAGAAGGCTTAATCCTGAAAATGAACTGTTTCTCAGGCGATCATGCCACTGGGCAACATGTTGGGGTAGAGCCCTTAAGAGCTCCATGCTGCCAAACCCCACTCTGCTAGCCCTACTTGGCTATATGCTCCTTTGTCCACAGCAGCCTCACTCCCATACCTGTGGCCCCCACCGCTTCTGTAGCTCCGCCTCTTTCTGCTTAGCGCATGCGCTGCTCTGTTCTGCCATCTTTCCCACTCCTCTGTCCCACATTCATTTACTAAAATGGTACTGCAAACTGGTCGTGTGCCACACAATGTAGTTTTTGCTCCAACAGCTTTACATGTAAATACTGTGGTCTGTGATCTGGTTCCAGGTTTCTGGAATATACTGGACTATCCCTGATCTTGCGGCGGGTCGGGATCCATGTGAGCTCCAGGCACGGACTTTCTATTTGACAATCTGAGGGTTTTGGGATGAGCGGAGTCCTCCATGTAGGGTGACTCCAATTCAGTAGCGATCCCCTCCCCACCCCGAACTGTCTTATCCAGCAGTTCCTAGAGTGCTTGGATGAACCCTTTGGGTAACTGACATCATTTAGGGAAAGTCCACTTTGATTTTACACCTACTTTTCTCTCTGTCACAGTTGCCAGGTGTCTTGTTATTGCTAATTAAATGTTTGTCCCAGTTGTGTAGCCCCTGCCTGGAAGGTAGCACAGGCTCCAGGGGCTGTAATTTTTAAATGTTGACCTCTGCCTCAACTTTTCCATTGGTACATAAGTAACATTCCTTACAGAGCCCTAGATTCCTGGTGAGCTCTCAGGAGGCTGAGGCAGGAGCATCATGAGTAAAGTAGCCGAATATACATGGTGTGTTTAACCCGTTTTCACCTTCTGGTTCTCTCAGGCTGGCTTTGAACTTGCAGCCCTCTGTTCCAAGCTTCCTGAGCTGGGACTAGAGACATATCCCCTTCTTAGCGCAGTTCAGTGGCATCTGTCCCCACTGTCATCCCCAGTGTGTTGTCACCATAGCAATGGAAGCTTTACTCACCACAGCAACCTGTCATTTTCCTCTTCCATTCAGCTCCTGATAATCACCTCTGTGCTTTCTGTACGTATGAAGTTGGCTGCTCTAAAATCTTCAGAGAAGTGAAATCTCACACTACTGGTCTCTTCAAAGTTTATGTTGTAGCATGTATCAGAACTCTTTTTTTATGACTGAGTAGTACTCCACTGGACATATAAGATGTATTGTCTTTATCTGATATCTGTTGATATAGGACCTGACGTTTTTGATCTTGTGTGCTAGGTAAGTGCTCTGCCACTGAGTACATCAGCCATCCTGAAAGAAACAACGTTGCTTTGTGGCATTTATGAATCTGATTTTCCTTTGTAGCCTCATTTTCTTTTCTCTGTACATGAAATGGACTAGCAGTTAAGTACTATTTTTTATTTATTTTTATTTTTAATGGAAGGATCTTAGAGATTCTTTAATTGTGTGTGTGTATGTGTGTGTGTGTGTGTGTGTGTGTGTGTGTGTATTTGAGTGTTTTGCCTGTGTGTATGTATGTGCACCACATGCATGCCTTGTGTCCTCAGAGGTCAGAAGAGTCTGTTGGACTCCCTCAGACTGTAGTTACAGATGGCTGTAAGCCACTTCATGGGTGCTGAGAATGGAACTCAGGTCCTTGGCAAAAGCACCAAGTGCTCTCCACTGCTGAGCCATCTCTTCAGCCACCACCACCCCTTTAAAACTTTATTTTTAGACCCTGAGTGCTAATGCCTGCAAAAGGCAAAGGTGTGGGCATGGGGTCTGATGTGGGTGCTGGGAACCAAACTTGGGGCCCCTGAAAGTGCAGCAAGCCATCTCTCCAGCCCTGCTTCTGAATTCTTTGCACATGTGCAGGGTGGGGTGTGGGGGATGAACTAAAACAATTGATAAGGATGTTCCTTTGAGGAAGAAGCTTGACCTTTGTGACAAGGTGTGACCCGAAGTGTCTGAGCACTGGGTGCAGCAGTGTGGAACATTGTATGAGCACTGGGTGCAGCCGTGTGGAACATGTATGAGCACTGGGTGCAGCCGTGTGGAACATGTATGAGCACTGGGTGCAGCCGTGTGGAACATGTATGAGCACTGGATGCAGCAGTGTGGAACATGTATGAGCACTGGATGCAGCCGTGTGGAACATGTATGAGCACTGGATGCAGCAGTGTGGAACATGTATGAGCACTGGATGCAGCCGTGTGGAACATGTATGAGCACTGGGTGCAGCAGTGTGGAACATGTTTCCTGGAGGAGAAGAGTCTTTCAGGAAGAGGGGTAGCTACTCTTGACCCTGCCCCAGCATCTTTAGGTCTTCACTGAGGGCTCAAGAAGCCCTGGTCAGCACCTGTCAGTCTGTGACTTCTCTTGGAAGTCTTTGGAATCAGGTAGCTAGTACAGTTGTTCAGTGGGTCCCTTCACACAGGACAAATGCCTCAGTTGAGAGATGTCAAATCTACAAACATTTTTGTCAAGAGAGAATTATGGTCCCAAGGAGAAGCTAACCCTAATATTTACCTTTAGAAACCGACAGCTTGTTTTAAAGCAGTGAAGTATGTTCGGTCCAGGGCAGGGAGGATGGGGTTAGATCTGCCAACTCTGGAGTAAATCCTGGGGGGTGGGGGGCAGGGTACGGACATGCTATGGATTTACAACCCTGCCCTAAGTCCTGTTTAAGGTTCTGAAGAGCCTTCAGGGGGTCTGTCAAGTGAGGCAGGCTGCAAGGGGGCCCATCCTACATAGGGAAGGTGATTGGTTCAGGCACATCTTCATGAGGACCACTGCCTGATTTAGATCCCATTGATTTTCCATAGACCTGTGGCATTTTAAAGTAGACCCAGTCTCCCTCTTTTTTATTTTCTTAAATGAAAACATTTATTAGGATATTTGCCTTAAAACATCGACAATCTAGCATTGGTATAACTAACACAGCACAGTTAGACCCAGCACTTGGGAGACAGAGGCAGGAGCTCTGTGTGTTAAGCATCTATATTTATATATATCTATATCTGTATCTATACAGATATATTATCTATCTATCTAGATAGATAAATAGATATAGAGTTCCAAGCCATGTGAGAGCCTGTCTCAATACAAAAAAAAAAAAAAAAAAAAAAAAGCAGTAACATTGGATCACTGAGGAAAACAAACTCATGCGTGTGCCCGCACACATACATGCACATGTGCACACACACACTGTAGACCTTGTTAGAGGTAAAGCACCCTCAGCTCTTTGCTTAATGTCACATGGGTCTTACAGACTCTGAGTGTCTTTTGATTTTATTTCCACACAGGACTATATTCTTCTGAAAGATGCTCTCTGATGACTATAAGGTGTTTCACCACATAAACACACTATGGTTTATTCTTTTTTTTTTTTTTTCTGTGAAGAAAAACTAAAGCCACTTCATACTTCTTCGATGTTGTCATTGGGCAAGATACAAACATTTGTGTATCCTTTGTGTATGTTTTTGATGTATGTTTGTGTATGTGAATTGCTGCATCAGAGATTTGGACATAGCTCAGGGGAAGCGGGTAGAGCCAGCGTGTGCAGGGCTCTGGCATGATCCCCAGCGCCGGGGAGAAAGGATTTTGATGCTGTGTTCTTTCCTGTTTCCCTCTCATTTTCTCTACATTTCATCTTTTTTGTTCTGCCCCTCCCCCAATACTGTTAACACTGTTACTCCCTGTGGTGCTGAGTCTTGTACGGCTTTATTACTGTTGCTGCCTGGTGTATATTAGACAGGCACTCTGTCTGAGTTACATTCCAGCCTCAACCATGTTTTTATTAGTTTATTTACCATTAGTCCCTTAAATTTATTTTATTTGGTTTAAAAACATTTTTTAACGTACAAGCAAACATTTAAAAAATTTTTTCTAGTGGTCTGCTCTTTTTTGTTTGTTTTTTTTTTGTTGTTGTTGTTGTTTTGTTTTGTTTTTTGTTTGTTTCCAAAGTTTTGGACTCCTTATTATTGGGTTCCTACCCCGCCACGGCGAAAGTTTTATTAGGTCCTGGGTTTGCCCAACAGCAGGGCGTGCCTCTTCCTTCTCTCCTTCTGCCTTGGTACCCACAGACTTTCAGCAGCATCTCAGAGTCCTGATGGGAGTTTGTGTGTATGTGTGTGTGTGTGTGTGGTGTGTGTCTGTACTGTGTGTGGAGTGTGTGTGTCTGTGTTTCTGTGCTGTGTGTGTGTGGTGATGGGAGGATGAGTGTGTGCCTGTGTTGTGCCTGTGTTGTATGTGTGGAGTGTATGTGTGTGTCTGTACTGTGTGGTGTGTGTGTCTGTGCTGTGTGGTGTGTGTGTGTGTGTGTGTGCTGTGTGTGTGTGTGTGTCTGTGGTGTGTGGTGTGTGTGTGTGTTTGTGCTGTGTGGTGTGTGTGTGTGTGTGTGTGTGTTTTTGTGCTGTGTGCTCTGTGTGTGTGTGTCTGTGGTGTGTGTGTGTGTGTGTGTGTGTGTGTGTGTGTGTGTGTCTGTGCTGTGTGGTGTGTGTGTCCTGGCAGAACAGGCCTGTGCTCTCTTTCTTCTGTGTTTGTGAGAGCTGCTGAGAGGATCATGTGAAGTCTTCACACTGACCCAAAGCTGTAACCACAACCACTTGGCCACTTGTCACACGGATACAAGCTCTTTGCCCACCCGTAGTCACGTTTTCATCCCACACTTTCAAATACTGCTCTCAAGAGCAGAAGCATTTGGCAAGTGATGTGCCTGCTCCAGCAATGCTCCTCCAAATAAGGGGACATTAGTGGGGACCCACTGGGGTGTCTGTACTTTATACATTACATGGCTGTGACTCCCCACAGGGCCCTTCCCAGCCTGGTGACTTTCCAATCTGGTTCCAGCTATGCTGGTTTTATCTAGCAGCAATTCCTTTTCCTTCCTCATGTCCTTAAACCAAGTGCAAGGCTCCTGGGTTATTAGCGAGGAGAGACCGCCTGTAAGCCAGCGTTGGATACCTTTGGCTTTTTCCACTGAAGGAGCATTTTTCTTCCCTGACTGTCCTGTCACTAAGTGCTGCTCCAGGGCTGTATGACTTCAAAGCTGTTTCCTGCTGTCCTCAAACTAAAACTAAAACGAGAGACATTTCTGAGCTCTTTAAATAATAATAGTGGTGATAATACTAATACTAATACTAATACTAAATAGGAATAATAAAGCACCCTGTGACTTCTCAGCTTTTCATGTGGCTTCTAGCGCTCCCCTGCCAGCATGACCTGTTTTGGGGCTGCCAGCTCTCCTTCCTTTGATGTCTGTCTCCAGGATACCTCCCTGGAATCTGTTCTGAGAACAGGGAAATTGCTGCTATGAGTTGGGGCTGGAGAGGCTGGGTGGCGAGACCCAGGAACTTTGTGGATCTGTGCAGAAGGAATTCAGATTGAACTGGCAGTGACCCCGGAGGAGCGGTGACCTTCCTGATTATGGGGAATATTTCAGTTCTTCCCTCCTTTCCCCCTCCACCCACGGTTGCCTTAAGCCGCTGTTGATGCTCACTGTCTGGGCATCAGCTCCAGTGACCCTGAGGTAGTCCTGTCTCCTGAGTGTTTCAAGGCAGATGTGGATGACTGGGGCATGCAACAGAGAACTCCGGCCGCCAACACTGTGGAATGCTTTTAGTCATGCCCCCACCCCGTCCTTTCAGTAAAACATACATTTTTATTACTGTTACAGAGACTCTGAAATACAGATCAAACATCTCTTATTTTGAAAGGCTTAGAACCAGAAGTATCTCTGGGTTCTATTTGTTTGGTATCTGGGAATACGTCCATAGACTTGACTGTTTGAACATCCCAGATCAGAAAAATCTCAAATTCTAAATATTCCAGAAGCTACAACTTTACAAGCCCAGAAAGGAGATGCTCATAAATGTTTAGAATTTCAGGGAGGGTTTTTTTTTTTAAATTAGAGATGTGCCACCATCATGGTGTGTATGTGTGTATGTGTGTGTGTATATATGTGGGTGTATGGTATATATTCATGTATTGTAGTGTGTATATATGTGTTTGTATATGGTATATTTACATGTGTATGTGTACTTGTGGTATATATGTATGTGTGTGTGTACTTTGTGTGTGGTGTATGTACATGTGTGTGGTATGTATATACATACACATATACGTACATATATAAGTATGTGTGTATGTATAATGTGTGTTTGTGATGTTCATTTATCTATGATATATATATATCTATATATATATATACATACACACATTGCATTGTGTGGTGTGTGTAGCATATATACACATGTGTGTGTGTGTACAGTATATTGTGGGGTGTATGTATATGGGGTATATATGTACAGTGTATGTATGTGGTATATTGGGACAGGGTCTTTCACTGAACCTGGAGCTAAGCTGGCATCCAGCAAGCCCTAGCAATCCTCTGGTCTCTGTCTCCAGTGCTGAGCTACAGGTGTAGCAGAACCATGCCTGGCTTTTTACATGGGCTCTTGGGATTCAAACTCGGGTCCTTTTGCTTGCACAGCAAGTGTTCTCACCTGCTGGGCCATCTTCACAGTCCCTTTATACTATGTGATATTTATATACATCCTGTGAATTGGATATTACAGTCAAGCAAATTAGTCTACACATTACTTCCTATAGTGACCTTTTTTTGATTAGCTGTTAAAATCATGTTTGTCTTAATTAATCTTAAGCCTTCTTCAACTTGAAGATGAGAGCTCTAATTAAGTTTCTTATCAAGTGAGCCAGATAAGTGCAGTGAAGGGCAGGATATTGGCCTGCTACAAAGTGTCAGAGAACCCAAAGCAAGGGTGTAGAGAGATGGCTTAGCCCTCAAGAGCATTCTCTGTGCTTGGCATGTCAGACAGCTCACAGCCTCTTTCTTCTAATTCAGGCTCTAGGGGACCTGGTGTCCTCTTCTGGCCTCTGTCAGCACCTGTACACACGTGCAGGTAAACACACACACACACACACACACACACACACACACACACACGATTTTAAAAAATAGCCAGGCGTAGGGCACACACCTTTCATCCCAGGGAAACAGAGGCAGGTGGCTGGCTCCACTTGAGTTCTAGTTCTGACAGCAAGTTCCAGGTCAGGTAGGGGTACCTAGTGAGGCCCAACCCCAATAACAAAACTATAATACAATAACGATAAGTTTAAAAAAAAAAAAAACCTAAGGCGTGAATTCACATGCCTCTCAGGCAGACAGCCCTGGCTGGAAGCAAGCCTGCTTCTCCTCAGGGCTGGGAGGCCCTGGAAGCTGTAGTTTGTTTCCTCATCAGCCTTGAGTCAGAGGTCATAACACATTTTGTTGTTTTGTTTTGTTTTTGTATTAAACTTTTATTTTATGCACACGTGTGTCTCGTCAGAGACACCATCAGGCCTTCACAGTGCACGAAGGGGACTTGGTTGAGGTCACTAAAGCCATCTGGGAAGCTGTCCTCTGTCCCTTCTCTGTCAGTGGGCAGCATGTGTTGACTCCAGGTCCTGCAATTTGGGGTAGATACTCCAAATTTCTAGAACATATATTCTTTCAGTAAAAACAAAGTTGTAGGAATCCAACTTTAATCTGTTTCTATTTGCAAGTTAGAAAAAAAAATACATCATAAGCCACGAGTTCAGAAAATCTATTTATTCAGCCTGTAGCTTCAATGCTTGATTAAAAGAAAAAAAGCTGCTCTGTGTGTGTGTGTGTGAGTGTGAGTGTATATATGTGTGTGAGTGTGTGTGTATGTGTGTGAGAGTGTGTGTGTGTGTGTGTGTGTGTGTGTGTGGTGTGCATTAATTTGTACCACAGGGGCAGGGCAGTTAGAAGACCAGTCCAGATGTCACCCCTCCCCTTTGTTTGAGACGGGTTCCCTTCACTCTTGCATATGGCGTGCTAGCTGGCCCATGAGTGTCTAGGAATATCTGTGCCTCCCATCTTGCTATAGGAATGCTGAAATTACAAATGTACACTATTGAATCTGGCTTTAGGTAGGTTCTGAGATTTGAACTCAGGTCTTTATACTTGTGCAGCAAGAGCTTTACCCACTGGACCACCAATCCATGTTTCTACCCCATATTGGTCAGGCCTCTAATAGTCTTCTCTCTTGGCTCTCTGTGTAGTTGGAGTTAGGTGTAGTGACACCCCCATTCTCCTGGCTTTTATTATCCCTGTGTCTCTCGTTTAGGCCTTTTCATCCACAGCAATGTCCTGTCTGTTGGTTTTTAGGATGTGGGAGATTCGGATCTCTGGGCCATGCGTGCCCTGCAGAGCACAGCATGCCTGGTTACAGGAAGGACTTTTTTCTGGAACCAGTGCTGGACCTGGTGATGCACTGTGTGTAGAAGCACAGAAGAGCTGCCCTTGCTGTATATGCAGCCACTCAGCAGGTCATGGCCAGCTACAGAGCCTCAGGCAGAGCGTTATCTTTCCAAAGGAGGTGGGAAAAAAAAAAAAAAAAAAAACATGAGAAACAGAAAAACAAAAGGCTTCATCCCTTGTGTGTGGAGATTGGAGGACAACCTCAGTCTCCGCCACTTCCTTCCATGTTGTTTGAGACAGGGTCACTCTCTTTGTTGTTTGTTACTGCGTGTGCCAGTTGGATTATGACCTTCTAGGCATCCTCATGTCTCTGCCCCATCTCATGGTAGGAGTCCTGGGATTGCAGACACGTCCTACTTTTCTTGTGGGTTCTGAGGAACTCAAGGCCACGGCAAGCTTTTTATCCAACCTCTCCAGTCCTTGAAATGTATTTTGTGTCTAATAGAAAAAGACTGCTTTAGCCAATCCCCCCAATAACAAATGTTCATACAGCATTGACACTCGAAGTTGTGACTTCTGTCATAGGCTGAATTTGAGCGACATGCTGATGATGCGGGGGCGGGGTGGTGGTGGTGGTGGCAGACTGTAGTCACCCATTGGAAGGGAACAGATGTAAGCAAGAGAGAGGCATCGTGGCCTGGTCTTATCTGGGTGGGTTTGAAGTGTGCAGCTAGCATGGAGTGTGTGGTATGGGGTGTGGAGTGGCTTTGTTTAGAAAGATCACCCCAGTCAGTACCCAGCTGGGTCTCAGCTCCATCTTAGAGAGCAAATGAACAGCAGGCATTTCACCTGCAGAGGGGCTCGATCACTGCAGCGAACCTGGAGCTACTGTTTCCCTTGGAATGGGACTAGTTTTCACCATCTCAAATCCTGCTTCTGCCTTGCCCAGCAGCTTCCAGGCCTTTCTGAGCTTCCTGGGCCCCTCCATATCTTACACTCTGACCTGAGCTCAGAGCTTCCTGTTCTCTGGAGCTGCCCTTTCATGAGCTTCCCTGATGGTTGTCTGACCACAAGTGGCCTTTGGTTGGCACTGTCATAATCCAGTGGTACCCCCAAACCCCAGTTGTCTGACCATAAGTAGCCTTTGGTTGATGCTGTCATAATTCAGCGGTACCCCCAGACCCCACTTTTCAGGATTCCGGCTTCTCCACAGACCACACAATACAGACGAGGTGGTAACTTTTACAAGAGAATCCCCAGAAGCTTGGGAATTGGTGTGGAGTCCTGCGGTGGTTTTAAAAAATACAGCAAAAAGCGACATAATGATGAGTGACAGCCAGCAGCACCGCCGTCCAACTCTGGAGCTGGGATAGAAGAATGTTCTAACTTGGACTGGAAGTTGGCCAGCTGTGGGATTTTATTGACCATAAGTTGCTAATTCAAAGGCTTTTCCAGCCATGACCCCTGGTTTTCTTCTTACTGCACTTCCTACATTTCCCAGAGTCTGCATTTATGACTTTTATCATCATAAAGTTCAAAATGAAATACCTACTTAAAAATTAATTGAAGCCTGCGAACACCACGTCATTTGTTAATGTGCGTAGTGAGGCATGCTCGCCTTCCCATCTCCTCCATCTGTTTATTTTGCGATTAATAAAAGGCAAAGCATGTTTGTGCTTGAGGCCGAAGATCTTGGCTGCCTCTGTTGGAATCTGTGAATTTAGTCCAAATTGATAATGTCCTGGTATTTGTGGAGGCTTTTATTTATTTATTTTAGGAAAAGCTGCTTAAATGAAGGCACATTTTTTTTTCCTAAAGCTGACCACATAGAGTTCAGGATAAACAGCTTTCTAGTAAGAGGTTTCCGAATAATAGGGATGTGGATTTACTGTAGGGGTCTTGAATGAGTTTTCAAGGCATTGTTTTAAGTTGGTGGGGGGCCCAGATGAAAGAGGAATTTCATGATAAGCCCCTCAGCGAGTCATTTCGTGTAGCAATGAGACGGTGAGGTAGAGTTTGCTTTCAGTCCTCATGCAGGAAGTTCTTGCTGGCAGAAGAGGTATGAAGGCTGCCCTGCCCTGCACTGGTATTTTAGAATAGTCCTGCTGCGAACCTCACACTAGAAAATCAGTTCTTCCCTCCCCCATCTTCTCTCTACGCCTATGACAAGGCTGGCGTCAGGTCCTCCCTCCATTGTGTCTTTTTCCTTTCTGTGAACAGTCATTTAATTTATTTCTTGCTGCTTATCATTTTAATAATCAGACTTTTCTCCCTGGGCTGGGCTCTTCTTCAGGGGCTTGCTCTGCCCCGTCTTACAGCGTGTATTCACCAGCAAGCGTTGGCTTTCATGAGGGCAAGCCCAAATCTGGAGTCCAAAACCAGAAAACCAGAGCTGTTAGGCTCAGAGTCTGCTCCCTGTGAGCATTATCATGCGAGGCCCAGTCGCCCTTCCACAGTAAGTCAATCGAGGGGTCAAGTAACAGCGAGAGGCAGAAAAAGGAGATTGATCGATGTGGCCATGTTGGGAGGAGGAATAAATGAAGGGATTCAGGGACCCCTAAGTCCATCTTCCCTCTCTTGACCATGAGAGTTAAGTGTTCAAATAGAGGACAAGAGGAATGCATGGTGAACTGGTCAAGATGCGGTCCGGTCCATTACTGTCTGGACCATAGTCTCTCCTGCTAGGTGGTCTGGTATTCTCAGAACTCTGAACCTTGTCCCCCGAGTTTCCGGACCTTACTAACACTAGGTTTAGCCTTTTTGTTCTCTCAGCTTGAGATTCCTGGGAAAATTCCAGTCTCCCTGGGACCGTTGTTTCAGCCATCTGATACCGGAGGGAGCGGCACAGTGTCCCTGCCAGGACGGTCACACCTGGGGTTCCAGACACTAATTGGTCGTGAAGATTGAACTGAGCTGGTTAAGCAAGAGGACCTGGCTCTTCCGCTCAGCTTCTCCTTACAGTCTTAACTATTTTCTATCAGTGGCAAGGCAGTGTTTACTGTGTGCTAATAAACGTCTTCATCTTTAAAAAGGTAAGCCAGGAAGCCTGCTGCCCTGGCACTCCCGGGTACTGGGAGACAGCGGCAGGTGGATCATGGTTTTGAGGCCATCCTGGGGTGGATAGGATGGTAGGAGATGCTTGTGGGGAGTTGGAAGGATGAAGGAGAATTGGAATGAATAATTCTTGTTGAGCTTCAAGTTTTTCTGGAGACATCAGGTTGTTTTATGTACATCCAAAGGCTAGATGGATGGGCAGACAGATAATAAATTGCAAGGGGAGTTGGCCCACTAGATTACGGAGGTTGAAAAGGCCCCTGAGAAGCTTGAGAAACTGATCATTACTTATGAGGGTCCTAGAATCCAAGAACAGGACAGCCTGGTGCTCAAATGTCCCAAGACCAGGAGAAATGGAGAGAACTTTCTTCCCAGTCAGCCTTTTCTCTGTCAGGGCCCCTAATCGGTTGGTACCTGCCCTCTCCGAGGGTGGCTCGCTCCCACTCAGCTCACTGACTTGCATGCCAGACTTCTCTGGAAACGTGCAGAGGTGTGCCCTACTAGTTATCTTCCTGTTCCTTATTTGGGGTGGCTGAACCCCGCTGAACAATGCTTGCGATGGGTTGTTGTTAATTGTCAGCTTGACAGAAATCTAAAAGAACTTGGGAGATGGGCCCTGAACAGGAGGGAGGATCTTGACCATGGTCTTCAGGAGGAAGACCCGTGCAGTGAGGTGGTGCCATTTCCCTGGCTGAGGTCCTTGACAGTGTGAATGGAGAAGACTGAGCAGAGCAGGCATTTGCTGCACTAGTTCTTGACACTGGACGCAAGGCGACCAGCCTCTTCCAGTCATGCTGCCTGGCTTCCCCACCATGATGGATTGTGCTTAGAGCTGTGAGCCAAAACAAGCAAACAAAAAAACAAAACAAAACAAACAAACAAACAAAAACCAACCCCCCCCCCCAAAAAAAGCCTTCAAAACCAACCCTTCTCCACAGTAGGTCCTGACCTGGAGTTCCAGGCCACACAGAGATAGAGTATCCCTTTACCTCAAAACCCAAACCCAAAATTTAACAACCAAACCAACAGGCAAACAGAATTTTAAATCCGTTTGTAAGCCTCATAAAGAACAGAGACAGGAAAGATGGGCAGAAAAGTCCGTCAGCCTCTGTGGCAGATGCGTGGTGCTGGCACCAGCAAGCGCTCTGAAAGCCTGCTCCAGCAGTACCAGCCACCGAGAATCTATTAAAACTGCAAATTCTTGGACCCCAGCCCAGTCCACCTTCCCTTCTGAATCAGAATCTCGGGGTTGGCACCCAGGAACATTCATCCTGACAGGCCCTCTAGGCTTCTCTTCCACCCGAGGTGCTGGGGTTGGGGGTAGGGCTCAGGAATCCTGGGCAAAGTGCTCTCCCGATGAGCTGCAGCCCCAGCCCCTCTAGGTGACCCTGATGCAGATCCAGCCTGAAAAGAACAAACAGATCTCGAGCAAAATACAAAAGAAACAGTTCCCCACACCAACATCATGCTCTGATGTGTTTTGGACTCTCTTAAGAACATGCAAACTTAGGGTCAGTGAACTGGCTTGTGACCACCGGGGACCCACAGGTGGAAGGAGAGAACCGACTCCCCAGAGTTATCCTTTGACCTCTACATGTAACACCCTAGCATGTATACCCAAACTCACCTGCACATATGCACATGCACACACATAAATATAATTTAACAATTTAAAAGAAGATATAAATTTAAAAGAACATCTAAAACATCTACTCTGGGGTTCGGACCAGAGAGACACACAACCCCTATGCAAGTGCTGGGGGGGGCAGCAGAAGGGGGAGAGACTTCTGGGAGGTACTGTCTGCCACAGCCAGGTGGGCAGTGAGTGGGCTGGGTAACCCCTGGCCCAGCAGCTGAATGGCAGGCAGCGCTAGGCTGTGGCTGACTTCTCATAAGTCATGTGCTGTCGTCAGGAAACAAGCCCTTTGCTTGTGGCCTCTGACAATGCTCAGCGTGGCTCTCAGATGTCCTTTGGGTATTTTTAATTTAAAATAGATACAAGTAGGGGCAGGGAAGCCATACCTTGCCTCCTATGTATCCTGGTGGCGGGTACTTAGGTCTTCAGCAGACATGCCTTGTGACCCCACCCCTGCTCCCATATGGAGCTAAGAGGATCCGCCTCATGTTGGGTGGCAGTCTCAGAAAAGGTAGAGACTATCACACAACTGCCACTATCTCCTTCTACAGAATAGACAGTAGAGATGGTGACCAGACAGCCTGAGTCCTCACCACAGCCTCCAGAGCC
The DNA here is from genome assembly GCF_963924665.1 of Micromys minutus. NCBI lineage: Eukaryota > Metazoa > Chordata > Mammalia > Rodentia > Muridae > Micromys > Micromys minutus. Next base: position 27,307,110 of record NC_137979.1, on the reverse strand, counting down.
ACAGAGCATAATTGGCAGGCAGAGTGAAATTTACCACACCCAGCCTTGTACATCCAATTACTCTGTTATTAGCAGAGGTCCCAAAGAACAGCAAAGTAGCTAGTGTCTTAGTGGGAACAGCTGCTGTCACTAATGACTTATAATTCAATGCGTGTTTTCCTTCTTAGGTAACACATTCCCCACGTTTATTAGCAGCTCCATGAAATCACTGTGCAGTGTTAGAAATTACAGTTCCCTGACCTGTAGACGGATCACCAATAGCATATACCCCATAAAGAAAGGGGATTAAAGCCCGAAGTTCCAAAACTGACTTGAAACTGGTCTTCCCAAGAGAGCGGGTAGAATGTTTGTCTCCCTTCCTCCGATGTGCTTACCATACTGGAGAGAAAGCAAAACGAAAAATACAGAGTGGGGTCTGTGCTGGAACTGAAAAGAAAATAACTATAGAGAGGTCCCTGCCTCGGGACCTCCAAGAGTGCTAGAGAGGATTTTGTGGTGGTCACATGTTTGTTCATTGCGGAGGGCACGCTCTCCAGGTGGTAGGATGGACCCTATATTGGGTTCCCTGAGGAGCAGCTTACGGGCCAGGGTGCCTTCTGGAGAGTACAGTGAAGAGAAAGGAAACTTGGCAAGATGGAGTGATACTCACCACAGACGGCTTCACTAGAACTCCTGGGAGTTTGATTGCAAAAGTGTTTGAGAGCGTTGAGAGCCATGGCGGAAGAGGAAGCCTAAGGAACTGCAGCAGGGTAGACAGATCCTGTTCTTTCTTAAGGTCTCTAAGCTAGCACGCAGGTGTGGCAGACAGGTAGGTGTATCTCCCTGGCTCCCTTCGATACGTAGACCAAACTTAGTTCTTCTTTCCCTTTTGCTGTTTATAGTTTTCGTGGTTATACCTGTGGTAGTTGTGGGCATATGGAAGCCAGATGTTCTTTCCTCTACCATCTTTTCCCCTTGCCTCTCTTACTGTGTAGTCCTGGCTGTCCTGAGACTCACTGTGTAGACTAGGCTAACCTCAAACTCATAGAGATCTGCTTGCCTCTGCCTCCCCTCCTAGTGCTGGGATTTTGGGTGTGCCAGCACACCCGGCTCTACTTGCCCTTGTTTTCTTTGACCGTGTCCCTGTGCCCCAACACTTTGGTATTATAAAAAAGGGAGAGCATCCCTTTTTGTAAGAGGGCTGACCTCGAACTCATAACCCTCTTGCTCCTGCCTTCAAGTGCTGAGATTACAGGTGTGTGCCATCGTGCCTGACTCTCCCCCAGAACTTACAGTTTAGCTATGTGTTTTACCTGGTCCCCTGGGACTTTCAAGGTGTCCAATGTTCTAGATTTGATCTGCCCGCTCACCACAGCACTCACCCTGGGACTCTCCGGAGGTGACTTTTCATCCGGTTCCATTCCAATGCCAGTCACTGATTTGGTTCAAGCATTTTCCTTTATTTATTTTTTTGCTCGAATACTTAAAAGCGTTACTAAGGAGACCTTACAGAATAGAATGCATCTTTGAGTGCAGAACTTTTAAAATGTAGTGTGTGAGTTCAGCATAGGTTTAGTGTAAATGAGAATCAGCTGTCTTTGGACGAAACACAACTACATGGTTTTGTTTCTTTTTTAGAAGATTAAGAACGGAAATGAAGCAAGGATCTCAAACATGGCTTTTCCCAGAGTGGCCCAGCTGGTTTCCAGGTTGCGTGTCAGCCTCTTCCGCTTGGGTCACCCTGGAATCGGAGCTGCCTGTAGGGGCCAAGGGGCACAAGGTATGGTGGGAAATGCTCAGATCAGGATTAACCCAGATCCTGAGTTGAAATCCTGGCTTTGGTTCCTGCTAGCCAGTTGATCTCCCTCGCACTGCACACAGTAAGCCCAGCCTTCCTGGACTGTCAGGAGGATTAAGCTCACCAGAGGCTGGGTAGACAACAGGGCAAAGCCGGGACAGTGTCTGCAGACAGCTTCTCACTGTGAAGTGAAGAGCAAAACCCGTAGAAGCCAGAAAGTGTGAGGATTCAGCTGGGGCTTAAGGCATGGATCAAATGAGTAGTTAACTGGACTCAGTTCATAGTGAGAACCAATATCTTACTACAGGGCTCACCAACTCAAATGCCAGTAAGACGGCCAAGGGGTCACAGAAAGTGTGTGAGATGTGAGGGTCGAGGTCAGCCCAAGGGCGGACTTTCCGGCACCTTCCTGCAGTTGATCAGTTAGTTGATCACTGTCACAGCAGCAAGAACCCCGTGGTGTAAGGTCCCCCGTGGTGTAAGGTCCCCCGTAGAAGCGTAAAATCTGTTTTTGTTTTGTTTTCAGATGTGTAGTCAGTTAATATTTAATGCTGTTGCTCAGGTTAAGATTTTTCTTAGCATCACACAAGCCAGATGAGGCACATGGAACGGTTCACCAATGCGAGGCCTCGGTTTCACTACATGAAAATTCCGTGTGAATTGCAAACAGATCTTAAAAATGAATCCTCATTGCATTTATGGGGCTGGTCCTGTGCAGGGTTGAAGTGATTTGCTCACCTCCTGGTTTAGGGGTATCTGCACACAAAGCCATACACCTGGAACCACCTTTCCAAGGGAAATTAAGAGTAATATTGAGGGCAGTGATGGGCACACCAGTCCCAGGACTCAGGACACAGAAGCAGGTGGCTCTCTGAGTTGGAGGCCAGCCTGGTCTACAGAGCAAGTTCCAGGACAGCCAAGGCTACACAGAGACACACCAGACCAAAACAAACCAAAAAGGAGTACTTTGACCTAGCTAAGCAATGGGTAGAACCAGAGCAGTGAGAAAGCTCCCTCTGTTAATAGACAGGCTTATAGCCTGACGATCTTCAAGGGCACATGGGGTTCGGTAACTACAGTTCACCCTGCTTGCTATGACGCTGTCTTGTCCAGAGGGTCTCCCTGCGAATCTTCATTGTCATCTTCTCTTATGAAGTCAGATATGTCAAGAATCCTGCATGCCTTTAAGAGGAGGTGGTTAGACGACACTTATAATAGGATTGTTCACACACACACACACACACACACACACACACACACACACACACTACACCGTGGACTCGTAAACACACATTTGTACAGCACTTCACTCGCAGAAGCTCCTCATCAGCTCCTCTTCAGCTCCTTCCTACAGTCCTCTCTGCATTCAGTCACTCTTCCAGGGGTTGGCTACGGTGTACTTCTGTGGTTTTTCCTGACCTGTGCGGTTTATCCACTCTTTCTTTCCCTGTTCAGTTACAAGCAGCCCAGCTCCTCCGAGAAATTAACTGCAAGCCATGGGGTTGGTGAGACTCTAAGTGATGAAGGATACATGCAGGGGTGACCACACAGAAGGGAGGCTGGTAAGGGGGAGGGGCTGGTGGGGTGGGTGGAGCTGACACTAGGCATTATTTTCATTGTTTTATTTTTTGGTCTGGGACTGAGTCGGGGTTGAAGTTTTGTCTTCTCTCTCTTGTTCATTTCCCGTTCCTTTTGTTCTCTGCCTCCAGGAGCTCAGAGTCTCCGTGGATGCACCGAGGTTCTGTGAGAACAGCCCAACACCTTCCACAGAGCAGCACTAGCCATCATTTCTTTTTTTATTTGGCTTTTGCTTTGTTTTTAGACAAAGGTCTCTTTATGTAGCTTTAACTGCCCTGGCCTTGAAGTTGACAGAAATCCACCTGTCTCTGCCTTCCAAGTGCAAGGATTAAAAGGCTAGTTTTAAAATCCCCTCACCTCTCTCTCTCTCTTCTCTCTCTCTCTCTCTCTCTCTCTCTCTCTCTCTCTCTCTCTCTCTCTCTCTCTCTGTGTGTATGTGTGTGTGCGCGAGTGCGTGCGTGTGTGTGTGGTTGTGTTCCCCTCGAGGCATGCCTGTGGAGGTCAGAGGACAGTTTGCAGGATCTCAGGGATTGAGCTCAGGTTGTCGATTGCCAGCAAATGCATTTCCCACTGAGCCATCTTGCCTGGCCCTGCCTTTGTTTTATTCACCTTCTCCTCCTGTACCCCTTCCAGCCCCCACCCCACCCCACCCCCATCAGATCATGCCTCCACCTCCTATAGTTTAGGAAATAGTTTTCTTATTGCAATGGGGAGAAGACAAAGTCTGGCCCAGCACAACTTATTGTCCAGAACCAGGTTCTGCAAATACCAGGAATCTATGGGACCGTGCTGTGTGTGTGTGTGTGTGTGTGTGTGTGTGTGTGTGTGTGTGTGAAGCGAAGTAGACAGCTGTGCCTAGAATCTGCAGCTGTGACATTGTCTTGACTCTTTAAGAGCCTCAAGCATTCCTGAAGGTTCCTGACAGGTAGTCATTTGTAATTTTGCTGAGACAGGCTTGAGCTGCAGCTCTGTTGTAACTCCTAAGTAATTAAAACCTTCTTGTGGAAAACGGGTTCTTTTCAAAAGAGAAGCTGCTGCCAGTATTCAGTGTTTGGGGTCCTGGGAGGGGGGATGGGAGCAAAACTATTCAAAGAAACGATCAGTTTTAGCCAGAAAAACGGTGTTTGGGACACACTGAAGACTAGAATGATGGATTTTGCTGTGTTGAGTATTAGACCCACCCTCATACAGACTCCCCGGGGAATAAAGGCATTCATAAAATCTGTTGCAGTGGCTGAAACCAGGGCACAATTTACTGAGGGGAGCAAGGTTTAGAGAAAGGTGAACCTGGACTTATGGAATATGAACACATTAAAAACAAATCAGTGAAAGGTGAAAGATTTCTAAGCTCCTAAGAGAAGGGGTTGAAGACACCAGGAACACCGCTCCACAGAGTCATCTAAACCGGGCTCTCTAGGGGCTCACAGAGACCGAAGCAGCCATCGGGGAGCCCGTATGGGTCTGCACCAGGTCCTCTGCATGTATGTTATGATGGCCCGGGTGGTGTTTCTGTGGAACTCCTAACCGCGGGAGTGGAGTTGTCTCTGACTCTCTGGCCTGCTCTTGGGACTCCTTTTCCTCCTACTGTGTTGCCTTGTCCAGCCTTGATGTGAGGGTCTGTGCCCAACCTTACTGTATCTTGTCATGTTGTGTTCCTTTGATAGCACTGCGAGGCTTGATCTTTTTCGGAAGGGAAACTGAGGGAGAGTGGATCTGGGGGAGGAGGCGTGGGGTTGGGACTGGAAGTAGTAGAGGGAGGGAAACGGGTTGGGATGTATTGTATGAGAGAAGAATAAATTTTAAAAAATTTTAGGAGGCTGAAGCCACCAGGCAATGATAGAATTCTTGTGTAGCATGCACTAACCAGAGACAGAGACAGACAGAGAGAGGCCAGAGGTCCCTACAGCTCGTTCTGAGTGAATAGTTTTGGGAACCTCCGAAGCTGTCTGGTTACATTGCTTGGGACTGTCAGGCTCCGCTTGCTCCTGTCAAAGGACACGGTCAGGCAGGTGCAGCGTGGCCAAGCTGTCAAGAGGACTGTGCAGGAGATTCCTGTTTTTGAGTTCTAGGAGGCCACAGCTCACTGACACCTAACTTTTCTTTTCTTTTTTTTCCCTTTCATTTCTGTCCTTTCTTCTGTCCCTCAAGAGTATGTCTGTATTGCTCAGACTCAAAACCAGAGCTGGTGTTCTACCAATGAAATACACCCCATTCCTTTTCCCCTTTTGGTGCCCCAGATCAGCCAGAGACAGTGTTAGGTACGTAGCAGTGAGGGCTCATGGTCCTTACCTGAAGACCCTGGCTGTTCCCAGGGCCTTGGGCTGACTTCAGAGCCGCCCATTTCTGGTCTTCCTGTCTCTATTTAAAGCCCAGACTCCCACACTGTGTCCACCCAGTAACTGTAGCTCCTGCCAGCTTAGCTTGTGCAGCCCTTTTGAGTGATGGAAGTTTAGCAGGTGAAATTAATTTACGCCTGAAGTGTGAATGAGCCTTGGTCTTTGAATGTTTGTGTTTTAAAATGAAATGAGGCTTGAGGGTTGCCAGGGGCCAGGGAAGCAGGGGAGCGGGGAGTTAGTGTTTAATGGGGACGGGGTTTCCGACTGGGAAGATGAACCACCTCGGAGCAGATGGCAGTGCAAATCCACTCAGTGTCACCGAGCTGTGCACATCCCAGTGGCGAAGATGGTAAAATTTACATTGTATATATTTTACCACCAAAAAATATTAAAAATCAGCCAGGCATAGTGGAGTGTGCCTGTAATCTGGCAGGAGGGTTAGGAGTTCCAGGTCATCCTTAGCTGCATAGTGAGTTTGAGGTCAGCCCAGGATACATAAGTCTCAAAAAAAAGAATCTTTTTTTTTTTTTTTTTTTTTTTTTTTTTTTTTTTTTTGAGGAGTGAGGGAGATCACAGAATTATAGGTAGGTAGACAAGCACTCTTAAAATGCCAGTTTCTAGCAATGCGTTCCCCCCCCCCCACCAGCCCCCAGCATTGAGCTGTGGAGGTGTGCGGTAGGAGCAGCCAGCAGCAGTCTCTCTTAGTTCCTATGCCAGCTTCCCATATCCTGACCCTTGGCAGCAGCCAGCTTTACCACACTCACCCTCAGATCTGAGACCTTCCCCCTGGACAGCTCTCTGGACGGCTAGTGATGAGGGCCTGCCGTTTGTCCTCTCGGGTCTTTTCTATCAGCTTCCCACTCTCTCGCTGTTGTCTCTGCTTTTGCCTTCTTTCTTCATGCCTGACTGTACATACTTGAACCTGTGCTCCTTCACCTGTGAGCGGCTACTGTTAGGTAACAATATTTCCTCTGTCGGAACAGCATTTGGGTGTCAGGAGAACTGTTCGGGAAGATGCCTGGATTGCTCTGACACAGGGAGGAGGGTCCCTGTGGACAGATGAGATCTTCAGAAAGAATCAAGCCACGTGAGTGTGTTACCTGATAGATTCAGCTGAGTGTGTCTGAGGCCGACAGAGGCTGCTACCCTGTAGCTTCTGAGCAGCTGACCCGGCCTCTGCCTCAACAGTTCTTCATCAGGAAAACAGTGCTTACTGGGAGACTAGGGCCTAGAGTTCCAGGACTGGATGCTGGTTGCAAGCAGAACTGTATAAGTGTGACACTTGGCTGCAAGCACTTTTACCCACTGAACCATCTTGCCAGCCCTAGCTTCCTTCACTCTTATACATCCAGGGCCATATTCAAGTGGGCCTTCCCACCTCAATTAACAATCAAGAGAATCCCCCACAGACCTGTCTGATCTACTGATCTAGATAGTTCCTCATAAAACTCCCTTCCTAGTGATTCTAAGTGTGTCAGGTTGACAATAGTTAAAGCTCAGAATGGACCTGATGTTCCCAGCATAGAAAGTTCCCGAACCCCTACCCCACCCCCAGCCTAAGCACCCTGCTTAAGAAAGCCCAAGAAGTAATGTTTGGATTAAATAGCCATTCATTGTGTCCAATCATAGTTTCTCATCTAGCACCAATCACAGTAACTTAAGGCTTGTGTTGTGGATCAATCACAGCCTTGCTACCAGCCATAGTCTTTGCTCAGCCAGGGGGAAGTACTCCTCTCTGACTAAAATGGACATGGCTCATGTAGGCTTGTGACAGCCAAAAAAAAAAAAAAAAGATCGACTAGACTGTTTGGACAATGTTGGCTGGGGCCGTGCTTTCAGGAGCCAGAACAATCAACTGCAGCATTTTGCACAGTTGTCTCAAAGCTGTGGCATAGGGTAGCCTCCTGATGGAGAGACTGATGAGCCTTCTTGCTTTAGGTAGTATGGGAAAGAGGGAAGAGTGTCAGCTGCTGATTAGGGAGTCAAATAATCCAAGGGTTTCCTTATTTAAGGAAAATGCTCACCAGGAGCGCTTTCAGTACACTTAGGGAACATTATTAACAGCAAGTTTAGTGATTTTAATGATGCTCTAGCAGTGCTTAACACCTGCCCAGTATCCAGGGAGAGTCTGGTCTGGCTCACCACCATTCTCAACAGTGCTTCTCTGGAAGCCACACCTCCAGCACATGGGCTTTTGAGAAGATATTCCACATCCAAACTTCAACAATGATTCTTTTTAAAAATTCAAGAACAGAGCTAAACTATACCAAGCCATTGCATGATTTTGTCTACTACACACGAATGGTATCCTGAATCATGAAATATGTATTCGTATCATTAGTTTCAACAGCCTCTCTGCATACCCTTATTTATGATCTCAGATAAGTCCCTCGTCCCAGTGTTGGGTATACCCTGAGGTCTCCTGGGTAGTTCTTTCAGGAGCTTCTAGTTGTATGCTTGGAGAGAGTCTAGTGTGTATCTCTTTATGAGATTGAAACTCTTTGAAGATAGGCAGTCTGTGTCCCTAGCTCTCCATTTCACCCCTAGGGTACCATGCAGTATCCAGAAGGCTGTAGGTTCTCAAACAGTGGATTAGAAAATATTGTTGAATGTCCCATTTTCTGACTTTCGCCCAGATACAGGGTCTCTTAAAACTGTGTAAATTTACAATAGTTTCTTAGAATCCCTAAACCAGGGGCTAGAGAGATGGCTGCAAGGTTAACAGTATACCCTGCTGTCCCAGCAGACCCAAGGTGGATTTTCAGCACCCCCATCCAGAGGCTGACAAGACCTATAGCTCCAGGTCTGGGGGCCTGATACCCTGTTCTAGTCTCTAGGTGTCTGAATGCACATGCATGCTGTATTGTGTAGTTTCTACTACCCCGCTTTGGGGTGGTAACATGGTCCACCTGTAGCTTAAAGCAGGGTAGAAGGAACTATACACTGCAGCATGATTCATGTGCATTCAGACACCTGGAGACCGGAACAGGGTATCACATCCCTGCCCAGGTTCCCTAGGATCCTCAGATGAAAGACACACATGCACACACACACATTCACACATTTACACACTGGCTTATCTTTGATATGCTTTAGCTCAATGGCCAGGCTCTTCTAAGCCGACCTCTGCCATTGTGCCCTTCTTTTCACTCCCAGCTCTGCATCCCTAAATCTGTCCTCAACTTTGGTTGCTCAGTTATCTTTAGTCCTAGCTCAGTACCCTAAGTTTTTCCTCAGCTTAGTTATGTTTTTAATCTCCCACCTGCTACCCCAGGCCCAGCGGGGGAAGTGACCAATGGCCACTCCACTCGAGATCTCATGTGGGTGGTGGCTCTTTCTCTCACTAAAGTATGCAAAATCTTTTTCTCCCCTGTCTCTGCTAGCCTACCTGCTGGGAAACTGGAAGTCCCTCCTATTCTGCCTAACAATTGGCCTCTAGCATCTTTATTGATCTATCAAGAACCAATTGGGAATAGGACCTTCAGGGTTTATAATCAGAACCACCTTCTACAGCATATATTCACACACAGATGTACACATGCATACATAATTAAAAACAAACAAAATATGTAGTTTAAAAAAAAATCTTAAAACTGGCCATCATGGTACATACCTGTTTCCCCAGTACTCAGAAGAGCAGAAGCAGGAGAATATTGAATTCCTGGTCAGTGTGGGCCATAGAGTATGGCTGTAGTTCACAACACTATAATAAATATGTTAAATATATACAATTACATGGCTATTACAAATAACTATATATGGATAGATGTGGTGGTGCATGCCTATAATCATCACTCCAAGGTAGGAGTTCAAGGCTAGCCCAGACTACATTGTGAGCTCTAAGACAGCAAATCTTTCTAATCTTATTGTAAGAATTGTATGGCGGCACATATTTTTAATTTCAGCACTCAGGAGGCATAGGCAGAGATGAATCTCTGTGGGTTTGAGGCTAGCCACATCTACTCAGTTCCAGGCCAGCCAAGACAACATAGTGAGACCTAATCTCACAAAACAAGACAGAATACATTAATTTTATTTCTGTGTATGGTTGTTTTGCCTGTATGTATGTATGTATAACATGCATATATCTGAAGAGGGTGTTGGGTTCTCTGGAATTGGAGGTGTACAGATGGCTGTGAGCTGGCATGTGCACACTGGAAATCAAACCCAGCTCCTCTAGAAGAGCAGCCAGTTCTCTTAACCACTAAGCCATCTTCACAGCTATTGTCACTGTCCCCCACCCCCTGCTATTAAAACAAGCAATTGGGGCCAACAAGATGGCTCAGTAGATGTGAATTCCTGCCACCAAACTGATGGTTCAACTTTGATCCCAAGAATCTATGTAAAGGACAGAACTGACTCCTAGTTCTCTTCTGACTACCTTATGTGCTGTGGCATATGCAGCACATGCACATACACGTGTACACACCCAGTAAGTAAAGTTAAGAAACCAGTTACCTATTAAAGTATCCAGGGGCTTAAGAGATGGCTCCATGGTTAAGAGCTCTTGTTATTCTTCCAAGAGCCCAGAAGTTCAGTTCCCAGCATCCATGATGAGTGGCTTGACACACCTGTAATTCCAGTTCTAGGGGACCCAATACAAATATGTGGTGTACACATACACACACACACCACACACACATACAACATACACACACACGTACACACAACACATGTACACACCATACCACACCACGTTTGCACACACATACACACACCACACATACACCACACACACACACACAAACACAACACACGTATACACACAACACATACACATGTACACACACAACACACACACATACACACACGCAACAGACATACACACACACATACACGCATACATATGTACACATAAATAAAGAGAACTTAAAAAACCTGAAAGTTAAATAACATTTGGTATGTTTTCAATTTTTGAAATAATAACATACTTTCTGTAGAATTTTTCTGGGGCCTAGAATAATTTAAATACTATGATAATTATTGTTCCTTAGAAATTAGCAACTGTCCATGAAACTGCCTGATCCCAGTGCAGGTGATAATTTGACAATGTATGGATAATCTGTGAATTTTTGTCCTCCAGGTTTTTTTTTCTCTTAAGTTCATTTTTGTTCTTTTATAACTTCTTCTGAGGTGATCTATTCACCCCAAATGAACCTGATGGTAGAATTGTGGGAAGAACTTTATTAGCAGGTTTTTCAGGCATAACCAGGTCATGAAAGAAGGATTTGCATGGTAGTCACCAGGAGAAACACAGGTGGCCTGTGATGTAGAAACCTAATACAGGAGGAATAAAAAGTAGAGACATGGGGCTGGAGAGATGGCTCAGCAGTAAGAGCACTGATTGCTTTTCCAAAGGTCCTAAGATCAATTCCCAGCACCCACATGGTGGCTCACAACCATCTGTAATGGGGTCCTATGCCCTTTCCTGGTGTGTCTGCAGACAGCGACAGTGCACTCACATACATAAAATCCTTTAAAAAGTAGCTGTGTGTTAAGCATACCCCATTTAGGAACCTAAGAGCTTTTCTGGAAAGTGATGCTCACTATGGTAAGACTTTAGGTCATGTGTGGGTGGGAATGGACAGGAACTGTCATTTCCCCCACAGCCCCAGCCTTGTCTAAAGTCTCCTTAAGGCAATGAGAGCCTCATGGAGAGATGTCCATGGGCCACAGCACGTAAGAACAGAAGTCCACCCACAGGAAACTTAGGAGTCATCTGGGGAGAGAAAAGAGGCTTTGAGAAAGCTCAGAAGAAAACCAGAGGGTCCAGGTTACACCATGATTTTATCCCAGCATCGAGATTTCTCTGTGAGCTGCATTCAGGGAACCTTTAGCTGCCATCTCCACTCGAGTTCCTCCTGATGGAATGCAACAAAAGAAAATAACCTTAATTAGGACCAGACGTCTGGCCCGGGTTTGGCATCTGTGTTTGTGGCATAAAAGACCAGGTCCAGCACAACCCAGCTCTCCTTTGATTTACAAATCAAGAAACAGTTCTGGTGTTTGAGGAGAGGTGAGAGTGTGTTTTCTAGTGACTTGCTTGTTTGGTTTTGGCTCATCTTTCTATAGGCTGTTTGCTGATTTAGACACAAAACTTGGCTTCTTAAAATAAATGATAATAAATATTTCACGTATGCTATAAATGAATTCCTGTTATGTGCCAGACCCTTTCAATGAAGCAAGAGCTCCATAAACATCTTTTTATTCATGAAGAGTTGACTCTAGCATGTCAACAACATGTTCCATCACTAGCATATTCTTCTCTTTGTTTGGGATGTGAGTTTCACCCTGAGACTCAGCTTAGACATCACGTTCTTTGCAAGGCCTCTTGCAAAGGAGACATCAGAAGCTGGGCATAACGGCTTATGTGTGCTTATAATGTTAGTGTTCAGGGGGAACGAAACAGGAGGATTGAAGTTTAGAGCTAGCCTTGCCTAAGATAAAATAAAATAAAATAATGTTTAAATAAAAGAACACAAGTCCCTTCTTCCTGTAACACTAGGGACCTTTTTTTTTTTTTTTTTTTTTTTTTTTTAAACAGAGATGGGACCTAAGTTTTTTTCCTCCAGGACACTGAGTAGGGAGGAAAATCCTTGTGAAGTAGTTGAGATAGTGAGGTGGGTTGGTGCCAAGTTCCTGATGGCCTGCAGCCACCAGCACTTAAGCTCAGAGAGGATGGAGAGCAGAGATGAAGCTGGAGTAAGATGGCGGCCTGATCACAGGGTAGGAGCAGGCTGGAGGGAGGGAAGAGCTGGGCCGGTTGCCACAAATGCCACCTGTGGCTTGACTCCAGTTTCAGAATTCAGAGATTCAGAGCCACAGACAAGGAGCACCCCATCCCCACATTCACTCACATGCAGACCAGCCATTCCTTTGGAGGCAAGCTTGTTTGATTTGTTACTCCAGCATGTGTCACAGAACACACTGGAGTGTCTAATAAACGTGATTAATGGCCAAAGATAAAGACTACTAAAGAGATCTGCCTTCAGCTTGGTTTGAAAACTTCGAAGGCAGAGCTCAGCATGGTGAGCAGCCTTGATGCCTATTGGCTGCTCTAATTTATGAGCTTAATGTCCAGTGCTTTTCTGCAGTGGCCCCGGACAGCAGAAACTGGGGAGTCTCGGGGAACTTACAGTAGCTAAGGCAGCTGGGGCACAGCTTCCCGTTTACCAGGGGGAGTGTCTGCCCACACCCTGGAGTCCTTCTAGTTGTATTTGATTTGTATGGGGGTTGTCATAGAACAGGGCTAAGATTTTAACCAAGGGCCTTGCACATGCTAAGTGCATGCTCCAGCATTGAACTACATTCCTAGTCTTTCTTAGCTTTAAAGTTTTAGATGTTTGTTTCATTGTCTGTTTTTTTTTTTTTTTTTCAGCTCAGTAAATCTGAAATTTAATACATTGGTTTTTACTTAAAACAAGAGAGTTAACCTTTAATCATTTCCAAAAGGCCTCTGCAAGGGAAGTCTGTGTTCTGAGTAATTTCATTTTCAGCTGGGTAAGTAGAAAAGGGTAAAACACGTCCCGAGCCATGGGGACCTCAAAGCTTATCACTCCTTGTGGTTTCTCCTGTTTGATACCATGCTTTCTGGAAGATGCAATTTTCTGCTTCCATCTCTGTTGTCGACATGCCAGGGGTTTCCAGCAGAGTGGGCCTCAAGTTTAGCCGGAGGTTACTTTTCTTTGGAAGCAATTCAAATAAAATCATCATTCTGCGTCTCCCCTTTCATTTGACATTTGACTAAAACAATGCTCTGGCAGCTAGACAGGGGCTCTTAAGAGCATCAGTATTTCTTCTCCCAATCTTTGCCTTTCACGAAGTGCTTTTTTAAAAATGTGATTTAAAATTGAGCATAGAAATAAAAACACAGAACTGATTACTTGGAGACCAAAAACTCCAAGGGAGCAAGGCAAAAAGAAGTTGGGGGCCGAGGGTGGGATGGGTGTTGTGGGGAGCCTGGAAGTCTGCTCTGACCTGTGAGTGGTTGCCCACTTGAGTTTCACGTCCATGTCTAGGAACCTGCCCCGCCCCCTTGCACGTAACTGATTGCCACGTCCAGGTTCCAGCCCCAGGGTCCCCTCGTTATCTAGCAGGGTCCGATTTCATGTTTCCTCAGGAGGCACTGTCAGTTGGCCACATCCTGAGACTGATCTCGTTAATTTTATGTCACAGTAAGTAGTACTGTAGTAAAGTCCAGAGAGGCGGCAGACACTTAGGAAAATTTTCTTAAATAAGTAAGTAAAATCGGGAGTCGGGGAGATGACTCAGTGGGTAAAATGTTTGCTGCTCTACATGAGGACCCGAGTTTGCTTCCCAGTACCTGTGGGAAAGCCATGTGTGGTGGTGTGTGTCTAGAGTCCCAGTGCTAGGGAAAAGGAGACAGAGGGGAAAAAAGAGACCTGAGACTTGCTGGCAAGCTGCCCTAACCAAATCTCTTGAACCCCACATTCAGTGAAAGATTCTGTCTCAAAAATAAGGTGAAGGGGACCATCAAGCTAACTCAATGGAAGGCCAGGCATGGTGGCATATCCCTTTAATACCAGCACTCATGAGGCGGAGGCAGAGCTCTGTGAGTTCAAGGCCAGCTAGGACTATGTTGCGAGACCCTGTCCAAAACAGGGGAAGGGGTGGGGGAAGACGGTTCAATGGTTAAAGGTACTTTGCATTAATCCTGACAACTTGAGTTTGATCCCAGGTCCCAAAAGGTGTTTTCTGTGTGCAAATGCCCTGTCTCCTCCTGTGTTGCTCTCTACCTTACTTTTGAAACAGTCTCTCTATGAAACTGGAGCCAACCTCTTTACACGGGCAGGCCAGGGTCTCCCACTCTGTGTCGACTACTTCACACTAGGATTACAGCTAAGCACAGCCATACCAGACTGCCAGTCTGCATACCGCATGCTCTCCAAGGGGATCTGCGGGGCTCTGGCCCAGCTGGAGCAGCCAGAGAGTTGCTTCTCTCCAAGGGGAAGCCAGAGCAAGACAGGCTTCTGGGCCACTGGCCACCACTGCTGCCCTGGAGTTGGTGGCATGTGGCTTGACATAGTGGGCTGCAAGGAGCCAAGGTAGGGCCACCAAGCAGAAAGTGTCTGCTGCAGACTCAAGCAGTTTCTAGAGACGAAAATTCAAGGAACACTTCCTTGGAGTGTTACAGCGTGATAAGACAGGCGCTCTCAGACGGTCTTTGGTGAAATAACTCATGAAGCTTATTTCTTATGAATAGGACTTATAAACATTTTGGGGTGGTTTGGGGGTCTAAAGGCAGATGCTTTCTATTGGCTTGGTCTGAGATGTTAGGGATGCCTCATCTGCATGTGCAATATTGTTGTCCTTACATGACTGATTGCCTCAGTCCTGTCCATGGGGTGTTGTAGTCATGTGTTCCAGGACAGGAACTCGGTTGAGAGTAGATTTGAACACCTACCAGTCTCAGTTATGAGACTTGCCAGGGTTCCTGAATCTGCTCCACCTTAGCAGGTTTTCAGTCTGGAGGCATGGTGCACTGCCCCACCTATGTAGGTTCTGGGAATCTAAGCCCAAGTCTGTATGCTTGTAACCATGTGAGCTATATTCCTAGCTCAGCATCAAAGAGGGCACTGGAAGCCAGAAAGTGAATAAGCGTATGGACGTCCAAAATGCAATGAGGAAATCCTGCCATTCCAAAAGTCTGCAGATGCTGGGTTTTGCTTGTTTGTTTTTCTTCTTATCATTTTTAATAGATAAGGTCCTATCTAGTCCAGACTTCAAACTTAAATACCCTATTTAGTTTAGGATGATCTGGAACTTCTGATCTTCCCACCTCTACCTCCACAATTGCAGGTATTTTATGTGGTACTGGGAGATTGACCTCAAGGCTTCTTGCATGCTAAACAAGCAGTCTGCCAATGAGAGCTCTGTCACCGCCTTTAGATACCCTATTGATGACTGGCCTTGCTGGATCCTGGCAGTGGTTTGACTAATAACTATTTGCTCTTCCAGGTTTTACAAAACCAGGGGAAGGATTTTTAGTGATTTGAAATTTTCTGTTCAACCACACATCTCCCTGAAAAGAAATTAGTGGGTGCAGTTGGTGTTCTATATATGTAGACTTTACATTGTTGGATTCAAACCAATGTCAGGTCAAACATATGCAAGGATTTACTGTAGGGCCTGGTAGCCTACATCTGTGATCCCAGAACTTGGGAGGCTGAGGCAGGAGGATTGATGCCAGTCTACTGCCAGCCTGGCTACCTAGTAACTTCTAGACCTAGGTTTCTGTCTAGAAAAACAAGAAAAACCAAAGACAACCAAAGAACAAAACAAAACAAACCCAAAAAGATATTTGAGCTGGGCATGGTAGCACATACCTTTAATTCCAACACTCAGGAGGCAGAGGCAGATGGAGCTCTGTGGGTTCAAGGCCAGCCTGGTCTACAGAGAGAGTTCTAGAACAGCCAGAGAAACTCTGTCTCAGGAAACAAATCAAAAGCTATTTGGAGGGAAATCTCATCTTTTCAGCACATACAGGCTTTTTCCTCATCAGTATTTTTTCAACAATAAAACCACACACATAGCATTTGATATTGCATTAAGTATTATAAACAATCCAGGGAGGATTAAAGTGTTCAGGGGCGGGGAAGTGAGGATGGGGAATGTGAATGGTGTGTGTGAAGGCATGATGCTGTTTTACATAAAGCACTTGAGCGTCTGCAGAGTTGGGTATTCTTGCAGACATCTTGGAACCCGTGCCCTGTGAATACCAAAAAAAAAAAAAAAAAAAAAAAAAAAAAGAGCCTATTTATATTTCTGTTCAGAAAATTCATATAGATTGTTCTGGTGACCATAAACAAGATAACTGCAACATAAAACTTCCGTGTAGTTCAGAATGAAAAAAAGAAAAAACCCAACAACAACAACAACCAGATCAAATGATAAGCCAAGGACTGGGAAAGCTATTTCTAACATACAACATACATGACAGAGATTAGGGCCATTTGGGTTTTTGTTGTTGTCGGGTTTTTTCCCCCTTCAGGCATTGAAGGCTTTTAAAGTCAATTTGAGCAAAGAATTTGAACAGACAAAGAAATGTAAACATATTTATAAAAGATACCTGGTTCCACTTAGAATGGAAGAAGTGTAACTGATGAAATACAATATGTGAGTGTTGGATTGGCAAAGGGAGCATTCGGTGACATGCAGTGTTGGCAAGTGTGTAGAGGCACACACACAGTGTAAATGGGGGAGGTTTCCTTGGCAACACCACCCGGAATTTAAAATATATGTAATCGGAACCACTGGTCCAATTTCTAGGGATTTATTCAGCACATCTTACAAATATAAACAAAAGTGTCTACAGCCATCTTTGTAGACGCGGAATGTTCAAAAGTGTTTACTGAAGCAATGTTTGCAGCTGCAGCACAATGTAAAACACACGTGTGTTAGTAAAGGGTTTGTTAGTGGGTCAGGGCGGACCACCATGCTAAAGCCCTTGCCCTCTATGCAGAAGGCCCTGGGTTGGATTCCCACATTAAGAGAAGAAAAAGAAGTCTGTTTTCAGTGTGGCCATAAAATGGATTCCTGTTTGCTCATTAACAGATATGCGTCTCTCAGCCCTAGATACACATTTGTTGCCTGACCTTTTATTAGAAAAAAAATTAATTTCACTTGTATGTGTGTTCTGCCCTTGAGTACGTATGAGCATTGAGTACATGCCTGACACCTGAGGAGCTAAGAAGAGGGTGCTGGACCCTCTGGAGCCACTGCAGATGCTTGTGAACTGTCATGGGGGATGCTGGGAATCGCCAGGGGATCTCTGCAAGAGCAACCGCTGCTCTAAACCAGTCTCTCCAATCCTGAATTTGTAACCAGTAGATATTTATTTCTTTATCAATTAAGAGTTAATCAACTGATAACTGCCCCAACCATTTAAAAGGGTGAGGAGAATGGTGTGTGTGTGTGTGTGTGTGTGTGTGTGTGTGTGTGTGTATACAGGAGCAGCTACATAAGAAGCCTGAGTGTGGGTTGCTTCTGAGTGTTAGACTAAGATCTGGGGAGAGAAAAAATTTTATATGAAAATGTTTACCATGTGCATGCATGCTTTGTGTTTATAATTGGAAGAAAACATAAATGTGTAGTTCAACATAAAAAAAAAAAAATGACAGCCAGACAATGATGATGCACGCCTTTAATTCCATCACCTAGGAAGCAGAGGCAGGAGGTTCTCTGAGTTCAAGGCCAACTTGGTCTATGGAATGAGTTCCAGGACAGCCAGGGCTACACAGAGAAACCCTGTCTCAAAAAACAAAACAGAAAACATAAGTTTAAAGTACCATTGGGGAGACAGAAACATAATGTTCACAAAAAAATGCCTTGAACACTCACAAAGCTATACATATCAAATGCAGAGCTATAAAATTGAACACACATGGACTGTGGGAACTCAGAGTCCTTTGAGAGTATGCAGAATGGAGTTAACTGGCAAAACATACTTTTAAAAAGTTTTTAAAGCTAAAAAAGATAAACAAGAGTAAGAAGGGCACTTTCTTAAGGCCCAGAATTCTCCAGAACTTGGAAGCTGGCCTCTCTGGGGCTTCTGGGGGGCTGGAGGGAGCTCTGAGCTAAGCTGCACTGTTTGAGCCCGAAGGAAAGCCCCGCCCACATCTTCCACTGAACACCAATCAGAAGGGCTAAAGGGTAAAGCCCCACCTTAACCCCCCCTCCACTTGAAAAAGCCATTCTGAGTCTGCAAGTGACGGAAGATGGAGTAATCAAGGACAGATATGATTGAGCTGACCAGCACAGGCAATAGGATTGCCAGAAGAATCTGGAAACAATACTGACCACATTTGTTGGCATCCATTCACAGAAGTAATAACACTGTATGTATGTAGAAAGTATTTTTTGAAAAATCACCAATTCTGTTTGTAGCAACTGAATACTTAACTTGGAGCCAATAGTAAATTCTTTATAAAAACCAAAGGCAGCACCAGGCTCTGGGGGCCTTGGAGACATCCCCACAACATTCGGACTTTGTACCATCACTCTGTGCCACTTCCAAAGATTAGAGATGGAGTCATGGGTTGTTTGTTTTAAAGGGTGTGACGTGGTTACAGCCTAGTGCTGGAGTCTATAGAATGAAAACTGGCTTTTGTCAGTCTTCTCCAGGATCTCGTCCCCAGTGAGTGGGGAAAAAACATTTAAGATCTCTGTTGCGTCAGGTAATCTGCCTGTATGGTGGGAATATTTCACGGGCATCTTTGTGCAGTATCTCTGGACATAGATGTAGCTGTTAAATGTGGCATCGCTTGTGATATCTCCTAAGACAGATGTCATTCACTGTGAGCTGCTTTATGGTAACCCTCTTCATATGCAGTACCCAGGGGACTTCAAGGTCCACGTCCTTTGGGACACAGACCATGCGACCTTTGTGCTCCATCCCTGCAGAAGCACCGCGGGTGCAGAGCAGTGCAGTCAGTGTCATGGCTGGGGTGGGGGGTGTTGGTACCTTTATTGTTTCATCTGTGCAGGGCTGTCAGAGTCTTGTTTAGAGACTGTTCTCAAAGGTACACAGTAACCGGCTGGAGAGATGGCTCAGTGGTTAAGAGCACTGACTGCTCTTGCAGAAGTCCTGAGTTCAACTCCCAGCACATGATGGCTCACAACCATCTGTAATGGGATCTGATGCCCTCTTCTAGTGTGTCAAGGACTGTCACAGTGTGCTCATATTAAAATATATATATATATATATATATATATATATATATATATATATATATATATATATTTTTTTTTTTTTTTTTTTAAAGGCACACAGTAACTCCATCTCTTTGGTATCCCTAGAAAAAGAATACAATGTCTTCCACTCTTTGGTACTGAAATTCTAGAAATCCAGTAGGGTCGGGGGAAATTGTGTTTGGGACATTTTTATTGTTATGTCCTAGATGTTTTGTTCAAGTCAGGGTCTCATGGTGCAGTTCTGGCCAGGCTGGAACTTCCTATGTAGACTGGGTTGGCTATGAACTCAGAGATCCACCTCCCTCTGCCTCCCAAGTGCTGCAACCTAGGCTCAGAACTTGCTCTAGAGAGCTCGGGTTTTGGCCATGTTTTCAGGATCCTCCTGCCTCTGCTTCAAGGGCACTAGAATTACAGGGAAGGAACATTTGCAATATTAGATTTTACCACACCTTATGATACCAAAACATAAAGATAAAAATCCAAGACATTTTAAATGTGTTTGTATGCATTCTCTTCTTCCACTACGTGGGTCCTGGGACTGAACAGGTCATCCGGTTTGGTGACAGGTACCTTAATCTGCTAAGTCGTCTTACTGCTCCCAAATCTAAAATAAAAAGATAAATTTGTACTGTATTTATTAATTTATTATTGTAACTTAAACTATTTTGGCATATCTTACTGGCCGTATATTTATTGGAACTTCTAGACTGACTTATAGCTTTTAAAACATGATTTTTTTTTTTTTTTTTTTTTTGGTTATTCAAGACAGGGTTTATCTGTGTATCAGCCCTGGCTATTCTGGAACTAGGCTGGCCTCCAACTGTTAGAAATCTACCTGCTTCTGCCTCCCAAGTGCTGGGCTTAAAGGTGTGTGCTACCCACCTAAAACTGATTTCTTTTAACATCAAAAGGTTTTATAGACTTTTTAGACCCCCTTTCTAATGGCAAACGGGCTTTTGAGTTTTGGTTTGCGCATAAATTTTGGTTCCTGTGTGGCTGTGGCTGAAGGTCCTGGCTGACCCCGCAGCCCTGGAGCCCCTGGCTGATATTTGGGAACCACTGTCCTGTACTATTTACGTGTAATGGTTTCTCCCCAAAGGTGTGTTAGACAGCTTTTGGTTACTGTGACAAAACAGGAGAAAAACAAATTGAAGAAAGAAAAGTTATTTTTTGGCTTACTGTTTCTGGCCATTTGGCCCTGTGGCTTTGGGCCTGATGTGTAGCGGTATGTACTTGAGGGGAGGGGGTGGCAGGGACAATGGTGGTGAGCAGCTCACCTCCTAACTGCCAGGAAGACGGGAGGGAGAAGGGAGAGGCGAGACAGATAAAGCTCCTGTTGTAGTTTCTGTCTGAATTGTCCTCAGAAGTTCATGTTTTGGGTGCATGTTCTTCACATTGGAGGTGCTCTTTCTGGAGGCTGTGGAACATTCAGGGGGTAGGGCCTGGCCCCCAGAAGTAGGCTATTAGGTATGGATACAATGTGACCAGCTTCCTGCCACCATGCCTTCCATTCGGGACTGTACTCTCAAACTGTGAGCTTAAAACAAACACTTTCTCGAAGTGGCTTTTCTGGGGTCTTCTGTCATAACAATGAGGAAAGGTACTATGGCAGCCCTTAACAAGCACCAGATGAATTTCTGCTGACCCAGGAGAAACTTGTCTGGATGTGGAAGTTGTACTTCTTCTTCCTCCCCTTTGTGAGGCTTCTGTGGGGATCCTGTGGGGATCCTGTGGGGATCCTGTGGGAATCCTGTGGGCGCTTGGTGAGGAAAGCGGGATTTAGCTGTGAAGTAGGGGTTCTGTTCTTGATGGTCTTCCTCCTCCGGAGCCAGTGTGCTTTGTCCTCCTAGAGCAGCATTGGTGCCAAACACTGCACATGGATTGGAAACAAAGATGTGTTCTCAGGCTACAGTTACTTTTCTTCCTTTGTGGTGTTAGGGGCCCATGGTGCATTCTGTGCAAACACACCAGGAAACTCCACTCCAGCCCTTCAATTAGTTCTTGGAAACAAAAGCAATTCCTTTTCCCTTTAAGTCGCTCTTCATAAAATGACCGCCAGTCACTTAATCACGTAATTGCCACTCCAAGTTCGAAGTGTTGTCTTTATTCCATAAAAGATGGGGAGGGATAGAAGGTCTATTGTTCAGCAAGAAATATTTAGATATTCCCTTCTCAGTCCTAAAATATTGCAGAGAGAAACAGTCATCTAAATCAGTAGGTGATTTTCTGGATCTCTTAGGATGCAGAGGCAGCAGGAACGTGATGAGTAGGGATGGGGGCAGATATAAAGTAGCTCCATATTAATTAGCTCTTTTCTGACAAGTCCTTTGTACCTTCACATTCCCTTCCTTAGCTAGCTCCCTCCAGAATTTGCTGACCACGATCAGTGGTATGCTTTTCAATTAAGATACTATTGTTCTTTTTAAAAATTAATGCATTCTAAAATCTATATGTATATGTGCATGCCTGCTTGTCTGAATGTGCACCGTGTGCATGCAGTGTCCTGGAGGCCAGACGAGGACAGCTGTGAGCTGCCCACTGTGGTTGCTGGGCTCTGAAACCAGGTCTTCAAGAGCAGCGCACGCTCTTAACTGCTAAGCCATCCTTTCAGCCTCTTCCTCCCTCCCTTTGGTCCTTCCTTGGTTTGTTGGTTTATTTACTTACTTTTTGAAATCAATAGTGTTGCTTTGTAGCCCTGGCCTGAATGGACATTATTATATTATTTATCATCATCATTATCATTATCATCATCATCATCATCATCATCATCATCATCATCATTATTATTATTATTATTATTATTATTATTATTATTATTTAGACCAAGCCCACTTCAGATTTCTGATGTTCCTCCTGCCTCTGTCTACCAGCCCCCAGGTCACTTAACAACTTTCTAATTATGACTGATAAAAACCAGAGTATCTTGCAGAAACCATAGTGGAATTTTTCTTATAAAGTCAGTTTCTGACTTCTAATATGGTACCAATACTAGGGATTTGTTTGTTTGGCGGGGTCTTACTAAGTTGCCCAGGGTATCCTTGAACTTACTTCGTAGCTCAGGCAGATTTTGAACTTGAAATCCCCCTGCCTCAGCACTCAGGCCAGTGTTTCCAAGCCTAGCTTGCTTGTTGATGTCACTTCTGTTTTTGTGCTTCAGAGAAGGGAGGGCAGGTGTGTGGGAAGTGTTTCTGGATCCCGGGGAAGGTCATTGCTGACCTGTAAGGATGCTGCCCTTTCTTAAGGCAGCATTGTAACAGTCATCAGCGTACACAGCCCCACATAAAGCACTTCCGTGGACAATATCTGCCCCATGCTGGAGCTTTGAGTAGGAAGCTGTCTTGGCAGTTTTTTGTTTTTGTTTGTTTGTTTGTTTTTTCCTTTCTTTTATCACTGCATTTTTCTGATGCTCAGAGCTGTTGAGTAGTAAACTAAACTGGAGATATTTTTCGTTTTGGGTAGGATGGCATGCTCTGGGGGCAGGCAGCGGATTGGGTCTTTGGGAACCAAATTGAGGGAGTTCCTTGGGCGGGCAGGCATCCATAATCCTAGCTCTCAGGAGGTGGAGGCAGAAGGATTGTGAGTTTGAAGCCCATCTGAGCTACCTAGAGGAACCCTGTCCCAAAAAGAAAATTTAGATTCCTTTTCTTTTTGATTCTTGGTGCTGGAGACAGAATCCAGGCTTTTGCTGCACATGTACCCTGCCACTGAGCCACATGCCGGGTCCAGTCCTGTCACTGAAGTATAGTTTCTGTGATTCGAGTACCATAGCTTTCCAGGAATCATCTAGTGTACACTGTGTGGGCCGCTTCCTCTTAGCAAAATGCCACCTCATGGACCACTACCGTCCACTGCTGTGTGCTGTACCAGAGCAGGAGAAAGACTGAAATGACCACATTAAAACAAATTCTTTACACCCACAGCTGGGGGTAGAAAGACTAGGGAAAGTGTCCCTTTAGACCCTTTGTCCCTTCGTCCTCCTGCTCCTTGCCTCATCCATGGCCATTATGGCGCAGGACGCAGCAAACACAGGTCCACAGAAGGCTGAGGCTCCGTAGATAGAAACTGGCAGGGGCCTAGAAGGGCTGACCTCCAGTGCCATGGCCGGTCCAGCCTGCCCTTTCTCAGGCTCAGCTTCCAGGATCACTGTCAGATCAGCAGATGTTGTTAGGCATGTAGGGACAGAGTTTGAGCTAATTCTAATTATTAAAATTCTTGGCAGGAATTCTATGTGAATCACTTCCAAAAAAATTTACATTAAAGTTAATGTTACATGTCTGAGTTGAGCCCACGAAACTGAGAAAGCTTGGAGCTCTGAGTCTGGACATGCAGCCTTAACCCCTCCTTGTCCAGGGAGAGCTCACTCTTTCACAAATAAAGAGATGTAAATGTTACCAAGTACCCGTTTTGGGGAGGGAGGGGTTCTGAGGGCTCACCCAGGAGGGAGTTATTCTAATCTTTGAGTTAAGGCAGAAGTCAGACTCCATGACTGTGGAAACAGTCTGGGTTCAGATCTTGCCAAACTACTCACAGGCTGACTAGTCAGGCCCTTCCTCCTCCTCCTTTTCCTCCTC